>NC_065572.1:41803652-43053652 GCF_937616625.2 Mercurialis annua
TAGATTAGTTTGTCGCGTCTCAAGTCACTTTAACACGTCATTCTGATTACCTAAGCATGGTTAGGTTATATTGAGCAATGTGTGCGTGAAAACTGTCGCTAGGTTAGTATGTCGCGTCTCAAGTCTATTTAACGCGTCGTTCCTATTACCTAAGCATGGTTATGTTATATTACGCAAAGTGTGCGCGAATAGTGACGCTAGATTAGTATGTCGCGTCTCAAGTCTTTTTAACGCGTTGTTCCGATTACCTAAGCATGGTTAGGTTATATTACGCAAAGAGTGCGTGAATAGTGTGACGCTAGATTAGTGTGTCGCGTCTCAATTCTCTTTAACGCGTTGTTCTGATTATTTAAGCATGGTTAAGGTATATTACGCTAAGTGTTAGTAAAAAGTGACTCAGGATTAGTATGGCTCGTTTCAAGTCTCTTTAACTCGTCGTTTCAACTACCATGCTTATGTCGCTTAATAAGTGTTTCTAATGCATCGTTCTGATTACCTAAGCAAAGTGTGCGTGAAAAGTGACAATAAATTAGTATGTCGTGCCTCAAGTTTCTTTAACACGTCGTTCCGATTACCTAAGCATGGATATGTTATATTACACCAAGTGCGCGTTAAAAGTGTCGCTAGATTAGTATTTAACGTCACAAGTGTCTTTAACGCGTTGTTACGGTTACGTAAGCATGGTTAGGTTATACTACGCAAAGTATGCATAAAAAGTGACGCTAGATTAGTATGTCGCGTCTCAAGTCTCTTTAACGCGTCGTTTCGATTACCATGCTTATGTTATGTTACAAGTCTCTCTAACATGTCGTTCTGATTACCTAAGCATGGTTAGGTTATATTACGCAAAGTGCGCTTGAAAAGTGACAATAGATTAGTATGTCGCGTCTTAAGTCTCTTTAACGCGTCGTTACGATTATCTAGGCATGGTTAGGTTATTTTACGCAAATTGTGCATGAAAAGTGACGCTAGATTAGTTTGTCGCGTCTCAAGTCACTTTAACACGTCATTCTGATTACCTAAGCATGGTTAGGTTATATTGAGCAATGTGTGCGTGAAAACTGTCGCTAGGTTAGTATGTCGCGTCTCAAGTCTATTTAACGCGTCGTTCCTATTACCTAAGTATGGTTATGTTATATTACGCAAAGTGTGGGTGAAAAGTGACGCTAGATTAGTATGTCGCGTCTCAAGACTCCTAAACACGTCATTCCGATTACCTAACCATGGTTAGGTTATATTACGCAAAGAGTGCGTGAAAAATGACGCTAGATTAGTATATCGTGTCTCAACTCTCTTGAATGCGTCGTTCTGATTACCCAAGAATTGTTAGGTTTACGCGAAGTGTGCGAGAAAAGTAACGCTAGATTAGTATTTCACGCCTCAAGTCTCTTTAACGCGTCGTTCCGATTACCTAAGCATGGTTAAGTTATATTACCCAAGGTGTGCGTGAAAAGTAACGCTAGATTAGTATGTCGTGTCTCAAGGCTCTTTAATGCGTCGTTCCGATTACCTAACCATGGTTAGGTTATATTATGCAAAGTTGGCGTGAAAAGTGACGCTAGATTAGTATTTTGCATCTCAAGTGTGCGTTAATAGTGACGCTAGATTAGTAGTCTGTCGCGTTACAAGTCTCTATAACGCGTCGTTCTGATTACCTAAGCATGGTTAGATTATATTGTGCATAGTGTGCGTGAAAAGTGATGCAAGATTAGTGTGTCGAGTCACCAGTCTCTTAAACGCGTCATTCCGATTACTAAAGCATGGCTAGGTTATATTACGCAAACTGTGCGTGAAAAGTGACAATAGATTAGTATGTCGCGTATCAGGTCTATTTAACGCGTCATTCCGATTACCTAAGCATGGTTAGGTTATATTACGATAAGTGTGCGTAAAAATTGAGGCTATCGCGTCTCAATTCTCTTTAACACGTTTTTCTGATTACCTAAGCATTGTTAGGTTATATTACGCAAAGCGTGCCTGGAAAGTGACACTAGATTAGTATGTCACGTCTCAAGGCTCTTTAATGCGTCGTTCCGATTACCTAATCTTGTTTAGGTTATATTATGAAAAGTTTGCTTCAAAAGTTACGCTAGATTAGTATGTCGCATCTTAAGTCTCTTCAATGCGTAATTTCGATTGCCATGCATATGTCGCATCACAAGTCACTCTAACGAGTCGTTCTCATTACGTAAGCCTGGTTAGGTTAAATTACACAAAGTGTGCATGAAAAGGGATGCTAGATTAGTATGTCGTGGATCAATTCTCTTTAACGCGTTGTTCCAATTACCTAAGCATGGTTAGGTTATATCACGCAAAGCGTGCGTAAAAAGTGACGCTAGATTAGTATGTCGCGTCTCAATTCTCTTTAACACGTTGGTCCGATTACCTAAGCATGGTTACGTTATATTACACAAAGTGTGCGTGAAAAGTGACGATAGATTAGTATGTTGCGTCACATGTCTCTTTATTGGGTCGTTCCGATTACCTAAGCATGGTTAGGTTATATTACGCAAAGAGTGCGTGAAAAGTGATGCTAGATTAGTATGTCGCGTCTCATGACTCTTTAACTCGTTGTTCCGATTACCCAAGAATGGTTAGGTTATATTATGTAAAGTGTGCGAGAAAAGTAACGCTAGAATAGTATGTAACGTCTCAAGTCTCTTCAACGCGTCGTTCCAATTACCTAAGCATGGTTAGTTTAGATTACGCAAGGTGTGCGAGAGAAGGGACACTAGATTAGTATGTCGCATCTCATGTCTATTTAACGCGTCATTCCAATTACATAAGCATGGTTAGGTTATATTGAACAGAGTGTACGTGAAAACTGACAATAGATTAGTATATCGCGTCTTAAGTCTATTTAATGCGTTGTTCCGATTACCTTAGCATGGTTAGGTTATATTACGCAAATTGTGCATGAAAAGTGACGCTAGATTAGTATGTCGCTTCTCAATTCTCTTTATCGTGTTGTTCTAATTATCTAACCATGGTTAGAGTATATTACGCAAAGCGTGCGTGAAAAGTGATGCTAGATTAGTATGTCGCGTCTAAAGTCTATTTAACACGTCGTTCCTACTACATAAGAATGGTTAGGTTATATTACGCAAGGTGTGCGTGAAAAGTGACGCTAGATTAGTATGTCGTCCAAAGGCTCTTTAATGCGTCTTTCCGATTACCTGAGCATGGTTAGGTTATAATACGCAAAGTTTGCGTGAAAAGTGATGCTAGATTAGTATGTCGCGTGTCAAGGCTCTTTAATGCGTCGTTTCGATTACCTAAGCATGGTTGGGTTATAGTACGCAAAGAGTGCGTAAAAAGGATCAATAGATTAGTATGTCCCGTCTCAAGGATTTAATACGTCGTTCCGATTACCTAAGCATGGTTATGTTATATTATGAAAAGTTGGGGTTAAAAATGACGCTAGATTAGTACGTCGCATCTCAAATCTCTTTAATGCGTCGTTTCGATTACCATGCATAGGTCGCATCACAAGTCTCTCTAACACGTTGTTCCGATTACCTAAGCGTGGTTAGGTTATAGTACGCAAAGTGTTTGTGAAAAGTGACAATAGATTAGTATGTCGCGTCTTAAGTGTCTTTAACGCGTCGTTTAGATTACTTAAGCATGGTTCAGTTATATTACGCAAAGTCTACGTGAAAAGTGACAATAGATTAGTACGTCGCGTCATTTCGATTACATAAGACAGGTTAGGTTATATTACGCAAAGTATGCGTGAAAAGTGACGCTAGATTTGCATCTCAATTCTCTTTAACGCGTCGTTCCGATTACCTAACCATGGTTAGGTTATATTACACAAAGTGTGCGTGAAAAGTGACACCAGATTAGTATGCCGTGTCTAAATTCTCTTTAAACCGTCGTTCCGATTACGTAAGCGTGGTTAGGTTATTACACAAAGTGTGCGTGAAAAGTGACGCTAGATTAGTATGGCTCGTCTCGAGTCTCTTTAACACGTCGTTTCGATTACCATGCTTATGTCGAGTCACAAGTCTTTCTAATGCGTTGTTCCGATTACCTAAGCATGGTTTGGTTATATTATGCAATGTGTGCGTGAAAAATGAAAATAGATTCAGATGTCGCATCTCAAGTCTATTTAACGCGTTGTTCATATTACCTAAGCATGGTTAGGTTATATTACGCAAGGTGTGCGTGAAAGTGAAGCTAGATTAGTATGTCGCATCTCAAGGCTCTTTAATGCAACGTTCTGATTACCTAATTATGATTAGGTTATAATAAGCAAAGGTTGCGTGAAAAGTGACGCTAGATTGGTATATCGCTCCTCAAGTCTCTTTAACGCGTCATTTCGATTACCATGCTTATCTCGCGTCACAAGTCTCTCTAACGCGTCGTTTCATTTACCTAAGCATGGTCAGGTTATAGTACGCAAAAAGTGTGTGAAAAGGATCAATAGATTAGTATGTCGCGTCTCAAGTCTCTTTAACGCGTCATTCCTCATACCTAAGCATGGTTTGGTTAAGTGACGCTAGATTAGTATGTCCAGTCTCAAGTCTCTTTAGCCCGTCGTTTCGATTAGCTAAGCATGGTTAAGTTATATTACGTAAAGTGTGCATAAAAAGTGATGCTAGATTAGTATTTTTCGTCTCAAGTCTCTTTAACGCGTCATTTTGATTACCATACTTATCTCGCGTCACAAGTTTATTTAACACGTCATTCCGATTACCTAAGCATGGTTAGGTTATATTACGCAAGGTGTGAGTGAAAAGTGTCGCTAGATTAGTATGTCGCGTCTCAAGGCTCTTTAATGCGTCGTTCCGATTACCTCAGCATGATTAGGTTATAATACGGAAAGTTTGCGTGAAAAGTGACGCTAGATAAGTATGTCGCTTCTCAAGTCTCTTTAACGCGTCCTTTCGATTACAATGCTTATGTCGCGTCACAAGTCCCTTTAACGCGTCGTTCCGATTACCTACCATTGGTTATGTAATAGTACGCAACGTGTGCGCAAAAAATATCAATAGATAAGTATGTCGCGTCTCAAGTCTCTTTAACGCGTTGTTCCTATAACCTAAGCATGGTTGGGTTATATTAGGCAAAGTGTGCGTGAAAAGTGACGCTAGATTTTTATGTCCAGTCTACAATGTCTTTAACGTGTCGTTCTGATTACCTAAGCATGGTTAGGTTATATTACGCAAAGTGTGCGTAAAAAGTTACAATAGATTAGTATGTTTTGTCTCAAGTATCTTAAACGCGTTGTTTTGATTACCATACTTATCTCGCGTCACAAGTATCGTTGTTCCGATTACCTAACCATGGTTAGGTTATACTACGCAAAGTGTCCTTGAAAAGTGACGTTAAATTAGTATGTCGTGTCTCAAGTCTCTCTAACGCGTCGTTATAATTTCCTAAGCATGGTTAGTTTATATTACGCAAAGTGTGCGTGAAAAGTGACGCTAGATTAGTATGTCCAGTCTTAAGTCTCTTTAACGCGTCGTTCCTTTTACCTAAGCATGGTTTGGTTATATTACGCAAAGTGTGCTTAAAAAGTAACGCTAAATTAGTTTGTTTCGTCTCAAGTCTCTTTTACGCGTCTTTTCGATTACTATACTTATCTCGCGTCACAAGTCTCTATAACGCGTCGTTTCGATTACCTGAGCATGGTTAGGTTATATTAAACAAACAGTGCGCGAAAAGTGACGTTAAATTAGTATGTCTCGTCTCAAGTCTCTCTAACGCGTCGTTCCAATTTCCTAAGCATGGTTAGGTTATTTTACGCAAAGTGTGCGTGAAAAGTGACGCTAGATTAGTATGTCTAGTCTCAAGTCTCTCTAACGCGTCGTTCCGATTTCCTAAGCATGGTTATGTTATATTACGCAACGCGTGCGTAAAAAGTGAAGCTAGATTAGTTTGTTTCGTCTCAAGTCTCTTTTACGCGTCTATTTGATTACCATACTTATCTCGCGTCACAAGTCTCTATAAGGCGTCGTTCCGATTACCTAAGCATGGTTAGGTTATATTACGCAAACAGTGTGTGAAAACTGACGTTAAATTAGTATGTCTCGTCTCAAGTTTCTCTAACGCGTCGTTCCGATTACCTAAGCATGGTTAGGTTATATTACGCAAAGTGTGCGTAAAAAGTGACGCTAGATTAGTTTGTTTCGTCTCAAGTCTCTTTAACGCGTAGTTTCGATTACAATACTTATCTCGGGTCACAAGTTTCTTTAACGCGTTGTTCTGATTATCTAAGCATGATTAAGTTATACTACGCAAAGTTTGCGTGAAAAGTGACGCTAGATTAGTATGTCGCTTCTTAAGTCTCTTTAACACGTCGTTTCGATTACCATGCTTATGTCGCGTTATAAATCTCTGTAACGCGTTGTTTCGATTACCTAAGCATGGTTAGGTTATAGTACGCAAAGTGTGCGTAAAAAGGATCAATAGATAAGTATGTCGCGTCTCAAGTCTCTTTAACGCATCATTCCTATTACCTAAGAATGGTTAGGTTATATTACGCAAAGTGTGCATGAAAAGTGACGCTAGATTAGTATGTCCAGTCTCCAATCTCTTTATCGCGTCGTTCCGATTACCTAAGCATGGTTAGGTTATATTACGCAAAGTGTGCGAAAAAAGTGACACTAGATTAGTATGTTTCGTCTCAAGTCTCTTTAACGCGTCGTTTCGATTACCATACTTATCTCGCGTCACAAGTCTCGTCGTTCCGATTACCTAACCATGGTTAGGTTATACTACGCAAAGTGTGCTTGAAAAGTGGCGTTAAATTAGTATGTCGCGTCTCAAGTCTCTCTAACGCGTCGTTCCGATTTCATAAGCATGGTAAGGTTACATTACGCAAAGTGTGCGTGAAAAGTGACGCTAGATTAGTATGTCCAGTCTCAAGTCTCTTTAACGCGTCATTCCAATTACCTAAGCATGGTTAGGTTATATTACGCAAAGTGTGCTTAAAAAGTGACGCTAGATTAGTTTGTTTCGTCTCAACTCTTTAACGCATTGTACGGATTACCTAAGGATGGTTAGGTTACTTCACGAAAAGTGTGCGTGAAAAGTAACAAACATTAGTATGTCGCGTCTCAAGTCTATTTAACGCGTCGTTCCGATTACCTAAGCATGGTTAGGTTATATTACGCAAAGTGTGCATGAAAAGTGACGCTAGATTAGTATGTCGCATCTCAATTCTCTTTAACGCGTTGTACCGATTACCTAAGGATGGTTAGGTTACTTTACAGAAAGTGTACGTGAAAAGTGACGCTAGATTAGTATGTCGCGTCTTAAGTCTATTTAACGCGTCGTTCTAATTATCAAAGCATGGTTAGGTTATATTACGCGAAGTGTGCGTGAAAAGTTATGCTAGATTAGTATGTCGCGTCTCAAGTTTCTTTAACGCGTCGTTTCGATTACCTAAGCATTGTTAGGTTATTTTACGCAGAGTGTGAGTGAAAAATTACAATTGACTAGAATGTCGCGTCACAAGTCTATTTAACGCGTCGTTACCATTAGCTAAGCATGGTTAGGTTATATTACGCAAAGTGTGCGTGAAAAGTGACAATAGATCACTATGTCGCATCTCAAGTCTCTTTAACGCATCGTTCCGATTACCTAAGCGTGGTTAAGTTATATTGCGCAATTTGTGCGTGAAAACTGTTGCTAGGCTAGAATGTCGCGTCTCAAGTCTCTTTAACGCGTCGTTCCGATTACCTAAGCATGGTTAGGTTATATTACGCAAAATGTGCGTGAAAAGTGATGCTATGTCGCGTCTCAAGTGTCATTAACGCGTCGTTCCGATTACTTATGCATGGTTAGGTTATATTTAGCAAAGCGTGCGTAAAAAGTGACGCTAGATTAGTATTGCGTGGTTCGAGTCTCTTTAATGCGTCGTCTCGATTATCATGCTTATGTCACGTCACAAGTGTCTCTAATGCGTCGTTCTGATTACCTAAGCATGGTTTTGTTATATTACGCAAAGTGTGCGTGAAAAGTGAAAATTGATTAGTATGTCGCATCTCAAGTCTCTTTAACGCGTCATTCCGATTGCCTAAGCATGGTTAGGTTATATTACACAAAGTGTGTGTGAAAAGTGACGCTTGGTTTGTATGTCGCGTCTCAAGTCCCTTTAACGCATCTTCTGATTAACTAAGCATGTTTAAGTTATACTACGCAAAGTGTGCGTGAAAAGTGACGCTAGATTAGTATGTCACGTCTCAAGTCTGTTTAACGCGTAGTTCCCATAACCAAAGCATGGTTATGATATATTTTACCAAGTGCGTGTTAAGTCGCTAGATTAGTATGTCGCGTGACAAGTCTCCTTAACGCGTTGCTACGATTACATAAGCATGGTTAAGTTATATTACGCAAAGTGTGCGTAAAAAGTGTACGTATCGTTTCGATTACCATGCTTATGTCACATACAAGTCTCTCTAACACGTCGTCCGATTACCAAAGCATGGTTAGGTTGTATTACGCAAAGTGTGCGTGAAAAGTGACAATAGATTAGTATGTCGGGTTGCAAGTGTCTTTAACATGCCGTTCCGATTACCTAAGCATGGTTAGGTTATTTTACGCAAAGTGTGCGTGAAAAGTGACGCTAGATTATGTCGTGTCTCAAGTCTCTTTGACGCGTCGTTCCGATTACCAAAGCATGCTTAGGTTATACTACGCAATGTGCGCGTGAAAACATTTGCTAGGTTAGTATGTCGCGTCTCAAGTCTCTTTACCGTATCGTTTCGATTACCATGCTTATGTCGCTTTACAAGTCTCTCTAACACGTCGTTCGGATTACCAAAGCATGGTTAGGTTATATTACGCAAAGTGTGCGTTAAAAGTGGCAATAGATTAGTATGTCGCATTGCAAGTGTCTTTAAGTTGCCGTTCCGATTACCTAAGCATGGTTAGGTTATTTTACGCTAAGTGTGCGTGAAAAGGGACGGTAGATTAGTATGTCACGTCTCAAGTCTCTTTAACACGTTGTTCCGATTTCCTAATCTTGATTAGGTTGTATTACGCAAAATATGCGTGAAAAGTGACGCTAGATTAGTATGGCGTGTTTCAAGTCGCTTTAACGCGTCGTTTCAATTACTTATCTTATGTCGCGTTAGAAGTTCCTCTAACGCGTCAGGTTATATTACGCAAAGTGTGCGTGAAAAGTGACAATAGATTAGTATGTCGTGTCTCAAGTCTCTTTAACGCGTCGTTCCAATTACCTATGCATGGTTAGGTTATTTTACGCTAGATTAGTATGTCGTGTCTCGAGTCTTTTTAATGCTTATTCTGATTACCTAAGCATGAATAGGTTATATTACGTAAAGAGTGCATGAAAAGTGAAACTAGATAAGTCTTTTTAACGCGTCATTCCGATTACCTAAGCATGGTTAAGTTATTTTACACAAAGTGTGCGTGAAAAGTGACGTTACGAGTCTCTTAAACACGTTGTTCCGATTACCTAAGAATGGTTAGGTTATATTACGCAAAGTGTGCATGAAATGTGACAATAGATTAGTATGTCGCTTCTCAAGTCTTTATAACGCCTCGTTCCGATTACCTAAGCATGGTTAGGTTATTTTACGTAAAGTGTGCGTGAAAAGTGACGCTAGATTAGTATGTCGCGTCTCAAGCTTCTTAAACGCGTCGTTCCGATTACCTAAGCATGGTTAGGTTATATTACGCAACGTGTGCGTGAAAACAGCTGCTAAGTTAGTATGTCGCATCTCAAGTCTCATTAATGCGTCGTTCCAACTTCCTAAGCATGATTAGATTATATTACGCAAAGTGTGCATGAAAAGTGACGTTAAATTAGTATGTCGCGTCTCAAGTTTCTTTATCTTGTTGTTCCGATTACCTAAGCATGGTTCGTTTATATTACACAAAGTCTGCGCAAAAAGTGACGATAGATTAGTATGGCGCGTCTCAAGTCTTTCTAATGCGTCGTTCTGATTACCTAAGCATGGCTAGGTTATATTACGTAAAGCGTGCGTGAAAAGTGACGCTAGATTTGTATGTCGCGTGTCAAGTCTCTTTAATGCTTCGTTCCTATTACCTAACCATAGTCAGATTACATTACGCAAAGTGTGCGTGAAAAGTGACAATAGATTTGTATGCCGCGTCTCAAGTCTCTTTAATGCGTCGTATCGATTACCGTGCTTATGTCGCGTCACAAGTTTCTCTAACACGTCGTTCCGATTACCTAAGCATGGTTAGTTTATATGACACAAAGTGTGCGTGAAATGAAAATAGATTAATAAGTTGCGTCTGAAGTCTCTTTAACACGTTGTTCCGATTTCCTACGCATGGTTAGGTTATATTACGCAAAGTTGTGCGTGAAAAGTGACGGATATATTAGTATGTCGGGTCTCAAGTCTTTTTAACTCGTCATTCCAATTACCTATGCATGGTTAGGTTATATTACGCAAAGCGGGCGTAAAAAGTGACGCTAGATCAGTATGGCGCGTTTCAAGTCTCTTTAACGCGTGGTTTCTATTACTGTGCTTCTGTCGCGTCACAAGTATCTCTAACGCGTCGTTCTAATTACGCAAAGTGTGCGTGAAAAGTGACAATGGATTAGTATGTCGCATCTCAAGTCTCTTTACCGCGTCGTTCCGATTACCTAGGTATGGTTATGTTATTTTACACAAAGTGTGCGTGAAAAGTGACGCTAAATTAGTATGTCGCGTCTCAAGTCTCTTTTATGCGTATTCCGATTACCTAACCATGGTTTGGTTATATTACGCATAGTGTGCGTGAAAAGTGACGCTAGATTAGTATGTCGTCTCTCAAGTCTCTTTAACGCGTTTTACCGATTACGTAAGCATCGTAAGGTTATATTACGCAAAGCGTTCCTGAAAAGTGACGCTCGATTAGTATGTCGCGTCTCAAATCTCTTTAACGCGTCGTTCCGATTACCTAAGCATGGTTAGGTTATATTACGCAAAGAGTGCGTGAATAGTGACGCTAGATTAGTATGTCGCGTCTCAAGTCTCTTTTACGCGTTGTTCCGATTACTTAAGCATGGTTAGGTTATATTACGCAAAGTGTGCGTCAAAAGTGACGATAAATTAGTATTGCGCATCTCAAGTCTCTTTAACGCGTCGTTTTGATTACCCAAAGCATGGTTAGGTTATATTATGCAAAGTGTGCGTGAAAAGTGACGCTAGATTAATTTGTCGTGTCTCAAGTATCTCTTACGCGTAGTTCCTATTACATATGCCTTGTTAGGTTATTTTACGCAAAGTGTGCATGAAAAGTGACGCTAGATTAGTATCTCGCGTCTCAAGTCTCTTTAATGTGTAGTTCCGATGTAAGCATGGTTAGGTTATATTACGCAAAGTGTGAGTAAATAGTGATGCTAAATTAGTATGGCGCGTCTCAAGTCACTTCAACGCGTCGTTCCAATTACCTAAGCATGGTTAGATTATATTACGCAAAGTGTCTTTAACGCGGAGTTTCAAGTCTCTTTAACGCGTCTTTTCGATTACCATGATTATGTCGCGTAACAAGTCTCTCGAACGTGTCGTTCTGCTTAACTAAGCATGGATAGGTTATATTATGCAAAGTGTGCGTGAAAAGTGACAATAGATTAACATGTTGCGTCTCAATTCTCTTTAACGCGTCGTTCCGATTACCTAAGCATGATTAGGTTATTTTACGCTAAGTGTGCGTGAAAAGTGACACTAGATTAGGATGTTGTGTCTCAAGTCTATTTAATTTGTCGTTCCAATTACCTAAGCATGGTTTGGTTATATAACGCAATGTGTGAGTAAAAAGTGACGCTAAACTAGTATGGCGCATCTCAAGTCACTTTAACGCGTCGTTCCTATTACCTAAGCATGGTTAGGTTATATTACGCAAAGTATACGTGAAAAGTGATACTAGATTAGTATGTCACATCTCAAGTCTCTTTAACTCCTTGTTCCGATTACCTAAGCATTGTTGAGTTATATTACGCAAAGTTTGTGTGAAAAGTGACGCTAGATAAGTATGTCGCGTCTCAAGTCTCTTTAACGCGTTGTTCCGATTACCTAAGCATTGTTTGGTCATATTACGCAAAGTGTGCTTGAAAAGTGACGCTAGATTAATATGTCGCTACCGTGCTTATGTCGCGTCCCAAGTGTCTCTAACGCGTCATTTTGCGTCTCAAAGTGTGTGTGGAAAGTGAAGCTCGATTAGTATGTCGCGTCATAAGTCTCTCTAACGCGTCATTCCGATTACCTAAGCATGATTAGGTTATATTACGCAAAGTGTCGTGAAAAGTGACGCTAGATTAGTATGTCGCGTCTCAGGTCTTTTTAATGAGTTGTTCCGATTACCTAAGTATGGTTATGTTATATTACGCAAATTGTCCGTGAAAAGTGACAATTGATTAGTATGTCGCGTCATAAATCTCTTTAACGTGTCGTCACAAGAGAAACTCTTTAAGAGAGGAAGAAAAAAAAGTAGTCCTTCCGGAATGAGAAAGTACGAAAAATCTTCAATGCTCAGAACGACGCGTTAAAGAGACTTGTGACGCGAGATAAGTATAGTAATCGAAACTACGCGTTAAAGAGACTTGAGACGAACAAAACTAATCTAGCGTCACTTTTTACGCTCACTTTGCGTAATATAACCTAACCATGCATAGGTAATCGGAACGACGCGTTAAAGAGACTGGACATACTAATCTAGCGTCACTTTTCACGCACACCTTGCGTAAAATTACCTATCCATTGTTAGGAAATTGGACAACGCGTTAGAGAGACTTGAGACGAGACATACTAATTTAACGTTACTTTTCATGCACTGTTTGCGTAATATAACCTAACCATGCTTAGGTAATCGAAAAGACGCGATAAAGAGACTTGTGACGCGAGATAAGTATGGTAATCGGAACCACGCGTTAAAGAGACTTGTGACGCGAGATAAGTATGGTACTCGCAACGACTTGTAAAAGAGACTTGAGACTAAAAAAACTAATCTAGCGTTACTTTTTAAGCACACTTTGCGTAATATAACCTAACCATGCTTAGGTAATCGGAACGACGCGTTAAAGAGACTTGAGACTAGACATACTAATCTAGCGTCACTTTTCACGCACACTTTGCGTAATATAACCTAACCATGCTTAGGAAATCGGAACGACGCGTTAGAGAGACTTGTGACGCGACATAAGCATGATAATCGAAACGACGCGTTCAAGAGACTTGAGACGCGCAATATTAATCTAGCGTCACTTTTTACGCACACTTTGCCTAATATAACATAACCATGCCTAGGAAATCGGAACGACGCGTATGGAGACTTGAGACGCGACATACTAATCTAGCGTCACTTCCCACGCACACTATGCGTAATATAAACTAACCATGCTAAGGTAATCGGAACAACGCGTTAGATGCGACATACTAATCAATAGTCATTTTTCACGTACACTCTGCGTAATATAACTTAACCATGCTTATGTAATTGGAACGACGCGTTAAATAGACTTGAGACGCTACATACTAATCTATTGTCATTTTCTACGCACACTTTGCGTAATATAACCTAACCATGCTTAGGTAATCAGAACGACATGTTCGAGAGACTTGTGACGCGACATAAGCAGGGTAATCGAAACGACGCGTTAAAGAGACTTCAGACGTGCAATATTAATCTAGCGTCACTTTTTTACGCACGCGTTGCGTAATATAATGTAATTATGCTTAGGAAATCGAAACGACGCGTTAGATAGACTTGAGACGCGACATACTAATCTAGTGTCACTTTTCACGCACGCTTTGCATAATATAACCTAACCATGCTTAGGTAATCAGAACGACGCGTTAAAGAGACTTGTGACGCGAGATAAGAATAGTAATCGAAACTACGCGTTAAAGAGACTTGAGAGGAAACAAACTAATCTAGCATCACTTTTTACGCTGACTTTCCGTAATATAAGCTAACCATGCATAGGTAATCAGAACGACGCGTTAAAGAGGCTGGACATACTAATCTAGCGTCACTTTTCACACACACTTTGCGTAAAATAACCTGACCATTGTTAGGAAATTGGACAACGCGTTAGAGAGACTTGAGACGAGACATACTAATTTAACGGTACTTTTCACGCATTGTTTGCGTAATATAACCTAACTATGCTTAGGTAATAAGAACGACGCGATAAAGAGACTTGTGACGCGAGATAAGTATGGTAATCGGAACGACGCGTTAAAGAGACTTGTGACGCGAGATAAGTATGGTACTCGCAACGACTTGTAAAAGAGACTTGAGCCGAAACAAACTAATCTAGCGTCACTTTTTAAGCACACTTTGCGTAATATAACCTAACCATGCTTAGGTAGTCGGAAAGAGGCGATAAAGAGACTTGAGACTGGACATACTAATCTAGCGTCGCTTTTCACGCACACTTTGAATAATATAACCTAACCATGCTTAGGTAATCGGAACGACACGTTAAAGAGAATTAGACGCAACATACTAATCTAGCGTAACTTTTCACGCACACTTCGCATAATATAACCTAACCATGCTTTGATAATTAGAACGACGCGTTAAATAGACTTAAGACGCGACATACTAATCTAGCGTCACATTTCACGTACACTTTCTGTAAAGTAACCTAACCATGCTCAGGTAATCGGTACAACGCGTTAAAGAGAATTGAGATGCGACATACTAATCTAGCGTCGCTTTCCATGCACTCTTTGCGTAATATAACCTAACCATGCTTAGGTAATCGGAATAAAGCGTGAAATAGACTTGAGACGCGACATACTAATGTTTGTTACTTTTCACGCACACTTTTCGTGAAGTAACCTAACTAGCCTTAGGTAATCGATACAATGCGTTAAAGAGACTTGAGACACGACATACTAATGTACCATAATTTTTCACGCACACGTTTCGTAAATAACCTAACCATGCTTAGATAATCGAAACGACGCGTTAAAGAGACTTCAAAGGCGACATACTAATATGGCGTCACTTTTCACGCAAACTTTGCGTACTATAACCTAACCATGATTAGGAAATCGGAACGACGCATTAAAGAGACTTGAGTAGCGACACATTAATCTAGCATCACTTTTCACGCACACTTTGCGTAGTATAACTTAACCATGCTTACATAATCGGAAAGACGCGTTAAAGGACTTAAGATGCGACATACTAATCTAGCGTCCCTTTGCACGCACACTTCACGTGATATAACCTAACCATGCTAAGGTAATCGGAATACGCATTAAAGAGACTTGAGACGCGTCATACTAATCTAGCGTCACTTTTCACGCACACTTTGCGTAAAATAACCTAACCATGCCTAGGTAATCGGAACGACGCGTTAAAAAGACTTGAGATGCTACATACTAATACATTGTCACTTTTCACGCACACTTTGCGTAATATATAATCTAATCATACTTAGGTAATCAGAACGACGCGTTAGAGATACTTGTGACGCGACATAAGCACAGTAATCGAAACGATGCGTTAAAGAGACTTGAAACGCGCCATACTAATCTAGCGTCACTTATTGCGCATGCTTAGGTAATCAGAACGACGCATCATAGAGACTTGAGTAGCGACATATTAATCTAGCGTAACGTTTCATGCACACTATGCGTAATATAATCTAACTATGCTTAGGTAATCGGAACGACGGGTTAATAAGCATGGTAATCAAAACGACGCGTTAAAGAGACTTGAGACGCAAGATACTAATATAGCGTCACTTTTCACACAAACATTGCGTAATATAACCTAATCATGCTTAGGTAAACGGAACGACGCGTTAAAGGGCATTGAGATGTGACATACTAATCTAGCGTCACTTTTCACGCACATCTTGCGTAACATAACCAATCCATGGTTAGGCCATCAAAACGACACGTTAAAGAGACTTGAGACGCGATATACTAATCTACCGTCACTTTTCAGCACACTTTGCGTAATATAAGCTTTCCATGCTTAGGTAATTGGAACGACTTGTTAAAGAGACTTCAGAAGCGATATACTAATCTACCGTCACTTTTTTATGCACCCTTTGCGTAATAAAACCTAACCATGCTTAGGAAATCGGAACGACGTGTTAAAGAGACTTGACACGAGTCATACTAATCTAGCGTCACTTTTCACGCACACTTTGCGTAATATAACCTAACCATGCTTAGGAAATCGGAACGACGCGTTAGTGAGACTTGAGGTAGGATATACAGATCTAGCGTCACTTTTCACGCACGCTTTGCGTAATATAACCTAACCATGCTGAGGTAATCACAATGACGAGTTAAAGAGACTTGTGACGCGAGATAAGCATGGTAATCGAAGCGACGCGTTAAAGAGACTTGAGACACGACATACTAATATAACGTCACTTTTCACGCACACTTTGCGTGATATAACCTAACCATGCTTAGATAATCGGAACGATGCGTTAGAGAGACTTGCAACGCGTTGAAGAGACTTGAGACGCGACATACTAATCTAGCGTCACTTTTAACGCACTCTTTGCGTAATATAACCTAACCATGCTTAGCTAATCGGAACGACGCATTTAAGAGCCTTGAGACACAACAAACTAATCTAGCGTAACTTTTAACGCACAGCTTGCGTAATATAACCTAGCCATGCTTAGGTATTCAGAACAACACGTTAAATATACTTGAGATGCGACATACTAATCTAACGTAACTTTTAGCGCACACTTGGTGTAATATAACCCAACCATGCTTAGGTAATCGGAACGACGCGTTGGAGAGACTTGAGGTGGGATATACTGATCTAGCGTCACTTCTAACGCATACTTTGCGTAATATAACATAATCATCTTAGGAAATCGGAATGACGTGTTAGAGAGACTTGACACGTGACATACTAATTTAGCGTTGCTTTTCACGAACACTTTGCGTAATATAACCTAACCATTCTTGGGAAATCGGAACGACCGTTAGAGAGACTTGAGATACGATATACTAATCTAGCATCACTTTTGACGCACACTCTGCGTAATATAACCTAACCATGCTTAGGTAATCATAACGACGCATTAAAGAGACTTGTGACGCAACATAAGAATGATAATCGAAACGACGCGTTAAAGAGACTTCAGACGCGACATACATATCTAGCATCATTTTTCACGCACACTTTGTGTAATATAATCTAACCATGCTTAAGTAATCGGAACGACGCGTTAAAGAGACCTGAGACGCGGCATACTAATCTAGCGTCACTTTTCACGCACACTTTGCGTAATAATAACATAACCATGATTAGGTAATAGAAACGACGCGTTAGACAGACTTTTGAGTTGTGACGCGACATAAGCATGGTAATCGGAACGACGCGTTAAAGTGACTTGAGACGCGACATACTAATCTAGCGTCACTTTTCACGTTAAAGAGTATTGAGATGCGACATACTAATCTAGCGTCGCTTTCCATGCACTCTTTGCGTAATATAACCTAACCATGCTTAGGTAATCAGAATAAAGCGTTAAATAGACTTGAGACGCGACATACTAATGTTTGTTACTTTTCACGCACACTTTTCGTGAAGTAACCTAACCATCCTTAGGTAATCGGTACAATGCGTTAAAGAGACTTGAGACACGACATACTAATGTACCATCATTTTTCACTCACACTTATCGTAAATAACCTAACCATGCTTAGATAATCGGAACGACGCGTTAAAGAGACTTCAGAGGTGACATACTAATATGGCGTCACTTTTCACGCAAACTTTGCGTACTATAACCTAACCATGCTTAGGAAATCGGAACGACGCATTAAAGAGACATGAGTAGCGACACATTAATCTAGCATCACTTTTTACGCACACTTTGCGTAGTATAACCTAACCATGCTTACATAATCGGAAAGACGCGTTAAAGGACATGAGATGCGACATACTAATCTAGCGTCCCTTTTCACGCACACTTCACGTAATATAACCTAACCATGCTAAGGTAATCGGAATACGCATTAAAGAGACTTGAGACGCGTCATACTGATCTAGCGCCACTTTTCACACACATTTTGCGTAAAATAACCTAACCATGCCTAGGTAATCGGAACGACGCGTTAAAAAGACTTAAGATGCTACATACTAATACATTGTCACTTTTCACGCACACTTTGCGTAATATATAATCTAATCATACTTAGGTAATCAGAACGACGCGTTAGAGATACTTGTGACGCGACATAAGCACAGTAATCGAAACGATGCGTTAAAGAGACTTGAAACGCGCCATACTAATCTAGCGTCACTTATTGCGCATGCTTAGGTAATCAGAACGACGCATCATAGAGACTTGAGTAGCGACATATTAATCTAGCGTAACGTTTCACGCACACTATGCGTAATATAATCTAACTATGCTTAGGTAATCGGAACGACGGGTTAATAAGAATGGTAATCAAAACGACGCGTTAAAGAGACTTGAGATGCAAGATACTAATATAGCGTCACTTTTCACACAAACATTGCGTATTATAACCTAATCATGCTTAGGTAAACGGAACGACGCGTTAAAGGGTATTGAGATGTGACATACTAATCTAGCGTCACTTTTCACGCACACCTTGCGTATCATAACCAATCCATGGTTAGGTCATCAAAACGACACATTAAAGAGACTTGAGACGCGATATACTAATCTACCATCACTTTTCAGCACACTTTGCGTAATATAAGCTTTCCATGCTTAGGTAATTGGAACGACTTGATAAAGAGACTTCAGAAGCGATATACTAATCTACCGTCACTTTTTTATGCACCCTTTGCGTAATATAACCTAACCATGCTTAGGAAATCGGAACGACGTGTTAAAGAGACTTGACACGAGTCATACTAATCTAGCGTCACTTTTCACGCACACTTTGCGTAATAAAACCTAACCATGCTTAGGAAATCGGAACGACGCGTTAGTGAGACTTGAGGTATGATATACAGATCTAGCGTCACTTTTCACGCACACTTTGCGTAATATAACCTAACCATGCTGAGGTAATCACAATGACGAGTTAAAGAGACTTGTGACGCGAGATAAGCATGGTAATCGAAACGACGCGTTAAAGAGACTTGAGACGCAACATACTAATATAACGTCACTTTTCACGCACACTTTGCGTGATATAACCTAACCATGCTTAGATAATCGGAACGATGCGTTAGAGAGACTTGTAACGCGTTGAAGAGACTTGCGAAGGGACATACTAATCTAGCGTCACTTTTAACGCACTCTTTGCGTAATATAACCTAACCATGCTTAGCTAATCGGAACGACGCATTTAAGAGCCTTGAGACACGACATACTAATCTAGCGTAACTTTTAACGCACAGCTTGCGTAATATAACCTAGCCATGCTTAGGTAATCAGAACAACACGTTAAATATACTTGAGATGCGACATACTAATCTAACGTAACTTTTAGCGCACACTTGGCGTAATATAACCCAACCATGCTTAGGTAATCGGAACGACGCGTTGGAGAGACTTGAGGTGGGATATACTGATCTAGCGTCACTTCTAACGCATACTTTGCGTAATATAACATAATCATCTTAGGAAATCGGAATGACGTGTTAGAGAGACTTGACACGTGACATACTAATTTAGCGTTGCTTTTCACGAACACTTTGCGTAATATAACCTAACCATTCTTGGGAAATCGGAACGACCGTTAGAGAGACTTGAGATACGATATACTAATCTAGCATCACTTTTGACGCACACTCTGCGTAATATAACCTAACCATGCTTAGGTAATCATAACGACGCATTAAAGAGACTTGTGACGCAACATAAGAATGGTAATCGAAACGACGCGTTAAAGAGACTTGAGACGCGACATACAAATCTAGCATCATTTTTCACGAACACTTTGTGTAAAATAATCTAACCATGCTTAAGTAATCGGAACGACGCGTTAAAGAGACCTGAGACGCGGCATACTAATCTAGCGTCACTTTTCACGCACACTTTGCGTAATAATAACATAACCATGATTAGGTAATAGAAACGACGCGTTAGACAGACTTGTGAGTTGTGACGCGACATAAGCATGGTAATCGGAACGACACATTAAAGTGACTTGAGACGCGACATACTAATCTAGCGTCACTTTTCACGCACACTTTGCGTAATATAACCTAACCATGCTTAGTCGGAACAACGCGTTAAATGGAATTGAGACGAGATATACTAATCTAGCGTCACTGTTCAAGCAAACTTTGCGTACTATAACCTAACCATGGTTAGGTAATCGCAACACCGCTTTAAATCGACGTGAGACTCGACATACTAAATAACAGTGACTTTTCACGCAAACTTTGCGTAATATAACCTAACCATTATTAGGAAATCGAAACGACGAGTTAGATAGACTTGAGGTAGGATATACTAATCTAGCGTCACTTTTCACGCACACTCTGCGTAATATAACCTAACCATGCTTAGGTAATCGTAACGACGCGTTAAAGAGACTTGTGACGCGAGATAAGCATGGTAATCGAAACGACACGTTAAAACGACTTGAGACGCGACATACTAATCTAGCGTTACTTTTCACGCACACTTTGCGTAATATAACCTAACCATTCTTAGGTAATCGGAACGACGCGTTAAATAGACGTAAAATGCGACATACTATTGTCATTTTTCACGTACACTTTGCGTAATATAACCTAACCATGCATAGGTAATCGAAACGACGCATTACACAGACTTGTGACGCGACATAAGCATGGTTAGAACGACGAGTTAAAGTGACTTGAGACGCGCCATACTAATCTAGCATCACTTTTCACGCACACTTTGCGTAAAATAACCTAACCATGCTTAGGTAATCGGAACCACGCGTTAAAGAGAATTGAAGCGCGACATACTAATCTAGCGTCTCTTTTCACGCACACTTTGCGTAATATAACCTAACTATGCTTAGTTAACTGGAACGACGCCTTAAAGAGACTTGAAATGCGACATAATAATCTAGCTTATCTAGCATAAATTTTCAAGCACACTTTGCGTATTATAACCTAACCATTCTTAAGTAATCTGAACGACGCGTTAAATAGAATTGAGACGCGACATACTAATGTATTGTTACTTTTCACGCACACTTTCCGTAAAGTAACCTAACAATCCTTAGTTAATCTGTACAACGCGTTAAAGAGAACTGAGACACAATATTCTAATCCAGCGTCACTTTCCGCGAACCGTTTCCGTAATATAACTAACCATGCTTAGGTAATCAGAACGACGCGTTAAATAGACGTGAGACTCGACATACTAATTTATTGTTACTTTTCACACACAGTTTGCGTAATATATAACCTAACCATGCTTAGGTAATCGGAAAGACGCGTTAGAGAGACTTCTGACACGACATATGGATGGTAATCGAAACGACGAGTTAAAGAGACTTGAGACGCGACATACTAATCTAGCGTCACTTTTCACGCACACGTTGTGTAATATAAACTAACCATGCTTAGGTAATCGGAACAACGCGTTAAAGATCCTTGAGACGCGACATACTAATCTAGCATAACTTTTCACGCACACCTTGCGTAATATAACCTATCCATGCTTATGTAATCAGAACGACACGTTGAAGAGATTTGAGACGCGACATACTAATCTAACATAACTTTTCACGCACACTTTGCGAAATATAACCTAACCATGCTTAAGTAATCGGAACGACGTGTTAAAGAGACTTGAGACGCGTAATACTAATCTAGCGTCACTTTTTACGCACACTTTGCGAAATATAACCTAACCATGCTTGGGAAATCAAAACGGCGCGTTAGAGAGACTTGAAATACAATATACTAATCTAACGTCACTTTTCACGCACACTCTGCGTAATATAACCTAACGATGCTTAGGTAATCAAAACGACGCGTTAAAGAGACTTGTGACGTAAGATAACCATGGTAATCGAAACGACGCGTTAAAGAGACTTGAGATGCGACATACTAATCTAGCGTCACTTTTCACTCACACTTTGTGTAAAATAACCAAACCATGCTTAGGAAATCGGGACGACGCGTTAAAGACACCTGAGCCGCGGCATACTAATCTAGCGACACTTTTAACGCACACTTTGCGTAATAGTAACCTAACCATGCTTCGGTAATCGAAACGACGCGTTAGAGAGACTTGTGACGCGACATAAGCATGGTAATCGGAATGACGCGTTAAAGTTACTTGAGACGCGACATACTAATCTAGCGTCACTTTTCACGCACACTTTGCGTAATATAACCTAACCATGCTTAGTTAATCGGAACAGCACGTTAAATAGAATTGAGACACGATATATTAATCTAGCGTCAGTTTTCAAGCAAACTTTGCGTACTATAACCTAATCATGGTTCGGTAATCGCAACGCCGCTTTTAATCGACTTAAGACGCGACATACTAATTAATTGTGACTTTTTACGCACACTTTGCGTAATATAACCTCACCATGCTTCGGAAATCGAAACGACGCGTTAGATAGACTTGAGGTAGGATATACTAATCTAGCTTCAATTTTCACGTACACTTTGCGTAATATAACCTAACCATGCTTAGGTAATCGTAACGACGCGTTAAAGAGACTTGGGACGCGAGATAAGCATGGTAATCGAAACGACACGTTAAAGAGACGCGACATACTAATCTAGCGTCACATTTCACGCACACTTTTCATAATATAACCTAACCATTCTTAGGTAATCGGTACGACGCGTTAAATAGACGTAAGACGCGACATACAATTGTCATTTTTCACGCACACTTTGCGTAATGTAACCAAACCATGCTTAGGTAATAGAAACGACGCATTACACAGACTGATGACGCGACATAAGCATGTTAATTGAAACGACGAGTTCAAGTGACTTGAGACGAGACATACTAATCTAGCGTCACTTTTCACGCACACTTTACGTAAAATAACCTAACCATGCTTGGGTAATCGGAACCACGCGTTAAAGAGAATTGAGACACTACATACTAATCTAGCGTCACTTTTCACAGACACTTTGAGTAAAATAACTTAATCATGCTTAGGTAATCGGAACAACGCGTTAAAGAGACTTGAGATGAGACATACTAATCTAGCATCTCTTTTCACGCACACTTTGCGTAATATAACCAACTATGCTTAGGTAATCGGAAAGACGCGTTAGAGAGACTTGTGACGCGACATAAGCATGGTAATCGAAACGACGCGTTAGAGAGACTTGAGACGCGCCATACTAATCCAGTGTCACTTTTTATGCACACTTTGCGTAATATAACCTAACCAAGCTTAGGTAATCGGAACGACGCGTTAAAGAGACTTGTGACTCAACATACTTATCTAGCGTCACTTTTCACGCATACTTTACGTAATATAACATAATCATGGTTAGGTAATCGGAAGGATGCGTTAAACAGACTTGAGACGCGAAATATTAATCTAGCGTTACTTGTCACACATGATTTGTGTCATATAATGTAACCATGCTTAGGTAATCGGAACGCCGCATTAAATAGAATTGATACGCGACATACTAATCTATAGTCATTTTTCACGCACACTTTGCATAATATTACCTAACCATGCGTAGATAATCAGAACAACGCGTTAAAGAGACTTGAGACGCGACATATTTATCAATTGTTACTTTTCACGCTATAAGCTAGCCATGCTTAGGTAATGGGAACAACGCGTTAGAGAGACTTGAGACGCAAGATACAAATCTAGCGTCACTTTTCATGCAAACTTTGCATAATATAACTATGCTTAGTTAATCGGAACGACGCATTAAAGAGCCTTGAGACGAGACATACTAGTCTAGCGTCACTTTTCACGCACACCTTGCGTAATATAACCTAACCATGCTTAGGTAATCGGAGACGCGTTAAAGAAAGAGACTTGAGAAGTGACATACTAATCTAGCGTTACTTTTTTCGCACACTTTGCGTAATATAACCTAACTATTCTTGGGTAATCTGAACGATGCGTTAAAGAGACTTGAGACACGACATACTAATCTAGCGTCACTTTTCACGCACTCTTTGGGTATAACATAACCATGCTTAGGTAATCGGAACGACGTGTTAAAGAGACTTTAGACGCGACAAACTAATCTAGCATCATTTTTCACGCACACTTTGCATAATATAACCTAACCATGCTTAGGTAATTGGAACGACGTATTAGATAGACTTAACATGCGACAAACTAATCTATTGTCATTTTTCACACATACTTTGCGTCATATAACCAAACCATGCTTAAATAAAATAACCTAACCATGCTTAGGTAATCAGAACGACGCGTTAAAGAGACTTGTGACGCGACATAAGCATGGTAATCGAAATGACCCGTTTAAAGAGACTTGATATGCGCCATATTAATCTAGCATCACTTTTTATGCACACTTTGCGTAATATAACCTACACATGCTGAGGAAATCGGAACGACGCGTTAGAGAGACTTGAGACGCGACATACTAGTCTAGCATCACTTTTCACACACACTTGCCTAAATAACCTAACCATGCTTAGGAATTGGACGACGCGTTAAAGAAACTTGAGACGACACATACTAATTTAACATCACTTTTCACGCACTGTTTGCGTAATATAACCTAACCATGCTTAGGTAATCGGAACGACGCGTTAAAGAGACTTGTGACGCGAGATAAGTATGGTAATCGGAACGACGCGTTAAAGAGACTTGTGACTCGAGATAAGTATGGTAATCGGAACGACGCATTAAAGAGACTTGTGACGCGAGATAAGAATGGTAATCGGAACGACGCGTTAAAGAGACTTGTGACGCGAGATAAGTATGGTAATCGAAACGACTTGTAAAAGAGACATGAGACGAAACAAACTAATCTAGCGTCACTTTTTAAGCACACTTTGCGTAATATAACCTAACCATGCTTAGGTAATCGAAACGACGCGTTCAAGAGACTTGAGACGCGCAATATTAATCTAGAGTCACTTTTTACACACACTTTGCGTAATATAACATAACCATGCTTAGGAAATGGGAACGGCGCGTATGGAGGCTTGAGACGCGACATACTAATCTAGTGTCACTTTTCACGGACACTTTGCGTAATATAACATAGCCATGCTAAGTAAATCGGTACGACGCGTTAGAGAGACTTGAGACGCGACGTACTAATCTAACGTCACTTTTCACGCACACATTGCGTAATATAACCTAACCATGCTTAAGTAATCGGAACGACGCATTAAAGAGACTTGTGATGCGAGATATGTATAGTAAGCGAAACTTCGCATTAAAGAGACTTGAGACGAAACATACTAATCTAGCATCACTTTTTGCACACACTTTGCGTAATTGAACCTAACCATGCTTAGGTAATCGGAACAATGCTTTAAGGAGATTTGAGCCTGGACATACTAATCTAGCGTCACTTTTCACGCACACTTTGCGTAATGTAACCTAACCATGCTTATGTAATAGGAACAATGCGATAAAGATACTTGAGACGCGACATACTAATCAATTGATCCTTTTTACGCACACTTTGCGTACTATAATTAAGTAATCGGAACGAAGCGTTAAAGAGCCTTGACACGCGACATACTAATCTAGCGTCACTTTTCACGCAAACTTTGCGCATTATAACCTAACCATGCTTAGGTAATCGGAACGACGCATTAAAGAGCCTTGAGACGCGACATGCTAATCTAGCGTCACTTTTCACGCACACTGCGTAAAATAACCTAACCATTCTTAGGTAATAGCAATGACGCGTTAAATAGACTTTAGACGTGACATACTAATCTAATGTCACTTTTCACGCACGCTTTGCATAATATACCCTAACCATGCTTAGATAATTGGAACAACGCGATAAAGAGAATTGAGATGCGACATACTAATCTAGCGTCACTTTTCACGCACGATTTGCGTAATATAACCTAACCATGCTAAGGTAATCGGAACAACACGTTAGATAGACTTAAGACGCGATATACTAATCTATTGTCATTTTTCACGTACACTCTGCCTAATATAACCTAACCATGCTTAAGTAATTCGAACGATGCGTTAAATAGACTTGAGATGCGACATACTAATCAATTGTCATTTTCAACGCACACTTTGTTTAATTTAACCTAACCATGCTTAGGTAATCGGAACGACGTGTTTGAGAGACTTGTGACGCGACATAAGCATGGTAATCGAAACGACACGTTAAAGAGATTTGAGACGCGCAATATTAATCTAGCGTAACTTTATACGCACGCATTGCGTAATATAACATAACAATGCTTAGGATATCGGAACGACGCGTTAGAGAGACTTGAGACGCGACATACTAATCTAG
This sequence comes from Mercurialis annua, assembly GCF_937616625.2. Classification (NCBI taxonomy): domain Eukaryota; kingdom Viridiplantae; phylum Streptophyta; class Magnoliopsida; order Malpighiales; family Euphorbiaceae; genus Mercurialis; species Mercurialis annua. Next base: position 41,829,972 of record NC_065572.1, read on the forward strand.
TGTCACTTATTACGGACACTTTGCGTAATATAACCTAACCATGCTTAGAAAATCGGAATGACGCGTTAGAGAGATTTGAGATGGAACATACTAATCTAAAGTCACTTTTCACGCACACTTTGCGTAATATAACCTAACCATGCTTAGGTAATCGGAACGACGCGTTAAAGAGACTTGTGACTCGATATAAATATAGTAATCGAAACTACGCTTTAAAGACGCGAGATAAATATAGATTAGTATGTCGCGTCTCAAGTCCCTCTAGCAGGTCGTTCCGATTTTCTAAGCATGGTTAGATTATATTATGCAATGTGTCCTTGAAAACTTTTGCTAGGTTAGTATATCGCGTCTCAAGTCTCTTTAACGCGTTGTTCCGATTACCTAAGTATGGTTGGGTTATATTACGCAAAATGTGCGTGAAAAGTGACGCTAGATTAGTATGTCGCGTCTAAAGTCTCTTTAACTCGTCGTTCCGATTACTTAAGCATGGTTAGGTTATATTGCGCAAAGTGTGCGTGAAAAGTGACGCTAGATTAGTATGTCGCGTCTCAAGTCTCTTTAACGCTTCGTTTCGATTACCATGCTTATGCTGCGTCTCAAGTTTCCAACGCGTCGTTCTGATTACATATGCATGGTTAGGTTATAGTACGCAAAGTGTGAGTGAAAAGGATCAATAGATTAGTATGTCGTGTCTTAAGTCTCTTTAACGCGTCGTTCCGAATACCTAAGCGTGGTTAGGATATATTACGCAAAGTGTGCGTGAAAAATAACGCTAGATTAGTATGTCGCGTCTCAAGTCTCTTTAACGCGTCGTTCCGATTACCTATGCATGGTTATGTTATATTACGCCAAGTGCGCGTTAAAAGTGTCGCTAGATTAGTATGTCACGTCACAAGTCTCTTTAACGCGTTGTTACAATTACATAAGCATGGTTAAGTTATATTACGCAAAGTGTGCGTAAAAAGTGACGCTAGATTAGTATGGCGCGTCTCAGGTCTCTTTAACGCATCGTTTCGATTACCATGCTTATGTTACGTTACAAGTCTCTCTAACGGGTCGCTCCGATTACCAAAGCATGGTTAGGTCATATTACCCAAAGTGTGCGAGAATAGTAACCCTAGATTAGTATGTCGCATCTCAAAATGTCTTTAACGCGTCATTCTGATTACTTAAGCATGGTTAGATTATATTACGCAAAGTGTGCGTGAAAAGTGACAATAAATCAGTATGTCGCGTCTCAAGTCTCTCTAATGTGTCGTTCCGGTTACCTAAACATGGTTAGGTTATATTATGCAAAATGTGCGGGAAAAGTGACACTAGATTAGTATGTCGCGTCTCAAGTCTCTCTAACAGGTCGTTTCGATTTTCTAAGCATGGTTAGGTTATATTATGCAATGTGTGCTTGAAAAGTGTTGCAAGGTTAGTATATTGCGTCTCAAGTCTCTTTAACGCGTCGTTTCGATTACCTAATCATGGTTAGGTTATATTACGCAAAATGTGCGTGAAAAGTGACGCTAGATTAGTATGTCGCGTCTCAAGTCTCTTTAACTCGTCGTTCTGATTACTTAAGCATGGTTAGGTTATATTACGCAAAGTGTGCGTGAAAAGTGAGGCTAGATTAGTATGTCGTGTCTCAAGTCTCTTTAACGCTTCGTTTCGATTACCATGCTTATGCTGCGTCTCAAGTTTCCAACGCGTCGTTCTGATTATATAAGCATGGTTAGGTTATAGTACACAAAGTGTGAGTGAAAAGGATCAATAGATTAGTATGTCGCGTCTCAAGTCTCTTTAACGCGTCGTTCCAAATACCGAAGCATGGTTAGGATATATTATGCAAAGTGTGCGTGAAAAATAACGCTAGATTAGTATGTCGCGTCTCAAGTCTCTTTAACGCGTCGTTCTGATTACCTATGCATGGTTATGTTATATTACGCCAAGTGCGCGTTAAAAGTGTCGCTAGATTAGTATGTCGTGTCACAAGTCTCTTTAACGCGTTGTTACAATTACATAAGCATGGTTAAGTTATATTACGCAAAGTGTGCGTAAAAAGTGACGCTAGATTAGTCAAGTCTCTTTAATGCATCATTTCGATTACCATGCTTATGTTACGTTACAAGTCTCTCTAACGCGTCGCTCCGATTACCAAAGCATGGTTAGGTCATATTACGCGAAGTGTGCGAGAATAGTAACCCTAGATTAGTATGTCACATCTCAAAGTGTCTTTAACGCGTCGTTCCGATTACCTAAGCATGGTTAGATTATATTACGCAAAGTGTGCGTGAAAAGTGACAATAAATCAGTATGTCGCGTCTCAAGTCTCTCTAATGTGTCGTTCCGATTACCTAAACATGGTTAGGTTATATTACGCAAAATGTGCGGAAAAAGTGACACTAGATTAGTATGTCGCGTCTCAAGTCTCTCTAACGGGTCGTTCCGATTTTCTAAGCATGGTTAGGTTATATTATGCAATGTGTCCTTGAAAACTGTTGCTAGGTTAGTATATCGCGTCTCAAGTCTCTTTAACGCGTCGTTCCGATTACCTAAGCATGGTTAGGTTATATTACGCAAAATGTGCGTGAAAAGTGACGCTAGATTAGTATGTCGCGTCTCAAGTCTCTTTAACTTGTCGTTCCGATTACTTAAGCATGGTTAGGTTTTATTACGCAAAGTGTAAGTGAAAAGTGACGCTAGATTAGTATTTCGCGTCTCAAGTCTCCTTAACGCTTCGTTTCGATTACCATGCTTATGCTGCGTCTCAAATTTCCAACGCGTCGTTCTGATTACATAAGCATGGTTAGGTTATAGTACGCAAAGTGTGAGTGAAAAGGATCAATAGATTAGTATGTCGCGTCTCAAGTCTCTTTAACGCGTCGTTCCGAATACCTAAGCGTGGTTAGGATATATTACGCAAAGTGTGCGTGAAAATAACGCTAGATTAGTATGTCGCGTCTCAAGTCTCTTTAACGCGTCGTTCCCATTACCTATGCATGGTTATGTTATATTACTCCAAGTGCGCGTTAAAAGTGTCGCTAGATTAGTATGTCGCGTCACAAGTCTCTTTAACGCGTTGTTACAATTACATAAGCTTGGTTAAGTTATATTACGCAAAGTGTGCGTAAAAAGTGATGCTAGATTAGTATGGCGCGTCTCAGGTCTCTTTAACTTATCGTTTCGATTACCATGCTTATGTTACGTTACAAGTCTCTCTAACGGGTCGCTCCGATTACCAAAGCATGGTTAGGTCATATTACCCGAAGTGTGCGAGAATAGTAACCCTAGATTAGGTTATATTACGCAAAGTGTGCGTGAAAATTGACAATAGATTAGTATGTCGCGTCTCAAGTCTCTTTTATGCGTCGTTCTGATAACCTAAGTATGGTTAGGTTATTTTTCAAAAAGTGTGCGTAAAAAGTGACGCTAGATTAATATATCGCGTCTGAAGTCTCTTTAACGCGTCGTTCCGATTCTTAAGCATGGATAGGTTATATTACGCAACGTGTGCGTGAAAAGTGATGCTAGATTAGTATGTCACGTCTCAAGTCTCTTTAACGCGTAGGATTTCTGTGTAAGAAAGAATAAGAAGAGAAAAGAAGGAGAATATTTAGAGAAGAGAAAGAATTACCTAGGGTTTGCCCTTAAACCCCTTATTTATAGTTAGGGTTTAAGGACAAACCTTGCCTTGCTGGCAGGCTGTGCTTAGAGTGGTCCTTCAAAAACGGTTATGCCTACGTGGAGGATATCCCTGTGTGGGCCGCAGGTTGTTAGGTGTGTCAGGTGGAGGGAACATTTCTCACGCACCTGTTAGAGGATCTTCTGTGGTCCCAAGATCTGGTACACGTGAGTGTGCTCATGGGCCAGATCTCGGAGCTCGGTCAAGGTCTGAAGCTCGGATTGTTCAGACCCCACTCATGTATTTCTAGTTTCAGAGTTGGTTGTATCTCGAAGCTCGGGTCGCATGTACCGAGCTTCCAGGTCTCTAGTCAAGAAGCTCGGACAGGATCTTCGATCTAACCTCATTATGAGCATGCATTTCGGATGATGCTCGAATGTGCATCGATCCGGTGACCCCCCAGGTTGCGTGGTCTATGATTTCGGAGATAGTCGGAAGTCGACGCCAGGTCGGTGAAATGCTTTATTTAGCGATGTTCGTTCTTGGAGAGGTTGCTTCGCCCCTACTAGATGTGCTACATTGTCACTAGTCCCCCCCAGTTTATCGGATATTTATGTCCGAGTTGGTAATGTTTTCCGAGTTCCTGGGTCACGTGAGTGTTAGTGTGATTTTCTTGTTTTTGGATGGTCTCTGACACCGAGCCGCTTGTCAGAAGGGAGGGTGAGCTGATGTGGTATGTGAAAGGATATGTCTGTCGAGATGTCCTATTTGACAACTGTTGGAGCCGTTTGCCTTAGGTAGCGGTTACTTGTTGTCTACTCTGAGTCCACGTGTCTAGCAGTTATTGCTTGTGCAATTTTCTAGGAGACGTTTTGAGTGGGAAGAGAGAGGAAATGTAAGCGTGCCTTTTCGTTTTCCCTCTCTTTTTCAATTATATCCTTTATTTTTCAAAAACTTATAACCTTTCTCATTTATTCTCTGATTTTTCCATCTTCTCTCAGCCTTTAGAAAAGAAAACTTGTTTTCTTTGTCTTCTCCAAGCTTTTTTTGTCTTCTGTCGGTTGAAGGATTCTCTGGTTTTTATTTCTGAGATTGCCAAGTTTCATCGTTGTTCTTGCTTCGCATTTCCGGTCATCGTTTTTGCGTTTGCTCAGGGATTTACTGCATTTTTTCACAAGTAAGTTCTCTTAACTTTTTGATTTAATCTTCTGAAATCGCAGTTTGTTTATGGACTTTTGCTTTGCCATGTTGATTATACTATGGTTGTTAGTGATTTCTTCGTTAGGTTCTCTGTTTTTTCCAGTTTGGTGTAATGTTTGTTCTGAGGGATTTTTCCAGAAATTGTTACTCTACGTTCGTTGTTTTGATCTGTGCTTGGTGTCTGTGTTCATGAGTTGTTGAGTTGATTTCCAGAATTTTGCTTTATTTCCTGCTTCGTGTTCTTTGTTTGGGAAATGAGTTTCCAGTATTCTGGAAATTCATTGTAGTGTCCTTCGTGTTCTGATGATTTCACCCCTTATGAATTCCTTTTTGATCTATGATTTCAAGTTTTAGCAATTTTATCTTGTTTGTCTAGTGGAACTCGTCTCATCCGAGCTTGTTTCCCTGTACTTAGGCATGTCAGGTGAATTATCAGAACGCGAAGAAGGGATGGGGTACGATGATAATGATATGGGTACTGACAAGCCTTCCACCGAGTTTCATGTGATTCGGCCACCACAAACCGTGACCTCCGAGGTAGAAGAGGTGGGGACCTCGAGGCCCGAGCCTTCTAGGAAGGGGAAAGAAAAGAAAAGAGCTGCTGGTGGTGGTGATAAGTCGGACGACCGGGATATCAAGGTGTCTCGGTGCTCGGCGGGTTTTTTGGACGCCATCCGGTCAGCTTTTAGCATCCCGGAAGAATACGAGCTTTCCGTGATTCCCGAAGGTCGGAGATTGACCGATCCCCCCCTGTGAATTCATGCTGACCTTAGAGCACCTGCAGTCTGGGATAAGGTTTCCCATTTCTGAGGAATACCAACGGCTGAGCACTTATTTCAAAGTGCCTTTGTCTCAGATCTACCCAAACGGAGTTCGGCATTACTCTTGTTTCCTGAAGCTTTGCCAGCAGACCGGAGTTGTGGATACTATGGGACTCTTCTGTTGTCTGTACCTAATGTTTCTGAAAGACTTGAACCATTTTGCTTATCTTCGGTTCCGGGGTGAGAGGAAAGAGGTGCCCGGAGGATTGATTATCGGGATAACCGACTCCCTGAGGGATTTCAAGGAGGATTATTTCCAAATTACTCATCCTACCGCCTTTCAACGGATTATCGCTTCTTGGACGACTGGGTGCCATAAGCCGGATAAGTGGTTTTATGTGCCTTGTCCTTTTGAGTTGGTTAGGTAATCAGAACGACACATTAAAGAGACTTGAGACGCGATATACTAATCTACCGTCACTTTCTAGCACACTTTGCGTAATATAAGCTTTCCATGCTTAGGTAATTGGAACGACGTGTTAAAGAGACTTGAGACGCGATATACTAATCTACCGTCACTTTTTTACACACACTTTGCGTAATATAACCTAACCATGCTTAGGAAATCGGAACGACGTGTAAAAGAGAATTGACACGCGTCATACTAATCTAGCGTCACTTTTCACGCACACTTTGCGTAATATAACCTAACGATGCTTAGGAAATCGGAACGACGCGTTAGTGAGACTTGAGGTAGGATATACTGATCTAGCGTCACTTTTCACGCACACTTTGCGTAATATAACCTAACCATGCTTATGTAATCACAATGACGAGTTAAAGAGACTTGTGACGCAAGATAAGCATGGTAATCGAAACGACGCGTTAAAGAGACTTGAGACGCGACATACTAATATAACGTCACTTTTCACGCACACTTTGCGTGATATAACCAAACCATGCTTAGATAATCGGAACGATGCGTTAGAGAGACTTGTGACGCGACATAAGCATGGTAATCGAAACAACGCGTTAAAGAGACTTGAGATGGGACATACTAATCTAGCGTCACTTATAACGCACTCTTTGTGTAATATAACCTAACCATGCTTGGGTAATCGGAACGATGAATTAAAGAACCTTGAGACGCGACATACTTATCTACCGTAACATTTAACGCACAGCTTGCGTAATATAGCCTAACCATGCTTAGGTAATCGGAACGACGTGTTAGAGAGACTTGAGGTAGGATATACTGATCTAGCTTCACTTTTCACGCACACTTTGCGTAATATAACATAATCATCTTAAGAAATCGGAACGACGTGTTAGAGAGACTTGACACGTGACATACTAATTTAGCGTTGCTTTTCACGCACACTTTGCGTAGTATAACCTAACCATGCTCGGGAAATCGGAACGACCGTTAGAGAGACTTGAGATACGATATACTAATTTAGCATCACTTTTGACGCACACTCTGCGTAATACAACCTAACCATGCTTAGGTAATCAAAACGACGCGTTAAAGAGACTTGTGACGCAAGATAAGAATGGTAATCGAAACGACACCTTAAAGAGACTTGAAACACGACATACAAATCTTGCGTCACTTTTCACGAACACTTTGTGTAAAATAACCTAATCATGCTTAAGTAATCGGAACGACGCGTTAAAAAGACCTGAGACGCGGCATACTAATCTAGCGTCACTTTTCACGCACACTTAGCGTAATAATAACATAACCATGCTTAGGTAATTGAAACGACGCGTTAGAGAGACTTGTGACGCGACATAAGCATGGTAATCGGAACGACGCGTTAAATTGACTTGAGACGCGACATACTAATCTAGCGGTACTTTTCACGCACACTTTGCGCAATATAACCTAACCATGCTTAGTTAGTCGAAATGACGTTAAAAAGACATGAGACGCGCAATATTAATCTAGCGTCACTTTTTACGCACGCGTTGCATAATATAACATAACCATGCTTAGGAAATCGGAACGACGCGTTAGAGAGACTTGAAACACGACATACTAATCTGTGTCACTTTTCACGCACACTTTATGTACTATAAGCTAACCATGCTTAGGAAATCGGAACGACGCGTTAGAGAGAATTGAGACGCGACATACTAATCCAACCTCAGTTTTCACGCACACTTTGGGTAATATAACCTAACCATGCTTAGGTAATCGGAACGACGCGTCAAAGAGACTTGTGACGCGAGATAAGTATGGTGATCGAAACGACGCGTTTAAGAGACTTGATACAAAACGTACTAATCTAGTGTCACTTTTTACGCACACTTTGCGTAATATAACATAACCATGCTTAGGTAATCGGAACGACGCGTTAAAGAGATTGGAGACTGGACATACTAATCTAGCGTCACTTTTCAAGCACACTTTGCGTAACCTAACCATTCTTAGGTAATGGGAACGACGCGTTAAAGAGACTTGAGACGCGACATACTTATCTATTTATCCTTTTTACGCACACTTTGCGTACTATAACCTAACCATGCTTAGGAACGAGGCGTTAGAGAGACTTGTGACGAGACATAAGCAAGGTAAGCGAAACGACACGTTAAAGAGACTTGAGAAGCAGCATACTAATCTAGCGTTACTTTTCACGCAAACTTTGCGTATTATAACCTAATCATGCTTAGACATGCTAATCTAGCGTCACGTTTCACGCACACCTTGCGTAATATAACCTAACCATGCTTAGGTAATAGGAACGACGCGTTAAAGAGACTTGAGACACGATATACTAATCTATTGATCCTTTTTACGCACACTTTGAGTACTATAACCTAACAATTCTTAAGTAATTAGAACGATGCGATAAAGAGCCTTGACACTCGAGATACTAATCTAGCGTCACTTTCCACGCAAACTTTGCGTATTATAACCTAAGTATGCTTAGGTAATTGGAATGACGCATTAAAGAGCATTGAGACGCGACATACTAATCTAGGGTCATTTTTCACGCACACCTTGCGTAATATAACCTAACCATGCTTAGGTATTAGGAACGACGTGTTAAATAGACTTTAGACGCGACATACTAATCTTGTGTCACTTTTCACGCACGCTTTGCATATTATAACCTCTAACCATGCTTAGATAATTGGAATAACGCGACAAAGACAATTGAGACGCGACATAATAATCTAGCGTAAGTTTCCACGCACACTATGCGTAATATAACCTAACCATGGGTAGTCGGAACAACGCGTTAGATAGACTTAAGACGCGACATACTAATTTATTGTCATTTTTCACGTACACTCTGCGTAATATAACCTAACCATGCTTAAGTAATTGGAACGACGCGTTAAATAAACTTAAGACGCTACATACTATTCTATTGTCATTTTCTACGCACACTTTGCGTATTATAACCTAACCATGCTTAGGTAATCAGAACGACACATTCGAGAGAGTTGTGACGCGACATATGCATGGTAGTCGAAACAACGCGTTAAAGAGACTTTAGATGTGCAATATTAATCTAGCGTCATGTATTACGCACGCGTTGCGTAATATAACATAACTATGCTTAGGAAATCGGAACGGCGCGTTAGAGAGACTTGAGACGCGACATACTAATCTAGTGTCACTTTTCACGCACGCTTTGCATAATATAACATAACCATGCTTAGTAAATTGGAACGACGCGTTAGAGAGACTTGAGACGCGACATACTAATCTGTGTCACTTTTCACGCACATTTTACATATTATAACCTAACCATGCTTAGGAAATCGGAACGACGCGTTAGAGAGAATTAAGACGCGGAATACTAATCTAACCTCAGTTTTCACGCACACTTTGCGTAATATAACCTAACCATGCTTAGGTAATCGGAACGACGCGTTAAAGAGACTTGTGACGCGAGATAAGTATGGTGATCGAAACGACGCGTTAAAGAGACTTGATACAAAACATACTAATCTAGTGTCACTTTTTAGGCACACTTTGCGTAATATAACATAACCATGCTTAGGCAATCGGAACGACGCGTTAAAGAGATTGGAGACTGGACATACTAATCTAGCGTCACTTTTCAAGCACACTTTGCGTAACCTAACCATTCTTAGGTAATAGGAACGACGCGTTAAAGAGACTTGAGACGCGACATACTCATCTATTGATCCTTTTTACGCACACTTTGCGTACTATAACCTAACCATGCTTAGGAACGACGCGTTAGAGAGACTTGTGACGAGACATAAGCATGGTAATCGAAACGACACGTTAAAGAGACTTGAGAAGCAGCATACTAATCTAGCGTTACTTTTCACGCAAACTTTGCGTATTATAACCTAATCATGCTTAGACATGCTAATCTAGCGTCACGTTTCACGCACACCTTGCGTAATATAACCTAACCATGCTTAGGTAATAGGAACGACGCGTTAAAGAGACTTGAGACACGATATACTAATCTATTGATCCTTTTTACGCACACTTTGAGTACTATAACCTAACAATTCTTAAGTAATTAGAACGATGCGATAAAGAGCCTTGACACGCGAGATACTAATCTAGCGTCACTTTCCACGCAAACTTTGCGTATTATAACCTAAGTATGCTTAGGTAATTGGAATGACGCATTAAAGAGCATTGAGACGCGACATACTAATCTAGGGTCATTTTTGACGCACACCTTGCGTAATATAACCTAACCATGCTTAGGTATTAGGAACGACGTGTTAAATAGACTTTAGACGCGACATACTAATCTTGTGTCACTTTTCACGCACGCTTTGCATATTATAACCTCTAACCATGCTTAGATAATTGGAATAACGCGACAAAGAGAATTGAGACGCGACATAATAATCTAGCGTAAGTTTCCACGCACACTATGCGTAATATAACCTAACCATGGGTAGTCGGAACAACGCGTTAGATAGACTTAAGACGCGACATACTAATTTATTGTCATTTTTCACGTACACACTGCGTAATATAACCTAACCATGCTTAAGTAATTGGAACGACGCGTTAAATAAACTTAAGACGCTACATACTATTCTATTGTCATTTTCTACGCACACTTTGCGTATTATAACCTAACCATGCTTAGGTAATCAGAACGACACATTCGAGAGAGTTGTGACGCGACATATGCATGGTAGTCGAAACAACGCGTTAAAGAGACTTTAGATGTGCAATATTAATCTAGCGTCATGTATTACGCACGCGTTGCGTAATATAACATAACTATGCTTAGGAAATCGGAACGGCGCGTTAGAGAGACTTGAGACGCGACATACTAATCTAGTGTCACTTTTCACGCACGCTTTGCATAATATAACATAACCATGCTTAGTAAATTGGAACGACGCGTTAGAGAGACTTGAGACGCGACATACTAATCTGTGTCACTTTTCACGCACATTTTACATATTATAACCTAACCATGCTTAGGAAATCGGAACGACGCGTTAGAGAGAATTAAGACGCGGAATACTAATCTAACCTCAGTTTTCACGCACACTTTGCGTAATATAACCTAACCATGCTTAGGTAATCGGAACGACGCGTTAAAGAGACTTGTGACGCGAGATAAGTATGGTGATCGAAACGACGCGTTAAAGAGACTTGATACAAAACATACTAATCTAGTGTCACTTTTTAGGCACACTTTGCGTAATATAACATAACCATGCTTAGGCAATCGGAACGACGCGTTAAAGAGATTGGAGACTGGACATACTAATCTAGCGTCACTTTTCAAGCACACTTTGCGTAACCTAACCATTCTTAGGTAATAGGAACGACGCGTTAAAGAGACTTGAGACGCGACATACTCATCTATTGATCCTTTTTACGCACACTTTGCGTACTATAACCTAACCATGCATAGGAACGACGCGTTAGAGAGACTTGTGACGAGACATAAGCATGGTAATCGAAACGACACGTTAAAGAGACTTGAGAAGCAGCATACTAATCTAGCGTTACTTTTCACGCAAACTTTGCGTATTATAACCTAATCATGCTTAGACATGCTAATCTAGCGTCACGTTTCACGCACACCTTGCGTAATATAACCTAACCATGCTTAGGTAATAGGAACGACGCGTTAAAGAGACTTGAGACACGATATACTAATCTATTGATCCTTTTTACGCACACTTTGAGTACTATAACCTAACAATTCTTAAGTAATTAGAACGATGCGATAAAGAGCCTTGACACGCGAGATACTAATCTAGCGTCACTTTCCACGCAAACTTTGCGTATTATAACCTAAGTATGCTTAGGTAATTGGAATGACGCATTAAAGAGCATTGAGACGCGACATACTAATCTAGGGTCATTTTTGACGCACACCTTGCGTAATATAACCTAACCATGCTTAGGTATTAGGAACGACGTGTTAAATAGACTTTAGACGCGACATACTAATCTTGTGTCACTTTTCACGCACGCTTTGCATATTATAACCTCTAACCATGCTTAGATAATTGGAATAACGCGACAAAGAGAATTGAGACGCGACATAATAATCTAGCGTAAGTTTCCACGCACACTATGCGTAATATAACCTAACCATGGGTAGTCGGAACAACGCGTTAGATAGACTTAAGACGCGACATACTAATTTATTGTCATTTTTCACGTACACACTGCGTAATATAACCTAACCATGCTTAAGTAATTGGAACGACGCGTTAAATAAACTTAAGACGCTACATACTATTCTATTGTCATTTTCTACGCACACTTTGCGTATTATAACCTAACCATGCTTAGGTAATCAGAACGACACATTCGAGAGAGTTGTGACGCGACATATGCATGGTAGTCGAAACAACGCGTTAAAGAGACTTTAGATGTGCAATATTAATCTAGCGTCATGTATTACGCACGCGTTGCGTAATATAACATAACTATGCTTAGGAAATCGGAACGGCGCGTTAGAGAGACTTGAGACGCGACATACTAATCTAGTGTCACTTTTCACGCACGCTTTGCATAATATAACATAACCATGCTTAGTAAATTGGAACGACGCGTTAGAGAGACTTGAGACGCGACATACTAATCTGTGTCACTTTTCACGCACATTTTACATATTATAACCTAACCATGCTTAGGAAATCGGAACGACGCGTTAGAGAGAATTAAGACGCGGAATACTAATCTAACCTCAGTTTTCACGCACACTTTGCGTAATATAACCTAACCATGCTTAGGTAATCGGAACGACGCGTTAAAGAGACTTGTGACGCGAGATAAGTATGGTGATCGAAACGACGCGTTAAAGAGACTTGATACAAAACATACTAATCTAGTGTCACTTTTTAGGCACACTTTGCGTAATATAACATAACCATGCTTAGGCAATCGGAACGACGCGTTAAAGAGATTGGAGACTGGACATACTAATCTAGCGTCACTTTTCAAGCACACTTTGCGTAACCTAACCATTCTTAGGTAATAGGAACGACGCGTTAAAGAGACTTGAGACGCGACATACTCATCTATTGATCCTTTTTACGCACACTTTGCGTACTATAACCTAACCATGCTTAGGAACGACGCGTTAGAGAGACTTGTGACGAGACATAAGCATGGTAATCGAAACGACACGTTAAAGAGACTTGAGAAGCAGCATACTAATCTAGCGTTACTTTTCACGCAAACTTTGCGTATTATAACCTAATCATGCTTAGACATGCTAATCTAGCGTCACGTTTCACGCACACCTTGCGTAATATAACCTAACCATGCTTAGGTAATAGGAACGACGCGTTAAAGAGACTTGAGACACGATATACTAATCTATTGATCCTTTTTACGCACACTTTGAGTACTATAACCTAACAATTCTTAAGTAATTAGAACGATGCGATAAAGAGCCTTGACACGCGAGATACTAATCTAGCGTCACTTTCCACGCAAACTTTGCGTATTATAACCTAAGTATGCTTAGGTAATTGGAATGACGCATTAAAGAGCATTGAGACGCGACATACTAATCTAGGGTCATTTTTGACGCACACCTTGCGTAATATAACCTAACCATGCTTAGGTATTAGGAACGACGTGTTAAATAGACTTTAGACGCGACATACTAATCTTGTGTCACTTTTCACGCACGCTTTGCATATTATAACCTCTAACCATGCTTAGATAATTGGAATAACGCGACAAAGAGAATTGAGACGCGACATAATAATCTAGCGTAAGTTTCCACGCACACTATGCGTAATATAACCTAACCATGGGTAGTCGGAACAACGCGTTAGATAGACTTAAGACGCGACATACTAATTTATTGTCATTTTTCATGTACACTCTGCGTAATATAACCTAACCATGCTTAAGTAATTGGAACGACGCGTTAAATAAACTTAAGACGCTACATACTATTCTATTGTCATTTTCTACGCACACTTTGCGTATTATAACCTAACCATGCTTAGGTAATCAGAACGACACATTCGAGAGAGTTGTGACGCGACATATGCATGGTAGTCGAAACAACGCGTTAAAGAGACTTTAGATGTGCAATATTAATCTAGCGTCATGTATTACGCACGCGTTGCGTAATATAACATAACTATGCTTAGGAAATCGGAACGGCGCGTTAGAGAGACTTGAGACGCGACATACTAATCTAGTGTCACTTTTCACGCACGCTTTGCATAATATAACATAACCATGCTTAGTAAATTGGAACGACGCGTTAGAGAGACTTGAGACGCGACATACTAATCTGTGTCACTTTTCACGCACATTTTACATATTATAACCTAACCATGCTTAGGAAATCGGAACGACGCGTTAGAGAGAATTAAGACGCGGAATACTAATCTAACCTCAGTTTTCACGCACACTTTGCGTAATATAACCTAACCATGCTTAGGTAATCGGAACGACGCGTTAAAGAGACTTGTGACGCGAGATAAGTATGGTGATCGAAACGACGCGTTAAAGAGACTTGATACATAACATACTAATCTAGTGTCACTTTTTAGGCACACTTTGCGTAATATAACATAACCATGCTTAGGCAATCGGAACGACGCGTTAAAGAGATTGGAGACTGGACATACTAATCTAGCCTCACTTTTCAAGCACACTTTGCGTAACCTAACCATTCTTAGGTAATAGGAACGACGCGTTAAAGAGACTTGAGACGCGACATACTCATCTATTGATCCTTTTTACGCACACTTTGCGTACTATAACCTAACCATGCTTAGGAACGACGCGTTAGAGAGACTTGTGACGAGACATAAGCATGGTAATCGAAACGACACGTTAAAGAGACTTGAGAAGCAGCATACTAATCTAGCGTTACTTTTCACGCAAACTTTGCGTATTATAACCTAATCATGATTAGACATGCTAATCTAGCGTCACGTTTCACGCACACCTTGCGTAATATAACCTAACCATGCTTAGGTAATAGGAACGACGCGTTAAAGAGACTTGAGACACGATATACTAATCTATTGATCCTTTTTATGCACACTTTGAGTACTATAACCTAACAATGCTTAGGTAATTAGAACGACGCGTTAAAGAGACTTGACACGCGAGATACTAATCTAGTGTCACTTTCCACGCAAACTTTGCGTATTATAATCTAACTATGCTTAGGTAATTGGAATGACGCATTAAAGAGCATTGAGACGCGACATACTAATCTAGGGTCATTTTTGACGCACACCTTGCGTAATATAACCTAACCTTGCTTAGGTATTAGGAACGACGTGTTAAATAGACTTTAGACGCGACATACTAATCTAGTGTCACTTTTCACGCACGCTTTGCATATTATAACCTCTAACCATGCTTAGATAATTGGAATAACGCGATAAAGAGAATTGAGACGCGACATACTAATCTATCGTAAGTTTCCACGCACACTATGCGTAATATAACCTAACCATGGGTAGTCGGAACAACGCGTTAGATAGACTTAAGACCCGACATACTAATCTATTGTCATTTTTCACGAACACTCTGCGTAATATAACCTAACCATGCTTAAGTAATTGGAACGACGCGTTAAATAAACTTAAGACGCTACATACTATTCTATTGTAATTTTCTACGCACACCTTGCGTAATATAACCTAACCATGCTTAGGTAATCAGAACGACACATTCGAGAGACTTGTGACGCGACATATGCATGGTAATCGAAACGACGCGTTAAAGAGACTTGAGATGTGCAATATTAATCTAGCGTCACGTTTTACGCACGCGTTGCGTAATATAACATAACTATGCTTAGGAAATCGGAACGACGCGTTAGAGAGACTTGAGACGCGACATACTAATCTAGTGTCACTTTTCACGCACGCTTTGCATAATATAACATAACCATGCTTAGTAAATTGGAACGACGCGTTAGAGAGACTTGAGACGCGACATACTAATCTGTGTCACTTTTCACGCACACTTTACGTATTATAATCTAATCATGCTTAGGAAATCGGAACGACGCGGTAGAGAGAATTGAGACGCGGAATACTAATCTAACCTCAGTTTTCACGCACACTTTGCGTAATATAACCTAGCCATGCTTAGGTAATCGGAACGACGCGTTAAAGAGACTTGTGACGCGAGATAAGTATGGTGATCGAAACTACGTGTTAAAGAGACTTGATACAAACCATACTAATCTAGTGTCACTTTTTATGCACACTTTGCGTAATATAACATAACCATGCTTAGGCAATCGGAACGACGCGTTAAAGAGATTAGAGAATGGCCATACTAATCTAGCGTCACTTTTCAAGCACACTTTGCGTAACCTAACCATTCTTAGGTAATAGGAACGACGCGTTAAAGAGACTTGAGATGCGACATACTCATCTATTGATCCTTTTTACGCACACTTTGCGTACTATAACCTAACCATGCTTTGGAACGACGCGTTAGAGAGACTTGTGACGAGACATAAGCATGGTAATCGAAACGACACGTTAAAGAGACTTGAGAAGCAGCATACTAATCTAGCGTTACTTTTCACGCAAACTTTGCGTGTTATAGCCTAATCATGCTTAGACATGCTAATCTAGCGTCACGTTTCACGCACACCTTGCGTAATATAACCTAACCATGCTTAGGTAATAGGAACGACGCGTTAAAGAGACTTGAGACACGATATACTAATCTATTGATCCTTTTTACGCACACTTTGAGTACTATAACCTAACAATTCTTAGGTAATTAGAACGACGCGTGAAAGAGCCTTGACACGCAACATACTAATCTAGCGTCACTTTCCACGCAAACTTTGCGTATTATAATCTAACTATGCTTAGGTAATTGGAATGACGCATTAAAGAGCATTGAGACGCGACATACTAATCTAGGGTCATTTTTCACGCACACCTTGCGTAATATAACCGAACCTTGCTTAGGTATTAGGAACGACGTGTTAAATAGACTTTAGACGCGACATACTAATCTAGTGTAACTTTTCACGCACGCTTTGCATATTATAACCTCTAACCATGCTTAGATAATTGGAATAACGCGATAAAGAGAATTGAGACGCGACATACTAATCTAGCGTAAGTTTCCACGCACACTATGCGTAATATAACCTAACCATGGGTAGTCGGAACAACGCGTTAGATAGACTTAAGACGCGACATACTAATCTATTGTCATTTTTCACGTACACTTTGCGTAATATAACCTAACCATGCTTAAGTAATTGGAACGACGCGTTAAATAAACTTAGAACGCTACATACTATTCTATTGTCATTTTCTACGCACACTTTGCGTAATATAACCTAACCATGCTTAGGTAATCAGAACGACACATTCGAGAGAGTTGTGACGCGACATATGCATGGTAGTCGAAACGACGCGTTAAAGAGACTTTAGATGTGCAATATTAATCTAGCGTCACGTATTACGCACGCGTTGCGTAATATAGCATAACTATGCTTAGGAAATCGGAACGGCGCGTTAGAGAGACTTGAGACGCGACATACTAATCTAGTGTCACTTTTCACGCACGCTTTGCATAATATAACATAACCATGCTTAGTAAATTGGAACGACGCGTTAGAGAGACTTGAGACGCGACATACTAATCTGTGTCACTTTTCACGCACATTTTACATATAATAACCTAACCATGCTTAGGAAATCGGAACGACGCGTTAGAGAGAATTGAGACGCGGAATACTAATCTAACCTCAGTTTTCACGCACACTTTGCGTAATATAACCTAACCATGCTTAGTTAATAGGAACGACGCGTTAAAGAGACTTGAGACACGATATACTAATCTATTGATCCTTTTTACGCACACTTTGAGTACTATAACCTAACAATTCTTAGGTAATTAGAACGACGCGTTAAAGAGCCTTGACACGCGACATACTAATCTAGCGTCACTTTCCACGCAAACTTTGCGTATTATAATCTAACTATGCTTAGGTAATTGGAATGACGCATTAAAGAGCATTGAGACGCGACATACTAATCTAGCGTCATTTTCCACGCACACCTAGCGTAATATAACCTAACCATGCTTAGGTAATCGGAACGACGAGTTAAAGAGACTTGTGACGCGAGATAAGTATGGTGATCGAAACGACGCGTTAAAGAGACTTGATACAAAACATACTAATCTAGTGTCACTTTTTACGCACATTTTGTGTAATATAACATAACCATGCTTAGGTAATCGGAACGACGCTTTAAAGAGATTGGAGACTGGATATACTAATCTAGCGTCACTTTTCAAGCACACTTTGCGTAGTATAACCTAACCATTCTTAGGTAATAGGAACGACGCGTTAAAGAGACTTGAGACGCGACATACTTATCTACTGATCCTTTTTACGCACACTTTGCGTACTACAACCTAACCATGCTTAGGTAATCGGAACGACACGTTAGTGAGACTTGTGACGAGACATAAGCATGGTAATAGAAACGACACGTTAAAGAGACTTGAGAAGCAGCATACTAATCTAGCGTCACTTTTCACGCAAACTTTGCGTATTATAACCTAATCATGCTTAGACATGCTAATCTAGCGTCACGTTTCAAGCACACCTTCCGTAATATAACCTAACCATGCTTAGGTAATAGGAACGACGCGTCAAAGAGACTTGAGACACGATATACTAATCTATTAATCCTTTTTACGCACACTTCGAGTACTATAACCTTACCATTCTTAGGTAATTAAAACGACGCGTTAAAGAGCCTTGACACGCACATACTAATCTAGCGTCACTTTCAACGCAAACTTTGCGTATTATAACCTAACTATGCTTAGGTAATTGGAATGACACATTAAAGAGAATTGAGACGCGACATACTAATCTAGCGTCATTTTTCACGCACACCTTGCGTAATATAACCTAACCATGCTTAGGTATTAGAAACGATGCGTTAAATAGACTTTAGACGCGACATACTAATCTAGTGTCACTTTTCACGCATGCTTTGCATATTATAACCTCTAACCATGCTTAGATAATTGGAATAACGCGATAAAGAGAATTGAGACGCGACATACTAATATAGCGTCACTTTCCACGCACACTATGCGTAATATAACCTAACCATGCTAAGGTAATCGGAACAACTTGTTAGATAGACTTAAGACGCGACATACTAATCAATTGTCATTTTTCACGTACACTCTGCGTAATATAACCTAACCATGGTTAAGTAATTGGAACGACGCGTTAAATAGACTTAAGACGCTACATACTAATTTATTGTCATTTTCTACGCACACTTTGCGTAATATAACCTAACCATGCTTAGGTAATCAGAACGACACATTCGAGAGACTTGTGACGCGACATAAGCATGGTAATCGAAAAGACGCGTTAAAGAGACTTGAGACATGCAATATTAATCTAGCGTCACTTTTTACGCACGCGTTGCGTAATATAACATAACTATGCTTAGGAAATCGGAACGACACGTTAGAGAGACTTGAGACGCGACATACTAATCTAGTGTCACTTTTCACGCACGCTTTGCGTAATATAATCAAACCATGCTTAGGAAATTGGAACGACGCGTTAGAGAGACTTGAGATGCGACATACTAATATAGCGTCACTATTCACGCACTCTTTGCATAATATAACCTTACCATGCTTAGGTAATTGGAACGACGCATTAAAGAGACTTGTGACGCGAGATAAGTATTGTAATCGAAACTACGCGTTAAAGAGACTTGAGACGAAACAAATTAATCTAGCGTCACTTTTACGCACACTTTGCGTAATATAACCTAACCATTCTTTGGTAATCGGAACGACGCGTTAAAGAGACTTGTGATTGGACATACTAATCTAGCGTCACTTTTCACGGACACTTTGCATAAATTAACCTAACCATGCTTAGGAAATTGGACGACGCGTTAGAGAGACTTGAGACGAGACATACTAATTTAAAGTCACTTTTCACGCACTGTTTGCGTAATATAACCTAACCATGCTTAGGTAACCGGAACAACGCATTAAAGAGACTTATGACGCGAGATAAGTATGGTAATCGGAACGACGCGTTATAGAGACTTGTGACGCGAGATAAGTATGGTAATCGGAACGACGCGTTAAAGAGACTAGTGACGCGAGATAAGTTTGGTAATCAAAACGACTTGTAAAAGAGACTTGAGACGAAACAAACTAATCTAGCGTCACTTTTTAAGCACACTTTGCGTAATATAACCTAACCATGCTTAGGTAATCGGAACGAAGCGTTAAAGAGACTTGATACTGGACATACTAATCTAGCGTCACTTTTCACGCACACTTTGCGTAATATAACCTAACCATGCATAGGAAATCGGAACGATGCGTTAGAGAGACTTGAGACGCGACATACTAATTTAACGTCACTTTTCAAGCACACTTAATATAACCTAACCATGCTTAGGTAATCGGAAGGACGAGACTTGTTACGCGAGATAAGTATGGTAATCGAAACGACGCGTTAAAGAGACTTAAGACGAAACATACTAATCTAGTGTCACTTTTTATGCGCACTTTGCGTAATATAACCTAACCATGCTTAGGTTATCGGAACGAAGCGTTAAAGAGATTGGAGAGACTGGACATACTAATCTAGCGTCACTTTTCAAGCACACTTTGCGTAATATAACCTAACCATTCTTACGTAATCGGAACGACGCGTTAAAGAGACTTGTGACTGGACATACTAATCTAGCGTCACTTTTTACGGACACTTTGCATAAATTAACCTAACCATGCATAGGAAATTGGACGACGCGTTAGCGAGACTTGAGACAAGACATACTAATTTAAAGTCACTTTTCACGCACTGTTTGCGTAATATAACCTAACCATGCTTAGGTAATTGGAACGACGCATTAAAGAGACTTGTGACGCGAGATAAGTATGGTAATCGGAATGACGCGTTATAGAGACTTGTGACGCGAGATAAGTATGGTAATCGGAACGACGCGTTAAAGAGACTAGTGACGCGAGATAAGTATGGTAAAACGACTTGTAAAAGAGACTTGAGACGAAACAAACTAATCTAGCGTCACTTTTTAAGCACACTTTGCGTAATATAACCTAACCATGCTTAGGTAATCGGAACGACGCGTTAAAGAGACTTGAGACTGGACATACTAATCTAGCGTCACTTTTCACGCACACTTTGCGTAATATAACCTAACCATGCTTAGGAAATCGGAATGACGCGTTAGAGAGACTTGAGACGCGACATACTAATTTAACGTCACTTTTCAAGCACACTTTGCGTAATATAACTTAACCATGCTTAGGTAATCGGAAGGACGAGACTTGTTACGCGAGATAAGTATGGTAATCGAAACGACGCGTTAAAAAGAATTAAGACGAAACATACTAATCTAGTGTAACTTTTTACGCACACTTTGCGTAATATAACCTAACCATGCTTAGGTAATCGGAACGACGCGTTAAAGAGATTGGAGAGACTGGACATACTAATCTAGCGTCACTTTTCAAGCACACTTTGCGTAATATAACCTAACCATTCTTAGGTAATAGGAATGACGTGTTAAAGAGACTTGAGACGCGACATACTTATCTATTGATCCTTTTTACGCACACTTTGCGTACTATAACCTAACCATGCTTAGGTAATCAAAACGACGCGTTAGAGAGACTTATGACGCGATATAAGCATGGTAATCGAAACGACGTGTTAAAGAGACTTGAGAAGCGACATACTAATCTAGCGTCACTTTTCACGCAAACTTTGCGTATTATCTAATCATGCTTAGATAATCGGAACAACGCGTTAAAGAAACTTGTGACGCGAGATAAGTATAGTAATCGACACTACGCGTTAAAGAGACTTGAGACGAAACAAACTAATCTAGCGTCACTTTTTACGCACACTTTGCGTAATATAACCTAACCATGCTTAGGTAATCGGAACGACGTGTTAAAGAGACTTGAGACTGGACATACTAATCTAGCGTCACTTTTCATGTACACTTTGCGTAACATAACCTAACCATGCTTAGGAAATTGGAACGACGCGGTAGAGAGACTTGAGACGAGACATACTAATTTAACGTCAGTTTTCACGCACTATTTGCGTAATATAACCTAACCATGCTTAGGTAATCGAAACGACGCGTTATAGAGACTTGTGACGCGAGATAAGTATGGTAATCGAAACGACGCGTAAAAGAGACCTGAGACGCAACAAACTAATCAAGCTTCACTTTTTACGCACGCGTTGCGTAATATAACATAACCATGCTAAGGAAATCGGAACGACGCGTTAGAGAGACTTGAGACTGGACATACTAATCTAGCGTCACTTTTCACGCACACTTTGCATAATATAACCTAACCATGCTTAGGAAATTGGAACGACGCGTAAGAGAGACTTGAGACGCGACATACTAATATAGCGTCACTATTCATGCACTCTTTGCGTAATATAACTTAACCATGCTTAGGTAATCGGAACGACGTGTTAAAGAAACTTATGACGCGAGATAAGTATAGTAATCGAAGCTACGCGTTAAAGAGACTTGAGACGAAAAAAACTAATCTAGCGTCACTTTTTACGCACACTTTGCGTAATATAACCTAACCATGCTTAGGTAATCGGAACGACGCGTTAAAGAGACTTAAGACTGGACATACTAATCTGGCGTCACTTTTCACGCACACTTTGCGTAAAATGTAATACCCCAAAATAAGTAATTAGCTAATTGGACTCGCCCGAGAGGCGTTATCGGAAAGTTTTCCGATAAAATAAAGATAAATAAGTTTTAGTAGGTCGATTTTGGAAAAGATAATAGCGAAGAATTTAATAATATATTCCAATTCTGAAGTTAGAATTGGAATTAAAAGGAAAAATGTCAAGAAAAGTCCAAAATAAGGTACAGGAACCAAAGTGGTAATTTAGCCACTTTGTGTCGAAAGCGGAAATTTTAGATTTTGACGGGAAAGTATTAATATCGAGTTCCATATTAATTATTGGACATAAATAATACGTATAAGTCATAATAAAAGAAGTTAACAGTTTAGGTATGGACTAAATCGTACGATTGAAAAGTTTAAAAGATAAATGATAATATACAAAAAGAACAAGGATCAAAGTGACACTTTCGACAAGATATATATAATGAGAAATATGAAAGAAGAAGAGCAGAGAGAGTTCCAGAGAGAGCGAGAGAAATTCGTTCGATATCGTCGTTTCGCCCCCGTTTCTCCGTTCGACGTCCGATTCGCGTGATTTTCGCGGCAATCTCTTCAGAATCGAGAGCCCTATCAATCCTAAACCTCGTTTCAAGGTAAATTTCGAGAAATTTTGGTTAAAAATCGATAATAAATGGCTGTTTTGAGTTTTATGGTGTATTGGTTTGAATTCGACGTTTTTGAAGTTATTATCGCATTTTAATGAAAACGGAGGAATGGGTTTTGACTAGGGAAGTGTTAGAAGCACGTCGGGATGGCTGAAAACCCCGGAAATCGCATTTCCGGGGCTGTGCATGTGGTGCACGACCGTGCACCACGGGTGCACGAACGTGCACTAGAAGTGCACGAACGTGCCCCCAGCAAGGTTCACGAACGTGCACCTGAAGTGCACGAACGTGCACTCTTCATGGTGCACGACCGTGCACGCACGTGCACTCTTCATGGTGCACGATCGTGCACTCTTCATGGTGCACGAACGTGAACCAATGAGGTGCACGAACGTGCACTTGGTTGCACGATCGTGCTTCCACTGAAGGCACGCCCGTGCACCCCGACTCGTATCCACGTGTGTATGACATCTATTCGATCTAGAGATTTGATGTTTCGAGTAAATTGGATTAAAAGACGAACTTTGGACTTTGAGAATCATTAATCTCGATATTAGCTCGACGTTTTAGATAATTAATAATAATGGAAAACGTCAAGGACGTTAAGCGATTCTCAATTATGAGAAATGGTATCCGCTAAATCGACTATGCGACTAAAGTTACCGAATACGTAAATAAGTATAAAAATGAAACTAAACCCTAAAAACTTAGAAGTATTATACGTGTAAAAGCACGAGTTTCACGTCTAACTATTAAACGATTTATCAGACGTGTCAGCGAGTAGTGGGGTCAGTAGACGCGGACTAGCGAGAGCGTACTATCAGATCGACCACATCATTACTTGGATAGCGGTCACGGTGAGTTGCACTTTACTTTCGTGTATTATATATTAAAGTTATTTTATATAGATATATATATATATATATATATATATATATATATATACTGTTTATACGCATCGTATAATGTATGATTTGATTAAATGTTAAATGTTTCTATCAAATGTATATACGAGAACTAGTATGCGATCAGAAGAAACTAGCTACGGGTGTCAATAGGCTGTGTGATCACCGGTATTGAGTCAGTCTAGTGTGTTTGCATTTGAGAAATGATTTGATATGTATGGCATGATGTGATTATGAAATTCAAGATTGGGTATATGATTTCGATACGAGTGAGCACTCGGTTACGGTGTAACCTCGAGTCCCCGTATCTAGTGGGTTGGACTCGAGTCCCCGTATCTAGTGGGTTGGACTCGAGTCCCCGTATCTAGTGGGTTGGACCCACCAGTGAGTTGGATTCACAACTTGTGATTTCTGATTGGGTTGAAAGATATATGATTATTCAAGAGATGTGTCGCATGCTAGGATATTAGTTTTGTACAGATCAAATACCTGTTTATATGTTTTATATTATTGTTTTCTTGAAATGCGATGCTATGTTTTTATGTTAATACCGTTAGTAAATGCGAACTCAATCAGTATTTTCCCAAATACTGACCCCTCACCTTTGATGTCTTTCACGTACTTAGTATGTGGACCTAGCTAGAGGTCAATTTTGAAGTCCAGAAGTCAGCTGTGTATGTATAGTTTCTGACTTCTGTGAATGTTGCAGTAGTGGTCCCGTGTTGACAAAGTCGTAGCCTAGACAGTATTACATTTTGAGTGTACATATTACGTGATGTCTTGTTTATATTTTTGTAGGCTACATGTATTATATGTGGTTCACGGCCCTAGATGTCGGTGACATGTTCTGAGACACTAACTGATGTATATAGCACCGCGAGGCCAGTTCTTACAGGGTATGGTAACTAGAGCCCGCGAGGTGAACAGAACAGTTAGTGTATATGTTATATATGTAGATTTGCTTCCGTTGTTTACTGTTATTTATTTATTATTTGCGAAAAATTAATAGTGGTTTGAGGCTTACTACGGGTTCCGGAGCTACCACTCCCGTTCCCTAGCGCCGGTTGCGGCTCAGTGTTTTGGGTCGTGACAATGTTGGTATCAAAGCAGTTGGTCCAGTTACCACTGCCAGTTGTGTCTGAATGTCTGTTTGACTTGGAATACTCTGTCAGTAAGTAACCCTAGGAACTACTGCAGTAGAGAGTCGGACCTTAGTTGTCTGCATTTGCTTGATGTATGCATTAGTAATATAGTTTATAGCGTGCGCGAATGAGGGCTACTCGGCTAGTAACTGATTAGCATTCGCATATACGAACGGCTGAGATAACTAAGTAATTATTATTTGCGCTGGGATTGTTAAACGGTTATTTGCTTGCGAACTACGTGCGGCTGGATTAAATGCTAAATGTTTACAGCATTTTATAAGTTGATATTGGAATTGCGTGTGGAAATGGGCTCAGATGGTCGCTTATGTTTGAAATTGTTTCTTTTCAGCATGTCTGGGCAAAACGGAGCTCAGTCACATGCTGAGGAAGAACGGGAGGAAGCACCTCCTATATTTCAGAATGGGTTTCATAGTGAAATAGGCGAACCATCTGGGGTCCATCAGAACGGATTCCACGCAGATAATAGGAGATCGCCAGAAATTTATCAAAATGGCTATATGTCAGTGTCAGAAATTGGCAGTTCTTCTGGCAACAGGGGTAGAGTACACTCGCCAGAAATAGAATATAGCGAAGAAGATGAGGAGGAACCAAAGGAAGATCCGGAGGAGGATCCGGAGGAAGGTTCGGAGGAGGATCCAGAAGAGCATCTAGGAGAAGAGGCAGAAGAAGAAGATCCTCAGGAGGAAGAGTATAAAGAAGAGGAACTGTTAGATGAATCAGATGTTGAACAGTACGAAAGCGAGCATTTATGGTCTAGGGTGCAGAGGTATCGCGATTTGAGAGAAGATGCAGATAAAGCAGATAGCTCTAGACCAAGTTAGGAGACAGATGCGCTCCTTCTCTCGAGGAATGCTAACAGTAGGAATGTATTCTACTGATTTTCTGCGAATGGTTGAGGGAGTTCCTGATCTGGATGAAGGTAATAGAACCATCAACCGTAGGTACGTAAGAGGCTTAGGACCTGAGTTTAGTGAGTTATAAGAACACTTAGGTGAACATTTTGGCACGCTCACTACGATGGCTCGTAGGATCGAGACTGAGCATGAATGGGCGGGCAATCCAGTACGACCCTTCTATTTTAGACGTGAGTACCATCCAGACTACGTCAGCACATCCTCCAGAGTTAGGACTAACCCCTACTTTGTGAAAAGAGGTGGAAGCAACTCAGGTAGAACAGTTAGGGGCCGACACACAGGCGTAGTTATTAGGGAACCTAGCGTTCCACATCAGGCACCTCTAGGTATTAGCGATTTATATGTTTTGAGTATTTGTATTTATGTGTTTGCATTACTGTGTATATATGTTTGTTGCATTGCATAATAGAATGTCAGTATTAGGATATGGCTATAGAATAACACCTCAGATGGTGAGAACCTATAGGAAGCGATGTTAATAACACGTAACCAATAAGAGAATATACGAACATAATATACAAAAGCAATAATATAATAAACACCATATAATACATTTGTCTTGAACGTAATTCCTATATTACGTTCTAGAACCTGTGAAGGGAAAGTTGATTTACTAAAAGGTAATCGATGTAGAACATTGGTACCTGCGTTTGTATATGATATGATATGGTATATGATGTGGTGATTACAGCAGTGGAAATTTTTTGAATTGAATTGAGTTATCGGAGATATGGAGAAAGAAGTGATGTGACAGAAGAATAGTCAGGAAAATGACAAAAAGTGACAGCAATATAAAAAATTTATAATGTATCCAATAACAATAAAGAAAGCCGTTAATAGTCGCAGAGTGTACAACCTAGAGTAAACTTACGATTTTATGAAAAATTTAAAGATTTTTCAAGGTACAATTGTGCTCAGACATCGCATATGATATTGCATAATCACGATAGGAATGCATAAGAAAATGATTTTCAAAATATAGGTCATGCATCATATCTTTACAATGATAAAGAAAGTGCGATTTTGAGCAACTCTTTGTTGATGAGTGGTGTCATCACTCTGAGCTACAATTGTATTAACGATTTCAAACGATTTATGAAAAGTGATTTAAAAGAGCTGGCCAGCCAAAGAGTGTTTTGAAATATTTTGTTTAGTTAGTGAACTCAGATGTGAAAATCTGCGATGAATAATAAAAGACTCTTAATAAATAAGACTAAAATTGTAAAACAAACCCCAATAACAGAATAAAGCCATATAATGATTAATTGCAACAAGGCTAATAAAGCTAAAGGAGAATGTGAATGAGGAGTTATCGCCGGAGAGCATACACAGGTAAAATGCGATGCACTACAATATTTAAGGATACAGTATTTATCCTTATGATAGAACAAAGGATGAAATGACAGAGAATCATGTTAGACAAAAGAAACGTAACGAATACATAAGGATGAAAAATGTAATGATTATTCTTATATTGAAATAAGCGACATAGCAATCGAGAGTTATACCGGAAGAGAGATTAAAAGTAAGAAGAACAAGAAGATGATATTATAAATGATGAACATGAAGTAATATATAAAGGATATATAACCTTATCAATACCAGTGTTTGAAGATACAGAAATAGAAAGATGAAGGATATGGACGATGATAAGGTTCGAAGTTGGATAAATCAAAAGAGATAATGATACTAATTGACTGATATTAAGTAAAATCACTAATATCAACATTAAGAGTTATAGATTGCGTTAATAGAAGGGATAAAAATTAAGTTATGAAACTCTCGTATAAGGAGAAAAGCACACATATAGGTATACGTGTTAGTAAATATCAAAATGATGGAAATTATAAAAGAAAGTATAGTGAAAAAACTCGGATACCCTCAAAATTTAGTAAGATGATTAGAGAAATGAAAAGTTCTAGAGGTACATTAGAAGAGTTATCAGAAAAGAGCGGTAACAGCAAAACTCTTATTAACAGAGGAAAGGCGTAAAAGACACAATAAGAAAAGAGAAAGATAATACTTCATTGCTATTGAACAGATAGGAGTAAACTATATCCAAGTGGCCATGATGTCATAAGGACAAGAGATTATGTTAGTACAGAGAAATCAAGTTATTTAAAAGGACAATCAGAGTCATGTTATAAGTGCTAAAGAAGCATAAGATGTATAGGACAACAAAATCGAAACTATTCCCTAATTTTGGAATTTATAAGGTTAAGTATAACTTATACATTAGGAATAGTCTGAAACACTTCAAGAAGAAGATGAGAGCCAGAGTAAAGACAAACTAAGAAATGATTGTAGTCAGTGCCAAGAGGATACCTTGAAATGGTTAGGTTATACCATGTAAAGTGTGCGTGAAAAGTGACACTATATAAGTATGTTGCATCACAAGTCTTTTTAACACGTCGTTCCGATTACCTAAGCATGGTTAGGTTATATTACGCAAAGTGTGCGTTATAAGTGACGTAGATTAGTATATCGTGTCTCAAGTCTCTTTAACGCGTCGTTCTGATTGCCTAGGCTTGTGTTTAAATGTGTCGCTTGATTAGTATGTCGTGTCTCAAGTCTTTTTGTCGCATCGTTACGATTACTTAAGCATGGTCAGGTTATATTACGCGAAGGGGGTGCATGAAAAGTGACGCTCTATAAGTATATCGTGTCACAAGTCTCTTTAATGGGTCGTTCCAATTACCTATGCATGTTATATTATGCAAAGTGTGCGTTATAAGTGACGCTATATAAGTATGTTGTGTCTTAAGTCTCTTTAACGCGTCGTTGCGATTACCTAAGCATGGTTCGGTTATATTACGCAAAGTGTGCAATAAAAGTTACACTTGATTAGTACGTCGCGTCACAAGTCTTTTTAACGCATCGTTATGACCTAACAATGGTTAGGCTATATTACATAAAGTGTGTGTGAAATGTGACGCTAGATCACGTTAGGTTATATTACGCAAAGTGTGCGTAATAAGTGACGCTAGATTAGTATGTCGCAATTCTCTTTAACGTGTCGTTCCGATTACCTAAGCATGGTTAGGTTATCTAACGCAAAGTGTGTTTTAAAAGTGTCGCTAGATTAGTATGTCGTGTCTCAAGTCTCTTTGTTGCATCGTTCCGATTACCTAAGCATGGTTAAGTTATTTTACGCGAAGGGTGCGTTAAAAGTGACACTAGATTAGTATATCGCGTCACAAGTCTCTTTAGCGAGTCGTTCTGATTACCTAACAATGGTTGGGTTATTTTACTTAAAGTGTGCGTGAAAAGTAACGATATACGACCATCACAAGTCTTTTTAATGCGTCGTTCCAATTTCTTTAGCATGGTCAGGTTATATTATGCAAAGTGTGAGTGAAAAGTAAACCTAGATTAGTATGGGCGTCTCAAGTCTCTCTAACGCGTCGTTCCGATTTCTAAGCATGTTATATTACGCAAAGTGTGCGTACAAAGTGACGCTATATTAATGACACGTCTCAAAAGTCTCAAAAGTCTCAAAAGTCTCAAAAGTCTATTTAACGCGTCATTCCGATTTCCTAAGCATGGTTAGGTTATATTACGCAAAGTCTGCGTAAAGAGTGACGCTAGATTAATATGGCGCGTCTAAAGTCTTTTTAACGCATCGTTTCGATTACCATGCTTATGTCGCGTCAGAAGTCTCTCTAACGCGTCGTTTCGATTACCTAAGCATGGTTAGGTTATATTACGCAAAGCGTGCGTGTAAAATGACAATAGATTAGTATGTCGCGTCTCACGTCCATTTAACGCGTCGTTCCAATTACTTAAGCATGGTTAGGTAATATTACGCAAATTGGGCGTGAAAAATGACAATAGATTAGTATGTCGCGTCTTAGGTAAATCTAACTCCTCGTTCCAATTACCTAAGCATGGTTAGGTTATATTATGCAATGTGTACGTGAAAATTGATGCTAGATTAGTATATCGTGTCTCAAGTCTCTTTAACGCGTCGTTTTGACTACCACGCTTATGTCGCGTAACAAGTCTCTCTAACGGGTCGTTCCGATTACCTAAGGATGGTTAGGTTATATTACACAAAGTGTGCGTGAAAAGTTACAATAGATTAGTATGTCGCGTCTCAAGTCTATTTAACGCGTCGTTCCGATTTCCCAAGAATGATTAGGTTATATTGCACAAAGTGTGCGAGAAAAGTAATGCTAGATTAGTATGTTGCGTCTCAAGTCTCTTTAACGCGTCGTTCCGATTACCTAAGCATGGTTACATTATAATACGCAAGGTGTGCGTGAAAGGTGACGCTAGATTAGTATGTCGCGTCTCAAGGCTCTTTAATGCGTCGTTCTGATACCTAAGCATGGTTGTTATATTATGCAAAGTATGCGTGAAAAGTGATGCTCAGAGTGATGACCATGGTTATGTCGCGTCACAAGTCTCTCTAACGTGTCGTTCCGATTACCTAAGCATGGTTAGGTTATAGTACGCAAAGTGTGCGTAAAAAGTAACAATAGATTAGCATGTCGCATCTCAAGTCTCTTTAACGTGTCATTCCGATTACCTAAACATGGTTAGGTTATATTACGCAATGTGTCCGTGAAAAGTGACAATATATTAGTATGTCGCATCTCAAGTCTATTTAACGTGTCATTCTGATTACCTAAACATGGTTAGGTTATATTACGCAAAGTGTCCGTGAAAAGTGACAATATATTAGTATGTCGCATCTCAAGTCTATTTAACGCGTCGTTCCGATTACCTAAGTATGCTTAGGTTGTATTACGCAATGTGTGCGTGAAAAGTGACGCTACATTAGTATGTCGCGTCTTAAATCTCTTTAACGCGTCGTTACGATTACATAAGCATGGTTAGGTTATTTACGCAAAGCGTGTGTCAAATTTGACGCTAGATTATTATGCCGCGTCTCAAGTCTGTTTAACGCGTCGATCGGATTAACTAAGCATGTTTAGGTTATATTACGCAAAGTGTGCGTGAAAAGTGACGTTAGATTAGTATGTCGCATCTCAAGTCTCTTTAACCCGTCGTTCCGATTACCGAAGCCTGGTTAGGTTATATTACGCAAAGTGTGCGTAAAAAAGTGACGCTAGATTAGTATGGCGCGTCTCAAGTCTCTTTAATGCGTCGTTTCGATTACCATACTTATGTCGTGTCTCCATTCTCTTCAACGCATTGTTCCGATTACCTAAGCATGGTTAGGTTATATTACGCAAAGCGTGCGTGAAAAGTGACGCTAGATTAGTAAGTCGCGTCTCAAGTCTGTTTAACGCGTTGTTCCGATTACCTAAGAATGGTTAGGTTATATTAGGAAAAGTGTGCGTGAAAAGTGACGCTAGATTAGTATGTCGCGTCTCAAGTCTCTTTAACGCGTCGTTCCGATTACATAAGCATGGTTGTGCAAAGTGTGTGTAAACAGTGACGCTAGATTAGCGTGGCGCATCTCAAGTCTATTTAACGCGTTGTTTCGATTACCAAGCTAATGTCCCGTCACAAGTCTCTCTCTAACACGTCATTCCGATTACCTAAGCATGGTTAGGTTATATTACACAAAGTGTGCATGAAAAATGACAATTGTTTAGGATGTTGCGTTTTCAGTCTATTTAACGCGTCGTTCCGATTACCTAAGCATGGTTAGGTTATATTACGCAAGGTGTGCGTAAAAAGTGACGCTAGATTAATTTGTCGCGTCTCAATTCTCTTTAATGCGTCGTTCCAATTACCTAAGCATGGTTAGGTTATATTACACAAAGTTTGCGTGGAAAGTGATGCTAGATTAGTATGTCGCGTCTCAAGTGTCTGTAACGCGTCTTTTCGATTACCATGCTTATGTCGCGTCACAAGTCTCTCTAACGTGTCGTTCCGATTACCTAAGCATGGTTAGGTTATAGTACGCAAAGCGTTCATGAAAAGGATCAATAGATTAGTATGTCGCGTCTCAAGTCTCTTTAACGCGCCGTTCCGATTACCTAAGCATGGTTAGGTTATATTATGCAAAATGTGCGTGAAAAGTGACGCTAGATTAGTATGTCTAGTCAAAAGTCTCTTTAACGCGTCGTTCTGATTAACTGAGCATGGTTAATTTATCGTACGCGAAGTGTGCGTAAAAAGTGACCATAGATGAGTATGTTTCGTCTCAAGTCTCTTTAATGCGTAGTTCCGATTACCATGCTTATGTAACGTCAAAAGTCTCTCAAACGTGTCATTCTCATTACCTAAGCATGATTTGGTTACATTACGAAAAGTGTGCGTGAAAAATGACAATAGATTAATATATTGCGTCTCAAGTCTATTTAACGCGTCATTCCAATTACTTAAGCATGGTTTGGTTATATTACGC
Source organism: Mercurialis annua (assembly GCF_937616625.2). Classification (NCBI taxonomy): domain Eukaryota; kingdom Viridiplantae; phylum Streptophyta; class Magnoliopsida; order Malpighiales; family Euphorbiaceae; genus Mercurialis; species Mercurialis annua. The sequence goes on from NC_065572.1 coordinate 41,862,676, forward strand.
AAAGTGTGCGTGAAAAATGACAATAGATTAGTATGTCACGTCTTAAATGTATCCAACGCGTTGTTTCGATTACCTATGCATGGTTAGGCTATATTATGCAAAGTGTGCAGGAAAAGTGACGCTAGATTAATAAGTCGCATCTCAATTCTCTTTAACGCGTTGTTCCGACTACCTAAGCATGGTTAGGTTATATTACGCAAAGCGTGCATGAAAAGTGACGCTAGATTAGTATGTCGCCTCTCATGTCTATTTAACACGTAGTTCCGATTACCCAAGTATGGTTAGGTTATATTAGGCAAAGTGTGCGTGAAAAGTAACGCTAGATTAGTATGTCGCGTCTCAAGTCTCTTTAACGCGTCGTTCCGATTAAGCATGGTTATTTATATTATGAAAAATGTGTGTGAAAAGTGACGCTAGATTAGTATGTCCAATCTCAAGTCTCTTTAACGTGTTGTTCCGATTACCTAAGAATGGTTAGGTTATGCTACGCAAAGTGTGCGTAAAAAGTAACCCTAGATTAGTATGTTTCGTCACAAGTCTATTTAACGTGTCGTTACAATTACAATGCTTATGTTGTGTCACAAGTCTCTCTAACGTGTCGTTTTGATTATCTAAGTATGGTTTGGTTATATTACGAAAAGTGTGCGTGAAAAGTGACGTTAGATTAGTATGCCGCGTCTCACGTCTCTTTAACGCGTTGTTCCGATTACCTAAGCATGGTTAGGTTACATTACACAAAGTGTGCGTAAAAAGTGACGCCAGATTAATATGGCGCGTCTCAAGAACACGTCGTATCGATTACCATGCATATGTCTCGTCAGAAGTCTCTCTAACGCGTCGTTCTAATCACCTAAGCATGGTTAGGCTATATAACGTAAAGTGTGCGTGAAAAATGACAATAGATTAGTATATCGCGTCTCAAGTCTATTTAACGCGTCGTTCCAATTACCTATGCATGGTTAGGTTATAATACGCAAAGCGTGCGTGAAAAGTGATGCTAGATTAGTATGTCGCGTCTCAAGTTTCTTTAACGCGTCGTTCCGATCACCCTTATGGTTAGGTTATATTACGCAAAGTGTGTGTAAAAAGTGACGCTAGATTAGTATGGCGCGTCTCAAGTCTCTTTAACGCGTCGTATCGATTACCATGCTTATGTCGCGTCAGAAGTCTCTCTAACGTGTCGTTCTGATTACCTAAGCATAGTTAGGTTATATTACCCAAAGTGTGCGTGAAAAATGACAATAGATTAGTATATCGCGTCTCAAGTCTATTTAACGCGTCTTCCAATTATTTAAGCATGGTTAGGTTATATTGCGAAAAGTGTGAGTGAGAAATGACAATAGATTAGTATGTCGCGTCTTAAGTATCTCTAACGTGGTGTTCAGATTTCATATGCATCGTTAGGTTATGTTACGCAAAGCGTGCGTGAAAAGTGACGCTAGATTAGTATGTCGTGTCTCAAGTCTGTTTAACGCGTCGTTCCGATTACCTATGCATGGTTAGGTTATATTACGCGAAGCGTGAGTGACGCTAGATTAGTATGTCGCTTCTCAAGTCTGTTTAACGCGTCGTTCCAATTACATAAGCATTGTATGGTTATATTAGGCAAAGTGTGCGTGAAAAGTGACGTTAGATTAATATGCCGCGTCTCGGGTCTCTTTAACTCGTCGTTCATGGTTAAGTTATATTACACAAAGTGTGCTTGAAAAGTGAGGCTAGAATAATTTGTCGCGTCTCAAGTTTCTGTAACGCGACGTTCCGATAACCTAAGCTTGGTTACGTTATATTACGCATACTGTGTGTGAAAAGTGATGCTAGATTAGGACGTCGCATCTCAAGTCTCTTTAACACATCGTTTCAATTTCCTAAGCATGGTTAGGTTATATTACACAAAGAGTGTGTAAACTGTGACGATAGATTAGTAGGGCACGTCTCTATTCTATTTAGCACGTCATCTCGATTACCTTGCTTATGTCCCGTCACAACTCTCTCTAACGCGATGTTCCGATTACCAAAGCATGGTTAGGTTATATTACGCAAAGTGTATTTGAAAAGTGAGGCTAGATTAATTTGTCGCGTCTCAAGTCTCTGTAACACGTCGTTTTGATTACCTAAGCATGGTTAGGTTATATTATGCAAAGTTTGCGTGAAAAGTGACGCTAGATTAGTATGTCGCATCTCAAGTCTCTTTAACACGTCGTTTCGATTACCATGCTTATGTCGCATCACAAGTCTCTCTAATGCGTTGTTCCGATAACCAAAAGGTTAGGTTATTGTGCACAAAGTGTGCGGGAAAAGTAAAAAACGATTAGTATGTCGCATCTCAAGTCTATTTAACGCGTCGTTCCGATTACCTAAGCATAGTTGGGTTATATTACGCAAAGTGTGCGTGAAAAGTGACACTAGATTAGTATCTCGCGTCTCAAGTCTCTTTAACGCGTCGTTCCAATTACCTAGCCATGGTTAGGTTATATTACAAAAAGTGTGCGTAAAAAGTGACGATAGATTAATATGGCGCGTCTCAAGTCTCTCTAACTCGTCGTTCCGATTATCTAAGTATGGTTAGGGTAAATTACGAAAACCGTGCGTGAAAAATGACAATAGCTTAGTATGTCGCATCTCAAGTCTATTTAACACGTCATTTCGATTACCTAAGCATGGTTCAGTTATATTACGCAAAGTGTGCGTGAAAAGTGACGCTAGATTAGTAAGTCGCGTCTCATGTCTCTTTAACGCGTCGTTTCGATTATCATGCTTATGTCGTTTCACAAGTCACTCTAACGTATCGTTCCGATTACCTAAGCATGGTTAAGTTATATTACGCAAAGTGTGCTTAAATAATGATAATAGATCAGTATGTCGCGTCTCAAGTATATTTAACGCGTCGTTCCGATTACCTAAGCATGGTATGTTTTATTATGCACAGTGTGCGTGAAAAGTGATGCAAGATTAGTATGGCGAGTCTCAAGTCTCTTCAATGCGTCGTTTCGATTACCATGGTTATGTAGCGTCACAAGTCTCTCTAACGCGTCGTTCCGATTACCTAACCATGGTTGGGCTATATTACGCAGAGTGTGCGTGAAAAGTGACGCGACATACTAATCTAGCGTCACTTTTCACGCACTCTTTGCGTAATATACCTTAACCATGCTTAGGTAATCGGAACGACGTATTAAAGAGACTTGTGACGCGACATACTTATCTAGCGTCACTTTTCACGCACACTTTACGTAATATAACCTAACCATAATTAGGTAATCGGAACGACGTGTTTAACTGACTTGAGACGCTACATACTAATCTAGCGTCACTTTTCACGCACAGTTTGCATAATATAATCTAACCATGGTTAGGTAATCGGAACGACAAGTTAAAGAGACTTGAGAGGCGACATACTAATATATTGATCCTTTTTGCGCACACTTTGCGTACTATAACCTAACCATGCTTAGGTAATCGGAACGACGCGTTATAGAGACTTGTGACGCGACATAAGCATGGTAATCGAAACGACGCGTTAAAGAGAATTGAGACGTGACATACGAATCTAGCGTCACTTTTCACGAAAACTTTGCGTAATTTAACCTAACCATACTTAGCTGATCGGAACGACGCATTAAAGACCCTTCAGACGCGACATACTAATCTAGCGTCACTTTTCACGCACACCTTGCATAATATAACCTAACCATACTTAGGTAATTGAAACGACGCGTCAAATAGACTTGAGACGCGACATTCTATTATCATTTTGCACGCACACTTTGTGTAATATAGTCTAACTATCCTTAGGTAATCGGAAGGACGCGTTAGAGAGACTTCTGACGCGCCATTCTAATCTAGCGTCACTTTGTACGCACACTTTGTGTAATATAACCTAACCATGCTTAGGTAATCGGAACGACGCGTTAAAGAGACTTGAGACACGACATACTAATCTAGCCTCACTTTTCACGCACACTTTGCGTAATATAACCTAACCATACACAGGTAACCGGAACGACGCGTTTAAGAGACTTTAGAAACGACATACTAATCTAGCGTCACTTTTCAAGCAAGCTTTGTGTTTAACCATGCTTAGATTATCAGAACAGCGCGATAAAGTGAATTGAGACACAACATACTAATCTAGAGTCACTTTTCACGTGCACTTTTCATAATATAACCAAACCATTCTTAGGCAATCAGAACGACGCGTTAAATAAATTTGAGACGCGACAAACTCATCTATTGTCAATTTTTACGCACACTTTGAGTAATATAACCTAACCATGCTTAGGTAATTTGAACGACGCGTTAAAGAGACTTTAAACGCGACATACTAATCTATTGTTACTTTTGACGCACACTTTGCGTAATCTAACCTAACTATGCTTAGGTAATCGAAAAGACACGTTAGAGAGACTTGTGACGCGACATAGGCATGGTATTCGAAACGACACGTTAAAAAGACTTGAGATGCGACATACTAATCCATTATCACTTTTCTTGCACACCTTGCATAATATAATCTAACCATGCTTGGGTAATCGTAACGACGCGTTAAAGAGACTTGAGACGAAACATACTAATCTAGCGTTAACTTTTGACCTAAACTTTGCATAATATAACCTAACCATGCTTAGGTAGCCGGAATGACGCATCAAAGAGCCTTGAGACGCGACATATTAATTTAGCTTCACTTTTCACGCCCACCTTTCGTAATTGAACCTAACCATGATAAGCTAATCGGAACGACGCGTTAAAGAGACTTGAGACGCAACATATTATTCTAGCGTTACTTTTCTCGCACACTTCTCGTAATAGAACCTAACCATTCTTGGGTAATCCGAACGACGCGTTAAAGAGATTTGAGACATGACATACTAATCTAGCGTCACTTTTGACGCACTCTTTTGCATAATATAACCTAACCATGCTTAGGTAATCGGAACGACGCGTTAAAGAGACTTCAGACGCGACATACTAATCTATTGTTACTTTTGACGCACACTTTGTGTAATATAACCTAACCATGCTTAGGTAATCGGAACGACGCGTTAGATAGACTTGTGACGAGACATAAGCATGTTAATCGAAACAACGCGTAAAGAGAATTGAGACGCGGCATACTAATCTAGCATCAATTTTGACCTAAACTTTGCATAATTTAACCTAACAAGCTTAGGTAATAGGAACGACGCATTAAAGAGTCTTGAGACACGACATACTGAACTAGCGTCACTTTTCATGCACACCTTGCGTAATATAACCTAACCATGCTTAGGTAATCGGAACGATGCGTTAAAGAGACTTGAGGCGAGACATAGTAATATCGTGTTACTTTTCTCGCACACTTTGCATAATATAACCTAACAATTCTTGGGTAATCGGAACGACGTGTTAAAGAGACTTGAGACGCGACATACTAATCCTGCATCAATTTTCACGCACACTTTGCGTAATATTACCTAACCATGCTTAGGTAATAGGAACGACGCGTTAAACATACTTGAGACGCGACATACTAATCTAGCGTCACTTTAGGTAATCGAAAAGACGTATTTAAGAGCCTTGAGACGCGAAATACTAATCTAGAGTCACTTTTTTCGCACACCTTGCGTAATATAACCTAACCATACTTAGGTAATCGGAATGACTCGTCAAAGACACTTGAGACGCGACGTACTAATCTAGCATTACTTTTCTCGCACAATCCGCGTAATATAACCTAACCATGCTTTCTTATTCGGAGCGACGCGTTAGAGAGACTTGTGACGCGACATAGGCATGGTAATTTAAACGACGCGTTAAAGAGACTTGAGACGCGACATACTAATCGAGCGAAACTTTTCACGCAAACTTTGCGTAATATAACCTAACCATGCTTACGTAATCGGAACGACGCATTAAAGAACCTTGAGACGCGACGTACTAATCCAGCATCACTTTTCTCGCACACCTTGCGTAATATAACCAAACCATGATTAGGTAATCAGAACGACGCGTTAAAGACACTTGAGACACAACATACTAATCTCGCGTTACTTTTCTCGCAAACTTTGCGTAACCTAACCATTTTTGGGTAATCAGAACCACACGTTAAAGAGACTTGAGACGCGACATAGCATCGCTTTTGACCTAAACTTTGCATAATATAGCCTAACCATGCTTCGGTAACCGGAACGACGCATTAAAGAGCCTTGAGACGCGACATACTAATCTAGCGTCACTTTTCACGCACACTTTGCGTAATATAACCTAAACATTCTTGGGTAATCGGAACGACGCGTTAAAGAGACTTTAGACGCAACAAACTAATCCTGCATCACTTTTCACGCACTCTTTGCGTAATATAACCTAACCATGCATAGGTAATCGGATCGACGCATTAAAGAGACTTGAAACGCGACATAGTAATCTTGCGTTAATTTTTACGCACACCTTGCATAATATAACCAACCATGCTTAGGTAATTGGAACGACGCGTTAAAGAGAATTGTGATGCGACATACTAATCCTGCATCACTTTTCATGCAATCTTTACGTAATATAACCTAACCATGCAATATATCTAATATATCGTTACTTTTCACGCACATTTTGCGTACAATAACCTAATCATGCTTAGGTAATCAGAGCGACACGTTATAGAGACTTGTGACCCGACATAAGCATGGTAATCTCAACGACGCCTTCAAGACACTTGAGACAGGACATACTAATCAAATATCATTTTTCACGCGCTTAAGTAATTAGAACGACGCATTAAATGGACTTGAGACGCGACATACTAATCTATTATCATTCTTCACGCACACTTTGCGTAATATATAACCTAACCATGCTTAGGTTATCGGAAGTACGCGTTAGATAGACTTCTGACGCGACATAAGCATGGTAATCGAAACGACGCGTTAAAGAGACTTGAGACGTGCCATATTAATCTAGCGTTACTTTTTACACACACTTTGCGTAATATAACCTAACCATGCTTAGGAAATCGGAACGACCCGTTAGAGAGACTTGAGACGCGACATACTAATCTAGTGTCACTTTTCACGCACATTTTGCGTAATATAACCTAACCATGTTTAGGTAATCGGAACGACGGGTTAGAGAGACTTGAGACGCGACATACTGATTTATTATCACTTCTCACGCAAATTTTGCGTAATATAATCTAACCATGCTTAGGTAATCGGAACGACGCGTTAAAGACACTTGAGACGCGACATACTAATCTAGGGTTACTATTCTCGCACACTTCGCGTAATATGACCTAACCATGCTTTGGAAATCGGAGCGACGCGTTAGAGAGACTTGTGACGCGACATAACCATGGTAATCAAAACGACGCGTTAAAGAGACTTGAGACGTGCCATACTATCAAGCGTCAATTTTCACGCACACTTTGCGTAATGTAACCTAACCATGCTTACGTAATCGGAACGACGCGTGAAAAAGACTTGAGACGCGACATACTAATCTATTGATACTTTTCACGCACACTTTGGGTAATATAACCTAACCATGCTTAGGTAATCGGGACGACGCGTTAAAGAGCCTTGAGACGCGACATACTAATCTATCGTCACTTTTCACGCACACCTTGGGTAATATAACCTAACCTTGCTTAGGTAATCGGAACGATGCGTTAAAGAGACTTAAGATGTGACATACTAATCTAGCATTACTTTTCTCGCACACTTTGCGTAAACCTATCCATTATTGGTTAATTGGAACGACGCGTTAAAGAGACTTGAGACGCGACATACTAATCTAGCGTCATTTTTCACGCACTCTATCCGTAATATAACCTAACCATGCTTAGGTAATCAGAACGACGCGTTAAAGAGTCTTGAGACGTGACATACTAATCTAGCGTAACTTTTCACCCACACTTTGCGTAATATAACCTAACCAAGCTTAGGAAATCGGAACGACGCGACATACTAATCTATTGTCGTTTTTCACGTATACTTTGCGTAATATAACCACCATACTGAAGTAATTGGAACAATGCGTTAAATAGACTTGTGACGCAACATACTAATCAATTGTCATTTTTCACGCACACTTTGCATGATATAACCTAACAAGGCTTAGGTAATCGGAACGACACGTTAGAGAGACTTGGGACGCGACACAAGTATGGTAATCAAATTGACGCGTTAAAGAGACTTGAGACGCGCCATATTAATCTAGCGTCACTTTTCACGCACACTTTGTGTAAATATAACCTAACCATGCTAAGGAAATCAGAATGACGCGTTAAAGAGACTTGAGATGCGATATACTAATATAACGTCACTTTTCACGGACACTTTTTGTAATATAACCTAACCATGATTAGGTAATCGGAACGACGCGCTAAAGAGGCCTGTGACGCGAGATAAGCATGGTAATCGAAACGACGCTTTACAGAGACTTGAGACAAAACATACTAATCTAGCTACACTTTTTACGCACACTTTGTGTAATATAACCTAACCATGCTTAGGTAATCAGAACGACACATTAAAGAGACTTGAGACTGGACATACTAATCCAGCGTCACTTTTCACGCACACTTCGCGCAATATAATCTAACTATGCTTATTTAATCGGAACGATGCCATAAAGAGACTTGAGACGCGACATACTTAATCTATTGATCCTTTTCACGCACAGTTTGCGTACTATAACCTAACCATGCTTAGGTAATCAGAACGACGCGTTTGAGAGACTTGTGACGCGACATAATATTCTATTGTCAATTTTAACGTACACTTTGCATAATATAATCTAACCATGCTCAGGCAATCGGAACGACGCATTAAAGAGACTTGTGACGCGACATACTACTAATCTAGCATTACTTTTAACGCACACTTTGCGTTATATAATCTAACCATGCTTAGGTAATCGGAACGATGCGTTAAAGAGACATGTGACGTGACATACTTATCTAGCGTCACTTTTCACGCACACTTTGCATAATATAACCTAACCATGCATAGGTAATCGGAACAACGTGTTAAAGAGACTTGTGACGCGACATAATAATCTCGCGTAATATTTAACGTACACTTTGAGTAATATAACCTAACTATGCTTAGGTAATCGGAACGACGCGTTAAAGAGACTTGGTACGCGGCATACTACTACTAATCTAGCGTCACTTTTAACGCACACTTTGCGTTATATAATATAACCTTGCCTAGGTAATCGGAACGACTCGTTAAAGAGACTTGTGAAGCGACATACTAATCTAGCATCACTTTTCACGCACACATTGCGTAATATAATCTAACCATGCTTAGGTAATCGGAACGACTCGTTAAAGAGACTTGTGATGCGACATACTTATCTAGCGTCACTTTTGGCGCACACTTTGCATAATATAACCTTACCATGCACAGTTAATCGAAACGACGCCTTAAAGAGACTTGTGACGCGACATACTACTAATCTAGCGTTACTTTTAACGAACACTTTGCGTTATATAATCTAACCATAGGTAATCGGAACGACGCGTTAAATAGACTTGATACGCGACATACTAATCTGGTGTCACTTATAACGTGCACTTTGGGTAATATAACCTAACCATGCATAGGGAATCTGAACGACGCGTTAAAAAGACTTGAGTCGCGACATACTAATCTAGCGTGACTTTTCTCCCGAACTTTGCGTAATATAACCTAACCATGCTTAGGTAATAGGAACAACGCGTTAAATAGACTTGAGACACGACATACTAACCTAGCGACAGTTTTCACGTACACATTGCGTAATATAACCTAACCATACTTAGGTAATCGAAACGACGCGTTAAAGAGACTTGATACGTGACAAACTAATCTAGCGTAGCGTAAAATAACCTAACCATGCTTAGATAATCGTAGCGATGCGTTAAAGAGACTTGCGACGCGACATACTAATCAATTGTTACTTTTCAAGCACACTTTGCGTAATATAACCTAACCATTCTTAGGTAATCAGAACGACATGTTAGAGAGACTTCTAACGTTAACATAAGCATGGTAATAGAAACGACACGTTAAAGCGACTAGTGACACGACATACTAATCTAGCGACACTTTTAACGCGCACTTGGCGTAATAAAACATATCCATGCTTAGGTAATCGGAACGACGAGTTAAAGAGACTTGAGGCACGGCATACTAATTTATTGTCACTTTTCACGCACACTTTGCATAATACAACCTAACCATGCTTAGGTAATCAAAACGATGCGTTAGAGACACTTTTTACAAGACATAAGCATGGTAATCAAACCGGCGCGTTAAATAGACTTGAAACGTGCCATACTGATCTAGAGTCACTTTTTACGCACACTTTACGTAATATAACCTATCCATGCTTAGGTAATCGGAATGACACGTTTAAATGACTTGACGCGCCATACTAATTTAGCGTCACTTTTTACGCACACAGTGCGTAATATAACCTAGCCATGCTTACATAATCGAAACAACGCATTAAAGAGACTTGTGACGCGACATACTAATCAAGCGTCACACTATTCACGCACTCTTTGCGTAATATAACCTAACCATGATTAGATAATCGGAACGACGCGCTAAAGAGATTTGAGACGCAAAATACTAATCTAGTGTCACTTTTCACGCACACTTTGCGTAATATAATCTAACCATGCTTAGGTAATTTGAACGACGCGTTAAAGAGACTTAAGACGTGACATACTAATCTAGCGTCACTTTTCACGCACACTTTGTGTAAAATAACCTAACCATGCTTAGGTAATCGGAACTACACGTTAAAGAGACTTGACACTCGACATACTAATCTATTTTCACTTTTCACGCATACTTTGCATAATATAACCTAACCATGCTTATGTAATCGGAACAACGCGTTAAAGAGACTTGAGATGCTACATACTAATTTAGCGTCACAATTCACGCACTCTTTCCGTAATATAACCTAACCATGCTTAGGTAATCGGAACGACGCGTTAAAGAGACTTGAGACGTGACATACTAATCTATTTTCACTTTTCACGATAGCTTTGCGTAATATAACCTAACCATGCTTAGGTAATCGGAACGACGCGTTTGAGAGACTTGTGACGCGACATAAGCATGGTAATCGAAACGACGCGTTAAAGAGACTTGAGATGCGACATACAAATCTAGCGTCACTTTTTGCGCGCACTCTGCATAATATGACTTATTCATGCTTACATAATCGGAACGACACGTTATTGAGACTTGCGACACGACATACTAATCTAGCGTCCATTTTCATGCACACTTTGCGTAATATAACCTAACCACGCTTAGGTAATCGGAACGACGCGTTAGAGAGACTTTTGACGCGGCATAAGCATTGTAGTCGAAACGCGCCATACTAATCTAGCCTCACTTATTACGCAGATTTTGCGTTATATAACCTAACCATGCTTAGGTAATCGGAACGACAAATTAAAAAGACTTGAGACGTGACATACTAATCTAATGTCACTTTTCAAGCACATTTTGCGTAATATAACCTAACCATGCTTAGGAAATCGGAACGACGCGTTAGAGAGACTTAAGACGCGACATACTAATTTAACGTCACTTTTCAAGCACACTTTGCGTAATATAACCTAACCATGCTTAGGTAATCGGAAGGACGAGACTTGTTACGCGAGATAAGTATGGTAATCGAAACGACGCGTTAAAGAGACTTAAGACGAAACATACTAATCTAGTGTCACTTTTTACGCACACTTTGCGTAATATAACCTAACCATGCTTAGGTAATCGGAACGACGCGTTAAAGAGATTGGAGAGACTGGACATACTAATCTAGCGTCACTTTTCAAGCACACTTTGCGTAATATAACCTAACCATTCTTACGTAATCGGAACGTAGCGTTAAGGAGACTTGTGACTGGACATACTAATCTAGCGTCACTTTTCACGGACACTTTGCATAAATTAACCTAACCATGCTTAGGAAATTGGACGACGCGTTAGAGAGACTTGAGACGAGACATACTAATTTAAAGTCACTTTTCACGCACTGTTTGCGTAATATAACCTAACCATGCTTAGGTAATCGGAATGACGCATTAAAGAGACTTGTGACGCGAGATAAGTATGGTAATCGGAACGACGCGTTATAGAGACTTGTGACGCGAGATAAGTATGGTAATCGGAACGACGCGTTAAAGAGACTAGTGACGCGAGATAAGTATGGTAATCGAAACGACGTGTTAAAGAGACTTGAGAAGCGACATCCTAATCTAGCGTCACTTTTCACGCAAACTTTGCGTATTATCTAATCATGCTTAGGTAATCGGAACAACGCGTTAAAGAAACTTGTGACGCGAGATAAGTATAGTAATCGACACTACGCGTTAAAGAGACTTGAGACGAAACAAACTAATCTAGCGTCACTTTTTACGCACACTTTGCGTAATATAACCTAACCATGCTTAGGTAATCCGAACGACGCGTTAAAGAGACTTGAGACGCGACATACTAACCTTGCAACAGTTTTTACGCAAACATTGCGTAATATAACCTATCCATGCCTAAGAATCGGAACGAGGCGTTAAAGAGACTTCAGACGCGACATATTAATCTAGCGTCACTATTTACACACACTTTGTGTAAAATAACCTAACCATACTTAGGTTATCGGAACGACGCATTAAAGAGACTTGAGATGCGACATACTAATCTATTGTCAATTTTCACGGACACTTTGCGTAATATAACCTAAACATGCTTTGGTAATCGGAACGACTTGTTTGAGAGACTTGTAACGTAACATAAGCATGGTAATCGAAACGATGCATTAAAGAGACTTGAGACGCGCCATACTAATCTATCGTCACTTTTTACACACACTTTACGTAATATAACTTAACCATGTTAATGTAATTGTAACGCGCACTTGGCGTAATATAACATAACCATGCATAGATAATCGGAACGACGCGTTAAAGAGACTGGAGACGCGACAAACTAATCTAACGTTATTTTTCACGCACACTTTGCGTAATATAACCTAACCACGCTTAGGTAATCGGAACGACGTGTTAAAGAGACTTGAGACGCGACATACTAATCTATTGATCCTTTTACTCACACTTTGCGTACTATAACCTAACCATGCTTATGTAATCAGAACGAAGCGTTACAGACTTGAGACGCGGCATAAGCATGGTAATCGAAACGAAGCGTTAAAGAGATTTGAGACGCGACTTTGCGTAATATAACCTAACCATTCATAGGTAATAAGAACAACGAATTAAAGAGACTTGAGACGCGACATACTAATCTAGCGTCACTTTTCACGCACACTTTGCGTAATATAACCTAACCATGCGTAAGTAATTGGAAACGACGCGTTAATGAGACTTGAGACGCGACAAACTAATCTAGCGTCACCTTTCACGCACAATTTGCGTAAAATAACCTAACCATGCTTAGATAATCATAACGACGCGTTAAAGAGACTTGAGACGCGACATACTAATCTATTGTTACTTTTCAAGCACACTTTGCATAATATGACCTAACCATGCTTAGGTAATCGGAACGACGTGTTAGAGAGACTTGTAACGTACTAATCTAGCGTCACTTTTTATGCATACTTTGTGTAATATAACCTAACCATTCTTAGGTAATCGTAACAACGCGTTAAAGAGACTTGTGTCGCGACATACTAATCTAGCGACTGCTTTAAAGCGCACTTGGCGTAATATAACATATCGTTGCTTAGGTAATCGTAACAACGCGCTGAAGATACTTGAGGCGCGACATACTAATCTAGAGTCACGTTTTACGCACACATTGCATAATATAACCTAATCATGCTTCGGTAATCGGAACGACACGTTAAAATTACTTGAGACGCGCCATACTAATTTAGCGTCATTTTTTACGCACACTTTGCATATTAATATAACCTAACCGCAAGTATTCGGAACAACGCGCTAAAGATACTTGAGACGCGACATACTAATCTATTTTCAATTTTCACGGACACTTTGCGCAATATAACCTAACCATGCTTAAATAATCGGAACAACGCGTTAAAGAGACTTGAGAGGCGACATACTAATCTATCGTCACTATTCACACACTCATTGCGTAATATAACCTAACCATGCTTAGATAATCGGAACGACGTGTTAAAGAGACTTGAGATGCGACATACTAATCTAAGTTCAGTTTTCACACACACTTTGCGTAAACCTAACCATACTTAAGGTAATCGGAACGATGCGTTAAAGAGACTTGAGACGCGACATACTAGTCTATTGATCCTTTTCCCGCACATCTTCGCGTACTATAACCTAACCATACTTAGGTAATCAATACGACTCGTTAAAGAGTCTTGAGTCTAGCGTAACTTTTCACGCACAATTTGCGTAAAATAACATAACCATGCTTAGATAATCGTAACGACGCATTAAAGAGATTTGAGACGCGACATACTAATCTATTGTCACTTTTCACGCAGACTTTCCGCAATATAACCTAACCATGGTAATCGAAACGACACGTTAAAGAGACTTGAGACACGACATACTAATCTAGAGTCACTTTTTACGCATACTTTGCGTAATATAACCTAACCATGCTTAGGTAATCGTAACAACGCGTTAAAGAGACTTGTGTCGCGATAATTTTAACGCGCACTTGGCGTATTATAACATATCCATGCTTAGGTAATCGAAACGACGCGTTAAAGATACTTGAGGCGCGACATACTAATCTAGCGTCACTTTTAACGCACGCTTTGCATAATATAACCTAACCATACTTAGGTAATCAAAAAGACGCGTTAGAGATGCTTGTTAAGCGGCATAAGCAAGGTAATCGTAGCGTCACTTTTTACGCACACTTTGCGTAATATAACCTAACCAAGTTAAGGTAATCGGAACGACGCGTTAAAGAGACTTAAGACGCGACATACTAATTTAGCGTCACTTTTCACGCACACTTTGCACAAAACTACCTAACCATGCTTAGGTAATCGGAACGACGCGTTAGAGAGACTTGCGATGCGGCATACTAATCTAGCGTCATTTTTCACGCGCACTTTGCTTAATATAACATAACCATGCTTAGGCAATCGAAAAGAGGCGTTAGAGAGACTTGTGACGCGACATACTAATCTAGCATCACTATTAACGCAACCTTTGCGTAATCTAACCTAACCATGCTTAGGTAATCGGAACGACGCATAAAAGAGACTTGAGGCGCGACATTCTAATATAGCGTCACTTTTCACGCACACTTTGCATAGTATAACCTAACCATGCTAAGGTAATTAGAACGACACGTTAGAGACACTCGTTAAACGGCATAAGCATGGTAATCGAAACGACACATTAAAGAGTCTTTCCACGCGCCATACTAATCTAGTGTTACTTTTTACGCACACTTTGCGTAATATAACTTAACCATGCTTTGGGAATCGGACCGACACGTTAAAATGACTTGAGATGCGTCATACTAATTTAGCATCACTTTTCACGCACACTTTGCGTAATATAACCTAACCATGCTTAGTCAATCGGAACGACGATGAGTAAAGTGGTCGAACTGTGGAAAAACATTCAATAAAAAAAATTCTTCTTTCCCAATTTGGTTTTACTTACGACACGTAACTCAAATTTTTATTTTTGTATTTTTTTAACAAAACATTAATTTAGGTTTCAATTTGAATTTTGATTCAATTGAGGAGTAATCCTATTTTTTCTGGTTATAAGATCAGCAATTATAGTGACCAACTCGCTTTTTTTTTCAAACTGTTTTTCATTATTAAGAAAAGGTAACGAAGATAAATTACGAACTTGTTTTATAGCAATAGTAATTAATCGTTGTCTTGAGACGCGACATACTAATCTAGCGTCACTATACATGCACTCTTTGCGTAATATAACCTAACCATGCATAGATAATCAGAACGACGCGAGAAAGAGACTTGAGATGCGACATACTAACCTTACAACAGTTTTCACGCACACATTGCATAATATAACCTAGCCATGCTTAGGTAATCGGAACGACGCATTAAAGAGACTTGAGACGCGACATACTAATATAGCGTCACTATTCACGCACTCTTTGCGTAATATAACCTAACCATGCTTAGGTAATCAGAACGACGCGTTAAATAGACTTGAGACACGACATACTAATCTATCGTCACTTTTCACCCATAGTTTGCGTAAAATAACCTAACTATGCTTAGGTAATCGGAACGACGCGTTACAGAGACTTGAGACGCGACATACTAATCTAGCGTCAGTTTTCACGCACACTTTGTGTAAAATAACCTAGCCATGCTTAGGTAATCGGAACGACGCGTTAAAGAGACTTGAGACACGACATACTAATTTATTGTATATTTCCACTAACACTTTGCGCAATATAACCTAACCATGCTTTGGCAATCGGAACGACGTGTTGGACAGACTTGTAACGTGACAAAAGAATTCTAATCGAAACGACGCGTTAAAAAGACTTGAGAGCGCCATACTAATCTAGCGTCACTGTTTACGCACACTTTGCATTATATAACTAACTTGTTATAACCATGCATAGGTAATCAGAACAACGCGTTCAAGAGATTTGAGACCCGACATACTAGTCTAACTTCACTTTTCATGCATAGTTTGCGTAAAATAACCTAACCATGCTTAGGTAATCGAAACGACGCATTAAAGAGAGTTGCGAAGTGACATACTAATCTAGCGTCACTCTTTGACGCATCATTCTGATTACCTAACAATGGTTAGGTTATTTTATGTAAAGTGTGCGTGAAAAGTGACGTTATATAAGTATGTCGCATCACAAGTCTCTTTAACGCGTGGTTCCGATTATCTAAGCACGGTTAGGTTATATTACGCAAAGGGTGCGTTAAAAGTGACACTAGTTAGTATGTCATGTCACAAGTCTCTTTGACGCATCATTCTGATTACCTAACAATGGTTAGGTTATTGTATGTAAAGTGTACGCCAAAATCGACGCTATATAGGTATGTCGCATCACAAGTCTCTTTAACGCGTCGTTCCGATTATCTAAGCACGGTTAGGTTATATTGCGCTAAGTGTGCGTTAAAAGTGACGCTAGTAATATGTCGCATTATCTCTTTAACGCGTCGTTCGGATTACCTAACAATGGTTTGGTTATATTACACAGTGTGCGTGAAAAGTGACGCTATATAAGTATGTCGCATCACAAGTCTCTTTAACTCGTCGTTCCGATTACCTAAGCATGGTTAGGTTATATTAAGCAAAGTGTGCGTGAAAAGTGACGCTATATAAGTAAGTCGCGTCACAACTCTCTTTAACGCGTCGTTCCGATTACCTAAGCATGGTTATGTTACATTACGCAAAGTGTGCATGAAACAAGACAATAGATTAGTATGTCGCGACTCAAGTCTCTCTAACGTGTCGTTCCAATTACCTATGCATGGTTAGTTTATATTATGCAAGTGTGCGTCAAAAGTGACGCTATATAAGTATGTTGCGTCTTAAGTCTCTTTAACGCGTCGTTCCGATTACCTAAGCATGGTTTGGTTATGTTACGCAAAGTGTGCGTTAAAAGTGACGCTAGATTAGTATGTCGCGTCTAAAGTCTCTTTGACGCGTCGTTCCGATTACCTAAACATGGCTATGTTATATTACGCTAAGTGTGCGTTAAATGTGACGCTAGATACAAGTCTCTTTAACGCGTCGTTCCGATTACCTAAGCATGGTTAGGTTATGTTACGCGAAGTGTGCGGTAGGTAAGTATGTCGCGTCACAAGTCTCTTTAACGCGACGTTCCTTTTAGCTATAAGCATGGTTAGCCTATATTACGCAAAGTGTGCGTTAAAAGTGACGCCATATTATTATGTTGCGTCACAAGTCTCTTTAACGCTCCGTTCCGATTACCTATGCATGGCTAGGTTATATTACGCAAAGTGTGCGTGAAAAGTGAATTTTAATTACTATGTCCTGTCAGAAGTCTATTCAATGAGTCGTTCCGATTACCTGGCATGGTTAGGTTATATAACGCAAATTGTGAGTTAAAAGTGACGGTAGATTAGTAGTATGTCGCATCTCAAATCTCTTTAACCTGTCATTCCGATTTCCTAAGCGTGGTTAGGTTATATTACGCAAAGTGTGAGTGAAAAGTGATGCTAGATTAGTAATATGTTGCATCTCAAGTCTCTTTAACCCGTCCTTCCGATTACCTATGCGTGGTTAGGTTATATGACCCAAAGTGTGCGTTTAAAGTGACGCTAGATTAGTATGTCGCATCACAAGTCTTTTTAACGCGTCGTTTCGACCTAACAATGGTTAGGTTATATTACGTAAAGTGTGCGTTAAAGGTGACGCTATATAAGTATGTCGCATCAAAAGTCGTTTTACCACGTCGTTCAGATTACCTAAGCATGGTTAGGTTATATTACGCAAAGTGTGCGTTATAAGTGACGCTAGATTTGTATATCGCATCTCAAGTCTCTTTAACGCGTCGTTCTAATTGCCTAAGCTTGTGTTTAAAAAGTGTCGCTTGATTAGTATGTCGTGTCTCAAGTCTCTTTGTCGCATCATTCCGATTACCTAAGCATGGTTAAGTTATATTACGCGAAGGGGGTGCATGAAAAGTGACGCTATATAAGTATATCACGTCACAAGTCTCTTTAACGCGTCGTTCCAATTACCTATGCATGGTTAGGTTATATTACGCAAAGTGTGCGTTAAAAGTGACGCTATATAAGTATGTTGCGTCTTAAGTCTCTTTAACGCGTCGTTGCGATTACCTAAGCATGGTTCGGTTATATTACGCAAAGTGTGCTTTAAAAGTGACGCTAGATTAGTATGTCGCGTCTTAAGTCTCTTTAACGCGTCGTTCCGATTACCTAAACATGGCTATGTTATATTACGCTAAGTGTGCGTTAAATATGACGCTAGATACAAGTCTCTTTAACACGTCGTTCCGATTACCTAAGCATGGTTAGGTTATATATTACGTAAAGTGTGCGTGAAAAGTGATGCTAGATAAGTATGTCGCATCACAAGTCTCTTTAACGCGTCGTTCTGATTACAAAGCATGGTTAGGCTATATTACGCAAAGTGTGCGTTAAAATTGACGCTCGATTATTATGTCGCATCACAAGACTCTTTAACGCTTCCGATTAGCTATGCCTGGTTAGGTTATATTGCGCAAAGTGTGCATGAAAAGTGACTCTAGATTACTATGTCCCATCACAAGTCTATTCAACGAGTTATTCTGATTACCTAGGCATGGTTAGGTTATATAACGCAAAGTGTGCATTAAAAGTGACGCTAGTTTAGTAGTATGTCGCTTCTAAAATCTCTTTAACGTGTCATTCTGATTACCTAAGTGTGGTTAGGTTATATTACGCAAAGTGTGCGTGAAAGGTGATGCTAGATTTGTAGTATGTCGCGTCTCAAGTCTCTTTAACGCGTCTTTCCAAATACCTAAGCATGGTCAGGTTATATGATGCAAAGTGTGCAATAAAAGTGACACTAGATTAGTATGTCGCGTCACAAGTCTTTTTAACGCATCGTTCTGACCAAACAATGGTTAGGTTATACTACATAAAGTGTGTGTAAAAAGTGACGCTAGATAAGTATGTCACATCATAAGTCTTCTTAACACGTCGTTCCGATTACCTAAGCATGGTTAGGTTATATTACGCTAAGTGTGCGTTATAAGTGACGCTAGATTAGTATGTCGCGTCTCAAGTCTCTTTAACGCGTCGTTCCAATTACCTAAGCATGGTTTGGTTATATAACGCAAAGTGTGTTTTAAAAGTGTCGCTAGATTAGTATGTCGCGTCTCAAGTCTTTTTGTTGCATCGTTCCAATTACCTAAGCATGGTTAGGTTATTTTACGCGAAGGGTGCGTTAAAAGTGACACTAGATTAGTATACCGTGTCACAAGTCTCTTTAACGCGTCGTTCTGATAACCTAACAATGGTTGGGTTATTTTACGTGAAGTGTGCTTGAAAAGTGACGATATATAAGTATGTCGCATCACAAGTCTCTTTAACGCTTCGTTTCGATTATCTAAGCATGGTTAGGTTATATTACGCTAAGTGTGCGTTAAAAATGACGCTAGATTAATATGCCGCGATACAAGTCTCTTTAACGCGTCGTTCTGATTACCTTAACAATGGTTTGCTTATATTACGCAAAGTGTGCGTGAAAAGTGACGATATATAAGTATGTCGTGTTACAAGTCTCTTTAACGCGTTGTTCCGATTACCTAAGCATGGCTAGATTATATTACGCAAAGTGTGCGTGAAAAGTGACGCCAGATTAGTATGTCGCGTCTCAATTCTCTTTAACGCGTTGTATCGATTACCTAAGCATGGTTAGGTTATATTACGCAAAGTGTGCGTGAAAAGTTACACTAGATTACTCTGTCGTGTTTCAAGTCTCTTTAACGCGTCGTTCCGATTACCTAATCATGGTTAGGTTATAAGCGATAAATTTCAACAGATACTAAAGAGGACAGGCCGGTTGATAAAATGCCCACGGTGAGACTGTGATCCTGACTAGTCATACATGTCATCTGTTAAGGTTTATCATCGTATCTCTAATAGGTATCAGAGCCTACAGAGAAGAGAAAGAAATACATATACTAGTTCTTACTTTGTGAAAATTGGGTCAGTACTTTACAGTCATGCTCATAAAAAGTTGTTGTCCTATGCCTTCTAGTCCTGCTCTTACTACTGTAAATAAAAATGATTATATTTATGAGTTTACTTATCTTCCAGAAAATAAAAAAATATCTGATACAAAAGCCCCTCTTCTCAATCCTTATGATGCGTTTTCTAAAACTACTACCCCTTTTATCCATAATATCAAGTCCTTGATAAAAAAAAGCCTTACAAACCTATCAAAGAATATGTTCAGTCATCCATCTTTGATCAATGCGCAATTTATGCTTCTCAAGCATAACAATTTATTACTCTTGAGATTCCAGTTGAATTTCTAAGAGTTTGGTTAGCTCTGGTTATACTCATATTCACTTTGGAGCTATCCGACTTGGTCTCAGTTACCATGGTCGTGCCGGTCTACCAGTTTTTACAAGAATTGCTCTTGTAGGTTTTCGGTATCTACAGTATCAACATGCAGTGATTGGTATAGTTGAAACTTCCTTGAATGCAGGCTCAGTGTTTTTCACCTTTTTCCCAAATTACAACCTTGCCGTCTCTGATCTGATAGCTCTTACGGCTTTAAAGGTGGAAATACAAATTACTGGAGCTCAACAAGTTACTGATTCAATTGCAGCTACTCTTCACTATCAAATGGTGTATCGTTTGCAAAACCATGCTTTAAACCTCACTTTACCAGCAAACCATAATGATGCCCTTTTGATAAAAACAGATTCCCAAAACACCCCTTCATGTGTCCATATACCCAAACAAATCACTAGAAATGAACTCCTACACCTTTTCCCCGAAAAGTGGATTACCAACTATGAAAAAATGCATGAATCTACTCAACCTGTTCAATCATGTACTCCAGTATTCACAAAAAAACATGATGGCACTGTTGAGACGTCCTATGCAAAACATATTGATGTCACTCCTCAGGTATTTTCTACACAGTCCATGCTTGAACTATTTCCTCAAGAAAAAGGAGTTCATTTTGTCTCTTTTGATTTTGAAGGGCGTCCTATATACGCCTTTCAACGGGATGGTCATTGTTTCTTCGATGCTTGTGATTGTGATGATTACTTAACGGATTAGGAGGATGAATAAATCGAAGATGATCTCCAAAACTCAAGCTGTTGTTCTGAAGCTGATTTTCACAGGAGATATGATGACAATAATCCTTTTATTGGGATGCTTGGCCAACCATCTGGAAAATATGACTACTTAGTTTCATACTCTCCTCCAGCAGATTTGACAACGCCTTCCCCACAAAAACCATCAAACTCACCCTGTCATAATCCACCTAAACCACCAAAAACATCACCACCACTTCCTTGCTACAAAAAAGCCCTGAAATGGATAAGGAAGGAAGAACCAATACATAGAAACCCTATTGTGATAGAAATCCCTCAAATCTGTATGTTTCAATCCCCTTCATATGAAATGGAATACCCTCCTTTACCAGAAACCTTAACCTCTACTCAACCCATCAAATTAACCCCATTTATACAAAATCCCTCCACTGTCGACCCATATGGTTCACTCAAACAGGTTTCTCAAGCAGCAGCAGTCTTGAACTGGCAAACACAAAATGCTATTGCTCAAAATCAAAAGCTCACTAAGCTTGAAGGAAAGATCAATCAGGTCTCTCTTAAGCTTAGTGATATTGATGACAAGTTTCAGAAAGATATCAAAAATAGAATCGCTCGTCTTCAAAGCAAAGTTCAAGCAGGCCAAGATGAGATTCATATAAGCAAAATTGCGTTTCCAAAATTGCTGGTTGAATAACCCTAGTTATTCTGACCCACGCGCATTTCTGAAAACCGGTGCGGTGGTACAGGGACTTAACTCACATGCCTTGGCTCGCAGGCAGCCCTGTTTCAAACCACACATCCGAACAATATGTTTAATGAAATATATCAAACACTTTCCTTTTTAAAGCGTCATATCAAACATATTCAAAACATGCACAACAGGCACACAAACGTAAGGCCAGCTAAACTACACACAGTGTCTTTGCAAATCAAAGACACGGAGCTAGGCCCACCCGTAGGGGACACCATATGCCTATTAAGTAGCCACTTATTAGAGTTAGACAAAGTCAGGTTCCTATCAGAGTATATAGACAGAGGAACCATGACGTGGCCACAGGCATATCAAACCTTTATACACTATTGCAGCATCTAAGAGTTTAAGGTATTATTTACATAACAACAAGATAAGCTTCCCTGATGGAAAAGGGTGGAAGCTCGACCAGACCTGGTAGCTAGGTACTTGAAAATGATAAACAACAACGGGGTCAGAAATATAAATATTTTTGAGTGAGTAGATAGGTTTACAGTTAAATACCAAAATCGCGTATAGACAAAATATCGATATATAAAAATATTACCAGTCCTCGATCCAAATGAAACCCTAGTCCAGTTACGTTATAATGCTATCATATATAATACATATGCACAACTCTTGTTTAATACAGGATGAGCTGTATACTTATGTATCGCAGCCATCTTGACTCTGTATAGGGTTGCTGGGCCGGAACTTAAATCACTGCTACCTCAGGACTACCCAATAGGTTTAAGCCGCTTATAAGCATCTGGCTTAAAACCTAATCTCAATATGTATGCTTATAATATTTACCTCTCATCTAGTTCATTAACACCGTTGATCACACAGTCCTATTGTTGCCCAATAAATCGCTTGTTTCAGTGGATCTTCCTAGGCTAAGTGTCATACTTAGTGCGATTTATGGATTTTAAAACAATTGAATACTAATATTCAAAAGTAAACAAATGAACTCAAAAACACCGCTAGGTCTGGAACTTAATCCTGTGGTTGTGGTCAGACTGCTGGCTAGCTGTTCGGACTAAACACACAAAGCAAACAGGATAAAATACATCAATATATGCTTCCTATAAAATTTCTAGGTTCTTAAACCCAGATCTAGGTCAGACATATAATCATTTATACATATAGCACTTATGGTCTCTTTTCTTTTTAAAACCATATTAAAAATTCTCGTTTTGAGAAAACGTACTAACTTTCCTTTTAAAATCTCCTTTTAAAAGTCTTTAGGCATAGTATAAAAAACCTTTTCACATTCTTCTATCACAAGATATCATTTGAAAATATCTAACTTTGATTAAAAACATTTATTAAAAATGTTTTAGGTTCGGTCGGAAAACACCTCGGGTTTCTAGGCGAAAGCACATCGGAATCGCCTCCGGAAAGTCCCCTGAAAACCGAAGAAAACGAACCCCGACATCCCGTCGGGGTTGCTGTGCGCCCGCACAGCAGTACTATGCGGTCACACAGCACAAGGCTGTGCGGCCGCACATCATTTTATTGATGTGCGCCCACACAGCACATGCTGTGCGTCCGCACAGCTTGTTGTGCTCGCGCACAGCGGGCTGCGCACCCGCACAGCCCCGGAAATGAATTTCCGGGAGCTCCCGTCCTGCATAAAACGTCCAAATAACATCCAAAATCACGTATACACAATTCAAAATCAATACGGACGTTTAAAACGATAATTCGATACGGTAACCGTTTATAAACGAGTTTATATTCAAAATAAATCTAAATTAACGTTTAATACGGATATAATACCTCAATTACGTGAGTAATCGTTGAAGAAATGAGGTTAGAATCGAGAAATCGCCGAAGCGGAATCGAAACCCTAGGCTTCGTATCTTCAGAGCTTAAGCAGCTCAAATAAAAATTAAAAGATGAAGAAATGAGTCCTGTGGCTCATTTCCTTCATTCAAATTCATATATATAGGAAATGGCTAAAGTACCGTTTAGTACTAGCTCAATCATGCACTTTGAACCAACTTCTAAACTAGTCGTCCGTATCCTAAACGGAAACGACTTCAAAATTTCGTGAAAATTTTACCAAAAATCTAATAAATCATTTTTGATTTATTGAGCCCGCATTGACTGCGCTTGATAAAATTTCTACTTCCAAATTTTATCAAATTTTCACGATAACCTTTTTAAAATATTTCGCGAATATTAGCACCAAAAATATTCGCTAGGGACTTATGAATTATTCTGCACCCAATTCATAAATCCATATTGTCTCCGTTAACTATATTATTAATCAAACTTTAATTTTAAAAATTGAAATTTGCAATCCTATAGCCATATTAAAAATTTAGGGACACTTGTAAATTAAATTTATCTTTAAATTTAATTTACCTACTCCCGTCTAATAGAATATTAGACACGTGGCTATATTTTAACTCTTAAATTTCCGGGTTATTACATTCTCTTCCCCTTATATAAATTCGTCCTCGAATTTATATATACTTACTATTCACTTATAATCCAAACTTCACTTGTACATAATCTCACTTCATGCTTCGGAAAGCATAGCACCATTTTGACTTGCATCCACAATCATATCTTTCTTCCTCACTGTTGTTCTTATCATCTGTTTGAACTTCCGTTCAGCAACAAATTATCCACTTTGTATTGTCCTCGTGATCCTATAACTCGTATAGAATACCTTTTACTCCTTAGCTTAGCGTCCTACAACGCATTCTAAGAACTAATCTTTAGTGTCTTTCTTGCTAAGTGATCCAAATAGGTAGGTATAAGTTAGTACCATTTAACTTACTCCATGGTTATCATAAAACTAGGTTACCTTTACTAGTTTTCGATAACTCCACTTTTAATATACCACCTTTGTCGCACATCTTTATTTATTTTATTTTTCCTTCTTTTTTTTTCTTTTCAACCTTAGTTGTTTGTTTATGGCTCATCTTATTATTGAGATGACTTTTAGTATGTTTTATGATTACTGTTTCATAAACTAACTACTCATATTTTAGTTTCCTTACATTTCTATACCTTGTATAGAATGTCTTTTTATTTACTCCTCAATCTATAGTAACTTCCTGTTACAGATTGGGTAACTGATCTCCTCTCTTCCCCGAATGTGTTTGTACAGGTGTGGGTATGGTTATAATCTAACTATCTTACTATGAAACACCTTCTAACTTACTCCACAAACACAGCTTCCTTGTTCACAACTAACAGTTTTCATAACTGTACTATAGCTGTTACTATCAGGTTTAATTAACTGACTATCAACTGTAGCTCCATTTTCAAAACATTTTACATTTAAACAAAATGTTCATTAAATATTTTCCACTTTTTTTTAGTCGGCCATGTTTTACGCATGTTTGGCCCGACACTTAAAATACATGTACACAACATGTACATTCTGTTACCAGTCAGCCTAGACTTCATAGTCATAAGGCTCGATTCTCAGAATTTATCTTTTGAAATTACTGTCTGAATACAGTTTTTGACTTTTTGGAAGAGTTTGAGTACAATAGTCATAGAATTCAAGCTACTGATCGTCAATCAGTGATGCTTGTGGAGATGTCGCTGAAGGGTCCAGCTAAGGATTGGTTTCGCGATAACATCAGGCCAGAGATGGCTACATTGACTTGGGCTGAGTTTGTGAACATGTTCAGAGGTTACTATCTACCTTTCTCTGTTACTGAGAATTTCAGAGAAAAGCTGTTAAATTTAAAGAAAGGGGATAGATCATTGACAGACTACACTACAGAGTTTTTCCGCTTGGGGCGGTTTGCTACAGATCTACAGGGTGATCGAGGGCGAGTGAACGACCGCTATGTTAGGGTTTTATGCTCGGAATTTCTCCCTTTGCTGATAGGGACACACATGGAGTTCGCTCGAGTAGTGGATAGTGCTAGACAGATGGAGAATTCATTGATTCAGATTGGGACGATCTCTGACCCTTTCCAGAATCAGAAGGGAAAGAGTGATCTTCCTAGTGGGGGGCAACATGCCCCAGCGCAGCATGGTAGTAGAAATTACTACAGTGGCTCTTCTCAGGGCAATAGGGGGAGTCGCCGTACTCACAACAAGGGGAGGCATAGTACTAGGAGTGCTCCGTTGAGTTCTAATAGCAGTGGGAGTAACCTTGGTTCAGGATGCGGGTACAATGGTGGATCGAACATTCCGTTCTGCCCAAATTGCAGACACAGGCACTATGGTCAGTGCCAGTTAGCTCCTGGAGGTTTTTCTTCTTGTGGCCAGCCGGGTCATTTCTCCAGGGAGTGTCCGACAGGTCGGCAGTAGATGTCTAACTCCAGTGTGGCGCAGTCGTCTTACCAGCAGCAGAGACCTGCGTTTACACAGTCTGTAGGGTATTCTCAACCTGCAGCATCTTTTGGTGGCCAGCGGGGCCGAGGTTCCGGTGGCAGAGGTTTTGGTGGCCGTGGTAACGGTGGCAGAGGTTCCAACAATTATGGTACTGGGCAGAGTTCACAGCAGCAGCCGCAGGGTCAGGCCAGAGTGTTCGCACTTACTCCTCAGGATGCGCGTGCATCAAACGCTATGGTGCAATGTACCTTTCCGATTTTTGTTACTGGTGCTTTGGTGTTATTTGATGCGGGTGCAGCCCATTCGTTTGTTTCTACTTGTTTTGCGGGAAAATTGGGTATTGCACCATCTGTTTTGAGTGAACCTCTAGCTGTGTCTACACCTATGTCTGAAGGTATAGTAGTGGACGTCGTTTATCCGTCTTGTCCAGTGATTATTTAGGGTAGAGAATAATGTGCTGATTTAATTATGCTTGACGTTTTTTCTTTTAATGTCATCTTGGGGATGGGTTGGCTGTCACGTCACTTTGCTTCTATTGACTGTCGAGGGAAGTCAGTCGAGTTTAGGATTCCAGGTGATCTACCTTTTTCCTTTCAGGGAGAAAAGGCGAAGACACCTAAGAATCTGATTTCCGCCATCAAGGCGAAGCGGATGTTAGGCAAGGGTTGCCGGGGTTTTCTTGCTGTGGTTCGTAATTTGGAGGCTGATAGTGGTGATATGCATAGTGTTCCGATAGTGAATGAGTTCACTGATGTGTTTCCAGAGGAATTTCCTGGATTACCACCTGACCATGAGATTGAGTTTTGCATTGATGTGGTTTATGGTACAGCTCCGATTTTGATACTGCCGTATTGGATGGCTCCTGCAGAGCTGAAGGATTTGAAAGACCAGTTACAAGAGTTGTTGGACAGCGGGTTCATCAGACTGAGTACTTCTCCATGGGGTGCTCCAATCTGTTTGTGAATAAGAAAGACGGTTTCTTTCGACTGTGTATCGACTACAGATAGTTGAACAAGGCTATTGTCAAGAACAGATATCCTCTTCCTCGCATCGATGATTTGTTTGACCAGTTGCAGGGTGCGAAGTGTTTTTCCAAGATTGATTTGAGGTCAAGGTATCATCAACTTCGGATCCGTGATGTAGATGTGCCTAAGACTGCTTTCCGAACGCGGTATGGACATTTTGAGTTTCTGGTTATGTCCTTTGGTCTGACTAACGCACCAGCAGCGTTTATGGATATGATGAACAGAGTGTTCAAGCCATTTTTAGATCAATTTGTTATCGTTTTCATTGATGACATTTTAATCTATTCTCGAAGTGAGGAGGAGCATGCTTACTATTTGAGGACTATACTACAGACATTGCGTGAGCATCAGTTGTATGCTAAGTTCTCAAAATGTGAGTTCTGGTTGGATCAGGTTACCTTTCTAGGACACGTGGTGTCGAAAGATGGGATCAAGGTTGATTCGAAGAAGATTGAGGCGGTTATGGATTGGCAGAGGCCGAGGTCAGTTACCGAGATCAGAAGTTTTCTGGGTTTACTTGGCTACTATCGTCGGTTCGTGCAAGATTTCTCCAGAATATCTGCACCGTTGACTAAACTGACACATAAGGGTGTTAAGTTTGAGTGGACTGACAAGTGCGAGGTGAGCTTTGAGAAGCTCAAGGAGATTTTGACTACAATTCCGGTTTTGACATTGTCTTCTGGCATTGACGGTTTCACAGTGTATTGTGATGCGTCTCGGATTGGTTTGGGTTGCGTGCTGATGCAACATGGATAGGTGATTGCCTATGCTTCCAGACAGTTGAAGAAGCATGAGGTGAATTACCCTACACATGATTTAGAGTTAGCAGCAGTGGTTTTTGTGCCGAAAATTTGGAGGCACTACTTGTATGGTGCTACTTGTGAGATTTTCACTGATCACAAGAGTCTGAAGTATATCTTTGATCAGAGAGAGTTGAACTTGAGACAGAGGAGGTGGCTAGAATTGCTGAAAGACTACGACTCTACTATTCAGTACTATCCTGGTAAGGCTAATGTTGTAGCCGATGCGTTGAGTCGCAAGTCTTCGGGCAGTTTAGCTCATATCACTGAGGTTCGGCGTAGACCCATGGTTAGAGAGTGGCACGGTTTGATAGCTTTAGGCTATGGTTTTCAAGTTTCTCAGGCCGGTTATTTGTTAGCACAGTTGCAAGTGCAACCTGTTTTGATTGATCGGATCAAAGCTTTACAAGTTGAGGATTCACGGTTAAAACGGATTATTGAGGAGGTTCAGCAGGACGGTAACTCTAAGTTTACTTTTGTGGATGGTGTTCTGAGACATGGTTCGAGATTGTGTGTTCCGGATTCGATGGTTTGAGAGCCAAGATTCTGGAAGAAGCGCACAAGTCTGCTTATAGTGTTCATCCGGGTTCTACTAAAATGTACCATGATCTTAAGGGTACCTACTGGTGGAGCGGGATGAAGAAGGATGTTGCTGAGTATGTTTCTAAGTGTCTGACTTGCCAGCAGGTGAAGCTGGAGCATCAGAGATCTTTTGGTTATCTGCAGCCACTACCTATTGCAGAGTGGAAGTGGGAGCGGATTGCCATGGATTTTGTGGTTGGTTTACCACGTACTCGACAGGGGTACGATTCCATCTGGGTTATAGTTGACCGTCTGACCAAGTCAGCTCATTTCCTTCCGATCAAGGTTTCGTATACTGCTCCGAGGTTGGCTCAGTTGTACATCGACAGGATTGTCAGTTTGCATGGTGTACCGATTTCTATTGTTTCAGACAGGGGTTCTGTGCTTACTTTGAGGTTCTGGAAAGCGTTACAGGAATCCTTGGGTTCTCGGTTGGATTTCAATACAACTTTTCATCCTCAGACTGACAGTCAATCTGAGAGGACTATTCAGACGTTGGAGGATATGCTCATGATGTGTGTTCTCGATTTTCAGGGTAGCTGGGATACTCATTTGCCGTTGATTGAGTTTTCTTATAACAACAGTTACCACGCGAGTATCGAGATGGCGCCGTATGAGGCTTCGTACGGGCGCAAGTGTAGATCTCCTATCTGTTGGGAGGAGGTTGGAGAGCGTAAACTCTCGGGAGTAGAGATTATTCAGATTACCTCAGAGAATGTACCGTTGATCAAACGGAGGTTAGAGACTGCCTTTATTCGGCATAAGAGTTATGCTGATCCGAAGAGGAAAGACATTGAGTTTCATGTTGGTGATTTCGTGTTTCTTCGGGTTTCGCCTATGAAAGGCGTGGTTCGTTTTGGTGTCAAGGGAAAGTTGGCACCGAGGTATATTGGTCCATATGAGATTTTAGAGAGGATTGGAGCTGTGGCTTATCGTCTGGTACTGCCGCCAGACATGTCGTTAGTACATCCTATGTTTCATGTTTCTATGTTGAGGAAGTGCATTTCGGATCCTTCGCACGTGATTGTGCCCTAGAGCTTTGAGATTGACCAAGAGTTATCATATGAGGAACAAACCAGTTGAGGTTGTTGATACGCAAGTGCGTAAATTGCGGAACAAGGAGATTCTTATGGTCAAAGTTCTCTGGAGCAATCATTCTGTAGAAGAGTGCACTTGGGAGACCGAGTCGGATATGCGGAATCGCTATCCTTTTCTTTTTCCGTGAGGTGCGATATTTTGATTTTATGTGATTTTAACGATTTTTACTTGTATTACGTGTTGTTCTGTTGTTAATTATTTATCGTGTTAAATTCGAGGACGAATTTATAATTAGTTGGGGAGAATGTAATATCCCGTAAAATTTTAAATTATTCTTTTAATTTTTCCGGTAATTTTTTATCATTCCGGTTTTACGGTTCGATTCGTGAATAGTTAGAATTTGGGGATACTCGGTTCGGTTTGTGGTTCAACGAAAATGGTTGAACCACACTTTTGAATCAGGTCTCAAAAGATACCTGATTCCAACAAAAATAGGTGAGGTGTCGTACGAGACAAACAGGTCTTGTACGAGAACCTCGTTTGTTGCCTGGTCTCGTACGAGACCAGGCATTCTCGAACGAGAATCAGGCCAGTTTGGCTGTTCTCGTTCGAGACTTACCTTACCAGCGTGTGGGGGCACTTTCGTCTCCCATTTTCGCTGAAAATTCACTGATCATAATCGCTCTCAAAGTTCAAGGAAAATCATTGGTAAGTTTGTTTTGAAATTTCAGTTTTGGCTTTGAACGACATTCCGGATTTTTGATCGATCTCTCTCGTTTCTAGATCGAAACTGTTTCCGTTTGATCCCGGAGATTCTAGACTCACATACCTACGTTTCCCCACGTTTTCGCAAAACGGTACATGATCGACCTCGTTTCAATCGTCGTACGGTTTATCGTTTTGAGTTTTTATGAATTGTTTCATGTTAGGATGTTACTGCCGATACTTTTTTTAAGGTCTTAGGCTATGGTTGTGATCTTTTAACGATAGTTAGCATCCTTGTTTAATGGGTTAACAGAATTGATTAGTTTATGTCATGCCGTGGTATTGAATTGCCGTTTGGTTCTTGTTGAATTCACCATGGTTATGCCGATTAGTTCTTGATTTTGTTTGGGTTGATTTGTGTACCTTGGAAACCTTAATCTCATGATATTTTTTGAATAAAGTGGTTAAATATAAGCTTGGGTTGAAGTTGTACCTACTGCCTTGTTCAAAAATGGAGTTATGGTTGAAGACTAGGTGTGGCGGGGATTGTGTTGTTTGAATGAAGGAGATGGCAAAATTGCCACTATGGTCACCATCATGTTTTTCTCAAAACAACTTAATGCTTAAGGTTAAATTATAAATGAATTTTGTTTTAATAATAATAACTTTCGAATTTCGATTGATTTATAAATTTGTGATTTTAAACAATAAGTGTTACAATTTAGGTTAATATAATTACTCGGGTAATTATATTTATTTTTCAATTACCAAAGTGGCTAAATTATAATTTAGCCCTTGAATATTTTTATAACTTAATTAAGTGGATTTTTGGTTGGTTACTTTATACTTTGTTTTAATTATAAAAAAAAGTAATTAATTTGAGTTCGGGTATCAAATTGGCTAGAGTACAGTTTAGTCCCTAATTGGCTAAAATACAGTTTAGCCCCTAAACTTTTATAAACTTAAAATGGTTAGATTTTTGGGTTGTAACTTGAGTTACTTAGATTTGAAGTTATTGAGTTCTGCTTTTTAAATTGGATTATTATTTTATCGAATTATTTTATAAATATAAACTCGGGTTTATATTTGATAAACGTTTTGAGTCGGGTTAGACTTGGGTCACCCGACAAGTGAGGTTAGCTTGGTAGTTATTGGTAACTCGGCTAACCCACTATTTGGAAATTTATTATTATTAAATAATATTTTATAAATCGGATTTTAAGCGAGAACTCAATAGACTTGTAATAATTGTGCATTGTTACATTTTGGATATTTTTGTGTTGTTTGGATTATTTAATTCCGATGTATTATTTGTGCTAGTCCTATGTGGTGTCTAGTACTCTCTAGAGTTAGGGTCTGTTTTTAATAATTATTTTATTTGTCTATACCAGTCTACTGTTCGTGCTTCAGAGGCGAACCAGGATTAGTTGCTTGCCGGTTATCACGTGGATTAGCAAACAGTAAGTTTGTACTTACTATTTACCGCTTTATTAAGTAAATTGTTATTTTAATATTAAATATATATACTGTACGTATATTTCGAACTGTTTTGTATTATGGCTCTTAGTTGG
The DNA here is from genome assembly GCF_937616625.2 of Mercurialis annua. Taxonomy (NCBI): domain Eukaryota; kingdom Viridiplantae; phylum Streptophyta; class Magnoliopsida; order Malpighiales; family Euphorbiaceae; genus Mercurialis; species Mercurialis annua. The sequence goes on from NC_065572.1 coordinate 41,895,178, forward strand.
AACATGCTACGTAATTGGCATCATTAGGACTGCGTGCGCACCGGTAATGATTTGTGTAAGGTATTTATGGTAATGTGGTAACTCGGTGTGAGCATAGCTCTCGGGACAAAATAGAGTAACTCGGTGTAGCATAACTCTCGGGACTCTGGATATGGTAAAAGTGTGGTCAGTGGTAACTCGGTGTAGCTCAGCTCTCGGGACCAGGCCTATTGGATTATGTTTATTATTTAGAATTGTGGATTAGGGTTCCAACTATTATTCGTAATATCGTTATTAAATGTTTTAAAAGGTTTTATAGGTTTTCCACTTAATAAATGTAGATAGTGGTATAAACTCATCTCAGTATATCTGACCCCGTTGTTTTCCCAATTTTTCCCAAGGTTATGATCTGGGAGAGTCTGGTGATCTCCGCATTTACTTTTCTTCGGAGGTTCCATTTATTTTTGATAAACTGTAAAACTGTTTTATTCTTAAACCGCAGTAGTAACTACTCGTCTTTATTATTATTATAGTTTTTGTCGGATTGGTTCGACTAGTTATATTGCTTTGGCATGTTACATTATTTACATTGGTTTATATTAAATCTATTTTAGACTCGAAATTGGATAAGCATGTTATATTAATTGTCGAATATTATAACTGCTAGATTTAGGCTGAAGTCTCGGTTATCCCCGAGCATTGGTTTTCTGCAGGTTTATGCATTTGTATATTAAATGAACGACTATCTACGGGTTTTGGTACTACATTACCCATACCCTAGCGCCGGTCCCGATTCATGAAAATGGGTCGTGACAAAACGTTTATCAAATATAAACCCGAGTTTATATTTATAAAATAATTCGATAAAATAATAATTCATTTTAAAAAAAACAGAACTCAATAACTTCAATTCCAAGTAACCCAAGTTACAATTAAAACTTAACCATTTTAAGTTTATAAAAGTTTAGGGACTAAATTATACTTTAGCCAATTAGGGACTAAACTGTACTTTAGCCAATTAGGGACTAAATTGTACTTTAGCCAATTTGATCTTCGAAATCAAATTAATTACTTTTGTTTATAACTAAAACAAAATATAAAGTTACTAACCAAAAACTTAATTAAATAAGTTTATTTTTTAAAACGTTTAGGTGCTAAATTGTAATTTAGCCAATTTTCATGCCAAATAGATAATTGAAATTAAATATAGAAATTATATTTCAAAATGAAATATGAAGTTATAACCAACAATTTAATTTAATAAGTTTAAAAATTGTTCAAGGGCTAAATTGTAATTTAGCCACTTTTTGATATTTGAAAATAAATAAATATAATTACCCGAGTAATTATATTACCTTAGATTGTAAAACACTTATTGTTTACAAATTACAAATTTATAAATCAATCGAGATTCGAAGTTATTTAAAACAAAATTAATACTAAATAACTAGAGGGGTTCAAATATTTAATGCAAAATAAACACATGGTTAATTAGCACTCTTTGCCACCATCTTCAACTTAAAGAACAAAACCAATTCTTCATGCCATGAACAGAGGCAGCGTTTCAACATGAAACAAAACAAAATTTCCGCCAAGAACAAAGCATTATAATCATAAGCCGTAAACACAAAAACCCCTTAAACTCACAATCATTTTACTAAATCCAAACAATCCTTGATCAATGAACACATAAATACTCGGTATTTTTAAGCAACACAAGAGGCTTAACAATGGCGGATAATCAATCGAGATAAACCGTACGGCGATTCACACAACGGAATAACACGGCTTAATCAATTCAGTTAATTGGTTCTAGCAAACATGGATCTTAATAACATAACAGAATCATCATCAAGGAATAGCAAAATCAGCAGAAACCATAAGAAATCAAGAAACAGTTTTTAACTAAAGAAAACGATAACCGAACGGCGATTAAAACGAGGTCGATTACGTACCGTTTTGCGAAAATGAGATAGGAAAACGTAGATACGCGAGTCTAGAGTCTCTGGAAACAAACGGTTCTAATTTCGATTAAGAAACGAAAGAGAACGATCAAAAATACGGAATTGCCGTTTTAAACATAAACTGAAATTTAATGAATAATGAAGCTTACCAGAACAGCAACTTCGAAAGAGATTATGAAGTGTTAAATCTTCAGAGAAAAACGAACAGAAGACGGCTATGGATTGTCTGAAGTGCGGAGAATGAATTAGGGTAGAAGGTTTCGTATTTAAGTAGGTCGAATTAGGTTAGAACAAAGGACAAAAGTGCCCCCTACCTTGGTGTAATAAGTCTCGAACGAGACAGGCCAAATTGGCCTGGTTCTCGTTCGAGAATGCCTGGTCTCGTACGAGACCAGGCCAGCCAAACGAGGTTCTCGTACGAGACCTTTCTTCTTTTCTTGTGATTCAACCCTTTTTGGTTGAACCACAAACCGAACCGAGTATCTCCAAATTCTAACTAGTCACGAATCGAACCGCAAAACCGGAAACGACTAGAAAACTCCCGGAAATTTATAAAAAAAATAATGTAAAATTTTACGGGATATTACATTCTCCCCAACTAAATAAAAATTCGTCCTCGAATTTAACACGATAAGCAAACAATAGCAGAAAACACGTAACACAATTAAAACTCATAAAGATCACATAAAATCAAAACATCGTACCTCACGGAAAAAGAAAAGGATAGCGATTCCGCATATCCGACTCGGTCTCCCAAGTGCACTCTTCTACAGAAGATTGCGCTAGAGAACTTTGAGCATCAGAATCTCCTTGTTCCGTAATTTACGCACTTACGTATCAACAACCTCAACTGGCTGTTCCTCATACGATAACTCTTGGTCAATCTCAACGTGCGAAGGATCAGAAATGCACTTTCTCAACATAGAAACATGAAACACAGGATGTACCAAAGACATGTTTGGTGGCAGAATCAGACGATAAGCCACAGCTCCAATCCTTTCTGAAATCTCGTAAGGACCAATATACCTCGGTGCCAACTTTCCCTTGACACCAAAGCGAACCACGCCTTTCATAGGCGAAATCCGAAGAAACACGAAATCACCAACATGAAACTCAATGTCTTTCCTCTTCGGATTAGCATAACTCTTATGCCGACAAAAAGCAGTCTCTAACCTCCATTTGATCAATGGTACCTTCTCTGAGGTAATTTGAATAATCTCTGCTCCCGAGAGTTTACGCTCTCCAACCTCCTCCCAACAGATAAGAGATCTACACTTGCGCCCGTACAAAGCCTCATATGACGCCGTCTCGATACTCGTGTGGTAACTGTTGTTGTAAGAAAACTCAATCAACGGCAAATGAGCATCCCAGCTACCCTGAAAATTGAGAACACACATCCTGAGCATATCCTCCAACGTCTGAATAGTCCTCTCAGACTGACCGTCAGTCTGAGGATGAAAAGCTGTAGTGAAATCCTACCAAGAACCCAAGGGTTCCTGTAACGCTTTCCAGAACCTCAAAGTAAACACAGAACCTCTGTCTGACACAATAGAAACCGGTACACCATGCAAACTGACAATCCTGTCGATATACAACTGAGCCAACCTCGATGCTGTATATGAAACCTTGATAGGAAGGAAATGAGTTTACTTTGTCATACGGTCAACTATCACCCAGATGGAATCGTACCCCTGTTGAGTACGGGGTAAAACAACCACGAAATCCATGGCAATTCGCTCCCACTTTCACTCTGAAATAGGTAGTGGTTGCAAATAACCAAAAGGTCTCTGATGTTCCAGCTTCACCTGCTGGCAAGTCAGACACTTAGAAACATACTCAGCGACATCCTTCTTCATCCCGCTCCACCAGTAGGTACCCTTAAGATCATGGTACATCTTAGTAGAACCCGGATGAACACTATAAGCAGACTTGTGCGCTTCTTCCAGAATCTGGTCCCTCAAACCATCTGAATCCGGAACACACAATCTCGAACCATGTCTTAGAACACCCTCCACAAAAGTAAACTCAGAGTTACCGTCCTGCTGAACCTCCTCTATTATCCGTCTCAACTATGGATCCTCAGCTTGTAAAGCTTTGATCCGATCAATCAAAATAGGTTGCACTTGCAACTGTGCCAACAAACTACCGGCCTGTAAAACCTGAAAACCATAGCCTGAAGCTATCAAACTGTGCCACTCTCTAACCATGGGTCTACGCCCAACCTCAGAAATATGAGCGAAACTACCCGAAGACTTGTGACTCAACGCATCGGCTACCACATTAGCCTGGCTAGGATGGTACTGAATAGTACAGTCGTAGTCTTTCAGCAATTCTAGCCACCTCCTCTGTCTCAGGTTCAACTCCCTCTGATCAAAGATATACTTCAGACTCTTATGATTAGTGAAAATCTCGCAAGTAGCACCGTACAAATAATGCCTCCAAATCTTCAGTGCAAAAACCACAACTGCCAACTCTAAATCATGAGTAGGGTAATTCACCTCATGCTTCTTCAACTGTCTGGAAGCATAGGCAATCACCTATCCATGTTGCATCAGAACGCAACACAAACCAATACGAGACGCATCACAATACACTGTGAAACCGTCAATGCCAGAAGGCAATGCCAAAACCGGAGCTGTAGTCAAAATCTCCTTGAGTTTCTAAAAACTCGACTCGCACTTGTCAGTCCATTCAAACTTAACACCCTTCTGTGTCCATTTAGTCAATGGTGCAGATATTCTGGAGAAATCTTGCACGAACCGACGAAAGTAGCCAGCTAAACCAAGAAAACTCCTGATCTCGGTAACTGACCTCGGCCTCTGCCAATCCATAACTGCCTCTATCTTCTTCGGATCAACCTTGATCCCATCTTTCAACACCACGTGTCCTAGAAAGGTAACCTGATCCAACCAGAACTCCCATTTTCAGAACTTAGCATACAACTGATGCTCACGCAATGTTTGTAGTACAGTCCTCAAATGATAAGCATGCTCCTCCTCACTACGAGAATAGATCAAAATGTCATCAATGAAGACGATAACAAATTGATCCAAAAATGGCTTGAACACTCTGTTCATCATATCCATTAACGCTGCTGGTGCGTTTGTCAGACCAAAGGGCATAACCAGAAACTCAAAATGTCCATACCGCGTCCGAAAAGTAGTCTTAGGAACATCTACATCACGGATCCGAAGTTGATGATACCCAGACCTCAAATCTATCTTGGAAAAACACTTTGCACCTTGCAACTGGTCAAACAAATCATCGATGCGAGGAAGAGGATATCTGTTCTTGACAATAGCCTTGTTCAACTGTCTGTAGTCGATACACAGTCGAAAGGAACCGTCTTTCTTCTTCACAAACAGAACTGGAGCACCTCACGGAGAAGTACTCGGTCTGATGAATCCACTATTCAACAACACTTGTAACTGGTTCTTCAACTCTTTCAGCTCTGCAGGAGCCATCCGATATGGCGGTATCGAAATCGGAGCTGTACCAGAAACCACATCAATGCAAAACTCAATATCACGGTCAGGTGGTAATGCAGGCAATTCCTCTGGAAACACATCAGTGAACTCATTCACTATCGGAACATTATGCATATCACCACTATCAGCCTCCAAATCACGAACCACAGCAAGAAAACCCTGGCAACCCTTGCCTAACATCCGCTTCGCCTTGATGGCGGAAATTAAATTCTTAGGTGTCTCCGCCTTTTCTCCCTGAAAGGAAAAAGGTAGATCACCTGGAATCCTAAACTCGACTGACTTCCCTGGACAATCAATAGAAGCATAATGGCGTGACAGTCAATCCATCCCCAAAATCACGTCAAAAGAAAGCACGTCAAGCAAAATCAAATCAGCACCTAACTCTCTGCCATGTATAACAACATGACAAGAAGGATACACGACGTCCACTACTACACCTTCAGACATAGGTGTAGACACAACTAGAGGTTCACTCAAAGTAAATGGTGCAATACCCAATTTCCCATCAAAGCAAGTAGACACAAAAGAATGGGTTGCACCCGCATCAAATAATACCAAAGCACCAGTAAAAGAAATCGGAATGGTACCTTGCACCACAACGTTTCATGCACGCGCATCCTGATGAGTAAGAGTGAACACTCTGGCCTGACCCTGCGGCTGCTGCTGAGAACTCTGCCCAGTAGCATAACTGTTGGAACCTCTGCCACCATTACCACGGCCACCAAAACCTCTACCACCAGAACCACGGCCCCGCTGGCCACCAAAAGATGCTACAGGTTGAGAGTACCCTACAGACTGTGTAAACGCAGGTCTCTACTGCTGGTAAGACGACTGCGCCACACTGGAGTTAGACATCTGCTGCCCAGATGTCGGACACTCCCTGGAGAAATGACCCGGCTGGCCACAAGTAAAACAACCTCCAGGAGCTAACTGGCACTGACCATAATGCCTGCGTCTGCAATTCTGCCTCCCCTTGTTGTGCGTCCGAAGACTCCCCCTATTAGCCTGAGAAGAGCCACTGTAGTAGCTTCCACTACCATGCTACGCTGGGGCCTGCTGCCCCCCACTAGGAAGATCACTCTTTCCCTTCTGATTCTGGAAAGGGTCAGAGATCGTCCCAAACTTAACCAATGAGCTCTCCATCTGACGAGCACTATCCACTACTCGAGAGAACTCCATGTCTGTCCCTATTAGGAATAGATTTTAACTTATATATTGTTCCGGCGACTGCTCGTGCTTCACAGTCTACGCAGGGTTAGCTGTTTGCCAAGATTCACGTGGATAAGCAAGCAGCGAGTTTGTAGTGCTATTTACCGCTTTATTAAGTACCGCATCTATTATAGTATTTTTGAACTGTTTTAAGCGATTATGGATCTGGATTGAAACGAGCTACTCAATAGGCTTGTATCGAGACTGTGTGCACCGGTAAGTACTCTGGGATCGGCAGACTAATGTCTTGCTTACGCTGGTATAGGACGAGGATTTATTCCCGTCCACTCTGGGTTTATCAGTTTGCTATATCATACTTACGCTGGGATCATTTCAATACTGTTATTCCATAATCATATTATTATTAGTATTAAAGGTTTTGATTTCAGGGTTTTAAACTTAATAAATGTAAATAGTAATGCGAACTCATCTCAGTATATCTGACCCCATTGTTTTCCCAAATTTTACAGGTTTATTATTTTGAACGAGTCTTCAGATCTCCGAATCTTTATTCCTCAGAGGTTTATTTTCTTTTAATAAATTGTCAAACTACTTTTATTCTTAGACTGCAGTAGTAAACTAGAAGTCTATATTATCCTTGTTTGTTTGTCAGATTTGTCTGACTAGCTTTATTTTATGCTTTGGCATTATTATTGTTTAACTCTGGTTATTTTTATTTAATGAAAGTACTTATATTTTAAACTGTTAGTTTAAGTTGGACTCTCAGTTTCCCCTGAGCATTAGATTTTCTGCAGGTTTATATGATTAGTTGTTTTCCGCAAGGCTTGCTACGGATTTTGGTATAGCCATACCCATACCCTAACGCCGATCGCGATCCATGACATTGGATCGTTACGAAACAAATCCAAACGTTTCACCTTTTTAGCGATTTAAGCCAAACGTTTATAAACGTTACGAAACAAATCCAGACGTTTCACCTTTTTAGCGATTTAAGCCAAATATTTATAAACGTTACGAAACAAATCCACACGTTTAACCTTTTTAGCAATTTCAAGCAAAACGTTTACAAGCGTTACGAAACAAAACAGGACTATTCACATTTTTTGCAATTTAAACCAAACGTTTACAAGCATTACGAAACAAAACCAAACGTTTAAAATGTTACGAAACAAATCCAAGCGTTCCCCTTTTTAGCAATTTAAGCCAAACGTTTATAAACGTTGCAAAATAAATCCAAATGTTTCACCTTTTTAGCGATTTAAGCCAAACCTTTACAAACGTTACGAAACAAATCCAAACGTTTCACCTTTTTAGCGATTTATTCAAAACGTTGACAAAAGTTACAAAACATATCCAAACGTTATGAAACCAAACGTTTACAAACGTTACGAAACAAATCAAAGCGTTTCACCTTTTTAGCAATTTAAGCCAAACGTTAACAAATGTTACGAAACAAATCCAAGCGTTTCACCTTTTTAGCAATTTAAGCAAAACGTTTACAAACGTTGCGAAAAAAGAAAACGAACGTTTCACCTTTTTAGCGATTTAAGCCAAACGTTTACAAAAGTTACGAAACGCATCCAAACATTTACCCATTTAAGCGATTTAATCCAAACGTTTACAAACGTTACGAAACAAATCCAAGTGTTTCACCTTTTTAGCAATTTAAGCCAGACATTTACAAAAAATACGAAACAAATTCAAACGTTTAACCTTTTAAGCGATTTAGGCCGAATGTTTACAAAAGTTACGGAACAAATCTAAACGTTTAACATTTTTAGCGATATAAGCCAAAGGTTTACAAATGTTACGAAACAAATACAAACGTTTCACCTTTTTAGCTATTTAAGCCAAACGTTTACAAACGTTACGAAACGAATCCAAATGTTTCACCTCTTTAGAAATATAAGCCAAAAGTTTACAAAAGTTATGAAACGAATCCAAGCGTTTCACCTTTTTAGCGATTTATGAAAAATGTTTTCAAACGGTACGAATCCAAGCGTTTCACCTCTTTAGCGATTTAAGCCAAATATTTACAATACGAAACAAATCCAAACGTTACGAAACAAAACCAAAGTTTACAAAAATTACGAAACAAATCCAAGCGTTTCACCTTTTTAGCAATTTAAGTCAAATATTTACAAATGTTAAGAAACAAATCCAAGCGTTTCACCTTTTTAGCAATTTAAGCAAAACGTTTACAAACGTTGCGAGAAAAAAAACCAAACGTTTCACCTTTTTAGCGATTTAAGCCAAACATTTACAAAAGTTACGAAACAAATCCAAACGTTTCCCCATTTTAGCTATGTAAGCCAAACGTTTAAAAGTTTACAAAACAAATCAAACAGTTTCACCTTTTTAGCGATTTAAGCCGAACGTTTACAAAGGTTATGAAACAAATCCAAACGTTTCCCCTTCTTAGCGATTTAAGCCAAACGTTTACAAACGGTACGATACAAATCCAAATGTTTCATCTTTTTAGCGATTTAAGCCAAGCGTTTACAAACGGTACGACAAAAATCCAAACGTTTTACCTTTTTAGCGATATAAGACAAACGTTTGCAAACGATACAAAACAAATCCAAACGGTTCACCTTTTTAGCGAATTAAGCCAAATGTTTTCAAACGTTTTGAAACAAATCCAAATGTTTCACCTTTTTAGCGATTTAGCCAAACGTTTACAAACGTTGCGAAACAAATCCAAACGTTTCACCTTTTTAGCGATTTAAGCCAAGCGTTTACAAACGTTACGAAACAAAACCAAACGTTTAAAACTTTATGAAACAAATTCAAAAGTTTCACATTTTTAGCAATTTAAACCAAACCATTACAAACGTTACGAAACAAAACCAAGCGTTTCACCTTTTTAGCTGTCACGACCCAAATTATTGAGCCGAGACCGGCGCTAGGGAATGGGAGTGGTAGCTCCGAAACCCGTAGCAAGCCTAAAACCACTAATAATTTTCGCATTTAAAAGTATAATATTATCTATAAAACATCTTCGGAAAAACTCTTTTAGATAATATACTTATAGATACTAAAATATCATATTAGAGTTAACATTAAGAATTAACTATTTGAAATCAAATCACAAGTTTTCTATTGACGCCTACTGACTACTGCAGCTCTAGGAACTCATACTTGTGCAAGTCCATTGACTTCTGGCACAACGAAGGTGGTTTGTCTGATCCGACTCCGTCTACCTGCAAACATCAGAGTGAGGGGTCAGTATTTGGGAAAATACTGAGTGAGTTTGCAAGTTACTAACGGTATTATTAAAAACATGACATCGCATACGATAAAAACTCGTATATACAAAATCAATATTCGATGTCAAAATATCATATAACATGCTATTATAATATCCAGGTATTAGATCCGGTTGAAACCCTAATTACGATACTTAATACGATCCATAACTTATATACGATCCATAGCGATAATAATCAATTCGATCGATCCGATGGGTAGGGTCCCGAGATAGTTCAACCGAGTTAAACCACTACCGTCTCTTAATCCCAAGGTGTGGGTCCCGAGATAGTTCAACCGAGTTAAACCCACTGGATACGGGTCCTGAGATAATTCAACTGAGTTAAACCTCGTATCCCATTCGATATACAATTTCCAACTTCGATACAATTCGATAAACGATGTTCGATATTCAATATTCTATATAATTCCATGACACGATAACAATCTAGACACGCTAGACTGACACACTTACCGGTGATCACACAGTCCTATTGACGCCCAATAGGTAGCACGTTTCCTCGGATCACACACTGGTTTCAAAACTATAATAATTCAATAATAACAATAAACGAAAATCGATAAAAGTAATTCGATATGCTACATATCAAATCATATACTATGCGATGTGTCTAATCATAATATATCAAAATATTAACTTTTAAATAAAAATACGCAAAAGTAAAGTGCCACTCACAGTGACCGCTATTCCTTATATCCGAACGTAAGCTTCAGGAGACTGATCCGTCAATCCTTGTCGAGATTCTTGATTCGTCATACTCGTAGCTCGATAGTCCGTCACATCTATCATAGGATTCTATCGTTAAAACATATACTTAGAGAATCCTATTCTAACGATTATTCTAACTACCAAACATGACCAAAAGAGCAAAACATAAGCCGTCGTGTTCTAAACATATCTTTCTTGATGTCTATCACCAAATCTCATTCTTACACTTGGTTAATACCATTAGTGGTGTTCAACTAATCAATTAAGCCATGCTTAATATGCTCATTCCAAAAGCCTAGCTCAAAACGTCAAGTTCCATGTCCATTTCATGCTTTCGGAAGCTATTTTTCGCTCCCGGAGGTCCCCCGGAGGTTACGATCGAAGTAGGGCACGTCGTGCTAGCTTGGCACGTCGTGCCCTTCAATTTTCATGAAGGGAAGGTCGTGCCCTTCCTTGTGCACATCGTGCACCCCAGGTGGTGCACGTCGTGAACCTCCGGTGGTGCACGTCGTGCACCTTATAGTGCATGTCGTGCCCACTTCGGGTACGACGTTTTCGACGTATACGGACCGTTTCTGAGGCTCCAAATCACACAAAATTCATCCCAACATATACCCACTTCATCTTAACACAAAACCCTTCAAGATTCTTTATAAAAATGATGGAAAACGACATGATTTAGGCATTTCGATTCGACCGTAACGTTACAACACAAACAGCCACTAAAATAGTAATTTTCATCATCAAAACGAAATCCTTACCTAGATTTGAGGCTGCCAAATGATAGAGGATCCTTCCCTCGTTCCGTGGCCACAAGAATCGCTCATTTCGGACGAGAAACAAAGAAACGGCGGCGGATCGAAGCGATCGCCGTTTCCCTCGCTCCTTTTCTTCTCTGGAACCATCTGTTGCTTTCTTTCTTTCCGTGTTCATAAGGAAAGGTTCATATATTTTGGAAAATTTGCTTCTTTAGTCCCTCATTTCTTTTACTCAAACCATTTCTCTTTTAAACTTTCTAATTTAACCAAACGGTTAAATTATTCTTTTGTTCAATTTAGTCCTTCGCTTAATCAATTAACCTAAATTGTATGCGTATTATTTATATCTAATAAATAATACTAACCCAAAATTATTATTTTTCTATCAATAATCTTCTATTTTCTATTCTCGATGTTTAATTGGCTAATTTGCAATTTGGTCGAACTTTTCAAGAGTTGCAATTTAGCCCTAAAACTGATCCGCGTCCAAATTTTAAAAGGTCTCTGATTGACCCGAAACTTTTACCACTATTCCTATAAAACATTTCGAGGACCTTGGCGAAATAATTTTCCTTTTGGGGACTTAACTGGTTAAATTACCACTTTAGTCCCTGAACTCTAGTTTGGGACTTTTCTTGACATTTTTCCTTTTAATTAAAATTCCAACTTTAGAATTGGAATATGATATTAAATTCCGTCAACTACTTTCCCAAGACCGACCTACTAAAGGTTTATTTACTTTAATTTCTTGAAAATTATTTCCGATATTGCCACCCTGGCTAATCAGAACTGGACACACGGTTCAATTAAATACTTAAATATTTTGGGGTATTACATTCTTCCCACCTTATAAAAATTCGTCCTCGAATTTTCATATTTTTTTCTTACTTTTATCGCCTTTACATCTAGAATTTTTATTTATAGTAAAGATACCGTGTTTATCTTACGACACTGGTCAACACATGGAATTGTCATTTCAATTTCTGTACTTCTTGCACTTTGATGTCAGTTATCACTGACAACTTTACTCTTAATTTCTTCTCTTTGAACTTTCAGTTCCTTTCAGATATTCAATGGTAGTTCGTCTTAATGAGTCTTCTTATTAAAGATGACGAAACTAGTAGTATTCATATGTACTTATCATTCTTTGTTCTTGATTCTTTACCTTTGTTTAATACGTCCAATCCTATCATCATTCCTTGTTGAGTAATGTGAATACTCAATTAGTTCATGCTTCTCTACTTACGTAGTTTCTTTTGTATTACTGTTGCTGTCATCCGATTGTTATTCATCGTAGTGCTAGGAATTTACCCCCTTATCCGCTATCCTCTTTTGTCTCGTTATTTCTCTTCTCGTATGAAGATTGTTCCATTATCGTTGCTTATCATGGTTATCCATGAGGTGAATTCTTATGACGTATCCTTATAAGGTCTTTGTTTACTTTCCTCGTAGGGCTTATTTACTTTTCTTCTTGTGTCAATATATCTTGTATATTTATTGACCTACCTCCTTTTCTTCAGCGTAACACGCTATTCTTGAAACTCCTTGTCCCTTCTTACTTCACGTCGACATGTTTCATCAATATGGTTTTCAACCAGATAAGATTTTCATATTGGTCGCTGACTTCTTATTTCAATAAGACAGCGTGTGACCAATGCTCAAGTAAGCTTTCTTTGCTTATAATCCTTAATTGAGGATCTTAATCTTCTTCCAATTATACACTTACATCAGAATGTGCTCTGATGATGTTGTCACTTGCTTCTAGCTTGATCTTCTTATTCCTCATCCTTTCTTAATTGTTTATCTTCTGACCTTCAAAAATGCTTTTAGCATTTATCGTCATAATCCAACTTTTTCTTATCTATATCTTCCTTCTAATTCTCAATCTTAGTTTGGTTTTTGACTTTCAAATTATTTATCTTTACTATAACGTATTGTTAAGCTTACTTCTCATTACTATCCACGATCTTGCTATTCCACTTGTTATTTCTACTTTTGTCCATACCTACTTCTTTGTAATTTTTCTTTGACTTCTTGTCGTCAGTCAACCAATAGGACTAGTAGCCTAAGTGCTATAATCCTATGGTGCTCTTCTTGTGTTCCTTGCTCATGCTCTTATCATGTCTTTCAATTATCTTCTTTTACATTCTTTGCTTTACTCTTCAGTGCATCTTATATATTGTGTATTACTTGCTTTTAATATCCACAACATCGATCCTTATAGAGAGTTGTGGTCTTCTTTGTCTGAATTTCCCGATGTAGTGCATTCTCAATCGTATATGTATCGTCTTATCGTATTTGTACTGCCATTATGGCCGTCTGTAAAGCCGATCACACGCTGGTATCACCTCTATCGCATCTCGTATTTCTTGTTTCAGCACTCTGAATGTCGATCACCAATTGAATAATGGGTCGCAATTCTTTTGCCTGAATTATCGACGTAGTGCGCTTTCGATTACTTACATATTGTACTATTATACTTTTACTGACATCTTAAATGTTAGTGGATCCGATCCTATATCTCTTTCATCTTTATCGTTCTTTGTTTCTATATGTCTGCGGCTACATAGAGTTCCATTTCTCTGAACTCCTTATCAACTTTCCACATGACTTTTCTCTTTTTCGTTACTTAACAACTCTTATCAGATCTCTTGCGACATACAAGTTGTTCGTACTTTCTCAATTCTTCTTATCTTAACTGATTTCTTAGTGTCCTGTAATTTATCTTTGAATTCTTATACCTTATCATACATGCCGTATACCTTGGGCATACTTTACTTTCATCTCCTATCTTCTGTCTCGGTTTATCTGATATCACTTTCTTTAGTATGGCTCAGTTCTGATATTGAGTCTCTTCTTCACATCCTTTCATGTATCTCGATGCACGAATTCTAATCGCATATTAAGTACACTCGATACTATATAGCGCGTCTTAATCCTCCACGTACGTATCTATGTTTTTCCTTTGAAGGTCATTACTAACCTTCCATAACGATCACGTTACGCTTTCTTTCCCGAGTATCCTTAACCGGAACTAATGATAGAAAGAATTTCCCAAATCGGGTCACAAACTTAGTTCATATTATCTGGTCTATCACTGCTCTAATTACTTGTCGAAATTAATCGTGGGTGGAATCTTTCATCGACATCTTAATCGACAATACTGTTTGTCCTTCATCCGCTCGATGTGTACGAGCATCTTACTTTACTTCTTCTAGAGGATTTAGCATACCGCTTAATCCGCCACACTCTTTCAGTCTTAACTTATGTATACCAATATCAAACCTCTATAAGAGTTCCTGTCTTTGTACCCATCGTCCTATTATTGGCACACAATTCTTTATATCAGTTGCTTTTACTGCTAGCTGATTCATAACGATGTTGGGTTATTGCGGCACTTCCGATGCATGTATACTTCCACTTTGTCTTGCTAGGTTCCCATTGAGCTTCATCTCATTTCTGGCCTTTACTAGCCAAATGAACTGGGTTGCATTCGCTTTCACTACTTCGATCTCTTCTCGCGCCCAATACACTTACTGTGTAACGGTATGCGTTCGCGTAGTTCTCTATTCATATTATAGCGAATATATAAGGAATACTGATGAATTCCTTAAAATACAACACTTACTAATTGTCACGACAAATCGATGTCCACGTACATTGGACTTTAGGAACATCTCCTTCCTTCCGACCTTCTATGATTACGTCTCTTATTGCTAGTCTTCTGAGTGTTCTAACTCATTATAGACTTAGCAAATTATCAAAACATATACTCGCGTTGTATATGTTATACGCATATTACTATCGTAGCTATAAGCATCTATGTTGACCAGATTCAAGAAAATCAGTGTCCCCTAGATTTCCTTGATTACGTATCGTAACTAAAGTCTTGCGAGCAATCCGCTCTCATGGACTTAATCAAACTTCATGAGTATCAAAACATATCATACATGTTCTATACATTATTTAATCGGATATAAAGTATTACCCGTACATATTTACTATTCTGATCGTGTACTGGTTTGTTCAATCAAGGCTAAGTTCATTAACTAGAGACATAAATCCTTTGTTCTCCCAATTATACGTATTCAATCTTCTTGTGGCCTTGATCGCAGCTTGCTCGCGAGCATTTCACTTTCGTCACAGAGTTCTGGTCTAGGTATACTTACATACAAACAAAACTTCTTAAAAACTCTTTCAAATAAAACGACTCATTTGAAAATTTCATTTAAATCTTAGCAAAATTGTGCACTAGGGTGATGACGTCTCTCATCCCCAAAGAGTTGCCACATCTCACCTCTTCGTCTGAACATAATGCATATGATGCATCTCCTATTAATGCATGTATTGATGTATGTAGTGATGCATTTCTATCAATGTCGTGCCAATTATCAATGGCTATTATGGGTCTAGGCACAATTATGCTTTTAGAATCGTCAAACAAATAACTTTAACAAGTTATAAACATTAAGTTTTGTAAGTTCTCTAGACCTTTAAACTCTGTATCTGGAAAGTTCTTCAACTTCTACATCTTTGCATTCCTTCTTCACAATCTTCCTAAAATTTCGATCGATCGAATTCAATAGCATCTCTCACGTTATCTAATACTAAGCACACACATATATATGTTATCAAATCACCATCATATCAATTATATTCTATTCATTGGAGGCAATACATCTCCTAGAAACTTCATTTCAAAAAGCATATCATATATGCATGTCTCATCGAAACAACATATACGTATATATCTCGTATATACGTGTCACAAGAAACAAATCAATCTGTCATACCGATCACAAAGCAAATCACACTAACAACTTGGATCAGACAAACCTCAACTCTGAAGCTGCAGTAGTTCCTAGGTTACTTAACTGACAAACGCATCTTAGCAGAGGTAACTGGACCAACTGCTCTGATAGCACAATTGTCACGACCCAAATTATTGAGCCGAGACCGGCGCTAGGGAATGGGAGTGGTAGCTCCAAAACCCGTAGCAAGTCTAAAACCACTAATAATTTTTCGCATTTAAAAGTATAATATTATATATAAAACATCTTCGGAAAAACCCTTTTAAATAATATACTTATAGATACTAAAATATCATATTAGAGTTAACATTAAGAATTAACTATTTGAAATCAAATCACAAGTTTTCTATTGACGCCTACTGACTACTGCAGCTCTAGGAACTCATACTTGTGCAAGTCCATTGACTTCTGGCACAACGAAGGTGGTTTGTCTGATCCGACTCCGTCTACCTGCAAACATCAGAGTAAGGGGTCAGTATTTGGGAAAATACTGAGTGAGTTTGCAAGTTACTAACGATATTATTAAAAACATGACATCGCATACGATAAAAACTTGTATATACAAAATCAATATTCGATGTCAAAATATCATATAACATGTTATTATAATATCCAGGTATTAGATCCGGTTAAAACCCTAATTATGATACCTAATACGATCCATAACTTATATACGATCCATAGCGATAATAATCAATTCGATCGATCCGATGGGTAGAGTCCCGAGATTGTTCAACCGAGTTAAACCACTATCGTCTCTTAATCCTAAGGTGTGAGTCCCGAGATAGTTCAACCAAGTTAAACCCACTGGATACGGGTCCCGAGATAATTCAACCGAGTTAAACCTCGTATCCCATTCGATATACAATTTCCAACTTTGATACAATTCGATAAACGATGTTCGATATTCGATATTCGATATAATTCCATGACACGATAACAATCTAGACACGCTAGACTGACACACTTACCGGTGATCACACAGTCCTATTGACGCCCAATAGGTAGCACGTTTCCTCGGATCACACACTGGTTTCAAAACTATAATAATTCAATAATAACAATAAACGATAATCGATAAAAGCAATTCAATATGCTACATATCAAATCATTTACTATGTGACGTGTCTAATCATAATATATAAAAATATTAACTTTTAAATAACAATACGGAAAAGTAAAGTGCCACTCACAGTGACCGCTATTCCTTATATCCGAACGTAAGCTCCAGGAGACTGGTCCGTCAATCCTCGTCGAGCTTCTTGGTTCGTCATACTCGTAGCTCGATAGTCCGTCACATCTATCATAGTATTCTATCGTTAAAACATATACTTAGAGAATCCTATTCTAACGATTGTTCTAACTACCAAACATGACCAAAAGCGCAAAACATAAGCCATCGTGTTCTAAACTTATCTTTCTTGATGTCTATCACCAAATCTCATTCTTACACTTGGTTAATACCATTAGTGGTGTTCAACTAATCAATTAAGCCTTGGTTAATATGCTCATTCCAAAAGCCTAGCTCAAAACGTCAAGTTCCATGTCCATTTCATGTTTTCGGAAGCTATTTTTCGCTCCCGGAGGTCCCCCGGAGGTTACGATCGAAGTAGGGCACGTCGTGCTAGCTTGGCACGTCGTGCCCTCTAATTTTCATGAAGGGCACGTCGTGCCCTTCCTTGTGCACGTCGTGCACCCCAGGTGGTGTACGTCGTGCCCCCTTGTGGCGCACGTCGTGCCCCCTTGTGGCGCACGTCGTGCCCCCTTGTGGCGCACGTCGTGCCCCCTTGTGGCGCACGTCGTGCACCCTTATAGTGCACGTCGTGCCCACTTCGGGTGCGACATTTCCGACGTATACGGACCATTTCCGAGGCTCCAAATCACACAAAATTAATCCCAACATATACCCACTTCATCTTAACACAAAACCCTTCAAGATTCTTTATAAAAATGATGGAAAACGACAAGATTTAGGCGTTTCGATTCGACCGTAACGTTACAACACAAACAGCCACTAAAACAGCAATTTTCATAATCAAAATGAAACCCTTACCTAGATTTGAGGCAGCCAAATGATAGAGGATTCTTCCCTCGTTCCGTGGCCGCGAGAATCGCTCATTTCGGACGAGAAACAAAGAAACGGCGGCAGATCGAAGCGATCGCCGTTTCCCTCGCTCCTTTTCTTCTCTGGAACCATCTGTTCCTTTCTTTCTTTCCTTATTCATAAGGAAATGTTTATATATTTTGGAAAATTAGCTTCTTTAGTCCCTCATTTATTTTACTCAAACCATTTCTCTTTTAAACTTTATAATTTAACCATACGGTTAAATTATTGTTTCGTTCAATTTAGTCCTTCGCTTAATCAATTAACCTAAATTGTATGCGTATTATTTATATCTAATAAATAATGTTAACCCAAAATTATTATTTTTCTATCAATAATCTTCTATTTTCTATTCTCGATGTTTAATTGGCTAATTTGCAATTTGTTCCTTGAACTTTTCAAGAGTTGCAATTTCGCCCCAAAACTAATCCGCGTCCAAATTTTAAAAGGTCCGATTGACCCGAAACGTTTACCACTATTCCTATAAAACATTTCGCGGACCTTGGCGAAATAATTTTTCTTTTGGGGACTTAACTAGTTACATTACCACTTTAGTCCCTGAACTCTAGTTTAGGACTTTTCTTAACATTTTTCCTTTTAATTAAAATTCCAACTTTAGAATCGGAATATGATATTAAATTCCGTCAACTACTTTCCCAAGACTGACCTACTAAAGGTTTATTTACTTTAATTTCTTGGAAATTATTTCCGATATCGCCACCCTGGCAAATCAGAACTGGACACACGGTTTAATTAAATACTTAAATATTTTGGGGTATTACATTAGCAATTTAAGACAAACGTTTAAAAGCGTTACGAAAAAAATCCAAACGTTTAACCTTTTTAGCGATTTAAGCCAAACATTTACAAAGGTTACGAAACAAAACAAATCGTTTACAAACATTATGAAACAAGTCCAAACGTTTCACCTTTTTAGCAATTTAAGCCAAACATTTACCAACAATCCAAACATTTTCCCTTTTTAGCGATTTAAGCCGAACGTTTACAAACGTTACAAAACAAATCCAAACGTTTAATCTTTTTAGCTATTTAACCCGAACGTTTACAAACGTTATGAACAAAACCAAACGTTTCAGCTTTTTAGCGATTTAAGCCGAACATTTACAAACTGTACGAGACAAATCCAAACGATTCACGTTTTTAGCGATTTAAGCCAAATGTTTACAAACGCTACAAAACAAATCCAAACGTTTCACCTTTTTAGCAATTTTAACCAAACGTTTACAAACGTTACGAAACAAAACCAAATGTTTCACCTTTTTAGCGATTTTTGCCAAACGTATACAAACGATACAAAAGAAATCCAAACGTGTCACCTTTTTAGCGATTTAAGCCAAACGTTTACAAACGTAACAAAACAAATCCAAATGTTTCACCTTTTTAGCCATTTAAATCCAAAAGTTTCACCTTTTTAGCAATTTAAGACAAACATTTACAAACGTTACGAAATAAATCCAAACTTTGCACCTTTTTAGCGATTTATGCCAAACGTTTCAGCTTTTGAGCAATTTAAGCCAAACGTTTACAAACGTTAAGAAACAAATCCAAACGGTTCATCTTTTTAGAGAATTAAGCCAAACGTTTACAAATGTTACGAAACTAATCCAAACGTTCAAAACATTACGAAACCCCTTTTAGCAATTTAAGCCAAATGTTTACAAACGTTACGAAACAAATCCAAACGTTTCACCTTTTTAGCGATTTAAGCCAAACGTTTACAAACGTTACGAAACAAAACCAAACGTTTCACCTTTTTAGCTATTTAAGCCAAACGTTTACATGCGTTACAAAACAAATCCAAACGTTTCACCTTTTTAGCGATTTATGCCAAACGTTTACACACGTTACGAAACAAATCCAAACGTTTCCCCTTTATAACAATTTAAGCCAAACGTTTAAAAACATTATGAAATAAATCCAAGCATTTCACCTTTTAGCGATTTAAGTCAAACATTTACAAACGATACGAAAAGAATCCAAACGTTTCACCTTTTTAGCGATTTTAAGCCAAATCTTTACAAGCGTTACGAAACAAAACATGACGTTTCACCTTTTTTGCGATTTAAGCAAAACATTTACAAACATTACGAAAGAAAATCCAAACGTTTCACCTTTTTAGCGATTTAAGCCAAACGTTTACAAACGTTATGAAACAAAACCAAACGTTTCACCTTTTTAGCGATTTAAGCCAAACGTTTACAGACGTTACGAAAAAAATCAAAACATTTCACCTTTTTAGCGATTTAAGCCAAATGTTTACAAATGTTATGAAACAAATCCAAACGTTTCACCTTTTTAGTGATTTAAGCCAAACGTTTAAAAAAATTTACGAAACAAACCCAAACGTTTCACCTTTTTAGCGATTTAAGCCAAAAGTTTACAAGCGTTACGAAACAAAACCAAACGTTTAAAACGTTACGAAACAAATTCAAACGTTTCACATTATTAGCAATTTAAGCCAAGCGTTTCAACTGTTTAGCAATTTAAGCCTAACGTTTAAAAAATTGCACAACAAATCCAAGCGTTTCATCTTTTTAGCAATTTAAGCCAAACTTTTACAAACGCTACGAATTAAATCCAAGTGTTTCACCTTTTTAGCAATTCAAGCCAAACGTTTACAAACGTTACGAACTAAATCTAAACGTTTCACCTTTTAGCGATATAAGCCAAACGTTTACAAACGTTACGAAACAAATCTAAACGTTTCACCTTTTTAGCAATATAAGCCAAACGTTTCACATTTTTAGCAATTTAAGCCAAACGTTTACAAACGTTACGAAACAAATCCAAATGTTTCAGCTTTTTAGCAATTTAAGCCAAACGTTTACGAAAGTTACGAAACGAATCCAAGCGTTTCACCTTTTAAGCGATTTATGCCAAATGTTTTCAAACGTTACGAAACGAATCCAAGCATTTCACCTTTTTAGCGATTTAAGCCAAACTTTTACAAACGTTACGAAACAAATCCAAACGTTTCACCTTTATAGCAATTTAATCCAAATGTTGACAAACGTTACAAGACAAATCCAAACGTTACGAAACAAAACCAAACGTTATGAAACAAATCCAAGAATTTCACCTTTTTAGTAATTTAAGGCAAACATTTACAAACTTTGATAAAAAAAACCAAACATTTCAACTTTTTAGCGATTTAAGCCAAACGTTTACAAAAGTTACGAAACAAATCCAAACTTTTCCCCATTTTAGCGATTTAAGCCAAACGTTTAAAACGTTACGAAACAAATCCAAAAGTTTCACCTTTTTAGCGATTTATGCCACACGTTTACAAATGTTACGAAACAAATCCAAATGTTTCCCATTTTTAGCTATTAAAGCCAAACGTTTACAAACGTAACAAAACAAATCCAAACGTTTCCCATCTTTAGCAATTTAAGCCAAACGTTTACAAACGTTACGAAATAAAACCAAGCGTTTCACCCTTTTTAGAAATTTAAGACAAACGTTTAGAAACATTACGAACCAAATCCAAACGTTTCCCCTTTTTAGCGATTTAAGCCAAACGTTTACAAACGGTACGAAACAAATCCAAACATTTCCATTTTTTAGTGATTTAATCCAAACCTTTACAAACGGTACAAAACAAATCCAAACGTTTCACCTTTTTAGCAATTTAAGCCAAACGTTTACAAACGTTACGAAATAAATCCAAATGTTTCACCTTTTTAACGATTTAAGCTAAATGTTTGCAAATATTACGAAACAAATCCAAACGTTTTACCTTTTCGCGATTTAAGCCAAACGTTTACAAACGTTACAAAACAAATAAAAGCGTTTCACCTTTTTAGCAATATAAGCCAAACGTTTACAAAGGTTACGAAACAAATCCAAATGTTTCACTTTTTAGCGATTTAAGCCAAAAGTTTACAAACGATATGAAACAAATCCAAACTTTTCACCTTTTTAGCAATTTAAGCCAAACGTTTACAAACGTTACGAAACAAATCCAAACGTTTCACCTTTTTAGCGATTTAAGCCAAACGTTTACAAACGTTACGAAACAAAGCCAAACGTTTAAAACGTTACGATACAAATTCAAACGTTTCACATTTTAGCAATTTAAACCAAACCTTTACAAACGTTGCGAAACAAAACCAAGCGTTTCATCTTTTTAGCAATTTAAGACAAACATATAGAAACGTTACGAAACAAATCCAAACGTTTCACCTTTTTAGCGATTTAAGCCAAACGTTTACAAACGGTACGAAACAAATCAAAAAGTTTCTTCTTTTTAGCGATTTAAGCAAAACGTTTACAAATGTTACGAAACGCTTCACCTTTTTAGCGATTTAAGCCAAACATTGGCAAACGTTATGAAACAAATCCAAACGTTTCACCTTTTTAGCGATTTAAGCCAAACGTTTGCAAACGTTACGAAACAAATCCAAACGTGTCACCTTTTTAGCGATTTAAGCTAAATGTTTACAAATGTTATCAAACAAATCCAAACGTTTCCCCTTTTTAGCGATTTAAGCCAAACGTTTACAAACGTTACGAAATAAATCTAAACGTTTCACTTTTTTAGCTATTTAAGCCAAACCTTCAAAAACATTGCAAAATAAATCCAAGCGTTTCACGTTTTTAGCAATATAATCCAAACATTTACAAACGTTACGAAACAAATTCATGCGGTTCACCTTTTTAGCAATTCAAGCCAAATTGTTACAAACATTACGAAACAAATTCAAACGTTTCACCTTCTTAGCGATTTAAGCCAAACGTTTACAAACTTTACGAAACAAATCTAAATGTTTCACCTTTTTAGCGATTTAAACCAAACATTTACAAACGTTCGAAATAAATCCAAATGTTTCACCTTTTTAGCAATTTAACCCAAAAATTTACAAACGTTACCAAACAAATCCAAAAGTTTCACATTTTTAGCGATTTAAGCTAAACGTTTACAAACGTTACAAAACGAATCCAAGCGTTTCCCCTTTTTAGCAAATTAAGCCAAACGTTTACAAATGTTACAAATCAAATCCAAACGTTTCACCGTTTTAGCGACTTAAGCCAAACATTTACAAGCGTTACAAAACAAATCCAAATGTTGAACCTTTTTAAGGATTTAAACCAAACGTTTACAAACGTTACGAAACAAATCCAAACGTTTCCCCTCATTAACGATTCAAGCCAAACATTTACAAACGTTATAAAACAAATCCAAACATTTCACCTTCATAACGATTAAAGCCAAACGTTTACAAACGGTACGAAACAAATCCTAACGTTTCCCCTTTTTGGCAATGTAAGCCAAACGCTAACAAACGTTACGAAACAAAAGCAAGCGTTTCACCTTTTTAGCAATTTAAGCCAAACGTTTACAAACGTTACGAAACAAATCCAAGCGTTTCCACCTTTTTAACAATTTAAGCCAAGCGTTTAAAAATGTTACGAAACAAATCCAAACGTTTAACCTTCTTAGCGATTTAGGCCAAACGTTTACAAACGGTACGAAACAAATTCAAAAGTTTCACCTTTTTAGCGAATTAAGCCAACCGTTTATTAATGCTACGAAACAAATCCAAACGTTTCCCCTTTTCAGCAATTTTAGCCAAACGTTTACAAACGTTACGAAACAAATCCAAGCATTTGTCCTTTTTAGCAATTTCAGCCAAACGTATGCAAACATTACGAAACAAATCAAAGCACTTTACATTTTTAGCAATTTAAGCAAAATCTTTAGAAAGCTTATGAAACAAATTTAAACGTTTCACCTTTTTAGAAATTTATGACAAACGTTTACAAACGTAATGAAATAAAACCAAACGTCTAAAACGTTACGAAACAAATCCAAATGTTTCACATTTTTAGGATTTAAGCCACACGTTTACAAACATTACGTAAAAAAACCAAGCGTTTCACCTTTTTAGCAATTTAAGCCAAACATTAACAAACGTTACAAAACAAATCCAAGCGTTTCACCTTTTTAGCAATTTAAGCCAAATGTTTATAAAGGTTACTAAACAAATCCAAGCGTTTCACCTTTTTATCAATTTAAGCCAAATGTTTACAAACTTAATTAAACAAATCCAAACATTTCACCTTTTTACGATGTAAGCCAAACGTATGAAAAAAAATTCAAACATTTCACCTTTTTAGCAATTTAAGACAAACGTTTACATACGTTACAAAATAACTCCAAGCATTTCACCTTTTTAGCAATTTAAGCCAAACGTTTACAAACGTTACGAAACAAATCCAAACGGTTCACCTTTTATGCAATTTAAGCCAAACGTTTACAAACGTTACGATAGAAATCCAAACGATTCACCATTTTAGCGATATAGGCCAAACATTTACAAACGTTACGAAAAAAATCCAAACACTAAAAATGTTAAGAAACAAATCCAATCGTTTCACATTTTTATTGATTTAAGCCAAACGTTTACAAACGTTACGAAACAAAACCAAGCGCTTCACCTTTTTAGCAATTTTAGCCAAACGTTTACAAACGTTATGAAACTAATCCAAGCGTTTTACCTTTTTAGCAATTGAAGCGAAACGTTTACGATCGTTACGAAACAAATCCAAACCTTTCACCTTTTTAGCTATTTAAGCCAAACATTTACAAACGTTCTGAAACAAATCCAAACGTTTCACCTTTTTAGCGATTTAAGCCAAACATTTACAAAGGATATGAAACAAATCCAAATGTTTCACGTTTTTAATAATTTAAGCCAAACGTTTACAAACGTTACGAAACAAATCCAAGTGTTTCACCTTTTTAGAAATTTAATCCAAACGTTGACAAACGTTACGAAACAAATCCAAGCATTTCACCTTTTTAGCAATTTAAGCCAAAAGTTTACAAACTATAAGAAACAAATCCAATCGTTGACCTTTTTAGCAATTTAAGCCAAACATTTACAAACATTACGAAACAAATCCAAACGTTTCACCTTTTTAGCGATATATGCCAAACGTTTACAAACGTTACGAAACAAATCCAAACGTTTCACCTTTTTAGCGATGTATGCCAAACATTTCCAAACGTTACGAAACAAATCCAAACGTTTCACCTTTTTAACGATTTAAGCCAAACGTTTACAAACGTTACGAAACAAATCCAAACGTTTGCGTTTTAAGCCAAACATTTACAAACGTTGCAAAAAAAATCCAAACGTTTCACCTTTTTAGCCATTTATGCGAAATGTTTACAAACGTTACGAAACGAATCCAAACGTTTCACCTTTTTAGCGATTTAAGCCAAACGTTTACAAACGTTACGAAACAAATCTAAACGTTTCACCTTATTAGCAATATAACCCAAACGTTCCACATTATTAGCAATTTAAGCCAAACGTTTACAAACGTTACGAAACAAATCCAAATGTTTCAGCTTTTTAGCAAATTAAGCCAAACGTTTACGAAAGTTACGAAACGAATCCAAGCGTTTCACCTTTTTAGCGATTTAAGCCAAATTTTTTCAAACGTTTCGAAACGAATCCAAGCGTTTCACCTTTTTAGCGATTTAAGCCAAACTTTTACAAACGTTACGAAACAAATCCAAACGTTTCACCTTTTTAGCGATTTAATCCAAATGTTGACAAACGTTACAAGACAAATCCAAACGTTACGAAACAAAACAAAACGTTACGAAACAAATCCAAGTGTTTCACCTTTTTAGTAATTTAAGGCAAACATTTACAAACGTTGATAAAAAAAACAAACGTTTCAGCTTTTTAGCAATTTAAGCCAAACGTTTACAAAAGTTACGAAACAAATCCAAACTTTTCCCCATTTTAGCGATTTATGCCAAACATTTAAAACGTTACGAAACAAATCCAAAAGTTTCACATTTTTAGCGATTTATGCCACACATTTACAAAGGTTACGAAAAAAATCCAAATGTTCCCCATTTTTAGCTATTAAGGCCAAACGTTTACAAACGTAACAAAACAAATCCAAACGTTTCCCATATTTAGCAATTTTAGCGATTTAATCCAAATGTTGACAAACGTTACAAGACAAATCCAAACGTTACGAAACAAAACCAAACGTTACGAAACAAATCCAAGCGTTTCAACTTTTTAGTAATTTAAGGCAAACATTTACAAACGTTGATAAAAAAAAACCAAACGTTTCAACTTTTTAGCGATTTAAGCCAAACGTTTACAAAAGGTACGAAACAAATCCAAACTTTTCCCTATTTTAGCGATTTAAGCCAAACGTTTAAAACGTTACGAAACAAATCCAAAAGTTTCACCTTTTTAGCGATTTATGCCACACGTTTACAAACGTTACGAAACAAATCCAAATGTTTCCCATTTTTAGCTATTAAAGCCAAACGTTTACAAACGTAACAAAACAAATCCAAACGTTTCCCATCTTTAGCAATTTAAGCCAAACGTTTACAAACGTTACGAAATAAAACCAAGCGTTTGACCCTTTTTAGCAATTTAAGACAAACGTTTAGAAACATTACGAAACAAATCCAAGCGTTTCAACTTTTTAGTAATTTAAGGCAAACATTTACAAACGTTGATAAAAAAAAACCAAACGTTTCAACTTTTTAGCGATTTAAGCCAAACGTTTACAAAAGGTACGAAACAAATCCAAACTTTTCCCTATTTTAGCGATTTAAGCCAAACGTTTAAAACGTTACAAAACAAATCCAAAAGTTTCACCTTTTTAGCGATTTATGCCACACGTTTACAAACGTTACGAAACAAATCCAAATGTTTCCCATTTTTAGCTATTAAAGCCAAACGTTTACAAACGTAACAAAACAAATCCAAACGTTTCCCATCTTTAGCAATTTAAGCCAAACGTTTACAAACGTTACGAAATAAAACCAAGCGTTTGACCCTTTTTAGCAATTTAAGACAAACGTTTAGAAACATTACGAACCAAATCCAAATGTTTCACCTTTTTATCGATTTAAGCCAAACGTTTACAAATGGTACGAAACAAATCCAAACATTTCCACTTTTTAGTGATTTAAGCCAAACCTTTACAAACGGTACAAAACAAATCCAAACGTTTCGCCTTTTTAGCAATTTAAGCCAAACGTTTACAAACGTTACGAAATAAATCCAAACGTTTCACCTTTTTAACGATTTAAGCTAAATGTTTGCAAATATTACGAAACAAATCAAAACGTTTTACCTTTTAGCGATTTAAGCCAAATGTTTACAAATGTTATGAAACAAAACCATATGTTTCACCTTTTTAACGAATTAAGCCAAACGTTTACAAACGTTATGAAACAAATCCAAACGTTTCACCTTTTTAGCGATTTAAGCCAAACGTTTACAAACGTTACGAAACAAAGCCAAACGTTTAAAACGTTACGATACAAATTCAAACGTTTCACATTTTTAGCAATTTAAGCCAAACCTTTACAAACGTTGCGAAACAAAACCAAGCGTTTCATCTTTTTAGCAATTTAAGACAAACATATAGAAACGTTACGAAACAAATCCAAACGTTTCACCTTTTTAGCGATTTAAGCCAAACGTTTACAAATGGTACGAAACAAATCAAAAAGTTTCTTCTTTTTAGCGATTTAAGCAAAACATTTCACCTTTTTAGCGATTTAAACCAAACATTGGCAAACGTTAAGAAACAAATCCAAACGTTTCACCTTTTAGCGATTTAAGCCAAACGTTTGCAAACGTTACGAAACAAATCCAAACATGTCATGTTTTTAGCGATTTAGGCTAAATGTTTACAAACGTTATCAAACAAATCCAAACGTTTCTCATTTTTAGCGATTTAAGCCAAAAGTTTACAAACGTTACGAAACAAATCTAAACGTTTCACTTTTTTAGCTATTTAAGCCAAACCTTCAAAAACATTGCAAAATAAATCCAAGCGTTTCACGTTTTTAACAATATAATCCAAACATTTACAAACGTTACGAAACAAATTCAAGCGGTTCACCTTTTTAGCAATGCAAGCCAAACAGTTACAAAAATTACGAAACAAATTCAAACGTTTCACCTTTTTAGCGATTTAAGCCAAACGTTTACAAACGTTACGAAACAAATCTAAATGTTTCACCTTTTTAGCGATTTAAGCCAAACATTTACAAACGTTCGAAATAAATCCAAACGTTTCACCTTTTTAGCAATTTAAGTCAAAAATTTACAAACGTTACCAAACAAATCCAAAAGTTTCACATTTTTAGCGATTTAAGCCAAACGTTTACAAACGTTACAAAACGAATCCAAGCGTTTCCCATTTTTAGCAAATTAAGCCAAACGTTTACAAATGTTACAAATCAAATCCAAACGTTTCACCGTCTTAGCGACTTAAGCCAAATATTTACAAGCGTTACAAAACAAATCCAAATGTTGAACCTTTTTAGCGATTTAAACCAAACGTTGCAAAACAAATCCAAACGTTACACCTCATTAACGATTCAAGCTAAACATTTACAAACGTTATGAAACAAATCTAAACATTTCACCTTCATAACGATTAAAGCCAAACATTTACAAACGGTACGAAACAAATCCTAACGTTTCCCTTTTTTGGCAATGTAAGACAAATGCTAACAAACGTTACGAAACAAAAGCAAGCGTTTCACCTTTTTAGCAATTTAAGCCAAACGTTTACAAACGTTACGAAACAAATCCAAGCATTTCCACCTTCTTAACAATTTAAGCCAAGCGTTTAGAAATGTTACGAAACAAATCCAAACGTTTAACCTTCTTAGCGATTTAGGCCAAACGTTTACAAACGGTACGAAACAAATTCAAAAGTTTCACCTTTTTAGCGAATTAAGCCAACCGTTTATTAATGCTACGAAACAAATCCAAACGTTTCACCTTTTCAGCAATTTAAGCCAAATGTTTACAAATGTTACGAAACAAATCCAAGCGTT
Source organism: Mercurialis annua (assembly GCF_937616625.2). Lineage (NCBI taxonomy): Eukaryota > Viridiplantae > Streptophyta > Magnoliopsida > Malpighiales > Euphorbiaceae > Mercurialis > Mercurialis annua. Next base: position 41,924,304 of record NC_065572.1, read on the forward strand.
TATCCTTTTTAGCAATTTAAGCCAAACGTATACAAACATTACGAAACAAATCAAAGCACTTTACATTTTTAGCAATTTAAGCAAAATCTTTACAAAGGTTACGAAACAAATTTAAACGTTTCACCTTTTTACAAATTTATGACAAACGTTTACAAACGTAATGAAATAAAACCAAACGTCTAAAACGTTACGAAACAAATCCAAATGTTTCACATTTTTAGGATTTAAGCCACACGTTTACAAACATTACGTAAAAAAAACCAAGTGTTTCACCTTTTTAGCAATTTAAGCCAAACATTAACAAACGTTACAAAACAAATCCAAGCGATTCACCTTTTTAGCAATTTAAGCCAAATGTTTATAAAGGTTACTAAACAAATCCAAGCGTTTCACCTTTTTATAAATTTAAGCCAAATGTTTACAAACATAACTAAACAAATCCAAACATTTTACCTTTTTACAATGTAAGCCAAACGTATGAAAAAAAATTCAAACATTTCACCTTTTTAGCAATTTAAGCCAAACGTTTACATACGTTACGAAACAAATCCAAACGGTTCACCTTTTTTGCAATTTAAGCCAAACGTTTACAAACGTTACGATAGAAATCCAAACGATTCACCATATTAGCGATATAGGCCAAACGTTTACAAACGTTACGGAAAAAAACCAACCATTAAAAATGTTAAGAAACAAATCCAATCGTTTCACATTTTTATTAATTTAAGCCAAATGTTTACAAACGTTACCAAACAAAACCAAGCGTTTCACCTTTTTAGCAATTTTAGCCAAACGTTTACAAACGTTATGAAACAAATCCAAGCGTTTTACCTTTTTAGCAATTGAAGCGAAACGTTTACGATCGCTACGAAACAAATCCAAATGTTTCACCTTTTTAGCTATTTAAGCCAAACATTTACAAACGTTAAGAAACAAATCCAAACGTTTCACCTTTTTAGCGATTTAAGCCAAACATTTACAAAGGATATGAAACAAATCCGAATGTTTCACGTTTTTAATAATTTAAGCCAAACGTTTACAAACGTTATGAAACAAATCCAAGTGTTTCACCTTTTTAGAAATTTAATCCAAACGTTTACAAACGTTACGAAACAAATCCAAGCGTTTCACCTTTTTAGAAATTTAATCCAAACGTTTACAAACGTTACGAAACAAATCCAAGCGTTTCACCTTTTTAGCAATTTAAGCCAAAAGTTTACAAACTATAAGAAACAAATCCAACCGTTGACCTTTTTAGCAATTTAAGCCAAACATTTACAAACGTTACGAAACAAATCCAAACGTTTCACCTTTTTAGCGATTTAAGCCAAACGTTTACAAACGTTACGAAACAAATCCAAACGTTTCACCTTTTTAGCGATTTAAGCCAAACGTTTACAAACGTTACAACAAATCCAAACGTTTCACCTTTTTACCGATGTATGCCAAACATTTCCAAACGTTACGAAACAAATCCAAACGCTTCACCTTTTTAACGATTTAAGCCAAACGTTTACAAACGTTACGAAACAAATCCAAACGTTTCACCTGTTTAGCGTTTTAAGCCAAACATTTACAAACTTTACAAAAAAAAATCCAAACGTTTCACCTTTTTAGCCATTTATGCCAAATGTTTACAAACGTTACGAAACGAATCCAAACGTTTCCCCTTTTTTGCGATTTAAGCCAAACGTTTCACCTTTTTAGCGATTTAAGCAAAACATTTACAAACGTTACGAAACAAATCTAAATGTTTTACCTTTTTAGCAATATAAGCCAAACGTTCCACATTTTTAGCAATTTAAGCCAAACGTTTACAAACGTTACGAAAAAAATCCAAATGTTTCATCTTTTTAGCAAATTAAGCCAAACGTTTACGAAAGTTACGAAACGAATCCAAGCGTTTCACCTTTTTAGCAATTTATGCCAAATGTTTTCAAACGTTTCGAAACGAATCCAAGCGTTTCACCTTTTTAGCGATTTAAGCCAAACTTTTATAAACGTTACGAAACAAATCCAAACGTTTCACCTTTTTAGCGATTTAATCCAAATGTTGACAAACGTTACAAGACAAATCCAAACGTTACGAAACAAAACCAAACGTTACGAAACAAATCCAAGTGTTTCACCTTTTTAGTAATTTAAGGCAAACATTTACAAACGTTGATAAAAAAAAACAAACGTTTCAGCTTTTTAGCAATTTAAGCCAAACGTTTACAAAAGTTACGAAACAAATCCAAACTTTTCCCCATTTTAGCGATTTAAGCCAAACGTTTAAAACGTTACGAAACAAATCCAAAAGTTTCACCTTTTTAGCGATTTATGCCACACGTTTACAAAGGTTACGAAACAAATCCAAATGTTTCCCATTTTTAGCTATTAAGGCCAAACGTTTACAAACGTAACAAAACAAATCCAAACGTTTCCCATATTTAGCAATTTTAGCGATTTAATCCAAATATTGACAAACGTTACAAGACAAATCCAAACGTTAGGAAACAAAACCAAACGTTACGAAACAAATCCAAGCGTTTCACCTTTTTAGTAATTTAAGGCAAAAATTTACAAACGTTGATAAAAAAACCAAACCTTTCAACTTTTTAGCGATTTAAGCCAAACGTTTACAAAAGTTACGAAACAAATCCAAACTTTTCCCCATTTTAGCGATTTAAGCCAAACGTTTAAAACATTACGAAACAAATCCAAACGTTTCACCTTTTTAGCAATTTATGTCACACGTTTACAAACATTATGAAACAAATCCAAATGTTTCCCATTTTTAGCTATTAAATCCAAACGTTTACAAACGTAACAAAACAGATCCAAACGTTTCCCATCTTTAGCAATTTAAGCCAAACGTTTACAAACGTTACGAAATAAAACCAAGCATTTCACCCTTTTTAGCAATTTAAGACAAACGTTTAGAAACATTACGAACCAAATCCAAACGTTTCACCTTTTTAGCGATTTAAGCCAAACGTTTACAAATGGTACGAAACAAATCCAAACATTTCCACTTTTTAGTGATTTAAGCCAAACCTTTACAAACGGTACAAAAAAATCCAAACGTTTCTCCTTTTTAGCAATTTAAGCCAAACGTTTACAAACGTTACGAAATAAATCCAAACGTTTCACCTTTTTAACGATTTAAGCCAAATGTTTGCAAATATTACGAAACAAATCAAAACGTTTTACCTTTTAGCGATTTAAGCCAAATGTTTACAAATGTTATGAAACAAATTCACATGTTTTACCTTTTTAGCGATTTAAGCCAAACGTTTACAAACGTTACGAAACAAATCCAAACTTTTCACCTTTTTAGCGATTTAAGCCAAACGTTTACAAATGTTACGAAACAAAGCCAAACGTTTAAAACGTTACGATACAAATTCAAACGTTTCCCATTTTTAGCAATTTAAGCCAAACCTTTACAAATGTTGCGAAACAAAACCATGCGTTTCATCTCTCTAGCAATTTAAGAAAAACATATAGAAACGTTACGAAACAAATCCAAACGTTTCACCTTTTTAGCGATTTAAGCCAAACGTTTACAAATGGTACGAAACAAATCAAAAAGTTTCTTCTTTTTAGCGATATAAGCAAAACGTTTCACCTTTTTAGCGATTTAAGCCAAACATTGGCAAACGTTACGAAACAAATCCAAACATTTCACCTTTTTAGAGATTCAAGCCAAACGTTTGCAAACGTTACGAAACAAATCCAAACGTGTCACCTTTTTTGCGATTTAGGCTAAATATTTACAAACGTTATCAAACAAATCTAAAGGTTTCCCCTTTTTAGCGATTTAAGCCAAACGTTTACAATCGTTACGAAACAAATCTAAACGTTTCACTTTTTTAGCTATTTAAGCCAAACCTTCAAAAACATTGCAAAATAAATCCAAGCGTTTCACGTTTTTAGCAATATAATCAAAACATTTACAAACGTTACGAAAAAATTCAAGCGGTTCACCTTTTTAGCAATTCAAGCCAAAGGGTTACAAACATTACGAAACAAATTCAAACGTTTCACCTTTTTAGCGATTTAAGCCAAACGTTACGAAACAAATCTAAATGTTTCACCTTTTTAGCGATTTAAGCCAAACATTTACAAACGTTCGAAATAAATCCAAACGTTTCACCTTTTTAGCAATTTAAGCCAAAAATTTACAAACGCTACCAAACAAATCCAAAAGTTTCACATTTTTAGCGATTTAAGCCAAACGTTTACAAACGTTACAAAACGAATCCAAGCCTTTCCCCTTTTTAGCAAATTAAGCCAAACGTTTACAAATGTTACAAATCAAATCCAAACGTTTCACCGTCTTAGCGACTTAAGCCAAACATTTACAAGCGTTACAAAACAAATCCAAATGTTGAACCTTTTTAGCGATTTAAACCAAACGTTTACAAACGTTACGAAACAAATCCAAACGTTTCACCTCATTAACGATTCAAGCCAAACATTTACAAACGTTATGAAACAAATCCAAACATTTCACCTTCATAACAATTAAAGCCAAACGTTTACAAACGGTACGAAAAAAATCCTAACATTTCCCCTTTTTGGCAATGTAAGCCAACGCTAACAAACGTTACGAAACAAAAGCAAGCGTTTCACCTTTTTAGCAATTTAAGCCAAACATTTACAAACGTTACGAAACAAATCCAAGCGTTTCCACCTTTTTAACAATTTAAGCCAAGTGTTTAGAAATGTTACGAAACAAATCCAAACGTTTAACTTTCTTAGCGATTTAGGCCAAACGTTTACAAACGGTACGAAACAAATTCAAAAGTTTCACCTTTTTAGCGAATTAAGCCAACCGTTTATTAATGCTACGAACCAAATCCAAACGTTTCACCTTTTCAACAATTTAAGCCAAACGTTTACAAACGTTACGAAACAAATCCAAGCGTTTGTCCTTTTTAGCAATTTCAGCCAAACGTATACAAACATTACGAAACAAATCAAAGCACTTTACATTTTTAGCAATTTAAGAAAAATCTTTACAAAGGTTACGAAACAAATTTAAACGTTTCACCTTTTTAGAAATTTATGACAAACGTTTACAAACGTAATGAAATAAAACCAAACGTCTAAAACGTTATGAAACAAATCCAAATGTTTCACATTTTTAGGATTTAAGCCACACGTTTACAAACATTACGTAAAAAAACCAAGCGTTTCAACTTTTTAGCAATTTAAGTCAAACGTTAACAAACGTTACGAAACAAATCCAAGCGTTTCACCTTTTTACGATGTAAGCCAAACGTACGAAACAAAATTCAAACATTTCACCTTTTTAGCAATTTAAGCCAAACGTTTACATACGTTACAAAATAACTCCAAGCATTTCACCTTTTTAGAAATTTAAGCCAAACGTTTACAAACGTTACGATAGAAATCCAAACGATTCACCATTTTAGCGATATAGGCCAAACGTTTACAAACGTTACGGAAAAAAACCAAACATTAAAAATGTTAAGAAACAAATCCAATCGTTTCACATTTTTATTGATTTAAGCCAAACGTTTACAAACATTACCAAACAAAACCAAGCGTTTCACCTTTTTAGCAATTTTAGCCAAACGTTTACAAACGTTATGAAACAAATCCAAGCGTTTTACCTTTTTAGCAATTGAAGCGAAACGTTTATGATCGTTACGAAATAAATCCAAACGTTTCACCTTTTTACGATCGTTACGAAAAAAAATTCTTTACGTCTACGATCGTTACGAAAAAAAATTCAAACATTTCACCTTTTTAGCAATTTAAGCCAAACGTTTACATAAGTTACAAAATAACTCCAAGCATTTCACCTTTTTAGCAATTTAAGCCAAACGTTTACAAACGTTACGAAACAAATCCAAACGGTTCACCTTTTTTGCAATTGAAGCCAAACGTTTTCAAATGCTACGATAGAAATCCAAACGATTCACCATTTTAGCGATATAAGCCAAACATTTACAAACGTTACAAAACAAATCCAAATGTTTCACCTTTTTAGCGATTTAAGTCAAACGTTTACAAAGGATACGAAACAAATCCAAATGTTTCACGTTTTGAATAATTTAAGCCAAACGTTTACAAACATTACGAAACAAATCCAAGTGTTTCACCTTTTTAGAAATTTAATCCAAACGTTTACAAACGTTTCGAAACAAATCCAAGCGTTTCACCTTTTTAGCAATTTAAGCCAAACGTTTACAAACTATAAGAAACAAATCCAACCGTTGACCTTTTTAGCAATTTAATCCAAACATTTACAAATGTTACGAAACAAATCCAAACGTTTCTCCTTTTTAGCGATTTAAGCCAAACGTTTACAAACGCTACAAAACAAATCCAAACGTTTCACCTTTTTAGCGACGTTACGAAACAAATCCAAACATTTCTCTTTTTTAACGATTTAAGCCAAACGTTTACGAAACAAATCTAAACGTTACAAAAAAAATCCAAACGTTTCACCTTTGTAGCGATTTATGCCAAACGTTTACAAACGTTACGAAACGAATCCAAACGTTTCACCTTTTTAGCGATTTAAGCCAAACGTTTACAAACGTTACGAAACAAATCCAAACGTTTCGTCTTTTTAGCAATTTAAGCCAAACGTTTACAAACGTTACGAAACAAATCCAAACGTTTCCCCTTTTTAGCGATTTAAGCCAAACGTGCACAAACATTACGAAACAAAACCACATTTTTAGGAATTTAAGCCAAACGTTTACAAACGTTACGAAATAAAACCAAACGTCTAAAATGTTACGAAACATATCCAAATGTTTCATATTTTTAGCGATTTAAGCCATACGTTTACAAACATTACCTAAAAAAACCAAGCGTTTCACCTTTTTAGCAATTTAAACCAAACGTTAAAAAACGTTACGAAACATATCCAAGCGTTTCACCTTTTTATCAATTTAAGCCAAACGTTTATAAACGTTACTAAACAAATCCAAGCGTTTCACCTTTTTAGCAATTTAAGCCAAACGTTTACAAACATTATGAAACAAATCGATACATTTCACCTCTTTGGGATTTAATCCAAACGTATGAAAAAAATTCAAACATTTCACCTTTTTAGCAATTTAAGCCAAAAGTTTACATTCATTACGAAATAACTCCAAGCGTTTCAACTTTTTTAGCAATTTAAGCCAAACGTTTACAAACGTTACGATATAAATCCAAACGATTCACCTTTTTAGCGATATAAGCAAAACGTTTACAAACGTTACGAAAAAAACTAAATATTAAAAATGTTACGAAACAAATCCAAACGTTTCACATTTTTAGCGTTTTAAGCCAAACGTTTACAAACGTTACGAAACAAAAACAAGCGTTTCACCTTTTTAGCAATTTTAGCCAAACATTTACAAACGTTACGAAACAAATCAAAGCGTTTCACCTTTTTAGTAATATAAGCCAAACGTTTACGAAAGTTACGAAACATATCCAAACGTTTCACCTTTTTAGCTATTTAAGCCAAACGTTACGAAACAAATCCAAACGTTTCCCCTTTTTAGCGATATAAGCCAAACGTTTACAAAGGATATGAAACAAATCCAAATCTTTCTCGTTTTTAACAATTTAAGCCAAACGTGTACAAACGTTACGAAAGAAATCCAAGCGTTTCACCTTTTTAGAAATTTAATCCAAACGTTTACAAACATTATGAAAGAATTCCAAGCGTTTCATGTTTTTAAATATATAAGCCAAACGTTTTAAAAACTTTAAGAAATAAATCCAACCGTTTCACCTTTTTAGCGATTTAAGCCAAACGTTTACAAACGTTACGAAACAAATCCAAACGTTTCACCTTTTTAGCGATTTAAGCGAAACGTTTACAATCGTTACGAAACAAATCCAAACGTTTCACCTTTTTAGCAATTTATGCCAAACGTTTACTAACGTTACGAAACAAATGCAAACGTTTCACCTTTTTAGCGATTTATGCCAAACGTTTACAAACATTACGAAACAAATTCAAACGTTTCCCCTTTTTAACGATTCATGCCAAACGTTTATAAACGTTACGAAACAAATCCAAACGTTTTACCTTTTTAGCGTTCTAAACCAAACGTTTACAAATGGTATAAAAAATTCCAAATGTTTCACCTTTTTAGCGATTTATGCCAAATGTTACGAAACAAATCCAAACATTTAACCTTTTTAGCGATTTAAGCCAAACGTTTACAAACGTTACGAATCAAATCCAAACGTTTAGCCTTTTTAGGTATTTAAGCCAAACGTTTACAAACGTTTCACCTTTTTAGCGATTTAAGCCGAACATTTACAAACGTTACGAAACAAAACCAAACGTTTAAACCGTTACGAAACAAATTCAAACGTTTCACATTATTAGAAATTTAAGCCAAACCTTTACAAACGTTGCGAAACAAAACCAAGCGTTTCACCTTTTTAGGAATTTAAGCCTAACGTTTAAAAACATTGTAAAACAAATCCAAGAGTTTCACCTTTTTAGTGATTTAAGCCAAACCTTTACAAATGGTATGAAACAAATCCAAAAATTTCACCTTTTTTGCAATTTAAGCCAAATGTTTACAAACATTAAGAAACAAATCCAAAGTTTTCACATTTTTAGAAATTTAAGCAAAACGTTTACAAACGTTACGAAATAAATCCAACTGTTTCTCCTTTTTAGAAATTTAAGCCAAACGTTTACACACGTTACGAAACAAATCCAAGCGTTTCACCTTTTTAGCGATTTAAGCCAAACGTTTACAAACGTTACGAAACAAATCCAAACGTTTCACCTTTTTAGCGATTTAAACCAAACGTTTACAAACGTTACGAAACAAAACCACACGTTTAAAGCGTTACGAAACAAATTCAAACGTTTCACATTTTTAGCAATTTAAGCCAAACCTTTACAAACGTTGCGAAACAAAACCAAGCGTTTCACCTTTTTAGAAATTTAAGAAAAACATTTAGAAACGTTTGAACGGCTACCACATTAGCCTTACCAGGATGGTACTAAATAGTACAGTCATAGTCTTTCAGCAATTCTAGCCACCTCCTCTGTCTCAAGTTCAACTCTCTCTGATCAAAGATATACTTCAAACTCTTATGGTCAGTGAAAATCTCACAAGTAGCACCATACAAGTAATGCCTCCAGATTTTTAGCGCAAAAACCACTTATGCCAACTCTAAATCATGAGTAGGGTAATTTACCTCATCCTTCTTCAACTGTCTGGAAGCATAGGCAATCAGATGTCCATGTTGCATTAGAACGCAACCCAAACCAATCCGAGATGCATCACAATACACTGTGAAACCGTCGATGCCAGAAGGCAATGCCAAAACCGGAGCTGTAGTCAAAATCTCCTTGAGCTTCTCAAAACTCATCTCGCACTTGTCAGTCCACTAAAACTTAACACCCTTCTGTGTCAGTTTAGTCAACGGTGCAGATATTCTGGAGAAATCTTGCACGAAACAACGATAGTAGCCAGCTAGACCCAGAAAACTCCTAATCTCGGTAACTGACCTCGGCCTCTGCCAATCCATAACCGCCTCAATCTTCTTCGGATCAACCTTGATCCCATATTTCGAGACTACGTGTCCTAGAAAGGTAATCTGATCCAACCAGAACTCACATTTTGAGAACTTAGCATACAACTGATGCTCACGCAATGTCTGTAGTATAGTCCTAAAATGGTAAGCATGGTCCTCCTCACTCCGAGAATAGATCAAAATGTCATCAATGAACACGATAACGAATTAATCTAAAACGGCTTGAACACTCTGTTCATCATATCCATAAATGCTGCTGGTGCGTTCGTCAGATCAAAGGACATAACCAGAAACTCAAAATATCCATACCGCGTCCGAAAAGCAGTCTTAGGCACATCTACATCACGGATCCGGATTTGATGATACCCAGACCAAAAATCAATCTTGGAAAACACTTCGCACCCTGCAACTGGTCAAACAAATCATCGATGCGAGGAAGAGGATATCAGTTCTTGACAGTAGCCTTGTTCAACTGTCTGTAGTCGATACACAGTCGAAAGGAACCGTCTTTTTTCTTCACAAACAGAACTGGAGCACCCCACGGAGAAGTACTCGGTCTGATGAACCCGCTATCCAAAAACTCTTGTAACTGGTCCTTCAGCTCTGCAGGAGCAACCACATCAATGCAAAACTCAATATCACGATCAGGTGGTAATCCAGGCAATTCCTCTAGAAACACGTCTGTGAACTCACTCACAATCGGCACACTATGCATATTACTAACTTCTGCTTCCACATCTCGAACCACAGAAAGAAAACCCTGGCAACCCTTGCCTAACATCCGTTCGCCTTGATGGCGGAAATCAGATTCTTAGGTGTCTCCGCCTTTTCTCCCTGAAAGGAAAAAGGTAGATCACCTGGAATCCGAAACTCGAATGACTGCCCTCGACAGTCAATAGAAGCAAAGTGGCGTGGCAACCAATCCATCCCCAAGATGACATCAAAAGAAAGAACGTCAAGCACAATCAAATCAGCACATAATTCTCTACCCTGAATAACCACTGGACAAGAAGGATAAACGATGTCCACTACTACACCTTCAGACATAGGTGTAGACACAGCTAGAGGTTCACTCAAAACAGATGGTGCAATACCCAATTTTCCCGCAAAACAAGTAGAAACAAACGAATGGGTTGCACCTGCATCAAATAACACCAAAGCACCAATAAAAGAAATCGAAATGGTACCTTGCACCACAGCATTTGATGCACGCGCATCCTGAGGAGTAAGAGCAAACACTCTATCCTGACCCTGCGGCTGCTGCTACGAACTCTGCCCAACACCATAACTGTTGGAACCTCTACCACCGTTACCACGGCCACCAAAACCTCTGCCACCAGAACCACGACCCCGCTGGCCACCAAAAGATGCTGCAGGTTGAGAATACCCTATAGACTGTGTAAACGCAGGTCTCTGTTGCTGGTAAGACGACTGCGCCACACTGGAGTTAGACATCTGTTGTCCATATGTCGGACACTCCCTGGAGAAATGACCCATCTGGCCACAAGAAAAACAACCTCCAGGAGCTAACTGGCACTGTCCATAGTGCCTGCGTCTGCAATTCTGGCAGAATAGAATGTTCGATCCACCACTATACCCGCGTCCTGAACCACGGTTACTCCCACTGCTACTAGAACTGTACGGAGCACTCCTAGTACTATGCCTCCCCTTGTTGTGCGTACGGCGACTCCCCCTATTGGCCCGAGAAGAGCCACTGTAGTAGTTTCCACTACCATGCTGCGCTGGGGCCTGCTGCCCCCCGCTAGGAAGATGACTATTTCCCTTCTGATTTTGGAAAGGGTCAGAGATCGTCCCAAACTGAATCAATGAATTCTCCATCCGTCGAGCACTGTCCACTACTCGAGCGAACTCTATGTCTGTCCCTATCAGCAAAGGGAGAAACTCCGAACCTAAACCCCTAACATAGCGGTCGTTCACTCACCCTCGATCACCCTGTAGATCTGTAGCAAAACGCCCCAAACGGACAAACTCTGTAGTGTAGTCAGTCACTGATCTATCCCCTTTCTTCAGATTTAGCAGCTTTTCTCTGAAATTCTCAGTAACAGAGAAGGGTAGACAGTAACCTCTGAACCTGTTCACAAAATCAGCCCAAGACAATGTAGCCATCTCTGGCCTGATGTTATCGCGAAACCAGTCCTTAGCTGGACCCTTCAGTGACATCTCCACAAGCATCACAAATGAAGTCGGAGTCAACTTCATGTAGGTCATCACCATCTCTCTGTCTGTCAGAATGTGATCGACACTAGCAAGTCCACCCATGCTAGCTACAGCACCAGCCTGAGGTTGCTGTTGCTGTGCTAACTGACCCAGTACAATACATTGATTCTGCAGAAGAGCCTGGTTGTTCTGCATCTCGACAATCCTAGCCAAGAAAGTAGTGATGTAACACCCCGTATTTTTTCTAACTTATTCCGTTAGCCCAAACGATACCTTGGGTTCGTTGAGTGGTTCGACCACTTAGATTCGCGTGTCAAAGGTTCCAAACCTTTTAAAATGTGTTTTAAGATGTATTAGAAGTAACCTCGGACACTTGTCGGTGACCCAAGTCTAACCCCACTCAAAACGTTTATAATATATAAATCCGAGTTTATATTTATAAAATAATTCGATAATATAATAATTCATTTTAAAAGCGGAACTCAATAACTTCAATTTCAAGTAACCCAAGTTACAACCCAAAAATCTAACCATTTTAAGTTTATAAAAGTTTAGGGCTAAATAGTACTTTAGTCAATTAGTGACTAAACTGTACTTTAGCCAATTAGGGACTAAACTGTACTTTAGCCAATTTGATATTTAAAATCAAATTAATTACTTCTGTTATCATTAATACAAAACATAACGTTACTAATCAAAAACTTACTTAAATAAGTTTTAAAAACGTTTAGGGGCTAAATTGTAATTTAGCCACTTGATATTCTAAATCAATTATAATTACCCGAGTAATTACTTTAACTTAAGTTTGTAAAATAGTTATTGTTTATAACAATTTACCTATAAATCATAACAGAAATTAATTGTTTACGAAACAAAAGGTAAACTAACTTAAAGCCTTTATTCGATTTAAGTGAAACATTTTGGTGACCAAAAACAGCAATTAACCATCTTCCTCCTTTAAACATTCAAATCCCCGCCTAACTCATCAACCAATTTGCAGAACCATAAATCTCTAGAATAACTCAACCTAGGCTTCCAAACAAAACTCTCATCACGGTTTAGGTAATTTCAAAAACCTTACTTAGGCAACAACCACGAACGATCAGTAATCAAATAAAGAACATTACAATAGCCATCACCGTACTGGTTCGTTTCAAAAAAAACGAAGAACAATATTTTCAGAAACGATGAAACGATTTCAAACTGAGTTTATTCAACTAGCATCTAACATACCAAGTGATATGTAACGATTTATATGAATGAATCAAAGCCAAACGTCAAGAAAGGAATCGGCTGTAACAACTTCACAAGAACAAACCCTTTATAACCTTAAAACGGAAACCGTACGGCGATTGAAACGAGATCGATTATGTACCGTTCAACAAAAACGAGGTGGGGAATCGAAGGGAATTGAGTCTACAATCTCCGGGATCAAACTGTTCTGATTTCGATCTAATAACGAAAGAGAACGAAGAAATTTACGGAGATGCCGTTTATAAGCTAAAGCAAAATTTATGAAGAACAACTTACCTATAGCACGCCAAGGTTTTCAACGATGATTTGCACCACGAGGTTCAGAGATTGGTCAATTTAAAAGGCTGCTAGGGTTTGATGAAATTGTAGTGAATGAATTAGGTTTAAAAGATTGATATATAAAGAAGTAAAATCAGTTGGGATTCGGCTGAAATCTCGCGAGCAAAAGAATGGCTTAAAGGCACGATTCGTTTCTCGAACGAGAACAGCCAAATGGCCTGGTTCTCGTTTGAGAAAGCCTGGTCTCGTACGAGACCAGGCACCAAACGAGGTTCTCGTTCGAGAATTCATGGTCTCGAACGAGACCTAACGTGATTTCTCAGGTCTCGTTTGAGACCTGAGTCACACGGCAGTGGTTCAGCCATTTGGTTGAGCCACGAGTCCAAAGGAGTATTTGTTTTTGAAACCGGACCTAGAATCGAACCGGACCACGAGCTGTAACACCCCGTATTTTTCTAACTAGTTCCTTTAAGCCTAAACGGTACCTTGGGTTCGTTTGAGTGGTTCGACCACTTAGATTCATGTTTCGAAGGTTCCAAACCTTTTAAAATGTGTTTTAAGATGTATTGGAAGTAATCTCGAAGTTTGAAATGTTTTCGATTTCAATTTCAAAATCTCAAATTTCATCGGAGGCAGTAGCATTTCGCGGGCGCGACATGCATGAATCAAGGGCGCGATTCATGTATCGCGGGCGCGATATAGGTGTAGCGGGCGCGACGCGTGCACTGTTCAGTTCGCTGATTTCTATTTAAACTCAGTTAATTCGACCTAATCTAATTTTACACTTTCTCTAAAACCCTAAACCGGCTGTAGCATTTCTTTTAGTCATTTTCTATCATTCCTAAGCCTATTTCCATCAATTGCAAGTATTTCTAATCCTTTCCTTATGGTTTAATCCATTAATTATCATTGCTATCGATTATAAATTCATTAGCAATCGTATGGGTTGATTGTAGGCTGATTTTGGATCTATATTTCTGAGTTTCTCTTGATTGTTGTTCTTAATCCATCTCAAGAGGTTAGTGGCTTAAATATCTTGCTTTGATTTGTAGAGATTGCTAGATATTCATTTGCTTCGATACCTTGGGTGGTTTGATTATAATTTCTGTGTTTCTTAAATTATAAATTCTGAAAATATTAATTTGATGTTATATTAGTCTCTTGAATTTCATTTGTACTTTGGGTGATTTGGTTTTAACGTTACAATTTATAGACTTATCGAATTGCTAAAGATGTTTGGTTATAATCTGTTTTGATGCTTATTTAAAAATCTGGAAATTTCTTAAAAGCTAATCTTAAGTTGTTAGACATTAAACATACATTGGGTGTGTTGGGGGAATCTTGTGAACGGATTTTAGTATTATTTGATTAGTGCTTTTGAGATAAAATTATGTTTTAAGATTAAACTAAAATCTAGAAAATTTAAAGTAATAGAACATAAGGTATTAGATGCTAAACAATACATGGCGAGATTTTGAGAAACGTTTAAATGGAATAGCGTATAGTTTGGTTAACATTTTGAAATTAAACTCGGTTTGAACTTATTACTAAGGGCTGGAAATTTTTAGGAGATGGTTTAAAACTTGTTAAAAGAATGTTAGATTATCTTAGGTTGTGGTTTAATGTAAATTAAGTAATATAAGGCATACAAGGTGTTATATGTGATGTAGGGTTTCGGTTGAACTATATTAGCTTCAAGTTGATACTTGAAAGGCGTTGAATCTTATTGATTCTATTTGAGGTGACATAATTAAATGTACTTGGGGTGCTACTTGCTAAGTGTTAACAAGCTAAATTGTATATGGCATTATTAAGCTATGGTGTGAGTTCTTATTTTAAATAACTTTGATTTCATTTAAGGTTTGATTAAAGACTTTGGTCTTAAACTTGGTTTATGGATGGGTCGGGCTAGACGTGGTCTCCCGACATGTTGTGTTGAGCTATACTGCAGTAAGGCTAACACAC
Organism: Mercurialis annua; assembly: GCF_937616625.2. Taxonomy (NCBI): domain Eukaryota; kingdom Viridiplantae; phylum Streptophyta; class Magnoliopsida; order Malpighiales; family Euphorbiaceae; genus Mercurialis; species Mercurialis annua. The sequence continues at coordinate 41,939,511 of NC_065572.1, forward strand.
TACTTTGGGAACTGTAATTGTTTTTGTCACGACCCAAATTATTAAGCCGCGACCGGCGCTAGGGAACGGGAGTGGTAGCTCCGGAACCCGTAGCAAGCCTAAAATCAATATAAATTTTTTTCGCGATTAAAACGTTTTATTATATATAATACATTATCAGAAATCTTCTTTAAATAATATAATTAAATTATAAAAATATCATATTCTTTTTCTGAAAACATTCGCGAAACAATTCTTAGAAACCAGGGTCTTACCGAGCGATATCTCATATCCAGAACCGCCCTGTTTCTGATCACAAACATCACCAATTCCATTCACGGTAATTGGGATCAAATTCAAACGGATAAACGCTATCTTTCTAAACAATTCATTTATAAAATTATATCAGAGTTTACTTTTCAAATACCGTTTGAAATTGAATCGTAAATCTAATACTAACACCTACTGACTACTGCAGCTCTATAAAACTCGTACTTTGTGTAAGCCAAAAGGCTGCCGACACAAAGGAGATGGTCTGTCTGATCCGACTCCGGTCACCTGAAAGGAAACACTGTGAGGGGGTTAGTATTTTGGGAAATACTGAGTGAGTGTGCATTTACTAACGGTATTACAATAAAACATAGCATCGCATTTCAAGAAACAATAATATAAAACATATAAACATGTATTCGATCCGTACGAAACTAATATCCTACCATGTGACACATTTCTCGAATAATCATTATCATTTAACCCAATCGTAAATATCAATTGCAAGTCCAACTCGCTGGTGGCCCAGCCACTAGATACGGGGACTCCAGACTACACCGTAGCCGAGTGCTCACTCGTATCAAAATCATATACCCAATCGTAAATTTCATAATCATCATCAGCTCCCAGCTGTGTCACATAATTTCTCAAATGCAAACACACTAGACTGACTCAATACTGGTGATCACACAGCCTATTGACACCCAATAGGTAGCTAGTTTCTTCGGATCGCATACTAGTTCTCGTATATAGAAATTAAGTAAACATATAACATTTCAATCAATCATATGTAATGCGATGCGTATAAACAGTATATATATCTATATAAAATAACATTAATATATAATACACGAAAGTAAAGTGCAACTCACAGTGACCGCTATCCAAAACCGCATTATTATAATCCCGTAAACGTAAGCTCCATGCGTCGTTCTCGTAGCTATTCCAGCTCGTTAGCCTGGTAGCTCGTCGGTACGTCACTCACCTATTCACGTTACTCGTACGTTTAATTCATAAACGTAAACTGAATACTAAAATCCTAAGTTATAAACTTAGGTTAACACGATCCTATTCTATATATGTCTTTTAACTTTGATCGTGTTCTAATACTTAGTCGAGATATTTGTTATATCTCTGTTAATCGATTTCCAATTATATGTTTCTTATACCTCGATATCCTAATCGAACACGTCATGCTCGATATCCAAATTTCTCGTTTTCGGGGTCCGTGTTTCCTTTTTGATGTCCGACACTCTTAAAGTCGGAAAACGGGATCATAGCGGGGTGAAAATACCGTATAGGTGCTTCACATAAACTATGCGCCCGCGTAGTCTTGTTGCGCGCCCGCGCAAAGTACTTGCGCGCCCGCGCAAGTTTGTTACGCGCCCGCGTAACATAGTTACGCGCCCGCGTAGGATTCGTCCGCGGCCATTCCGACGTGCTACTAGCGTAAAAACGCTCCAAACACATCTGAAACGCTTAATCTAAGCTCAAAACATTATAATCCAATTCTAATATCGATTAAAACGATATAATCGTTTCGTGGCCTAAAACTTTGAATCGATATAACTTAAAATATATCCGTTTAAATGGTAAAACGACAAGCTTACCGTGATTCGCCTCTGGAATACGATCAATTCGAGCTATTAAACGTCGAAAACGGACGAGAAACGAGATCGAGCGACGAAAACCGTAAGTATCGTCGAAGGAATAAGAAAATGATCTGATGGTTTATGAGTTTCTGGATTCATCATCCTTAATGATGAAGGATATATATATCCTGGCTAATTAACTCTTTTAATCCTTCATTTCTTTATCTTAAACCATTTCTCTTTTAAACTTTCTAATTTAACCAAAAGGTTAAATTATCCTTCTAACTCAATTACTTACGTATTATTTATATCCAAATAAATAATACTAATCCAAAATTATTATTTCCATCAATAATTGTCCAATTGCTATTCCCGAGGCTTAATTGGCTAATTTGCACTTTAGCCCTTGAAACTTTTCAAAAGTTACAATTTAGCCCAAACGCATCCGCGTCCAAATTTTAAAAGGTCTCCGATTGACCCGAAAATTTTACCACATATACTATAAAACATTTCGTGGACCTTGGCGAAATAATTTTCACTTCGGAATTTATATGGCTAAATTACCATTTTAGTTCCTGTACTTTATTTTGAGACTTTCTTAACATTTTTCTTTTCAATTCCAATTCTGTCTTTAGATTTGAAATATATTATTAAATTTCTCTCATATAATCCTTTCCAAAACCGACCTACTAAAACTTATTTATCGGAAAACTTTCCGATTTTGCCACTTTAGCAAATCCAGACTGGACACGTGGTCCAATTAGATAATTTAATATTTTGGGGTATTACAGTTTTGTAAAGACTATTTAAGTATTTAAGTACTTTGGTTTCGTTTTAAAAGATAAGAACTCACCTAAGCTTAACTTGCCTTATTTGTTAATTAGTTATATGGATACTTGATGGTATTTTGATTACCTTGTTTGAATCTTTGGTTGTGTTGTGAAATGCTAGTCCTATATGGATTCTAGTATTCTTAGAGTTAGGGGTTGTTCGGATTTTGACTTATATAATGTTTTAGACCCATCGACTGCTCGTGCTTCGGAGTCTACGCAGGGTTAGCTGTTTGCCAAGATTCACGTGGACAAGCAAGCAGTGAGTTTATAGTGTTATTTACCGCTTTATTAAGTACCGCACATTATATTAGTATATCAAATGTTTATGAACTGTTTTAAGGATTATGGATCTGGATTGAAACGAGCTACTCGATAGGCTTGTATCGAGACTGTGTGCACCGGTAAGTACTTTGGGATTGGCTGACAAATGTCTGGCCTACTTTGGGAATCGATGAGGATATGTTCCCATCTACTTTGGGTTAAATACATTGGGATTTCATTTCAATACTGTATTCCATAATCAAGTATATATATTAGTATAAAAGGATTTGTTTTAAGGGTTTTAAACTTAATAAATGTAAATAGCATTATGAACTCATCTCCGTATATCTGACCCCGTTGTTTCCCAAACTTTCCAAGTTTATGATTTTGAGAGCGTTGGTCATCTCCGATCTTTTGATTCCTCGGAGGTCTTTTATGTTATCAGACTAGTTTACTGTTTTACTTCTTAGACCGCAGTAGAACTAGTTGTCTTTAATATTGTACTTTGGTTTGTCGTAGTGGTACGACTTTTATATTATTATACTTTGGTATGTTACATTGGATTAGTTATATATGAGGCATGTTTCATAGTTTCGAATTGCTATTAAGTAATTATATTAGAACTGCTATATAAGTTGTTAGACTTAGGCTGAAGTCTCGGTTGCCCCCGAGCATTGGTTTTCTTGCAGGTTTATATTGAATATATGGTTTTCCGCGAGGCTTGCTACGGGTTTTGGTACGACCATACCCATACCCTAGCGCCGGTCGCGATCCATGAAATTGGGTCGTGACACGAGCTAACCACAAACTTAAATAAATCCTCAAAATGCATCCTGAAGCACGTCGGTAAATATCAAAACATTATACGGGTTATTACAACTTTAAAAACATTGCAAAATAAATCCAAGCGTTTCACCTTTTTAGCAATTTAAGCCAAATGTTTACAAACGTTACGAAACAAATCGGTTCACATTTTTAGCAATTAAAGCCAAACGTTTACAAACATTATGATACAAATTCAAACGTTTCACCTTTTTAGCGATTTAAGCCAAACGTTTACAAACGTTATGAAACAAATCGAAACGTTTCACCTTTTTAGGGATTTAAGCCAAACATTTACAAACATTTCACTTTTTTAGCAATTTAAGGCAAACGTTTACAAACGTTACGAAACAAATCCAAGCGGTTCACCTTTTTAGCAATTCAAGCCAAACGTTTACAAACATTACGAAACAAATCCAAAGGTTTCACCTTTTTAACAATTTAAGCCAAACGTTTACAAACATTACGAAAGAAATCCAAAAGTTTCACCTTTTTAGCAATATAAGCCAAACGTTACGAAGCAAATCCAAGCGTTTCACCTTTTTAGAAATTTAAGCCAAACGTTTACAAACGTTACGAACCGAATCCAAGCGTTTCACCGTTTTAGCGATTTAAGCCAAACGTTTACAAACGTTACGAAACGAATCCAAGCGTTTCACCTTTTTAGCAATTTAAGCCAAACGTTTACAAACGTTACGAAACAAATCCAAACATTTCACCTTTTTAGCTATTTAAGCCAAACATTTATAAACTTTACAAAACAAATCCAAATGTTGAAGATTTTTAGCGATTTAAACCAAACGTTTACAAACGTTACAAAACAAATCCAAAGGTTTTACCTCTTTAGCGATTTAAGTCAAACATTTACAAACTTTACGAAACAAATCCAAACATTTCACCTATATAACGATTAAAGCCAAACGTTTACAAACGGTACGAAACAAATCCAAATGGTTCACCTTTTTAGCAATTTAAGCCAAACGTTTACAAACGTTACGAAACAAAAGCAAGCGTTTAAATTTTTTTAGCAATTTAAGCCAAACGTTTACAAACATTACGAAACAAATCCAAGTGTTTCCACCTTTTTAGCAATTCAAGCCAAGCGTTTAGAAGTGTTGCGATTTAGCGATTTAGGCTAAACTTTTACAAACGGGTACGAAACAAATTCAAAAGTTTCACCTTTTTAGCGATTAAGCCAAACGTTTATTAATGCTACGAAACAAATCCAAACGTTTCACCTTTTTAGCAATTTAAGCCAAACATTTACAAACGTTACGAAACAAATCCAAACGTTTCACCTTTTTAGAAATTTATGCCAAACGTTTACAAACGTTACGTAATAAATCCAAACGTCTAACACGTTACGAAACAAATCGAAATGTTTCACATTTTTAGTGATTTAAGCCAAACGTTTACAAACATTACGTAAAAAAACCAAGCGTTTCACCTTTTTAGCAATTTAAGCCAAACGTTAACAAACGTTACGAAACAAATCCAAGCATTTCACCTTTTTAGCAATTTAAGCCAAACGTTTATAAACGTTACGAAACAAATCCAAGCGTTTCACGTTTTTTGCAATTTAAGCCAAACGTTTACAAACGTTACAAAAGAAATCCAAACGATTTATGCCAAACGTTTACAAACGTTACGAAACAAAACCAAACGTTTCACATTTCTAGGAATTTAAGCCAAACGTTTATAAATGTTACAAAATAAATCCGAGATTTTCACCTTTTTAGCAATGTAAGCCAAATGTTTACAAACTTTACAAAGCAAATCCAAACATTTCATATTTTTAGCGATTTAAGCCGAACGTTTACAAACGTTACGAAACAAAACCAAACGTTTCACCTTTTTAGCAATTTAAGCCGAACGTTTACAAACATTACGAAACAAATCCTATATTTTCCCCTTTTTAGCCATTTTAGCCAAACGTTTAAAACGTTACGAAAGAAATCCAAACGTTTCTCCTTTTTAGCTATTTATACCAAACGTTTACAAACGTTACGAAATAAATCCAAACGTTTCACCTTTTTAGAGATTGAAGCAAAATGTTTACAAATGTTACGAAACAAATCCAAACGTTTCATATTTTTAGCAGTTTAAGCCAAACGTTTACAAACATTACCAAACAAAAAACCAAGCGTTTCACCTTTTTAGAAATTTAAGCCAAACGTTTACAAATGATACGAAACAAATCCAAGCGTTTCACTTTTTTAGCAAGCTAAGCCAAACGTTTACAAACGTTAAGAAAAAAATCCAAGCGTTTCACCTTTTTAGCAATTTAAGCTAAACGTTTAGAAACGTTACGAAACAAATCCAAACATTTCACCTTTTTAGCAATTTAAGCCAAACGTTTATAAACAGTACGAAACAAATCCAAATATTCCACTTTTTTAGCGATTTAAGCCAAACGTTTACAGACGTTACGAAACAAATCCAAGTGTTTCACCTTTTTAGAAATATTAACCAAACATTTACAAACTTACGAAACAAATCCTAATGTTTCACCGTTTTAGCGATTTAAGTCAAACGTTTACAAACGTTACGTAATAAATCCAAACGTCTAAAACGTTACGAAACAAATCCAAATGTTTCCCCATTTTAGCGATTTAAGCCAAACGTTTAAAACGTTATGAAACAAATCTAAACGTTTCACCTTTTTAGCGAGATAAGCCAAAGGTTTACAAACGTTACGAAACAAATACAAACGTTTTCCCATTTTAGCGATTTAAGCAAAAACATTTTCAAACGTTACAAAACAAATCCAAGCGTTTCACCTTTTTAGCGATTTAAGCCAAACTTTTACAAACAAAACGAAACAAAACCAAACGTTTAAAACGCTACGAAACAAATCCAAACGTTTCACCTTTTTAACAATTTAAGCCAAACGTTTACAAACGTTACGAAACTAAACCAAATGTTTAAAACGTTACAAAACAAATCCAAACGTTTCACATTTTTAGCGATTTAAGCTAAATATTTACAAACATTACAAAACAAAACCAATCGCTTACAAGCATTACGAAACAAATCCAAATGTTTCACCTTTTTAGCAATTTAAGTCAAACATTTACAAACGTTACAGAACAAATCCAAACATTTATCCTTTTAAGCGATTTAAGCCGAACGTTTACAAACGTTACGAAACAAATCCAAATGTTTCCTCATTTTAGCGATTTAAGCCAAACGTATAAAACGTTACGAAACAAATCCAAATGTTTCACCTTTTTAGCGATTTAAGCCAAACGTTTAGAAACGTTACGAAACAAATCCAAACGTTTCACCTTCTTAGCGATTGAAACTAAACGTTTACAAACGTTACGAAACAAATCCAAACGTTTCACCTTTTTAGCGATTTAAGCCAAACGTTTAAAAACGGTTACGAAACAAATCCAAGTGTTTCGCCTTTTATCAATTTAAGCCAAACGTTTACAAACGTTACGAAACAAATCCAAACGTTTCACCTATTTATCGATTTAAGCCGAACGTTTACAAACGTTACGAAACAAAACAAAACGTTTCACCTTATAAGCAATTTAAACCAATCGTTTACAAACATTACGAAACAATTCCAAACGTTTCATATTTTTAGCAATTTAAGCCAAACGTTTAAAAACATTACGAAACAAAAACCAAGCGTTTCACCTTTTTAGGAATATTAGCCAAACGTTTACAACGTAACGAAACAAATCCAAGCGTTTCACCTTTTTAGCAATTTAAGTCAAACGTTTACAAACGTTACGAAACAAATCCAAGCTCTTCACCTTTTTAGCAATTTAAGCCAAAAGTTTACAAAAGTTACGAAACAAATCCAAGCGTTTTACGTTTTTAGCAATTTAAGCCAAACGTTTACAAACGTTACGAAACAAATCCAAACATTTCACCTCTTTAGCGATTTAAGCCAACCGTTTACAAACGGTACAAAACAAATCCAAACGTTTAACCTTTTAAGCAATTTAAGCGAAACGTTTACTAACGGTACGAAACAAATCCAAACGTTTAACGTTTACAAATGTTACGAAACAAATCAAAACGTTTCACATTTGTTGCAAATTAAGCCAAATGTTTATGAACGTTACGAAACTAATCCAAGCGTTTCACATTTTTAGCAATTTAAGCCAACGTTTATAAAACGTTACAAAAAAATCCAAATGTTTCGCCTTTTTAGCGATTTAAGCCAAACGTTTACAAAGGTTAAGAAACAAATCTAAATGTTTCAACTTTTTAGCAATGTAAGCCAAACATTTACAAAAGTTACGAAACAAATCCAAGCGTTTCAACTTTTTAGCAATTTAAGCCAAACGTTTACAAACGTTACAAAACAAATCCAAGCGTTTTACCTTTTTAGCGATTTAAACCAAACGTTTACAAACGTTACGAAACAAATCCAAACGTTTCACCTTTTTAGCGATTTAAGCCAAACATTTACAAATATTTCAAAACAAATCCAAACTTCTCACCTTCTTAGCAATTTAAGCCAAACGTTTACAAACGTTACGAAACAAATCCAAGCGTTTCACCTTTTTAGCGATTTAAGCCAAACGTTTAAAAACGGTTACGAAACAAATCCAAGTGTTTCGCCTTTTATCAATTTAAGCCAAACGTTTACAAACGTTACGAAACAAATCCAAACGTTTCACCTTTTTAGCGATTTAAGCCGAACGTTTACAAACGTTACGAAACAAAACAAAACGTTTCACCTTATTAGCAATTTAAACCAATCGTTTACAAACATTACGAAACAATTCCAAACGTTTCACATTTTTAGCAATTTAAGCCAAACGTTTAAAAACATTACGAAACAAAAACCAAGCGTTTCACCTTTTTAGGAATATTAGCCAAACGTTTACAAACGTAACGAAACAAATCCAAGCGTTTCACCTTTTTAGCAATTTAAGTCAAACGTTTACAAACGTTACGAAACAAATCCAAGCTCTTCACCTTTTTAGCAATTTAAGCCAAAAGTTTACAAAAGTTACGAAACAAATCCAAGCGTTTTACGTTTTTAGCAATTTAAGCCAAACGTTTACAAACGTTACGAAACAAATCCAAACATTTCACCTCTTTAGCGGTTTAAGCCAACCGTTTACAAACGGTACAAAACAAATCCAAACGTTTAACCTTTTAAGCTATTTAAGCGAAACGTTTACAAACGGTACGAAACAAATCCAAACGTTTAACGTTTACAAATGTTACGAAACAAATCAAAACGTTTCACATTTGTTGCAAATTAAGCCAAACGTTTATGAACGTTACGAAACTAATCCAAGCGTTTCACATTTTTAGCAATTTAAGCCAACGTTTATAAAACGTTACAAAAAAATCCAAATGTTTCGCCTTTTTAGCGATTTAAGCCAAACGTTTACAAAGGTTAAGAAACAAATCTAAATGTTTCAACTTTTTAGCAATGTAAGCCAAAAATTTACAAAAGTTACGAAACAAATTCAAGCGTTTCAACTTTTTAGCAATTTAAGCCAAACGTTACAAAACAAATCCAAGCGTTTTACCTTTTTAGCGATTTAAGCCAAAAGTTTACAAACGTTACGAAACAAATCCAAACGTTTCACCTTTTTAGCGATTTAAGCCAAACATTTACAAATATTTCAAAACAAATCCAAACTTCTCACCTTCTTAGCAATTTAAGCCAAACGTTTACAAACGTTACGAAACAAATCCAAACGTTTCACCTTTTTAGCGATTTAAGCCAAACGTTTAAAAACGGTTACGAAACAAATCCAAGTGTTTCGCCTTTTACCAATTTAAGCCAAACTTTTACAAACGTTACGAAACAAATCCAAACGTTTCACCTTTTTAGCGATTTAAGCCGAACGTTTACAAACGTTACGAAACAAAACAAAACGTTTCACCTTATTAGCAATTTAAACCAATCGTTTACAAACATTACGAAACAATTCCAAACGTTTCACATTTTTAGCAATTTAAGCCAAACGTTTAAAAACATTACGAAAAAAAAACCAAGTGTTTCACCTTTTTAGGAATATTAGCCAAACGTTTACAAACGTAACGAAACAAATCCAAGCGTTTCACCTTTTTAGCAATTTAAGTCAAACGTTTACAAACGTTACGAAACAAATCCAAGCTCTTCACCTTTTTAGCAATTTAAGCCAAAAGTTTACAAAAGTTACGAAACAAATCCAAGCGTTTTACGTTTTTAGCAATTTAAGCCAAACGTTTACAAACGTTACGAAACAAATCCAAACATTTCACCTCTTTAGCGATTTAAGCCAACCGTTTACAAACGGTACAAAACAAATCCAAACGTTTAACCTTTTAAGCGATTTAAGCGAAACGTTTACAAACGGTACGAAATAAATCCAAACGTTTAACGTTTACAAATGTTACGAAACAAATCAAAACGTTTCACATTTGTTGCAAATTAAACCAAACGTTTATGAACGTTACGAAACTAATCCAAGCGTTTCACATTTTTAGCAATTTAAGCCAACATTTATAAAAGGTTACAAAAAATCCAAATGTTTCGCCTTTTTAGCGATTTAAGCCAAACGTTTACAAAGGTTAAGAAACAAATCTAAATGTTTCAACTTTTTAGCAATGTAAGCCAAACATTTACAAAAGTTACGAAACAAATCCAAGCGTTTCAACTTTTTAGCAATTTAAGCCAAACGTTTACAAACGTTACGAAACAAATCCAAGCGTTTTACCTTTTTAGCAATTTAAGCCAAGCTTTTACAAACGTTACGAAACAAATCCAAATTTTTCACCTTTTTAGCGATTTAAGCCGAACGTTTACAAACGTTACGAAATAAAACCAAACGTTTCACCTTTTTAGCAATTATAGCCGAACGTTTACAAACGTTACAAAATAAATTCAAACGTTTCCCCATTTTAGTGATTTAAGCGAAATGTTTAAAATTTTACGAAACAAATCTAAACGTTTCCCCATTTTAGCGATATAAGCTTAACGTTTACAAACGTTACGCAATAAATCTAAAAATTTCACCTTTTTAGCGATTTAAGCTAAACCTTTACAAACGTTACGAAACAAATCAAAAAATTTTACGAAACAAATCCAAACGTTTGACATTTTTAGCAATTTAAGCCAAACGTTTACAAACATTACGAAACAAAACCAAGCGTTTCACCTTTTTAGCAATTTAAGCCAAACATTTACAAACGTAACGAAAGAAATCCAAGTGATTCGCCTTTTTAGCAATTTAAGCCAACCGTTTACAAACATTAGGAAACAAATCCAAGCGTTCCACCTTTTTAGCAATTAAAGCCAAACGTTTACAATTGTTACGAAACAAATCCAATTCTTTCACCTTCTAAGAAATTGAAGCCAAACGTTTACAAACGATACGACACAAATCCAAACGTTTCACCTTTTTAGAAAATTAAGCCCAACGTTCACAAACGTTACGAAACAAAACCAAACGTTTCAAACATTACGAAACAAATCCAAAAGTTTCGCATTTTTAGCGATTTAAGCCAAAAGTTTACAAACATTACGAAACAAAACCATGCGTTTCACCTTTTTAGCAATTTAAGCCAAACGTTTACGAACGTAAGGAAACAAATCCGATCGTTTCCCCTTTTAGCAATTTAAGCCAAACGTTTACGAACGTTAGGAAACAAATCCAATCGTTTCCCCTTTTAGCAATTTAAGCCAAACGTTTACCAACGTTACGAAAAAAATCCAAGCGTTTCACCTTTTTAGCAATTTAAGCCAAACGTTACAAAACAAATCCAAGCGTTTTACCTTTTTAGCGATTTAAGCCAAAAGTTTACAAACGTTACGAAACAAATCCAAACGTTTCACCTTTTTAGCGATTTAAGCCAAACATTTACAAATATTTCAAAACAAATCCAAACTTCTCACCTTCTTAGCAATTTAAGCCAAACGTTTACAAACGTTACGAAACAAATCCAAACGTTTCACCTTTTTAGCGATTTAAGCCAAACGTTTAGAAACGGTTACGAAACAAATCCAAGTGTTTCGCCTTTTACCAATTTAAGCCAAACTTTTACAAACGTTACGAAACAAATCCAAACGTTTCACCTTTTTAGCGATTTAAGCCGAACGTTTACAAACGTTACGAAACAAAACAAAACGTTTCACCTTATTAGCAATTTAAACCAATCGTTTACAAACATTACGAAACAATTCCAAACGTTTCACATTTTTAGCAATTTAAGCCAAACGTTTAAAAACATTACGAAAAAAAAACCAAGCGTTTCACCTTTTTAGGAAATTAGCCAAACGTTTACAAACGTAACGAAACAAATCCAAGCGTTTCACCTTTTTAGCAATTTAAGTCAAACGTTTACAAACGTTACGAAACAAATCCAAGCTCTTCACCTTTTTAGCAATTTAAGCCAAAAGTTTACAAAAGTTACGAAACAAATCCAAGCGTTTTACGTTTTTAGCAATTTAAGCCAAACGTTTACAAACGTTACGAAACAAATCCAAACATTTCACCTCTTTAGCGATTTAAGCCAACCGTTTACAAACGGTACAAAACAAATCCAAACGTTTAACCTTTTAAGCGATTTAAGCGAAACGTTTACAAACGGTACGAAATAAATCCAAACGTTTAACGTTTACAAATGTTACGAAACAAATCAAAACGTTTCACATTTGTTGCAAATTAAACCAAACGTTTATGAACGTTACGAAACTAATCCAAGCGTTTCACATTTTTAGCAATTTAAGCCAACGTTTATAAAAGGTTACAAAAAATCCAAATGTTTCGCCTTTTTAGCGATTTAAGCCAAACGTTTACAAAGGTTAAGAAACAAATCTAAATGTTTCAACTTTTTAGCAATGTAAGCCAAACATTTACAAAAGTTATGAAACAAATCCAAGCGTTTCAACTTTTTAGCAATTTAAGCCAAACGTTTACAAACGTTACGAAACAAATCCAAGCGTTTTACCTTTTTAGCAATTTAAGCCAAGCTTTTACAAACGTTACGAAACAAATCCAAATTTTTCACCTTTTTAGCGATTTAAGCCGAACGTTTACAAACGTTACGAAATAAAACCAAACGTTTCACCTTTTTAGCAATTATAGCCGAACGTTTACAAACGTTACAAAATAAATTCAAACGTTTCCCCATTTTAGTGATTTAAGCGAAATGTTTAAAATTTTACGAAACAAATCTAAACGTTTCCCCATTTTAGCGATATAAGCTTAACGTTTACAAACGTTACGCAATAAATCTAAAAATTTCACCTTTTTAGCGATTTAAGCTAAACCTTTACAAACGTTACGAAACAAATCAAAACATTTTACGAAACAAATCCAAACGTTTGACATTTTTAGCAATTTAAGCCAAACGTTTACAAACATTACGAAACAAAACCAAGCGTTTCACCTTTTTAGCAATTTAAGCCAAACATTTACAAACGTAACGAAAGAAATCCAAGTGATTCGCCTTTTTAGCAATTTAAGCCAACCGTTTACAAACATTAGGAAACAAATCCAAGCGTTCCACCTTTTTAGCAATTAAAGCCAAACGTTTACAATTGTTACGAAACAAATCCAATTCTTTCACCTTCTAAGAAATTGAAGCCAAACGTTTACAAACGATACGACACAAATCCAAACGTTTCACCTTTTTAGAAAATTAAGCCCAACGTTCACAAACGTTACGAAACAAAACCAAACGTTTCAAACATTACGAAACAAATCCAAAAGTTTCGCATTTTTAGCGATTTAAGCCAAAAGTTTACAAACATTACGAAACAAAACCATGCGTTTCACCTTTTTAGCAATTTAAGCCAAACGTTTACGAACGTAAGGAAACAAATCCGATCGTTTCCCCTTTTAGCAATTTAAGCCAAACGTTTACGAACGTTAGGAAACAAATCCAATCGTTTCCCCTTTTAGCAATTTAAGCCAAACGTTTACCAACGTTACGAAACAAATCCAAGCGTTTCACCTTTTTAGCAATTTAAGCCAAACGTTACAAAACAAATCCAAGCGTTTTACCTTTTTAGCGATTTAAGCCAAAAGTTTACAAACGTTACGAAACAAATCCAAACGTTTCACCTTTTTAGCGATTTAAGCCAAACATTTACAAATATTTCAAAACAAATCCAAACTTCTCACCTTCTTAGCAATTTAAGCCAAACGTTTACAAACGTTACGAAACAAATCCAAACGTTTCACCTTTTTAGCGATTTAAGCCAAACGTTTAAAAACGGTTACGAAACAAATCCAAGTGTTTCGCCTTTTACCAATTTAAGCCAAACTTTTACAAACGTTACGAAACAAATCCAAACGTTTCACCTTTTTAGCGATTTAAGCCGAACGTTTACAAACGTTACGAAACAAAACAAAACGTTTCACCTTATTAGCAATTTAAACCAATCGTTTACAAACATTACGAAACAATTCCAAACGTTTCACATTTTTAGCAATTTAAGCCAAACGTTTAAAAACATTACGAAACAAAAACCAAGCGTTTCACCTTTTTAGGAATATTAGCCAAACTTTTACAAACGTAACGAAACAAATCCAAGCGCTTCACCTTTTTAGCAATTTAAGTCAAACGTTTACAAACGTTACGAAACAAATCCAAGCTCTTCACCTTTTTAGCAATTTAAGCCAAAAGTTTACAAAAGTTACGAAACAAATCCAAGCGTTTTACGTTTTTAGCAATTTAAGCCAAACGTTTACAAACGTTACGAAACAAATCCAAACATTTCACCTCTTTAGCGATTTAAGCCAACCGTTTACAAACGGTACAAAACAAATCCAAACGTTTAACCTTTTAAGCTATTTAAGCGAAACGTTTACAAACGGTACGAAATAAATCCAAACGTTTAACGTTTACAAATGTTACGAAACAAATCAAAACGTTTCACATTTGTTGCAAATTAAACCAAACGTTTATGAACGTTACGAAACTAATCCAAGCGTTTCACATTTTTAGCAATTTAAGCCAACGTTTATAAAAGGTTACAAAAAATCCAAATGTTTCGCCTTTTTAGCGATTTAAGCCAAACGTTTACAAAGGTTAAGAAACAAATCTAAATGTTTCAACTTTTTAGCAATGTAAGCCAAACATTTACAAAAGTTACGAAACAAATCCAAGCGTTTCAACTTTTTAGCAATTTAAGCCAAACGTTTACAAACGTTACGAAACAAATCCAAGCGTTTTACCTTTTTAGCAATTTAAGCCAAGCTTTTACAAACGTTACGAAACAAATCCAAATTTTTCACCTTTTTAGTGATTTAAGCCGAACGTTTACAAACGTTACGAAATAAAACCAAACGTTTCACCTTTTTAGCAATTATAGCCGAACGTTTACAAACGTTACAAAATAAATTCAAACGTTTCCCCATTTTAGTGATTTAAGCGAAATGTTTAAAATTTTACGAAACAAATCTAAACGTTTCCCCATTTTAGCGATATAAGCTTAACGTTTACAAACGTTACGCAATAAATCTAAAAATTTCACCTTTTTAGCGATTTAAGCTAAACCTTTTCAAACGTTACGAAACAAATCAAAAAAATTTACGAAACTAATCCAAACGTTTGACATTTTTAGCAATTTAAGCCAAACGTTTACAAACATTACGAAACAAAACCAAGCGTTTCACCTTTTTAGCAATTTAAGCCAAACATTTACAAACGTAACGAAAGAAATCCAAGTGATTCGCCTTTTTAGCAATTTAAGCCAACCGTTTACAAACATTAGGAAACAAATCCAAGCGTTCCACCTTTTTAGCAATTAAAGCCAAACGTTTACAATTGTTACGAAACAAATCCAATTCTTTCACCTTCTAAGAAATTGAAGCCAAACGTTTACAAACGATACGACACAAATCCAAACGTTTCACCTTTTTAGAAAATTAAGCCCAACGTTCACAAACGTTACGAAACAAAACCAAACGTTTCAAACATTACGAAACAAATCCAAAAGTTTCGCATTTTTAGCGATTTAAGCCAAAAGTTTACAAACATTACGAAACAAAACCAAATGTTTCACCTTTTTAGCAATTTAAGCCAAACGTTTACGAACGTAAGGAAACAAATCCAATCGTTTCCCCTTTTAGCAATTTAAGCCAAACGTTTACGAACGTTAGGAAACAAATCCAATCGTTTCCCCTTTTAGCAATTTAAGCCAAATGTTTACCAACGTTACGAAACAAATCCAAGCGTTTCACCTTTTTAGCAATTTAAGCCAAACTTTTACAAACGTTACGAAACAAATCCAAACGTTTCACCTTTTTAGCGATTTAAGCAAAACATTTCAAAACGTATGAAACAAATCCATACCTTTGACCTTTTTAACTGACCGCTGAGGTGAGGCCTAGTAGTTACTGTGAGACTAATTGCTTGTCACGACCCAAAATATTAAGCCGCAACCGGCGCTAGGGAACGGGAGTGGTAGCTCCGGAACCCGTAGCAAGCCTTAAATCACTATTAATTTTTCGCAAATAATAAACAAATAACATAAAGCAACAGAAGCAAGTATACATAACATGTATACACAAACATTTACACTAACTGTTCTGTTATCCTCGCGGGCTCTAGTTACCTTACCTCGTACGAACTGGCCTCGCGGTATTATATACATCAGTTAATGTATCCAACATATCACTGGCACCTAGTGCCATGCACCACATATAAAACACGTAGCCTACAAAACATCTAAACTGGACAGCAAGTAATATGTACACTCAATGTGTACTGCTGTCTAGGCTACGACTCTGTCAACGCGGGACCACTACTGCAGCATTCACAGAAGTCAGATACTAAACATATACAACTGACTTCTGGACTTCAAAATTGGCCTCTAGCTAGGTCCACATACTAAGTACCTGAAAACATCAAAGGTGAGGGGTCAGTATTTGGGAAAATACTGAGTGAGGTTGCATTTTACTAACGGTATTAATTTAAAAACATAGCATCGCATCTCAAGAAAACAATAATATAAAACATATAAACATGTATTCGATCCGTGTGAAACTAATATCCTAGCATGCGACACATCTCTCGAATAATCATATATCATTCAATCCAATCGTAAATATCAATTGCGAGTCCAACTCGCTGGTGGCCCAGCCACTAGATACGGGGACTTCCAGGCTACACCGTAGCCGAGTTCACTCTGCGTATCGAAATCATAACCCAATCGTAAATATCATATTCATCAACAGCTCCCAGCTGTGTCAAGTCATTTCTCAATGCAAACATACTAGACTGACTCGATACTGGTGATCACACAGCCTATTGACACCCAATAGGTAGCTAGTTTCTTCGGATCGCATACTAGTTCTCGTATAAACATTTGATAGAAACATATAATATTTAATCAAATCATCTAACATGCGATGCGTAAAAACAGTATACATATCAATATAAAATAACTTTATATGTATAATACACGAAAGTAAAGAGCAACTCACAGTGACCGCAATCCAATCACAAATATGGTCGATGAAATGATATGCCCTTGCTATCCCACGTCTACTGACCTCTCTGCTCTGACACGTCTGATAAATAATTAATGTTTAATGATTAGACGTGAATCTCGTATTCCTATACGTATAATGCTTTTAAGTTTTAAGGTTTAGTTTCATTTTGATGAAGTTTTAAGGAGTTTTCAGGACAGTGCGCAGGTGCTGCCTGCACACTGACACTGTTTAGTAAAACGACGATCTCTCCCAATTGAACCGTCGGATCGAGCTGAAATTTGACAGACGCGTTCCTAAGAGGCAAATCTATAAACTGACCGTTGGGATTTTGAATCTGCCAAATTTAGGGTAGTGTGCGAACGCACACAGTGAGTGTGCGAACGCACACCCTAAAACTTAGGGAGTGTGCGAACGCACACTCAATGTGTGCGAACGCACACTCATGACAGCCCCCCGGAAAGTCGTTTTCCGGGGCTTTTCAGCTATCCCGACGTGCTATACATCCAACTATACAAAACCCGCATCTCGGTTTTCATTAAAACGCTATAATAACTTCAAAAACGTCAAATTCAATCCAAACAAAATCCTAACTCAAAACAGCCCTATATATTCGAATTTATCACAAATTTTCGAAATCTTTACCTTGATTTGATGCTCGGGATTGATAGAGGATTCGATTCTGAAGAAATCGCCGCGAAAATCACTCGAATCGGACGTCGAACGGCGAAACGGCGGCGAAACGATCGTAATCGGCGATGGTTTCCACATTTCTCTCGAACTCTCTTTTCCTTCTTCTTTTTCATATTTTCTTTCTTGTATATTTTGGTTAAAGGCTCACTTTGGTCCTTGTTCTTT
The DNA here is from genome assembly GCF_937616625.2 of Mercurialis annua. Lineage (NCBI taxonomy): Eukaryota > Viridiplantae > Streptophyta > Magnoliopsida > Malpighiales > Euphorbiaceae > Mercurialis > Mercurialis annua. Next base: position 41,957,538 of record NC_065572.1, read on the forward strand.
TTGTTTGTTATCATTTATCTTTTAAACTTTACTTTCATACGATTTAGTCCATAACTAAATCGATAAATCCTTTTTTCATAACTTATACGTATTATTTATATCCAGTAAATAATACGAAACCCGATATTAATACTTTCCCGTCAAAATCCAAAAGTTCTACTTTCGACACAAAGTGGCTAAATTACCACTTTGGTCCCTGCACTTTATTTTGGGCTTTTCTTGACATTTTTCTTTTCAACTCCAATTCTGTCTTTAGAATTGAAATATATTATTAAATTCCTCGCATATAATCCTTTCCAAAACCGACCTACTAAAACTTATTTATCGGAAAACTTTCCGATTTTGCCACTCTGGCAAATCCAAACTGGACACGTGGTCCAATTAGATAATTAAATATTTTGGGGTATTACATTCTTCCCCCCTTATAAAAATTCGTCCTCGAATTTTCATAAAATTTGTTGGGACTTTAAATTATTCTTATATCTCCATTGACGTCCATTACTATGTGTCAATCATAGCTTTTTCTTTTACTTTAACTCTTAGCTTTCCGCCTAAAGCTGAGACCCTACACTTATCACTAATCGATTGTCTATCTTGCTCATAGTAGTTTCTTATCGTAGCATAGCTGAGAATCTTCTTATTGTTATTCTCGTCTCGTCTCTTTTCGTCATCTACAACTGGTCGTGATCTTCCTGATCATTATTAGCGTCGATTAATCCTCACTTGATACTTTCCAACTCTATTATCTCATTCTTAATAGTCATCGGGTTGTTACTTGTCTCTTTTATACGTGAATAGTCATGACGTATCGATTACACCTTTAATAACGTATTTACTTCATTCGTACTTCTATGAGTATTTTCTTTTATAAGCACAATCTACGACTTTTAATCCTTGCTATCATCTGACGATATCACCCTTCTCCTTTAACTGGTTATCGTCGTTTCTTACTTCTCTCTACTGTCATCTGACATCTCCTTCCTTATTAGCTAATCTTTTTCAACTTGTACCTTGTTTATCACACATGTTGTTTCTTAACGTAGTTGGGTCTGATACATCTTTTACTATCTTCAATTTATCCTTTCTTTGCTTATTTAAGCAATCGTGAATTTCACGTTGCTCTGTTGGTCGTGATCCTTCATCCATTATCATTGTCTTAAACGTTGCATTTCACGTTACCTTTGATTATATAGCTTATACAGTTGTCCTTGCTTACTAGTACTATTCGTATTCTTATCCTCTTCACTACTTTCTAGTTACTCCTTTGAGGTTCGCCTCGAATCTCTTATTGACTTTTCCGCTTACGAAGTTTTTCCTTTACGTCACAATTCCTTATCCATGATGACCTCATAATAATCTCACACGTTTCTTTAATATTTGAATTTCTTAAGAATCCTTCTTACTGTATAATCAATTTCCTCTTTTATCTTACACTTCAGTTTCTTATTTTCAATTAACTCTACGACTTTACTTTTGCTCGTTAAGATTCTATCTTAATATTGATTATAACCGTTCCTCAGCTTATCTTATTTTGTCCTTCATCTCCTTCTTGAAGTGTTTTCCGACTATTCTTAACATTTTAGATTGCACTTGACTTTGTAACTCCCAAAAATTAGGGAATAGTTTCGATTCTTGTTGTCCTACATTCCTTATGCTTCCTTAGCACTTATAACGCGTTTCTAATTGTCTTTTAAACAACTTGATCTCTTTATACTAATACCGACTTTTGTCTTGTCTCTTACTTGTTATACCCTTTCTCGTTCTTATGACATTGTGGCTCCTTAGATACAATTCATTCCTATCTATCCAATAGCGATGAAGTATCATCTCATCCTTTGCTTACTGTATTCGCTACGTCTTTCCTTCGTTTATAATAGCTCGATTAATGCTGTTCCACTCTGATAATCTTTCTGACGTATCTCTAGAACTTTCCACTTCTCTATTCATCTTACTAAATCTTAAGGGTATATGAGTCCCTTCATTATACTTTCTTTCATCTTATCCATTATTCTTATATTTACTGACATGTATACCTATACGTGTGCTTTTGTCCTTATACTAGAGTTTCATAACTTAACTCTTCTCTTTTCTGTTAACACAACTTATAACTCTTAATGCTGATATTAGTGACTTCACCTAATATCAGTCAATTAGCATCACTTATCTTTTGAACTATCTACTTTCAAACTTTCACGTCTTACAAGATTATCTTCTTCGTCGTTTCGTATTCCTTCTCCTTCTACTTTTATATCTTCAAACACTGATATTGATAAGGTTTTATATCCTTAAAATATCACTTGATGTTCATCATTCATATTATCGTCTTTTATACTTTTAATTTCTCTCCTCCGATATGACTCACGATCGCAGTATTACTTATCTCAACATAATGATATTCATTATATTCTTCATTCTTGCATTTTCGTTGTATTTCTTTCGTTTAATATGACTCTCTGTCATTTCATCCTTTACTTTATCATAAGGATAATTACTATATCCTTAAATATTGCCAGCGCATTGCATCTTGACTGCGTTCGCTCTCCGGCAATAACTCCTCGTTCACATTTCACTGTAGCTCCCTTAACATTATTGCAATTATCATTAACAGGGCTTTATTCTGTTATTGGGATTTGCTTTTAAATTTTATTCTTATTTACTAAGAACATTTTATTATCCGTCGCAGAGTTTCACATCTGAGTTCACTTACTAATAAAAGATTTCAAAACATCTTTTGGCTGGCCAGCTCTTTTAAATCACTTTTCATAAATCGTTTGAAATCATTAGTACAATTGTAGCTCAGAGTGATGACACCTCTCATCACCAAAGAGTTGCTCAAAATCGCATTTTTCTTTATCATTGTAAAGATATGATGCATGATCTACATTTCGAAAATCATTTTCTTATGTATTCCTATCGTGATTATGCAATATCATATGCGATGTCTGAGCACAATCGTACTTTGAAAAATCTTAAGAATTCTTCATACTTTTCATAAAACATAAGTTTACTCCAGGTTGTACACTCTGCGACTATTAACGGCTTTCTTTATTATTATTGGGTACATTTCAAATTTTTGTATTGCTGTCACCTTTTGTCATTTTCCTGACTATTCTCCTATCACATCAATTCTTTCTCCATATCTCCGATAACTTAATTTAATTCAACATTTTCTACTGCTGTAATCACCACAACCACTTCTTTAACACTATGTACCATGTCATGTCCTGTACAAACGCAGGTACCGATGTTTCATATCGATTCCCTGTTGGTAACCCATCTCTTTCTTCACAACTTCTAGAACGTAATACAGGAATTACGTTCGCGATAAATGTATTATTTATCGTTTATTATGTTATTGTTTTTGTAAATTATGTTTATATATTCATTTTTTTTTTTAAGCACGTGTTTGTCAATATCGCTTCCTATAGGCCCTACCTATCTGAGGTATTATCCTATAGGTACATTCTACTCGTTATGCTCTATCATGCATGCAGTAAACATATACACAACAATGCAACATATAAACACAAATACTCAAAGCATATTAATCATTTATACCTAAGGGTGCCTGATGTAGAACGCTAGGTTTCTTAATAACTATTCCAGTGTGTCGACCCTTAACTCTTCTACTGGAGTTGACTCCGCCTCTATGCACGGAGTGGGGGTTAGTCCTAATACCAGAGGATTGACAAGTATAATCTGGATAGAACGTACATCTGAAAAAGTAGGGTCGAACAGGATTGCCATCCCACTCGTGGTCAGCCTCGATCTTACGGGCCATCATAATGAGCGTCTCAAAGTGCTCGAGAACATACTCATATAGCTCATCAAATTCGAGTCCCAAACCCCTAACGTATCTACGGTTAATCGTCCTATTATCTTCATTAAGGTCTGGAACTCTTTCGTCCATGTGAAGAAAGTCAGAGGAATACAGTCCCACTGGTAGTATTCCTCTAGAAAAGGAGCGCATTTGCCTCCTAACTTGATTCAGAATCACATGCCCCTGACCTTTAGCTATCTCTGTATCCTCTCGCAAATTGTAGTATCTCCGCACATTGGACCAGAAATGTTTACTTCGGTACTCCTCGACGTCTGACTTATTTGATAACTCTTCTTCTTCAAAGTCCTCTTCTTGATGAACTTATTCTGATTCTTCCTCACTTTCTTCATTGTACTCCATTTCAAGCAAGTGAGTTCTACCTCTAACCCTAAAAGAACTATCAATTTCTGATACTGACATGAAACCATTCTGATATATCTCCTAGCATCTGAGTGTAATCCATTCTGGTGGACTTCAGATGGTCCGCCTATTTCGTTGTGAAATCCATTTTGACAGATAGGAGGTGCTTCCTCCCGTTCCTCTGCTGCATGTGACTAAGCTCCGTTTTGCCCAGACATGCTAAAAAGAAACAGTTACAAACGCCAGCGACCATCTGAGCCCCCTTTTTCCTTGCTTAACTTCAGTATCATCTCGTAAGGCATCTCAAACATTAAATTCCAATCAATCTATACGTAATTCGCAAATACGTAATCACTGAATATCCCTTACACAAGTAATAAACACTTAGTTGCCTTAGCCGCTCATATTTGCAAACATTTAACCATTTCAGTTTGCGCGCTTTATGGAACTTACTAATAATGCACATATCAATCAAATGCAAAGAACTAAGGTTTGACTCTCTTGCTGCAGTAGTTCCTAGGTTTACTTACTGACAGAGTATTCAAAGTCAAACAGACATTCAGACACAACTGGCAGTGGTAACTAGACCAACTGCTCTCAAACAAACATTGAAACAAACTTGCAGTGGTAACTGGACCAACTGCTCTGATACCAACATTGTCACGACCCAAAATATTAAGCCGCAACCGGCGCTAGGGAACGGGAGTGGTAGCTCCGGAACCCGTAGCAAGCCTTAAATCACTATTAATTTTTCGCAAATAATAAACAAATAACATAAAGCAACAGAAGCAAGTATACATAACATGTATACACAAACATTTACACTAACTGTTCTGTTATCCTCGCGGGCTCTAGTTACCGTACCTCGTACGAACTGGCCTCGCGGTATTATATACATCAGTTAGTGTATCCAACATATCACTGGCACCTAGTGCCATGCACCACATATAAAACACGTAGCCTACAAAACATCTAAACTGGACAGCAAGTAATATGTACACTCAATGTGTACTGCTGTCTAGGCTACGACTCTGTCAACGCGGGACCACTACTGCAGCATTCACAGAAGTCAGATACTAAACATATACAACTGACTTCTGGACTTCAAAATTGGCCTCTAGCTAGGTCCACATACTAAGTACCTGAAAACAATAAAGATGAGGGGTCAGTATTTGGGAAAATACTGAGTGAGGTTGCATTTTACTAACGGTATTAATTTAAAAACATAGCATCGCATCTCAAGAAAACAATAATATAAAACATATAAACATGTATTCGATCCGTGTGAAACTAATATCCTAGCATGCGACACATCTCTCGAATAATCATATATCATTCAATCCAATCGTAAATATCAATTGCGAGTCCAACTCGCTGGTGGCCCAGCCACTAGATACGGGGACTTCCAGGCTACACCGTAGCCGAGTTCACTCTGCGTATCGAAATCATAACCCAATCGTAAATATCATATTCATCAACAGCTCCCAGCTGTGTCAAGTCATTTCTCAATGCAAACATACTAGACTGACTCGATACTGGTGATCACACAGCCTATTGACACCCAATAGGTAGCTAGTTTCTTCGGATCGCATACTAGTTCTCGTATAAACATTTGATAGAAACATATAATATTTAATCAAATCATCTAACATGCGATGCGTAAAAACAGTATACATATCAATATAAAATAACTTTATATGTATAATACACGAAAGTAAAGAGCAACTCACAGTGACCGCAATCCAATCACAAATATGGTCGATGAAATGATATGCCCTTGCTATCCCACGTCTACTGACCTCTCTGCTCTGACACGTCTGATAAATAATTAATGTTTAATGATTAGACGTGAATCTCGTATTCCTATACGTATAATGCTTTTAAGTTTTAAGGTTTAGTTTCATTTTGATGAAGTTTTAAGGAGTTTTCAGGACAGTGCGCAGGTGCTGCCTGCACACTGACACTGTTTAGTAAAACGACGATCTCTCCCAATTGAACCGTCGGATCGAGCTGAAATTTGACAGACGCGTTCCTAAGAGGCAAATCTATAAACTGACCGTTGGGATTTTGAATCTGCCAAATTTAGGGTAGTGTGCGAACGCACACAGTGAGTGTGCGAACGCACACCCTAAAACTTAGGGAGTGTGCGAACGCACACTCAATGTGTGCGAACGCACACTCATGACAGCCCCCCGGAAAGTCGTTTTCCGGGGCTTTTCAGCTATCCCGACGTGCTATACATCCAACTATACAAAACCCGCATCTCGGTTTTCATTAAAACGCTATAATAACTTCAAAAACGTCAAATTCAATCCAAACAAAATCCTAACTCAAAACAGCCCTATATATTCGAATTTATCACAAATTTTCGAAATCTTTACCTTGATTTGATGCTCGGGATTGATAGAGGATTCGATTCTGAAGAAATCGCCGCGAAAATCACTCGAATCGGACGTCGAACGGCGAAACGGCGGCGAAACGATCGTAATCGGCGATGGTTTCCACATTTCTCTCGAACTCTCTTTTCCTTCTTCTGTTTCATATTTTCTTTCTTGTATATTTTGGTTAAAGGCTCACTTTGGTCCTTGTTCTTTTTGTTTGTTATCATTTATCTTTTAAACTTTTCTTTCATACGATTTAGTCCATAACTAAATCGATAAATCCTTTTTTCATAACTTATACGTATTATTTATATCCAGTAAATAATACGAAACCCGATATTAATACTTTCCCGTCAAAATCCAAAAGTTCTACTTTCGACAAAAAGTGGCTAAATTACCACTTTGGTCCCTGCACTTTATTTTGGGCTTTTCTTGACATTTTTCTTTTCAACTCCAATTCTGTCTTTAGAATTGAAATATATTATTAAATTCCTCGCATATAATCCTTTCCAAAACCGACCTACTAAAACTTATTTATCGGAAAACTTTCCATTTTTACCATTTTTTCAATTTAAGCCAAACGATAACAAACGTTACGAAAAAAATCCAAGTGTTTCACCTTTTTAGCAATTTAAGCCAAACGTTTACAAACATTACGAAACAAATCCTAGCGTTTCACTATTTTAGCAATTTAAGCCAAACTTTTACAAACTTTACGAAATAAATCCAACCGTTTCACGTTTTTAGCGATTTAAGCCAAGCGTTTACAAACGTTACTAAACAAATTCAAACGTTTCACCTTTTTAGCGATTTTAGCCAAACGTTTACAAACGTTACGAAACAAATGCAAACGTTTTATTATTTTAGCATTTTAAGCCAAACGTTTACAAACGCTATGAAACAAATTCAAACGTTTCACCTTTTTAACGATTTAAGCCGAATGTTTACAAACGTTACGAAACAAAACAAAACGTTTCACCTTATTAGCAATTTAAACCAATCGTTTACAAACGTTAAAAAACAAATCCAAACGTTTCACATTTTTAGAAATTTAAGCCAAACGTTTACAAATGTTACGAAACAAAAACCAAGGGTTTCACCTTTTTTTAGCAATATAAGCCAAACGTTTACAAACGTAACGAAAGAAATCCAAGCTCTTCACCTTTTTAGCAATTTAAGCCAAACGTTTACAAACGTTACGAAACAAATCCAAGCTCTTCACCTTTTTAGATATTTAAGCCAAAAGTTTACAAAAGTTACGAAACAAATCGAAGAGTTTCTCGTTTTTAGCAATTAAAGCCAAACGTTTACAAACGTCACGAAACAAATCCAAAAATTTCACCTTTTTAGCGATTTAAGCCAAACCTTTACAAACGGTACAAAACAAATCCAAATGTTTAACCTTTTTAGCGATTTAAGCAAAACGTTTACAAACGGTACGAAACAAATCCAAACGTTTCCCCTTTTTAGAATTGTAAGCCAAACGTTTACAAACGTTATAAAACAAATCCAAGTGTTTCACCTTTTTAGCAATTTATGCCAAAAGTTTATAAACGTTACGAAACAAATCCACACGTTTCACCTTTTTAGCAATTTAAGCCAAACGTATATAAACATTACGAAAAAATCCAAATGTTTCGCCTTTTTAGCGATTTAAGCCAAACGTTTACAAAGGTTATGAAACAAATCGAAATATTTCACCTTTTTAGCAATTTAAGCCAAACGTTTACTAACGTTACAAAACAAATCCAAGCGTTTCAACTTTTTAGCTATTTGAGCCAAACGTTTACAAACGTCACAAAACAAATCTAAGCGTTTTACCTTTTTAGCAAATTATGCCAAGCGTTTACAAACGTTACGAAACAAATCCAAAAGTTTCACCTTTTTAGCGATTTAAGCTGAACGTTAACAAACATTACGAAATAAAACCAAACGTTTCACCTTTTTAGCGATTTTAGCCGAACGTTTACAAACGTTACGAAACAAATTCAAACGTTTCCCCATTTTAGCGATTTAAGATAAATATTTAAAACTATACGAAACAAATATAAATGTTTCCCCATTTTAGCGATTTAAGCTTAACGTTTACAAACGTTACGCAATAAATCTAAACATTTCACCTTTTTAGCGATTTAAGCCAAACCTTTTCAAACGTTACGAAACAAATCAAAACTTTTCTACGAAACAAATCCAAATGTTTCACATTTTTAGCAATTTAAGCCAAACGTTTACAAACGTTTAGAAACAAAACCAAGCGTTTCACCTTTTTAGCAATTTAAGCCAAATGTTTACAAACGTAACGAAACAAATGCAAGTGATTCACTTGTTTAGCAATTAAAGCTAGCCGTTTACAAACATTAGGAAACAAATCCAAGCGTTCCACCTTTTTAGCAATTAAAGCCAAGCGTTTACAAACGTTACGAAACAAATCCAATCGTTTCACCTTCTAAGCGATTGAAGCCAAACGTTTACAAGCAGTACGACACAAATACAAACGTTTCACCTTTTTAGCAAATTAAGTGCAACGTTTACAAACATTACGAAACAAAACCAAACGTTTCAAATGTTACGTAACAAATCCTTAAAGTTTCGCATTTTTAGCGATTTAAGCCAAACGTTTACAAACATTACGAAACAAAACCAAGTGTTTCACCTTTTTAACCATTGAAGCCAAACGTTTACGAACGTTAGGAAACAAATCCAATCGTTTTCCCTTTTAGAAATTTAAGCCAAACGTTCACAAACGATACAAAACAAATCCAAGAGTTTCATCTTTTTAGCAATTTAAGCCAAATGTTTGCAAACGTTACGAAACAAATCCAAACGTTTCCCCTTTTTAGCGATTTAAGCCAAACGTTTACAAACGTATAAAACAAATCCATAAATTTCATATTTTTAGCGATTTAAGCCAAACGTTTAAAAAGGTTATGAAACAAATCCAAAATTTTCACCTTTTTTGCAATTTAAGCCAAACGATTACAAACGTTAGAAAAAATATCCAAGTGTTTCACTTTTTTGCAATAATGTTTACAAGCATTACGAAACAAATCCAAGCGTTTCACTATTTTAGCAATTTAAGCCAAACTTTTACAAACTTTACGAAATAAATCCAACCGTTTCACCTTTTTAGCGATTAAGCCAAACGTTTACCAACATTACGAAACAAATCTAAACGTTTCACCTTTTTAGCGATTTTAGCCAAACGTTTACAAATGTTACGAAACAAATCCAAACGTTTCACCATTTTAGCATTTTAAGCCAAACGTTTACAAACGTTATGAAACAAATCTAAACGTTTCACCTTTTTAGCGATTTAAGCCGAACGTTTACAAACGTTACGAAACAAAACAAAACGTTTCACCTTATTAGAAATTTAAACCAATCGTTTACAAACGTTACAAAACAAAAACCAAGCGTTACCCATTTTTAGCAATTTAAGCCAAACGTTTACAAACGTTACGAAACAAAAACCAAGCGTTTCACCTTTTTAGCAATACAAGCCAAACGTTTACAAACGTAACGAAACAAATCCAAGCGTTTCACCTTTTTAGCAATTTAAGCCAAACGTTTACAAACGTTACGAAACAAATCCAAACCCTTCACCTTTTTCGCAATTTAAGCCAAAAGTTACGAAACCAATCCAAGCGTTTCACATTTTTACCAATTAATGCCAAACGTTTACAAACGTTGCGAAACAAATCCAAACATTTCACCTTTTTAACGATTTAAGCCAAACGTTTACAAACGGTACAAAACAAATCCAAACGTTTAACCTTTTTAGCGATTTAAGCGAAACGTTTACAAACGGTATGAAACAAATCCAAACGTTTCCCCTTTTTAGCAATATAAGCCAAACGTATATAAACGTTACGAAAAAAATCCAAATGTTTCGCCTTTTTAGCGATTTAAGCCAAACATTTATAAACGTTCACGAAACAAATCCAAGCGTTTCACCTTTTTAGCAATATAAGCCAAACGTATATAAACGTTCACGAAACAAATCCAAACGTTTCGCCTTTTTAGCGATTTAAGCCAAACGTTTACAATGGTTATGAAACAAATCGAAATGTTTCACCTTTTTAGCAATTTAAGCCAAACGTTTACAAACGCTACGAAAAAAATCCAAATGTTCTGACTTTTTAGCGATTTAAGCCAAACGTTTACAAAGGTTATGAAACAAATCGAAATGTTTCACCTTTTTAGCAATTTAAGCCAAACGTTTACAAACGTTACAAAACAAATCCAAGCGTTTCAACTTTTTAGCAATTTGAACCAAACGTTTACAAACGTTATGAAACAAATCCAAGCGTTTTACCTTTTTAGCAATTTAAGCCAAGCGTTTACAAACGTTACGAAACAAATCCAAAAGTTTCACCTTTTTAGCGATTAAGCCAAACGTTTACAAACGTTACGAAATAAAACCAAACGTTTCAACTTTTCAGCGATTTTAGCCGAACTTTTACAAACGTTACGAAACAAATTCAAACGTTTCCCCATTTTAGCGATTTAAGCTAAATGTTTAAAAGTTTACAAAACAAATCTAAACGTTTCCCCATTTTAGCGATTTAAGCTTAACGTTTACAAAAGCTACGCAATAAATCTAAACATTTCACCTTTTTAGCGATTTAAGCCAAACCTTTACAAACGTTACGAAACAAATCTAAACTTTTTTACGAAACAAATCCAAACGTTTCACATTTTTAGCAATTTAAGCCAAACGTTTACAAAAGTTACGAAACAAAACCAAGCGTTTCACCTTTTTAGCAATTTAAGCCAAACGTTTACAAACGTATCGAATCCAAGTGATTCACCTTTTTAGCAATTAAAGCCAGCCGTTTACAAACATTAGGAAATAAATCCAAGCGCTCCACCTTTTTAGCAATTAAAGCCAAGCGTTTACAAACGTTACGAAACAAATCCAATCGTTTCACCTTCTAAGCGATTGAAGCCAAACGTTTACAAACGGTACGACACAAATCCAAACGTTTCGCAATTTTAGCAAATTAAGCCCAACGTTTACAAACGTTACGAAACAAAACCAAAGGTTTCAAACGTTACGAAACAAATCCAAAAGTTTCGCAATTTTAGCGATTTAAGCCAAACGTTTATAAACATTAGGAAACAAAACCAAGCGTTTCACTTTTTTAACAATTGAAGCCAAACGTTTACGAACGTTTGGAAACAAATCCAATCGTTTTCCCTTTTAGCAATTTAAGCCAAACTTTCACAAACATTACTGTAATATCCCCTAAAAATTTTATTTTATTTTTCGAAGAATTCCAGGTAGTTTTCTGGTCGTTTTCAATTAGTGGTTCGGTTTGTGGTTCAACCAAAAGGGTTGAACCACACCATTTTGAATCACGTCTCAAAAAAGACCTGATTTGTAAGGAGGTCTCGGACGAGATACACCAGGTCTCGTACGAGACCTTAGGAAATTAAGCCTGGTCTCATACGAGACCAGGGTTCTCGAACGAGAACCAGTTGTAAATTGCTGGTCTCGTTCGAGAACAGCGTATGCCTTCGGGGGGGCATTTTTGACCTCCAATATTTCATGAATCGATCCTTTTAAATACATAAACCCTAAACCTCATACATTCTCCACATTTCAAAGAAATCATAGCCATCATTCCCTTCCGTTTTTGCTGAGAATTCGCTGATCAAATCCCTCTCAAAGTTTTCAGAAAATCATCGGTAAGTTTGTTTAAGAAATTTCAGTTTTAGTTTTAAACGGCAATTCCGTATTTTTGATCGTTCTTATTCGTTTCAAGATCAAAATCGAAACCGTTTGTTTCCAGAGATTCTAGACTCTGGTATCTACGATTCCCAACCTTGATTTCGCAAAACGGTATGTAATCGACCTCGTTTCAATCGTTGTACGATTTATCATTTTAAGTTTATATACACTGTTCTTCGTTGATTTGTTTCTACCGATTGCTTCTTCCTCTATTGGCTTTGATTTTGCTTCATTCATGTTATGAACCTCTTGGATGATTAGTTTTTAATGGTCTAAGTTATCGGTTAGAGATTCTTGTTTGTTGCCGACTCGGATTCATGGATAAATCGTTGATTACTGTCTTCGTTTCGTTTTTGTTGTTGCTAATTTATGTGTAGCTATTACTTGGGTATGATAATTATGATGTAGTTTCATGGGTTGGTATTTAATCTTGGAATGTTAATATTGAACAAAGCTTACTGTTCTAAGTTTCATGGTTTATATGTTGAGGTTCAAGTTGGCGGGTTGTTTCAATTTTTAAAGGAAGGGGATGGCTATTTGGCCAGTTTATTCACTATTATATTTTGATAAAATCAAATGAATTCCTTTAGTTAATTGCCAATTGATTTTGTATTTAAACTTGGTATTTGTTTGAATTATGGTTAAGTGAAAAAGTAAGCGAGAAATATTTTACAATTTAAATTATAATTACTCGGGTAATTATATTTAATTTCAAATATATTTAATATGGCGTGAAAATTAGCTAATTTACAATTTAGCCCCTAAACGTTTTTAAAACTTATTTAATTAAGTTTTTGTTTAGTAACTTTATATTTTATTTTAATAATAAACAAAAGTAATAAATTTGATTTCAAATATCAAATTGGCTAAAGTACAGTTTAGTCCCTAATTGGCTAAAGTACAGTTTAGTCCCTAAACTTTTATAAACTTAAAATGGTTAAGTTTTAGTTGTAACTTTGGTTACTTGGAATTGAAGTTATTGAGTTCCGCTTTTAAAAGGGATTATTATTTTATCGAATTATTTTATATTTGATAAACGTTTTGAGTCGGGTTCGACTTGGGTCATTGTAATACCCCAAAATATTTTAAGATAATCAAGTTGTGCCACGTGTTGTTAATGTCGATAAATTAATTTAAAAAGGAATTAGTTTAATTATATCGGGAATTTAGAATAAATTTTATTAAGCGGATTAGCGGGATTTAAGGAAATAACTTAGAAAATAAATATAAAATAAAATATAAATCCTGTGACGAAAATTATTTTGCCAAAGTCCGCGAAATATTTTGTAGTATTTATGGTTAAAATCTCGAGTCAATCGGAGACCTTTTAAAATTTGGATGCGGATAAGTTTTGGGCTAAATTACAACTTTTGAAAAGTTTCAAGGACCAAAGTGAAATTTAGCCAATCATATATAAGAAATGAGATAAGGGAATGAAGGAATCCATAAACTATCAGATCATCATTTCCTATCTTTCGTTTGCTTCGCTGTTCTATCATACGATCTCCGTTTCTCGTCCGTTTTCGACGTTCTATTTCTCGAATCGATCGTATTTCAGTGGAGAATCACGATAAGCATGTCGTTTCACCGTTTATTTGAGCTTATTTGGTGGATTTTTGGTTAAAATGTTAAGGTTACGGTGAGATCGTATCGAAGTTACGTTTTTGATTTGTTTTAAGCATTTTCTTGCGTTTCCGACTAGCTTGATTGATGATTTGATGAATCTATTGATTTGGGATGTTTAAACATTGAGTATTAGAGTCGGAATGGCCGTTTCGGACGGCTGGAGTCGTGCCCACGACGGGGCACGACGTGCTCAAAATCAGAGCACGTCGTGCAGGGGCACGACGTGCCCAAATGAGGTGCACGACGTGCACCTAAGGGGCATGACGTCACCCCCCATTTTTGAAAGGAAAGACGTCCAAAAACCTAATTTGATGATTCCCTAACCCGATATCGACTTCCGGACTCCGAAAATGCGAAATTTGGACGTTAAACGAGTAAAATGTGACTAGTAGTTTGGAATGAGATAGAATATGATTATCAATTGGTTTTATAAAGAAAACCTATATTCTATATGGAGAATTGAATTGAGAAGTATTAAGAAACAAAAGAAGTATGATTTGTTTATCAGAAAAGATTACGTTTGAAGCACGACGGTTTATGCTTTGTGTCTTGTCGTGTCTTGAGTCTAGAATCGATCTTAGAATAGGATTCTAATGTGAGTCTCTTGATTTGAAATCATTATAGATCCGACAAGGCAAGCAGCTACAGGACAGGGAGCTCGCGAAGCTTGACGGTGTTTGAATAACGTGGTGTTTTTGGAATAGCGTGTTTTGTGAGTTTATATTTATTCTGTCGATTTTTAATACTTGTATTTGTTTTATCAAATGCTTTATTTAAATTTCATTATTGCATTTAAACGTTTTAAAACCCGTATATAGATCCGATGAAATGAGCTATCCATTGAGCAACAATAGAACTGTGTGTACACTAGTCATAATAAACTGAATATACATAAAACACAAATAATATTTATTAAGATATCAAGACATGAAGACATGAAGAATAATCTTCAAGATAATTGATGTGAGTTGAACTCGGTGGAACTATCTCGGACTACATCAATTGAGATACGAGGTTTAACTCGGTGGAATTATCTTGGGACCTGTATCTTTTCAATTAACTCGGTGGAACTATCCTGGGACTTGGGCCTCAGAACTAAGCTTTGATCAAATAAATAAGAAATACAAATTTAATAAAGAAACATAATGAACTTAGGGTTTCATTCGGTTCAGTATTTGGATGCATACAAAGATGTTTTGTATTTTTGTTAATTTTATACGGTATTTATATGAACTCACTCAGTATATTCCCATATACTGACCCCTCACAATTTCCTTTCAGGTGAATTATTTTGAAGGGTTGCACTTCCATCCTTGTTCCGGAAGTCTATAATATTTTGAAGTATGTACAGAAGCATGTTTTACTACGTAGCGCTGCAGTAGTCAGTCGATGTTAGACCAAGAATAATGTTTTATATCAAACGGTGCTTTGTTGTTAACTTTGATATGATATAATGCATGTACATAGTTTTATAAAGTTGTGCCCTTTTATCTGTTTGATTTACTTAACCAATTGCCATGAATGGAATTGGTTGTGATTATGATTAGAAACAGGGCGGTGCTGGATATGAGATATCGCTTTATAAGACCCTGGTTTCTAAGAATTGTTTCGCTTTGGTTTTCAGAAAACGAATATGATATTTAATAATTATAATTATCTTGTTTAAAGAAGTCTTCTGAACACGTTTTACAAATAATATATTTTAAATGCGAAAAATTTATAGAGGATTCTAGGCTTTCTACGGGTTTTGGAGCTACCACTCCCATTCCTTAGCGCCGGTCTCGGCTCAATAATTTGGGTCGTCACAGATTTGGTAATAGAGCAGTTGGTCTAGGATACCACTGCTTTTGTGTGTGAGTCTACTTAGGAACTACTGCAGCACAAAGGGTTCGAGTCATATCTTTGATCAGTTTTCATTTGATTTTAGAAGTTCTTATTCCCCTTCTTGCGATGCGAGTTCGTTTGTAAGTTCGGTAGGATCAGTTGAAGAAACACGTATGCGTAAACATCTTGCTTACGTGTAGATGTTTGATTTATGTTTATATACCTTGCTTAGATGCTAACATATCGCTTTTACGTTAAGCCTTGATTATATCAATGTGTGCTTGCCATGTTAATATGACATAGGCATGTTGCGATCGTTTAGTATGATTCGGTAGTGGATTGAACGAGTTGCGTATTATTAGTAGATGGAGGATCAAAGACGATTCAATTATCGTGCTATGGATGCACAAGATGAGGTGGAGGTTCATGATGAAGCATATGATGTCATGATAGAGAATGGACCAGTACAAATTGAGGAAGTAGCCCATGATCAAGATGGAAATCAAGGTAATGCTAGAGTGGAGGAGGCATTGGAAGTGCCGCAGCAATTTGGTGATCAAGCGTATGATATGAATCAAGATTTTGGAGAAGAGGCGCAAGCATTAGAAGTGCAGCCACAACCCAACATGGATATGAATCAGTTGCTACCAGGAATTGCTGTTATGCAAAGTAGTGTATTGAGGATGAATCAAATTATGATACAACAAGGTCAGCGCATGAATGAATTGGAGAATAGGAATGCTATGTTGGAACGTAGGCAGTCTAACATATAAGGATTTGGATCTTTTAGTGGTACACCAGAACTGTTAGAAGGATCAAGACAGGGTGCTTACGGGTTACATATTAGACCCAGAAATCCACGGAGACTTATAAGAGTTAACCCAAACATGAATGTTGGACGTGCAAGAGGTGGTAATATTCACCAAAATGTCAAGCCAAGATATCTAGATCCCATACCATCAGTCTGTCCAGTGTGTCAAAGACGACATCAAGGTGTTTGTCGTTATATGACAGGTGCTTGTTTGCGATGTGGACAATTTGGTCATTTTGTAAGAGCATGCCCTATTCTAGAGAATCATATATCTCCAGTAAGGATGATGAATCCCTTTTATCAGCATTCAACACCAATGGGTATGGAATTTCATAGACAACCTCGATTAAAAAATTATGAAGATAGAGATCAATTTCAAGGGTAGGGACGGAGAAGGAATAGGCGAAGGAGGAATAGGCACAGGGTTGAAAGCTCAGGAGTTGGTCCAAGTGAACCTATTAACCTAAGGGAGCAAGCTACGACAAGTGGAACAGCACAACAAGCTCAAGATGCTTTAAACCACAACACTATCAATCGAGGTATTATTACATTGAGATCAAGTCAATTATTTTATATTGCGTTTATTTATATATAAGAACTAGATGATAAACCGTTATGCGCTTAGTAGAGATAATCATTTACCTATGAACATCGAAATCAGGTTTATCATCCACAGAGTTGAAACGTCTAGTGAAGCTTGAATATAAAAATGCTTTGAAATATTATGGAAAAAGGTTTGGAAGTTTTATTGATATTTTAAAAATTTGCATAATTGCGGCCAGACATGTCATAAGCATACATTGTGCATTCACTGGTAGAAACACACATATCATAATTGATGATTAAACGAGAACTGGAATATGATTAGAACATGCATCATGTACATTAGATGATGATTGTAGATTTGGAGCAACTCTTTGGTGATGAGAGGTGTCATCACCCTGCCACAATTATGTATGTATTTTATGATTTACTATGTACTATTTAAGCTAAAAAATATTTTAAACGTGAGCTCACAAATGTATTTACAAGTATGTTCATAAAGATATACGTTGTAAAGAAACAAAAGATTTCCAATTAGTTTGAAATGTTTTGAATAAGCATTACTAGACAGAACTCTATGGAATTAGAAACTAGTGTTTGAAAAAGAAGAAACAATTAAATTGCGATGAGAGAGAACAAAGTGAGAATGTATGAAGTTAGGATTGGTACCTAAAGTAGCAAGTTAAAGGACGATATAAGCTATTCTTGGCTAAGAGTTTGTCAACGATTCATAAGTAATTAGGATAGAAATAAAAGACATGAAGAGCGTTAATGATCGATGTTTCAACTTTCGAGAGGTTGATGGAACGAGATCAAACCTTCTGTGGCAGCGACGTTTGTTTTAGGATCCAAAAACTTTCAAGAGACGTCTGGACAGATCAAGGCAAGTATGTATGAAAATTACTAGTACAAGGAGAAGATTCGAAACCCGTTATGAAGATCGAGTATAAGATTCAACAGGGATTTCGCACGAGAAATTAAGAAGTCTTAAGGGAATGCGATAATAAGAGACCAAGATTAGTCTTATTGACTTAATGAATGTCAATAGTGGATGCATTCCATAAGTATAAGTGAATATTAATGAATTGGATTTCAAAGTGATCCAAAAGAAGCAACGTCCAAGATTCTCATTAATGTTGTGGAATGCGAGAACGACGACAAAGAAGTATAAGGAAGGAGTGATGAAAGCCACGAGAGAGATAGTACTAGTAAATGAAACTAAGGAATATGAAAGAAAGTAATGAATTATGACAAGAATGAATCGTGAGTAAAAGTATTCATAAGATGTTCGAGTACAAGAAAAGTACAAGAAGGAAACGAAGGATGATTATAGAATTCTACAAACATTACTTCTATAATTTCAAGTATAAGTTATCTATGGATGTACTAACTAACGTAGAAGGAATTTTAATAAAGGACGTATAATAAAGAAGAGGCAAAGTATCTACTAAAAATGATAGATAGATGGATAATTGGATTGAATTAGTAAGGTCTATTTCTCTTACTGGACAAAAAGCCTTATGAAGAATCAAGATAGTTCGAGAATCTACAAGGTCCGTAACGACATAAGAGTATAACAACATGAAGATTAAGATCAGACTAAAGTAAGGTGTCATTAGATAAGGAATGTCTAACGAAAACCATAAGTCACTAGGATAAGAAGCTATTAAAAGGATGTAAAAGGGACAACGACGCATCAAGAAATGGATCGAAACAGCATAGGGAATGCTTGTAGTTATTAGCAAGGATAGGCTACAACACTAATTTACAAATTTGGAAATTAAAAAGATACAACCACAAGTAAGGGAAAAGTAATACTAATCGGAGAAAGGAATGAAGTCAAAGGACTGAGAGTAGAGATACGCCATGTAGAATAGGTGCAAAACATATCAAGTAATTCCAAGAATGCACTCAACTTCATAAGATTCATTACCAAAAAAAACCATGAAGTATAAAAAGGAAATATTAAGTCAAACTGTACAAGTTTAAGAGAATGTGTACAGGTGGCACAACAAAGGCAAACGCTAAGAAGAGATTTCCTTAGCCTAAAGTAAGGTCATTTCGATAAAGAGGTGGATATGGATGCGGACAATTTGAACGAGTTTTGGTACATATACCATAAGTAACTTAAGAAAGATTTGAATCATGATACAAGACAGCAATGTTAGCAAGTCAACGAAGTAAAATAATAATAAACAATAAGGATGTATTATCTTTTCATTCTACGATCAACTAGAGTAAAATTATGCATCGTAAGAAGATAAATAACAATAAGATAATGGATATAAGATCAAGATTAGCAGAACTACATGTGAGATAATTACTTTGGATAAGTAATTTAAGTAATGCAAGCAAGGAACCTTGCTATAGGAAAGTAAGTAAGAAGCCGTAAAGGAATGATGTCATACGGAATTTCAAAGGACGCGATGGTTTACCAAGACGATAGCATATGGTATTTACCAAAGACAAGACCGTCAGAACCTGTAATCAAAGTAATATCAGAGTAAGGAACGAGATATTAAATAACTTCTAATGAAAGAACGACCGCGGTACGCCATAAGTGAAACTATTCCTTCTAGCAAGTAATTTGAAGTATGCAAACAAGGGAGTCTACTACCAGCAAGTTTAACCCGATGACGTTAGATGTAAGAAAAAGTGATAAGTGTAAAATGCAATGATGGTAATGATATTTGAACGCAACCCCGCTATCAAGAAAGTTCATCAGGATGGCAAGTCGAGGACAAGACCTCAAGTCTTTACAAAGGAATGTAATACATGATAGATAAAAGTATTATTGTAAATATAAAGGTATCGATTGGTTGAAGTAAATAAGAAGGGTTTAAGAAAATTCGAGGACAAAGTTTTATAAGGGGGGAATAATGTAATACCCCAAAATATTTTAAGATAATCAAGTCGTGCCACGTGTTGTTAATGTCGATAAATTAAATTAAGAAGGAATTAATTTAATTATATCGGGAATTTAGAATAAATTTTATTAAGCGGATTAGCGAGATTTAAGGAAATAACTTAGAAAATTAATATAAAATAAAATATAAATCCTATAACGGAAATTATTTCGCCAAAGTCCGCGAAATATTTTGTAGTATTTATGGTTAAAATATCGAGTCAATCGGAGACCTTTTAAAATTTGGATGCAGATAAGTTTTGGCCTAAATTGTAACTTTTGAAAAGTTTCAAGGACCAATGTGCAATTTAGCGAATCATATATAAGAAATGAGATAAGGGAATGAAGGAATCCAGAAGCTATCAGATCATCATTTCCTATCTTTCGTTTCCTTCGCCGTTCTATCGTACGATCTCCGTTTCTCGTCCGTTTTCGACGTTCTATAGCTCGAATTGATCGTATTTCAGTGGAGAATCATGGTAAGCATGTCGTTTGGCCGTTTATTTGGTGGATTTATGGTTAAAATGTTAAGGTTACGGCGAGATCGTATCGAAGTTATGTTTTTTATTTGTTTTAAGCGTTTTCTTGCGTTTCCGACTAGATTGATTGATGATTTGATGAATTTATTATTTTGGGATGTTTAAACATTGGTTTTTAGGTTCGGAATGGCCGTTTCGGACGGCTGGAGTCGTGCCCACGACGGGGCACGACGTGCTCAAAGTCAGAGCACGTCGTGCAGGGGCACGACGTGCCCAAATGAGGTGCACTGTTAGTGATATGCACTAGGTCAATCATGTTTGACCATGTTTTGACTTTATCATTTTATTATTTATTGATTGGCAGTTTTTATCATTTTATATTAATGATTAAAATACTTGAATGGTTAATTCTTTCTAAGGTCATCGAGTATGTGACTTGATAGTAGAACCCTTAGGTTTAATAAAAGAATTATATACCATCTATCCCTAGTCTTAATAGAACATTGAGACTAGTATGATGTTGACTGATGATTATGTTTTACTAATCATGTATATGAGATATTAAGTCAAATCATAGGTGCTATTTGAGAAATAAGGCACTGGATGACCCACTGTGAGAAAACTACATAGATCACTGTCATAAGTAATTCTCATTACAGTTCTATTAGTATAATCCTTTGACCTTGAAATCATCATGGATTTCTACATAGCTATTTCATATTTTGATACAGTCTTACATTATCTTTAACAGGATAATGGAATAGATTGTCATTGGATATGAAAGTAACTATGTGAGAAATGTGAGTGACTGAGAAGGAATTTGTCCCTCATTTATTTGAGTAAGATATCTATGGGCCCCTTGAAGAAGATAGACTGAAGAAAATGCATGGCCATGCTAATTGATAAGAAGTTATCATTTTCAGTCTACTTAGAGTCAAGAAACTAATGATTGAATGTTATAAGGATGACATAACTATGCCATATATTCAATCTGGATATCGAGAGACAAAGGGATAAAAATATTATTGTAAATGGTTAAATCGGATTATCGATATTCATATAACTTGGGTAGTCATAATGTTTTGCTAGAGGCCACTTATGACTTGTGGGCTGAAATAGGGATTTCGAGCCTACTGCCAACGTTATATGAACCTACAGGGTCGCACACTAAGAACAGGCCCAAAACAGTTATGGGTTGTACAAGCCCAATGTGATTAAGTGATTAATTATATATATATATATATATATATATATATATATATATATATATATAATTCGAAATATATATATATTAATAAATATATATATTAATTCGAAATTTAAGGATAAGTGTTTTCCTTAATTTATTATTTTTGGAAGATAATTAATATAGTAATTAATATATATGGATAATTATCAAAAATGAGTTTTTGATAAACATAAACTTGTAGAATTGCAATGAGATTGAAATTCGAATTTGTCTCAAACCCTAGTGTTATTTATCACTATAAATACTCATTAAGCAGTTGGTTTGAGGATCACGAAATTCATTATTCACTAAATCACTAAAATTCGAAATTGCTTGTGAAGCAATAGTGCTAGCACACAAGCACTAGTTTTGGCTAAGGTCTGTTCATGTGGATACTCGTAGAGGACGCATTCTTTTGGAGGCGTTTCTGATCCGAGGCCAGGTATCACCAAAGTGAACCACCTCCTTCCTTCCTACATTGCTGTTGAATTCGACATACAAGTAAGTAATTATTCTGTTAATTCGAATTACATGGATCTTGTTTTGGGTTTTTAGATAAATTTTTGAAATTCCGCTGCGTTATGAACCTATAAAACCCAACATGCACGACGTGCCAAGGGGGGTGCACGACGTGCACCTCCCCACTTTTGAAAGGAAAGACGTCCGAAAACCTAATTTGATGATTCCCTAACCCGATATCGACTTCCGGACTCCGAAAATGCGAAATTCGGACGTTAAACGAGTGAAATGTGACTAGTAGTTTGGAATGAGATAGAATATGATTATCAATTGGTTTTATAAAGAAAAAATATATTCTATATGGAGAATTGAATTGAGAAGTATTAAGAAACAAAAGAAGTATGATTCGTTTATCGGAAAAGCTTACATTTGAAGCACGACGGTTTATGCTTTGTGTCTCGTCGTGTCTTGAGTCTAGAATCGATCTTAGAATGGGATTCTAATGTGAGTCTCTTGATTTGAAATCATTATAGATCCGACAAGGCAAGCAGCTATAGGACAGGGAGCTCGCGAAGCTTGACGGTGTTTGAATACCGTGGTGTTTTTGGAATAGCGTGTTTTGTGAGTTTATATTTATACTGTCGATTTTTAATACTTGCATTTGTTTTATCAAATGCTTTATTTAAATTTCATTATTGCATTTAAACGTTTTAAAACCCGTGTATAGATCCGATTAAACGAGCTATCTATTGGGCAACAATAGAACTGTGTGTACACCAGTCATAATAAACTGAATATACATAAAACACAAATAATATTCATTAACATATTAAGACATGAAGACATGAAGAATAATCTTCAAGATAATTGATGTGAGTTGAACTCGGTGGAACTATCTCGGGACTACATCAATTGAGATACGAGGTTTAACTCGGTGGAATTATCTCGAGACTTGTATCTCCCTAGTTAACTCGATGGAACTATCCCAGGACTTGGGCCTAATAACTAAGCTTTGGTCAAATAAATAAGAAATACAAATTTAATAAAGAAACATAATGAACTTAGGGTTTCATTCGGTTCGGTATTTGGATGCATGCAAAGATGTTTTATATTTTTGTTAATTTTATACGGTATTTATATGAACTCACTCAGTATATTCCCATATACTGACCCCCCACAATTTCCTTTCAGGTGAATAGTATTTTGAAGGGTTGGACTTCCATCCTTGTTCCGGAAGTCTATAATATTTTAAAGTATGTACAAAAGTATGTTTTAATTCGTAGCGGTGCAGTAGTCAGTAGATGTTAGACCAAGAATAATGTTTTATATCAAACGGTGCTTTGTTGTTAACTCTGATATGATATAATGCATGTACATAGTTTTATAAAGTTGTACCCTTTTATCCGTTTGATTTACTTAACCAATTGCCATGAATGGAAATGGTTGTGATTATGATTAGAAACAGGGCGGTGCTGGATATGAGATATCGCTTTGTAAGACCCTGGTTTCTAAAAATTATTTCGCTTTGGTTTTCAAAAAACGAATATGATATTTAATAATCATAATTATCTTGTTTAAAGAAGTCTTCTGAAAACGTTTTACGAATAATATGTTTTAAATGCGAAAAATTTATAGAGGATTCTAGGCTTGCTATGGGTTTTGGAGCTAACACTCCCATTCCCTAGCGCCGGTCTCGACTCAATAATTTGGGTCGTGACAGTCACCCGACAAGTGAGGTTAGCTTGGTAGTTATTGGTAACTCGGCTAACCCACTATTTGGAAATTTATTATTATTTAAGGATTTTTAAAATAATATTTATAGATTGGATTTTAAAGCGAGAACTCAATAGACTTGTATTAATTGGGCTTTATTACCTATTGGGTATTTTTGTGTTGTTATGGATTGTTTTATTCCGACGCGTTATTTGTGCTAGTCCTAGGTAGTGTCTAGTACTCTCTAGAGTTAGGGTCTGTTTTTAATAATTATTTTATTTGTCTAGACCCGTCTAGTGTTCGTGCTTCAGAGGCGAACTAGGATTAGTTGCTTGCCAGTTATCACGTGGATTAGCAAGCTGTGAGTTTGTACTTACTATTTACCGCTTTATTAAGTAAATTGTTATTTTAATATTAAATATATATACTGTACGTATATTTCGAACTACTTTTATATTATGGCTCTTAGTTGGAACATGCTACCTAATGGGCATCATTAGGACTGCATGTGCACCGGTAATGATCTGGGTAAGGTATTTATGGAAATGTGGTAACTCGATGTGAGCATAGCTCTCGGGACCAAATAGAGTAACTCGGTGTATCACAGCTCTCGGGACTCTGGATATGGTATAAGTGTGGTCAGTGGTAACTCAGTGTAGCTCACCTCTTGGGACCAGACCTATTGGATTATGTTTATATTTAGAATTGTGGATTAGGGTTCCAACTATTATTTGTAATATCGTTATTAAATGTTTTAAACGGTTTTAAAGGTTTTCCACTTGATAAATATAAATAGTTGTATAAACTCATCTCAGTATATCTGACCCCGTTGTTTTCCCAATTTTTCCCACGGTTATGATATGAGAGAGTCTGGTGATCTCCGCATTTACTTTTCCTCGGAGGTTCCAGTTATTTTAGTAGAACTATCAAATTATTTTATTCTTAGACCGCAGTAGTTGACTAGACGTCTTTATGTTATTCTAGTTGTTGTCGGGTTGGTCCGACGGGATTATTATTGCTTTGGCATGTTATATGATTACTCAAGATTATTTATGTTATGCCTATTTAAGACCAGTATTGGAAAGCATGTTATATTAAATGTTGATTATTATAACTGCTAGATTTAGGTTGAAGTCTCGGTTGCCCCCGAGCATTGGTTTTCTGCAGGTTTATTATAATTGTATGTTTTTAGAAAGGCTAGCTACGGGTGTTCGTACTACATTACCCATTCCCTAGCACCGGTCACGATTGATGAAAATGGGTTGTGACAAACTTGGTATCAGAGCTTTGGTTTTAAACCAAGGCCATTTGCTTGCTATGTGTTTACTTTGTTAAGTTATGTTGTGTCTTAGGAACTACTGCGGATATAAGTTTCTGTCATGTCTTTAAAACGTCATCTTTTGATTTTTTTTTAAAACATTCTGCCTACACCAACAAGATTGCGTTGAGTCAGTCATTGTATGTTGATTTAATGCTGTTAATTGTTAATGTTATTTCACTTGGGTGAACATTTTAATGCTGTTGATTTCTCGGGAAATCCTAATTGTTACTTGTTTGTTTCATACTTGGGTATGAATTTATGTGTTATTTAAATTGTTCTTGTTCAATCCTTAGGATATGAACAATGTATACGTACTCGTGCTCGTGCTGCGGCAGAGCAAGAAGCTGAGGCTGATGATGCGATTTCCATGGAAGTCGATCTGAACGTACCATCATTTCAGGCAAATGCTAGACGTGGTAGAGATAGAGGAGCAGGTGCTGGTAGAGGTAGAGGGGCTTGTGCTGGTAGAGGTGGAGCTAGAGGACGTGGTGCAGCAGGTGTTCAGGCACCGATTGTGCAGCAGGCACCGAATGTGCAGCAGGCACCGAACATGCAGGCGTTCGACTTCACTACTTTATTGGCTGGGATTTTCGAGATGCAGAAAAACCAGGCTCTTCTACAAAATCAGTGTACTGTACTGGGTCAGTTAGCGCAGCAATAGCAACCTCAGGCTGGTGCTGTAGCTGGTATTGGTGGACTTGCTGGTGTCGATCATATTCCGACAGACAGAGAGGTGGTGATGACCTACACGAAGTTGACTCCGACTTCATTTGATGGCATTGGAGATGCTCTTGATTTATTGGAAGAGTTTGAGTACAACAGTCAGAGGATTCAGGCTACTGAGCGTCAATCAGTGATGCTTGTGGAGATGTCACTGAAGGGTCCAGCTAAGGACTGGTTTCGCGATAACATCAGGCCAGAGATGGCTATAGTGACTTCGGCTGAGTTTGTGAACAGATTTAGAGGCTACTATCTACCCTTCTCTGTTACTGAGAATTTCAGAGAAAAGCTACTACAGTTGAAGAAGGGAGATAGATCAATGACAAACTACACTACAAAGTTTGTCCGTTTGGGGCGGTTTGCTACAGATCTACAGGGTGATCGAGTGTGGGTGAACGAACGCTATGTTAGAGGCTTAGGCTCGGAGTTTCTTCCTTTGCTGATTGGGACAAACATGGAGTTCTCTCGTGTAGTGGATAGTGCTCGTCGCATGGAGAGCTCATTAGTTCAGTTTGGGACGATCTCTGACCCTTTCCAGAATCAAAAGGGAAAGAGTGATCTTCCTAGTGGGGAGCAGCAGGCCCCAGCGCAGCATGGTAGTGGGAACTACTACAACAGCTCTTCTCAGGCCAACAGGGGGATTCGTCGGACGCACAACAAGGGGAGGCATAGTGCTAGGAGTGCTCCGTACAGTTCTATAGCAGTGGGAGTAACTGTGGTTCAAGACGCGGGTACAGTGGTGGATCGAACATTCCGTTCTGCCAGAATTGCAGACGCAGGCACTATGGTCAGTGCCAGTTAACTCCTGGAGGTTGTTTTACTTTTGGCCAACCGGGTCATTTCTCCAGGGAGTGTCCGACATTTGGGCAGCAGATGTCTAACTCCAGTGTGGCGCAGTCATCCTACCAGTAGTAGAGACCTGCGTTTACACAGTCTGTAGGGTATTCTCAACCTGCAGCATCTTTTGGTGGCCGTGGTAACGGTGGCAGAGGTTCCAACAGTTATGTTATTGGGCAGAGTTCTCATCAGCAGCTGCAGGGTCAGGCAATAGTGTTCGCTCTTACTCCTCAGGATGCGCGTGAATCAAATGCTGTGGTGCAAGGTACCATTCCGATTTCTTTTACTGATGCTTATGTATTATTTGATGCGGGTGCAACCCATTCGTTTGTGTTTACACGCTTTGTTGGGAAATTGGGTATTGCACCATCTATTTTGAGTGAACCTTTAGCTGTGTCTACACCTATGTCTAAAGGTGTAGTAGTGGACGTCGTTTATCCTTCTTGTCCAGTGGTTATTCAGGGTAGAGAATTATGTGCTGATTTGATTGTGCTTTACGCTCTTTCTTTTGATGTCATCTTGGGGATGGATTGGTTGTCACGCTACTTTGCTTCTATTGACTGTCAAGGGAAATCAGTCGAGTTTAGGATTCCATGTGATCTACCTTTTTCCTTTCAGGGAGAAAAGGCGGAAACACCTAAGAATCTGATTTCCGCCATCAAGGCGAAGCGGATGTTAGGCAAGGGTTGCCAGGGTTTTCTTGCTGTGGTTCGAGATGTAGAAGCAGAATTTGGTGATATGCATAGTGTGCCGATTGTGAGTGAGTTCACAGACGTGTTTCCAGAGAAATTGCCTGGTACAGCTCCGATTTCGATACCGCCATATCAAATGGCTCCTGCAGAGCTGAAGGAGTTGAAGGACCAGTTACAAGAGTTGTTGGATAGTGGGTTTATCAGACCGAGTACTTCTCCATGGGGTGCTCCAGTTCTGTTTGTGAAGAAAAAAGACGGTTCCTTTCGACTGTGTATCGACTACAGACAATTGAACAAGGCTATTGTCAAGAACAAATATCCTCTTCCTCGCATCGATGATTTGTTTGACCAATTGCAGGGTGCGAAGTGTTTCTCCAAGATTGACTTGAGGTCTGGGTATAATCAACTTCGGATCCGTGATGTAGATGTGCCTAAGATTGCTTTTCGGACGCGGTATGGACATTTTGAGTTTCTGGTTATGTCCTTTGGTCTGACAAACGCACCAGCAATGTTTATGGAAATGATGAACAGAGTGTTCAAGTCGTTTTTAGATCATTTTGTTATCGTTTTCACTGATGACATTTTGATCTATTCCTGGTGTGAGGAGGAGCATGCTTATCATTTGAGGACTATACTACAGACGTTGCATGAGCATCAGTTGTATGCTCTCTAAATGTGAGTTCTGGTTGGATCAGGTTACCTTTCTAGGACACGTGGTGTCGAAAGATGGGATCAAGGTTTTTCCGAAGAAGATTGAGGCGGTTATGGATTTGCAGAGGCCGAGGTCAGTTACCGAGATCAAAAGTTTTCTGGGTTTAGCTGGCTACTATCGTCGGTTCGTGCAAGATTTCTCCAGAATATATGCACCATTGACTAAACTGACACAGAAGGGTGTCAAGTTTGAGTGGACTGACAAGTGCGAGGCGAGCTTTGAAAAGCTCAAGGAGATTTTGACTACAGCTCCGGTTTTGGCATTGCCTTCTGGCATTGACGGTTTCACTGTGCATTGTGATGCGTCTCGGATTGGTTTGGGTTGTGTACTGATGCAACATGGACAGGTGATTGCCTATGCTTCCCATCAGTTGAAGAAGCATGAGGTGAATTACCCAACTCATGATTTAGAGTTGGCAGCGGTGGTTTTTGCGCTGAAAATTTAGAGGCATTACTTGTATGGTGCTACTTGTGAGATTTTCACTGATCATAAGAGTTTGAAGTATATCTTTGATCAGAGAGAGTTGAACTTGATACAAAGGAGGTGGCTAGAATTGCTGAAAGTCTACGATTGTACTATTAAGTACCATCCTAGAAAGGCTAATGTGGTAGCCGATGCGTTGAGTCGCAAGTCTTCGGGCAGTTTAACTCATATCACTGAGGTTGGGAGTAGACCCATGGTTAGAGAGTGGCACGATTTGATAGCTTCATGCTATGGTTTTCAGGTTTCGCAGGTCGGTTGTTTGGAGCGGGATGAAGAAGGATGTCGCTGAGTATGTTTCTAAGTGTCTGACTTGCCAGCAGGTGAAGCTGGAGCATCAGAGACCTTTTGGCTATCTGCAGCCACTACCTATTCCAGAGTGGAAGTGGGAGCAGATTGCCATGGAATTTGTGGTTGGTTTACCACGTACCCGACAAGGGTACGATTCCATTTGGGTGATAGTTGACCGTATGACCAAGTCAGCTCATTTCCTTCCGATCAAGGTTTCGTATCCTGCTTCGACGTTGGCTCAGTTGTACATCGACAGGATTTTCAGTTTGCATGGTGTACCGATTTCTATTGTTTCAGACAGAGGTTCTATGTTTACTTCGAGGTTGCGGAAAGCGTTACCGGAATCCTTGGGTTCTCGGTTGGATTTCAGTACAGCTTTTCAACCTCAGACTGACGGTCAGTCTGAGAGGACTATTCAGACATTGGAGGATATGCTCAAGATGTGTGTTCTCGATTTTCAGGGTAGCTGGGATACTCATTTGCCGTTGATTGAGTTTTCTTACAACAACAGTTACCACACGAGTATCGAGACGGCGCCTTATGGGGCTTTGTACGGGCGCAAATGTAGATCTCCTATCTGTTGGGAGGAGGTTGGAGAGCGTAAACTCTCAGGTGCAGAGATTATTCAGATTAACTCAGAGAAGGTACCGTTGATTAAACATAGGTTAGAGACTGCTTTTAGTCGGCATAAGAGTTATGCTGATCCGAAGATAATAGACATTGAGTTTCATGTTGGTGATTACGTGTTTCTTCGGGTTTCGCCTATGAAAGGCGTGGTTCGTTTTGGTGTCAAGGGAAAGTTGGTACCGAGGTACGTTGGTCCTTACGAGATTTCAGAAAGGATTGGAGCTGTGGCTTATCGTCTGGTTCTGCCGCCAGACATGTCTTTAGTGCATCCTGTGTTTCATGTTTCTATGTTGAAAAAGTGCATTTCTGATCCTTCGCACATGATTGTGCCCCAGAGCGTTGAGATTGACCAAGAATTATCGTATGAGGAACAACCAGTTGAGGTTGTTGATACGCAAGTGCGTAAATTGCGGAACAAGGAGATTCTGATGGTCAAAGTTCTCTGGTGCAATCATTCTGTAGAAGAGTTCACTTGGGAGACCGAGTCGGATATGCGGAATCGCTATCCTTTTCTTTTTCCATGAGGTACGATATTTTTAATTTTATGATTTTATGAGTTTTGTTGTGTTACGTGTTTTATTGGTGTTATTGCTTGTTGTGTTAAATTCGAGGACGAATTTTTAATTAGTTGGGGAGAATGTAATATCCCGTAAATATTTAATTTTATTTCTCGAAGAATTCCCGGTAGTTTTCTGGTCGTTTTCGATTAGTGGTTCAGTTTGTGGTTCAACCAATAGGGTTGAACCACACCCTTTTAAATCAGGTCTCAAAAGAGACCTGATTTGCAAGGAGGTCTCGTACGAGACACACCAGGTCTCGTACGAGACCTTAGGAAATTAAGCCTGGTCTCGTACGAGACCAGGGTTCTCGAACGAGAACCAGTTGTAAATTGCTGGTCTCGTTCGAGAACAGCGTATGCCTTCGGGGGGGGGGGGGGGAGCATTTTTGACCTTCAATATTTCATGAATCGATCCTTTTAAATACGTAAACCCTAAACCTAATACATTCTCCATATTTCAAAGAAACCATAGCTGTCATTCCCTTCCGTTTTCGCTGAGAATTTGCTGATCAAATCCCTCTCAAAGTTTTCAGAAAATCATCGGTAAGTTTGTTTAAGAAATTTCAGTTATAGTTTTAAACGGCAATTTCGTATTTTTGATCGTTCTTATTCGTTTTTAGATCGAAATCAAAACCGTTTGTTTCCAGAGATTCTAGACTCAGGTATCTACGATTCCCCACACTGATTTCGTAAAACGGTACGTAATCGACCTCGTTTCAATCGCTGTACGGTTTATCGTTTTAAGTTTATATACACTGTTCTTCGTTGATTTGTTTCTGCCGATTGCTTCTTCCTCTATTGGCGTTGATTTTGCTTCATTCATGTTATAAACCTCTTGGATGATTAGTTTTTAATTGTCTAAGTTATCGGTTAGAGATTCTTGTTTGTTGCCGACTCGGATTCATGGATAAATCGTCGATTACTGTCTTCGTTTCGTTTTTGTTGTTATCTAATTTATGTGTAGCTATTACTTGGGTATGATAATTATGATGTAGTTTCATGGGTTGGTATTTAATCTTGGAATGTTAATATTGAATAAAGCTTACTTTTCTAAGTTTCATGGTTTATATGTTGAGGTTCAAGTTGGCGGGTTGTTTCAATTTTTAAAGGAAAGGGATGGCTATTTGGCCAGTTTAGTCACTATTATGTTTTGATAAAATCAAATAAATTCCTTTAGTTAATTACCACTTAATTTTGTATTTAAACTTGGTATTTGTTTGAATTATGGTTAAGTAAAAAATTAAGCGAGAAATATTTTAAAATTTAAATTATAATTAATCGGGTAATTATATTTAATTTCAAATATCTAATATGGCGTGAAAATTGACTAATTTACAATTTAGCACCTAAACGTTTTTAAAACATATTTAATTAAGTTTTTGGTTAGTAACTTTATATTTTGTTTTAATTATAAACAAAAGTAATAAATTTGATTTCAAATATCAAATTGGCTAAAGTACAATTTAGTCCCTAATTGGCTAAAGTACAGTTTAGTCCCTAAACTTTTATAAACTTAAAATGGTTAAGTTTTAGTTGTAACTTTGGTTACTTGGAATTGAAGTTATTGAGTTCCGCTTTTAAAAGGGATTATTATTTTATCGAATTATTTTATAGTTGATAAACGTTTTAAGTAGGGTTCGACTTGGGTCATTGTAATACCCCAAAATATTTTAAGATAATCAAGTTGTGCCACGTGTTGTTAATGTCGATAAATTAAATTAAGAAGGAATTAATTTAATTATATCAGGAATTTAGAATAAATTTTATTTAGCGGATTAGCGGGATTTAAGGAAATAACTTAGAAAATTAATATAAAATAAAATATTAATCCTGTGACAGAAATTATTTTGCCAAAGTCCGCGAAATATTTTGTAGTATTTATGGTTAAAATCTCGAGTCAATCGGAGACCTTTTAAAAATTTGGATGCAGATAAGTTTTGGGCTAAATTGCAACTTTTGAAAGTTTCAAGGACTAAAGTGCAATTTAGCCAATCATATATAAGAAATGAGATAAGGGAATGAAGGAATCAAGAAGCTATCAGATCATCATTTCCTATCTTTTGTTTCCTTCGCCGTTCTATCGTACGATCTCCGTTTTCGACGTTTTATAGCTCGAACGTATTTTAGTGGAGAATCACGGTAAGCATGTCGTTGTAACTTGGGTTACTTGGAATTGAAGTTATTGAGTTCCGCTTTTAAAAGGGATTACTATTTTATCGAATTATTTTATATTTGATAGACGTTTTGAGTTGGGTTCGACTTGGGTCACCCGACAAGTGAGGTTAGCTTGGTAGTTATTGGTAACTCGGCTAATCCACTATTTGAAAATTTATTATTATTTAAGGATTTTTAAAATAATATTTATAGATTGGATTTTAAAGCGAGAACTCAATAAACTTGTATTTAATTGGGCTTTATTACCTATTGGGTATTTTTGTGTTGTTATGGATTGTTTTATTCCGACGTTTTATTTGTGCTAGTCCTATGTGGTGTCTAGTTCTCTCTAGAGTTAGGGTCTATTTTTAATAATTATTTTATTTGTCTAGACCCGTCTACTATTCGTGCTTCAGAGGGGAACTTGGATTAGTTGCTTGCCGGTTATCACGTGGATTAGCAAGCTGTGAGTTTGTACTTACTATTTACCGCTTTATTAAGTAAATTGTTATTTTAATATTAAATATATATACTGTACGTATATTTCGTATTGCTTTTATATTATAGCTCTTAGTTGGAACATGCTACCTAATGGGCATCATTAGGACTGGGTGCGCACCGGTAATGATCTGGGTAAGATATTTATGGAAATGTGGTAACTCGGTGTGAGCATAGCTCTCGGGACCAAATAGAGTAACTCGGTGTAGCATAGCTCTCGGGACTCTGGATATGGTATAAGTGTGGTCCGTGGTAACTCGGTGTAGCTCAGCTCTCGGGACCAGACCTATTGGATTATGTTTATATTTAAAATTGTGGATTAGGGTTCCAACTATTATTCGTAATATCGTTATTAAATGTTTTAAACGGTTTTAAAGGTTTTCCACTTGATAAATGTAAATAGTGGTATAAACTCATCTCACTATATCTAACCCCGTTGTTTTCCCAATTTTTCCCAGGGTTATGATCTGAGAGAGTCTGATGATCTCCGCATTTTCTTTTCCTCGGAGGTTCCAGTTATTTTAGTAGAACTATCAAATTATTTTATTCTTAGACCGCAGTAGTTGACTAAACGTCTTTATGTTATTCTAGTTGTTGTCTGGTTGGTCCGACGGGATTATTATTGCTTTGGAATGTTATATGATTACTCAGGATTATTTACGTTATGCCTATTTAAGACCAGTATTGGAAAGCATGTTATATTAAATGTTGATTATAATAACTGCTAGATTTAGGCTGAAGTCTCGGTTGCCCCCGAGCTTTGGTTTTCTGCAGGTTTATAGTAATTGTATGTTTTAAGGAAGGCTAGCTACGGGTGTTCGTACTACATTACCCATGCCCGGTCACGATTCATGAAAATGGGTCGTGACAGTTACGAAACAAATCCAAGCGTTTCACCTTTTTAGCAATTTAAGCCAAACGTTTACAAACGTTACGAAACAAATCCAAGTGTTTCACCTTTTTAGCGATTTAAGCCAAATGTTTACAAACGTATGAAACAAATCCATACATTTCACATTTTTAGCGATTTAAGCCAAACGTTTACAAAGGTTATAAAACAAACCCAAATTTTTCACCTTTTTGCAATTTAAGCCAAACGATTATAAACGTTACGAAAAAAAATCCAAGTGTTTCACCTTTTTTGCAATTTAAGCCAAACGTTTACAAACATTACGAAATAAAACCAATCGTTTCTCTATATTAGCAATTTAAGCCAAACTGTTACAAACTTTACGAAATAAATCCAACCGTTTCACCTTTTTAGCGATTTAAACCAAACGTTCACAAACGTTACGAAACAAATTCAAACGTTTCCCCTTTTTAAAGATTTTAGCCAAACATTTACAAACGTTACGAAATAAATCCAAACGTTTCACCATTTTAGCATTTAAAGCCAAACGTCTACAAACGTTACGAAACAAATCCAAACGTTTCACCTTTTTAGTGATTTAAGCCGAACGTTTACAAACGTTACGAAACCAAACAAAACGTTTCACCTTATTAGCAATTTAAACCAATCTTTTTCAAACGTTACGAAACAAATCCAAACGTTTCACATTTTTAGCAATTTAAGCCAAATGTATACAAACGTTACGAAACAAAAACCAAGCGTTTCACCTTTTTAGCGATGTAAGCCAAACGTTTACAAACGTAACGAAACAAATCCAAGCGTTTCACCTTTTTAGCAATTTAAGCCAAACGTTTAAAAACGTTACGAAACAAATCCAAGCTCTTCACCTTTTTAGCAATTTAAGCCAAAAGTTTAGAAAAGTTACGAAACAAATCCAAGCGTTTCACGTTTTTAGCAATTTAAGCCAAACATTACGAAACAAATCCAAACATTTTACCTTTTTAGCGATTTAAGCCAAACGTTTACAAACGGTACAAAACAAATCCAAACGTTTAGCGTTTTTAGCGATTTAAGCGAAACGTTTACAAACGGTACGAAAAAAATCCAAACGTTTCCCTTTTTAGAAATGTAAGCCAAACGTTTACAAACGTTACGAAACAAATCCAAGCATTTCACCTTTTTAGCAATTTAAGCCAAACGTTTATAAACGTTACAAAACAAATCCAAACGTTTCCCCTTTTTAGCAATTTAAGCCAAACATTTATAAACGTAACGAAAAAATCCAAATGTTTCGCCTTTTTAGCGATTTAAGCCAAACGTTTACAAAGGTTAGGAAACGAATCTAAATGTTTCACCTTTTTAGGAATTTGAGCCAAACGTTTACAAACGTTACGAAACAAATCCAAGCGTTTCAACTTTTTAGCAATTTGAGCCAAACGTTTACAAACGTTATGAAACAAATCCAAAAGTTTTACCTTTTTAGAAATTTAAGCCAAGCGCTTACAAACATTACGAAACAAATCCAAAAGTTTCACCTTTTTAACGATTTAAGCAGAACGTTTACAAACGTTACGAAATAAAACCAGACGTTTCACCTTTTAGCGATTTTAGCCGAACGTTTACAAACGTTACGAAACAAATTCAAACGTTTCCCCATTTTAGCAATTTAAGCCAAATGTTTAAAAATTTACGAAAAAAATCTAAATGTTTCTCCATTTTAGCGATTTAAGCTTAATGTTTACAAACGTTACGCAATAAATCTAAACATTTCACCTTTTTAGCGATTTAAGCCAAACCTTTACAAACGTTACGAAACAAATCAAAACTTTTTTACGGAACAAATCCAAACGCTTCACATTTTTAGCAATTTAAGCTAAACGTTTACAAACGTTACGAAACAAAACCAAGTGTTTCACCTTTTTAGCAATTTAAGCCAAACGTTTGCAAACGTAACGAAACAAATCCAAGTGATTCACCTTTTTAGCAATTTAAGCCAACCGTTTACAAACATTAGGAAACAAATCCAATTGTTTCACCTTCTAAGCGATTGAAGCCAAATGTTTACAAACGATACGACACAAATCCAAACGTTTCCCCTTTTTAGCAAATTAAGCCCAACGTTTACAAACGTTTCGAAACAAAACCAAATGTTTCAAACGTTACGAAACAAATCCAAAAGTTTTGCATTTTTAGCGATTCAAGCCAAACGTTTACAAACATTACGAAACAAAACCAAGCGTTTCACCTTTTTAGCAATTTAAGCCAAACGTTTACGAATGTTAGGAAACAAATCCAATCGTTTCCCCTTTTAGCAATTTAAGCCAAACGTTTATAAACATTACGAAACAAATCCAAGCGTTTCACCTTTTTAGCAATTTAA
Source organism: Mercurialis annua (assembly GCF_937616625.2). Lineage (NCBI taxonomy): Eukaryota > Viridiplantae > Streptophyta > Magnoliopsida > Malpighiales > Euphorbiaceae > Mercurialis > Mercurialis annua. Next base: position 41,993,542 of record NC_065572.1, read on the forward strand.
GCCAAACGTTTACAAACGCTACGAAAGAAATCCAAACGTTTCATCTTTTTTGCGATTTAAGCAAAACGTTTACAAACGTATGAAACAAATCCAAACGTTTCACCTTTTTAGCGATTTAAGGCAAAACATTTACAAATATATGAAACAAATTCAAACGTTTCACCTTTTTAGCGATTTTAGCCAAACGTTTACAAATGCTATGAAACAAATCCAAACGTTTCACCATTTTAGCATTCTAAGCCAAACGTTTACAAACGTTACGAAACAAATCCAAAAGTTTCACCTTATTAGCGATTTCAGCCGAACGTGTACAAATGTTACGAAATAAAACCAAATGTTTCACCTTTTAGCGATTTTAGCCGAACGTTTACAAAAGTTACGAAACAAATTCAAGCATTTCCCCATTTTAGCAATTTAAGCCCAACGTATAAAATGTTACGAAACAAATCCAAACGTTTCCCCATTTTAGCGATTTAAGCCAAACGTTTACAAACGTTACGCAACAAATCTGAACATTTCACCTTTTTAGCGATTTAAGGCAAACCTTTACAACCGTTACGAAACAAATCCAAACTTTTTTACAAAAAAAATCCAAACGTTTCACATTATTAGCAATTTAAGCAAAACGTTTACAAACGTAACAAAACAAATCCAAGTGTTCCACCTTTATAGCAACTAAAGCCAAATGTTTACAAACGTTACGAAATAAATCCAAACGTTTCACCTTCCTAGCGATTAAAGCCAAACGTTTACACACGGTACGAAACAAATCCAAACGTTTCCCCTTTTTAGCGATTCAAGCCAAACGTTTATAAACTCTACGAAACAAATCAAAACGTTTCGCCGTTTTAGCAATCTAAGTCAAACGTTTATAAACGTTACGAAACAAATCCAAGCGTTTCTCCTTTTTAGCAATTTAAGCCAAACGTTTACAAATGTTACGAAACAAATCAAAACGTTTCACCTTTTAGCAATTTGAGCCAAACATTACGAAACAAATCTAAATATTTCACCTTTTTAGCGATTTATGCCAAACATTTACAAACGATACAAAACAAAACCAAACGTTTCACCTCTTTAGTAATTTAAGCCAAACGTTTACAAACGTTGCGAAACGAATCCAAACGTTTCCACTTTTTAGCGATTTAAGCCAAACGTTTACAAACGTTGCGAAACGAATCCAAACGTTTCCACTTTTTAGCGATTTAAGGCAAACGTTTACAAACGTTACGAAACGAATCCAAACGTTTCCCCTTTTTCGCGATTAAGCCAAACGTTTACAAACGTTACGAAACAAATCCAAACGTTTCACCTTTTTAGCGATTAAAGACAAACGTTCACAAAATGTTACGAAACAAATCTAAGCGTTTTGCCTTTTTAAAAATTTAAGCCAAACGTTTACAAATGTTACGAAACAAATCCAAACGTTTCACCTTTTTAGCGATTTAAGCCAAACGTTTACAAACATTACGAAACAAATCAAAACGTTTCACCTTTTTAGCGATTTAAGCCAAACATTTACAAATGTTACGAAACAAAACCAAACGTTTAAAACGTTATGAAACAAATCCAAAAGTTTTGAACTTTTAGCGATTTAAGCCTAATGTTTACAACATTACGAAACAAAACCAAGCTTTTAAAAATTGGGTTAATTCCTAAAAAAATCACGAACTTTACACGAAATTTCATTTTAATCATGAATTTTAAAAGTTGTCATTTAAAGGCTTGAACTTTCATTTTGTTTCAAATCTATCGTCAAAGTAAAATCCAGTGTATTTTATCGAACCAAAAATTCCTAATCCTATATACTCTAACTAAAAGATAATAAGATTTAATGTCGATTTATGATTTGAGTCTTTCATTAATGTTTTATTGAAGAATTTAATCAACAAAAATACACTGAAATGATAGATTTGAAACAAAATGAAAGTTCGTGCCTTTAAATGACAACTTTTAAAGGTCATGATTAAAATGAAACTTCGTGTAAAGTTCGTGATTTTTTTAGGAATTAACCCTTAAAAATTTAAGCATAACGTTTACGAACGTTATGAAACAAATCCAAGCGTTTCATTTTTTTAGCAATTTAAGCCAAACGTTTACAAACGTTACGAAACAAATCCAAGCATTTCACCTTTTTAGCAATTTAAGCCAAACATTTACAAACGTTACGAAACAAATCCAAACGTTTCACCTTTTTAGCGATTTAAGCCAAACGTTTACAAACGTTACGAAACAAATCCAAGCATTTCACCTTTTTAGCAATTTAAGCCAAACATTTACAAACGTTACGAAACAAATCCAAACGTTTCACCTTTTTAGCGATTTAAGCCAAACGTTTACAAACGTATGAAATAAATCCAAACGTTTCCCCTTTTTAGCAATTTAAGTTTGTTTACAAAGGTTATGAAACAAATACAAGCCAAGCATTTACAAACATTACGAAACAAATCCAAGCATTTCACTATTTTAGAAAATTAAGCCAAACTTTTACAAACTTTAAGAAACAAATCCAACTATTTCACCTTTTTAGCGATTTAAGCCAACCGTTTACAAACATTACCAAACAAATCCAAACGTTTCACCTTTTTAGCAATTTTAGCCAAACGTTTACAAACGGTACGAAACAAATCCCAACGTTTCACCATTTAGGCTTTTTAAACCAAATGTTTACAAACGTTACCACACAAATCCAAACGTTTCACCTTTTTAGCGATTTAAGCTAAACGCTTACAAATGTTACGAAACAAAACCAAGCGTTTCACCTTTTTAGCAATTGAAGCCAAACTTTTACAAACGTTACGAAACAAATCCAAGCGTTTCACCTTTTTAGTAATTTAAGCCAAACGTTTACAAACGTTAAGAAACAAATCCAAACGTTTCCCCTTTTTAGCTATTTAAGCCAAACGTTTAAAAAAAAATCAAAACGTTTCACCTTTTTAGTGATTTAAGCCATACGTTTTCAAAGGTTATGAAACAAATCCAAATGTTTCACCTTTTTAGCAATTTAAGTCAAACATTTACAAACATTACGAAACAAATCGAAGCGTTTAACATGTTTAGCTATTTAAGCCAAACGTTTACATACGTTACGAAACAAATCCAAACGTTTAAACTTTTGAGTGATTGAAGCCAAACGTTTACAAATGTTACGAAACTAATCCAAATGTTTCGAAACAAATCCAAACCTTAAAAACGTTATGAAACAAAACCAAATGTTTCACCTTTTTAGCGATTTAAGCCAAATGTTTACAAACGTTTCGAAACAAATCCAAACGTCTCACCTTTTTAGCAATTTAAGCCAAACGTTTACTAACGTTACGGAACAAAACCAAAGGTTTTACATTTTTAGTGATTTAAACCCAAACATTTACAAATGCTACGAAACTACTTCAAACGTTTCACCTTTTTAGCGATTGAACCCAAACGTTTACAAACGTTATGAAACAAATCCAAATGTTTCACGTTTTAGCAATTTAATCCAAAAGTTTCGAAACAAAACCAAATGTTTAACCTTTTTAGCGATTTAAGCCAAATGTTTACAAACGTTTCGACACAAAACAAAACGTTTAAAACGTTACGAAACAAATCCAAACGTTTATAAACGTTACGAAGCAAAACCAAACATTTCACCTTTTTTGATATTTAAGCCAAACGTTTACAAACGTTACGAAACAAAACCAAACGTTTCACCTTTTTAGCGATTTAGCCAAATGTTTAAACGAAATAAAACCAAACGTTTCACCTTTTTAGCAATTTAAGCCAAACGTTTACAAACGTTACTAAACAAAACCAAACGTTTCACCTTTTTAGCAATTTAAGCCAAACGTTTACAAACGTTACGAAACATATCCAAACGTTTCACTTTTTTAGTCATTTAAGCCAAACGTTTACAGACGTTACAAAACAAATCCAAACGTTTCCCCTTTTTAGCGATTTAAGCCAAACGTTTACAAACATTACGAAACAAACCAAACGTTTCACCTTTTTAGCGACTTAATCCAAACTTTTACAAATATTACGAAATAAAACCAAACGTTTAAAACGTTACGAAACAAATCCAATTGTTTACAAACGTTACAAAAAAAAACAAACATTTCCCCAGTTTAGCGATCTAAGCCAAACGTTTATAAACGTTACGAAACAAAACCAAATATTTGTAATAGTTACGAAACAAATTCAAACGTTTCACATTTTTAGTGATTTAAGCCAAACATTTTAAAGCGCTAATAAACAAATCCAAACGTTTCATTTTTTTAGTGATTGAAGCCAAATGTTTACAAACATTACGAAACAAATCCAAACGTTTAAAACGTTATGAAACAAATCCAACCATTTTACCTTTTTAGCGATTTAAGCTGGACGTTTACAAAGGTTACGAAATAAAACCAAACGTTTCATCTTTTTAGTGATTTAAGCCAAACGATTACAAACGAGACGAAACAAATCCAAAGGTTTCACCTTTTTAGCAATTTAAGCCAAACATTTACAAAATATTACGAAAAAATCCAAACGTTTCATCTTTTTAGCGATTTAAGCCAAACATGTCACCTTTTTTAGTAATTTAAAATAAACTTTTAAAACTTTATGAAACAAATCCAAACGTTTCCCATTTTTATTTATTTAAGCCAAACGTTTGCAAAAGTTACGAAACAAATCCAAACGTTTCTCCATTTTAGTGATTTAAGCCAAACGTTTACAAAAGTTACGAAACAAATCCAAGCGTTTCAACATTATAGCAATTTAAGCTAAACGCTTTGTAATAAATCCCAGCGTTTCACCTTTTTAGCAATTTAAACCAAACGTTTAAAACTTTACGAAACAAATCCAAACGTTTTACATTTGTAGCAATTTAAGCCAAACGTTACGAAACAAATCCAAACGTTTCATCTTTTTATCAATTTAAGCAAAACGTTTACAAACGTTACAAAACAAATCCAAACGTTTCACCTTTTTACCGATTTAAACCGAACGTTTACAAACGTTACGAAAAAAAAAAAACGTTTCCCCTTTTTTTGCGATTTAAGCCAAACGTTTTCAAAGGTTACGGAACAAATCCAAATGTTTCACCTTTTAAGCGATTTAAGCGTAACGTTTACAAACATTCCGAAACAAATCCAAACGTTTCGTTTTTTTAGTAATTTAAGCCAAATGTTTGCAAACGTTACAAAATAAATCCAAGCGTTTTACCTTTTTAGCGATTTAAGACAAACGTTACGAAATAAATCCAAACGTTTCACCTTTTTAGCGATTTAAGACAAACATATACAAACGTTTCCAAAAACAAATCCAAACGTTTCACCTTTTTAGTGGTTTAAGCCAAACGTTTACAAACGTTACGAAATAAATCCAATCGTTTCAACTTTTTAGCGATTTAAGCCAAACGTTTAGAAACGGTTACGAAACGAATCCAAGCATTTTGCCTTTTTACCAATTTAAGCCAAACTTTTACAAACGTTACGAAACAAATCCAAACGTTTCACCTTTTTAGCGATTTAAGCCGAACGTTTACAAACATTACGAAACTAAACCAAACGTTTTACTTTATTAGCAATTTAAACCAAATGTTTACAAACGTTACGAAACAAATCCAAACGTTTCACATTTTTAGCAATTTAAGCCAAGCGTTTACAAACTTTACGAAACAAAAACCTAGCGTTTCACCTTTTTAGCAATATAAGCCAAACTTATACAAACGTAACGAAACAAATCCAAGCGTTTCACCTTTTTAGCAATTTAAGTAAAACGTTTACAAACGTTACGAAACGAATCCAAGCTCATCACCTATTTAGCAATTTAAGCCAAAAGTTTATAAAAGTTATGAAACAAATTCAAGCGTTTCACGTTTTTAGCAATTTAAGCCAAACGTTTACAAACGTTACGAAACAAATCCAAACATTTCACCTTTTTAGCGATTTAAGCCAAACGTTTACAAACGGTACAAAACAAATCCAAACGTTTAACCTTTTTAGCAATTTAAGCGAAACGTTTACAAACGGTACGAAACAAATCCAAACGTTTCACCTTTTTAGCAAAGTAAGCCAAATGTTTACAAACGTTACAAAACAAATCCAAGCGTTTCACCTTTTTAGCATTTTAAGCAAAACGTTTATAAATGTTACGAAACAAATCCAAGCGTTTCACCTTTTTAGCAATTTAAGCCAAACGTTTATAAACGTTACGAAAAAATCCATATGTTTCTCCTTTTATCGATTTAAGCCAAACGTTTACAAAGGTTATGAAAAAATCTAAATGTTTCACCTTTTTAGCAATTTAAGCTAAACGTTTACAAACGTTACGAAACAAATCCAAGCGTTTTACCTTTTTAGCAATATAAGCCAAGCGTTTACAAACGTTACAAAACAAATCTAAAAGTTTCACCTTTTTTGCGATTTAAGCCGAACGTTTACAAACATTACGAAATAAAACCAAACGTTTCACTTGTTTAGCGATTTTAGCCGAACGTTTACAAACGTTACGAAACAAATTCAAATGTTTCCCCATTTTAGCTATTTAAGCCAAATGTTTAAAACTTTAAGAAACAAATCCAAACTTGTCCCCAGTTTAGCAATTTAAGCTTAACGTATCAAACCTTACGCAATAAATCTAAACATTTCACCTTTTTAGCGATTTAAGCCCAACGTTTACAGACGTTATGAAACAAAACAAGGCGTTTCACTTTTTAGCAATTTAAGCCAAACGTTTACAAACGTAACGAAACAAATCCAAGTGATTCACCTTTTTAGCAATTTAAGCCAAACGTTTACAAACGTAACGAAACAAATCCAAGTGTTCCACCTTTTTAGCAATTAAAAACAAATCTAATCGTTTCACCTTCTAAGCGATTAAATCCAAACGTTTACAAACAGTACGACACAAATCCAAACTTTTCACCTTTTTAGCGAATTAAGCCCAACGCACAAACGTTATGAAACAAAACAAAACGTTTCAAACGTTATGAAACAAATACAAAAGTTTCGCATTTTTAGCGATTTAAACCAAACGTTTACAAACATTACGAAACAAAACCAAGCGTTTCACCTTTTTAGCTATTTATGCCAAACGTTTACGAACGTTAGAAAACAAATCCAAGCGTTTCCCCTTTTAGCAATTTAAGCCAAACGTTTACAAACGTTACAAAACAAATCCATGCGTTTAACCTTTTTAGCAATTTAAGCCAAACGTTTACAAACGTTACGAAACAAAACCAAACGTTTCACCTTTTTAGCTATAAAAGCCAAACGTTTACAAACGTATGAAACAAATCCATACATTCCACCTTTTTAGCGATTTAAGCCAAACGTTTACAAAGGTTATGAAACAAATCCAAAATTTTCACCTTTTTTGCAGTTTAAACCAAACGATTACAAACCTTACGAAACAAATCTAAGTGTTTCACCTTTTTAGCAATTTATGCCAAACGTTTACAAACGGTACGAAACAAATCCAAACGTTTCCCCTTTTTAGCGATTCAAGCCAAACGTTTCTAAATATACGAAACAAATCAAAATGTTTCCCCTTTTTAGCAATTTAAGCCAAACGTTTACAAACGTTACGAAACAAATTCAAGCGTTTCTCCTTTTTAGCAATTTAAGCCAAACGTTTACAAACGTTACGAAACAAATCAAAGCGTTTCACCTTTTTAGCAGTTTAAGCCAAACGTTACGAAACAAATCCAAACGTTTCACCTTTTTAGCTATTTAAGTCAAACTTTTACAAACTATACAAAACAAATCCAAACGTTTTACCTCTTTGGCGATTTAATCCAAACATTTACAAACATTATGAAACGAATCCAAACATTTAACTTTTTTTAGCTATTTAAGCCAAACGTTTACAAACGATACAAAACAAATCCAAACGTTTTACCTCTTTGGCGATTTAATCCAAACGTTTACAAACGTTATGAAACGAATCCAAACGTTTCATCTTTTTAGCAATTTAAGCAAAAAGTTTACAAACGTTACGAAACGAATCCAAATATTTCACCTTTTTAGCGATATAAGCCTAAAAATTATAGACGTTACGAAACAAATCCAAACGTTTCACCTTTTTAGCGATTTAAGACAAACGTTCACAAAATGTTACGAAACAAATCCAAGCGTTTCGCCTTTTTAACAATTTAAGCCAAACGTTTACAAACATTAAGAAACAAATCCAAATGTTTCACCTTTTTAGCGATTTAAGCCGAACGTTTACAAATATTACGAAATAAATCCAAACGTTTCACCTTTTTAGCGATTTAATCCTAATGTTTACAAACCCTTCAAAACAAATCCAAACGTTTCACCTCTTTAGCGATTTAAGCCAAACGTTTACAAACGTTACGACGCAAATCCAAACATTTCACATTTTTAGCGATTTAAGCCAAAAGTTTAGAAACGGTTACGAAACAAATCCAAGCGTTTCGCCTTTTTACCAATTTAAGCCAAACATTTACAAACGTTACGAAACAAATCCAAACGTTTCACCTTTTTAGCGATTTAAGCCGAACGTTTACAAACGTTGCAAAACAAAACCAAACGTTTCACCTTATTAGCCATTTAAACCAAACGTTTACAAACGTTACAAAACAAATCCAAACGTTTCACATTTTTAGCCATTTAAGCCAAACGTTTACAAACTTTACGGGAAAAAAAACCAAGCGTTTCACCTTTTTAGCAATATAAGCCAAACATTTACAAACGTAACGAAACAAATCCAAGCGTTTCACATTTTTAGCAATTTTAGCCAAACGTTTACAAATGTTACGAAACAAATCCAAACATTTCACCTTTTTTGCGATTTAAGCCAAACGTTTACAAACGGTACAAAACAAAACCAAACATTTAACCTTTTTAGCGATTTAAGCAAAACGTTTACAAACGGTACGAAACAAATCCAAACGTTTCTCCTTTTTAGCAATGTAAGCCAAACATTTACAAACGTCACGAAAGAAATCCAAGCGTTTCACCTTTTTAGCAATTTAAGCCAAACGTTTATAAACGTTACGAAACAAATCCAAGCGTTTCACCTTTTTAGAAATTTAAGCCAAACATTTATAAACATTACGAAAAAATCCAAATGTTTCGCCTTTTTAGCGATTTAAGCCAAACGTTTACAAAGGTTATGAAACAAATCTAAATGTTTCACCTTTTTAGAAATTTAAGCCAAACGTTTACAAACGTTACGAAACAAATCCAAGTGTTTCAATTTTTTAGCAATTCGATCCAAACGTTTACAAACGTTACGAAACAAATCCAAGAGTTTTATCATTTTAGCAATTTAAGCCAAGCGTTTACAAACGTTACGAAACAAATCCAAAAGTTTCACCTTTTTAGCGATTTAAGCCGAACATTTACAAACGTTACGAAATAAAACCAAACGTTTCACCTTTTTAGCGATTTTAGCCGAACGTTTACAAACGTTACGAAACAAATTCAAGCATTTTCCCATTTTAGCGATTTAAGCCAAACGTTTAAAACTTTACGAAACAAATCCAAACGTTTCCCCATTTTAGCGATTTAATCTTAACGTTTACAAACATTACGCAATAAATTTAAACGTTTCACCTTTTTAGCAATTTAAGCCAAACGTTTACAAACGTTACGAAACATATCCAAACGTTTCACTTTTTTAGTCATTTAAGCCAAACGTTTACAGACGTTACAAAACAAATCCAAACGTTTCCCCTTTTTAGCGATTTAAGCCAAACGTTTACAAACGTTACGAAACAAACCAAACGTTTCACCTTTTTAGCGACTTAATCCAAACTTTTACAAATATTACGAAATAAAACCAAACGTTTAAAACGTTACGAAACAAATCCAATTGTTTACAAACGTTACAAAAAAAAAAACAAACATTTCCCCAGTTTAGCGATCTAAGCCAAACGTTTATAAACGTTACGAAACAAAACCAAACATTTGTAATAGTTACGAAACAAATTCAAACGTTTCACATTTTTAGTGATTTAAGCCAAACATTTTAAAGCGCTAATAAACAAATCCAAACGTTTCATTTTTTTAGTGATTGAAGCCAAATGTTTACAAACATTACGAAACAAATCCAAACGTTTAAAACGTTATGAAACAAATCCAACCATTTTACCTTTTTAGCGATTTAAGCTGGACGTTTACAAAGGTTACGAAATAAAACCAAACGTTTCATCTTTTTAGTGATTTAAGCCAAACGATTACAAACGAGACGAAACACATCCAAAGGTTTCACCTTTTTAGCAATTTAAGCCAAACATTTACAAAATATTACGAAAAAATCCAAACGTTTCATCTTTTTAGCGATTTAAGCCAAACATTTCACCTTATTTAGTAATTTAAAATAAACTTTTAAAACTTTATGAAACAAATCCAAATGTTTCCCATTTTTATTTATTTAAGCCAAACGTTTGCAAAAGTTACGAAACAAATCCAAACGTTTCTCCATTTTAGTGATTTAAGCCAAACGTTTACAAAAGTTACGAAACAAATCCAAGCGTTTCAACATTATAGCAATTTAAGCTAAACGCTTTGTAATAAATCCCAGCGTTTCACCTTTTTAGCAATTTAAACCAAACGTTTAAAACTCTACGAAACAAATCCAAACGTTTTACATTTGTAGCAATTTAAGCCAAACGTTACGAAACAAATCCAAACGTTTCATCTTTTTATCAATTTAAGCAAAACGTTTACAAACGTTACAAAACAAATCCAAACGTTTCACCTTTTTACCGATTTAAACCGAACGTTTACAAACGTTACGAAAAAAAAAAAAACGTTTCCCCTTTTTTTGCGATTTAAGCCAAACGTTTTCAAAGGTTACGGAACAAATCCAAATGTTTCACCTTTTAAGCGATTTAAGCGTAACGTTTACAAACATTCCGAAACAAATCCAAACGTTTCGTTTTTTTAGTAATTTAAGCCAAATGTTTACAAACGTTACAAAATAAATCCAAGCGTTTTACCTTTTTAGCGATTTAAGACAAACGTTACGAAATAAATCCAAACGTTTCACCTTTTTAGCGATTTAAGACAAACATATACAAACGTTTCCAAAAACAAATCCAAACGTTTCACCTTTTTAGTGGTTTAAGCCAAACATTTACAAACGTTACGAAATAAATCCAATCGTTTCAACTTTTTAGCGATTTAAGCCAAACGTTTAGAAACGGTTACGAAACGAATCCAAGCATTTTGCCTTTTTACCAATTTAAGCCAAACTTTTACAAACGTTACGAAACAAATCCAAACATTTCACCTTTTTAGCGATTTAAGCCGAACGTTTAGAAACATTACGAAACTAAACCAAACGTTTTACTTTATTAGCAATTTAAACCAAATGTTTACAAACGTTACGAAACAAATCCAAACGTTTCACATTTTTAGCAATTTAAGCCAAGCGTTTACAAACTTTACGAAACAAAAACCTAGCGTTTCACCTTTTTAGCAATATAAGCCAAACTTATACAAACGTAACGAAACAAATCCAAGCGTTTCACCTTTTTAGCAATTTAAGTAAAACGTTTACAAACGTTACGAAACGAATCCAAGCTCATCACCTATTTAGCAATTTAAGCCAAAAGTTTATAAAAGTTATTAACAAATTCAAGCGTTTCACGTTTTTAGCAATTTAAGCCAAACGTTTACAAACGTTACGAAACAAATCCAAACATTTCACCTTTTTAGCGATTTAAGCCAAACGTTTACAAACGGTACAAAACAAATCCAAACGTTTAACCTTTTTAGCAATTTAAGCGAAACGTTTACAAACGGTACGAAACAAATCCAAACGTTTCACCTTTTTAGCAAAGTAAGCCAAATGTTTACAAACGTTACAAAACAAATCCAAGCGTTTCACCTTTTTAGCATTTTAAGCAAAACGTTTATAAATGTTACGAAACAAATCCAAGCGTTTCACCTTTTTAGCAATTTAAGCCAAACGTTTATAAACGTTACGAAAAAATCCATATGTTTCTCCTTTTATCGATTTAAGCCAAACGTTTACAAAGGTTATGAAAAAATCTAAATGTTTCACCTTTTTAGCAATTTAAGCTAAACGTTTACAAACGTTACGAAACAAATCCAAGCGTTTTACCTTTTTAGCAATATAAGCCAAGCGTTTACAAACGTTACAAAACAAATCTAAAAGTTTCACCTTTTTTGCGATTTAAGCCGAACGTTTACAAACATTACGAAATAAAACCAAACGTTTCACTTGTTTAGCGATTTTCGCCGAACGTTTACAAACGTTACGAAACAAATTCAAATGTTTCCCCATTTTAGCTATTTAAGCCAAATGTTTAAAACTTTAAGAAACAAATCCAAACTTGTCCCCAGTTTAGCAATTTAAGCTTAACGTATCAAACCTTACGCAATAAATCTAAACATTTCACCTTTTTAGCGATTTAAGCCCAACGTTTACAGACGTTATGAAACAAAACCAAGCGTTTCACTTTTTAGCAATTTAAGCCAAACGTTTACAAACGTAACGAAACAAATCCAAGTGATTCACCTTTTTAGCAATTTAAGCCAAACGTTTACAAACGTAACGAAACAAATCCAAGTGTTCCACCTTTTTAGCAATTAAAAACAAATCCAATCGTTTCACCTTCTAAGCGATTAAATCCAAACGTTTACAAACAGTACGACACAAATCCAAACTTTTCACCTTTTTAGCGAATTAAGCCCAACGCACAAACGTTATGAAACAAAACAAAACGTTTCAAACGTTATGAAACAAATACAAAAGTTTCGCATTTTTAGCGATTTAAACCAAACGTTTACAAACATTACGAAACAAAACCAAGCGTTTCACCTTTTTAGCAATTTATGCCAAACGTTTACGAACGTTAGAAAACAAATCCAAGCGTTTCCCCTTTTAGCAATTTAAGCCAAACGTTTACAAACGTTACAAAACAAATCCATGCGTTTAACCTTTTTAGCAATTTAAGCCAAATGTTTACAAACGTTACGAAACAAAACCAAACGTTTCACCTTTTTAGCTATAAAAGCCAAACGTTTACAAACGTATGAAACAAATCCATACATTCCACCTTTTTAGCGATTTAAGCCAAACGTTTACAAAGGTTATGAAACAAATCCAAAATTTTCACCTTTTTTGCAGTTTAAACAAAACGATTACAAACCTTACGAAACAAATCTAAGCGTTTCACCTTTTTAGCAATTTATGCCAAACGTTTACAAACGGTACGAAACAAATCCAAACGTTTCCCCTTTTTAGCGATTCAAGCCAAACGTTTCTAAATATACGAAACAAATCAAAATGTTTCCCCTTTTTAGCAATTTAAGCCAAACGTTTACAAACGTTACGAAACAAATTCAAGCGTTTCTCCTTTTTAGCAATTTAAGCCAAACGTTTACAAACGTTACGAAACAAATCAAAGCGTTTCACCTTTTTAGCAGTTTAAGCCAAAAGTTACGAAACAAATCCAAACGTTTCACCTTTTTAGCTATTTAAGTCAAACTTTTACAAACTATACAAAACAAATCCAAACGTTTTACCTCTTTGGCGATTTAATCCAAACATTTACAAACATTATGAAACGAATCCAAACATTTAACTTTTTTTAGCTATTTAAGCCAAACGTTTACAAACGATACAAAACAAATCCAAACGTTTTACCTCTTTGGCGATTTAATCCAAACGTTTACAAACGTTATGAAACGAATCTAAACGTTTCATCTTTTTAGCAATTTAAGCAAAAAGTTTACAAACGTTACGAAACGAATCCAAACATTTCACCTTTTTAGCGATATAAGCCAAAAAATTATAGACGTTACGAAACAAATCCAAACGTTTCACCTTTTTAGCGATTTAAGACAAACGTTCACAAAATGTTACGAAACAAATCCAAGCGTTTCGCCTTTTTAACAATTTAAGCCAAACGTTTACAAACATTAAGAAACAAATCCAAATGTTTCACCTTTTTAGCGATTTAAGCCGAACGTTTACAAATATTACGAAATAAATCCAAACGTTTCACCTTTTTAGCGATTTAATCCTAATGTTTACAAACCCTTCAAAACAAATCCAAACGTTTCACCTCTTTAGCGATTTAAGCCAAACGTTTACAAACGTTACGACGCAAATCCAAACATTTCACATTTTTAGCGATTTAAGCCAAAAGTTTAGAAACGGTTACGAAACAAATCCAAGCGTTTCGCCTTTTTACCAATTTAAGCCAAACATTTACAAACGTTACGAAACAAATCCAAACGTTTCACCTTTTTAGCGATTTAAGCCGAACGTTTACAAACGTTGCAAAACAAAACCAAACGTTTCACCTTATTAGCCATTTAAACCAAACGTTTACAAACGTTACAAAACAAATCCAAATGTTTCACATTTTTAGCCATTTAAGCCAAACGTTTACAAACTTTACGGGAAAAAAAACCAAGCGTTTCACCTTTTTAGCAATATAAGCCAAACATTTACAAACGTAACGAAACAAATCCAAGCGTTTCACATTTTTAGCAATTTTAGCCAAACGTTTACAAATGTTACGAAACAAATCCAAACATTTCACCTTTTTTGCGATTTAAGCCAAACGTTTACAAACGGTACAAAACAAAACCAAACATTTAACCTTTTTAGCGATTTAAGCAAAACGTTTACAAACGGTACGAAACAAATCCAAACGTTTCGCCTTTTTAGCAATGTAAGCCAAACATTTACAAACGTCACGAAAGAAATCCAAGCGTTTCACCTTTTTAGCAATTTAAGCCAAACGTTTATAAACGTTACGAAACAAATCCAAGCGTTTCACCTTTTTAGAAATTTAAGCCAAACATTTATAAACATTACGAAAAAATCCAAATGTTTCGCCTTTTTAGCGATTTAAGCCAAACGTTTACAAAGGTTATGAAACAAATCTAAATGTTTCACCTTTTTAGCAATTTAAGCCAAACGTTTACAAACGTTACGAAACAAATCCAAGTGTTTCAATTTTTTAGCAATTCGATCCAAACGTTTAGAAACGTTACGAAACAAATCCAAGCGTTTTACCATTTTAGCAATTTAAGCCAAGCGTTTACAAACTTTACGAAACAAATCCAAAAGTTTCACCTTTTTAGCGATTTAAGCCGAACATTTACAAACGTTACGAAATAAAACCAAACGTTTCACCTTTTTAGCGATTTTAGCCGAACGTTTACAAACGTTACGAAACAAATTCAAGCATTTTCCCATTTTAGCGATTTAAGCCAAACGTTTAAAACTTTACGAAACAAATCCAAACGTTTCCCCATTTTAGCGATTTAATCTTAACGTTTACAAACATTACGCAATAAATCTAAACATTTCACCTTTTAAGCGATTTAAGCCAAACCTTTACAAACGTTACGAAACAAATCAAAACGTTTTTACGAAACAAATCAAAACGTTTCACAGTTTTGGCAATTTAAGCCAAACCTTTACAAACGTTACGAAACAAAACCAAGCGTTTCACCTTTTTAGCAATTTAAGCCAAACGTTTACAAACGTAACGAAACAAATCCAAGCGATTCACCTATTTAGCAATTTAAGCCAACCCTTTACAAACATTAGAAAACAAATCCAAGCGTTCCACCTTTTTAGAAATTAAAGCCAAACGTTTAAAAACGTTACGAAACAAATCCAATCGTTTCACCTTCTAAGCGATTGAAGTCAAACGTTTACAAACGGTTGCTGTCAGTCGCTACCTCAAATATCAGATGACTGATGAGAAATCTTTCAAGGCGCAGTCCCATGAGGTGCAGAAAATCGCTCATGAAATTATATCTGAAGGTATGGTTCTCGATGAACAATTTCAAGTCGTTGTTTTTATTGACAAGTTACCTCGTTCGTGGAAGGATTTTAAAATTCTCTCAGGCACAAAACCAAGGAATTTTCGCTGGAAAGTTTGATAACTCGCCTTCGAATTGAGGAAAAGGCGAGAAAACAGGACCAAAGAGATGAAGTGCTTGTTGTCTCAAACAACACAAGAAAGTTTGGTTCGGCGAATCTGAAGCTAAATGGAAAAAACTTTTAAGAACCAGAATCGCAATTCAAACTCGAACCAAAATGTGAACCGCAACAAAATGAACCATAATGGTAATCCTTCAAGGAACCATAATGTGAAACAGCAACCACCTGTGAGAAATGATCTGCCACCATTTTTATGTTTTAATTGTGGCAAACCAGGTCATATGGCACGTAAGTGTCGGAACAGGCCAAATACTGCATGGCAGGCTAACTTGACTGAAGAGCCTTTTACGGCTATGATAACTGAAATGATGGCTAAGATCAGCCTTGTAGGTGGATCAAATGGGTGGTGGGTAGACAACGGCGCAAATCGCCATGTCTGCTATGATCGTGCTATGTTCAAAACATACACGGCTGTTAATGATAAGAAAGTGTTGCTGGGTGATACTCAAACCACTACTGTTGCTGGAATTGGTACTGTTGAACTGAAGTTTACTTCAGGAAAAACTTTAATTTTAAAGGATGTGATGCACATTCCTATGATTAGGAAGAATTTGGTGTCTGGCTATCTCCTCAACAAGGCGGGGTTTTTTCAGACTATTGGAGGTGATTTGTACACCATTGCCAAAAATGGTATCTTTGTGGGAAAGGGCTATGCTTGTGAGGTTATGTTAAAAATGAATGTTGAAATTATTAATAAAGATTCTGTTTCTGTTTACTTGATTTGTGATTTTAATATTTGGCATACTAGACTCTGCCATGTAAACAAAAGAATAATAAGCAACATGAGCACCCTAGGATTAATTCCAAAAAAGAATCAAACTGAGTTTGAAAGATGTGAATTCTGTAGTCAAGCCAAGATAACAAAAACATCTCATAAATCAATAATTAGAGAATCTGAACCTGTATATTTAATATATTCTGATATATGTGAACTTGATGGTACCTTGACTAGAAATGGCAAACGATACTTTATCACTTTTATTGAGGATTGTTCTGATTTCACATATGTGTATTTGATAAAAATTAAAAGTGATGCACTTGATATGTTCAAGTTATTTGTTTCAGAAATTGGAAATCAATTCAATAAGAAAATCAAAAGATTTAGAAGTGACAGAGTTACAAAATACGATTCAAGCCTGTAAATAGAATTCTATAACTCGCATGGTATCGTACATGAAAGAACTGCACCATATTCACCTGAAATGAACGATAAAGCCGAAAGAAAAAATAGAACACTTACAAAAGCTGTAGTATCTATTTTATTGAATTCTGGTGCTGCTTCTTATTGGTGGGGTGAGATTCTATTAGCTGCTTGTTATGTGCTCAACCGAGTTCCAAAATCAAACAGTAAGATTTCACCTTATGAGATAATAAAGAAAAGACAACCAAATTTGTCTTATTTGAGAACTTGGGGCTGTTTGGCCTATGTTCGGATTCCTGATCCGAAAAGGATAATATTAGCAAGTAGATTGGTTATGCGATCAATAGCAAAGCCTATAAATTTTATGACTTGACTGCAAGAGTGATTATTGAATCTGTAGATGCTTATTTTTATGACCATAAATTTTCTTTTAAATTGGGAAATAGTGGGGGCGAATCATCCGGTAATGCTCCTGTAGTTAGGAGTAGAGAGATTACTGATGATATAGAACTAGAGATCAAAAGAAGTAAAAGAGCAAGAACTTTGAAAGACTATGGTTCTGATTTCCATGTCTACTCCTTAGTGGAGGATCCTGCTAATCTTCAGGAACCTCTAACTTCTTTAGATTCTGATCTTTGGCAAGAAGCCAGAAATGATGAGATGGACTCACTAAAGTCTAATAAGACATGGCATCTGACTGATCTGCCTCCCAGTTGCAAAACCTGATGGCACCGTAGATAAGTATAAAGCTCGTCTTGTTTCCAAAGGCTATAGACAACGTGAAAACGTTGATTTCTTTGATACTTATTCGCCCGTTACTAGAATAACATCCATTAGAGTGCTGATTTCGATCGCTGTTCTGCATGATTTGGTTGTACACCAAATGGATGTTAAGACTGCCTTTTTTAACGGTGAATTGGAGGAAGAAATATACATGGACCAACCAGAGGGTTTTGTGATACATGGTCAGGAACAGAAGGTGTGTAAATTAGACAAATCCTTATATGGTCTAAAACAAGCACCTAAGCAATGGCATGAAAAGTTTGATAACCTTGTTATCTCGAATGGTTATAAAGTGAATGAAAGTGACAAATGCATTTACTACAAATTTGAAAAAGAGCCTTGTACTTTCATATGTCTTTACGTAGATGACTTGTTGATCTTTGGATTAAACATTCATGTTGTGAATGTTGTGAAATCAATGTTGAGTACCAACTTTGATATGAAAGATCTTGGAGAAGCGAATGTCATTCTTGGCATAAAGATAACTAGATCTGATAAGGGAATTTCTCTAGATCAATATCACTATGTTGAGAAGATTCTTAAGAAATATAACTACTTTGACTATAAACCTGCTTGTACACCATATGATCCAAGTTTAAGATTATTTAAGAACACTGGTGATAGTGTACGACAGTCAGAATATGCGAGCATCATTGGCAGCCTTCGGTATGCCACTGATTATACTAGACCAGACATTGCATATGTCGTTGGATTACTGTGCAGGTTTACTAGTAGACCCAGTATGGAGCATTGGAATGCTATTGAAAGGGTAATAAGATACCTTAAAAGAAAAATGAACCTAGGGTTACATTATCAGAAGCATCCTGCTATCCTTGAAGGGTACAGTGATGCAGATTTGAATACATTGTTTGATGATTCCAAAGTCACCAGTGGCTATATTTTTAGTATAGTAGGTGGAGCTGTTTCTTGGAAATCAAAGAAACGGACGATTCTGGCACAATCCACCATGGAATCAGAAAATGATAGCACTGGCTGCTGCCAGTGAAGAAGCAGGATGGCTAAGAAGCCTGCTAGCTGAGGTTCCCTTATCGGAAAGACCGATACCAGCTGTGTTGATCCATTGCGATGGTACCGCGGCTATTGCAAAAATTGAGAACCGTTACTATAACGGTAAGAAACGACAAATACGTCGTAAGCACGTCGCTGTTTCTTACCGTATGCGGTGACGGGGAGTTATCGTAATCAGTGGCTGACCCTGAATAGAGACAATCGGTCCGTGCAAGAGTTTATGACGGAGTTTACCAGAGTGAGTAGGTTTGCACCTGACCTGACTGCATACCCAGTCAGAGTGAACTCGAGGTTTGTAGAGGGTCTAGGAGCCGAATTTGTGAGTCCGACGTCTGATATCGGGAGAACCCTGGTGCAACTGATCGATGGCGCCAGACAAATGGAAGTTTCTTTGATTCGTTTTGGGAGAATTCCTGACCCTTCTAATGTTGCACATGTGTGAGATAGTACGTTTCGCAGTGTACAAAGCGCGCCTACTCAGTCATATATTGGAAATTATTCTCGATTCACACTGCGTTAGCGAGAACGTAAAAGGCCTCGACGTGGTACGCGGGTTAGTGCTTCAGGCACATGATTTGGTGCCAGATCTATGAGTGATATGGGAGGCGGAGTTCCTATATGTCTGAACTGTAATAGGAGGCACTACGCGCGTGCCACATTGCTACTAGAGCATGTTTCAACTGTGGTCAACAGGGTCATTTTTCTAGAGATTGTCCGAGGCAGATGCCCCAGGGCTCAATGACTACTTTGATGCAACCTTCCTATCAGCAGTAGAGGACTGCGAATCAGGCAGTGTCAGGATATGATCAGACAGGAAGTACCTCCACTTGCCAGAGAGGCCGTGGTTATACAAATCGAGGAGGAAGGAACGGCGGAGGTCGTGGTACTGGCCAGACTTCGCAGGCTGGTGGGAGTCAGGCTAGGGTCTTTGCACTGAATCCTCAAGAGGCTCAGGCTTCCAATGCTGTGGTGTAAGGTACCTTTTCTATCGCTTCTCAAGACGCATTGATTTTATTTGATCCGGGCGCTACGCATTCATTTGTTTC
Organism: Mercurialis annua; assembly: GCF_937616625.2. NCBI lineage: Eukaryota > Viridiplantae > Streptophyta > Magnoliopsida > Malpighiales > Euphorbiaceae > Mercurialis > Mercurialis annua. The sequence continues at coordinate 42,013,477 of NC_065572.1, forward strand.
GCCCAGCTTTGCTAGTAAGTTAGTTGTGCAACCAGCGTATCTTAGGAATCCTTTCTCAGTAACTACCCCAGTTGGCGAAAGTGTGGAAGTTAGTATCGTTTATCCGTCTTGTCCTGTGAAAGTTCAAGGACGAGATTTGTTAGTTGACTTGATTTTACTCGAGGTATTAGCTTTTGACGTCATATTAGGAATGGATTGGCTAGCGCAGCACTATGCCAATGTGGACTGCCGAAAGAAGACGGTAATGTTTAATACGCCTAGAATTGAAGCTATTTCAATCAAGGGTGATAAGATGGAATCTTCTACGAGTATCATTTCGGCTATTCAAGCGTGTCGTATGTGAAATAAGGGATGTCAAGGATTCTTAACGATAGTGCGAGACGTGGAGAAGAAAAGTGTTAAACTTAAACGGCGTACCCGTGGTATCGGAATATCCAGACGTTTTTCCAGAGGGAGTTACCTGGATTACCCCCAGATCGAGAAATTGAGTTTTCTATCGAATTTCCTCTTGGCACGAAGCCGATATCGATACCTCCTTACCGTATGGCACCAGCAAAGTTTAAGGAATTGAAGGATCAGTTAGAAGAGTCGTTTGATCGTGCCTTTATTAGACCGAGTGTATCCCCGTGGGGTGCACCAGTGCTGTTCGTGAAAAAGAAAGATGGATCGCTTCGACTATGTATTGATTATCGACAACTGAACATGGTGATGATCAAGAATAAGTATCTGTTACCTAGAATCGACGATTTGTTCGATCAGTTATAAGGGGCGAAGTATTTCTCCAAGATCGACCTGAGATCAGGCTATCATCAGCTGAAGATTCATGATGACGATATTCAAAATACTGCTTTTCGAACTCGGTATGGACATTACGAATTTCTCGTTATGTCATTCGGATTGACGAATGCGCCAGCAGCCTTTATGGATTTGATGAATAGAATATTCAATGCATATTTAGATCAGTTCGTGATTGTATTCATCGACGACATTTTGATCTATTCATGTTCAAAAGAAGAACATGCACATCATCTACGGATAGTACTACAGACGTTAAGAGAGCATCAGCTTTACGCCAAATTCTCTAAATGTGAATTTTGGCTAACGGAAGCGACGTTATTAGGTCATGTGGTTTCACAAAGCGGTATCAAGGTTGACCCAAAGAAGATCGAAGATGTGATAGAATGGAAGCGGCCTGAATCAGTTACTGAAGTTAGAAGTTTCCTTGGTTTAGCGGGATATTATAGACGATTCGTACAGGACTTTTCGAAGATCGTTGTAACTTTGACGAAGTTAACTCAGAAGAACGCGAAATTTAATTGGACGGACCATTGTGAACTCAGTTTTCTAAAACTAAAAGAGTGTCTGACAACAGCACCAGTTCTAGCGCTACCTGAAGGAACAGAAGGATTCACCGTTTACTGTGACGCATTGAGAGTTGGACTACGATGCGTCCTTATGCAACATGGTCGAGTAATTGCATACGCTTCGCGACAGCTTAAGAAGCACGAAACGAACTACCCGACGCATGATTTGGAATTAGCAGCGGGGATTTTTGCGCTGAAGATCTGGAGACATTATTTATACGGCGCCACGTGCGAGATCTTTACGGACCACAAAAGTTTAAAATACATTTTCGATCAACGAGAACTGAACCTCAGATAGCAAAGGTGGATGGAGTTATTAAAAGATTACGACTGCACGATATACCATCCGGGCAAAGCCAATGTGGTGGCAGATGCGTTAAGTAGAAAGTCAACAGGAAGTCTCGCGCATATTACTACGGCATGGCAGAGACCGTTAGTCAGAGAAATCCACACGATGTTTAGCCAAGGGATCAAGTTCGAGATTTCATCTCTCGGAAACCTAATGGCTCAATTAATGATACAATCGACATTGATAGATCAACTCAAGGAGTTGCAAGCTGACGACCCTCAATTAAAACATTTAATTGACGAAGTACAACAGGGAAAGAGTCAAGATTTCAGTATCTTCAACGGAATACAGAAATATGGCAATCGAATGTGCGTACCAGACATTAGTGACTTAAGACAGAAGATCATGGAAGAGACTCATAGAACGATCTATAGCGTTCATCTTGGTTCCACAAAAATGTATCATGACATCAAGAAAACGTATTGGTGTAGTGGAATGAAGAAAGATATTGCGGAATTTGTGGCTAAATGCCCGACTTGTCAGCAAGTTAAATTAGAGCATCAACGACCATATGGATTTCTTCAGCCGTTACCCATCCCGGAGTGGAAATGGGGGTAAGTCACGATGGACTTCGTAGTCGGACTACCCAAGACGCAGAATGGTTTTGATTCCATTTGGGTAATCGCGGATCGCTTGACGAAGTCAGCACACTTCATTCCTATCAAGATGACTTATTCTGCATCAAAGTTGGCGGAGATTTACATCGATAAGATCGTGTGCCTACTCGGAGTTCCCGTGTCAATCGTGTCTGATAGAGGTTCTGTATTTACCTCTAGATTCTGGAAGAGCTTACAGGAAGCGTTAGGAACGCGATTAAATTTCAGTACTGCGTTTCATCCTCAGACGGATGGCCAGTCTGAATGAACGATTCAAACGTTAAAAGACATGCTCGATTATGCGTATTAGACTTCAGAGGTAGTTGGGATACGTACCTACCTTTAGTCGAGTTTGCCTACAATAATAGCTATCACTCGAGCATCGAGATGGCTCCATACGAAGAGCTATACGGTCGCAAATGTCGATCCCCTATCTGCTGGGATGAAGTCGGTGAATGAAAACTAACCGGAGCAGAAATCACTCAGATTACGTCAGAGAAAGTACCGTTGATAAAGCAACGACTGACTACTACTTCCAGTCGACAGAAAAGTTACGCGGACCCCAAGAGAAAGGATATCGAGTTTCAGATTGGAGATTATGTTTTTCTCAAAGTATCACCGATAAAGGGAGTGATTCGTTTTGGAAAGAAGGGCAAGTTGGCTGCGAGATACGTCGGACCTTATCAGATCGTAGAACGTATAGGCTCAGTCGCCTATAAACTAGACTTGCCACCGGAGATGTCACAAGTTCATCCTGTCTTCCATATTTCCATGCTTCAGAAATATATACCAGACCCCTCTCGAATAATACAACCGCAAGTTGTGGATGTGAGCGAGGAACTAACATACGAGGAACAGCCAGTGCAGATTGTCGACACACAAATACGACAACTGCGGACAAAGAGAATTCTGATGGTGAAAGTTCTTTGGAGAAGTTAGTCCGTTGAAGAGTGCAGGTGGGAGACAGAAGAGGATATGAGGCAGAAGTATCCTTATCTTTTCACTCAAGGTACGTAGCTAAATTTTAAATTCGAGGACGAATTTATTTTAAGGGGGGGGGGTGAATGTAATACCCCAAAATATTTTAAGGTAATTAAGTCGTGCCACGTGTCGGAATTTCCAATACATTAAATTAAGAAGAATTTAATTTAATTATATCGGGAATTTAAAATAAATTTTATTGAGCGGTTTTACGGGAATTAAGTAAATAACTTCGAAAATTAATATAAAATAAATTATAAATCCCGTGACAGAAATTATTTCGCCAAAGTCCGCGAAATAATTTATAGTATTTATGGTAAAAGTTTCGAGTCGATCGGAGATCGTTTAAAATTTGGACGCGGATAGGTTTTGGACTAAATTGAAATTTTTGAAAAGTTTCAAGGACTAAAGTGAAAATTAGCCAGAATATATATAATCTCCTTCAGATGAAGGAATCACCAGAACCTTCATCTTCTCCTTTTTCATTTCAACGACGATATTGTACTGTTCGTCGCTCGGTTTCCGTTTTTCGTCCGTTGTCGACGTTCTATAACTCGAAACGATCGTATTTCAGTGGCGTATCACGGTAAGCTTGACATTTTATCGTATAAACGGATATATTTTAAGTTATATCGATTTAAAGTTTTAGACCACGAAACGATTTTATCATTTTATCGATTATAGGATTGAATTTGGATGTTTTGAAGTTAGAATTAGCGTTTTGGACACGTTTAGAATGTTTTTACGCATTGGAGCACGTCCCGTGGATGTGCGTCGTACAACCGAAATGTGCGAACGCACAGCTGGACTATGCGAACGCACAGTCTATATGGACTATGCGAACGCACAGTCACACTGTGCTGACGCACAGTCCCCTGTGCAGTCGCACAGGAAGACGCGCGTACGCACAGTATTTTCGCCGATTGATTCGTTTTAAGGAAAATTTGTCGTACGCGCATACCGAGATTTGAAATTGATTAGTATTCGACTAGTTATCGATTAATTTGAGACGTTAACCTAATGAGGTTGAACAAGAATTGAATTAGAAAAGATATACGATCCGTAAACGAGTTAGATATCGTTTAACGGGATATGCATGAGAAGCACGACGGTTAATGAAAGTATAACGTATCGTGTCTCGAGTCTAAAGTCAATCTTAGAATAGGATTCTGATTCGAGTCAAATGTTTTGAAACTGTTTCAGATCCGGCGAGGCAAGAAGCAGCTGGACCAGGAGCTCAGGAAGCTTGACGTTTTTAAGCCCCGAAGTATTTTTGGATAAGCGTTTTCAGTGAGTTTATACAAGTTTACTTTTTAAGTATTTACGCAAGCAATTATTTTATATTGCTTTATACTTGATTTACATATTATAGTATGAAATCTTTATACGAATTGCATATACGCTTGATTTGAAACCAGTATTTATCTGATGGAACGTGCTACCTATTGAGCGGCAATAGGACTGCGTGATCACCAGTTTTGATTTGATACAGTTATGGATACAATTAAGAACGAGTTTCAAAGTTGGATATACGAATGCGATACGAGAGTGAACTCGGTTACAGTGTAACCTGAGCCCCGTATCTAGTAGGTTGGACCTACAAGTGGGTTGGACCCACCATTAGAATCAAGATATTTGGCGCGGCTGGCGTGGTAGAGTGTGAATACTCCCGGGTCGGACTATTGGATAAGTTCTCCTCTGAGTACATACGTTTGGCATGTTCGAGGATTAAGGTTTCAATCGGATCTTGTACTTGGCTGCATATGATTGAATAATGTTTTATATTTTATTTGAATACTTATTAGTAAACATATGAACTCACTCAGTATATTCTCATATACTGACTTCTCAAAGATTTCCTTTTAGGTGAAAGACGCTTTTAAACAACGGACTTCTATCCTACTTTCAGAAGTCTGTATTTTTGAAAGTATGTAAAGAAACAACACTTTACTCTTAGAGCTGCAGTAGATAGATATTTTGTATCAAATTGTTTTCTGTAAATATAACTTTAATGTTTTAATGTTTTAAATGTTTTACACTTGCTGTGTTATAAAATGTTTGTGATTTTTATTGCCAGAGGATTTTTTTGCAAAAAAATTATTTTACGTTTTTAGGCTTTTTACGGGTTTCGGAGCAACCACTCCCATTCCCTAACGCCGGTCTCGGCCCTGAGATTGGGTCATGACAGGCTTCAATCGCTAAAAAGGTGAAACGTTTGGATTTGTGTCGTAACATTTGTAAACGTTTGGCTTCAATCGCTAAAAAGGTGAAACGTTTGGATTTGTTTCGTAACATTTGTAAACGTTTGGATTAAATCTCTAAAAAGGAGAAACGTTTGGATTTGTTTCGGAACGTTTGTAAACGTTTGGCTAATATTGCTAAAAAGGTGAAACAGTTGGATTTGTTTCATAACGTGTGTAAACGTTTAGCTTAAATCGCTAAAAAGGGGAAACGTTTGGATTTGTTTCGTAATGTTTGTAAACGTTTGGCTTCAATCTCAAAAAAGGGGAAACGTTTGGATTTGTTTCGTAACGTTTGTAAATGTTTGGCTTAAATCGCTAAAATGGGGAAACGTTTAAATTTGTTTCGTAACGTTTGTAAACATATGGCTAAATTGCTCAAAAGGGGAAACAGATGGATTTGTTTCGTATCATTTGTAAACGTTTGGCTTAAATCGCTAAAATGGTGAAACATTTGGATTTTTTTTTGAAACGTTTGTAAACATTTGGGTTTGTTTCGTAACGTCTGTAAACGTTTGGTTTTGTTTCGTAACGTTTATAAACTTTTGGCTTAAATCGCTAAAATGGGGAAACGTTTGGATTTGTTTCTGAATGTTTGTAGACGTTTGGTTTCAATCCCTAAAAAGGTGAAACGTTTGGATTTGTTTTGTAACGTTTGTAAACGTTTGGCTTAAATCGCTAAAAAGGCGAAACGTTTGGATTTGTTTCGTAACGTTTGGCTTAATGCTAAAATGGGGAAACGTTTGGATTTGTTTCGTAACGTTTGTAAACGTTTGGATTTATTTCGTAACGTTTGTAAATGTTTGGTTTTGTTTCGTTACGTTTATAAACGTTTGGCTTAAATCGCTAAAATGGGGAAACGTTTGGATTTGTTTTGTAACATTTGTAAACGTTTGGCTTCAATCGCTAAAAATGTGAAACGTTTGGATTTGTTTTGTAACGTTTGTAAACGATTGGCTTAAATTGATAAAAATATGAAGCGTTTGTTTTTTCCGTAATGTTTGTATATGTTTGGATTTATTTCGTAACGTTTTATAGATTTGGCTTAAATCGCTAAAAAGGTCAAACGTTTGGTTTTATTTCGTAACGTTTGTAAACGTTTTGCTTAAATCGCTAAAAAGGTGAAATGTTTGGATTTGTTTCGCAACGTTTGTAAAAGTTTATCTTAAATTGCTAAAAAGGGGGAACGCTTTGATTTGTTTCGTAACTTTTGTAAACGTTTGGCTTAAATCGCTAAAAAGAAGAAACGCTTGGATTTGTTTCGTAACGTTTGGCTTAAATCGCTAGAAATGGGAAACGTTTGGTTTTGTTCCGTAACGTTTGTAAGCGTTTGACTTAAATCGCTAAAAAGGTTAAACGTTTGGATTTGTTTCGCAACATTTGTAAACGTTTGGCTTCAATCGCTAAAAAGGTGAAACGTTTGGATTTGTTTCGTAACATTTGTAAACGTTTGGATTAAATCGCTAAAAAGGAGAAACGTTTGGATTTGTTTCGGAACGTTTGTAAACGTTTGGCTAATATTGCTAAAAAGGTGAAACAGTTGGATTTGTTTCATAACATGTGTAAACGTTTAGCTTAAATCGCTAAAAAGGGGAAACGTTTGGATTTGTTTCGTAATGTTTGTAAACGTTTGGCTTCAATCTCAAAAAAGGGGAAACGTTTGGATTTGTTTCGTAACGTTTGTAAATGTTTGGCTTAAATCGCTAAAATGGGGAAACGTTTAAATTTGTTTCGTAACGTTTGTAAACATATGGCTAAATTGCTAAAAAGGGGAAACAGTTGGATTTGTTTCGTATCATTTGTAAACGTTTGGCTTAAATCGCTAAAATGGTGAAAAATTTGGATTTTTTTTGAAACGTTTGTAAACATTTGGATTTGTTTCGTAACGTTTGTAAACGTTTGGTTTTGTTTCGTAACGTTTATAAACTTTTGGCTTAAATCGCTAAAATGGGGAAACGTTTGGATTTGTTTCTGAACGTTTGTAGACGTTTGGTTTCAATCCCTAAAAAGGTGAAACGTTTGGATTTGTTTTGTAACGTTTGTAAACGTTTGGCTTAAATCGCTAAAAAGGTGAAACGTTTGGATTTGTTTTGTAACGTTTGGCTTAATGCTAAAATGGGGAAACGTTTGGATTTGTTTCGTAACGTTTGTAAACGTTTGGATTTATTTCGTAACGTTTGTAAATGTTTGGTTTTGTTTCGTTACGTTTATAAACGTTTGGCTTAAATCGCTAAAATGGGGAAACGTTTGGATTTGTTTTGTAACGTTTGTAAACGTTTGGCTTCAATCGCTAAAAATGTGAAACGTTTGGATTTGTTTTGTAACGTTTGTAAACGATTGGCTTAAATTGATAAAAATGTGAAGCGTTTGTTTTTTTTCCGTAATGTTTGTATACGTTTGGATTTATTTCGTAACGTTTTATAGATTTGGCTTAAATCGCTAAAAAGGTCAAACGTTTGGTTTTATTTCGTAACGTTTGTAAACGTTTTGCTTAAATCGCTAAAAAGGTGAAACGTTTGGATTTGTTTCGCAACGTTTGTAAAAGTTTATCTTAAATTGCTAAAAAGGGGGAACGCTTGGATTTGTTTCGTAACTTTTGTAAACGTTTGGCTTAAATCGCTAAAAAGAAGAAACGCTTGATTTGTTTCGTAACGTTTGGCTTAAATCGCTAGAAATGGGAAACGTTTGGTTTTGTTCCGTAACGTTTGTAAGCGTTTGACTTAAATCGCTAAAAAGGTTAAACGTCTGGATTTGTTTCGCAACATTTGTAAACGTTTGGCTTAAATCGCCAAAAATTGGAAACGTTTGGATTTGTTTCGCAATGTTTGTAAACGTTTGGCTTAAATTGCTAAAAAGGTGACACTCTTGGATTTGTTTCGTAACTTTTGTAAACGTTTGGCTTAAACAGCTAAAAAGGTGAAACGCTTAGATTTGTTTCGTAACGTTTGGTTTAAATTGCCAAAAATTTGAAACGTTTGGTTTTGTTCCGTAACGTTTGGCTTAAATCGCTAAAAATGTGAAATGTTTGGATTTGTTTCGTAACTTTTTTAAACGTTTTGTTTTGTTTCTTAGCATTTGTAAACGTTTCGCTTAAATCGGTAAAAGGTGAAACGTTTGGATTTGTTTCGTAACGTTTGTAAACGTTTGGCTTAAATCGCTAAAATGCGGAAACGTTTTGATTTGTTTTGTAAAGTTTGTAAACATTTGGCTTGTTTCGTAACATTTGTAAATGTTTGGCTTCAATCGCTAAAAAGGGGAAACGTTTGGATTTGTGTCGTAACATTTGTAAACGTTTGGCTTCAATCGCTACAAAAGGGAAATGTTTGGATTTGTTTCGTAACATTTGTAAACGTTTGGATTAAATCTCTTAAAAGGTGAAACGTTTGGATTTGTTTCCTAACGTTTGTAAACGTTTGGCTTATATTGCTAAAAAGGTGAAACGCTTGGATTTGTTTCGTAACGTTTGTAAACGTTTGGCTTAAATCGCCAAAAAGGTGAAATATTTGGATTTGTTTCGTAATATTTGTAAACGTTTGGCTTCAATTGCAAACGTTTTGATTTGTTTAGTAACGTTTGAAAAGGTTTAGCTTAAATCGTCAAAATTGGGAAACGTTTGGATTTGTTTCGTAATTTTTGTAAACGTCTGGCTAAATTGCTAAAAAGGTGAAACGTTTGGATTTATTTCGTATCGTTTGTAAACTTTTGGCTTAAATCGCTAAAATGGTGAAACGTTTGGATTTTTTCGTAACGTTTGTAAACATTTTGATTTGTTTCGTAACGTTTGTAAATGTTTGGTTTTGTTTCGTAACGTTTATAATCTTTTGGCTTAAATCGCTAAATGGGGAAACGTTTGGATTTATTTCTTAATGTTTGCAAACGTTTGGCTTCAACCCCTAAAATGGTGAAACGTTTGGATTTATTCCGTAACGTTTGTTAACGTTTGGCTTAAATCGCTAAAAAGGTGAAAGTTTGGATTTGTTTCGTAACGTTTAGGTTAACGCTAAAATGGGGAAACATTTGTAAACGTTTGGATTTATTTCGTAACGTTTGTAAATGTTTGGTTTTGTTTCGTTACGTTTATTAACGTTTGGCTTAAATCGATAAAATGGGGACACGTTTCGATTTGTTTTGTAACGTTTGTAAAAGTTTGGCTTAAATTGCTAAAATGGTGAAACGTTTGGATTTGTTTCTTAACGTTTGTAAACATTTGGCTTCAATCCCTAAAAAGGTCAAACGTTTGGATTTGTTTCGTAACGTTTGTTAACGTTTGGCTAAAATTGCTAAAATGGTGAAAGTTTGGATTTGTTTCGTAACATTTGTAAACGTTTGGCTTAACGCTAAAATGGTGAAACGTTTGGATTTGTTTCGTAACGTTTGTAAACGTTTGGATTTATTTCGTAACGTTTGTAAATGTTTGGTTTTCTTTCGTTACGTTTATAAAAGTTTGGCTTAAATCGCAAAAAAGGTGAAACGTTTGGATTTGTTTCGCAATGTTGGTAAACGTTTGGCTTAAATGGCTAAAAAGGTGAAACGCTTGGATTTGTTTCGTAACTTTTTTAAACGTTTGGCTTAAATCGCTAAAAATGTGGAACGTTTGGTTTTGTTTCGTAATGTTTGTAAACGTTTGACTTAAATCGCTAAAAATGTGAAACGTTTGGATTTGTTTCGTAACATTTTAATCGTTTGGTTTTGTTTCTAAATATTTGTAAATGTTTGGCTTAAATCGTTAAAAAGGTGAAACGTTTGGATTTGTTTCGTAATGTTTGTAAACGTTTGGCTTAAATAGCTAAACACGTGAAACATTTGGATTTGTTTCATAACGTTTTTAAACGTTTGGCTTAAATTGATAAAAATGTGAAACGTTTGTTTTTGTTCCGTATTGTTTGCAAACGTTTGGATTTATTTCGTAATGTTTCAAATGTTTGGCTTAAATCGCTAAAATGGGGAAACATTTGGATTTGTTTCGTAACGTTTGTAAACGTTGGGCTTAAATCGCTAAAAAGGTGAAAAGTGTGGATTTGTTTCACAACTTTTATAAACGTTTGGCTTAAATTGCTAAAAAGGTGAAACGCTTGGATTTATTTCTGTAATATCCCGTAATTTTAAATTATTATTTTTTTATTTATAATTTTTACATTCCTTCAAGTTTTAGGTAATTTATTATTATTATTATATATTTTTATTAAACTTTATTTTAGTCGTTCGTTGATTCGATTCGTGGTTGGTTTGTTTTATTAATTTTTAAAAGGAAAAAAAGAAAAGAAAAAGAAAAGTATTTGAATTTTTCATGCAATTCATGCACTGGTATTAGTTCCCACGTGATTTGGCCATTCTTTTGTGTAAAATCAAAGGCCCATGCCTTTTGTATATTATAAAGCCTTAGAAGCAGTGAACACAAACTGAAATTGATGTGTTCTTATTTCTATTCATTCGTTTTGTTCACTTAAAAATCCTATTCTGTTTTTAATCTTTTCCATCAACCCTAGCCGTCATCATCCTCTAGATTTTTTGAGAAAAAAACGCTTCCCAATCTCCCTAAAATCCTTGCTGTTTTCAGTAAGTTTCTTGTTCATAATTCTCAGTTTTGCTTATATCGACACTTCCGTTCGCTGAGTCGTTCTCATTCGTTTTAACTTTTTCTGGAGATCCGTTTCATCTCAGCCGTAGGAGACTCGATCCCCTACAATTCAAAAAATTTTGAATCAGAAACGGTACGTATACTCTTCGCTTGAGCCGCCGTCGTTTCATCGTTTTTGCGATAATATTGGATTTCCATTTATTTTGTTTTCTGTCAAATCCTAAGTTTTCCTTTGGATGTAATTCCTTCTTATGTTAGGCATTAATTTCACAACAAATCTGAGCCGGATCACCTCTATAAACATTGGACGTGTTATCTTCAAACGGTATATTCAAATCTCTTGAATTATGTTGACTTTGGTTCGTGGTCCTTTCTTGAGTATTACCTATGATCTTGTTCTTGTTTTGGCCGAGTGATTTCTTGCTTATGAGATGGTCCATGTTTTCTCCATAGCATTAGTTGTTTTAAAAATTGATCTCATGAGTTAAGTTGTTATTAAGTCTCTAGTTCATGCTTTGTTTTCAGAATTTTAGCTATTGTTTTAGTTTTCATGATTTTGGTTACTGTAGCAACCATATTAATGATTCTTATCATTGATTCTTGTTTAGTTTACAAGATTATTAGGTTATTATGGTTTATAGTATGAACTTTGATAATTTGTTGATTTGAATTTATGTTTGGCGGGTTCCTTGGGTTATGGCAGAAGAAATTGTTTTGTTTGGTTGGAAGGGATGGCTAATATGCTAGTTTGGCTATTTAATTGTTTATTTTACTCAATTGAATCCCTTAAGTAAATTAACTACTTCACATTTTTTTTAAACTATTATTAATTATTTTAATTATTATAAATGAAAAGTGATAATTATAATTATAATTAATAATTTAAAATTACTTCGGTAATTATTATATTTTGGAATATTGACTACACGTGTCAATTTGACGTTTTAAGATTTTAAGCATTTTTTTTAATTTATTTTTAATTAAATAAATTATTAGTAGCTATTGGTTACTTGGATCTTAAGATATTGAGTTCCGTTTAAATGCTGATTTATTATTTATCAAATTGTTATTTTAGAAATTATAAACTATAGTTTTTATTTTTGACAAAATATTTTGGGTCGGGTTAGACTTGGGTCACCTGACATGTGAGGTAGCTTGATAATTATCGGTAACTCGGCTAACCTACTATTTGGAAATTGTTATATTATTTAATATTTATTTAAATAATATTTTCTGAAACGGATTTTAAAGCGAGAACTCAATAGACATGTATTATTTTGGCATTATAATTTATTTAGGTTTTGTGTTGGCTCTGGATTATTTTACCTTGACGTGTAGTTCTAAGTGGTGTCTAGTACTCTCTAGAGTTAGGGTCTATTTTAATTATGATTTTATACCTTGTTTAGACTCGTCGATTGTTTGCACTTCAGAGGCGAACCAAAGTTAGATTGTTTGTCAGGTTTCACGTGGAATAGCAAGCAGTGAGTTTATATCTCTATTTACCTCTTTATTAAGCAAACGTTATACTTTGTATATTTATATGTATAAACAACTTTCGAACTGTTTTTCGGCATTGTGGATTTGATTTGGAACGTGCTACTCGATGGGCATCATCGGGACTGCGTGCGCACCGGTAATGATTATGGTATTGAGGTAGGTTTGAGATACGTCTCACCTTAGTGAGGGCAACGGTGGAAGATACGTCTCCTGGGCTCACTATTTATTAAGTGATAGTCGGGGATCAGTTATTGAGATACGTCTCACCGACACGACAATGGATTTAGAATTGTGGTTTAGGGTTTCATTGATAATCCATAATGAAAATGTTTTATTAAACGTTTTCTAAAGGTTTTCAACTTAATAAATGTAAATGGTTATATAAACTCTACTGAGTAAATCTGACCACGTTGTTTTTCCCAATTTTTCCCAGGGTTATGATTTGAGCGAGTAAGCTGGTCTCTGATTCTTTAATTCCTCAGAGGTTTATTTTATTTTATTAAAACTGATAAATTGATTTTATTCTTAGACCGCAGTAGTAATTAGAAGTTGTACTTGTCTAATACTTGTTATCAGAATTATTCAATTGATTAATTGTTGTTTTGGCATTAATATAATAACTTGGGGTATTAAATATTTATGCTATGTTGGAGACTCAGAATTGATCGAGCATCTAGCATCTATTATATAAATATTGTATTTTATGAACTGTTAGAACTAGGCTGAAGTCTCGGTTGCCCCCAAGCATTGTTTTCTTGCAGGTTATGTATTTATAGGGTTAACTGTAAGGATAGCTACGGGTTTTGGTACAGCCATACCCATACCCTAGCGCCGGTCGCGATTCATGAAAATGGGTCGTGACAGTTTCGTAACTTTTGTAAACGTTTGGCTTATATCGCTAAAAAGGTGAAACGCTTGGATTTGTTTCGTAATGTTTGTAAACGTTTGGCTTAAATCTAAAAAAATGTGAAACGTTTGGTTTTGTTCTATAATGTTTGGATTAAATCGCTAAAAAGGTGAACCGTTTGGATTTATTTCGTAACGTTTGTAAACGTTTGGCTTAAATTGATAAAAATGTGAAACGTTTGTTTTTGTTCCGTATTGTTTGTAAACGTTTGGATTTATTTCGTAACGTTTCAAAGATTTGCTTAAATCGCTAAAATATGAAAACGTTTGGATTTGTTTCGTAACGTTTGTAAATGTTGGTCCTAAATCGCTAAAAAGGTGAAAAGTTTGGATTTGTTTCGCAACATTTGTAAACGTTTGGCTTAAATTGCAAAAAAGGCGAAACGCTTGGATTTGTTTTGTAACGTTAGTAAACGTTTGGCTTAAATCGCTAAAAAGGTGAAATGTTTGGATTTGTTTCGTAACGTTCGTAAACGTTTGGCTTAAATCGCTAAAAAGGTGAAACGTTTGGATTTGTTTCGTAATGTGTGTAAACGTTTGGCTTCAATCGCAAAATGGTGAAACGTTTGGATTTGTTTCATATCGTTTGTAAACGTTTGGCTTAAATTGCTAAAATGGTGAAACATTTGGATTTTTTCGTAACGTTTGTAAAAATTTGGATTTGTTTCGTAACGTTTGTAAATGTTTGGTTTTGTTTCGTAACATTATAATCTTTTGGCTTAAATCGCTAAAATGGGAAAAAGTTTGGATTTGTTTCTTAACGTTTGTAAACGTTTGGCTTCAATCCCTAAAAAGGTGAAACGTTTGGATTTGTTTCGTAACGTTTGTAAACGTTTGTTAAGGTTTGGCTTAAATCACTAAATAGGTGAATGTTTGGATTTGTTTCGTAACGTTTGTTAACGTTTGGCTAAACGCTAAAATGGGTAAATGTTTGGATTTGTTTCGTAACGTTTTTAACCGTTTGGAATTATTTCGTAACGTTTGTAAATGTTTGGTTTTTTTCTGTTACATTGTTAAACGTTTGGCTTAAATCGCTAAAATGGGGAAACGTTTGGATTTGTTTTGTAACGTTTGTAAATGTTTGGCTTTAATCGCTAAAAATGTGAAACGTTTGGATTTGTTTCGTAACATTTGTAAACGTTCGGCTGAAATTGATAAAAATGTGAAACGTTTGTTTTTGTTCCGTATTATTTGCAAATGTTTGGATTTATTTCATAATGTTTCTAAGATTTGGCTTAAATCGCTAAACTGGGGAAACGTTTGGATTTGTTTCGTAACGTTTGTAAACGTTGGGCTTAAATCGCTAAAAAGGTGAAAAGTTTGGATTTGTTTCGCAACATTCGTACACGTTTGGCTTAAATTGCTAAAAAGGTGAAACGCTTGGATTTGTTTCGTAACGTTCGTAAATGTTTGGCTTAATTCGCTTAAAAGGTGAAACGTTTGGATTTGTTTTTTAATGTGTGTGAACGTTTGGCTTTAATCGCAAAATGGTGAAACGTTTGGATTTGTTTCGTATCATTTGTAAACGTTTGGCTTAAATCGCAAAAATGGTGAAACGTTTGGATTTTTTTCGTAACGTTTGTAAACATTTGGATTTGTTTCGTAACGTTTGTAAATTTTTGGTTTTGTTTCGTAACGTTTATAAACGTTTAGCTTAAATCGCTAAAATGAGGAAACGTTTGGATTTGTTTCTTAACGTTTGTAAACGTTTGGCTTCAATCCCTAAAAAGGTGAAACGTTTGGATTTGTTTTGTAACGTTTGTAAACGTTTGTTATGGTTTGGCTTAAATCGCTAAAAAGGTGAAAGTGTGGATTTGTTTCGTAACGTTTGTAAACGTTTGGCTGAACGCTAAAATGGTGAAACGCTTGGATTTGTTTCGTAACGTTTGTAATCGTTTGGATTTATTTCGTAACGTTTGTAAATGTTCGGTTTTGTTTCGTTATGTTGTTAAACGTTTGGCTTAAATCGCTAAAATGGGGAAACGTTTGGATTTGTTTTGTAACGTTTGTAAATGTTTGGCTTTAATCGCTAAAAATGTGAAACGTTTGGATTTGTTTCGTAACGTTTGTAAACTTTTGGCTTAAATTGAAAAAAATGTGAAACGTTTGTTTTTGTTCCATAATGTTTGTATACGTTTGATTTTATTTCGTAACGTTTTAAAGATTTGGCTTATATCGCTTAAAAGGTTAAACGTTTGGTTTTGTTTCATAACGTTTGTAAATGTTTTGCTTAAATCGCAAAAAAGGTGAAACGTTTGGATTTGTTTCGCAACGTTTGTAAACGTTTGGCTTAAATTGCTAAAAAGGTGAAACGCTTGGATTTGTTTCGTAACTTTTGTAAACGTTTGGCTTAAATTGCTAAAAAGGTGAAACGCTTGGATTTGTTTCGTAACGTTTGTAAACGTTTGGCTTAAATCACTAAAAATGTGAAACGTTTGGTTTTGTTCCGTAATGTTTGTAAACGTATGACTTAAATCAGTAAAATTGTGAAACGTTTGGATTTGTTTCGTAACGTTTTAAATGTTTGGTTTTGTTTCTATACATTTGTATACGTTTGGCTTAAATCGTTAAAAAGGTGAAACGTTTGGATTTGTTTCGTAATGTATGTAAACTTTTGGTTTAAATCGCTAAGATAGGGAAACGTTTTGGATTTGTGTCGTAACGTTTGCATACGTTTTGTTTAAATCGCTAAAATAAGGAAACGTTTGGATTTATTTGGTAACGTTTGTAAATGTTTGCCTTAAATCGCTAAAAAGGAGAAACGTTTGGATTTGTTTCGTATTGTTTGTAAACGTTTGGCTTAAATCGCTAAAATGGTGAAACGTTTGGATTTGTTTCGTAACGTTTGTAAACATTTGGATTTGTTTCGTAATGTTTGTAAATGTTTGGTTTTATTTTGTAATATTTATAATCTTTTGGCTTAAATCGCTAAAATGGGGAAACGTTTGGATATGTTTCTTAACGTTTGTAAACGTTTGGCTTCAATCTCTAAAAACGGGAAACGTTTGGATTTGTTTCTTAACGTTTGTTAACGTTTGGCTTAAATCGCTAAAAAGGTGAAATTTTGGATTTGTTTCGTAACATTTGTAATCGTTTAGCTTAACGCTAAAATGGGGAAACGTTTGGATTTGTTTCGTAACGTTTTTAAACGTTTGGATTTATTTCGTAACGTTTGTAAATGTTTGGTTTCGTATCGTTATGTTTATAAGCATTTGGCTTAAATCGCTAATATGGGGAAACAGTTGGATTTGTTTTGTAATGTTTGTAAATGTTTGGCTTTAATCGCTAAAAATGTGAAACGTTTGGATTTGTTTCGTAACGTTTGTAAATGTTTGGCTTAAATTTATAAAAATTTGAAACGTTTGTTTTTGTTCCGTAATGTTTGTATACATTTGGTTTTATTTCGTAACGTTTAATTGATTTGGCTTAAATCGCATAAAAGGTTAAACGTTTGTAAACGTTTGTCTTAAATTGCTAACAAGGCGCAACGCTTGGATTTGTTTCGTAATTTTTGTAATTTGGCTTAAATTGCTAAAAAGGTGAAACGCTTGGATTTGTTTCGTAACGTTTGTAAACGTTTGCCTTAAATCGCTAAAAATGTGAAACGTTTGGTTTTGTTCCGCAACGTTTGTAAACGTTTAACTTAAATCGCTAAAAATGTGAAATGTTTGGATTTGTTTCGTAACGTATTAAACGTTTGGTTTTGTTTCTAAACATTTTTAAACGTTTGGCTTAAATCATTAAAAAGGTGAAACGTTTGGATTTTTTTCTTAATGTATGTAAACTTTTTGCTTAAATCGCTAAAATAGGGAAACGTTTGGATTTGTGTCGTAACGTTTGCATACGTTTTGTTTAAATCGCTAAAATAAGGAAACATTTGGATCTGTTTCGTAATGTTTGTAAACGTTTGGCTTAAATCTCTAAAAAGGCGAAACGTTTGGATTTGTTTCGTAGCGTTTGTAAACGTTTGGCTTAAATTGATAAAAATGTGAAACGTTTGTTTTTGTTCCGTATTGTTTGTAAACGTTTGGATTTATTTCGTACGTTATAAAGATTTGGCTTAAATCGCTAAAATAGGGAAATGTTTGGATTTGCTTCGTAACGTTTGTAAACGTTGGGCTTAAATTGGTAAAAAGGTTAAAAGTTTGGATTTGTTTCGTAACATTTGTAAATGTTTGGCTTAAATGGCTAAAAAGGTGAAAAGCTTGGATTTGTTTCAAACTCCGAGATTACTTCTAATACATCTTAAAACACATTTTAAAAGGTTTGGAACCTTTGAAACGCGAATCTAAATGGTCGAACCACTCAAACGAACCCAAGGTACCGTTTAGGCTTAACGGAACAAGTTAGAAAAATACGGGGTGTTACAGTTTCGTAACGTTTGTAAACGTTTGGCTTAAATTGATAAAAATGTGAAACGCTTGTTTTTGTTCCGTAATGTTTGTATACATTTGGATTTATTTTGTAACGTTTTAAAGATTTGGCTTAAATCGCTAAAAAGGTTAAACGTTTAGTTTTGTTTCGTAACGTTTGTAAACATTTTGCTTAAATCGCAAAAAAGGTAAAACGTTTGGATTTGTTTCGCAACGTTTGTAAACGTTAGGCTTAAATTGCTAAAAAGGTGAAACACTTGGATTTGTTTCGTAACTTTTGTAAATGTTTGGCTTAAATCGCTAAAAAGGTGAAACACTTGGATTTGTTTCGTAACGTTTTTAAACGTTTGGCTTAAATTGCTAAAAATGTGAAACATTTGGTTTTGTTCCGTAACGTTTGTAAACGTTTGACTTAAATCTCAACAAATGTGAAACGTTTGGATTTATTTCGTAACGTTTTAAACGTTTTGTTTTGTTTCTAAACATTTGTAAACGTTTGGATTAAATCGTTAAAAAGGTGAAACGTTTGGATTTGTTTCGTAATGTTTGTAAACTTTTGGCTTAAATCGCTAAAATAGGGAATCGTTTGGATTTGTGTCTTAATGTTTGTATACGTTTTGCTTAAATCGCTAAAAAGGTGAAATGTTTGGATTTGTTTCGGAATGTTTGTAAACATTTGGCTTAAATTGATAAAAATGTGAAACGTTTGTTTTTGTTTCGTATTGTTTGCAAACGTTTTGATTTATTTCGTAATGTTTTAAAGATTTGGTTTAAATCTCTAAAATGTGGAAACGTTTGGATTTGTTTCGTAATATTTGTAAACGTCGGGCTTAAATCGCTAAAAAGGTTAAACGTGTGGATTTGTTTCGCAACATTTGTAAACGTTTGGCTTAAATTGCTAAAAAGGTTAAACGCTTGGATTTGTTTCGTAATGTTTGGCTTAAATCTAAAAAAAAGGGGAAACGTTTGGTTTTGTTCTAAAACGTTTGTAAAGGTTTGGATTAACTCGCTAAAAAGGTGAAACGTTTAAACATTTGGCTTAAATTGATAAAAATGTGAAACGTTTTTTTTTGTTCCGTATTGTTTGTAAATGTTTGGATTTATTTCGTAATGTTTTAAGGATTTGGCTTAAATCGCTAAAATGGGGAAAATTTTGGATTTATTTCGTAACAATTGTAAACGTTGGGCTTAAATCGCTAAAAAGGTGAAAAGTGTGGATTTATTTCGCAACTTTTGTAAATGTTTGGCTTAAATTGCTAAAAAGGTGAAACGCTTTGATTTGTTTCATAACGTTTGTAAACATTTGGCTTAAATAGCTAAAAAGGTGAAACGTTTGGATTTGTTTCGTAACGTTTGTAAACATTTGGCTAAATTGCTAAAAAGCTGAAACGTTTGGATTTGTTTCGTATAAACGTTTGGCTTAAATCGCTAAAATGGTGAAACGTTAGGATTTCGTTTTTAACGTTTGTAAACATTTGGATTTGTTTCGTAATGTTTGTAAACGTTTGGCTTCAATCGCAAAAAAGGGGATACGTTTGGATTTGTTTCGTAATGTTTGTAAACGTTTGGCATAAATTGCAAACGTTTGGATTTGTTTAGTAACGTTTGTAAATGTTTGGCTTAAATCGCCAAAATGGGGAAACGTTTGGATTTGTTTCGTAATGTTTGTAAACGTTTGGCTAAATTGCTAAAAAGGTGAAACGTTTGGATTTATTTCGTATCGTTTGTAAACGTTTGGCGTAAATCGCTAAAATGGTGAAACATTTGGATTTTTTTTTTGTAACATTTGTAAACATTTGGATCTGTTTCGTAACGTTTGTAAATGTTTGGTTTTGTTTCGTAACGTTTATAATCTTTTGGCTTAAATAGCTAAAATGGGGAAACGTTTGGATTTATTTTTTAACATTTGTAAACGTTTGGCTTCAATCCCTAAAAAGGGGAAACGTTTGGATTTGTTTCGTAACGTTTGTTAACGTTTGGCTTAGATCGCTAAAAAGGTGAAAGTTTGGATTTGTTTCCTAACGTTTGTAAACGTTTGGCTTAACGCTAAAATGGGGAAACGTTTGGATTTGTTTTGTAACGTTTGTAAACATTTGGATTTATTTTGTAACGTTTGTAAATGTTTGGTTTTGTTTCGTTACGTTTATAAACGTTTGTCTTAAATTGCTAAAATGGGGAAACGTTTGGATTTGTTTTGTAACGTTTGTAAATGTTTGGCTTAAATCGCTAAAACGGAGAAACGTTTGGATTTCTTTCTTAACGCGTGTAAACATTTGGCTTTCAATCCCTAAAAAGGTGAAACGTTTGGATTTGTTTCGTAACGTTTGTAAACGTTTGGCTTAAATCGCTAAAAAGGTGAAAGTTTAGATTTGTTTCGTAACGTTTGTAAACGTTTGGCTTAACGCTAAAAAGGTGAAACGTTTGGATTTATTTCGTAACGTTTGTAAACGTTTGGATTTATTTTGTAACGTTTGTAAATGTTTGGTTTTCTTTCGTTACGTTTATAAACGTTTGGCTTAAATCGCAAAAAAGGTGAAACGTTTGGATTTATTTCGCAGCGTTTGTAAACGTTTGGCTTAAATTGCTAAAAAGGTGAAACGCTTGGATTTGTTTCGTAACGTTTGTAAACGTTTGTCTTAAATCGCTAAAAATGTGAAACGTTTGGTTTTGTTCCGTAACGTTTGTAAACGTTTGACTTAAATCGCTAAAAATGTGAAACGTTTGGATTTGTTTCGTAACGTTTTAAACGTTTTGTTTTGTTTCTAAATATTTGTAAACGTTTGGATTAAATCGTTAAAAAGGTGAAACGTTTGGATTTGTTTCTGTAATATCCCGTATTTTTCTTTAATATTTTTCCGATGAGTTTTCGGTTATAATTTGGAGTTCTTCGTGGTTCGATTCTTGGTTTGATTTAGTTTGGTCCATACAGTTGATTTACACTTTTATTAGTATGGTGATAATTAATTAAGCCATGAAATTCATACTAAACCCATGCATGGTTAAGTTTAGGCCCATGATGATTTGTTCATTTTTTTTGGCCCATTAAAAGGTTAAGATTGGTCATACAAAATTTGAGTAGTATATATGATGTTGCATTCTTATTTATAAAGACCTACTATTCGATAGATTTTCTTACGTTCTTTTTTACAATTCCAATCTTTTCTTAAAAACCCTAGCCCCCTTTAACCTATTACAATCTGAATCAACATAACTTTCATTTCTTCTAGTGCCGCTTGATTTGGTAAGTTAATTTCACATCTCTTTTCCTAGTTCTTCTTTTCGATATCGTTCTCGTTGTTTGCAACTTGTGTTGTTGTCCATGCTAGCTTCAAATCTGAAGCGTTTATCTTCGTTTCACCTATTTCAATTGTTCTCGATCATCCCTACGCGTTGGAAACATATTTGGTACGTATAACTTGATCGTTTAATCGCCGCTACGATTCATTGTTATCTACTGCCGTTTTTATCGATTTCTTGCTGTCCCTCTTCTTTATTCTTTGTTGCTGCTGTTATTAGTCATTCTCTATTACATGTTGTTATTGTTTGTGAGATTAGATCAGCTCATGTTTCTTGCCTTTGTGGCCGCTGTTCTTCGTCGCATGTCGTTGCCGTGTTATGCAACCGAAACCTCATGACATGTGTTGTTAGTGATTCTAATATGGGCATTAATCTTAGGTAGGATTTCTTGTTATAACGGGTTAGTTCCTTTAAATGATTTGGATTTGTTGTGTTATTTTTTATGATCTAGAATTGAGATTAAAAACGTTTGTTTGATTTCTGTGCATTGATATGTTTAATTATTTTGCATTATTATGGTTCTGTTACTTTGAGTTTTGTTAATTTGGACAAGATGGCTTGTGGATTATTGATGGGCGGGTTACTCTTTTTAAAATGATGGGATAATTTTGCTTGAAATATGATAGTATAATTGGTCAAGATGTTGGCCACGTTTTTGTATTATCCTGATTTCAAATTTCATGGCTTATTTAAGCTTGTGAGTTTGTTTATAAGTGGTGGTTAATTGGCTATTTTAGCCACTAAATTGTTTTGATTTAATTCTAATGATGCTTTAACTTTATTATTAACTATTTCATTTTTGATTTTGATTTTAATTTACGAAATTGGTTTCGACCTATTAATTAGCGATTTAAATAATATTATTATTTGAAATTACTTTGGGCATTATTATTTTAAATTTAAATTTAATAATTAATCTTATTATGATTTAAATACTCTTCGATTTATTTATTTATTTTAACTTTATTAAATAGAAATTGAGAATTCATTTTAATTTGGAAGTTGTTAAATTAGTAATATTATTTTTGAGAACTAAAAATAATATTTGAGTTATTTAAAATTTAATTAATAATAATTATTATTAATTATTTAATTGATAAATTGAGATTTTTGGCTTTGATTACCAATATGATTAAATTTATGTTTTTTTACCTTTGGTTTTCGTTTCAAATTATAAATTGACAAATTGAAATCGAAGATTATTTTATAATATAAATTTATATAATTACTCGGGTAATTATATTTGGTTTTAAATATCTTTTTGCTATGGCATTTTGGCTAAATTTCAATCTAGTCCTTGAATATTTTAAAACTTATTTGATTAAGTTTTGGTTGTAATTTGGGTTACTTGAAGTTAAAGCTATTGGGTTCCGTTTCAAATATTTGGTTATTATTTATCAAAGCTATTTCTTTAATTATAAACTATGGTTTATAATTGAATACAAATATATTTATTTTATCGAATTTGTTTTTGGGAATTATAAACTCCGGTTTATATTTTTGATAAAATATTTGGGTCGGGTTAGACTTGGGTCACCGACATGTGAGGTAGCTTGGTAGTTATTGATAATTCGGCTAACCTAATATTTGAGGAAGTGGATTTTAGTTATTATTTAAGTATTATTTTTCCGGAACGGATTTTAAGTATTGTGTCTACTCAAGGTGGTTGGTATTTTTACTCGGGTCAGTATGTAATTAATTGTTCTTTTTGCTTTGGCTATGCTTGTGCGAGACTTGGTATTGTGCTAGTCCTATGTGGCGTCTAGCATTCTTAGAGTTAGGGGTTAAATGGATTTTAACTTATATATTGTTTTAGACCCGTCGACTGCTCGTGCTTCGGAGTCTACGCAGGGTTAGCTGTTTGCCAAAATTCACGTGGATAAGTAAGCAGTGAGTTTGTAGTGCTATTTACCGCTTTATTAAGTGCCGCATCATATTTTAATATTATAAATGCTTTTGAACTATTTTTTTACGGATTATGAATCTGGATTGAAACGAGCTGCTCGAGACTGTGTGCACCGGTAAGTACTCTGGGATCGGCAGACTAATGTCTTGCTTACGCTGGTATATGACGAGGATATGTTCCCGTCCACTATGGGTTTATCAGTATGTTATATCATACTTACGCCGGGATCATTTCAATACTGTTTTTCATAATCATACTATATTAGTATAAACTGTTTTGATTTAAAGGTTTTTAAACTTAATAAATGTAAATAGTATTGCAAACTCATCTCAGTATATTTGATCCCGTTGTTTTCCCAAATTTTCCAGGTTTATGATTTGAAAGCTGGTCCACTCCGATTCTTTCGATTCTTCAGAGGTTTTTATGTTATTTAAACTAGTTACTATTTTCAAACTCTTAGACAGCAGTAGAACTAGTTTATATATTACATTTGATATTACACTTTGGGATTGTCGATCTGTTCGGTTATTTATTGCTGGCATGTTTACTCTGGATTACAGTATTGTTATATATAAGGCATGTTGTTTAGCATGTCAGATATTTAAGTTATTTATATTAGAACTGTAATATAAATTGGTAGACTTAGGTTGGAGTCCTGGTTGCCCCCGAGAAGTTTTCTGCAGGTTTAAATGTTTAATTATTTTCCGCAAGGCTTGCTACGGGTTTTGGTACGACCATACCCATACCTTAGCGTCGGTCACGATTCATGAAATTGGGTCGTGACAAAGTTGGTATCAGAGCTTTAGTTTCAAACTAAGGCCAAATTTTTGCATGTTATGTGTTTATCGTTTGAAGGCATATTAAGTGTTATTATTGTGTCATAAGATCTACTGCGGAATTAGGTTCATGTCTTGTCCTTGAAACGTCATCTTTTAATTTTAAAACTTTCTGCCTTTACCGATAGGATTGCGTCGAGTCAGTCATTATTTGTGCTTTAATTTGATGCTTTTATTTTATTATATTGATGTTATTTCACTTGGGTGATTTTAAATTGGTTTTCAATTCTCTGGAAATCTTATGTTGATAATTTTCTTAATGTCATACTTGGGTATATGATGTTAATTTCCTTATCTTGATGATGTTGCTTTCCTCTTGGCTGATATATTTTGGTTGTTATGCCTTTAATGATGTTGTTGACGTTAAATTGTTTTGTGAGTACTTCTGGCTTTGTCCGCGAGCCTTAATTTCTAAAAAAATTAATATTTTGTCAGGTTTTGACATTGTTTTGGGTTTAAATAATTTTTGACCAAGAAATCTTTTTCACGTTTTGTGAATTATGTTATTGGCCACACATTGGTTTTATATTACCTTAAGAAAATTATTTTTGCCTAACTGGTATTTTGACGCAAAAAGTCAAATGGGTAGTCTGGACACGACACCCTAAAATATTAGTTTCAGTATCTTGCCAGTATGAAATGAAATTCATATGTTTCAAAAAATTTATATTTGATGAAGGATTGAAAAAGGGTTTGTTCTTTTGAAATAAAATGAAATTCTCGAATTCAAAAAAAAAACTGTTACGTCTAACTTGGTGTTTTCAAGATAATTATTTTGAAATAAAATTATTTTTGTAATGCGATACTGTATTGATGATTTAATATTACTTTTGTAACTTTTACCATATTTTGGTTGTCAACACTTTGGTGTTGTTGGTATTGTACTCGAATTACTAGTTTTGACTGAAACTTGTGTTTCTGAAAAGGTTGTTAAAGAATAATTGTTTTCTCATTTGGGTGATGTGTTGATGTTCCCATTTGTGAGACGTCGAGCTTCCTATTTTTGAAAGGATTGGAAATTGTTTAAAATACGTTTTTCCGGATTTTAAAATATTTTGTATACGTTTTACAAATGGTAATTGCGGGTTCGACTTGGGTCACCAAAATTTGGAGTTGAGCTTGGAAGTTGTGATCACTTGGCTAAATTGGTGACTTTAATTTGAGGCGTTTGGGAACAAATTTTAACCGTGTTTTGTAAATAGGTTTTTCCGGAAAATGAATTTTAAAACTGTGGGGCTCGACATTAAACTGAAATTTATTTTGTAAATTTTATCTTTCGAATGGGTTTTGATAAATATTTTTGATCAATATCACATTTCGTTTTATTCTGAATGGACGTTTTGAAAATGTTGTTATATGATTTAATCATTGTTGCGCTATTTATGTTACTGCCATGTCAGTAGGAGTTTGTTGATCACATAAGATGTTCTATGCGCAATCCGTTAAAATTTATATTGGTTATTTATCTTAATGAGTAATTGTTTTACTGTAAGATGCTTAAGTGCTTTTCGGATGTGTGAACAATTCTTGACCTATATTACTATGTCGTTATTTTTGTCTATCCTTAAGTTATGTCATGGTAGTTTTGTGCTCGTTCGCCTCATTGTGTGAAGTATCACGTGAGGACACTTCTCGCTAGTTTTTCTTCGGCTTAACTTTGGCATTAGTATCGATGTGCGTTTCGAATTTTTGTCTTGACCTTGCGATTAGTTTAGATGTTCTAATTGGTTTAGTTGGATCGAACGTTTGGACTCTGGAAATCAAAGTTATTAATTTTGTCATCAAGAAATTTGAGGAGCGATTCTCAAGAGCTGTTTGCAGATTCGAATTCCGAATCCGTGCTGGTCAGAGGAAGGCGATTTGAGTTATATTACTCGGCACCGGTAGAATAATTCTTCTCGTGAGTGTTTGCCTCGTGCGGGAAAATTTTGAGCGTTATGCATTTTCACGTCGGGCTCGTTTGTGATAAATTGTAGTATCAAATATTTCGGCTTTTGATATTCTGAAAAAGAATGTGGAAACTGTGTTCGAGGTTAATCAGTGTAATAATACACTGGTGTTATCTTTAGGTGGATCGGTGAAATGCCAAAACTGATAATGTAGCTGTGAAGGCGTTCCTGTTGTTTGATGCTTTTGGAAAATTTTCAATTTGATTTGAGGAGAAATTTATTGTTAGGTAAATTTTAGTTTCATTGTTGATTTTAGGTTATTTCGTTAATGACGATGCAAATTGGTAGTCTACTATAATAGAGATGGGCAAATATGTCAAGATGGACGAGTGCCCGTCTCACAAAGTGTAATGTCTAGAAAAATGTTTCGAAGAAAAATTGATTTCAAATGTTAACTTGTTAAAGTAATTGAAATGTTTTTATCACATAATTGTGCCCAGATATGTCATAAACATGCATTTGAAATGCCACGAATAGGAAACTGCATTGAGCATTAAGTATGATCACTAATTAAAAGAGAAACAAATAGTTGATACATGCATTTAGAACATTCATCACGGCATTAAAATTATTAGGGTTGAATGCAACTCTTTGGGGATGAGAGCTGTCATCACCCTGGCGCACAATTATGTAAAATAAATTTTATCAGTGAGACTTTTTAAGAAGAATGTTTTGTCATAAACTCGCGAGTTATATTGTGAAAATGGTGTTTAAAAAGTTGTTAAATTTCAACGGTATTGAAAATTTATTTGGTTGGTATCTAGACAGTACTCTGTGATGACGGTGGTGACTTAAGAGAATATATTGTTGTAGTATATGTATTTTATAAGGAATAACTATAGTTATAAGTTTGTACTCGAGGTTTAGTTGTGGTAAGTGCGGAAAAATATTTAGTTCGGATGAAAGAATTGTGTCAACTTAGAGTATGTTATTTGAAGATTTTTGATTTAAGAACATTAGTTATGCTCTACATGTGCTTTTACAAAAAAAAAACTTAAAAGAAATTTTATTCTTACAGATTCGAATTCTGTTTAAAAAGTTTTGATACCGGTAGAAAAATTATTTCGTAAACAAAGGGATTTTTATTTGCAAAAAAAAATTTGTTTTTTTAGAAAGTGATGAAATTTTGTCAGTATTGATTTAAAGGCCGATTTTAAGATTTTTCTAAATGAAAGATTTTGTAAAATCGTGAATTCATTGTGAAAGTAAGGTTTGTTCATGATTTCAAACTGAGAGTGATTTATTATATTAATGCATTTACGAAAGTAGATGGTTTTTCAACGGGTTAATTATTTTCGGTTGAAATGAAATTATTGAGGTGTTAGTAATTTCAATTATAGGCGGATGGTATTATTAAATATTTTGTGGTTGCGAAAAGCGTTTTTATATAAAAAATTTATTTTCAGCATAACCAACAAACCGATTGATAGCGATTTGATCTAAATGATCTTCTATAAGATTTGAGGTAGTAGTTGATAAAAAAAATTGGAGGATGAAAAATTTTGTTATCAAAAGTTTAAGTCAGATTTTCCTTAGAAATTATTGTGTTTTCGTACATCTTGATTCGCGAAGTTGATGGTATTGTCGAGTTCTTAGTTGGTTGAACCGAAACGATTCTAGTGGTTTTTAGTTTTCGGTCGTTATTTTGTGAAAGCATATTTGATCAGGATGACATTTTGATTTGTTGATAAGTCTTCTCGTTTGAGATAATAGGTGTTGTGACCACTAAGTGATATAGTGCTTAGGCGTTAAGTGATGTAAGATTAATTCCAGTAACAGTGTCTGTATGTATCGGTTTGTAGCATTGGAGTTTGGCTTAGTGTGATTACAATTTGAATCTTGAATTTGTCCCTACACTTGTAGTGTTACTTTGGTAGCCTTTGGGACTTGAGCCTGTTATTTTATAAAAAAAATCTCATTTAGCGTATTGATTATTTCCCGGTTGAAAATAAATTTCTAATTCGTTCACTCGTGGTGTTTAAGAAGTTGTATAAGGTTCCAAATTGTTGAACTAAGAATTTTTCGCGTATGCGTATGGTGATCATTCGAATTTTCGACTCAGCTATAAATTCGAAGTCGTATTTCTATAAGTTGGAAAGAATGTTCGTATAATTTTCAGCGCGTTTTCGGTTAAATTATGTTTCGTGTCACTTGACTCTCCTCAGTTGTCTTTGTGATAGAATTACCTTGGGTTAAGGTTTGATTAAGTCTATTGAATTTGCAGTGGTATTTTGCTTAGGTTGATTTAGGCGGTTTTTATTTCGTTTCCGTTGAGTTATCACCTGGCCGTAAAGTGATTTTGAAAATCGGAATTAATATGCCTAGTTGCCTCTTTCGTTCCGTTGATGACGCGTTGCCCCGTATTTTTGAGTTACATGTGATTTTATACGTGCTATAATTGAGTTTATATGACTTTGACTTTGTGGTAAATTCGAGGACGAATTTTTAATAAGTTGGGGAGAATGTAATATCCCGTATTTTTCTTTTAAATTTTTCCGATGAGTTTTCGGTTATAATTTGGAGTCCTTCGTGGTTCGATTCTTGGTTTGATTTAGTTTAGTCCATACAGTTGATTTACACTTTCATTAGTTTGATGATAATTAATTAAGCCATAAAATTCATACAAAACCCATGCATGGTTATGTTTAGGCCCATGATGCTTTGTTCATTTTTTTGGCCCATTAAAAGGTTAAGATTGGTCATACAAAATTTGAGCAGTATCTATGATGTTGCATCCTTATTTTAGAAACCTAAAAATAATATTTGAGTTATTTAAAATTTAATTAATAATAATAATTATTAATTATTTAATTGATAAATTAAGATTTTGGCTTTGATTACCAATGTGATTAAATTTATGTTTTTTTACCTTTGGTTTTAGTTTCAAATTATAAATTGACAAATTGAAATCAAAGATTATTTTATAATATAAATTTATATAATTACTCGGGTAATTATATTTGGTTTTAAATATCTTTTTGCTATGGCATTTTGGCTAAATTTCAATTTAGTCCTTGAATATTTTAAAACTTATTTGATTGAGTTTTGGTTGTAATTTGGGTTACTTGAAATTAAAGATATTGGGTTCCGTTTCAAATATTTGGTTATTATTTATCAAAGTTATTTCTTTAATTATAAACTATGATTTATAATTGAATATAAATATATTTATTTTATCAAATTTGTTTTTGGGAATTATAAACTCCGGTTTATATTTTTGATAAAATATTTGGTTCGGGTAAGACTTGGGTCACCGACATGTGAGGTAGTTTGGTAGTTATTGATAACTCGGCTAACCTAATATTTGAGGAAATGGATTTTAGTTATTATTTAAGTATTATTTTCCGGAACGGATTTTAAAGCGGAAAACCCAATAGACTTGGCTTATTTATTTATTTGCGTAATGTGTCTACTCAGTATGTAATTAATTGTTCTTTTTGCTTTGCCTATGCTTGTGCGAGACTTGGTATTGTGCTAGTCCTATGTGGCGTCTAGCATTCTTAGAGTTAGGGGTTAAATGGATTTTAACTTATATATTGTTTTAGACCCGTCGACTGCTCGTGCTTCGGAGTCTACGCAGGGTTAGCTGTTTGCCAAAATTCACGTGGATAAGCAAGCAGTGATTTTGTAGTGCTATTTACCGCTTTATTAAGTATCGCATCATATTTTAATATTATAAATGCTTTTGAACTGTTTTTTTTTACGGATTATGGATCTGGATTGAAACGATCTGCTCGATAGTCTTATATCGAGACTGTGTGCACCGGTAAGTACTCTGGGATCGGCAGAGTGATGTCTTGCTTACGCTGGTATATGACGAGGATATGTTCCCGTCCACTCTGGGTTTATCTGTATGTTATATCATACTTACGCCGGGATCATTTCAATACTGTTTTCCATAATCATACTATATTAGTATAAACTGTTTTGATTTAAGGGTTTTTAAACTTAATAAATGTAAATAGTATTACGAACTCATCTCAGTATATCTGACCCCGTTGTTTTCCCAAATTTTCCAGGTTTATGATCTGAAAGCTGGTCCACTCCGATTCTTTTGATTCTTCGGAGGTTTTTATGTTATTTAAACTAGTTACTGTTTTCAAACTCTTATACCGCAGTAGAACTAGTTTATATATTACATTTGATATTACACTTTGGGATTGTCGATCTGTTCGGTTATTTATTGCTGGCATGTTTACTCTGGATTACAGTATTGTTATGTATAAGGCATGCTGTTTCGCATGTCAGATATTTAAGTTATTTATATTAGAACTGTAATATAAATTGCTAGACTTAGGTTGGAGTCTCGGTTGCCCCCGAGAAGTTTTCTGCAGGTTTAAATGTTTAATTATTTTCCGCAAGGCTTGCTACGGGTTTTGGTACGAATATTTAAATACTATATAGGTTATAAGGCAAACCGGTTTTTGATTTGTGAATCGGAAATTTAAATTCTTTAAAGAGGAAAAGAGAATTTAAAGACACAAGAGATTTAGAGTGGTTCGGATCAACTCACGATCCTACTCCACTACTCAATCTAAGATTGAGATTTTAGAATCCACTAAATGGGATTGTGCTTTATAGATAAGCACCAACTTTACAAAGAGATTTCTTAGAGATAATCTCAAACTCACAATTGATTTTTCAAGGATAATCAAGAACCTACAAGGGTTGAGTTTTTCCAAAGCTAAACTCTAACTCACAATGATTAGGAGTTTCCAAGATTACTCCAAAACTACAACAAAACTAAGTGATTTAAAAATGTATGTTTGTTGTTTCAAGGTGTGTAAATCATTAACCTTGAAACATTGCAAATGGGTTTATATTTATACCCAAAGCAATCCCCAAACAAAGCACTAACAAACAAAACAAAAAAATGATCTCTGCACACATATCGCCCCCGTGATGCATGGATCACGGGCGAGATATTTGAATGAGACAAAAACCTTCAACGGCTAGAGCCACGTGTCAATGCTTCATTGGGTCTTCAAAAATGTATCCGTTGGATCTTCAACGGTCTCATTTATCGCGCCCGAGATGTGTTCGTCGCGCCCGTGATTCGTTCCAACGGTCGACTAGGGTTTTGTCAGCTCGATTATCGCCCCCGTGATATTTGCGTCGCCCCCGAGATATATATCGCCCCCGAGATGGAAATCCATCACGGGCGAGATATGCTACTGGACAGCTTTCTACTCAAAAACACGATTTTTGCTAGAGTGCTCCGAATTGACTTCCGATTGTTCCTATGAGTTCCTATACACTAATAAACATGATTAGATCACTCATAGTTGATTGTTAAAGTCAAAACAAAAGGAGTTTGAAAGGACAAAGGTCCAACAATCTCCCCCTTTTTGAGTTTGACAATCAACATGCTAAAATGACTAAGTTAAGTAAGAGTCAAATTGATTTTGGCTCCCCCTCACTTTATGCACAAAAGATATAAGCAATTTATAATGCATAAGCAAGAAATTTTGAAAAAAAAAACTTAGCAATTTGAGCATGGAAACTTCTCCCCCTTTGTCAAGCACGAAAAGAATCAAAGCATGTTTAGAACACGGACAAAGGAGCTAATTGAAGGAGATTTTGAAAACAATTTTTAGTCTATCATTCAATTGAGGCGCAAGACACTAATTTGATATGCATATCAAGCCTAAAACTCAATTGATTGAACTAATTTGATTTAAATGATAAAAAATAGGTAATAATTCATCAATTGAATTGTACCAAGGCAAGTCCAATCATTAAAAAAGTTTTAAAGCATATCAAAACTTTTTGGAGAATTAAGTTTTGAAAAATTGATTCTCCCCCTCAAAACAACAATTTTGGAAAACATGGCATATAGATTAATACAAATTTTACCTATGTTGCCATTTTCCAAAAGCTTCCATTGATCATCCACCTTATGATTTGAGATTGGTTTAGTGGACATCAATTGTACCTACAAAGAAAATCACTTAGGTACCCAAACAACTTTGGGTCCTTGAAACTTAATGCTTGAATAGTTCAAAGGGATTATCCTTAATTGAACTTTTCTCACATAGCAATGAACATTAATGTGACCATATAGCATGCAATAAAAACATTGAGTTCTATGGTTCACATTTGATTGCTTTTGAGATGGCTTGGTTCTAATGGTCTCATAAGAACAAGCACAAGCATGTACACAAGAATTGACATTTGAAGATGCATGAACATGTGAGTTCTTTCTAGTCTTCTTGTTCCATTTTGGACTATATTGAGAAGCATAGCCATGTCTCAAGGGTCTTGTACCCTTGTTGCTCTTAGCCTTTTGAGCCAAGAATGGCTTAGGCCTAGGAGCTTGAGCATGCACCTTCTTTGCCTCAATTGGTTTGACCAATTTAGGAGGAACTTCTATAGAAGAAGTTTGAGGCAAAATGGACTTCACAAATTTAGTCCCATTGGAACTAGAAGCATTTTGATTATAGCCAAGTCCATATTTTATGGTTGGGCATCTTTGAGATACAAGAATTGAATCCAAAGTTGCCTTCCCTTTTTGAAATCTTGAAAGTGAATCTTTTAATTCAAGAATTTCATTCTTTAGTTGATCATTTTCCTTAAGCAAGTTATCAACATTCAAACCTTGCTTAGGGATAGATTCTAAAGATGACTTGAGAGCTTCATTTGACAATTTAAGCTCATGAAATTCTTTTGTTAAGACAATCATTTCATCTTTGGCTTTAGAAGCCTCATTTTTGAAAAATAGCATCTTGGCTTTATAATCACCACATTTAATTACTAGTTCATCAAGCATGCTATACATATCATCATCATCATCATGAGCATCATCAACAACAATATCATCAATAACATCATCAACAATATCATTTTTAACATTTAAGCATGCATCATGTGATTCAACACCAATACCATCCCAAGATAGAAAAGATTGGGGGTTTACCTCTAGTGTTGGTTCCTCCTCAAAAGACATGAGGCACAAGTTGGCATCATGGTGGCTATCACCATCCGATTGAGAATCACCATCCCAAGAAGTCTTGGAACCCCCCTTTGAACTCTTCCTTGAAGAGGAGGATCTACCATGATTGCCATTTCCCTTCATCTTGAGCTCATTCACTCTCTTTGTGAGCCTCAAGAGTTCTTCCTCATTGCTTTCCTTCTTGTTCTCTTCTAAAAGAGTACTTGTTGATGCCTTGAAAGCCATGTTCTTCTCCCTTGCCATTTCTTCTTGAATAATCTTGATGTAAGACATCTCATGGAGAAGAAGCTTTCCAATCAACTCATCCGTCCTCAAGGTGGATAAATCATGAGTTTCAATGATGGCGGTAGTCTTAGGTTGCCATAGAAGAATAGGAAGGGATCTTAGGATTTTACCATTGATTTCATTTAGCTTGAAGAATTTTCCAAGTTGCTCAAGACTATGAACAATCTTAAGAAGCCTTGATGTCATCATCCCCACATCTTCATTTGGCAAGCCCTTGAAGCCTTCATACTCACCAAGTAGCAACTCAAGCTTCTTACCCTTGACGTGTTGTGTACCTTCATAGTAGCTCTCAAGAGTCTCCCACATTTGCTTGGCACAATTCAAGTGTTGAATTCTACCTTGTTCTTCTCTAGAGATTGAGGAGAGGAGAGTAGTAATGGCTTTTCTATTCATGCCATTCTCCTTGACTTGCTCTATAGACCAATCTTGTCTCTTCAAAAGAGCTCCATTTTTGTCACATGGAGGTGTCCATCCCCTTAGAAATACACTCCATAGATCAACCCCTTGCATATCAAGATAATTCCATCATATATTTCCAAA
The DNA here is from genome assembly GCF_937616625.2 of Mercurialis annua. NCBI lineage: Eukaryota > Viridiplantae > Streptophyta > Magnoliopsida > Malpighiales > Euphorbiaceae > Mercurialis > Mercurialis annua. The sequence continues at coordinate 42,047,126 of NC_065572.1, forward strand.
CTTTGTAATTTGAGCCATCAAGAAAAGGTTTGAGAGTGATGAAAAAATTATCGGTTGCCATTTTTGATCGAAAGCTCTAGCAATTAAGCAACAAGAAGAGCACCTTGCTCTGATACCAATTTAAATACTATATGGGTTATAAGGCAAACCGGTTTTTGATTTGTGAATCGGAAATTTAAATTCTTTAAAGCGGAAAAGAGAATTTAAAGACACAAGAGATTTAGAGTGGTTCGGATCAACTCACGATCCTACTCCACTACTCAATCTAAGATTGAGATTTTAGAATCCACTAAATGGGATTGTGCTTTATAGATAAGCACCAACTTTACAAAGAGATTTCTTAGAGATAATCTCAAACTCACAATTGATTTTTCAAGGATAATCAAGAACCTACAAGGGTTGAGTTTTTCCAAAGCTAAACTCTAACTCACAATGATTAGGAGTTTCCAAGATTACTCCAAAACTACAACAAAACTAAGTGATTTAAAAATGTATGTTTGTTGTTTCAAGGTGTGTAAATCATTAACCTTGAAACATTGCAAATGAGTTTATATTTATACCCAAAGCAATCCCCAAACAAAAGCACTAACAAACAAAACAAAAAAATGATCTATGCACACATATCGCCCCCGTGATGCATGGATCACGGGCGAGATATTTGAATGAGACAAAAACCTTCAACGGCTAGAGCCACGTGCCAATGCTTCATTGGGTCTTCAAAAATGTATCCGTTGGATCTTCAACGGTCTCATTTATCGCGCCCGAGATGAGTTCGTCGCGCCCGTGATTCGTTCCAACGGTCGACTAGGGTTTTGTCAGCTCGAATATCGCCCCCGTGATATTTGCGTCGCCCCCGTGATATATATCGCCCCCGAGATGGAAATCCATCACGGGCGAGATATGCTACTGGACAGCTTTCTACTCAAAAACACGATTTTTGCTAGAGAGCTCCGAATTGACTTCCGATTGTTCCTATGAGTTCCTATACACTAATAAACCTGATTAGATCACTCATAGTTGATTGTTAAAGTCAAAACAAAAGGAGTTTGAAAGGACAAAGGTCCAACAATACCCATATCCTAGGCCGGTCACGATGCATGAAATTGGGTCGTGACAGTTTCGTAATGTTTGTAAACTTTTGGCTTAAATCGCTAAAATAGGGAAACGTTTGGATTTGTGTCGTAATGTTTGTATACGTTTTGTTAAAATTGCTAAAATAAGGAAACGTTTGGATTTGTTTCGTAACGTTTGTAAAGTTTGGCTTAAATCGCTAAAAAGGTGAAACGTTTGGATTTGTTTCGTAACATTTGTAAACGTTTGGCTTAAATTGATAAAAATGTGAAACATTTGTTTTTGTTCCGTCTTGTTTGCAAACGTTTGGAATTATTTCGTAATGTTTTAAAGATTTGGCATAAATCGCTAAAATGGTGAAACGTTTGGATTTGTTTCGTAATGTTTGTAAATGTTGGGCTTAAATTGCTAAAAAGGTTAAACTTTTGGATTTATTTCGCAATATTTGTAAACGTTTAGCTTAAATTGCTAAAAAGGTGAAACGCTTGGATTTGTTTCACAACTTTTGTAAACGTTTGGCTTAAATCGCTAAAAAGGTGAAACACTTGGATTTGTTTCGTAATGTTTGTAAACGTTTAGCTGAAATTGATAAAAATGTGAAACATTTGTTTTTGTTCCGTATTGTTTGTAAACGTTTGGATTTATTTCGTAAAGTTTTAAAGATTTGGCTTAAATCGCTATAATGGGAAAACATTTGGATTTGTTTCGTAACGTTTGCAAACGCTGGGCTTAAATCGATAAAAAGGTGAAATGTTTGGATTTGTTTCGCAACATTTGTAAACGTTTGGCTTAAATTGCTAAAATGGTGAAACGCTTGGATTTGTTTCGTAACGTTCGTAAACGTTTGGCTTAAATCGCTAAAAAGGTGAAACGTTTGGATTTGTTTCGTAATGTGTGTAAACGTTTGGCTTCAATCGCAAAATGGTGAAACATTTGGATTTGTTTCGTATCGTTTGTAAACGTTTGGCTTAAATCGCTAAAATGGTGAAACGTTTGGATTTTTTTCGTAACGTTTGTAAACATTTGGATTTGTTTCGTAACGTTTGTAAATGTTTGGTTTTGTTTCGTCACGTTTATAATCTTTTGGCTTAAATCGCTAAAATGGGGAAACATTTGGATTTGTTTCTTAATGTTTGTAAACGTTTGGCTTCAATCCCTAAAAAGGGGAAACGTTTGTATTTGTTTCTTAACGTTTGTAAACTTTTGTTAACGTTTGGCTTAAATAGCTAAAAAGGTGAAAGTTTTGATTTGTTTCGTAACGTTTGTAAACGTTTGGCTTAACGCTAACACGGGGAAACGTTTGGATTTGTTTCGTAACGTTTATAAACCTTTCGATTTATTTCGTAACGTTTCTAAATGTTTCGTTTTGTTTTGTTACGTTTATAAACGTTTGGCTTAAATCGCTAAAATGTGGAAACGTTTTGGATTTGTTTTGTAACGTTTGTAAATGTTTGGCTTTAATCGCAAAAAATGTGAAACGTTCGGATTTGTTTCGTAACGTTTGTAAACGTTTGGCTTAAATTGATAAAAATGTGAAACGTTTGTTTTTGTTCCGTAATGTTTGTATATGTTTGGTTTTATTTCGAAACGTTTTAAAGATTTGGCTTAAATCGCTTGAAAGGTTAAACGTTTGGTTTTGTTTCGTAACGTTTGTAAACATTTTGCTTAAATCGCAAAAAAGGGGAAACGTTGGATTTGTTTCACAACGTTTGCAAACGTTTGGCTTAAATTGCTAAAAAGGTGAAATGCTTGGATTTGTTTCGTAACTTTTGTAAACATTTGTCTTAAATTGCTAAAAAGGTGAAATATTTGGATTTGTTTCGTAACGTTTGTAAACGTTTGGCTTAAATCGCTAAAAATGTGAAACGTTTGGTTTTGTTCCATAACTTTTGTAAACGTTTGACTTAAATCGCTAAAAATGTGAAACGTTTGGATTTGTATCGTAACGTTTTAAACGTTTGGTTTTGTTTCTAAACATTTGTAAATGTTTGGCTTAAATTGTTAAAAAGGTGAAATGTTTGGATTTTTTTCGTGATGTATGTAAACTTTTGGCATAAATCGCTAAAATAGGGAAACGGTTGGATTTGTGCGTAACGTTTGCATACGTTTTGTTTAAATCGCTAAAATAAGGAAACATTTGGATTTGTTTCGTAACATTTGTAAACGCTTGGCTTAAATCGCTAAAAAGGTGAAACGTTTGGATTTGTTTCGTAACGTTTGTAAACGTTTGGCTTAAATAGATAAAATTGTGAAACGTTTGTTTTTGTTCCGTATTGTTTGCAAACGTTTGGAATTATTTCGTAATGTTTTAAAGTTTTGGCTTAAATCGCTAAAATATGGAAACATTTGGATTTGTTTCGTAACGTTGGGCTTAAATCGTTAAAAAGGTTAAACGTTTGGATTTGTTTCGCAATATTTATAAACGTTTGGATTAAATTGCTAAAAAGGCGAAACGTTTGGATTTGTTTCGTATTGTTTGTAAACGTTTGGCTTCAATCGCAAAAAAGGGGAAACGTTTGGATTTGTTTCGTAACGTTTGTAAACGTTTGGCTTAAATCTCTAAAATAGGTAAACGTTTGGATTTGTTTCGTAACTTTTGTAAACGTTTGGCTAAATTGCTAAAAAGGGGAAACGTTTGGATTTGTTTCGTATCGTTTGTAAACGTTTCGCATAAATCGCTAAAATAGTGAAACGTTTGGATTTTTTTTGTAACGTTTGTAAACATTTGGATTTCTTTCGTAACATTTGTAAACGTTTGGTTTTGTTTTGTAACATTTATAAACTTTTGACTTAAATCGTTAAAATGGGGAAACGTTTGGATTTGTTTCTTAACCTTTGTAAACTTTTGGCTTCAATCCCAAAAAAGGTGAAACGTTTGGATTTGTTTCAAAACGTTTGTAAACGTTTGTTAACGTTTGGCTTAAATCGCTAAAAAGGTGAAACGTTTGGATTTGTTTCGTAACGTTTGGCTTTACGCTAAAATTGGGAAACATTTGGATTTGTTTCGTAATGTTTGTAAACGTTTGTAAATGTTTGGTTTTGTTTCGTTACGTTTATAAACGTTTGGCTTAAATCGCTAAAATGGGGAAACATTTGGATATGTTTTGTAACGTTTGTAAACGTTTTGCTTCAATCGCTAAAAGTGGGAAACGTTTGGATTTGTTTCGTAACGTTTGTAAACGTTTGGCTTAAATTGATAAAAATGTGAAACGTTCGTTTTTGTTCCGTAATGTTTATATACGTTTGGATTTATTTCGTAACGTTTTAAAGATTTGGCTTAAATCGCTAAAAAGGTTAAACGTTTGGTTTTTTTCTAACGTTTGTAAACGTTTTGCTTAAATCGCAAAAAAGGTAAAACGTTTGGATTTGTTTCGCAACGTTTGTAAACGTTTCACTTAAATTGCTAAAAAGGTGAAACACTTGGATTTGTTTCGTAACTTTTGTAAAGTTTTGGCTGAAATCGCTAAAAAGGTAAAACACTTGGATTTATTTCGTAACGTTTGTAAACGTTTGGCTTAAATCGCTAAAAATGTGAATCGTTTGGATTTATTTCGTAACGTTTTAAACGTTTTGATTTGTTTCAAAACATTTGTAAACATTTGGCTTAAATCATTAAAAAGGTGAAACGTTTTGATTTGTTTCGCAATGTTTGTAAACTGTTGGCTTATATCGCTAAAATAGAGAAACGTTTGGATTTGTGTCGTAATGTTTGTATACATTTTGCTTAAAACGCTAAAATAAGGAAACGTTTGGATTTGTTTCATAACGTTTGTAAACGTTTGGCGTAAATCGCTAAAATTGGGAAACGTTTGGATTTGTTTCGTAACGTTTGTAAACGATTGGATTTGTTTCGTAACGTTTGTAAATGTTTGGTTTTGTTTTGTTACCTTTATAAACGTTTGTCTTAAATCGCTAAAATGGGGAAATGTTTGGATATGTTTTGTAACGTTTGGCTTCAATCGCTAAAAATGTGAAACATTTGGTTTTGTTCTAAAACGTTTGTAAAGGTTTGGATTAAATCGATAAAAAGGTGAAACTTTTGGATTTTTTTCGTAAGTTTGTAAACGTTTGGCTTAAATTGATAAAAATGTGAAACATTTGTTTTTGTTCCGTATTGTTTGTAAACGTTTGGAATTATTTCGTAACGTTTTAAAGATTTGGTTTAAATCGCTAAAATGGGGAAAGTTTGTAAACGTTGGGCTTAAATCGCTAAAAAGGTGAAAAGTGTGGATTTGTTTCACAACTTTTATAAACGTTTGGCTTAAATTGCTAAAATGGTGAAACGCTTGGATTTGTTTCGTAACGTTTGTAAACGTTTGGCTTAAATAGCTAAAAAGGGGAAACATTTGGATTTGTTTCCTAATGCTTGTAAACGTTTGGCTTCAATCGCAAAAAAGGGGAAACGTTTGGATTTGTTTCGTAACGTTTGTAAAGGTTTGGCTTAAATCGCTAAAATGGGGAAACGTTTTGGATTCGTTTCGTAACGTTTGTAAACGTTTGGCTAAATTGCTAAAAAGGGGAAACGTTTCGATTAGTTTCGTATAAATGTTTGGCTTAAATCGCTAAAATGGTGAAACGTTTGTATTTTTTTGTAACGTTTGTAAACATTTGGATTTGTTTCGTCATGTTTGTAAACGTTTGGCTTTAATCGCCAAAAAGGGGAAACGTTTGGATTTGTTTCGTAACGTTTGTAAATGTTTGGCTTAAATCGCTTAAATGGGGAAACGTTTGGATTTGTTTCATAACGTTTGTAAACGTTTGGCTAAATTGCTAAAAAGGTGAAACCTTTGGATTTGTTTCATATAAACTTTTGGCTTAAATCGCTAAAATGGTGAAACGTTTGTGTTTTTTTCGTAATGTTTGTAAACGTTTGGATTTGTTTCATAATGTTTGTAAACGTTTGGCTTCTAACGCAAAAAAGGGGAAACGTTTGGATTTGTTTCCTAACGTTTGTAAACGTTTGGCCTATATCGCTAAAATGGGTAAACGTTTGGATTTGTTTCCTAACGTTTGTAAACGTTTGGCTAAATTGCTAAAAAAGGAAACGCTTAGATTTGTTCCGTATCGTTTGTAAACGTTTGGCATAAATCGCTAAAATGGTGAAATGTTTGGATTTTTTCGTAACGTTTGTAAACATTTGGATTTGTTTCGTAACGTTTGTAAACGTTTGGTTTTGTTTCGTAACGTTTATAAACTTTTGGCTTAAATCGTTAAAATGGGGAAATGTTTGGATTTGTTTCTCAACCTTTGTAAAAGTTTGGCTTCAGTCCCTAAAAAGGTGAAACGTTTGGATTTGTTTCGTAATGTTTGTAAACGTTTGTTAACGTTTGGCTTAAATCGCTAAAAAGGGGAAACGTTTGGATTTGTTTCGTAACGTTTGTAATCGTTTGGCTTAACGCTAAAATTGGGAAACGTTTGGATTTGTTTCGTAACATTTGTAAACGTTTGGATTTGTTTCGTAACGTTTGTAAATGTTTGGTTTTGTTTTGTTACCTTTATAAACGTTTGTCTTAAATCGCTAAAATGGGGAAATGTTTGGATATGTTTTGTAACGTTTGTAAACGTTTGGCTTCAATCGCTAAAAATGTGAAACGTTTGGATTCGTTTCGTAACGTTTTTAAACGTTTGGCTTAAATTCATAAAAATGTGAAACGTTTGTTTTGTTCCGTAATGTTTGTATACGTTTGGATTTATTTCGTAACGTTTTAAAGATTTGGCTTTAATCGCTAAAAAGGTTAAACTTTTGGTTTTGTTTCGTAACGTTTGTAAACGTTTTAAATAAATCGCTAAAAAGGTGAAACGTTTGGATTTGTTTTGCCACGTTTGTAAACATTTGGCCTAAATCGCTAAAAATGTGAAATGTTTAGTTTTATTCCGTAATGTTTGTAAACGTTTGACTTAAACGCTAAAAATATGAAATGTTTGGATTTATTTCGTAACGTTTTAAACGTTTGGTTTTGTTTCTAAACATTTGTAAACGTTTGGCATAAATCGTTACTAAGGTGATCGTTTGGATTTGTTTCGTAATGTTTGTAAACATTTGGCTTAAATCGCTAAAAATGTGAAACGTTTGGTTTTGTTATGTAACGTTTGTAAACGTTTGACTTAAATCGCTAAAAATGTGAAACGTTTGGATTTGTTTCGTAACGTTTTAAACGTTTGCTTTTGTTTCTTAACATTTGTAAACGTTTGGCTTAAATCGTTAAAAAGGTGAAACACTTGGATTGGTTTCGTAACGTTTGTAAACTTTTTGCTTAAATCGCTAAAATGGGGAAAGTTTGGATTTGTTTCGTAATGGTTGTAAACGTTTGACTTAAATCGCTAAAATGGGGAAACGTTTGAATTTGTTTCGTAACGTTTGCAAACGTATGGCTTAAATCGCTAAAAAGGTGAAACGTTTGGATATGTTTCGTAATGTTTGTAAACGTTTGGCTTAAATTGATAAAAATGTGAAACGTTTGTTTTTGTTCCGTTATGTTTGTCAACATTAGGATTTATGTCGTAACGTTTTAAAGAATTGGCTTAAATTGCTAAAATGGGGAAACATTTGGATTTGTCTCGTAATGTTTGTAAACGTTTGGCTTAAATCGCTAAAAAAGTGAAACGTTTGGATTTGTTTCGCAATGTTTCACTTAAATTGTTAAGAAGGTGAAACGCTTGGATTTGTTTTGTAACTTCTGTAAATGTTTGGCTTAAATTACTAAAAAGGTGAAACGCTTGGATTTGTTTCGTAACGTTTGTAAACGTTTGGCTTCAATCGCTAAAAATGTTAAAAGTTTGATTTTGTTCCGTAACGTTTAGAAAGGTTTAGATTAAATCGCTAAAAATGTTAAACGTTTGGATTTGTTTCGTAACGTTTTAAACATTTGGTTTTGTTTCTTAACATTTGTTAACGTTTGGCTTAAATCGTTAAAAAGGTGAAACAGTTGGATTTGCTTCGTAACATTTGTAAAACGTTTTGCTTAAATCGCTGAAATTGGGATACATTTGGATTTGTTTCATAATGTTTGGCTTAAATCGCTAAAAAGGTGAAACGTTTTGGATTTATTTCGTAACGTTTGTAAACGTAATCTTAGATCGCTTAAATAGGGAAGCGTTGGGATTTTTTTCGTAAAGTTTGTAAATGTTTGGCTTAAATCGCTAAAAAGGGAAAACGTTTGGAATTGTTTCGAAACGTTTCTAAACATTTGCCTTAAATTGCTAAAAAGGTGAAACATTTGGATTTGTTTCGTAACGTTTGTAAACGTTTGGCTTCAATCACTAAAAATTTGTAAACATTTGCTTAAATCATTTAAAAGGTGAAACGTTTGGATTTGTTTCGTAACGTTTGTAAACGTTTGACTTAAATTGCTAAAAAGGTGAAACGATTGGATTTGTTTCGTAACCTTTGTAAATGTTTGGCTTTGTTTCGTAACGTTTGTTAACTTTTGGCTTCAATCCCTAAAAATGTAAAACGTTCGGATTTATTTCGTAATGTTTTTAAACGTTTGGCTTAAATTGCTAAAAAGGTGAAACATTTGGATTTATTTTGTAACGTTTGTAAACGTTTGGCTTAAAATGCTAAAAAGGTGAAACGCTTGCATTTGTTTCGTAATGTTTGTAAACGTTGAGCTTAAATTGCTAAAAAGGTTAAACATTTTTTATTTGTTTCGTAACATTTGTAAACGTTTGTCTTAAATTGTTATAAAGGGAAAACATTTGGATTCTTTTCGTAACGTTTTAAATGTTTGGCTTAAATTGCTAAAAGGTGAAACGCTTGGATTTCTTTCGTAGCGTTTGTAAACGTTTGGCATTGTTTCGTAATGTTTGTAAACGTTTGGCTTAAATTGCTAAAAATGTGAAACGTTTGGATTTGTTTCGTAACGTTTTAAACGTTTGGTTTTGTTTCGTACCGTTTGTAAAAGTTTGGCTTAAATTGCTAAAAAGGTGAAACGATTGGAATTGTTTAGAAACGTTTGTAAACGTTTGATTTAAATCGCAAAAATTGGTAAACGCTTGGATTTGTTTCGTAACGTTTGTAAACATTTGGCATAAATCGCTAAAAAGGTGAAACGTTAAGCTTCAATCACTAAAAAGGGGAAATGTTTATATTTTTTTCGTAACGTTTGTAAACGTTTGGCTTAAATTGCTAAAAATGTGAAAAGTTTGTTTTTGTTCCGTAATGTTTGTAATCGTTTGGATTTGTTTCGTAACGTTTGTAAACGTTTGGCTTAACTCGCTAAAAAGATGAAACGTTTGGATTTGTTTCATAACGTTTGTAATCGTTCGGAATTGTTTCGTTGCGTTAGTAAAAGTTTGGTTTTGTTTCGTAACTTTTATAAACGTTTGGTTTAAGTCGCTAAAATGGGGAAACATTTGGATTTGTTTTGTAACGTTTGGATTTGTTTTGTAACATTTGTAAAGGTTTCGCTTTAAACGCTAAAAAGGGGAAATGTTTGGATTTGTTTCGTAACATTTGTAAATGTTTGGCTTAAATTGATAAAAATGTGAAAAGTTTGTTTTTGTTTCGTATTGTTTGTAAACGTTTTGATTTATTTCGTAACGATTTAAAGATTTTGCTTAAATAGCTGAAATGGGGAAACGTTTGGATTTGTTTTGTAACGTTCTGATTTGTTTTGTAACATTTGTAAACGTTTGGCTTCAATCGCTAAAAAGGTGAAACGTTTGGATTTGTTTCGTAACTTTTTTAAACGTTTGGCTTAAATCTCTAAAAAGGTGAAACACTTGAATTTGTTTCGTAACATTTTAAACGTTTGGCTTAAATCGCTAAAATGGGGAAACGTTTGGATTTGTTTTGTAACGTTTGGATTTGTTTTGTAACGTTTGTAAACGTTTGGCTTCAAATGATAAAAAGGTGAAACATTTGGATTTGTTTTGTAACGATTGTAAACGTTTGGCTTAAATTGATAAAAATGTGAAACTTTTATTTTTGGTCCATAATGTTTGTAAACGTTTTGATTTATTTCGTAACGATTTAAAGATTTTGCTTCAATCGCTAAAATGGGAAAATGTTTGGATTTGTTTTGTAACGTTGTAATTTGTTTTATAACGTTTGTAAACGTTTGGCTTCAATCGCAAAAAAGGTGAAATATTTGGATTTGTTTCGTAACTTTTGTAAACGTTTGGCTTAAATCGCTAAAAAGGTGAAACACTTGAATTTATTTTCGACTCAGTTTTAAATTCGAAGTCGTATTTCTATAAGTTGGGGAGAATGTTCGTATAATTTTCAGCGCGTTTTCGGTTAAATTATGTTTCGTGTCGCTTGACTCTCCTCAGTTGTCTTTGTGATAGAATTACCTTGGGTTAAGGTTTGATTAAGTCTATTGAATTTGCGGTGGTATTTTGCTTAGGTTGATTTAGGCGGTTTTTATTTCGTTTCCGTTGAGTTATCACCTGGCCGTAAAGTGATTTTGGAAATCGGAATTAATATGTGTAGTTGCCTCTTTCGTTCCGTTGATGAAGCGTTGCCCCGTATTTTTGAGATACGTGTGATTTTATACGTCCTATAATATAGTTTATATGACTTTTACTTTGTGGTAAATTCGAGGACGAATTTTTAATAAGTTGGGGAGAATGTAATATCCCGTATTTTTTTTTAATTTTTCTGATGAGTTTTCGGTTAGAATTTGGAGTCCTTCGTGGTTCGATTCTTGGTTTGATTTGGTTGGTCCATACAGTTGATTTACACTTTCATTAGTTTGATGATAATTAATTAAGCCATGAAATTCATACAAAACCCATGCATGGTTAAGTTTAGGCCCATGATGCTTTGTTCGTTTTTTTTGGCCCATTAAAAGGTTAAGATTGGTCATACAAAATTTGAGCAGTATCTATGATGTTGCATCCTTATTTATAAAGACCTGCTATTCGATAGATTTTCTAACGTTCTTTTTTACAATTCCTATCTTTTCTTAAAAACCCTAGCCCCTTTTAACCTATTACAATCTGAATCAACATAACTCCCATTCCTTCTATTGCCGCTTGATTTGGTAAGTTAATTTCACATCTCTTTTCCTAGTTCTTCTTTTCGATATCGTTCTCGCCGTTTGTAACTTGTGTTGTTGTCCATGCTAGCTTCAAATCTGAAGCGTTTATCTTCGTTTCACCTATTTCAATTGTTCTCGATCATCCCTACGCGTTGGAAACATATTTGGTACGTATAACTTGATCGTTTAATCGCCGCTACGATTCATTATTATCTAATGCCGTTTTTATCGATTTCTTGCTGTCCCTCTTCTTTATTCTTTGTTGCTGCTGTTATTAGTCATTCTCTGTTACATGTTGTTATTGTTTGTGAGATTAGATCAGCTCATGTTTCTTGACTTTGTGGCCGCTGTTCTTCGTCGCATGTCGTTGCCGTGTTGTGCAACCGAAACCTCATGGCATGTGCTGTTAATGATTCTAATATGGGCATTAATCTTAGTTATGATTTCTTGTTATAACGGGTTAGTTCCTTTAAATGAATTGGATTTGTTGTGTTATTTTTGATGATCTTAAATTGAGATTAAAAACTTTTGTTTGATTTCTGTGCATTGATATGTTTAATTATTTTGCATTATTATGGTTCTATTACTTTGAGTTGTGTTAATTTGGACAAGATGGCTTGTGGATTATTGCTGGGCGGGTTACTCTTTTTAAAATGATGGGATAATTTTGTTTGAAATATGATAGTATAATTGGTCAAGATGTTGGCCACGTTTTTGTATGATCCTGATTTCAAATTTCATGGGTTATTTAAGCTTGTGAGTTTGTTTATAAGTGGTGGTTAATTGGATATTTTAGCCACTAAATTGTTTTGATTTAATTATAATGATGCTTTAACTTTATTATTAACTATTTCATTTTGATTTTGATTTTAATTTACGAAATTGGTTTCGACCTATTAATTAGCGATTTAAATAATATTATTATTTGAAATTACTTTGGGCATTATTATTTTAAATCTAAATTTAATAATTAATCTTATTATGATTTAAATACTCTTAGATTTATTTATTTATTTTAACTTTATTAAATAGGAATTGAGGATTCATTTTAATTTGGAAGTTGTCAAATTAGTAATATTATTTTTGAGACTTAAAAATAATATTTGAGTTATTTAAAATTTAATTAATAATTATTATTATTAATTATTTAATTGATAAATTGAGATTTTTGGCTTTGATTACCAATGTGATTAAATTTATGTTTTTTTACCTTTGGTTTTCGTTTCAAATTATAAACTGACAAATTGAAATCGAAGATTATTTTATAATATAAATTTATATAATTACTCGGGTAATTATATTTGGTTTTAAATATCTTTTTGCTATGACATTTTCGCTAAATTTCAAATTAGTCCTTGAATATTTTAAAACTTATTTGATTAAGTTTTGGTTGTAATTTGGGTTACTTGAAGTTAAAGCTATTGGGTTCCGTTTCAAATATTTGGTTATTATTTATCAAAGTTATTTCTTTAATTATAAACTATGGTTTATAATTGAATATAAATATATTTATTTTATCAAATTTGTTTTTTGGAATTATAAACTCCGGTTTATATTTTTGATAAAATATTTGGGTCGGGTTAGACTTGGGTCACCGACATGTGAGGTAGCTTGGTAGTTATTGATAACTCGGCTAACCTAATATTTGAGGAAATGGATTTTAGTTATTATTTAAATATTATTTTCTGGAACGGATTTTAAAGCGGAAAACCCAACAGACTTGGCTTATTTATTTATTTGAGTACTATGTCTACTCAAGGTGGTTTGCATTTTTACTCGGGTCAGTATGTAATTAATTGTTCTTTTTGCTTTGCCTATGCTTGTGCGAGACTTGGTATTGTGCTAGTCCTATGTGGCGTCTAGCATTCTTAGAGTTAGGGGTTAAATGGATTTTAACTTATATATTGTTTTAGACCCGTCGATTGCTCGTGCTTCGAAGTCTACGCAGGGTTAGCTGTTTGCCAAAATTCACGTGGATAAGCAAGCAGTGAGTTTATAATGCTATTTACCGCTTTATTAAGTACCGCATCATATTTTAATATTATAAATGCTTTTGAACTGTTTTTTTTTTACGGATTATGGATCTGGATTGAAACGAGCTGCTCGATAGGCTTGTATCGAGACACTGTGCACCAGTAAGTACTCTGGGATCGGCAGACTAATGTCTTACTTACGCTGGTATATGGCGAGGATATGTTCCCGTCCACTCTGGTTTTATCAGTATGTTATATCATACTTACGCCGGGATCATTTCAATACTGTTTTCCATAATCATACTATATTACTATAAACTGTTTTGATTTAAGGGTTTTTAAACTTAATAAATGTAAATAGTATTGTGAACTCATCTCAATATATGACCCCGTTGTTTTCCCAAATTTTCCAGGTTTATGATTTGAAAGTTGGTCCACTCCGATTATTTTGATTCTTCGGAGGTTTTTATGTTATTTAAACTAGTTACTGTTTTCAAACTCTTAGACCGCAGTAGAACTAGTTTATATATTACATTTGATATTACAGTTTGGGATTGTCGATCTGTTCGGTTATTTATTGCTGGCATGTTTACCCTGGATTACAGTATTGTTATGTATAAGGCAATGCTGTTTCGCATGTCAGATATTTAAGTTATTTATATTAGAACCGTAATATAAATTGCTAGACTTAGGTTGGAGTCTCGGTTGCCCCCGAGAAGTTTTCTACAGGTTTAAATGTTTAATTATTTTCCGCAAGACTTGCTACAGGTTTTGGTACGAACATACCCAAACCCTAGCGCCGGTCACGATTCATGAAATTGGGTCGTGACAGTTTCGTAATGTTTGTAAACTTTTGGCTTAAATCGCTAAAATAGGGAAACGTTTGGATTTGTGTCGTAATGTTTGTATACGTTTTGTTTAAATTGCTAAAATAAGGAAACGTTTGGATTTGTTTCGTAAGGTTTGTAAACGTTTGGCTTAAATCGCTAAAAAGGTGAAACGTTTGGATTTGTTTCGTAACGTTTGTAAACGTTTGGCTTAAATTGATAAAAATGTGAAACGTTTGTTTTTGCTCCGTATTGTTTGCAAACGTTTGGATTTATTTCGTAATGTTCTAAAGATTTGGCTTAAATCGCTAAAATGGGAAACGTTTGGATTTGTTCCGTAACGTTTGTAAATGTTGGGCTTAAATTGCTAAAAAGGTTAAACGTTTGGATTTGTTTCGCAATATTTGTAAACGTTTGGCTTAAATCGCTAAAAAGGTGAAACGCTTGGATTTGTTTCGCAACTTTTGTAAACGTTTGGCTTAAATCGCTTAAAAGGTGAAACACTTGGATTTGTTTCGTAATGTTTGTAAACGTTTGGCTTAAATCTAAAAAAATGTGAAACGTTTGGTTTTGTTCTATAATGTTTGTAAATGTTTGGATTAAATTGCTAAAAAGGTGAAACGTTTGGATTTATTTCGTAACGTTTGTAAACGTTTGGCTTAAATTGATAAAAATGTGAAACGTTTGTTTTTGTTCCGTATTGTTTGTAAACGTTTGGATTTATTTCGTAACGTTTTAAAGATTTGGCTTCAATCGCTAAAATGGGAAAACGTTTGGATTTGTTTCGTTACGTTTGCAAACGTTGGGCTTAAATCGCTAAAAAGGTGAAAAGTTTGGATTTATTTCGCAACATTAGTCAATGTTTGGCTTAAATTGCTAAAAAGGTGAAACGCTTGGATTTGTTTCATAACGTTCGTAAACGTTTGGCTTAAATTGCTAAAAAGGTGAAACATTTGGATTTGTTTCGTAATGTGTGTAAACGTTTGGCTTCAATCGCAAAATGGTGAAACATTTGGATTTGTTTCGTATCGTTTATTAACGTTTGGCTTAAATCGCTAAAATGGTGAAACGTTTGGATTGTTTTCGTAACTTTTGTAAACATGTGGATTTGTTTCGTAACGTTTGTAAATGTTTGGTTTTGTTTCGTAACGTTTATAATCTTTTGGCTTAAATCGCTAAAATGGGGAAACGTTTGGATTTGTTTCTTAACGTTTGTAAACGTTTGGCTTCAATCCCTAAAAAGGTGAAACGTTTGGATTTGTTTCGTAACGTTTGGCTTAAATCGCTAAGAAGGTGAAAGTTTGGATTTGTTTCGTAACGTTTGTAAACGTTTGGCTTAACGCAAAAATGGGGAAACGTTTGGATTTGTTTCGTAACGTTTGTAACCGTTTGGATTTATTTCGTAACGTTTAAAAATGTTTGGTTTTGTTTCGTTACGTTGTTAAACGTTTGGCTTAAATCGCTAAAATGGGGAAACGTTAGGATTTGTTTTGTAACGTTTGTAAATGTTTGGCTTTAATCGATAAAAATGTGAAACGTTTGGATTAGTTTCGTAACGTTTGTAAACGTTTAGCTTAAATTGAAAAAAATGTGAAACGTTTGTTTTTGTTCCGTAATGTTTGCATACGTTTGATTTTATCTCGTAACGTTTTAAAGATTTGGCTTAAATCGCTTAAAAGGTTAAACGTTTGGTTTTGTTTCGTAACGTTTGTAAACGTTTTGCTTAAATCTCAAAAAAGGTGAAACATTTGGATTTGTTTCGCAACGTTTGTAAAGGTTTGGCTTAAATTGCAAAAAAGGTGAAACGCTTGGATTTGTTTCGTAACTTTTGTAAACGTTTGGCTTAAATTGCTAAAAAGGTGAAACGCTTGGATTTGTTTCGTAACGTTTGTAAACGTTTGGCTTAAATCGCTAAAAATGGGAAACGTTTGGTTTTATTCCGTAATGTTTGTAAACGTTTGCCTTAAATCGCTAAAATTATGGAACTTTTGGATTTGTTTCGTAATGTTTTAAACGTTTGGTTTTGTTTCTAAACATTTGTATACGTTTGGCTTAAATCGTTAAAAAGGTGAAACGTTTGGATTTGTTTCGTAATGTATGTAAACTTTTGGCTTAAATCGCTAAAATAGGGAAACGTTTGGATTTGTATCTTAACGTTTGCATACGTTTTGTTTAAATCGCTAAAATAAGGAAACGTTTGGATTTGTTTCGTAACGTTTGTAAACGTTTGGCTTAAATCGCTAAAAAGGTGAAACGTTTGGATTTGTTTCGTATCGTTTGTAAACGTTTGGCTTAAATCGCTAAAATGGTGAAACGTTTGGATTGTTTTCGTAACGTTTGTAAACATTTGGATTTACTTCGTAACGTTTGTAAAAGTTTGGTTTTGTTTCGTAACGTTTATAATCTTTTGGCTTAAATCGCTAAAATGGGGAAACATTTGGATTTGTTTCTTAATGTTTGTAAACGTTTGGCTTCAATCCCTAAAAAGGGGAAACGTTTGGATTTGTTTCTTAACGTTTGTAAACTTTTGTTAACGTTTGGCTTAAATCGCTAAAAAGGTGAAAGTTTTGATTTGTTTCGTAACGTTTGTAAACGTTTGGCTTAAAGCTAAAATGGGGAAACGTTTGGATTTGTTTCGTAATGTTTGTAAACCTTTGGATTTATTTCGTAACTTTTGTAAATGTTTGGTTTTGTTTTGTTACGTTTATAAACGTTTGGCTTAAATCGCAAACATGGGGAAACATTTGGGTTTGTTTTGTAACGTTTGTAAATGTTTGGCTTTAATCGCAAAAAATGTGAAACGTTTGGATTTGTTTCGTAACGTTTGTAAACGTTTGGCTTAAATTGATAAAAATGTGAAACGTTAGTTTTTGTTCCGTAATGTTTGTATACGTTTGGTTTTATTTCGTAACGTTTCAAAGATTTGCCTTAAATCGCTTAAAAGGTTAAACGTTTGGTTTTGTTTCGTAATGTTTGTAAACGTTTTGTTTAAATCGCAAAAAAGGTGTAACGTTTGGATTTGTTTCACCACGTTTGTAAACGTTTGGCTTAAATTGCTAAAAAGGTGAAATGCTTGGATTTGTTTCGTAACTTTTGTAAACGTTTGGCTTAAATTGCTAAAAAGGCGAAACACTTGGATTTGTTTCGTAACGTTTGTAAACGTTTGGCTTAAATCGCTAAAAATGTGAAACATTTGGTTTAGTTCCATAACGTTTGTAAAGGTTTGACTTAAATCGTTAAAAATGTGAAACGTTTGGATTTGTATCGTATCGTTTTAAACGTTTGGTTTTGTTTCTAAACATTTGTAAACGTTTGGCTTAAATCGTTAAAAAGGTGAAATGTTTGGATTTTTTCGTGATGTATGTAAACTTTTGGCATAAATCGCTAAAATATGTTAACGTTTGGATTTGTGTCATAACGTTTGTACACGTTTTGTTTAAATCGCTAAAATAAGGAAACATTTGGATTTGTTTCGTAACGTTTGTAAACGCTTGGCTTAAATCGCTAAAAAGGTGAAACGTTTGGATTTGTTTCGTAACGTTTGTAAACGTTTGGCTTAAATTGATAAAAATGTGAAACGTTTGTTTTTGTTACATATTGTTTGCAAACGTTTGGAATTATTTCGTAATGTTTTAAAGTTTTGGCTTAAATCGCTAAAATGCGGAAACATTTGGATTTGTTTCGTAACGTTAGGCTTAAATTGTTAAATAGGTTAAACGTTTGGATTTGTTTCGCAATATTTATAAACGTTTGGATTAAATTGCTAAAAAGGTGAAACGTTTAGATTTGTTTCGTTATGTTTGTAAACGTTTGGCTTCAATCGCAAAAAAGGGGAAACATTTGGATTTGTTTGTAACGTTTGTAGACGTTTGGCTTAAATCGCTAAAATGGGTAAACGTTTGGATTTGTTTCGTAACTTTGTTAAACGTTTGGCTAAATTGCTAAAAAGGGGAAACGTTTGGATTTGTTTCGTATCGTTTGTAAACGTTTCGCATAAATCGCTAAAATGGTGAAACGTTTGGATTTTTTTGTAACGTTTGTAAACATTTGGATTTCTTTCGTAACATTTGTAAACGTTTGGTTTTGTTTCGTAACGGTAATAAACTTTTGGCTTAAATCGTTAAAATGGGGAAACGTTTGGATTTGTTTCTTAACCTTTGTAAACGTTTGGCTTCAATCCCTAAAAAAGTGAAACATTTGGATTTGTTTCAAAACGTTTGTAAACGTTTGGCTTAAATCGCTAAAAAGGTGAAATTTTTGGATTTGTTTCGTAACGTTTGGCTTAACGCTAAAATTGGGAAACGTTTGGATTTGTTTCGTAACGTTTGTAAATGTTTGGTTTTGTTTCGTTACGTTTATAAACGTTTGACTTAAATCACTATAATGGGGAAACATTTGCTTTGTTTTGTAACGTTTGTAAACGTTTCGCTTCAATCGCTAAAAATGTGAAACCTTTGGATTTGTTTCGTAACGTTTGTAAACGTTTGGCTTAAATTGATAAAAATGTGAAAAGTTCGTTTTTGTTCCGTAATGTTTGTATACGTTTGGATTTATTTCGTAACGTTTTAAAGATTTGGCTTAAATCGCTAAAAAGGTTAAACGTTTGGTTTTTTTTCTAACGTTTGTAAACGTTTTGCTTAAATCGCAAAAAAGGTAAAACGTTTGGATTTGCTTCGCAACGTTTGTAAACGTTTGGCTTAAATTGCTAAAAAGGTGAAACACTTGGATTTGTTTCGTAACTTTTGTAAACGTTTGTCTTAAATCGCTAAAAAGGTGAAACACTTGGATTTGTTTTGTAACGTTTGTAAACGTTTGACTTAAATCGCTAAAAATGTGAAACATTTGGTTTTGTTCCATAACGTTTGTAAACGTTTGACTTAAATCGCTAAAAATGTGAAACGTTTGGATTTATTTCGTAACGTTTTAAACGTTTTGTTTTGTTTCTAAACATTTGTAAACGTTTGGCTTAAATCGTTAAAAAGGTGAAACGTTTGGATTTGTTTCACAATGTTTGTAAACTTTTGGCTTATATCGCTAAAATAGAGAAACGTTTGGATTTGTGTCGTAATGTTTGTATATATTTTGTTTAAAACGCTAAAATAAGGAAACATTTGGATTTCTTTCATAACGTTTGTAAACGTTTGGCTTAAATCGCTAAATAGGTGAAACGTTTGGATTTGTTTCGTAATGTTTGTAAACATTTGGCGTAAATTGATAAAAGTGTGAAACGTTTGTTTTTGTTTCCGTATTGTTTGCAAACGTTTTGATTTATTTCGTAACGTTTTAAATATTTGGCTTAAATCTCTAAAATGGGGAAACGTTTGGATTTGTTTCGTAACATTTGTAAACATTGGGCTTAAATCGCTAAAAAGGGGAAACGTTTGGAATTTGTTTCGCAATGTTCTATAACGTTTTGTAAATGTTTGGATTAAATCGCTAAAAAGGTGAAACTTTTGGATTTATTTCGTAACGTTTCTAAACGTTTGGCTTAAATTGATAAAAAGGTTAAACGTTTGTTTTTGTTCCGTATTGTTTGTAAACGTTTGGATTTATTTCGTAACGTTTTAAAGATTTGGCTTAAATCGCTAAAATGGGGAAACGTTTGGATTTGTTTCGTAACGTTTGTAAACGTTGGGCTTAAATTGCTAAAAAGGTTAATATTTTGGATTTGTTTCGCAACATTTGTAAACGTTTGGGTTAAATGGTTAAAAAGGTGAAACGATTGGATTTGTTTCGTAACGTTTGTAAATGTTTGGCTTAAATCGTTGAAAAGGGGAAACGTTTGGATTTGTTTCGTAATGTTTGTAAACGTTTGGCTTCAATCTCAAAAAAGGGGAAACGTTTGGATTTGTTTCTTAACGTTTGGCTTAAATCGCTTAAATGGGTAAACGTTTGGATTTGTTTCGTAACTTTTGTAAACGTTTGGCTAAATTGCTAAAAAGGGGAAACGTTTGAATTTGTTTCGTATCGTTTGTAAACGATTGGCATAAATCGCTATAATGGAGAATCGTTTGGATTTTTTCGTAACGTTTGTAAACATTTGGATTTGTTTCGTAACACTTGTAAACGTTTGGTTTTGTTTCGTAACATTTATAAACTTTTGGCTTAAATCGTTAAAATGGGGAAACGTTTGGATTTGTTTCTTAACCTTTGTAAACGTTTGGCTTCAATCCCTAAAAAGGTGAAACGTTTGGATTTGTTTCGTAACGTTTGGCTTAAATCGCTAAAAAGATGAAATGTTTGGATTTGTTTAGTGACGTTTGGCTTAACGCTAAAATTGGGAAACGTTTGGCTTTGTTTCGTAACTTTTGTAAATGTTTGTAAATGTTTGTTTTTGTTTCGTTACGTTTATAAACGTTTTGCTTAAATCGCTAAAATGGGGAAATATTTGGATTTGTTTTGTAACGTTTGTAAACGTTTGGCTTCAATCGCTAAAAATGCGAAACCTTTGGATTTGTTTCATAACGTTTGTAAACGTTTGGCTTAAATTGATAAAAATGTGAAACGTTTGTTTTTGTTCCGTAATGTTTGTATACGTTTGGATT
Source organism: Mercurialis annua (assembly GCF_937616625.2). Taxonomy (NCBI): domain Eukaryota; kingdom Viridiplantae; phylum Streptophyta; class Magnoliopsida; order Malpighiales; family Euphorbiaceae; genus Mercurialis; species Mercurialis annua. Next base: position 42,067,528 of record NC_065572.1, read on the forward strand.
TATTTCGTAACGTTTTAAAGATTTGGCTTGAATCGCTAAAAAGGTTAAACGTTTGGTTTTGTTTCGTAACGTTTGTAAAGTTTTTGCTAAAATCGCAAAAAAGGTAAAACGTTTGGATTTGTTTCGCAACATTTGTAAACGTGTGGCTTAAATTGCTAAAAAGGTGAAACACTTGGATTTGTTTCGTAACTTTTGTAAAGGTTTGGCTTAAATCGCTAAAAAGGTGTAACACTATGATTTATTTCGTAACGTTTGTAAACGTTTGGCTTAAATCGCTAAAAATGTGAAACATTTGGTTTTGTTCCGTAATGTTTGTAAACGTTTGACTTAAATCGCAACAAAATGTGAAACGTTTGGATTTATTTCGTAACGTTTTAAACTTTTTGTTTTGTTTCTAAACATTTGTAAACGTATGGATTAAATCGTTAAGAAGGTGAAACATTTGAATTTGTTTCCTAATCTTTGTAAACTTTTGGCTTAAATCGCTAAAATAGGGAAACGTTTGGATTTGTGTCGTAATGTTTGTATATGTTTTGCTTAAATCGCTAAAAAGGTTAAACAATTGGATTTGTTTCGTAATGTTTGTAAACATTTGGCTTAAATTGATAAAAATATGAAACGTTTGTTTTTGTTCCGTATTGTTTGCAAACGTTTGGATTTATTTCGTAACGTTTTAAAGATTTGGCCTAAATCTCTAAAATGGGGAAACATTTGGATTTGTTTCGCAACGTTTGTAAACGTTGGGCTTAAATCGCTAAAAAGGTTAAACATTTGGATTTGTTTCGCAACATTTGTAAACGTTCGGCATAAATTGCTAAAAAGGTGAAACACTTGGATTTGTTTCGTAATTTTTGTAAACGTTTGGTTTAAATCGCTAAAAAGGTGAAACGCTTGGATTTGTTTCGTAACATTTGTAAACATTTGGCTTAAATCTCAAAAAATGTGAAACGTTTGGTTTTGTTCTAAAACGTTTGTAAAGGTTTGGATTAAATCGCTGAAAAGGTGAAACGTTTTTATTTGTTTCGTAAGTTTGTAAACGTTTGGCTTAAATTGATAAAAATGTGAAACATTTGTTTTTGTTCCGTATTGTTTGTAAACGTTTGGATTTATTTCGTAACGTTTGAAAGATTTGGTTTAAATCGCTAAAATGGGGAAACATTTGGATTTGTTTCGTAACGTTTGTAAACGAGGGCTTAAATCGCTAAAAAGGTGAAAAGTGTGAATTTGTTTCACAACTTTTATTTGTTTCGTAAGTTTGTAAACGTTTGGCTTAAATTGATAAAAATGTGAAACATTTGTTTTTGTTCCGTATTGTTTGTAAACGTTTGGATTTGTTTCATAACGTTTGTAAACGTTTGGCTTAAATAGCTAAAAAGGGGAAACGTTTGGATTTGTTTCGTAATGCTTGTAAATGTTTGGCTTCAATCGCAAAAAAGGAGAAACGTTTGGATTTGTTTCGTAACGTTTGTAAAGGTTTGACTTAAATCGCTAAAATGGGGAAACGTTTGGATTCGTTTCGTAACGTTTGTAAACGTTTGGCTAAATTGATAAAAAGGGGAAACGTTTGGATTTGTTTCGTATAAATGTTTGGCTTAAATCGGTAAAATGGTGAAACGTTTGGATTTTTTTTGTAACGTTTGTAAACATTTGGATTTGTTTCGTAATGTTTGTAAACGTTTGGCTTCAATCGTCAAAAAGGGGACAAGTTTGGATTTGTTTTGTAAAGTTTGTAAATGTTTGGCTTAAATCGCTAAAATGGGGAAACGTTTGGATTTGTTTCGTAACGTTTGTAAACGTTTGGCTAAATTTCTAAAAAGGTGAAACGTTGGGATTTGTTTCGTATAAACGTTTGGCTTAAATCGCTAAAATGGTGAAACGTTTGGATTTGTTTCGTAATGTTTGTAAACGTTTGGATTTGTTTCGTAATGTTTGTAAACGTTTGGCTTCTATCGCAAAAAAGGGGACACGTTTGGATTTGTTTCGTAACGTTTGTAAACATTTGGCTTATATCGCTAAAATGGGTAAACGTTTGGATTTGTTTCATAACGTTTGTAAACGTTTAGCTAAATTGCTAAAAAGGGGAAACGTTTGGATTTGTTCCGTATCGTTTGTAAACGTTTGACATAAGTCGCTAAAATGGTGAAATGTTTGGATTTTTTCGTAACGTTTATAAACATTTCGATTTGTTTTGTAACGTTTGTAAACGTTTGGTTTTGTTTCGTAACGTTTATAAACGTTTGGCTTAAATCGTTAAAATGGGGAAACGTTTGGATTTGTTTCTTAACCTTTGTAAACGTTTGGCTTCAATCCCTAAAAAGGTGAAACGTTTGGATTTGTTTCGTAATGTTTGTAAACGTTTGTTAACGTTTGGCTTAAATCGCTAAAAAAGGGAAATGTTTGGATTTGTTTCGTAACGTTTGTAATCGTTTGGCTTAACGCTAAAATTGGGAAACGTTTGGATTTGTTTCGTAACGTTTGTAAATGTTTGGTTTTGTTTTGTTACCTTTATAAATGTTTGGCTTAAATCGCTAAAATGGGGAAATGTTTAGATTTGTTTTGTAACGTTTGTAAACGTTTGGCTTCAATCGCTAAAAATGTGAAACGTTTGGATTTGTTTCGTAACGTTTGTAAACGTTTGGCTTAAATTGATAAAAATGTGAAACGTTTGTTTTATTCCGTAATGTTTGTATACGTTTGGATTTATTTCGTAACGTTTTAAAGATTTGGCTTAAATCGCTAAAAAGGTTAAACATTTGGTTTTGTTTCATAACGTTTGTAAACATTTTGCTTAAATCGCTAAAAAGGTGAAACGTTTGGATTTGTTTCGCCACGTTTGTAAACATTTGGCTTAAATCGCTAAAAATGTGAAATGTTTAGTTTTGTTCCGTAATGTTTGTAAACATTTGACTTAAATCGCTAAAAATATTAAACGTTTGGATTTATTTCGTAACGTTTTAAACGTTTGGTTTTGTTTCTAAACATTTGTAAATGTTTGGCTTAAATCGTTAAAAAGGTGATCGTTTGGATTTGTTTCGTAATGTTTGTAATCTTTTGGCTTAAATCGCTAAAATAGGGAAACGTTTGGATTTGTGTCGTAATGTTTGTAAACATTTGGCTTAAATCGCTAAAAATGTGAAACGTTTGGTTTTGTTATTGTAATAACCCGTATAAATTTTTAATATTTATCGACGAGCTTCCGGATGCATTTTGAGAATTTATTTAAGTTTGTGCTTAGCTCGTGGTCCGGTCCGATTATAGGTCCGGTTTCAAAAAAAAATACTCCTTTGGACTCGTGGTTCAACCAAATGGTTGAACCACTGCCGTGTGACTCAGGTCTCAAACGAGACCTGAGAAATCACGTAGGTCTCGTTCGAGAATTCATGAATTCTCGAACGAGAACCTCGTTTTTGTGCCTGGTCTCGTACGAGAACATGCATTCTCGAACGAGAACAAGGCCATTTGGCTGTTCTCGTTCGAGAAATGAACCATGCCCTTGAGCCATTCATTTCTCGCAAGATTGCAGCCGAATCCCAACTTATTTTCCTCCCTTATATATCAATCTTTTAAACCTAAATCATTCACTACAATTTCATCAAACCCTAGCCACCATTCCATTGTCCATTCGCTAAGAAACGAAGCCGAAATCCCAAACCTGCTGCCCCGATAAGTGGTGTTATTCTCTTGATTTCAGATTTTTGGCTTATGAACAACATTCAGTAAATTTATTCGTTCTCTGTCGTTTCTAGATCGAAATCAAAACCGTTTATTTTCGGACAATCTAGACTCGCGTACCTTCGATCCCCCACCTCATTTTCGTAAAACGGTACGTAATCGACCTCGTTTCAATCGCCGTACGGTTTATCGTTTTGAGTTTATATAAATTGTTTCAGATTTGAATTTGATTCTGCCGATTCCTTTCAGTCTTGTTAGTTGCGATTTGGTTGTTAAATGATTATAAATCTCTTGGGTTGTTGTTGTTTAAGATTTCAATGATTGAGGTTCCATTGTTCTCTATTGTGTTGTTGTCGTTCTCGGTTGCGTTTGATAATCATTTACTGTGACTTGACTTCTTTGCTTCATTCTGTTTTGATTTCATATTTGAGAGTACTGGAATATTAAATTTGATAGATTGAATCATTAAGGATTGATGTAAATTGTTGTTTGAAAGTCGATACGTCATGCTTTAATATTCTGTAATTTCATTTCATGAAGAAGATGATGTCTTGGAGGGATTTTGCTTTTAAATTGTATAAGATAGCTAATTTGCCATTATTATCACCATAACTTTCCATTTAAATCAAGTTAATGTTTAAAGATAATTACAAGTTGATTTTGTTTTTTATAATAACTTATGAACCTCACTTTGATTTATAAATGGGTAATTGTAAACGTTTAGTGTTTTACAAACGTAGGTTAATATAATTACTCGGGTAATTATATTTTCAAATATCAAGAAATTGGCTAAATTACAATTTAATCCCTGAACGTTTTTATAACTTATTTAATTAATTTTTTGGTTGTAACTTGGGTTACTTGGAATTGAAGTTATTGAGTTCCGCTTTTAAATGGTTATTATTTTATGGAATTATTTTATAAATATAAACTCGGGTTTATATTTGATAAACGTTTTGAGTCGGGTTAGACTTGGGTCACCCGACAAGTGAGGTTAGCTTGGTAGTTAGTGATAACTCGGCTAACCCACTATTTGGAAAATTATTTATTATTTAAAAATTATTAAATAATATTTATAAATTGGATTTTAAGCGAGAACTCAATAGACTTGTATTAATTGGGCTTTATTACCTAATGGGTATTTTTGTGTGTTCTGGCTTGTGTTATTCCGACGTGTTATTTGTGCTAGTCCTATGTGGTGTCTAGTACTCTCTAGAGTTAGGGTCTGTTTTTAATAATTATTTTATTTGTCTAGACCCGTCTATAGTTCGTGCTCCAGAGGCGAACCAGGATTAGTTGCTTGTCGGTATTCACGTGGATTAGCAAGCAGTGATTTGTACTTACTATTTACCGCTTTATTAAGTAAATTGTTATTTCAATATTAAATATATATATATTGTACGTATATTTCGAACTGTTTTTATATTATGACTTCTAGTTGGAACATGCTACCTAATGGGCATCATTAGGACTGCGTGCGCACCGGTAATGATCTGGGTAAGGTATTTATGGTAATGTGGTAACTCGGTGTGAGCATAGCTCTCGGGACCAAATAGAGTAACTCGGTGTAGCACAGCTCTCGGGACTCTGGATATGGTAAAGTGTGGTCAGTGGTAACTCGGTGTAGCTCAGCTCTCGGGACCAGGCCTATTGGATTATGTTTATATTTAGAATTGTGGATTAGGGTTCCAAATATTATTCGTAATATCGTTATTAAATGTTTTAAACGTTTGAAGGTTTTCCACTTGATAAATGTAAATAGTGGTATAAACTCATCTCAGTATATCTGACCCCGTTGTTTTCCCAATTTTTCCCAGGGTTATGATCCGAGAGAGTCTGGTGATCTCCGCATTTACTTTTCTTTGGAGGTTCCATTTATTTTTGATAAACTGTAAAACTGTTTTATTCTTAGACCGCAGTAGTAACTAGACGTCTTTATTATTATTATAGTTTTTGTCGGATTGGTTCGACTAGTTATATTATTTTGGCATGTTACATTATTTACATTGGTTAATGTTAAATCTATTTTAGACTCGAAATTGGATAAGCATGTTATATTAACTGTCGAATATTATAACTGCTAGATTTAGGCTGAAGTCTCGGTTGCCCCCGAGCATTGGTTTTCTGCAAGTTTATATGTTTGTATGTTATTTGAAAGGCTAGCTACGGGTTTTGGTACTACATTACCCATACCCTAGCGCCAATCGCGATTCTTAAATCGCTAAAAATGTGAAACGTTTGGATTTGTTTCGTAACGTTTTAAACGTTTGCTTTTGTTTCTTAACATTTGTAAACGTTTGGCTTAAATCGTTAAAAAGGTGAAACGTTTGGATTGGTTTCGTAACGTTTGTAAACTTTTTGCTTAAATCGCTAAAATGGGAAAAGTTTGGATTTGTTTCGTAATGTTTGTAAACGTTTAACTTAAATCGCTAAAATGGGGAAACGTTTGAATTTGTTTCATAACGTTTGCAAACGTTTGGCTTAAATCGATAAAAAGGTAAAACGTTTGGATATGTTTCGTAACGTTTGTAAACGTTTGGCTTAAATTGATAAAAATGTGAAACGTTTGTTTTTGTTCCGTAATGTTTGTAAACGTTAGGATTTATGTCGTAACGTTTTAAAGAATTGGCATAAATTGCTAAAATGGGGAAACGTTTGGATTTGTCTCGTAATATTTGTAAATGTTTGGCTTAAATCGCTAAAAAGGTGAAACGTCTGGATTTGTTTCGCAATGTTTGACTTAAATTGTTAAGAAGGTGAAACGCTTGGATTTGTTTTGTAACTTTTGTAAATGTTTGGCTTAAATTACTAAAAAGGTGAAACGCTTGGATTTGTTTCGTAACGTTTGTAAACGTTTGGCTTCAATCGCTAAAAATGTTAAACGTTTGATTTTGTTCCGTAACGTTTATAAAGGTTTTTATTGAATTGCTAAAAATGTTAAACGTTTGGATTTGTTTCGTAACATTTTAAACGTTTGGTTTTGTTTCTTAACATTTGTAAACGTTTGGCTTAAATCGTTAAAAAGGTGAAACAGTTGGATTTGCTTCGTAACATTTGTAAAATGTTTTGCTTAAATCGCTAAAATTGGGATACATTTGGATTTGTTTCATAACATTTGGCTTAAATCGCTAAAAAGGTGAAACGTTTTGGATTTATTTCGTAACGTTTGTAAACGTAATCTTAGATCGCTAAAATAGGGAAGCGTTTGGATTTTTTTCGTAAAGTTTGCAAACGTTTGTCTTAAATCGCTAAAAAGGGGAAACGTTTGGAATTGTTTCGTAACGTTTCTAAACATTTGGCTTAAATTGCTAAAAAGGTGAAACATTTGGATTTGTTTCGTAACGTTTGTAAACGTTTGGCTTCAATCACTAAAAATTTGTAAACATTTGCTTAAATCATTAAAAAGGTGAAACGTTTGGATTTGTTTCGTAACGTTTGTAAACGTTTGACTTAAATTGCTAAAAAGGTGAAACGCTTGGATTTGTTTCGTAACCTTTGTAAATGTTTGGCTTTGTTTCGTAACGTTTGTTAACGTTTGGCTTCAATCCCTAAAAATGTAAAACGTTCGGATTTATTTCGTAATGTTTTTAAACGTTTGGTTTAAATTGCTAAAAAGGTGAAACATTTGGATTTGTTTTATAACGTTTGTAAACGTTTGGCTTAAAATGCTAAAAAGGTGAAACGCTTGCATTTGTTTCGTAATGGTTGTAAACGTTGGGCTTAAATTGCTAAAAAGGTTAAACATTTTGGATTTATTTCGTAACATTTATAAACGTTTGTCTTAAATTGTTATAAAGGGAAAACGTTTGGATTCTTTTCGTAACGTTTTAAATGTTTGCCTTAAATCGCTAAAATGGGGAAACGTTTGGATTTGTTTGGTAATATTTGTAAAACGTTTGGCTTAAATTGCTAAAAAGGTTAAACGCTTGGATTTCTTTCATAGCGTTTGTAAACGTTTGGCATTGAATCGTAATGTTTGTAAACGTTTGGTTTAAATTGCTAAAAATGGGAAACGTTTGGATTTGTTTCGAAACGTATTAAACGTTTGGTTTTCTTTCGTACCGTTTGTAAAAGTTTGGCTTAAATCGCTAAAAAGGTGAAACGATTGGAATTGTTTAGGAACGTTTGTAAACGTTTGATTTAAATCGCAAAAATTGGTAAACGCTTGGATTTGTTTCGTAACGTTTGCAAACATTTGGCATAAATCGCTAAAAAGGTGAAACGTTCAGCTTCAATCACTAAAAGGGGGAAAAGTTTAGATTTTTTTCGTAACGTTTGTAAACGTTTGGCTTAAATTGCTAAAAATGTGAAAAGTTTGTTTTTGTTCCGTAATGTTTGTAATCGTTTGGATTTGTTTTGTTACGTTTGTAAACGTTTGGCTTAACTCGCTAAAAAGATGAAACGTTTCGATTTGTTTCATAACGTTTGTAATCGTTTGGAATTGTTTCGTTATGTTAGTAAACGTTTGGTTTTGTTTCGTAACTTTTATAAACGTTTGGTTTAAATCGCTAAAATGGGGAAACGTTTGGATTTGTTTTGTAACGTTTGGATTTGTTTTGTAACGTTTGTAAACGTTTCTCTTCAAACGCTAAAAAGGGGAAATGTTTGGATTTGTTTCGTAACGTTTGTAAACGTTTGGCTTAAATTAATAAAAATGTGAAACGTTTCTTTTTGTTTCGTAATGTTTGTAAACATTTTGATTTATTTCGTAACGATTTAAAGATTTTACTTAAATAGCTAAAATGGGGAAACGTTTGGATTTGTTTTGTAACGTTGTGATTTGTTTTGTAACGTTTGTAAACGTTTGGCTTCAATCGCTAATAAGGTGAAACGTTTGGATTTGTTTCATAACTTTTTTAAACGTTTGGCACAAATCTCTAAAAAGGTGAAACACTTGGGTTTGTTTCGTAACGTTTATAAATGTTTGGCTTAAATAGCTAAAATGGGGAAACGTTTGGATTTGTTTTGTAACGTTTGGATTTGTTTTGTAACGTTTGTAAACGTTTGGCTTCAAATGATAAAAAGGTGAAACGTTTGGATTTCTTTCGTAACGTTTGTAAACGTTTGGCTTAAATTGATAAAAATATGAAACTTTTGTTTTTGTTCTGTAATGTTTTGTAAACGTTTTGATTTATTTCGTAACGGTTTAAAGATTTTGCTTAAATAGCTAAAATGGGAAAATGTTTGGATTTGTTTTGTAACGTTGTGATTTGTTTTATAATGTTTGTAAACGTTTGGCTTCAATCGCTAAAAAGGGGAAACGTTTGGATTTGTTTCGTAACTTTTGTAAACGTTTGGCTTAAATCGCTAAAAAGGTGAAACACTTGGATTTGTTTCGTAACGTTTGTAAACGTTTGGCTTAAATTGCTAAAAATGTGAAAAGTTTGTATTTGTCCGTAATTTTTGTAAACGTTTGGATTTGTTTCATAACGTTTGTAAACATTTGGCTTAAATCGCTAAAAAGGTGAAACATTTGGATTTGTTTCGTAATGTTTGTAATCGTTTGGAATTGTTTCGTAACATTAGTAAATGTTTGGTTTTGTTTCGTAATGTTTATAAACGTTTGGCTTAAATCGCTAAAATGGGGAAACGTTTGGATTTGTTTTGTAACGTTTTGATATTTTTTGTAACGTTTGTAAATGTTTTGCTTCAAACGCTAAAAAGGTGAAACATTTGGATTTATTTAGTAACGTTTGTAAACGTTTTGCTTAAATTGATAAAAATGTGAAACGTTTGTTTTTGTTCCGTAATGTTTGTAAACGTTTTGATTTATTTCGTAACGATTTAAAGATTTGGCTTAAATTGTGATAAATTGGAGTACCAACATTTTTTTTCTCGGCTTTTGGCATTCTGGAAAAGAATGTGGAAACTGTATTCGAGGTGGATTAATGTAGTAATACACTGGTGTTGTCATTAGGTAGATCGGTGAAATACTGAAAGTGATAGTGGAGATGTGAAGGCGGTCTTGTTATTTTGTTTTTCTTAAAAACGTTTCAATTTGATTTGAGGTGGAAATCCGTTGTTAGGTAGATTTTAGTTTCATTATTGATTTGGGTTATTTCGTTATGACGATTCGTTTTGGTGGACTAGGATAATGGAGATGGGAAAATATGTCAAGATGGACGAATGCACGTCTCACAGAGTGTAATGTCTAGAAAATATTTTGAAGGAAAATTGATGTCAAACATTAACTTATTAAAGTAATTGAAATGTTTTTATCACGTAATTGTGCCTATACATGTCATGAACATGCATTTGAAATGCCACGAATAGAAAACTGCATTGAGCATTGAGTATGATCACTAATTAAAAGAGAAATAAATAATTGATACATGCATTTAATACATTTATTACGACATTAAATGATTAAGATTGCATGCAACTCTTAGGGGATGAGAGCTGTCATCACCCTGGCGCACAATTATGTAAAAATAAATTTTATCAGTAAGACTTTTTAAGAAAAATGTTTTGTTATAAACTCGCGCGTTATAGTGTGAAAATGGTGTTTAAAAGGTTATTAAATTTGAAACGGTTTCGAAATTTTTATTTGGTTGGAAACTAGACAAATACTCTGTGATGACGGTGGTGATTTAAGAGAAATTGCAATGTAAGGGTTTGTTTTATATTGATGGAGTATCCGTATTTGATAAATAAGAGCTATGGTTATAAGGTTGCACTCGAGGTTTAGTTGTGATAAGTGCGGGAAAAATATTGAGTTCGGATTAAAGAATTGCGTCAGCTTAGAATATATAATTTGAGGATTTTTGTTTTGAGGAAATTGGTTATGCTCTGCGTGTTCATTTACACTAAAAGACTTAAAAGGAATTTTGCTTTTACAATTCGATTTTATTTAAAAAATATTGGTACTAGTATGGGAATATTTTATAAACTAAGAGTTTCTTATTTGCAAAACTTTATTTTGTTGAGAAAGAGGTGAAATTTTGTCAGTTTTGACTAAAAGTGGATTTTAAAGATTCTTCTAAATAAACGATTTTATAAAATCGTGATATTTTTTTGTGAAACTAGAAGAATTTTTCAACGAGTTAATTATTTTTGTTTAAAAATGAAATTAAACTGATGACATTAGTAATTTCAAATTAAAGGCGGATGGTATTATTATATATTTTGTGGTTTCGAAAAGCTTTTTCTATAATATTTTTGTATTTGATCTAAATGATCTTCGGTCGGATTCGAGGTGTTAGTAATTTAAAATTGGAGGATGAAAAATTTTATTATTAGATGTTTGAATTATGTATTCTTTAGATTGGTCGAACCGTAACGATTTAAAAGGTGTTTAGTTTTCAGCCGTTATTTGTGAGAGCATATTTAAACAGGATGACATTTAGATTTGCTGTTAAGTTTTCTCATACGAGGTATCTAGTGTTGTGACCATTATAAGAGATATATGGATATAGACGTTAAGGAATGTAAGATTTTTTTTCAGTGGAGAGTGTTTGTAGATTTTCAGTTTGTAGCATTGGAGTTTGACTTAGTAAGTTTGAATTCTGGGTTTGACTTTACACTTGTAGTGTTCATTTTGATAGTCTTTGATAGTTGAGTTTATTTTTTTGAATTTTTTTCTCCTCGTTTAATGTGTTGGTTATTTTCCGGTTGGAAATAATTTCTAACCCGTTTGTACATGATGTTTGAGAAGTCGTCTGAGGTACCAAATTGTTGAGCTTAGAATTTTTCCTGTTTACGTGTGGCGATCTTTCGAGTTTTCATATCATTTTTAAATTCAGGGTCGTATTTATTTAGGTTAAGGAGGATGTAACACCCCATTTATTTTCAGCGTATTTTTGGTTAAATTATGTTCGTTTTGCTTTGACTCTCCTAAGTCGTCTTTATGGTAGGATTACACTTGGATAAGAGTTTGGTTTAATCTATTGAGATTGCGGTGGTGTTTTTACTTAGGTTGAACTAAGCAGTTTTTATTTTGTTTCCGATGAATTATCTCCTAACCGTAAGGTGATTTGTGGAATCGGAAATTGTTATGCGTAATTGTTCTCTTTCGTTTCGTTAAGGAGCGTTACTCTGTATTTTGAATTACGTGTGATTTTATGCGTGCTATAATTGTTTTTATTTGATTTTGGTTTTGTTGTAAATTTGAGGACGAATTTTTAATAAGTTGGGGAGAATGTAATATCCCGTATTTTTGAATTATATTTTTTTAAATTTTAAATTTTGCATTACGTCGAGTTTAAGTAATATATTTTTACTTAATATTATTTGAGTCGTTCGTTGATTCAGTCGTAGTTCGATTCATGTTCGGTTTGTATTATTAAATTTTGGCCCACGCAATTTTTTTATTAAAATTTCACGTATTAAATGGCCCAAGGCCAAATTCACGTATACCTTTTTTTTTTTCCTCTTATATTGTTGGATTAAAACCGTTGTTTTACCCTAATATTTCATCATACGTCAATCAAACCTTAGCCGTCCTTCTTACTCCAAAATCTCTGAAATTCCTTGTGTCATTCATCCTTCAAAACTCTGGTGTTATTGGTAAGTCTTTGTACTTAATAATTTCAGTTTGCTTATAATCGACACCTCCATATATTGAATCGTTCTCTTTCGTTTTATCGTTATATTTGAATATGTTTCGTCCTAGTTGTAATAGACACGTGCCTCTACGATTCTCATCTTTGTTTTTGCCGATCGGTTTCGCTATCATCGCCGTCGTCTCAACGTCTTTATTTATTATTAACTACCACTATTTTGTATTGTTCCGCCGAATCCTTATTTCCTTTGGCTATGATTTGTTACAGAAATGATATTAGTTTCTATTTTGGGTTGTTAATTGTTTATGCTTTCGGTTGAGATTGTCTCATCGTAAGTGGAATTTAAATTTTAGTTATGAAATTGTTATCGTTTTAAAACCTGTTTTCGGTGTTGGCTCTGTATTCTTTTTTGTTTAAATTTGTTGAAGATGGTATTGTTTATGTGTTTGGCGGGCTGGGCTTAGTTCAAAGGAGAAGTCAAGTTGTTATGGGTATTTCCACCTTGGAAATAAGAGGAAATTACATTATTTACCAAAAAAAAAAATGAAAATAATTACAAAATTACATGTTGACTTTTTACATTTACATAAATCTTAATAATATTTACAAAAGTACAAAAAAATAAAAAATAATATCAGACATACGGTGTATACTGTGGGTATAATGTCAGTATACTAATAAACTAACATTATATCAGCATTATATAAACATTATACCAAAATTATACCAACATTATACATACTGAGATTTTATTAATATTAAATAAAAATTTACCAAAATTACATCAAACCGTATACTAAAAATTATATTAATAATATACCAAAATTATACCAGTAGTATAACAAGAGAGTACACATCAAAATATACTGAAATTTTATTATTACATCAACATTACACCACATCGCATGCTAAATATTAACCTAACAACATACTAAAATTATACCAGCAATATACAAATTTTCTAGTTCATTACCAACTATAGTGAAAAATACATATAAAAAAAATATACATGTTATCAACTAGAAAATATATATAAAAATTTATAATCGATATACCAAAAATATACTGAAATTATACCAATAATAAACTAAATATTATTTTTAAATTATCTGATTTATAGTTTTAATATTTCAAATCGTACTTTTGTAATTAATTTTCATTTTTTGGTACTTTTATAATTAATTTTAAATCAGTCGTATTTTTGTAAATAAAAAAAGTTTATAGGTACTTTTGTAAATATTTTTAAAATTTTAGGTACTTTTGTCATCGTCCCTGGAAATAATTGTTTTAAAATAATGGTTTAATTGGACTTATTTGTTTATAACAGAAAGTGGTGACTAAATGGCAAATGTGGTCACTTATTCTTTTGCTTTTAAACCAATTTATTCCTTAAGTTAAATATTACCTATTGATTACTGATTTTTATTTTAATTTGAGAATTTTCATTTTAAATTAAAAGTTTGACAATTTGATTATATTATTTTTTAAAATTTTAAAATAATTTTTATTTATTATTAAATTAATTATTATTATCATTGTAAATGGCAAAGTGGATATTTATTATTAGTCTAAAATTTTATAAATTCTCGAGTGATAATTATTATTTTGAGATTTGGGCTTACCGTGCCAATTTGGCTAAATTTATAATTTAATTTATAATTGTTTATTTAGTTATTTTAGCGAAGTATTTTGTCGGTGTTTTCGATTACTTGGGTTTCAAGTTATTGAGTTCCATTTGAATATTTGATTAATATTTTATCAAATTATAATTATAACTATGAATTATAATTATGGATTAATAGTTGGGTCGGGTTAGACTTGTGTCGCCCGACATGTGGGTTTAGTTTGATAGTTTTTTTTTTGAAAATCGGCTAACCCACTATTTTGAGGAATTGGTTTTAATTACTATTTAAATATTATTTGAGTAATATTTTCAGATTGGATTTTAAGTTTGAATTCAATAGACTTGAATTGTTTCACAGCATTATAAATTATTTGAGAATTGTGTTTTCGTGACTCTTACCTGTCTTATTTATTTTGTGCTAGTCCCATGTGGTGTCTAGTACTCTCTAGAGTTAGGGGTTGATTTTGATATTGGTTTTACTATGTTCTTAGACTCGTTGACTATGCGTGATTCGGAGTCGATTAAGGTTTTGTCGCTTGCAAGGTTTTCACGTGGATTAGCAAGATGTGAGTTGTAGTGTTATTTACCGCTTTATTAAGTACCACAATTTATTTTAGTATTATAAAGTTTTCGAATTGTTTTATGCGATTATGGATCTGGAGTGAAACGAGCTACTCGATAGGCTTGTATCGAGACTGTGTGCACTGGTAAGTACTCTGGGATCGGCAAACTAATGTTTTACTTACGCTGGTATATGACGAGGATTTGTTCCCGTCCACTTTGGGTTTTTCAATATGCTATGTCATACTTACGCTGGGATCATTTCAATACTGTTATTCCATAATCTTACATATATTATTATAAAAGGATTTGTTTAAAGAGTTTTGAAATTAATAAATGTAAAGAGTATTATGAACTCATCTCAGTATATCTTACCCCCGTTGTTTCCCCATTTTCCAGGTTTATTATTTTGAGCGAGTTTGCTGATCTCCGAATCTTTTTATTCCCCAGAGGTTTATTTTCTTTTAATAAATTGTTAAACTACTTTTATTCTTAGACCGCATTAGTAAACTAAAAGTCTATATTATTCTTGTCTGTTTTTCGGATTTGTCTGACTGGCTTTATTTTATGCTTTGGCACTACTATTGTTTAACTCTGGTTATTTTTTTTAATGGAAGTACTTATATTTAAACTATTAGTTTAAGTTGGAGTCTCAGTTGCCCCCGATCATTGGATTTTCTGCAGGTTTATTTAATTGTTTGTTTTCCGCAATGCATGCTACAGGTTTTGGTATAACCATACCCATACCCTAGCGCCGATCGCGATCCATGAAATTGGGTCGTGACAGTAAAGTTTTAAACGTTTGGCTTTGTTTCGTAACGTTTGTAAACGTTTGGCTTAAATAGATAAAAAGGGGAAACGTTTGGATATGTTTCATAACGTTTGTAAACGTTTGGCTTAAATTTCTAAAAAGATGAAACGCTTGGTTTTTTTCGTAACGTTTGTAAATGTTTGGTTTAAATTGCTAAATATGGGAAACGTTTGGATTTGTTTTGTAATATTTTTTTGTTAACGTTTGGATTCAATGGCTAAAAATGTGGAACGTTTGGATTTGTTTCGTAACGTTTGTAAAATGTTTGGCTTAAATCACTAAAAAGGTGAACTATTTCAATATGTTTCGTAACGTTTTAATCGTTTGGCTTAAATTGCTAAAATGGGGAAACATTTGGATTTGTTTAATAACGTTTGTAAACGTGTGGCTTGAATCGCTAAAAAGGTGAAACGTTTGGTTTTGTTTCGTAGCGTTTGCAAACGTTTTGTTTAAATTGCTAAATAGGTGAAACGCTTGGATTTGTTTTGTAACGTTTGTAAACGTTTGGCTTAAATTGCTAAAAAGGTGAAACACTTGGAATTGTTTTGCAACGTTTGTAAACTTTTGGTTTTGTTTCGTAACGTTTTGATTTGTTTCATAACGTTTGTAAATGTTTGGCTTAAATCGCTAAAAAGGTGAAACTTTTGGATTTGTTTCGCGACGTTTATAAACATTTGGCTTAAATTTCTAAAAAGGTGAAACGCTTGAATTTGTTTTGTAACGTTTTAAACGTTTGGTTTTGTTTCGTAATGTTTGTAAACGTTTGGCTTAAAGCGCAAAAGAGGTGAAATGTCATGTTTTGTTTCGCAACGTTTCTAAACGTTTGGCTTAAATCGCTAAAAAGGGGAAACGTTTGGATTTGTTTCGTAATGTTTGTAAACGTTTGGCTTAAATAGCTAAAAAGGTGAAACGTTTGGATTTGTTTCGAAACGTTTTTAAACGTTTGGCTTAAATTGCTAAAAAGGTGAAACGTTTGGATTTATTACGTAATGTTTGTAAACGTTTGGCTTAAATCGCTAAAAACGTAAAACGTTTGAATTAGTTTCGTAACGTTTGTAAAAGTTTGGCTTAAATCGCTAGAAAGGTAAAACGTTTGTTTTTGTTTAGTAACGTTTGTAAACGTTTGGCTTATATTGTTGAAAAGGTGAAACATTTGGATTTGTTTAGTAATGTTTGTTTTATATCGCTAAAAAGGTGAAACGTTTGGATTTGTTTCGTAACGTTTGTAAACGTTTGGCTTAAATTGTTAAAAAGGGTTTCATAACGTTTTAAATGTTTGTATTAGTGTCGTAACGTTTGTAAACGTTTGGCTTAAATCACTAAAAAGGTAAAAAAAAAATTGATTTGTTTCGTAGTGTTTGTAAACGTTTGGTTTATATCGCTAAAAAGGTGAAACGTTTGGCATAAATTGCTAAAAAGGTTGAACGTTTCTAAACGTTCGTCTTAAATCGCTAAAAAGGGGATTCCTTTGGATTTGTTCTCCAACGTTTGTAAATGTTTGGCTTAAATTACTAAAAAGGTGAAACGTTTGGATTTTTTTCGTAACGTTTGTAAACGATTGGTTTTGTTTCGTAATGTTTGTGAACGTTTGGGTGAAATCGCTAAAAATGTGAAATGTTTGGATTTGTTTTATAACGTTTTAAACATTCGGTTTTGTTTCGTAACATTTGTAAACGTTTGTCTTAAATCACTAAAAAGGTGAAACGTTTGGATTTGATTCGTAACGTTTGTAAACGTTCGGGTTAAATCGCTAAAAAGGTGCAACGTTTCGATTTCTTTTGTGGCGTTTGTAAACGTTTGGCTAATATTGCTAAAAAGGTGAAACGCTTGGATTTGTTTCCTAACGTTTGTAAACGTTTGGCTTAAATTACTAAAAAGGTAAAACACTTGGATTTGTTTCGGAACATTTGTAAATGTTTGGCTTAAATTGCTTAATAGGTGAAACTCTTGGATTTGTTTCGTAACGTTTGTAAATGTTTGGCTTAAATTGCTAAAAAGGTGTAGCATTTGGATTTGTTTCATAACCTTTGTAAACGTTTGGCTTAATTCGCTAAAAAGGTGAAACGTTTGGATTTGTTTCGTAATGTTTGTAAAGGTTTGGCGTAAATCGCTAAAAAGGTGAAATGTTTGTATTTTTTTCGTATCGTTTGTAAACATTTCGCATAAATCGCTAAAAAAGAGAAACGTTTGGATTTGTTTCGAAACGTTTGTAAACGTTTGGCTTAAATTGCTAAAAAGGTGAAACGCTAGGATTTGTTTCGTAACGCTTGTAAACGTTTGGCTTAAATTGCTAAAAAGGTGAAACGCTTGGATTTGTTTCTTAACCTTTGTAAACGTTTGGATTAAATCGCTGAAAAGGTGAAACGTTTAGATTAGTTTCGTAACGTTTGTAAAAGTTTGGCTTAAATCGCTAGAAAGGCGAAACGTTTGGTTTTGTTTTGTAACGTTTGTAAACGTTTGGCTTATATCGCTAAATAGGTAAAACATTAGGATTTTTTTAGTAACGTTTGTAAACATTTGGCTTAAAACGCTAAAAAGGTGAGACATTTGGTTTTGTTTCGTAACGTTTGTAAAAATTTGGTTTAAATTGCTAAAAAGGTTAAACGCTTGGATTAGTTTCCTAGCGTTTGTAAACATTTGGCTTGAATTACTATAAAGGTTAAACACTTGGATTTGTTTCGGTACATTTGTAAACATTTGGCTTAAATTGCTTAAAAGGTAAAACGCTTGGATTTGTTTCGTAATGTTTGTAAATGGTTGGCTTAAATTGCTAAAAAGGTGAAACATTTGGATTTGTTTCATTACATTTGTAAGCGTTTGGCTTATATCGTTAAAAAGGGTAAACGTTTGGATTTCTTTTGTAACGTTTGTAAACGTTTGGCTTAATTCGCTAAAAAGGTAAAACGTTTGGATTTGTTTCGTATCGTTTGTAAACGTTTCGCATAAATCGCTAAAAAACTGAAACGTTTGGATTAAATTGCCAAAAATGTGAAATGGTTGGATTTGTTTCATAACGTTTGCAAATGTTTGGCTTAAATTACTAAAAAGATGAAACACTTGGATTAGTTTCGGAACATTTGTAAACGTTTGGCTTAAATTGCTTAAAAGGTTAAATGCTTGGATTTGTTTCGTAACTTTTTTAAATGTTTGGTTTAAATTGCTAAAAAGGTGAAGTATTTGTATTTGTTTCATAACCTTTGTAAACGTTTGACTTAAATCCCTAAAAAGGTGAAACGTTTGGATTTGTTTCGTAACGTTTGTAAAGGTTTGGCTTAAATCGCTAAAAAGGTGAAACATTTGGACTTGTTTCGTATCGTTTGTAAATGTTTCGCATAAATCGCCAAAAAAGGGAAACGTTTTGATTTGTTTCGTAACGTTTGTAAACGTTTGGCTTAAATTGCTAAAATGGTGAAACACTTGGATTTGTTTTGTAACGTTTGTAAACATTTGGCTTAAATTGATAAAAAGGTGAAACGCTTGGATTTGTTTCGTATTGTTTGGCTTAAATTGCTAAAAAGGTGAAACACTTGGATTTGTTTCGGAACATTTGTAAACGTTTGGCTTAAATTGCTTAAAAGGTGAAACGTTTGAATTTGTTTCGTAACCTTTCTAAATGTTTGGCTTAAATTGCTAAAAAGGTGAAGCATTTAGATTTGTATCATAACTTTTGTAAACGTTTGGCTTAAATCGCTAAAAAGGTGAAACGTTTGGATTTGTTTCGAAATATTTGTAAACGTTTGGCTTAAATTGCTAAGAAGTTGAAACATTTAAATTTGTTTCGTAATGTTTGTAAACGTTCGGCTTAAATCGCTAACAAGGTGAAACGTTTGGATTTCTTTCGTAGCGTTTGCAAACATTCTGCTTATATTGCTAAATAGGTGAAACGCTTGGATTTGTTTTGTAACGTTTGTAAATGTTTGGCTTAAGTAATTAAAAAGGTGAAGCGCTTGGATTTGTTTCGGAACATTTGTAAATGTTTGGCTTAAATTGCTTAAAAAGTGATACGCTTGGATTTGTTTCGTAACGTTTGTAAATGTTTGGCTTATATTGCTAAAAAGGTGAAGTATTTGGATTTGTTTCTTAACCTTTGTAAACGTTTGGCTTAAATCGCTAAAAGGTGAAACGTTTGGATTTGTTTCGTAACATTTGTAAAGGTTTGGCTTAAATCGCTAAAGAGGTGAAATGTTTGGATTTGTTTCGTAGCGTTTGTAAACGTTTGGTTTAAATTGCTAAAAAGATGAAACACTTGGATTTGTTTCGTAACCTTTGTAAACATTTGGCGTAAATCGCTAAAAAGGTGAAAACCTTTTGATTAGTTTCGTAACGTTTTTAAACGTTAGGCTTAAATCGCTAGAAATATGAAACGTTTGGTTTTGTTTCGTAACGTTTGTAAACGTTTGGCTTATATCGGTTGAAAATTCACTCATCGAAATTGAAAAAAATAAGTAACCTCCCTAGAATTAGCCTATCATTACTTCAATTGGCAGCGCTATAGGAAAGATAAGACTCCTCTATCCTTTGCAGGTCTAAAAAGGTAAAAAATATGGATTTGTTTAGTAACGTTTGTTTTAAATCACTAAAAAGGCGAAACGTTTGGATTTGTTTCGTAACGTTTGTTAACGTTTAGGTTAAATTGCTAAAAATGGTTTCGTAACATTTCAAATGTTTGGATTAGTTTTGTAACGTTTGTAAATGTTTGGCTTAAATTGCTTAAAAGGTGAAAATTTTGGATTTTTTTTCATAACGTTTGTAAACGTTTGGTTTATATCGCTAAAAAAAGTGTAACGTTTGGCATAAATTACTAAAAAGGTGAAACGTTTGTAAATGTTTGGCTTAAATCGCTTAAGAGGTGAAACGTTGGGACCCAAATTGCTAAAAAGGTTAAACCCTTGGATTTGTTAAGTAGCGTTTGTAAACATTTGGCTCAAATCTCTAAAAAGGTGAAACGATTGGTTTTGTTTCGTAGCGTTTGTAAACGTTTGACTTAAATAGCTAAAAATGTGAGACGTTTGGTTTTGTTTCGTAACGTTTGTAAACGATTGGGTTTGTTTTGTAATGTTTGTAAACGTTTGGGTTAAATAGCTAAAAATGTGAAACATTTGGATTTGTTTTTTAACGTTTTAAACGTTTGGTTTTGTTTCTTAACGTTTGTAAACATTTCGCTTAAATCGCTACAAAGGTGAAACGTTTGGATTTGTTTCGTAACGTTTGTAAACATTTGGCTTAAATTGATAAAAAGTTGAAACATTTGGATTTGTTTCGTAACGTTTGTAAACGTTCGGCTTAAATCGCTAAAAAGGTGAAACGTTTGGATTTCTTTCGTAGCGTTTGCAAACGTTCGACTTATATTGCTAAAAAGGTGAAACGCTTGGATTTTTTTCGTAACGTTTGTAAACAGTCGGCTTAAATTACTAAAAAGGTGAAACGCATGGATTTGTTTCAGAACATTTGTAAACGTTTGGCTTAAATTGCTTAAAAGGTGAAACGCTTGGATTTGTTTCGTAACATTTGTAAATGTTTGGCTTAAATTACTTAAAAGGTGAAGCATTTTGATTTGTTTCATAACCTTTGTAAATGTTTGGCTTTAATCGCTAAAAAGGAGAAACGTTTGGATTTATTTCGTAACGTTTGTAAACGTTTGGCTTAAATCGCTAAAAAGGTGAAACGTTTGGATTTGTTTCGTATCGTTTGTAAACGTTTTAGTATAAATCGCTAAAAAGGGAAAACGTTTGGATTTGTTTCGTAACATTTCATAATGTTTGGCTTAAATTGCTCAAAGGTGAAACACTTAGATTTATTTTATAACTTTTGAAAACATTTGGCTTAAATTGCTAAAAATGTGAAACATTTGATTTTGTTCCGTAACGTTTGTAAACGTTTGACTTAAATGGCTAAAAAGGTGAAACGTTTGGATTTGTTTCTTAACCTTTGTAAACGTTTGGCTTAAATCGCTAAAAAGGTGAAACGTTTGGATTTGTTTCGTAACATCTGTAAATGTTTGGCTTAAATCGCTAAAAAGGGGAAACGTTTGGATTTCTTTCGTAACGTTTTTAAACGTTTGACTTCAATCTCTAAAAAAGTGAAAGGTTTGGATTTGTTTTGTAACGTTTGTAAACGTTTGGCATAAATCGCTAAAAAGGTGTAATACTTGGATTTGTTTTGTAACGTTTGAAACGTTTGGATTTGATTTGTAACATTTCAAACGTTTTGTTTTGCTTCGTAACATTTTATACGTTTTACTTAAATCGCTAAAAAGGGGAAACGTTTGGATTTGTTTCGTAACGTTTGTAAACGTTTGGCTTAAATTGCTAAAAAGGTGAAACATTTGGATTTGTTTCTTAACCTTTGTAGACGTTTGGCTTTAATCGCTAAAAAGGTGAAACATTTGAATTAGTTTCTCAATGTTTGTAAAAGTTTGGCTTAAATCGCTAGAAACAGGAAACGTTTGGTTTTGTTTCGTAACGTTTGTAAACATTTGGCTTATAATGCTAAAAAGGTAAAACATTTGGATTTGTTTTGTAACGTTTGTATTAAATCGCTGAAAAAGGCGAAACGTTTGGATTTATTTCGTAATGTTTGTAAATGTTTGTCTTAAATTGCTAAAAAGGGTTTCTTAACATTTTAAATGTTTGGATTAGTTTCTTAACGTTTGTAAACGTTTGGCTCCAATCTCTAAAAAGGTGAAAATTTTGGATTTGTTTCGTAACGTTTGTAAACATTCGGCTTAAATCGCTAAAAAGGTGAAACGTTTGGCATAAATCGCTAAAAAGGTGAAACGTTTGTAAACGTTTGGATTAAATCGCTAAAGAGGTGAAATGTTTGGATTTAAATTGCTAAAAAGGTGAAACGTATGAATTTGTTTCTTAACGTTTGTAAACGTTTGGCTTAATTCGCTAAAAAGGTGAAACATTTGGATTCGTTTTGTAACGTTTGTAAACATTTGGCTTAAAACTCTAAAAAGGTGAAACATCTGGTTTTGTTTCGTAAAATTTGTAAATGTTTGGTTTAAATTGCTATAAAGGTGAAACACTTGGATTTGTTAAGTACCGTTTGCAAACATTTGGCTTAAATCGTTAAAAAGGTGAAACGTTTGGATTTGTTTCGTACCGTTTGTAAACGTTCGGCTTAAATCGATAAAAAGGTGAAACGTTTGGTTTTGTTTCGTAACGTTTTTAAACGTTAGGCTTAAATCGCTAAAAAGGTGAAACGTTTGGATTTGTTTCGTACCGTTTGTAAACGTTCGGCTTAAATCGCTAAAAAGGTGAAACTTTTGGTTTTTTTCATATCGTTTGTAAACGTTAGGCTTATATAGCTAAAAAGATGAAACGTTTGGTTTTGTTTCGTAACGTTTGTAAAACGTTTGGCTTAAATTGCTAAAAAGTTGGAACGTTTGGATTTGTTTCGTATCGTTTGTAAACGTTCGTCTTAAATTGCTAAAAAGGTGAATCGTTTGGATTTCTTTCATAGCATTTGTAAATGTTTAGCTTATGTTGCTAAAAAGGTGAAACTCTTGGATTTGTTTCGTAACGTTTGTAAACGTTTGGCTTAAATTACTAAAAAGGTGAAACACTTGGGTTTATTTCGGAACATTTTTAAACGTTTGGCTTAAATTGCTAAAATGGTGAAACTCTTGGATTTTCTTCGTAACGTTTGTAAATGTTTGACTTGAATTGCTAAGAAGGTGAAGCGTTTGGATATGTTTCATAACGTTTGTAAACGTTTGGCTTAAATTGCTAAAAGGGGAAACGCTTGGATTTGTTTGGTAACGTTTGTAAACATTTGGCTTAAATTGCTAAAAAGGTGAAACGCTTGGATGTGTTTCGTAACGTTTGTAAATGTTTTAGTATAAATCGCTAAAAAGGTGAAACATTTGGATTTGTTTTGTAACGTTTGTAAACGTTTGGCTTAAATTGCTAAAAGGTGAAATGCTTGGATTTGTTTGGTAACGTTTGTAAACATTTGGCTTAAATTGCTAAAAAGGTGAAACACTTGGATTTGTTTCGTAACATTTGTAAACGTTTGACTTAAATTGCTAAAAAGGTTAAACGTTTGGATTTGTTTCTTAACCTTTGTAAACGTTTGGCTTAAATCGCTAAAAAGGTGAAACGTTTGGATTTATTTCGTAACATTTGTAAATGTTAGGCTTAAATCGCTAAAAAGTGGAAACGTTTGGATTTGCTTCGTAGCGTTTGTAAACGTTTTACTTCAATCTCTAAAAAGATGAAATGTTTGGATTTGTTTCGTAACGTTTGTAAACGTTTGGCATAAATCGCTAAAAAGGTGTAATTTTTGGATTTGTTTCGTAACGTTTTAAACGTTAGGCTTATATCGCTAAAATGGGTAAACGTTTGGATTTGTTTCGTAACGTTTTTAAACGTTCGGCTTAAATACCTAAAAAGGTGAAATGTTTGGTTTTGTTTCATAACGTTTGTAAAACGTCGGCATAAATTGCTAAAAAGGTGAAACGTTTCAAATTCTTTCGTAGCGTTTGTAAACGTTTGGCTTATATTGCTGAAAAGGTGAAACACTTGGATTTGTTTCATAATGTTTGTAAACGTTTGGCTTAAATTACTAAAAAGGTGAAACTCTTGGATTTATTTCGGAACGTTTTTAAACGTTTGGTTTAAATTGCTAATAAGGTAATACGCTTGGATTTGTTTCATAACGTTTGTAAATGTTTGGTTTAAAATGCTAAAAAGGTGAATTGCTTAGTTTTGTTTCGTAACGTTTGTAAAGGTTTGGCTTAAATCGCTGAAAATGTGAAACGTTTGGTTTTGTTTCGTAACCTTTATAAACGTTTGGCTTAAATCACTAAAAATGTGAAACGTTTAAATTTTGTTTCGTAACGTTTATAAACGTTTGGCTTAAATCGCTATAAAGCCAAAAAGTTTTGATTTGTTTCGTAACATTTCTAAACGTTTGGCTTAAATCGCTAAAAAGGTGAATCGTTTATATTTATTTCGTAACGTTTGTAAACGTTTGGCTTGAATGGCTAAACAAGTGAAACATTTGGATTTGTTTCATATCGTTTGTAAACGTTTGGCATAAATCGCTAAAAAAGTGAAACATTTGGATTTGTTTCGTAACCTTTGTAAACGTTTTGCTTATATTGAAAAAAAGGTGAAACGCTTTGATTTGTTTCGTAACATTTGTAAACTTTTGGCATATATTGCTAAAAAGAAGAAACGTTTGGATTATATTGCTAAAAAGGAGAAACGTTTGGATTTAATTCGTAACGTTTGGCTTAAATTTCTCAAAAGGTGAAACGTTTTGTTTTGTTTCGAAACGTTTGTAAACGTTAGGCTTTAATAGCTAAAAAGGTGAAATGTTT
Source organism: Mercurialis annua (assembly GCF_937616625.2). NCBI lineage: Eukaryota > Viridiplantae > Streptophyta > Magnoliopsida > Malpighiales > Euphorbiaceae > Mercurialis > Mercurialis annua. The sequence continues at coordinate 42,092,028 of NC_065572.1, forward strand.
GGTTTTGTTTCGTAACGTTTGTAAACGTTCGGCATAAATCGCTAAAAAGGGGATACCTTTGGATTTGTTCCGTAACATTCGTAAATGATTGGCTAAAATCGCTAAAAAGGAGAAACATTCGGATTTGTTTCGTAATGTTTGTAAACGATTGGTTTTGTTTCGTAATGTTTGTAAACGTTTGGGTTAAATCGCTAAAAATTTGAAACGTTTGGATTTGTTTTGTAATGTTTTAAACGTTTGGTTTTGTTTCGTAACATTTGTAAACATTTGGCTTAAATCGCTAAAAAGCGGAAACGTTTGGATTTGTTTCCTAACGTTTGTAAACGTTTGGCTTTAATTGCTAAAAAGTTAAAACGTTTGGATTTGTTTCGTATCGTTTGTAAACGTTCAGCTTAAATCGCTAAAAGGTGAAACGATTGGATTTCTTTCATAGCGTTTGGAAATGTTTGGCTTATATTGCTAAAAAGGGGAAACACTTGGATTTCTTTCGTAACATTTGTAAACGTTTGGCTTAAATTACTAAAAAGGTGAGACGCTTGGATTTGTTTCGGAACATTTGTAAACGTTTGGCTTAAATTGCTAAAAAGGTGAAACGCTTGGATTTGTTTCGTAATGTTTGTAAATGTTTCGCTTAAATTTCTAAAAAGGTGAAGCATTTGGATTTGTTTCGTAACGTTTGTAAACATTTGGCTTAAATCGCTAAAAAGGTGAAACGTTTGGATTTGTTTCGTATCGTTTGTAAACGTTTTAGTATAAATCGCTAAAAAGGTGAAACGTTTGGATTTGTTTCGTAACGTGTGTAAACGTTTGGCTTAAATCGCTAAAAAGGTGAAACGCTTGGATTTGTTTGGTAACTTCTCTAAACGTTTGGCTTAAATTGCTAAAAAGGTGAAACGTTTCGATTTGTTTCGTAAAGTTTCTAAACGTTTGGCTTAAATTGCTAAAAAGGTAAAACATTTGGATTTGTTTCTTTTTCTTTGTAAACGTTTGGCTTAAATCGCTAAACAGGTGAAACGTTTGGATTTGTTTTGTATCGTTTGCAAACGTTTGTCTTAAATCGCTAAAAAAGTGAAACATTTGGATTTGTTTCGTAACCTTTGTTAACGTTTGGCTTATATTGCTAAAAAGGTGAAACGCTTTGATTTGTTTCGTAACATTTGTAAACGTTTGGCTTATATTGCTAAAAAGGAGAAACGCTTAGATTTAATTTGTAACGTTTGTAAACGTTTGGCTTAATTTTCTAAAAAGGGGAAACGTTTGTTTTTGTCTCGTAACGTTTGTAAACGTTAGGCTTATATAGCTAAAAAGGTGAAATGTTTGGTTTTGTTTCTTAACGTTTGTAAACGTTCGGCTTAAATTGCTAAAAAGGGATACCTTTGGATTTGTTCCGTAATGTTTGTAAATGTTTGGCTAAAATTGCTAAAAAGGGGAAACATTCGGATTTGTTTCGTAACGTTTGTACACGATTGGTTTTGTTTCGTAATGTTTGTAAACGTTTGGGTTAAATCGCTAAAAATGTGAAACGTTTGGATTTGTTTTGTAATGTTTTAAACGTTTGGTTTTGTTTCGTAACATTTGTAAACGTTTGGCTTAAATCGCCAAAAAGCAGAAATGTTTGGATTTGTTTCGTAATGTTTGTAAACGTTTAGCTTAAATTGCTAAAAAGTTAAAACGTTTGGATTTGTTTCGTATCGTTTGTAAACGTTCAGCTTAAATCGCTAAAAGGTGAAACGATTGGATTTCTTTCATATTGTTTGTAAACGTTTGGCTTATATTGCTAAAAAGGTGAAACGCTTTGATTTCCTTCGTAACATTTGTAAACGTTTGGCTTAAATTACTAAAAAGGTGAAACACTTGGATTTGTTTCGGAACATTTGTAAACTTTTGGCTTAAATTGCTAAAAAGGTGAAACGCTTGGATTTGTTTCGTAATGTTTGTAAATGTTTGGCTTAAATTTCTAATAAGGTGAAGTATTTGGATTTGTTTCATAACCTTTGTAAATGTTTGGCTTAAATCGCTTAAAAGGGGAAACGTTTGGATTTGTTTCGTAACGTTTGTAAACATTTGGCTTAAATCGCTAAAAAGGTGAAACGTTTGGATTTGTTTCGTATCGTTTGTAAACGTTTTAGTATAAATCGCAAAAAGGTGAAACGTTTGGATTTGTTTCGTAACGTGTGTAAACGTTTGGCTTAAATCGCTAAAAAGGTGAAACGCTTGGATTTGTTTGGTAACTTCTCTAAACGTTTGGCTTAAATTGCTAAAAAGGTGAAACGTTTCGATTTGTTTCGTAACGTTTCTAAACGTTTGGCTTAAATTGCTAAAAAGTTAAAACATTTGGATTTGTTTCTTTTCCTTTGTAACGTTTGGCTTAAATCACTAAACAGGTGAAACGTTTGGATTTGTTTCGTATCGTTTGCAAACGTTTGTCTTAAATCGGTAAAAAGTGAAACATTTGGATTTGTTTCGTAACCTTTGTAAACTTTTGGCTTATATTGCTAAAAAAGTGAAACGCTTTGATTTGTTTCGTAACGTTTGTAAACGTTTGGCTTATATTGCTAAAAAGGAGAAACGCTTGGATTTAATTCGTAACGTTTGTAAACGTTTGGCTTAATTTTCTACTAAGGGGAAACGTTTGGTTTTGTTTCGTAACGTTTGCAAACGTTAGGCTTAAATAGCTAAAAAGGTAAAATGTTTGGTTTTATTTCGTAACGTTTGTAAACGTTCGGCTTAAATCGCTAAAAAGGGGATACCTTTGGATTTGTTCCGTAACGTTTGTAAATGTTTGGCTAAAATTGCGAAAAAGGGGAAACATACGGATTTTTTTCGTAACGTTTGTAAACGATTGGTTTTGTTTCGTAATGTTTGTAAACGTTTGGGTTAAATCGCTAAAAATATGAAACATTTGGATTTGTTTTGTAACGTTTTAAACGTTTGGTTTTGTTTCGTAACATTTGTAAACGTGTGGCTTAAATCGATAAAAAGCGGAAACATTTTGATTTGTTTCGTAACGCTTCTAAACGTTTGGCTTAAATTGCTAAAAAGTTGAAACGCTTGGATTTGTTTCGTAACGTTTGTAAACGTTTGGCTTAAATTGCTAAAAAGGTGAAACGCTTGGATGTGTTTCGTAACGTTTGTAAACGTTTGCCTTAAATTGCTAAAAAGGTGAAATGTTTGGATTTGTTTCTTAACCTTTGTAAACGTTTGGCTTAAATCGCTAAAAAGGTGAAACGTTTGGATTTGTTTCGTAACATTTGTAAATGTTTGGCTTAAATCGCTAAAAAGGGGGAACGTTTGGATTTATTTCGTAACGTTTGTAAACGTTTGACTTCAATCTCTAAAAAGGTGAAATGTTTGGATTTGTTTCGTAACGTTTGTAAACGTTTGGCATAAATCGCTAAAAAGGTGTAATATTTGGATTTGTTTCGTAACGTTTTAAACGTTAGGCTTATATCGCTAAAATGGGTAAACGTTTGGATTTATTTCGTAACGTTTGTAAAGGTTCGGCTTAAATACCTAAAAAGGTGAAATGTTTGATTTTGTTTCGTAACGTTTGTAAAAGTTTGGCTTAAATCGCTGAAAATGTGAAACATTTGGTTTTGTTTCGTAACGTTTTTAAACGTTTGGCTTAAATCGCTAAAAATGTGAAACGTTTGGTTTCTTTTCGTAACGTCTGTAAGCGTTTGGCTTAAATTGCTAAAAAAGTGAAACTCTTGGATCTCTTTCATAACGTTTGTAAATGTTTGGCTTAAATTACTAAAAAGGTGAAACTTTTGGATTTATTTCGGAACGTTTTTAAACGTTTGGCTTAAATTGCTAAAAAGGTAAAACGCTTGGATTTGTTTCGTAACGTTTGTAAATGTTTGGTTTAAATTGCTAAAAAGGTGAATTTCTTGGTTTTGTTTCGTAACATTTGTAAAGGTTTGGTTTAAATCGCTGAAAATGTGAAACGTTTGGTTTTGTTTCGTTACGTTTGTAAACGTTTGGCTTAAATCGCTAAAAATGTGAAACGTTTGGTTTCTTTTCGTAACGTCTGTAAGCTTTTGGATTAAATTGCTAAAAAAGTGAAATGCTTGGATTTGTTTTGTAACGTTTGTAAAGGTTTGGCTTAAATCGCTAAAGAGGTGAAACGTTTGGATTTGTTTCGTAACGTTTGTAAATGTTTGGCTTAAATTGCTAAAAAGATGAAACACTTGGATTTGTTTCGTAACCTTTGTAAACATTTGGCGTAAATCGCTAAAAAGGTGAAAACCTTTGGATTAGTTTCATAATGTTTGTAAAGGTTTGATTTAAATCGCTAGAAATGTGAAACGTTTGGTTTTATTTCGTAACGTTTGTAAACGTTTGGCTTATATCGGTTGAAAATTCACTCATCGAAATTGAAAAAAAAAATAAGTAAACCCCCTGGAATCAGCCTATCATTACTTCAATTGGCAGCGCTATAGGAAATATAAGACTCCTCTATCCTTTGCAGGTCTAAAAAGGTAAAAAATTTGGATTTGTTTAGTAACGTTTGTTTTAAATCGCTAAAAAGGCGAAACGTTTGGATTTGTTTCGTAACATTTGTTAATGTTTCGCTTAAATTGCTAAAAATGGTTTTGTAACGTTTTAAATGTTTGGATTAGTTTTGTAATGTTTGTAAATATTTGACTTAAATTACTAAAAAGGTGAAAATTTGGATTTTTTTTCATAACGTTTGTAAACGTTTGGTTTATATCGCTAAAAAAAGTGAAACGTTTGTTATAAATTGCTAAAAAGGTGAAACGTTTGTAAACGTTTGGCTTAAATCGCTAAAGAGGTGAAACGTTGGGACCCAAATTGCTAAAAAGGTTAAACCCTTGGATTTGTTTCGTAGCGTTTGTAAACATTTGGCTCAAATCTCTAAAAACGTGAAATGATTGGTTTTGTTTTGTAGCGTTTGTAAACGTTCGGCTTAAATAGCTAAAAATGTGAGACGTTTGGTTTTGTTTCGTAACGTTTGTAAACAATTGGGTTTGTTTCGTAATGTTTGTAAATGTTTGGGTTAAATCGCTAAAAATGTGAAACATTTGGATTTGTTTTGTAACGTTTTAAACGTTTGGTTTTGTTTCTTAACGTTTGTAAACATTTCGCTTAAATCGCTACTAAGGAGAAACGTTTGGATTTGTTTCGTAACGTTTGTAAACGTTTGGCTTAAATTGATAAAAAGTTGAAACGTTTGGATTTGTTTCGTAACGTTTGTAAACGTTCGGCTTAAATCGCTAAAAAGGTGAAACGTTTGGATTTCTTTCGTAGCGTTTGCAAACTTTCGGCTTATATTGCTAAAAAGGTGAAACGCTTGGATTTTTTCGTAACATTTGTAAACATTTGGCTTAAATTACTAAAAAGGTGAAACGCATGGATTTGTTTCAGAACATTTGTAAACGTTTGGCTTAAATTGCTTAAAAGGTGAAACGCTTGGATTTGTTTCGTAACGTTTGTAAATGTTTGGCTTAAATTGCTTAAAAGGTGAAGCATTTTGATTTGTTTCATAACCTTTGTAAATGTTTGGCTTTAATCGCTAAAAAGGAGAAATGTTTGGATTTATTTCGTAACGTTTGTAAATGTTTGGCTTAAATCGCTAAAAAGGTGAAACGTTTGGATTTGTTTCGTATCGTTTGTAAACGTTTTAGTATAAATCGCTAAAAAGGGAAAACGTTTGGATTTGTTTCGTAACATTTCATAATGTTTGGCTTAAATTGCTCAAGGTGAAACACTTAGATTTATTTCGTAACTTTTGAAAGCATTTGGCTTAAATTGCTAAAAATGTGAAACGTTTGGTTTTGTTCTGTAACGTTTGTAAACGTTTGACTTAAATGGCTAAAAAGGTGAAACGTTTGGATTCGTTTCTTAACCTTTGTAAACGTTTGGCTTAAATCGCTAAAAAGGTGAAACGTTTGGATTTGTTTCGTAACATTTGTAAATGTTTGGCTTAAATCGCTAAAAAGGGGAAACGTTTGGATTTGTTTCGTAACGTTTGTAAACGTTTGACTTCAATCGCTAAAAAGGTGAAACGTTTGGATTTGTTTCGTAACGTTTGTAAACGTTTGGCATAAATCGCTAAAAAGGTGTAATACTTGGATTTGTTTCGTAACGTTTGAAACGTTTGGATTTGATTCGTAACATTTCAAACGTTTTGTTTTGCTTCGTAACATTTTATACGTTTGGCTTAAATCGCTAAAAAGGGGAAACGTTTGGATTTGTTTCGTAACGTTTGTAAACGTTTGGCTTAAATTGCTAAAAAGGTGAAACATTTGGATTTGTTTCTTAACGTTTGTAAACGTTTGGCTTTAATCGCTAAAAAGGTGAAACATTTGAATTAGTTTCTCAATGTTTGTAAAAGTTTGGCTTAAATCGCTAGAAAGGTGAAACGTTTGGTTTTGTTTCGTAACGTTTGTAAACGTTTGGCTTATAACGCTAAAAAGGTAAAATATTTGGATTTGTTTTGTAACGTTTGTATTAAATCGCTGAAAAGGCGAAACGTTTGGATTTATTTCGTAATGTTTGCTAACGTTTGGCTTAAATTGCTAAAAATGGTTTTGTAACATTTTAAATGTTTGGATTAGTTTCTTAACGTTTGGCTCAAATCGCTAAAAAGGTGAAAATTTTGGATTTGTTTCGTAACGTTTGTAAACGTTTGGCTTATATCGCTAAAAAGGTGAAACGTTTGGCATAAATCGCTAAAAAGGTGAAACGTTTGTAAACGTTTGGATTAAATCGCTAAAGAGGTAAAATGTTTGGATTTAAATTGCTAAAAAGGTGAAACATATGGATTTGTTTCTTAACGTTTGGCTTAATTCGCTAAAAAAGTGAAACATTTGGATTTGTTTTGTAACGTTTGTAAACATTTGGCTTAAAACTCTAAAAAGGTGAAACATTTGGTTTTGTTTCGTAAAATTTGTAAGTGATTGGTTTAAATTGCTAAAAAGGTCAAATGCTTGGATTTGTTAAGTACCGTTTGTAAACATTTGGCTTAAATCGCTAAAAAGGTGAAACGTTTGGATTTGTTTCGTACCGTTTATAAACGTTCGGCTTAAATCGATAAAAAGGTGAAACGTTTGGTTTTGTTTCGTAACTTTTTTAAACGTTAGGCTTAAATCGCTAAAAAGGTCAAACGTTTGGATTTGTTTCGTACCGTTTGTAAACGTTCGGCTTAAATCGCAAAAAAGGTGAAACTTTTGGTTTTGTTTCGTAACGTTTGTAAACGTTAGGCTTAAATAGCTAAAAAGGTGAAACGTTTGGTTTTAATTCGTAACGTTTGTAAACGTTTGGCTTAAATTACTAAAAAGTTGAAACGTTTGGATTTGTTTCGTATCGTTTGTAAACGTTCGTCTTAAATCGCTTAAAAGGTGAAACGCTTGGATTTCTTTCATAGCATTTGTAAATGCTTTGCTTATCTTGCTAAAAAGGAGAAACTCTTGGATTTGTTTCGTAACGTTTGTTAACGTTTGGTTTAAATTGCTAAAAAGGTGAAACGCTTGGGTTTATTTCGGAACATTTTTAAACGTTTGGCTTAAATCGCTAAAAAGGTGAAACGTTTGGATTTGTTTCGTAACATTTGTAAATGTTTGGCTTAAATCGCTAAAAAGGGGAAACGTTTGGATTTGTTTCGTAACGTTTGTAAACGTTTGACTTCAATCTCTAAAAAGGTGAAATGTTTGGATTTGTTTCGTAACGTTTGTAAACGTTTGGCATAAATCGCTAAAAAGGTGTAATACTTGGATTTGTTTCGTAACGTTTGAAACGTTTGGATTTGATTCGTAACATTTCAAACGTTTTGTTTTGCTTCATAACATTTTATACGTTTGGCTTAAATCGCTAAAAAGGGGAAACGTTTGGATTTGTTTCGTAACGTTTGTAAACGTTTGGCTTAAATTGCTAAAAAGGTGAAACATTTGGATTTGTTTCTTAACGTTTGTAAACGTTTGGCTTTAATCGCTAAAAAGGTGAAATATTTGAATTAGTTTCTCAATGTTTGTAAAAGTTTGGCTTAAATCGCTAGAAACAGGAAACGTTTGGTTTTGTTTCGTAACGTTTGTAAACATTTGGCTTATAACGCTAAAAAGGTAAAATATTTGGATTTGTTTTGTAACGTTTGTATTAAATCGCTGAAAAGGCGAAACGTTTGGATTTATTTCGTAATGTTTGTAAACGTTTGGCTTAAATTGCTAAAAATGGTTTTGTAACATTTTAAATGTTTGGATTAGTTTCTTAACGTTTGGCTCAAATCGCTAAAAAGGTGAAAATTTTGGATTTGTTTCGTAACGTTTGTAAACGTTTGGCTTAAATCGCTAAAAAGGGGAAACGTTTGGCATAAATCGCTAAAAAAGGTGAAACGTTTGTAAACGTTTGGATTAAATCGCTAATGAGGTGAAATGTTTGGATTTAAATTGCTAAAAAGGTGAAACATATGGATTTGTTTCTTCACGTTTGTAAACGTTTGGCTTAATTCGCTAAAAAAGTGAAACATTTGGATTTGTTTTGTAACGTTTGTAAACATTTGGCTTAAAACTCTAAAAAGGTGAAACATTTGGTTTTGTTTCGTAAAATTTGTAAGTGATTGGTTTAAATTGCTAAAAAGGTCAAACGCTTGGATTTGTTAAGTACCGTTTGTAAACATTTGGCTTAAATCGCTAAAAAGGTGAAACGTTTGGATTTGTTTCGTAACGTTTATAAACGTTCGGCTTAAATCGATAAAAATGTGAAACGTTTGGTTTTGTTTCGTAACTTTTTTAAACGTTAGGCTTAAATCGCTAAAAAGGTCAAACGTTTGTATTTGTTTCGTACCATTTGTAAACGTTCGGCTTAAATCGCTAAGAAGGTGAAACTTTTGGTTTTGTTTCGTAACGTTTTAAACGTTTGGTTTTGTTTCTTAACGTTTGTAAACATTTCGCTTAAATCGCTACTAAGGTGAAACGTTTGGATTTGTTTCGTAACGTTTGTAAACGTTTGGCTTAAATTGATAAAAAGTTGAAACGTTTGGATTTGTTTCGTAACGTTTGTAAACGTTCGGCTTAAATCGCTAAAAAGGTGAAACGTTTGGATTTCTTTCGTAGCGTTTGCAAACTTTCGGCTTATATTGCTAAAAAGGTGAAACGCTTGGATTTTTTCGTAACATTTGTAAACATTTGGCTTAAATTACTAAAAAGGTGAAACGCATGGATTTGTTTCAGAACATTTGTAAACGTTTGGCTTAAATTGCTTAAAAGGTGAAACGCTTGGATTTGTTTCGTAACGTTTGTAAATGTTTGGCTTAAATTGCTTAAAAGGTGAAGCATTTTGATTTGTTTCATAACCTTTGTAAATGTTTGGCTTTAATCGCTAAAAAGGAGAAATGTTTGGATTTATTTCGTAACGTTTGTAAATGTTTGGCTTAAATCGCTAAAAAGGTGAAACGTTTGGATTTGTTTCGTATCGTTTGTAAACGTTTTAGTATAAATCGCTAAAAAGGGAAAACGTTTGGATTTGTTTCGTAACATTTCATAATGTTTGGCTTAAATTGCTCAAGGTGAAACACTTAGATTTATTTCGTAACTTTTGAAAGCATTTGGCTTAAATTGCTAAAAATGTGAAACGTTTGGTTTTGTTCTGTAACGTTTGTAAACGTTTGACTTAAATGGCTAAAAAGGTGAAACGTTTGGATTCGTTTCTTAACCTTTGTAAACGTTTGGCTTAAATCGCTAAAAAGGTGAAACGTTTGGATTTGTTTCGTAACATTTGTAAATGTTTGGCTTAAATCGCTAAAAAGGGGAAACGTTTGGATTTGTTTCGTAACGTTTGTAAACGTTTGACTTCAATCTCTAAAAAGGTGAAATGTTTGGATTTGTTTCGTAACGTTTGTAAACGTTTGGCATAAATCGCTAAAAAGGTGTAATACTTGGATTTGTTTCGTAACGTTTGAAACGTTTGGATTTGATTCGTAACATTTCAAACGTTTTGTTTTGCTTCGTAACATTTTATACGTTTGGCTTAAATCGCTAAAAAGGGGAAACGTTTGGATTTGTTTCGTAACGTTTGTAAACGTTTGGCTTAAATTGCTAAAAAGGTGAAACATTTGGATTTGTTTCTTAACGTTTGTAAACGTTTGGCTTTAATCGCTAAAAAGGTGAAACATTTGAATTAGTTTCTCAATGTTTGTAAAAGTTTGGCTTAAATCGCTAGAAACAGGAAACGTTTGGTTTTGTTTCGTAACGTTTGTAAACATTTGGCTTATAACGCTAAAAAGGTAAAATATTTGGATTTGTTTTGTAACGTTTGTATTAAATCGCTGAAAAGGCGAAACGTTTGGATTTATTTCGTAATGTTTGCTAACGTTTGGCTTAAATTGCTAAAAATGGTTTTGTAACATTTTAAATGTTTGGATTAGTTTCTTAACGTTTGGCTCAAATCGCTAAAAAGGTGAAAATTTTGGATTTGTTTCGTAACGTTTGTAAACGTTTGGCTTATATCGCTAAAAAGGTGAAACGTTTGGCATAAATCGCTAAAAAGGTGAAACGTTTGTAAACGTTTGGATTAAATCGCTAAAGAGGTAAAATGTTTGGATTTAAATTGCTAAAAAGGTGAAACATATGGATTTGTTTCTTAACGTTTGGCTTAATTCGCTAAAAAAGTGAAACATTTGGATTTGTTTTGTAACGTTTGTAAACATTTGGCTTAAAACTCTAAAAAGGTGAAACATTTGGTTTTGTTTCGTAAAATTTGTAAGTGATTGGTTTAAATTGCTAAAAAGGTCAAATGCTTGGATTTGTTAAGTACCGTTTGTAAACATTTGGCTTAAATCGCTAAAAAGGTGAAACGTTTGGATTTGTTTCGTACCGTTTATAAACGTTCGGCTTAAATCGATAAAAAGGTGAAACGTTTGGTTTTGTTTCGTAACTTTTTTAAACGTTAGGCTTAAATCGCTAAAAAGGTCAAACGTTTGGATTTGTTTCGTACCGTTTGTAAACGTTCGGCTTAAATCGCAAAAAAGGTGAAACTTTTGGTTTTGTTTCGTAACGTTTGTAAACGTTAGGCTTAAATAGCTAAAAAGGTGAAACGTTTGGTTTTAATTCGTAACGTTTGTAAACGTTTGGCTTAAATTACTAAAAAGTTGAAACGTTTGGATTTGTTTCGTATCGTTTGTAAACGTTCGTCTTAAATCGCTTAAAAGGTGAAACGCTTGGATTTCTTTCATAGCATTTGTAAATGCTTTGCTTATCTTGCTAAAAAGGAGAAACTCTTGGATTTGTTTCGTAACGTTTGTTAACGTTTGGTTTAAATTGCTAAAAAGGTGAAACGCTTGGGTTTATTTCGGAACATTTTTAAACGTTTGGCTTAAATCGCTAAAAAGGTGAAACGTTTGGATTTGTTTCGTAACATTTGTAAATGTTTGGCTTAAATCGCTAAAAAGGGGAAACGTTTGGATTTGTTTCGTAACGTTTGTAAACGTTTGACTTCAATCTCTAAAAAGGTGAAATGTTTGGATTTGTTTCGTAACGTTTGTAAACGTTTGGCATAAATCGCTAAAAAGGTGTAATACTTGGATTTGTTTCGTAACGTTTGAAACGTTTGGATTTGATTCGTAACATTTCAAACGTTTTGTTTTGCTTCATAACATTTTATACGTTTGGCTTAAATCGCTAAAAAGGGGAAACGTTTGGATTTGTTTCGTAACGTTTGTAAACGTTTGGCTTAAATTGCTAAAAAGGTGAAACATTTGGATTTGTTTCTTAACGTTTGTAAACGTTTGGCTTTAATCGCTAAAAAGGTGAAATATTTGAATTAGTTTCTCAATGTTTGTAAAAGTTTGGCTTAAATCGCTAGAAACAGGAAACGTTTGGTTTTGTTTCGTAACGTTTGTAAACATTTGGCTTATAACGCTAAAAAGGTAAAATATTTGGATTTGTTTTGTAACGTTTGTATTAAATCGCTGAAAAGGCGAAACGTTTGGATTTATTTCGTAATGTTTGTAAACGTTTGGCTTAAATTGCTAAAAATGGTTTTGTAACATTTTAAATGTTTGGATTAGTTTCTTAACGTTTGGCTCAAATCGCTAAAAAGGTGAAAATTTTGGATTTGTTTCGTAACGTTTGTAAACGTTTGGCTTAAATCGCTAAAAAGGGGAAACGTTTGGCATAAATCGCTAAAAAAGGTGAAACGTTTGTAAACGTTTGGATTAAATCGCTAATGAGGTGAAATGTTTGGATTTAAATTGCTAAAAAGGTGAAACATATGGATTTGTTTCTTCACGTTTGTAAACGTTTGGCTTAATTCGCTAAAAAAGTGAAACATTTGGATTTGTTTTGTAACGTTTGTAAACATTTGGCTTAAAACTCTAAAAAGGTGAAACATTTGGTTTTGTTTCGTAAAATTTGTAAGTGATTGGTTTAAATTGCTAAAAAGGTCAAACGCTTGGATTTGTTAAGTACCGTTTGTAAACATTTGGCTTAAATCGCTAAAAAGGTGAAACGTTTGGATTTGTTTCGTAACGTTTATAAACGTTCGGCTTAAATCGATAAAAATGTGAAACGTTTGGTTTTGTTTCGTAACTTTTTTAAACGTTAGGCTTAAATCGCTAAAAAGGTCAAACGTTTGTATTTGTTTCGTACCATTTGTAAACGTTCGGCTTAAATCGCTAAGAAGGTGAAACTTTTGGTTTTGTTTCGTAACGTTTGTAAATGTTAGGCTTAAATAGCTAAAAAGGTGAAACGTTTGGTTTTAATTCGTAACGTTTGTAAACGTTTGGCTTAAATTACTAAAAAGTTGAAACGTTTGGATTTGTTTCGTATCGTTTGTAAACGTTCGTCTTAAATCGCTTAAAAGGTGAAACGCTTGGATTTCTTTCATAGCATTTGTAAATGTTTTGCTTATCTTGCTAAAAAGGTGAAACTCTTGGATTTGTTTCGTAACGTTTGTAAACGTTTGGTTTAAATTACGAAAAAGTTGAAACGCTTGGGTTTATTTCGGAACATTTTTAAATGTTTAGCTTAAATTGCTAAAAAGGTGAAACGCTTGCATTTACTTCGTAACGTTTGTAAACGTTTGGCTAAAATTTCTAAGAAGGTGAAGCATTTGGATTTGTTTCATAACCTTTGTAAACGTATGGCTTAAATTGCTAAAAAGGGGAAATATTTGGATTTGTTTCGTAACGTTTGTAAACATTTGGCTTAAATCGCTAATAAGGTGAAACGTTTGGATTTGTTTCGTAACGTTTGAAAATGTTTTAGTATAAATCTCTAAAAAGGTGAAACATTTGGATTTGTTTCGTAACGTTTGTAATCGTTTGGCTTAAATTGCTAAAAGGTGAAACGCTTGGATTTGTTTGGTAATGTTTGTAAACATTTGGCTTAAATTGCTAAAAAGGTGAAACACTTGGATTTGTTTCGTAACGTTTGTAAACGTTTGACTTAAATTTCTAAAAAGGTGAAACGTTTGGATTTGTTTCTTAACCTTTGTAAACGTTTGGCTTAAATCGCCAAAAAGGTGAAACGTTTGGATTTGTTTCGTAACATTTGTAAATGTTTGGCTTAAATCGCTAAAAAGGGGAAACGTTTGGATTTGTTTCGTAACGTTTGTAAACGTTTGACTTCAATCTCTAAAAAGATGAAATATTTGGATTTGTTTTGTAACGTTTGTCAACGTTTGGCATAAATCGCTAAAAAGGTGTAATATTTGGATTTGTTTCGTAACGTTTTAAACGTTAGGCTTATATCGCTAAAATGGGTAAACGTTTGGATTTGTTTCGTAACGTTTGTAAACGTTCGGCTTAAATACCTAAAAAGGTGAAATGTTTGGTTTTCTTTTGTAACGTTTGCGAAACATTCGGCTTAAATCGCTAAAAAGGTGAAACATTTCGAATTCTTTCGTAGCGTTTGTAAACGTTTGGCTTATATTGCTGAAAAGGTGAAACACTTAGATTTGTTTCATAACGTTTGTAAACGTTTGGCTTAAATCACTAAAAAGGTGAAACTCTTGGATTTATTTCGGAACGTTTTTAAACGTTTGGCTTAAATTGCTAAAAAGGTAAAACGCTTGGATTTGTTTCGTAACGTTTGTAAATGTTTGGTTTATATTGCTAAAAAGGTGAATTGCTTGGTTTTGATCCGTAACATTTGTAAAGGTTTGGCTTAAATCGCTGAAAATGGGAAACGTTTGGTTTTGTTTCGTAACGTTTGCTAACGTTTGGCTTAAATCACTAAAAACGTGAAACGTTTAAATTTTATTTCGTAACGTTTATAAACGTTTGGCTTAAATCGCTATAAAGGCAAAACGTTTTGATTTGTTTCGTAACATTTCTAAACGTTTGGCTTAAATTGCTAAAAAGGTGAATCGTTTATATTTGTTTCGTAACGTTTGTAAACGTTTGACTTAAATCGCTAAACAGGTGAAACGTTTGGATTTGTTTCGTATCGTTTGTAAACGTTTGGCATAAATCGCTAAACAGGTGAAACATTTGTATTTGTTTCGTAACCTCTGTAAACGTTTGGCTTATATTGCTAAAAAGGTGAAACACTTTGATTTGTTTCGTAACGTTTGTAAACGTTTGGCTTATATTACTAAAAAGGAAAAAACTTTGGATTATATTGCTAAAAAGGAGAAACGTTTGGATTTAATTTGTAACGTTTGTAAACTTTTGGCTTAAATTTCTCAAAACGTGAAACGTTTGGTTTTGTTTCGAAACGTTTGTAAACGTTAGGCTTAAATAGCTAAAAAGGTGAAATGTTTGGTTTTGTTTCATAACGTTTGTAAACGTTCGGCTTAAATCTCTAAAAAGGGGATACCTTTGGATTTGTTCCGTAACGTTTGTAAATGTTTGGCTAAAATCGCTAAAAAGGGGAAAGATTCGGATTTGTTTCGTAACGTTTGTAAACGATTGGTTTTGTTTCGTAATGTTTGTAAACGTTTGGGTTAAATCGCTAAAAATGTGAAACGTTTGGATTTGTTTTGTAATGTTTTAAACGTTTGGTTTTGTTTCGTAACATTTGTAAACATTTGGCTTAAATTGCTAACAAGCGGAAACATTTGGATTTGTTTCGTAACGTTTGTAAACGTTTGTCTTAAATTGCTAAAAAGTTGAAACGTTTGGATTTGTTTCGTATCGTTTGTAAACGTTCGGCTTAAGTCGCTAAAAGGTGAAACGATTGGATTTCTTCATAGCGTTTGTAAATGTTTGGCTTATATTGCTAAAAAGGTGAAACGCTTGGATTTCTTTCGTAACATTTGTAAACGTTTGGCTTAAATTACTAAAAAGGTGAAACGCTTGGATTTGTTTCGGAACATTTGTAAACGTTTGGCTTAAATTGCTAAAAAGGTGAAACGCTTGGATTTGTTTCGTAATGTCTGTAAATGTTTGGCTTAAATTTCTAAAGAGGTGAAGCATTTGGATTTGTTTCATAACCTTTGTAAACGTTTGGCTTAAATCGCTAAAAAGGAGAAACGTTTGGATTTGTTTCGTAACATTTGTAAACGTTTGGCTTAAATCACTAAAAAGGTGAAATGTTTGGATTTGTTTCGTAACGTGTGTAAACGTTTGACTTAAATTGCTAAAAAGGTGAAACGCTTGGATTTGTTTGGTAACTTCTGTAAACGTTTGGCTTAAATTGCTAAAAAGGTGAAACGTTTCGATTTGTTTCGTAACGTTTGTTAACGTTTGGCTTAAATTGCTAAAAAGGTGAAACGCTTTGATTTCTTTCGTAACATTTGTAAACGTTTGGCTTAAATTACTAAAAAGGTGAAACGCTTGGATTTGTTTCGGAACATTTGTAAACGTTTGGCTTAAATTGCTAAAAAGGTGAAACGCTTGGATTTGTTTCGTAATGTCTGTAAATGTTTGGCTTAAATTTTTAAAGAGGTGAAGCATTTGGATTCGTTTCATAACCTTTGTAAACGTTTGGCTTAAATCGCGAAAAAGGAGAAACGTTTGGATTTGTTTCGTAACATTTGTAAACGTTTGGCTTAAATCGCTAAAAAGGTGAAACGTTTGGATTTGTTTCGTATCGTTTGTAAACGTTTTAGTATAAATCGCTAAAAAGGTGAAACGTTTCGATTTGTTTCGTAACGTGTGTAAACGTTTGGCTTAAATCGCTAAAAAGGTGAAACGCTTGGATTTGTTTGGTAACTTCTCTAAACGTTTGGCTTAAATTGCTAAAAAGGTGAAACGTTTCGATTTGTTTCGTAACGTTTGTAAACGTTTGACTTAAATTGCTAAAAAGGTAAAACATTTGGATTTGTTTCTTTTCCTTTGTAAACGTTTGGCTTAAATGGCTAAACATGTGAAATGTTTGGATTTGTTTCGTATCGTTTGCAAACGTTTGTCTTAAATCGCTACAAAAGTGAAACATTTGGATTTGTTTCGTAACCTTTGTAAACGTTTGGCTTATATTGCTAAAAAGGTGAAACGCTTTGATTTGTTTCGTAACGTTTGTAAACGTTTGGCTTATATTGCTAAAAAGGAGAAACGCTTGGATTTAATTCGTAACATTTGTAAACGTTTGGCTTAAATTTCTAAAAAGGTGAAACGTTTGGTTTTGTTTCGTAACGTTTGTAAACGTTAGGCTTATATAGCTAAAAAGGTGAAATGTTTGGTTTTGTTC
This sequence comes from Mercurialis annua, assembly GCF_937616625.2. Taxonomy (NCBI): domain Eukaryota; kingdom Viridiplantae; phylum Streptophyta; class Magnoliopsida; order Malpighiales; family Euphorbiaceae; genus Mercurialis; species Mercurialis annua. The sequence continues at coordinate 42,108,614 of NC_065572.1, forward strand.
CGTAACGTTTGTAAACGTTCGGCTTAAATCGCTATAAAGGGGATACCTTTGGATTTGTTCCGTAACGTTTGTAAAGGTTTGGCTAAAATTGCTAAAAAGGGGAAACATTCAGATTTTTTTCGTAATGTTTGTAAACGATTGGTTTTGTTTCATAATGTTTGTAAACGTTTGGGTTAAATCGCTAAAAATGTGAAACGTTTGGATTTGTTTTGTAACGTTTTAAACATTTGGTTTTGTTTCGTAACATTTGTAAACGTTTGGCTTAAATCTCTAAAAAGCGTAAACGTTTTGATTTGTTTCGTAACGCTTGTAAACGTTTGGCTTAAATTGCTAAAAAGTTGAAACGTTTGTATTTGTTTCATAACGTTTGTAAACGTTTGGCTTAAATTTCTAAAAGGTGAAACGCTTGGATTTGTTTGGTAACGTTTGCAAACATTTGGCTTAAATTGCTAAAAAGGTGAAACGCTTGGATGTGTTTCGTAAAGTTTGTAAACGTTTGACTTAAATTGCTAAAAAGGTGAAACGTTTGGATCTGTTTCTTAACCTTTGTAAACGTTTGGCTTAAATCGCTAAAAAGGGGAAACGTTTGGATTTGTTTCGTAACATTTGTAAATGTTTGGCTTAAATCGCTAAAAAGGGGAAACGTTTGGATTTGTTTCGTAGCATTTGTAAACGTTTGACTTCAATCATTAAAAAGGTGAAATGTTTGTATTTGTTTCGAAACGTTTGTAAATATTTGGCTTCAATCGCTAAAAAGGTGTAATATTTGGATTTGTTTCGTAACGTTTTAAACGTTAGGCTTATATCGCTAAAATGGGTAAACGTTTGGATTTGTTTCGTAACGTTTGTAAACGTTCGGCTTAAATACCTAAAAAGGTGAAATGTTTGGTTTTGTTTCGTAACGTTTGTAAAGGTTTGGCTTATATCGCTGAAAATGGGAAACGTTTGGTTTTGTTTCGTAACGTTTGGCTTAAATCGCTAAAAAATGTGAAACGTTTGGTTTCTTTTCGTAACGTCTGTAAGCGTTTGGCTTAAATTGCTAAAAAAGTGAAACTCTTGGATTCGTTTCATAACGTTTGTAAATGTTTGGCTTAAATTACTAAAAAGGTGAAACTCTTGGATTTATTTCGGAACGTTTTTAAACGTTTGGCTTAAATTGCTAAAAAGGTAAAACGCTTGGATTTGTTTCGTAATGTTTGTAAATGTTTGGCTTAAATTGCTAAAAAGGTGAATTGCTTGGTTTTGATCCGTAACATTTGTAAAGGTTTGGCTTAAATCGCTGAAAATGTGAAATGTTTGGTTTTGTTTCGTTACGTTTCTAAACATTTGGCTTAAATCGCTAAAAATGTGAAACGTTTGGTTTCTTTTCGTAACGTCTGTAAGCGTTTGGCTTAAATTACTAAAAAAGTGAAACGCTTGGATTTGTTTTGTAACGTTTGTAAACGTTTGGCTGAAATCCCTAAATAGGTGAAACGTTTGGATTTGTTTCGTAATGTTTGTAAACGTTTGGCTTCAATCACTAAAAAGGTGAAACATTGGTATTTGTTTCGTAATGTTTGTAAAGGTTTGGCTTAAATTGCTAAAAAGGTGAAACGTTTGGATTTGTTTCGTAACGTTTGTAAACGTTTGGCTTAAGTCGCTAAAAAGGTGAAACGTCTGGATTTGTTTTGAAAGTTTGTAAACGTTTCGCTTATATCGCTAAAAAGGTGAAACGTTTGGTTTTGTTTCGTAATCGCTTATATCGCTAAAAAGGTGAAACGTTTCGCTTATATCGCTAAAAAGGTGAAACGCTTAAATCGTTAGAAATGTGAAACTTTTGTTATTGTTCCGTGGCGTTTATACACGTTTTACTAAAATCGCTAAAAAAGTGTAACGTTTTCGTAATGTTTTTAAACGTTTGGCTTGTATTTGTTTCGTAACCTTTGTAAACGTTTGGCTTAATAGCTAAAAAGGTGAAACGCTTGGATTTGTTTCGTAATGTTTGTAAACGTTTGGCTTAAATTGCTAAAAATGTGAAACGTTTGGATTTTTTTATAACGTTTTAAACGTTTGGATTTGTTTCGAAACGTTTGGATTTGTTTTGTAACGTTCGTTAACGTTTGGCTTCAATAACTAAAAAGGTGAAACTTTTGGATTCGTTTTGTAACGTTTGGCCTAAATTGCTAAAAAGGTGAAACACTTGGATTTGTTTTGTAGAGTTTGTAAACATTTGGCTTAAATCGATAAAAAGGTGAAACGTTTGGATTTGTTTTGTAATCTCTGTAAACGTTCTGCTTAAATAGCTTAAAAGGTGAAACATTTGGTTTTGTTTCGTAACGTTTGTAAACTTTAGGTTTAAATAGCTAAAAAGATGAAATGTTTGGTTTTGTTTCGTAACGTTTGTAAATGATTGGTTTTGTTTCGCAACGTTTGTAGACGTTCGGCTTAAATCGCTAAAAAGGGGATGCCTTTGGATTTGTTCTGTAACGTTTGTAAATGTTTGGCTAAAATTGCTAAAAAGGGGAAACATTCGGATTTTTTTCGTAACGTTTGTAAACGATTGGTTTTGTTTCGTAATGTTTGTAAACGTTTGGGTTAAATCGCTAAAAATGTGAAACATTTGAATTTGTTTTGTAACGTTTTAAACGTTTGGTTTTGTTTCGTAACATTTGTAAACGTTTGGCTTAAATCGCTAAAAAGCGGAAACGTTTGGATTTTTTTCGTAGCATTTGTAAATGTTTAGCTTATATTGCTGAAAAGGTGAAACGCTTGGATTTGTTTTGCAACCTTTGTAAACGTTTGGCTTAAATTACTATAAAGGTGAAACGCTTGGATTTGTTTCGGAACGTTATTAAACGTTTTGCTTAAATTGCTAAAAAGGTAAAACGCTTGGATTTATTTCGTAACGTTTGTAAATGTTTGGCTTAAATTACTTACAAGGTGAAACGCTTGGATTTGTTTCGTAACATTTGTAAACGTTTGGCTTAAATTGCTAAAATTGTGAAATGCTTGGATTTGTTTCGTAACGTTTGTAAATGTTTGGCTTAAATTTTTAAAAAAGGGGAAATCTTTGGTTTTGTTTCATAACGTTTGTAAACGTTAGGCTTAAATTTCTAAAAATGAGAAATGTTTGGTTTTGTTTCGTAACGCTTGTAAATGTTTGGCTTAAATCGCTAAAAAGGTGAAACGTTTGGATTTGTTTCATATCATTTGTAAACGTTTTAGTATAAATCGCTAAAAGGGCGAAACGTTTGGATTTGTTTCGTAACGTTTGTAAACGTTTGGCTTAAATTTCTAAAAAGGTAAAACATTTGGATTTGTTTCTTAACCTTTGTAAACTTTGGCTTAAATCGCTAAACAGGTGAAACGTTTCGATTTGTTTCGTATCGTTTGTGAAAGTTTGGCTTAAATCGTTAAAAAGTGAAATATTTTGATTTGTTTGGTAACCTTTGTAAACGTTTGGTTTATATTGCTAAAAAGGTGAAACACTTTGATTTGTTTCGTAACTTTTGTAAACTTTTGGCATATATTGCTAAAAAGAAAAAACGTTTGGATTTAATTCGTAACGTTTGTAAACGTTTGGCTTGAATTTCTAAAAAGGTGATGTCACGACCCAAATTTATGAGTCGCGACCGGCGCTAGGGAATGGGAGTGGTAGCTCCAAAACCCGTAGCAAGCCTAAAATCCTGTGTAAATTTTTCGCAAATCAAATCATTTTTCATATATCAAAATATATGTGACCCCATTTTACAAAAATATCAGAGTTAAAATGCGCTAGACAAATACATAGAAAAAAAACATCTAGACTACTGCGGACCGCTAGAATGAAAACCTTCTTTCACTTCTTGTGCAAATGACTTCCGAGAATTAAAACTTCGGAAGCTTGACTCTTCAAATCATATCATACTATCCCTGAAAAATGGGAGGAACAACGGGGTCAGTATAAAACTGAGTGAGTTCACTAAATTACACGCAATACCACATAAAGGGTTAAAACCGCTGAAAATTCATCTTTATATAGAAAATATTCTTTTCAAATCATACTATGTATATTCTTGATTTAATTTCATTCTTCATAAACGTTTCATAGTATATCCATCTTTGTTTCTTATTATAATTTGATATTTTTCTTTCTCGTTTTGTTGCATTAGTTTTCGACCGAATCTTAAATCTAAGTTTATATTATCATGATTTTAAGTCGAACTAAATCATTGGCAAGTCTCTTGTGACTTGATCCTTATGGTTGGGTCCCGAGATAGTTCAAACGAGTTACCTTCAACCATATGGTACAGTCCCGAGATAATTCAACCGAGTTACTTGTACCATTTCTCAATCCCAAACGATCGATAGGAGTCCCGAGATAATTCAACCGAGTTACTCCTTAGACACGGGTCCCGAGATAGTTCAACCGAGTTACCTTTGTGTCTGCATTCGGACTCTGCACCCTGCAGGTCTTTTGAACTTAACTGTCGGTTCATATAATTTCTATTGACATTTAATAGGAGTGTTTGTTCACATTGTGTCTCGATCTTGTTTCGTATTGATTCTCGATGTATTGCACTTACTTTTTATTACGTATGAGTTCCGAGGATTATCATCGAGAATGGATGAGATACAAGTCCCGGGATAATTCTACCGAGTTCCACCTTGTATCTCAGTTCTTATTATTGAATATGTCAGAGTTCACTTTTCTTATCTCATGTATTTATCATTTCGATGATTTATGTTGGGTTTTCTTGATCCTTTATGGACCATGACATGCACATTACAATCTACAAGCATACATCTATAACACACGCACGCATGGGTATTCATTATAATTAAAAGTACGTGTAGGAACGTACAATGTATCTTTATAAATATATGAATAATAGTACATATAGGCATGTAATATATTTTTCTTATTTGTATTTGGTTCGATTTATGTCATTTTACTTTACCCATCCCCGGTGCCTTAACATTTATGTTGTTATCAAAATAACATATTACGATAAAACATCATTTTCAAAGCATACATACGTATACATTTTAAAAGCAAACATCTCAAATATATAAATATTCATATAGCTTTTCGTATTAAAATACGTAGCTTTATGAATATTAACGAGTAATTTAAAGTGTACTCACCACTTGCTATCCAAATTCTTCAAATAAGCACAACAATATCTCAATCCGTTCGCCTCGAGCCGTATCGATAGTCACTCGTCCGGTCTACGCAAATATAATAATAGCAAGAATTAATAAAATTCAAGCTATATCTATTTTCTAAAAAGTTGGTTTTCTAGCCAACTTTAGCTATTAAAACCGCGTACTTAAAATAGTCCGATCCCTAAATAAAATCGACATTCTTAAAGTTTAGAACGTCGCCTAAAACTTTAGTTTAGGTCTCGGACCATGAAATACACCCGAAGGTGTCGAAAACAAACTTCGAAGTTAATACTTTGGGCTGTCCAGAAAATGCAGGACAGCTCTGCGCGACGTAATATCCTGCCTTAAACGAGCAGTTTAGAGTCCGATTCAGCAAAATATTAAACTTAGACATTTATAGTTGACATCCTTAAATTTCCGTACCAGCAAACGGAACTTAATTTGGAATCATACAGCCCGAGATATTGCCTTTGCAATATCGCTGTTTGCAAGACGTTTTATGCAAAACGTCAATTCAATTCGGAACTTAATACACAACAAGACTAACCTATTGATACCGAATTATAACCTCAACATAATTCAGGCACCTAGATCAAGCCATCTCTTAACAACCTACTCAATTCATTTCAAACCATTTCTTTCCACTTTTCTATGATAATACACATATCCGCATAACCATCTTTGTGCATAGCACGGCTGCCTACACCGACTGCAACCAAAGATTTATTCAATTAACCTATCAAATAGCCATATTTTTCTCTGAAAATTTTATGGCACTTATATAGCATATATTTCTAAGTGTATTCCAAAAATTAGGCCAAACTAATGTGTTTAAGGTCCTCAAATAATTAACTTACAGCAGCAGCCTTACACAATTTGCAAACAGAGCACTAGGTGCTATTTAATTTTTATCTCAATATCAGAAACATGAAAAATTCTGAAATTTTTTTATACACCAACTTAACTCATATACTCAGAACATATAAAAATTCCAGCTCAAACAAACATTTCTAAGTATTTCGAAAAATTCTAGTCGTAGACAGCATCAATTCAACACCAAACCAGAAAATCCAACTTCAAACTTAACCAATACTCCACTCAATTCAATCAATTCATTACCAAAAGTCCAAAATTCTGAATTTATACCTTTTTTTGATGGGATAACCCTTTGGTTGAATGAATTCCTCCATGAACAACCATCAAAATAGTCCCTTCAAGCTTTCAATAACCTATGAACATCAAACACCATAAAACCTCAATTCCTCAACCAAAACCGAAATAAAAACTCTGAAACCCTAATTATATACTGAACTTATTACCTTAAATTGATACTATATATCAGTAGAGGATCCTTCCCTCGTTCCGTGGCCACAAGAATCGCTCAATTCGGATCAAAATTGAGTGAGTTATGACCATTTGAAATTTGCTTGATGTTCTTCCATGGAGAAAGGGTGAAGGACGAATTTTAGGAGCTGAAAATGATATGCTTGCTGAGTTTAAACTCATATGCAAGTGTCTTAAATAGGTGAGGCAAAAGTCTCCTTTAGTCCTTGAGTTTGTCACCTCCTCAACTTTCACTTTATAACTTTTATTTCGTCCAATTTAGTCCACTAATCCTTTAATCATTCGATTCTCGATAAATTCCGTATTATTTATTTCCCAAATAAATAACAATAGTATCATACCTTATAATATCACCCTCCAACAATTTATTTTGGCAATTTTGGCCAAAAACGCTCAAATTTCCATTTTGAGCTAACTTGCACTTTTTCTCACTTTTTCGTCCAATTTTCATTTTAATGACTATCAATAACAACTTTACCGATATTATTTTCTTATCTTGAGAAAATAGAGTAAAACACAACTTCCTCCGGAAGTTTGTGGTTAAAAGTCCACTTTAGTCCTTAAAGTGGCTAATTTGCACTTTAACCCTTATTCTTAACTAATCGTCAAACTTTCTTCTAAAACGATTTTGTATACTTACGAAACTTGACGATCATTTATTAATAATATTTCACGGACCTTGACGTGAATATTATTAACTCTGGCTTTTCAAATTATTTTATTTTATTCCCTTTTTGTCTTGATTAAATCCAATTTTCGCATAATAATTTTCCATTTAAATTATTATTCTACGATAATTCCAATAGACCCGCTTCGGTCTAAGTCCTTATTATCCAATCCTAATCTGATATTATCGTTCTTAATCTTTACGATTATGCCTCGTGGCACTACACGTAATACCTCAAAAATTTAGGTTATTACAATCTTCCCTCCTTATAAAAATTCGTCCTCGAATTTTCATAATCTTCTAATATCACTTAACCAATCCTTAATCAAACTTTATCATTCACTTCCTTCCATACTTCCGCTGCGGTACTCTGATTGATTATTCACCAACTGTTAACTTTATAGTTAGGTTTACACAATCATTCATCTAATACTGTTTTTAGGTGAAAGTGTCTCGATATACTTATCGAGTAACTTCTTATGCTAACCATCGTAACCATCTTATTACTACTTGATTCATAATTATTATGAATCAATTCTCTTTATTCGACCTTTTTGAACAACGTAAGTTTGTTCGTAGGGTTCATATCCCCTAACGTAACTAACTTCTATGTTCGATTTCCTCGTCCTAGAGGTAAACGTGCTTTGAATTTAAACACGTCCGCTGTCACTTTACATGTTTGTAAAGTAGCGTCGTTGTTCTTGTATTTAATATACAAGACCACCTTAGAGATTTGCAATTCAAATCTCAATACGTTGCGATTCGCATTACACTACTCGTCGTTCTATATACTTGTCGTGTTACATACGTATATTTTCATATAGGCCTAACAAGATGATCAGTCTTGTCCTATGCCTCTATATACAGAGTCTCTGTCTGAGCTTACTTACGTTGGAAAACTCATCCGTTTAAAATCACGATACTTTTCATTTCTCAAATCATGTCATAATTGTGCGCCGGTGTGATGACTTCTCTCATCACAAGAGTTGCAATGACACTCCTCTTTTTCATTTTCAAACATACACAATGTATATGATGCATGTCCTATTAGTGAATGCAATATGGATATAGTGATGCAATTCTATTCGTGTCAATGCGATGTTGTTATGAATCGTGTCCGGGCACAATTATGTCTTTTCAAAACATCTCATTCAAATCAAATACTTTTCTTCTAATAAAACGGGTTTTACGTAAGTTTCTTTGACATCAGACTCTGTATAACTATTCTTTCTTATCATTTATCGTACTATCGTTCGCAATCTATATACATCTATATTGATCGAGTTCAAATAAAATCTACGTCTCCTAGATTTTCCTTGGCTACGTCGCCTATCTTATGTCTTGCGAGCATTTCGCTGAACATAGACTTAGCAAACTTTGCAGCATTTAACCATAAGAACTATTTCTATTCATAACAATCGATTATAATATATACATTTCATGTATAATATAAATTATCACAGGCTTACATACTTGTGAGCATATCACTCTCCTGAGTGATCGCGCTGCAAAGCAATACATATTTCATCCATCATATACCATTCAATCAATTCAAAACCATTGCGATTCATAACGACGTTCTTATATAATATGAGTCTCGAGAGTATATAACTCTTCGCAGACTATAGATACTCGAAAGCGTATTGCTTACTCGAGTAAACACAAAACATAAATTGTGCTCATACACATTCCTAACTCGACTCCTAATAGCACATATAGAAGGGGACGTCTTTGAAAAATGATTGAAAAATCGATGAAAAAGATGATAACGTTCAAAAGACATAACTGGAAATTCCTATAATCCGCAGTAGTTCTTAGCTTAACCTAGTGACATCATACCTAGGAACTACAGACATCAATCGTATACATGCAATGGCCTATGAATCTAAACCATTGCTCTGATACCACCTTTGTCACGACCCAAATTTATGAGTCGCGACCGGCGCTAGGGAATGGGAGTGGTAGCTCCAAAACCCGTAGCAAGCCTAAAATCCTGTGTAAATTTTTCGCAAATCAAATCATTTTTCATATATCAAAATACATGTGACCCCATTTTACAAAAATATCAGAGTTAAAATGCGCTAGACAAATACATAGAAAAAAAACATCTAGACTACTGCGGACCGCTAGAATGAAAACCTTCTTTCACTTCTTGTGCAAATGACTTCCGAGAATTAAAACTTCGGAAGCTTGACTCTTCAAATCATATCATACTATCCCTGAAAAATGGGAGGAACAACGGGGTCAGTATAAAACTGAGTGAGTTCACTAAATTACACGCAATACCACATAAAGGGTTAAAACCGCTGAAAATTCATCTTTATATAGAAAATATTCTTTTCAAATCATACTATGTATATTCTTGATTTAATTTCATTCTTCATAAACGTTTCATAGTATATCCATCTTTGTTTCTTATTATAATTTGATATTTTTCTTTCTCGTTTTGTTGCATTAGTTTTCGACCGAATCTTAAATCTAAGTTTATATTATCATGATTTTAAGTCGAACTAAATCATTCGCAAGTCTCTTGTGACTTGATCCTTATGGTTGGGTCCCAAGATAGTTCAAACGAGTTACCTTCAACCATATGGTACAGTCCCGAGATAATTCAACCGAGTTACTTGTACCATTTCTCAATCCCAAACGATCGATAGGAGTCCCGAGATAATTCAACCGAGTTACTCCTTAGACACGGGTCCCGAGATAGTTCAACCGAGTTACCTTCGTGTCTGCATTCGGACTCTGCACCCTGCAGGTCTTTTGAACTTAACTGTCGGTTCATATAATTTCTATTGACATTTAATAGGAGTGTTTGTTCACATTGTGTCTCGATCTTGTTTCGTATTGATTCTCGATGTATTGCACTTACTTTTTATTACGTATGAGTTCCGAGGATTATCATCGAGAATGGATGAGATACAGGTCCCGGGATAATTCTACCGAGTTCCACCTTGTATCTCAGTTCTTATTATTGAATATGTCAGAGTTCACTTTTCTTATCTCATGTATTTATCATTTCGATGATTCATGTTGGGTTTTCTTGATCCTTTATGGACCATGACATGCACATTACAATCTACAAGCATACATCTATAACACACGCACGCATGGGTATTCATTATAATTAAAAGTACGTGTAGGAACGTACAATGTATCTTTATAAATATATGAATAATAGTACATATAGGCATGTAATATATTTTTCTTATTTGTATTTGGTTCGATTTATGTCATTTTACTTTACCCATCCCCGGTGCCTTAACATTTATGTTGTTATCAAAATAACATATTACGATAAAACATCATTTTCAAAGCATACATACGTATACATTTTAAAAGCAAACATCTCAAATATATAAATATTCATATAGCTTTTCGTATTAAAATACGTAGCTTTATGAATATTAACGAGTAATTTAAAGTGTACTCACCACTTGCTATCCAAATTCTTCAAATAAGCACAACAATATCTCAATCCGTTCGCCTCGAGCCGTATCGATAGTCACTCGTCCGGTCTACGCAAATATAATAATAGCAAGAATTAATAAAATTCAAGCTATATCTATTTTCTAAAAAGTTGGTTTTCTAGCCAACTTTAGCTATTAAAACCGCGTACTTAAAATAGTCCGACCCCTAAATAAAATCGACATTCTTAAATTTTAGAACGTCGCCTAAAACTTTAGTTTAGGTCTCGGACCATGAAATACACCCGAAGGTGTCGAAAACAAACTTCGAAGTTAATACTTTGGGCTGTCCAGAAAATGCAGGACAGCTCTGCGCGACGTAATATCCTGCCTTCAACGAGCAGTTTAGAGTCCGATTCAGCAAAATATTAAACTTAGACATTTATAGTTGACATCCTTAAATTTCCGTACCAGCAAACGGAACTTAATTTGGAATCATACAGCCCGAGATATTGCCTTTGCAATATCGCTGTTTGCAAGACGTTTTATGCAAAACGTCAATTCAATTCGGAACTTAATACACAACAAGACTAACCTATTGATACCGAATTATAACCTCAACATAATTCAGGCACCTCGATCAAGCCATCTCTTAACAACTTACTCAATTCATTTCAAACCATTTCTTTCCACTTTTCTATGATAATACACATATCCGCATAACCATCTTTGTGCATAGCACGGCTGCCTACACCGACTGCAACCAAAGATTTATTCCATTAACCTATCAAATAGCCATATTTTTGTCTGAAAATTTTATGGCACTTATATAGTATATATTTCTAAGTGTATTCCAAAAATTAGGCCAAACTAATGTGTTTAAGGTCCTCAAATAATTAACTTACAGCAGCAGCCTTACACAATTTGCAAACAGAGCACTAGGTGCTATTTAATTTTTATCTCAATATCAGAAACATGAAAAATTCTGAAATTTTTTTATACACCAACTTAACTCATATACTCAGAACATATAAAAATTCCAGCTCAAACAAACATTTCTAAGTATTTCGAAAAATTCTAGTCGTAGACAGCATCAATTCAACACCAAACCAGAAAATCCAACTTCAAACTTAACCAATACTCCACTCAATTCAATCAATTCTTTACCAAAAGTCCAAAATTCTGAATTTATACCTTTTCTTGATGGGATAACCCTTTGGTTGAATGAATTCCTCCATGAACAACCATCAAAATAGTCCCTTCAAGCTTTCAATAACCTATGAACATCAAACACCATAAAACCTCAATTCCTCAACCAAAACCGAAATAAAAACTCTGAAACCCTAATTATATACTGAACTTATTACCTTAAATTGATACTATATATCAGTAGAGGATCCTTCCCTCGTTCCGTGGCCACAAGAATCGCTCAATTCGGATCAAAATTGAGTGAGTTATGACCATTTGAAATTTGCTTGATGTTCTTCCATGGAGAAAGGGTGAAGGACGAATTTTAGGAGCTGAAAATGATATGCTTGCTGAGTTTAAACTCATATGCAAGTGTCTTAAATAGGTGAGGCAAAAGTCTCCTTTAGTCCTTGAGTTTGTCACCTCCTCAACTTTCACTTTATAACTTTTATTTCGTCCAATTTAGTCCACTAATCCTTTAATCATTCGATTCTCGATAAATTCCGTATTATTTATTTCCCAAATAAATAACAATAGTATCATACCTTATAATATCACCCTCCAACAATTTATTTTGGCAATTTTGGCCAAAAACGCTCAAATTTCCATTTTGAGCTAACTTGCACTTTTTCTCACTTTTTCGTCCAATTTTCATTTTAATGACTATCAATAACAACTTTACCGATATTATTTTCTTATCTTGAGAAAATAGAGTAAAACACAACTTCCTCCGGAAGTTTATGGTTAAAAGTCCACTTTAGTCCTTAAAGTGGCTAATTTGCACTTTAACCCTTATTCTTAACTAATCGTCAAACTTTCTTCTAAAACGATTTTGTATACTTACGAAACTTGACGATCATTTATTAATAATATTTCACGGACCTTGACGTGAATATTATTAACTCTGGCTTTTCAAATTATTTTATTTTATTCCCTTTTTGTCTTGATTAAATCCAATTTTCGCATAATAATTTTCCATTTAAATTATTATTCTACGATAATTCCAATAGACCCGCTTCGGTCTAAGTCCTTATTATCCAATCCTAATCTGATATTATCGTTCTTAATCTTTACGATTATGCCTCGTGGCACTACACGTAATACCTCAAAAATTTAGGTTATTACAGGTGAAACGTTTGGTTTTGTTATATAACGTTTGTAAACGTTAGGCTTAAATAGCTAAAAAGGTGAAATGTTTGGTTTTGTTTCGTAATGTTTGTAAATGTTCGGCTTAAATCGCTAAAAAAGGGATACCTATAGATTTGTTCCGTAACGTTTGTAAATGTTTGGCTAAAATTGCTAAAAAGGGGAAACATTCGGATTTGTTTCGTAACGTTTTTAAACGATTGGTTTTGTTTCGTAATGTTTGTGAACGTTTATGTTAAATCGCTAAAAATGTGAAACGTTTGGATTTGTTTTGTAATGTTTTAAACGTTTGGTTTTGTTTCGTAACATTTGTAAACGTTTGGCTTAAATCGCTAAAAAGAGGAAACGTTTGGATTTGTTTCGTAACGTTTGTAAACGTTTGGCTTAAATTTCTAAAAAGTTGAAACGTTTGGATTTGTTTCATATCGTTTGTAAACGTTCGTCTTAAATCGCAAAAAGGTGAAACGTTTGGATTTCTTTCATAGCGTTTGTAAACGTTTGGCTTAAATTGCTAAAAAGGTTAAACGTTTGGATTTGTTTCGTAATGTTTGTAAACGCTTGGCTTAAATCGCTAAAAATGTTAAACGTTTGGATTTGTTTCGTAACATTTGTAAATGTCTGGCTTCAATCGCTAAAAAGATGATAACGTTTGGATTTGTTTCGTAACGTTTGTAAATGTTTGGCTTATAATTTCTAAAAAGGTGAAGCATTTGGATTTGTTTCATAACCTTTGTAAACGTTTGGCTTAAATCGCTAAAAAGGAGAAACGTTTGGATTTATTTCGTAACGTTTGTAAACGTTTGGCTTAAATCGCTAAAAAGGTGAAACGTTTGGATTTGTTTCGTATCGTTCGTAAATGTTTTAGTATTAATTAGTAAAAAGGTAAAACGTTTGGATTTCTTTCGTAACGTTTGTAAACGTTAGGATTATATTGCTGAAAAGGTGAAACGCTTGGATTTGTTTTGCAACATTTGTAAACGTTTGGCTCAAGTTACCAAAAAGATGAAACGCTTGGATTTGTTTCGGAACGTTTTTAATCGTTTGGCTTAATTTGCTAAAAAGGTTAAACACTTCGATTTGTTTCGTAACATTTGTAAATGTTTGGTTTAAATTGCTAAAAAGGTGAATTGCTTGGTTTTCTTTCGTGACGTTTATAAAGGTTTGGCTTAAATCACTGAAAATGTGAAACGTGTGGTTTTGTTTCGTGACGTTTGTAAACGTTTGGCTTAAATCGCTAAAAACATGAAACCTTTGAATTTGTTTCGTAACGTTTGTAAATGTTTGACTTAAATCGCTACTAAGGCAAAACATTTTGATTTGTTTCGTAATGTTTGTAAACGTTTGGCTTAAATCGCTAAAAAGGTGAATCATTTATATTTGTTTCGTAACGTTTGTAAACGTTTGGCTTAAATCGCTAAAAAGGTGAAACGTTTGGATTTGTTTCTTATCGTTTGTAAACGTTTGGCTTAAATCGTTTAAAGTGAAACATTTGGATTTGTTTCGTAACCTTTGTAAACGTTTGGCTTATATTGCTAAAAAGGTACGCTTTTATTTGTTCTGTAACGTTTGTAAACGTTTGGCATTAATTTCGATAAAGATTTAATGCTTGGATTTGTGTTGTAATGTTTGTAAACGTTTGCCTTAAATTGCTAAAAATGTGCAATGCTTAGATTTAATTCGTAACGTTTGTAAACGTTTGGCTTAAATTTCTACAAAGGTTAAACGTTTGGATTTGTTTTATAGCGTTTATAAACGTTTGGCTTAAATCGCTAAAAAGGGGAAACGTTTGGTTTTATTTCGTAACGTTTGTTAACGTTTGGCTTAAATCACTAAAAAAGGGAAACGTTTGGATTTTTTTCGTAACGTTTGTAAACGTTTGGCTTAAATTGCTTAAAAAGGTGAAACGCTTGGATTTGTTTCGCAACGTTTGTAAACTTTGGCTTAAATTGCAAAAAAAGTGAAACTCTTGGATTTGTTTCGTAACGTTTGTAAACGTTTGGATTAAATTGCGGAAAAGGTAAAACATTTGGATTTGTTTCATGACCTTTGTAAACGTTTGGCTTATATCGCTAAAAAGGTTAAATGTTTGGATTTGTTTCGCAAAGTTTGTAAACATTTGGCTTAAATCGCTAAAAAGGTTAAATGTTTGGATTTGTTTCGTAACGTTTGTAAACGTTTGGCTTCAATCGCTAAAATGGTGAAACGTTTGGATTTGTTTCGTAACGTTTGTAAATATTTGGCTTTAATCGCTAAAAAGGTGAAACGTTTGGATTTGTTTCGTAACGTTTGTAAATGTTTGGCTTCAATCACTAAAAAGGTGAAATATTTGGATTTGTTTCGTAACGTTTGTATACTTTTGGCATAAATCGCTAAAAAGGTGAAATGGTTAGATTTGTTTCGTAATGTTTTAAACGTTTGACTTAAATCGCTAAAATAGGTAAACGTTTGGATTTGTTTCGTAACGTTTGTAAGCGTTTGGAATAAATTGCTAAAAAGGTGAAATGTTTGTATTTGTTTCGTAAATTTTGTAAATGTTCGGCTTAAATCGCTAAAAAGGTGAAACGTTTTAATTTGTTTCTTAACGTTTGTAAATGATTGGCTTAAATTGGTAAAAAGGTGGAACACTTGGATTTGTTTCGTAACGTTTGTATACGTTTTACTTAAATTACTAAAAAGGTGAAACACTTAAATTTGTTTCGGAACATTTGTAAACGTTTTGCTTAAATTGCTATAAAGGTGAAACGCTTGGATTTATTTCGTAATGTTTGGCTTATATTGCTAAAAAGGTGAAACGCTTGGTTTTGTTTCGTAACTTTTGTAACTGTTTGGCTTAAATCGCTAAAAATGTGAAACATTTGGATTTGTTTTGTAAGGTTTTAAATGTTCGGTTTTGTTTCGTAACGTTTGTAAACATTTGGCTTAAATCGCTAAAAAGGTGAAACGTTTGGATTTGTTACGTATCGTTTGTAAATGTTTGGCTTAAATCGCCAAAAAGGTGAAACGTTTTGATTTTTTCAGTAACCTTTGTAAACGTTTGGCTTAAATTGCTAAAAAGGTGAAACACTTTGATTTGTGTCGTAACATTTGTAAACGTTTGGAGTAAATTGCTAAAAAGGAGAAACGCAAGGATTTGTTTTGTAACATTTGTAAACGTTTGACTTAAATTGCTAAAAAGGTGAAATGTTTTAATTTGTTTCGTAGCATTTATAAAAGTTTGGCATAAATCGCTAAAAAGGTGAAACGTTTGGCTAATATCGCTAAAATGGTGAAACATTTGGATTTGTTTCGTAACGTTTGTAAACGTTTGGCTTAAATTG
This sequence comes from Mercurialis annua, assembly GCF_937616625.2. Lineage (NCBI taxonomy): Eukaryota > Viridiplantae > Streptophyta > Magnoliopsida > Malpighiales > Euphorbiaceae > Mercurialis > Mercurialis annua. The sequence goes on from NC_065572.1 coordinate 42,124,810, forward strand.
CTAAAAAGGTGAAGTGCCTGGATTTGTTTCGTAACGTTTGTAAACGTTTCGCTTAAATTGCTAAAAAGGTGAAACGCTTGGATTAGTTTGGTTACGTTTGTAAACGTTTGGCTTAAATTGCTAAAAAGGTGAATTGTTTGTATTTGTTTCGTAACGTTTGTAAACGTTTGGCTTAAATTTCTAAAAAGTTGAAACGTTTGGATTTGTTTCGTATCGTTTGTAAATGTTTGGCTTAAATCGCTAAAAAGGTGAAACGTTTGGATTTCTTTCATAGCGTTTGTAAACGTTTGGCTTAAATTGCTAAAAAGGTTAAACGTTTGGATTTGTTTCGTAATGTTTGTAAACGCTTGGCTTAAATCGCTAAAAATGTTAAACGTTTGGATTTGTTTCGTAACATTTGTAAATGTCTGGCTTCAATCGCTAAAAAGATGATAACGTTTGGATTTGTTTCGTAACGTTTGTAAATGTTTGGCTTATAATTTCTAAAAAGGTGAAGCATTTGGATTTGTTTCATAACCTTTGTAAACGTTTGGCTTAAATCGCTAAAAAGGAGAAACGTTTGGATTTATTTCGTAACGTTTGTAAACGTTTGGCTTAAATCGCTAAAAAGGTGAAACGTTTGGATTTGTTTCGTATCGTTCGTAAATGTTTTAGTATTAATTAGTAAAAAGGTAAAACGTTTGGATTTCTTTCGTAACGTTTGTAAACGTTAGGATTATATTGCTGAAAAGGTGAAACGCTTGGATTTGTTTTGCAACATTTGTAAACGTTTGGCTCAAGTTACCAAAAAGATGAAACGCTTGGATTTGTTTCGGAACGTTTTTAATCGTTTGGCTTAATTTGCTAAAAAGGTTAAACACTTCGATTTGTTTCGTAACATTTGTAAATGTTTGGTTTAAATTGCTAAAAAGGTGAATTGCTTGGTTTTCTTTCGTGACGTTTATAAAGGTTTGGCTTAAATCACTGAAAATGTGAAACGTGTGGTTTTGTTTCGTGACGTTTGTAAACGTTTGGCTTAAATCGCTAAAAACATGAAACCTTTGAATTTGTTTCGTAACGTTTGTAAATGTTTGACTTAAATCGCTACTAAGGAAAAACATTTTGATTTGTTTCGTAATGTTTGTAAACGTTTGGCTTAAATCGCTAAAAAGGTGAATCATTTATATTTGTTTCGTAACGTTTGTAAACGTTTGGCTTAAATCGCTAAAAAGGTGAAACGTTTGGATTTGTTTCTTATCGTTTGTAAACGTTTGGCTTAAATCGTTTAAAGTGAAACATTTGGATTTGTTTCGTAACCTTTGTAAACGTTTGGCTTATATTGCTAAAAAGGTACGCTTTTATTTGTTCTGTAACGTTTGTAAACGTTTGGCATTAATTTCGATAAAGATTTAATGCTTGGATTTGTGTTGTAATGTTTGTAAACGTTTGCCTTAAATTGCTAAAAATGTGCAATGCTTAGATTTAATTCGTAACGTTTGTAAACGTTTGGCTTAAATTTCTACAAAGGTTAAACGTTTGGATTTGTTTTATAGCGTTTATAAACGTTTGGCTTAAATCGCTAAAAAGGGGAAACGTTTGGTTTTATTTCGTAACGTTTGTTAACGTTTGGCTTAAATCACTAAAAAAGGGAAACGTTTGGATTTTTTTCGTAACGTTTGTAAACGTTTGGCTTAAATTGCTTAAAAAGGTGAAACGCTTGGATTTGTTTCGCAACGTTTGTAAACTTTGGCTTAAATTGCAAAAAAAGTGAAACTCTTGGATTTGTTTCGTAACGTTTGTAAACGTTTGGATTAAATTGCGGAAAAGGTAAAACATTTGGATTTGTTTCATGACCTTTGTAAACGTTTGGCTTATATCGCTAAAAAGGTTAAATGTTTGGATTTGTTTCGCAAAGTTTGTAAACATTTGGCTTAAATCGCTAAAAAGGTTAAATGTTTGGATTTGTTTCGTAACGTTTGTAAACGTTTGGCTTCAATCGCTAAAATGGTGAAACGTTTGGATTTGTTTCGTAACGTTTGTAAATATTTGGCTTTAATCGCTAAAAAGGTGAAACGTTTGGATTTGTTTCGTAACGTTTGTAAATGTTTGGCTTCAATCACTAAAAAGGTGAAATATTTGGATTTGTTTCGTAACGTTTGTATACTTTTGGCATAAATCGCTAAAAAGGTGAAATGGTTAGATTTGTTTCGTAATGTTTTAAACGTTTGACTTAAATCGCTAAAATAGGTAAACGTTTGGATTTGTTTCGTAACGTTTGTAAGCGTTTGGAATAAATTGCTAAAAAGGTGAAATGTTTGTATTTGTTTCGTAAATTTTGTAAATGTTCGGCTTAAATCGCTAAAAAGGTGAAACGTTTTAATTTGTTTCTTAACGTTTGTAAATGATTGGCTTAAATTGGTAAAAAGGTGGAACACTTGGATTTGTTTCGTAACGTTTGTATACGTTTTACTTAAATTACTAAAAAGGTGAAACACTTAAATTTGTTTCGGAACATTTGTAAACGTTTTGCTTAAATTGCTATAAAGGTGAAACGCTTGGATTTATTTCGTAATGTTTGGCTTATATTGCTAAAAAGGTGAAACGCTTGGTTTTGTTTCGTAACTTTTGTAACTGTTTGGCTTAAATCGCTAAAAATGTGAAACATTTGGATTTGTTTTGTAAGGTTTTAAATGTTCGGTTTTGTTTCGTAACGTTTGTAAACATTTGGCTTAAATCGCTAAAAAGGTGAAACGTTTGGATTTGTTACGTATCGTTTGTAAATGTTTGGCTTAAATCGCCAAAAAGGTGAAACGTTTTGATTTTTTCAGTAACCTTTGTAAACGTTTGGCTTAAATTGCTAAAAAGGTGAAACACTTTGATTTGTGTCGTAACATTTGTAAACGTTTGGAGTAAATTGCTAAAAAGGAGAAACGCAAGGATTTGTTTTGTAACATTTGTAAACGTTTGACTTAAATTGCTAAAAAGGTGAAATGTTTTAATTTGTTTCGTAGCATTTATAAAAGTTTGGCATAAATCGCTAAAAAGGTGAAACGTTTGGCTAATATCGCTAAAATGGTGAAACATTTGGATTTGTTTCGTAACGTTTGTAAACGTTTGGCTTAAATTGCTAAAAAGGTGAAGTGCCTGGATTTGTTTCGTAACGTTTGTAAACGTTTCGCTTAAATTGCTAAAAAGGTGAAACGCTTGGATTAGTTTGGTTACGTTTGTAAACGTTTGGCTTAAATTGCTAAAATGGTGAATTGTTTGTATTTGTTTCGTAACGTTTGTAAACGTTTGGCTTAAATCGCTAAAAAGGTGAAGCTTTAGGATTTGTTTCGTATCGTTTGTAAATGTTTGGCTTAAATCGCTAAAAAGTGAAACATTTGGATTTAATTCGTAACCTTTCTAAACGTTTGGCTTATATTGCTAAAAAGGTGAAACACTTTTATTTGTTTCGTAACGTTTCTAAACGTTTGGCATTAATTTCTAAAACGATTTAATGCTTGGATTTGTGTTGTAATGTTTGTAAACGTTTGGCTTAAATTGCTAAAAAGGTGCAACACTTGGATTTAATTCGTAACGTTTGTTAACGTTTGGCTTAAATTTCTAAAAAGGTTAAACGTTTAAATTTGTTTCGTAGCGTTTATAAACGTTTGGCTTAAATCGCTAAAAATGGGAAACTTTGATTTTGATTCATAACGTTTGTTAACGTTTGGCTTAAATCTCTAAAAAGCAGAAATGTTTGGATTTTTTTCATAACGTTTGTAAACGTTTGACTTAAATTACTAAAAAGGTGAAACGCTTGGATTTGTTTCGTAGCGTTTGTAAACATTTGGCTTAAATTACTAAAAAGGTGAAACGCTTGGATTTGTTTTGCAACGTTTGTAAACTTCGGCTTAAATTGCAAAAAAGGTAAAACGCTTGGATTTGTTTCGTAGCGTTTGTAAACGTTTGGTTTAAATTGCTAAAAAGGTAATACATTTGGATTTGTTTCATGACCTTTGTAAACGTTTGGCTTAAATTGCTAAAAAGGTTAAACGTTTGGATTTGTTTCGTAATATTTATAAACGCTTGGCTTAAATCGCTAAAAAGGTTAAACGTTTGGATTTGTTTCGTAACGTTTGTAAACGTTTGGCTTAAATCGCTAAAAAGGTGAAACGTTTGAATTTGTTTCGTAACGTTTGTAAATGTCTGGCTTCAATCGCTAAAAAGGTGATAACGGTTGGATTTGTTTCGTAACGTTTGTAAATATTTGGCTTCAATCGCTAAAATGGTTAAACGTTTGGATTTGTTTCGTAATGTTTGTAAATGTTTGGCTTATAATTTCTAAAAAAGTGAAGCATTTGGATTTGTTTCATAACCTTTGTAAACGTTTGGCTTAAATCGCTAAAAAGGAGAAACGTTTGGATTTGTTTCGTAACGTTTGTAAACGTTTGGCTTAAATCGCTAAAAAGGTGAAACGTTTGGATTTGTTTCGTATCGTTCCTAAACGTTTTAGTAAAAATCACTAAAAAGGTGAAACGTTTGGATTTCTTTCGTAACGTTTGTAAATGTTTGGATTATATTGCTGAAAAGGTGAAACGATTGGATTTGTTTTGCAACATTTGTAAACGTTTGGCTTAAATTACCAAAAAGGTAAAACGCTTGGATTTGTTTCGGAACGTTTTTAATCGTTTGGCTTAAATTGCTAATAAGGTTAAACACTTCGATTTGTTTCGTAACGTTTGTAAATGTTTGGTTTAAATTGCTAAAAAGGTGAATTGCTTGGTTTTCTTTCGTAACGTTTATAAAGGTTTGACTTAAATCACTGAAAATGTGAAACGTGTGGTTTTGTTTCGTGACGTTTGTAAACGTTTGGCTTAAATCGCTAAAAACATGAAACGTTTGAATTTGTTTCGTAACGTTTGTAAACGTTTGACTTAAATCGCTACTAAGGCAAAACATTTTGATTTGTTTCGTAATGTTTGTAAACGTTTGGCTTAAATCGCTAAAAAGGTGAATCATTTGTATTTGTTTCGCAACGTTTGTAAACGTTTGGCTTAAATCGCTAAAAAGGGGAAACGTTTGGATTTGTTTCGTATCGTTTGTAAACGTTTGGCTTAAATCGCTAAAAAAGTGAAACTTTTGGATTTGTTTCGTAACCTTTGTAAACGTTTGGCTTATATTGCTAAAAAGGTACGCTTTTATTTGTTTTGTAACGTTTGTAAACGTTTGGCATTAATTTCGATAAAGATTTAATGCTTGGATTTGTGTTGTAATGTTTGTAAACGTTTGCCTTAAATTGCTAAAAATGTGCAACGCTTAGATTTAATTCGTAACATTTTTAAACGTTTGGCTTAAATTTCTAAAAAGGTTAAACGTTTGGATTTGTTTCATAGAGTTTATAAACGTTTGGCTTAAATCGCTAAAAAGGGGAAACGTTTGGTTTTATTTCGTAACGTTTGTTAACGTTTGGCTTAAATCACTAAAAAGGGGAAACGTTTGGATTTTTTTCGTAACGTTTGTAAACGTTTGGCTTAAATTGCTAAAAAAGGTGAAACGCTTGGATTTGTTTCGCAACGTTTGTAAACTTTGGCTTAAATTGCAAAAAAAGTGAAACGCTTGGATTTGTTTCGTAACGTTTGTAAACGTTTGGATTAAATTGCGGAAAAAGGTAAAACATTTGGATTTGTTTCATGACCTTTGTAAACGTTTGGCTTATATCGCTGAAAAGGTTAAACGTTTGGATTTGTTTCGCAAAGTTTGTAAACATTTGGCTTAAATCGCTAAAAAGGTTAAATGTTTGGATTTGTTTCGTAACGTTTGTAAACGTTTTGCTTCAATCGCTAAAATGGTGAAACGTTTGGATTTGTTTCGTAACGTTTGTAAATATTTGGCTTCAATCGCTAAAAAGGTGAAACGTTTGGATTTGTTTCGTAACGTTTGTAAATGTTTGGCTTAAATCTCTAAAAATGTGAAACGTTTGGATTTGTTTCGTAACGTTTGAATACTTTTGGCATAAATCGCTAAAAAGGTGAAATGTTCAGATTTGTTTCGTAATGTTTTAAACGTTTGGCTTAAATCACTAAAAATGGGAAACGTTTGGATTTTTTTCGTAACGTTTGTAAACGTTTGGCTTAAATTGCTTAAAAAGGTGAAACGCTTGGATTTGTTTCGCAAGGTTTGTAAACTTTGGCTTAAATTGCAAAAAAAAGTGAAACGCTTGGATTTGTTTCATAACGTTTGTAAACGTTTGGATTAAATTGCGGAAAAGGTAAAACATTTGGATTTGTTTCATGACCTTTGTAAACGTTTGGCTTATATCGCTAAAAAGGTTAAATGTTTGGATTTGTTTCGCAAAGTTTGTAAACATTTGGCTTAAATCGCTAAAAAGGTTAAATGTTTGGATTTGTTTCGTAACGTTTGTAAAAGTTTGGCTTGAATCGCTAAAATGGTGAAACGTTTGGATTTGTTTCGTAACGTTTGTAAATATTTGGCTTTAATCGCTAAAAAGGTGAAACGTTTGGATTTGTTTCGTAACGTTTGTAATTGTTTGGCTTCAATCACTAAAAAGGTGAAATATTTGGATTTGTTTCGTAACGTTTGAATACTTTTGGCATAAATCGCTAAAAAGGTGAAATATTTAGATTTGTTTCGTAATGTTTTAAACGTTTGACTTAAATCGCTAAAATAGGTAAACGTTTGGATTTGTTTCGTAACGTTTGTAAGCGTTTGGAATAAATTGCTAAAAAGGTGAAATGTTTGTATTTGTTTCGTAAATTTTATAAATGTTCGGCTTAAATCGCTGAAAAGGTGAAACGTTTTGATTTGTTTCTTAACGTTTGTAAACGATTGGCTTAAATTGGTAAAAAGGTGAAACACTTGGATTTGTTTCGTAACATTTGTATACGTTTTACTTAAATTACTAAAAAGGTGAAACGCTTAAATTTGTTTCGGAACATTTGTAAACGTTTTGCTTAAATTGCTATAAAGGTGAAACGCTTGGATTTATTTCGTAACGTTTGTAAACGTTTGGCTTATATTGCTAAAAAGGTGAAACGCTTGGTTTTGTTTCGTAACGTTTGTAACTGTTTGGCTTAAATCGCTAAAAATGTGAAACATTTGGATTTGTTTCGTAAGGTTTTAAATGTTTGGTTTTGTTTCGTAACGTTTGTAAACATTTGGCTTAAATCGATAAAAAGGTGAAACGTTTGGATTTGTTACGTATCGTTTGTAAATGTTTGGCTTAAATCGCCAAAAAGGTGAAACGTTTTGATTTTTTCAGTAACCTTTGTTAACGTTTGGCTTAAATTGCTAGAAAGGTGAAACACTTTGATTTGTGTCGTGACATTTATAAACGTTTGGATTAAATTGCTAAAAAGGAGAAACGCTAGGATTTGTTTTGTAACATTTGTAAACGTTTGACTTAAATTGCTAAAAAGGTGAAACGTTTTAATTTGTTTCGTAGCATTTATAAAAGTTTGGCTTAAATCGCTAAAAAGGTGAAACGTTTGGCTAATATCGCTAAAATGGTGAAACATTTGGATTTGTTTCGTAACGTTTGTAAACGTTTGGCTTAAATTGCTAAAAATGTGAAGTGCCTGGATTTGTTTCGTAACGTTTGTAAACGTTTCGCATAAATTGCTAAAAAGGTGAAACGCTTGGATTAGTTTGGTTACGTTTGTAAACGTTTTGCTTAAATCGCTAAAAAGGTGAATTGTTTGTATTTTTTTCGTAACGTTTGTAAACGTTTGGCTTAAATCGCTAAAAAGGTGAAACTTTAGGATTTGTTTCGTATTGTTTGTAAATGTTTGGCTTAAATCGCTAAAAAGTGAAACATTTGGATTTAATTCGTAACATTTCTAAACGTTTGGCTTATATTGCTAAAAAGGTGAAACACTTTTATTTGTGTCGTAATGTTTCTAAACTTTTGGCATTAATTTCTAAAACGATTTAATGCTTGGATTTGTGTTGAAATGTTTGTAAACGTTTGGCATAAATTGCTAAAAAGGTGCAACGCTTGGATTTAATTCGTAAGGTTTGTAAACGTTTGGCTTAAATTTCTAAAAAGGTTAAACGTTTGGATTTGTTTCGTAACGTTTATAAACGTTTGGCTTAAATCGCTAAAAAGGGGAAACGTTTGGTTTTGATTCATAACGTTTGATAACGTTTGGCTTAAATCTCTAAAAAGCGGAAATGTTTGGATTTTTTTCGTAACGTTTGTAAACGTTTGGCTTAAATTACTAAAAAGGTGAAACGCTTGGATTTGTTTCGTAGCGTTTGTAAACATTTGGCTTAAATTACTAAAAAGGTGAAACGCTTGGATTTGTTTCGCAACGTTTGTAAACTTTGGCTTAAATTGCAAAAAAGGTGAAACGCTTGGATTTGTTTCGTAACGTATGTAAACGTTTGGTTTAAATTGCTAAAAAGGTAATACATTTGGATTTGTTTCATGACCTTTGTAAACGTTTGGCTTAAATTGCTAAAAAGGTTAAACGCTTGGATTTGTTTCGTAACGTTTGTAAACGTTTGGTTTAAATTGCTAAAAAGGTAATACATTTGGATTTGTTTCATGACCTTTGTAAACGTTTGGCTTAAATTGCTAAAAAGGTTAAACGTTTGGATTTGTTTCGTAATGTTTGTAAACCCTTGGCTTAAATCGCTAAAAAGGTTAAACATTTGGATTTGTTTCGTAACGTTTGTAAACGTGTGGCTTAAATCGCTAAAAAGGTGAAACGTTTGGATTTGTTTCGTAACGTTTGTAAATGTCTGGCTTCAATCGCTAAAAAGGTGATAACGTTTGGATTTGTTTCGTAATGTTTGTAAATGTTTGGCTTCAATCGCTAAAATGGTTAAACGTTTGGATTTGTTTCGTAACGTTTGTAAATGTTTGGCTTCAATCGCTAAAATGGTTAAACGTTTGGATTTGTTTCGTAACGTTTGTAAACGTTTGGCTTCAATCGCTAAAAAGGTGAAACATTTGGATTTGTTTCGTAACGTTTGTAAATGTTTGGCTTCAATCGCTAAAAAGGTGAAACGTTTGGATTTGTTTCGTAACGTTTGTAAATGTTTGGCTTCAATCGCTAAAAAGGTGAAATATTTGGATTTGTTTCGTAAAGTTTGTATACGTTTGGCATAAATCGCTAGAAAGGTGAAATGTTTGGATTTGTTTCGTAATGTTTTAAACATTTGACTTAAATCGCTAAAATTGGTAAAACGTTTGGATTTGTTTCGTAACGTTTGTAAGCGTTTGGCATAAATTGCTAAAAAGGTGAAATGTTTGTATTTGTTTCGTAAATTTTGTAAACGTTCGGCTTAAATCGCTAAAAACGTGAAACATTTTGATTTGTTTCGTAACGTTTGTAAACGTTTGGCTTAAATTGGTAAAAAGGTGAAACACTTGGATTTGTTTCGTAACGTTTGTATACGTTTTACGTAAATTACTAAAAAGGTGAAACGCTTGAATTTGTTTCGGAACATTTGTAAACGTTTGGCTTAAACTGCTAAAAAGTTGAAACGCTTGGATTTGTTTTGTAACATTTGGCTTATATTGCTAAAAAGGTGAAACGCTTGGTTTTGTTTCGTAACGTTTGTAAAGGTTTAGCTTAAATCTCTAAAAATGTGAAACATTTGCATTTGTTTCGTAACGTTTTAAATGTTTAGTTTTGTTTCGTAACGTTTGTAAACATTTGGCTTAAATCGCTAATAAGGTGAAACGTTTGTATTTGTTATGTATCGTTTGTAAATGTTTGGCTTAAATCGCTAAAAAGGTGAATTTTTTTAATTTGTACAGTAACCTTTGTAAACGTTTGGCTTAAATTGCTAAAAAGGTGAAACGCTTTGATTTGTGTCATAACGTTTGTAAACATTAGGATTAAATTCCTAAAAAGGAGAAACGCTAGGATTTGTTTTGTAACATTTGTAGTTTGACTTAAATTGCTGAAAAGGTAAAACGTTTGAATTTGTTTCGTAGCATTTATAAAAGTTTGGCTTAAATCGCTAAAAAGGTGAAACATTTCAATTTTTTTCGTACCGTTTGTAAACGTTTGGCTAAAATCGCTAAAAAGGTGAAACGTTTGGATTTGTTTTGTAACGTTTGTAAACGTTTGGTTTAAATTGCTAAAAAGGTGAAATGCTTGGATTTGTTTCATAACGTTTGTAAACGTTTCGCTTAAATTGTTAAAAAGGTGAAATGCTTGGATTAGTTTGGTTACGTTTGTAAACGTTTGGCTTATATTGCTAAAAAGGTGAAACGCTTGTTTTTGTTTCGTAATGTTTGTCAACATTGGGCTAAAATCTCTAAAAAGGTGAAACATTTGGTTTTGTTTCATAACGTTTGTAAACGTTCCGTTTATATCGCTAAAAAGGTGAAACATTTTTATTTGTTTCGTAACGTTTGTAAACGTTCGGCTTAAATTGCTAAAAAGGTGAAACTCTTGAATTTGTTTCGTAACATTTGTAAACGTTTGGCTTAAATTGAAAAAAAGGTGAAACCCTTGGATTTGTTTCGTCACGTTATTAAACGTTTGGCTTAAATTGCTAAAAAGGTGAAATCTTTGGATTTGTTTCATAACCTTTGAAAACGTTTGGCTTAAATTGCTAAAAAGGGGAAATGTTTGGATTTTTTCGTAACGTTTGTAAACGTTTGGCTTAAATTGCTAAAAAGATGAAACACTTGGATTTGTTTCTTAGCGTTTATAAACGTTTGACTTAAATCGCTAAAAAGGTGAAACATTTGGATTTGTTTCTTACAGTTTGTCAACGTTTGGCTTTAATCGCCAAAAAGGTGAAACATTTGGATTTGTTTTATACTGTTTGTAAACGTTTGGAAACGTTTGGCTTAAATTGCTAAAAAGGTGAAACGCTTGTATTTGTTTCGTAGCGTTTGTTAACGTTTGGCTTAAATTGCCAAAAAACTGAAATGCTTGGATTTGTTTCGTTACGTTTGTAAATGTTTGGCTTAAATTGTTAAAAAGGTGAAACTCTTGCTTTTTGTTTCTTACCGTGTGTAAACGTTTTACATATATTGCTAAAAGTGGGAAACGTTTGGATTTGTTTCGTAACGTTTGTAAACGCTTGGCTTCAATCGCTAAAAAGGTGAAACGATTGTATTCGTAACATTTGTAAACGTTTGGCATAAATCGCTAAAAAGGTGAAACGTTTGGATTTGTTTCTTAACGTTTTAAACGTTTGGCTAAAATCGCTAAAATGGGGAAACATTTGGATTTGTTTCGTAACGTTTGTAAATGTTTGGCTTAAATTGATAAAAAGACGAAACGTTTGGTTTTGTTTCATAACGTTTGTAAACGTTGGGTTTAAATCGCTAAAAAGGTGAAACGTTTGGATTTGTTTCGTAACCTTTGTAAACATTTGGCTTAAATTCCTAAAAAGGTGAAACCCTTGAATTTGTTTTGTAACGTTTGCAAACGTTTTGTTAAATTACTAAAAAGGTGAAACACTTGGATTTGTTTCAAAACGGTTGTAAACGTTTGGCTTAGATTGCTAAACTGTTGAAACGCTTTGATTTGTTTCGTAACATTTGTAAACGTTTGGCTTAAATTGCTAAAAAGGTGAAATGCTTTGTTTTATTTCGTAACGTTTGTATAGGTTTGGCCTAAATCGCTAAAAATGTGAAACATTTGGTTTTATTTCTTAACGTTTTAAACGTCTGGTTTTGTTTCATAACGTTTGTAAACATTTGGCTTAAATCGCAAAAAAGGAAAACGTTTGGATTTGTTTCGTAATATTTGTAAACGTTTGGCTTAAATTGCTATAAAGGCGAAACGTTTGGATTTGTTTTGTAACGTTTGTAAACGTTTGGCTTAAATCGCTATAAAAGTGAAACGTTTAGATTTGTTTCAAACTGTTTGTTAATATTTTTCTTAAATCGCTAAATGTTTCACCTTTTTAGCCGTTTAAGCTAAACGTTTCACCTTTTTAGAGATTTAAGCCAAATGTTTACAAACGCTACGAAACAAATCCAAACGTTCCCCCTTTTTAGCAATATAAGACAAAAGTTTACAAACGTTACGAAACAAATCCAAGCGTTTCAACTTATTAGCAATTGAAGCCAAATGTTTACTAACTTTACGAAACAAATCCAAGCGTTTCACCTTTTTAGCGATTTAAGCCAAACGTTTACAAACGTTATGAAACAAATCCAAGCGTTTCCCATTTTTAGCAATTTAAGCCAAACATTTGAAATGCCACGAATAGAAAACTGCATTGAGCATTGAGTATGATCACTAATTAAATGAGAAAAAAATAATTGATACATGCATTTAATACATTTATCACGACATTAAATGATTAAGGTTGAGTGCAACTCTTACGGGATGAGAGCTGTCATCACCCTGGTGCACAATTATGTAAAAATTAATTTTATCAGTAAGATTTTTTAAGAAAATTTTTGTGTTATAAACTCGTGCGTTATATTGTGAAAATGGTGTTTAAAAAGGTTATTAAATTTCAAACGGTTTTGAAATTTTTACTTGGTTGGAAACTAGACAAATATTCTATGATGACGGTGGTGATTTAAGAGAAATTGCAATGTAAGGGTTTGTTTTATGTTGATGGAGTATCCGTATTTGATAAATAAGAGCTATGGTTATAAGGTTGCACTCGAGGTTTAGTTGTGGTAAGTGCGGGAAAAATATTGAGTTCGGATTAAAGAATTGCGTCAGCTTAGAATATATAATTTGAGGATTTTTGTTTTGAGGAAATTGGTTATGCTTTGCGTGTTAATTTGCACTAAAAGATTTAAAAGGAATTTTGCTTTTACAATTCGATTTTATTTAAAAAAATATTGGTACTAGTATGGGAATATTTTATAAACGAAGAGTTTCTTATTGGCAAAACTTTATTTTGTTGAGAAAGAGGTGAAATTTTGTCAGTTTTGACTAAAAGTGGATTTTAAAGATTCTTCTAAATGAACGATTTTATAAAATCGTGATTTTTTTGTGAAAGTAAGGTTTGGTTATGATTTCAAAATGAGACTATTTTATTATATGGGTGCGTTTACGAAACTAGAAGAATTTTTCAACGAGTTAATTATTTTTGGTTAAAAATGAAATTAAACTGATGACGTTAGTAATTTCAAATTAAAGGCGGATGGTATTATTATATATTTTGTGGTTTCGAAAAGCATTTTCTATAATATTTTTGTATTTGATCTAAATGATCTTCGGTCGGATTCGAGGTGTTAGTAATTTAAAATTGGAGGATGAAAATTTTTGTTATTAGATGTTTGAATTATGTATTCTTTAGATTGGTCGAACCGTAACGATTTAAAAGGTGTTTAGTTTTCAGCCGTTATTTGTGAGAGCATATTTAATCAGGATGACATTTAGATTTGCTGTTAAGTTTTCTCATATGAGGTATCTAGTGTTGTGACCATTATAAGAGATATATGGATATAGACGTTAAGGAATGTAAGATTTTTTTTTCAGTGGAGAGTGTTTGTAGATTTTCAGTTTGTAGCATTGGAGTTTGACTTAGTAAGTTTGAATTTTGGGTTTGACTTTACACTTGTAGTGTTCATTTTGATAGTATTTGATAGTTGAGTTTATTTTTTTGAATTTTTTTCTCCTCGTTTAACGTGTTGGTTATTTTCCGGTTGGAAATAATTTCTAACCCGTTTGTACATGATGTTTGAGAAGTCGTCTGAGGTACCAAATTGTTGAGCTTAGAATTTTTCCTGTTTACGTGTGGTGATCTTTCGAGTTTTCATATCAGTTTTAAATTCAGGGTCGTATTTATTTAGGTTAAGAAGGATGTAACACCCCATTTATTTTCACCGTATTTTCTGTTAAATTATGTTCGTTTTGCTTTGACTCTCCTAAGTCGTCATTATGGTAGGATTACACTTGGGTAAGAGTTTGGTTTAATCTATTGAGATTGTGGTGGTGTTTTTGCTTAGGTTGAACTAAGCAGTTTTTATTTAGTTTCCGTTGAATTATCTCCTAACCGTAAGGTGATTTGTGGAATCGGAAATTGTTATGCGTAATTGTTCTCTTTCGTTTCGTTAAGGAGCGTTACTCTGTATTTTGAATTACGTGTGATTTTATGCGTGCTATAATTGTTTTTATTTGATTTTGGTTTTGTTGTAAATTCGAGGACGAATTTTTAATAAGTTGGGGAGAATGTAATATTCCGTATTTTTGAATTTTTTTTAAAAAATTTTAATTGCATTACGTCGAGTTTAAGTCATATATTTTTACTTAATATTATTTGAGTCGTTCGTTGATTCAGTCGTAGTTCAATTCATGTTCGGTTTGTATTATTAAATTTTGGCCCATGCATAATGTTTATTCAAAAATAAAAAGAAAATAGCCCATGCATAAAAACCCATGCAATTTCTTTATTAAAATTTCACGTATTAAATGGCCCACGGCCAAATTCATTAAGCCTTATATTAGTTTCATCAATTTAGTAGCTTTAGCCTTACTCTGCAATACCTTTTTTTTTCCTCTTATTTTGTTGGATTAAAACCGTTGTTTTACCCTAATATTTCATCATACGTTAATCAAACCCTAGCCATCCTTCTTACTCCAAAATCTCTGAAATTCCTTGTGTCATTCATCCTTCAAAACTCTGGTGTTATCGGTAAGTCTTTGTATTTAATAATTTCAGTTTGCTTATAATCAACACCTCCGTATATTGAATCGTTCTCTTTCGTTTTAGCGTTATATTTGAATCTGTTTCGTCCTAGTTGTAATAGACACGTGCCTCTACGATTCTCATCTTTGTTTTTGCCGATCGGTACGTATATCACTTCGCTATCGTCGCCGTCGTCTCAACGTCTTTATTTATTATTAACTACCACTATTTTGATTGTTCCGCCGAATCCTTATTTTCTTTGGCCATGATTTGTTACTTAAATGATATTAGTTTCTGTTTTGGGTTGTTAATTGTTTATGCTTTCGGTTGAGATTGTCTCATCGTAAGTGGAATTTTAATTTTAGTTATGAAATTGTTATCGTTTTAAAACCTGTGTTCGGTGTTGGCTCTATATTCTCTTTTGTTTAAATTTGTTGAAGATGGTATTGTTTTATGTGTTTGGCGGGCTGGGCTTAGTTCAAAGGAGAAGTCAAGTTGTTATGGGTATTTCCACCTTGGAAATAATTGTTTCAAAATAATGTTTTAATTGGACTTATTTGTTTATAACAGAAAGTGGTGACTAAATGGCAAATGTGGTCACTTATTCTTTTACTTTTAAACAAATTTATTCCTTAAGTTAAATATTATCTATTGATTACTGATTTTTATTTTAATTTGAGAATTTTTATTTTAAATTGAAAGTTTGACAATTTGATTATATTATTTTTTAAAATATAAAAATTTTATTTATTATTAAATTAATTATTATTATCATTGTAAATGGAAAAGTGGATATTTATTATTAGTCTAAAATTTTATAAATTCTCGAGTGATAATTATTATTTTGAGACTTGGGCTTACCGTGCCAATTTGGCTAAATTTATAATTTAATTTTTAATTGTTTATTTAGTTATTTTAGCGAAGTATTTTGTCGGTGTTTTTCGATTACTTGGGTTTCAAGCTATTGAGTTTCATTTGAATATTTGATTAATATTTTATCAAATTATAATTATAACTATGAATTATAATTATGGATTAATGGTTGGGTCGGGTTAGACTTGGGTCGCCCGACATGTGGGTTTAGCTTGATAGTTTTTTTTGAAAATCGGCTAATCCACTGTTTTGAGGAATTGATTTTAATTACTATTTAAATATTATTTGAGTAATATTTTCAGATTGGATTTTAAGTGTGAACTCAATAGACTTGAATTGTTTCACAGCATTATAAATTATTTGAGAATTGTGTTTTCCTGACTCTTATCTGTCTTATTTATTTTGTGCTAGTCCCATGTGGTGTCTAGTACTCTCTAGAGTTAGGGGTTGATTTTAATATTGGTTTTACTCTGTTCTTAGACTCGTCGACTATGCATGCTTCAGAGTCGATTAAGGTTTTGTCGCTTGCAAGGTTTTCACGTGGATTAGCAAGCTGTGAGTTATAGTGCTATTTACCGCTTTATTAAGTACCACAATTTATTTTAGTATTATAAAGTTTTCGAATTGTTTTAAGCGATTATGGATCTGGAGTGAAACGAGCTACTCGATAGGCTTGCATCGAGACTGTGTGCACCGGTAAGTACTCTGGGATCGGCAAACTAATGTTTTGCTTACGCTGGTATATGACGAGGATTTGTTCCCGTCCACTTTGGGTTTTTCAGTATGCTATGTCATACTTACGCTGGGATCATTTCAATACTGTTATTCAGGAATCTTACATATATTAGTATAAAAGGATTTTGTAATACCCCAAAATGTTTAATTATCTAACTGGACCACGTGTCCAGTTTGGATTCGTCAGAGTGGAGAAATCGGAAAGATTTTGATAAAATTAAGATAAATAAGTTTTAATAGGTCGGTTTTAGGAAAAACAATTAGGCGGAAATTAAGGTTATATTTCAATTCTAAAGTTAGAATTGGAATTAAAAGGAAAAATGTTAAGAGAAGTTCAAAATAAAGTACAAAGACCAAAGTGGTAATTTAGCCACTTCGTGTCGAAAATGGAAATTTGTAGGATTCGACGGGAAAATAGTAATATTGAGTTTCGTATTATTTATTGGATATAAATAATACGTATAAGTTATAATAAAAGGATTTATCGATTTAGTTATAGATTAAATCGTACGAAAGAAAAGTTTAAAAGATAAATGATAATGAATAAAAAGAACAAGGATCAAAGTGAGATTTTGACCTTAATATATAAGGTTTGAGATATGAATGAAGGAAACAGAAGAATGATCGAGAGAATTGGAAAGTAATCGCCGAATATCGTCGTTTCGTCGCCGTTTCGCCGTTCGACGTCCGTTTCGAGCGATTTTCGCGGCAAACTCTTCGGAATTGAAAGCTCTATCAATCCTAACATCTTTTTCAAGGTAATATTTCATGGTTTGTTAAATTCGAAGGATAGTGGGCTGTTTCGTATAGAAAATTGCGTTCGAATCGTACGGTTAGGAATCGAGTTGTTTTTAACGTTTTTGGGTTGTAAAATGATACGATAAGTGTTTAAATGAGGTGGGTATGTATTGGTGTGAGTTTAGGGAGTTTTATAGCCCCGGAAATGGTCCGGAAGCGCTGGAAAAACGCTGTACACGTCGGTGCACGACGTGCTGCACTTCAGCACGTCGTGCTGGTGCGCGACGTGCGCCACAGGGGTGCACGACGTGCACCAAAAGGGGTGCACGACGTGCACCATGAAGGGCACGACGTGCCCTTCATAAAAATTGAAGGGCACGACGTGCCAAGCTGGCACGACGTGCCCCACTTCGACGCCGATCTCCGGGTGACTTCCGGGAGCGAAAATGAGCTTCTGATAGCTTGATTTGAGTGTGGAACTCAATCAAATGTCCTGAAATGGATGTAAAATATTATAGAATTGAATGCTAATATGATAAGTAAGAAGTCGGCTACGAAAGTTATTTAATTCCCAAGTACGAGGAGTAGTACTCGATAAGTCGTAAGTACGACTAAGGATCATCGAGTTTTTAAGCAAACTAGAAGTGGAATCTAATCAACTTAAACATAGAACTTAAAAATATTATACATATAAACATGAAATCTACGTCTAACTATTAGAAGTTTTATCAGACACGTCAGCAAGCAGTAGGGTCAGCAGAAGTGGATTAGTACGAGCATACGACCACATCGACTTCATAATAGAGTGGATAGCGGTCACTGTGAGTTGCACTTTACTTTCGTGTATTATCGATTAATATTATTTTGATATCATATTATATATATATACTGTTTATATGCATCGCACTATATATATATGAATTGTTGATATGCTACATGTTTTGATTAAGTTTTATGTACGAGAACCTAGTATACGATCCAACGAAACTAACTACCTATTGGGTGTCAATAGGCTGTGTGATCACCAGTAATTGAGTCAGTATAGCGTGTCTGACTATGAGATATGATTTGAGATGCATGCATGATTTGATTATGAAAGCTATGATATGGATGCGATACGAGAGTGAACTCGGTTACAGTGTAACCTGAGCCCCGTATCTAGTAGGTTGGACCTACCAGTGGGTTGGACCCACCACTTTGGGATTAAGAGATATGTCCTGACTGACGTGGTAGAGTGTGAGCATTCCCGGGTCGGACTATTGGAATCAGTATGATTTGAACAATAGAGAATTATGTTATGTTTCAAGATTTTAGTTTCGAAAGGATCGAGTACTTGTTCATATGTATTTTTATATTGATATTGATTTGAAATGTGATGCTATGTTTTTATAATAGTATCGTTAGTAAACTGCGAACTCCCTCAGTATTTTCCCAAATACTGACCCCTCACCTTTGATGTCTTTCAGGTACTTAGAGTGTGAACTTAGCTAGAAGCTAGTTTTGGGATCCGGAAGTCAGCCACGTATGTATAGTTCTTTGACTTCCGTAGTGCTGCAGTAGTGGTCCCGCATAGACAGAGTCGTAGCCTAGACAGCAGTACATTTTGATTGTACATATTATTTGCTGTCTTGTTTATATTTTTGTAGGCTACGTGTATTATATGTGGTTCACGGCCCCAGATGCCGGTGACATGATCTGAGACACTAACTGATGTATATAGTACCGCGAGGCCAGTTTGTACAGGGTACGGTAACTAGAGCCCGCGAGGTTAATAGAACAGTTAGTGTAAATGTTTATATATATATATGTTATAAATGTGATTGCTTCCGTGATTAAATATTATTTGTTAATTATTGCGAAAAATTATTAGTGATTTGAGGCTTGCTACGGGTTCCGGAGCTACCACTCTCGTTCCCTAGCGCCGGTTGCGGCTTAATATTTTGGGTCGTGACAGATTTGTTTAAAGGGTTTTGAACTTAATAAATGTAAATTGTATTATGAACTCATCTCAGTATATCTTACCCCCGTTGTTTCCCCATTTTCCAGGTTTATTATTTCGAGCGAGTTTGCTGATCTCCGAATCTTTTTATTCCCCGGAGTTTTATTTTCTTTTAATAAATTGTCAAACTACTTTTATTCTTAGACCGCAGTAGTAAATTAAAAGAATATATTATTCTTGTCTGTTTGTCGGATTTGTCTGACTGGCTTGATTTTATGCTTTGGCACTACTATTGTTTAACTCTGTTTTTTTTAATGGAAGTACTTATATTTAAACTGTTAGTTTAGGTTGGAGTCTCGGTTGCCCCCGATCATTGGATTTTCTGCAGGTTTATTTAATTGGTTGTTTTCCGCAACGCATGCTACAGGTTTTGGTATGACCAAACCCATACCCTAGCGCCGGTCGCGATCCATGAAATTATATAGTGACAGTAAAGTTTTAAACGTTTGGTTTTGTTTCGTAATGTTTGTAAACGTTTGGCTTAAATCGATAAAAAGGTGAAACGTTTGGATATGTTTCATAACGTTTGTAAACGTTTGGCTTAAATTTCTAAAAAGATGAAACACTTGGTTTTTTCGTAACGTTTGTAAATGTTTGGCTTAAATTGCTAAATATGGGAAGCGTTTGGATTTGTTTCGTAACATTTTTTTGTTAACGTTTGGCTTCAATGGCTAAAAATGTGAAATGTTCAGATTTGTTTCGTAACGTTTGTAAACGTTTGGATTAAATCGCTAAAAAGGTGAACTATTTCGATTTGTTTCGTAACGTTTTAATCGTTTGGCTTAAATTGCTAAAATGGGGAAACATTTGGATTTGTTTAATAACGTTTGTAAATGTGTGGCTTGAATCGCTAAAAAGGTGAAACGTTTGGTTTTGTTTCGTAGCGTTTGCAAACGTTTTGTTTAAATTGCTAAATAGGTGAAACGCTTGGATTTGTTTTGTAACATTTGTAAACGTTTGGCTTAAATTGCTAAAAAGGTGAAACACTTGGAATTGTTTTGCAACGTTTGGTTTTGTTTCGTAACGTTTGGATTTGTTTCGTAACGTTTGTAAACGTTTGGCTTAAATTGCTAAAAAGGTGAAACGTTTGGATTTGTTTCGCGACGTTTATAAACATTTGGCTTAAATTGCTAAAAAGGTGAAACGCTTGGATTTGTTTCGTAACATTTTAAACATTTGGTTTTGTTTCGTAATGTTTGTAAACGTTTGACTTAAAGCGTAAAAGAGGTGAAATGTCATGTTTTGTTTCGCAACGTTTCTAAACGTTTGGCTTAAATCGCTAAAAAGGGGAAACGTTTGGATGTGTTTTGTAATGTTTGTAAACGTTTGGCTTAAATAGCTAAAAAGGTGAAAAGTTTGGATTTGTTTCGAAACGTTTTTAAACGTTTGGCTTAAATCGCTAAAAAAGTGAAACGCTTGGATTTGTTTCGTAATGTTTGTAAACTTTTGGCTTAAATTGCTAAAAAGATGAAACGTTTGGATTTGTTTCGTAATGTTTGTAAACGTTTGGCTTAAATCGCTAAAAACGTAAAACGTTTGAATTAGTTTCGTAACGTTTGTAAAAGTTTGGCTTAAATTGCTAGAAAGGTAAAACGTTTGTTTTTGTTTCGTAACGTTTGTAAACGTTTGACTTATATTGCTAAGAAGGTGAAACATTTGGATTTGTGTTAGCAACGTTTGTTTTATATCGCTAAAAAGGTGAAACGTTTGGATTAGTTTCGTAACGTTTGTAAACGTTTGGCTTAAATTGCTAAAAAGGGTTTCGTAACGTTTTAAATGTTTGGATTAGTTTCGTAACGTTTGTAAACGTCTGGCTGAAATCACTAAAAAGGCAAAAAAATTTGGATTTGTTTCGTAGTGTTTGTAAACGTTTGGCTTATATCGCTAAAAAGGTGAAACGTTTGGCATAAATCGCTAAAAAGGATAAACGTTTCTAAACGTTTGGTTTAAATCGCTAAAGAGGTGAAACGTTTGGATTTAAATTGCTAAACAGGTGAAATGTTTGGATTTGTTTCGTAACGTTTGTAAACGTTTTGCTTAAATCGCTAAAAAGGTGAAACGTTTGGATTTTTTTGTAACGTTTGTAAAGATTTGGCTTAAAACGCTAAAAAGGTGAAACATTGGGTTTTGTTTCGTAACGTTTGTAAACGTTCGGTTTAAATTGCTAAAAAGGTGAAACGCTTGGATTTTTTTCGTAAAGTTTGTAAACATTGGGCTTAAATCGCTAAAAAGGTGAAACATTTGTATTTGTTTCTTACCGTTTCTAAACGTTCGGCTTAAATCGCTAAAAAGGTGAAACGTTTGGTTTTGTTTTGTAACGTTTGTAAACGTTCGGCTTAAATCGCTAAAAAGGGGATTCCTTTGGATTTTTTCTGCAACGTTTGTAAATGTTTGGCTTAAATTGCTAAAAAGGTGAAACGGTTGGATTTTTTCATAACGTTTGTAAACGATTGGTTTTGTTTCGTAATGTTTGTGAACGTTTGGGTTAAATCGCTAAAAATGTGAAATGTTTGGATTTGTTTTGTAACGTTTTAAACATTTGGTTTTGTTTCGTAGCGTTTGTAAACGTTTGTCTTAAATTGCTAAAAAGGTGAAACGTTTGGATTTGATTCGCAACATTTGTAAGCGTTCGGGTTAAATCGCTAAAAAGGTGCAACGTTTGGATTACTTTTGTAGCGTTTGTAAACGTTCAGCTTATATTGCTAAAAAGGTGAAACGCTTGGATTTGTTGCCTAACGTTTGTAAACGTTCGGCTTATATTGCTAAAAAGGTGAAACGCTTGGATTTGTTTCCTAACGTTTGTAAACATTTGGCTTAAATTACTAAAAAGGTAAAACACTTGGATTTGTTTCGGAACATTTGTCAACGTTTGGCTTAAATTGCTTAATAGGTAAAACTCTTGGATTTGTTTCGTAACGTTTGTAAATGTTTGGCTTAAATTGCTAAAAAGGT
Organism: Mercurialis annua; assembly: GCF_937616625.2. Lineage (NCBI taxonomy): Eukaryota > Viridiplantae > Streptophyta > Magnoliopsida > Malpighiales > Euphorbiaceae > Mercurialis > Mercurialis annua. The sequence goes on from NC_065572.1 coordinate 42,146,663, forward strand.
GAAGCATTTGGATTTGTTTCATTACCTTTGTAAACGTTTGGTTTAAATCGCTAAAAAGGTGAAACGTTTGGATTTGTTTCGTAACGTTTGTAAGGGTTTGGCTTAAATCGCTAAAGAGGTGAAACGTTTGTATTTTTTCGTATCGTTTGTAAACGTTTCGCATAAATCGCTAAAAAAAGAGAAACGTTTGGATTTCTTTCGAAACTTTTGTAAACATTTGGCTTAAATAGCTAAAAAGGTGAAACACTTGGATTTGTTTCGTAACGTTTGTAAACATTTGGCTTAAATTGCTAAAAAGGTGAAACGCTTGGATTTGTTGATTAACCTTTGTAAACGTTTGGATTAAATCGCTGAAAAGGTGAAACATTTAGATTAGTTTCGTAATGTTTGTAAAAGTTTGGCTTAAATCGCTAGAAATGCGAAACGTTTGGTTTTGTTTCGTAACGTTTGTAAACGTTTGGCTTATATCGCTAAATAGGTAAAACATTTGGATTTGTTTAGTAACGTTTGTAAACATTTGGCTTAAAACGATAAAAAGGTGAGACATTTGGTTTTGTTTCGTAACGTTTGTAAAAATTCGGTTTAAATTGCTAAAAAGGTTAAACGCTTGGATTAGTTTCGTAGCGTTTGTAAACATTTGGCTTGAATTACTAAAAAGGTGAAACACTTGGATTTGTTTCGGTACATTTGTAAACGTTTGGCTTAAATTGCTTAAAAGGTGAAACGCTTGGATTTGTTTCGTAATGTTTGTAAATGGTTGGCTTAAATTGCTAAAAAGGTGAAGCATTTGGATTTGTTTCATAACCTTTGTAAACGTTTGCCTTAAATTGCTAAAAAGGGTAAACGTTTGGATTTGTATTGTAACGTTTGGAAACGTTTGGCTTAATTCGCTAAAAAGGTAAAACGTTTGGATTTGTTTCGTATCGTTTGTATGCGTTTCACATAAATCGCTAAAAAAGTGAAACGTTTAGATTAAATTGCTAAAAATATTAAATGCTTGGATTTGTTTCATAACGTTTGTAAATGTTTGGCTTAAATTACTAAAAAGATGAAACACTTGGATTAGTTTCGGAACATTTGTAAACGTTTGGCTTAAATTGCTTAAAAGGTGAAACACTTGGATTTGTTTCGAAACTTTTATAAATGTTTGGCTTAAATTGCTAAAAAGGTGAACCATTTGGATTTGTTTCATAACCTTTGTAAACGTTTGGCTTAAATCACTAAAAAGGTGAAACGTTTGGATTTGTTTCGTAACGTTTGTAAAGGTTTGGCTTAAATCGCTAAAAAGGTGACGCGTTTGGATTTGTTTCGTATCGTTTGTAAATGTTTCGCATAAATCGCAAAAAAAGGGAAACATTTTGATTTGTTTCGTAACGTTTGTAAACGTTTGGCTTAAATTGCTAAAATGGTGAAACACTTGGATTTGTTTCGTAACGTTTGTAAACGTTTGGCTTAAATTGCTAAAAAGGTGAAACGCTTGGATTTGTTTCGTATTGTTTGGCTTAAATTCCTAAAAAGGTGAAACACTTGGATTTGTTTCGGGACATTTGTAAACGTTTCGCTTAAATTGCTTAAAAGGTGGAACGTTTGAATTTGTTTCGTAACCTTTGTAAATGTTTGGCTTAAATTGCTAAAAAGGCGAAGCATTTAGATTTGTTTCATAATCTTTGTAAACGTTTGGCTTAAATCGCTAAAACGGTGAAACGTTTGGATTTGTTTCGAAACGTTTATAAACATTTGGCTTAAATTGCTAGGAAGTTGAAACATTTGTATTTGTTTTGTAATGTTTGTAAACGTTCGGCTTAAATCGCCAACAAGGTGAAACGTTTGGATTTCTTTCGTAGCGTTTGTAAGCATTCTGCTTATATTGCTAAATAGGTGAAACGCTTGGATTTGTTTTGTAACGTTTGTAAATGTTTGGCTTAAATTATTAAAAAGGTGAAACGCTTGGATTTGTTTCGGAACATTTGTAAATGTTTGGCTTAAATTGCTTAACAAGTGATACGCTTGGATTTGTTTCGTAACATTTGTAAATGTTTGGCTTATATGGCTAAAAAGGTGAAGCATTTGGATTTGTTTCTCAACCTTTGTAAACGTTTGGCTTAATCGCTAATAGGTGAAACGTTTGGATTTGTTTCGTAACGTTTGTAAAGGTTTGGCTTAAATCGCTAAAGAGGTGAAACGTTTGGATTTGTTTCGTAACGTTTGTAAACGTTTGGCTTAAATTGCTAAAAAGATGAAACACTTGGATTAGTTTCGTAGCGTTTGTAAACATTTGGCTTGAATTACTAAAAAGGTGAAACACTTGGATTTGTTTCGGTACATTTGTAATCGTTTGGCTTAAATTGCTTAAAAGGTGAAACGCTTGGATTTGTTTCGTAATGTTTGTAAATGGTTGGCTTAAATTGCTAAAAAGGTGAAGCATTTGGATTTGTTTCATAACCTTTGTAAACGTTTGGCTTAAATCGCTAAAAAGGGTAAACGTTTGGATTTGTATTGTAACGTTTGGAAACGTTTGGCTTAATTCGCTAAAAAGGTAAAACGTTTGGATTTGTTTCGTATCGTTTGTATACGTTTCACATAAATCGCTAAAAAAGTGAAACGTTTAGATTAAATTGCTAAAAATATTAAATGCTTGGATTTGTTTCATAACGTTTGTAAATGTTTGGCTTAAATTACTAAAAAGATGAAACACTTGGATTAGTTTCGAAACATTTGTAAACGTTTGGCTTAAATTGCTTAAAAGGTGAAACACTTGGATTTGTTTCGTAACTTTTATAAATGTTTGGCTTAAATTGCTAAAAAGGTGAACCATTTGGATTTGTTTCATAACCTTTGTAAACGTTTGGCTTAAATCACTAAAAAGGTGAAACATTTGGATTTGTTTCGTAACGTTTGTAAAGGTTTGGCTTAAATAGCTAAAAAGGTGACGCGTTTGGATTTGTTTCGTATCGTTTGTAAATGTTTCGCATAAATCGCAAAAAAAGGGAAACATTTTGATTTGTTTCGTAACGTTTGTAAACGTTTGGCTTAAATTGCTAAAATGGTGAAACACTTGGATTTGTTTCGTAACGTTTGTAAACGTTTGGCTTAAATTGCTAAAAAGGTGAAACGCTTGGATTTGTTTCGTATTGTTTGGCTTAAATTCCTAAAAAGGTGAAACACTTGGATTTGTTTCGGAACATTTGTAAATGTTTCGCTTAAATTGCTTAAAAGGTGAAACGTTTGAATTTGTTTCGTAACCTTTGTAAATGTTTGGCTTAAATTGCTAAAAAGGCGAAGCATTTAGATTTGTTTCATAATCTTTGTAAACGTTTGGCTTAAATCGCTAAAACGGTGAAACGTTTGGATTTGTTTCGAAACGTTTATAAACATTTGGCTTAAATTGCTAAGAAGTTGAAACATTTGTATTTGTTTCGCAATGTTTGTAAACGTTCGGCTTAAATCGCCAACAAGGTGAAACGTTTGGATTTCTTTCGTAGCGTTTGTAAACATTCTGCTTATATTGCTAAATAGGTGAAACGCTTGGATTTGTTTTGTAACGTTTGTTAATGTTTGGCTTAAATTATTAAAAAGGTGAAACGCTTGGATTTGTTTCGGAACATTTGTAAATGTTTGGCTTAAATTGCTTAAAAAGTGATACGCTTGGATTTGTTTCGTAACGTTTGTAAATGTTTGGCTTATATTGCTAAAAAGGTGAAGCATTTGGATTTGTTTCTCAAACTTTGTAAACGTTTGGCTTAAATCGCTAATAGGTGAAACGTTTGGATTTGTTTCGTAACGTTTGTAAAGGTTTGGCTTAAATCGCTAAAGAGGTGAAACGTTTGGATTTGTTTCATAACGTTTGTAAACGTTTGGCTTAAATTGCTAAAAAGATGAAACACTTGGATTTGTTTCGTAACCTTTGTAAACATTTGGCGTAAATCGCTAAAAAGGTGAAAACCTTTGGATTAGTTTCATAATGTTTGTAAAAGTTTGGTTTAAATCGCTAGAAATGTGAAACGTTTGGTTTTGTTTCGTAACGTTTGTAAACGTTTGGCTTATATCGGTTGAAAATTCACTCTTCGAAATTGAAAAAAAATAAGTAAACCCCCTGGAATTAGCCTATCATTACTTCAATTGGCAGCGCTATAGGAAAGATAAGACTCCTCTATCCTTTGCAGGTATAAAAAGGTAAAAAATTTGGATTTGTTTAGTAACGTTTGTTTTAAATCGCTAAAAAGGCGAAACGTTTGGATTTATTTCGTAACGTTTGTTAACGTTTGGCTTAAATTGCTAAAAATGGTTTCGTAACGTTTTAAATGTTTGGATTAGTTTTGTAACGTTTGTAAATGTTTGGCTTAAATTGCTAAAAAGGTGAAAAATTTGGATTTTTTTTCATAACGTTCGTAAACGTTTGGTTTATATCGCTAAAAAAAGTGAATTTTTTGCCATAAATTGCTAAAAAGGTGAAACGTTTGTAAACGTTGGCTTAAATCGCTAAAGAGGTGAAACGTTGGGACCCAAATTGCTAAAAAGGTTAAACCCTTGGATTTCTTTCGTAGCGTTTGTAAACATTTGGCACAAATCTCTAATAAGGTGAAACGATTGGTTTTGTTTCATAGCGTTTGTAAACGTTCGGCTTAAATAGCTAAAAATGTGAAACATTTGGTTTTGTTTCGTAACGTTTGTAAACGATTGGGTTTGTTTCGTAATGTTTGTAAACGTTTGAGTTAAATCGCTAAAAATGTGAAACATTTGGATTTGTTTTGTAACGTCTTAAACGTTTAGTTTTGTTTCTTAACGTTTGTAAACATTTCGCTTAAATTGCTAAAAAGGTGAAACATTTGGGTTTGTTTCGTAACGTTTGTAAATGTTTGGCTTAAATTGATAAAAATTTGAAACGTTTGGATTTGTTTTGTAACGTTTGTAAACGTTCTGCTTAAATCGCTCAAAAGGTGAAACGTTTGAATTTCTTTCGTAGCGTTTGCAAACGTTCGGCTTATATTGCTAAAAAGGTGAAACGCTTGGATTTTTTTCGTAACGTTTGTAAACATTTGGCTTAAATTACTAAAAAGGTGAAACGCTTGGATTTGTTTCAGAATATTTGAAAACGTTTGGCTTAAATTGCTTAAAAGGTGAAACGCTTGGATTTGTTTCGTAACGTTTGTAAATGTTTGGCTTAAATTGCTAAAAAGGTGAAGCATTTTGATTTGTTTCATAACCTTTGTAAATGTTTGGCTTAAATCGCTAAAAAGGAGAAACGTTTAGATTTATTTCGCAACGTTTATAAACGTTTGGCTTAAATAGCTAAAAAGGTGAAACGTTTGGATTTGTTTCGTATCGTTTGTAAACGTTTTAGTATAAATCGCTAAAAAGGGAAAACGTTTGGATTTGTTTCGTAACATTTGTAAATATTTGGCTTAAATTGCTAAAAGGTGAAACACTTAGATTTATTTCGTAACTTTTGTAAACATTTGGCTTAAATTGCTAAAAATATGAAACGTTTGGTTTTGTTCCGTAATGTTTGTAAACGTTTGACTTAAATGGCTAAAAAGGGGAAACGTTTGGATTTGTTTCTTAACCTTTGTAAACGTTTGGCTTAAATCACTAAAAAGGTGAAACATTTGGATTTGTTTCGTAACATTTGTAAATGTTTGGCTTAAATCGCTAAAAAGGGGAAACATTTGGATTCGTTTCGTAACGTTTGTAAACGTTTGACTTCAATCTCTAAAAAGGTGAAATATTTGGATTTGTTTCGTAACATTTGGCATAAATCGCTAAAAAGCCAAACGTTTTGTTTTGCTTCGTAACGTTTTATACGTTTGGCTTAAATCGCAAAAAAGGGAAAACGTTTGGATTTATTTCGTAACGTTTGTAAACGTTTGGCTTAAATTGCTAAAAAGGTGAAACATTTGTATTTGTTTCTTAACCTTTGTAAACGTTTGGCTTTAATTGCTAAAAAGGTGAAACATTTGAATTAGTTTCTCAATGTTTGTAAAAGTTTGGCTTAAATCGCTAGAAACGGGAAACGTTTGGTTTTGTTTCGTAACGTTTATAAACATTTGGCTTATAAAGCTAAAAAGGTAAAACATTTGGATTTGTTTTGTAACGTTTGTATTAAATTGCTGAAAATGCGAAACGTTTGCATTTATTTCGTAATGTTTGTAAACGTTTGGCTTAAATTGCTAAAAAGGGTTTCCTAACATTTTAAATTTTTGGATTACTTTCGTAACGTTTGTAAACGTTTGGCTCAAATCGCTAAAAAGATGAAAATTTTGGATTTGTTTCGTAACGTTTGTAAACGTTTGGCTTAAATCGCTAAAAAGGTGAAACGTTTGGCATAAATCGCAAAAAAGGTGAAACTTTTGTAAACGTTTGGATTAAATCGCTAAAGAGGTGAAATGTTTGGATTTAAATTGCTAAAAAGGTGAAGCGTATGGATTGGTTTCTTAACGTTTGTAAACGTTTGGCTTAAATCGCTAAAAAGGTGAAACATTTGGATTTTTTTTGTAACATTTGTAAACATTTGGCTTAAAACTCTAAAAAGGTGAAACATTTGGTTTTGTTTCGTAACATTTATAAGTGTTTGGTTTAAATTGCTAAAAAGGTGAAACGCTTGGATTTGTTAAGTACCGTTTGTAAACATTTGGCTTAAATCGCTAAAAAGGTGAAACGTTTGGATTTGTTTCATACCGTTTGTAAACGTTCGGCTTAAATCGATAAAAAGGTGAAACGTTTGGTTTTGTTTTGTAACGTTTTTAAATGTTAGGCTTAAATCGCTAAAAAGGTGAAACGTTTGGATTTGTTTCGTACCGTTTGTGAACTTTCGGCTTAAATCACTAAAAAGGTGAAACTTTTGGTTTTTTTCGTAACGTTTGTAAACGTTAGGCTTAAATAGCTAAAAAGTTGAAACATTTGGTTTTGTTTCGTAACGTTTGTAAACGTTTGTCTTTAATTGCTAAAAAGTTGAAAAGTTTGGATTTGTTTCGTATCGTTTGTAAACGTTCGTCTTAAATCGCTAAAAAGGTGAAACGTTTGGATTTCTTTCATAGCATTTGTAAATGTTTGGCTTATGTTGCTAAAAAGATGAAACTCTTGGATTTGTTTCGTAACGTTTGTAAACGTTTGGCTTAAATTACTAAAACGGTGAAACGCTAGGGTATATTTCGGAACATTTTTAAACGTTTGGCTTAAATTGCTAAAAAGGTGAAACGCTTGGATTTGCTTCGTAACGTTTGTAAATGTTTGGCTTAAATCGCTAAGAAGGTGAAGCATTTGGATTTGTTTCATAACCTTTGTAAATGTTTGGCTTAAATCGCTAAAAAGGGGAAACGTTTGGATTTCTTTCGTAACGTTTGTAAACATTTGGCTTAAATCGCTAAAAAGGTGAAACGTTTGGATTTGTTTTGTAATGTTTGTAAATGTTTTAGTATAAATTGCTAAAAAGGTGAAACATTTGAATTTGTTTCGTAACGTTTGTAAACGTTTGGCTTAAATTGCTAAAAGGTGAAATGCTTGGATTTGTTTGGTAACGTTTGTAAACATTTGGCTTAAATTGCTAAAAAGGTGAAACACTTGGATTTCTTTCGTAACATTTGTAAACGTTTGACTTAAATTGCTAAAAAGGTGAAACGTTTGGATTTGTTTCTTAACCTTTGTAAACGTTTGGCATAAATCGCTAAAAAGGTGAAACGTTTGGATTTGTTTCGTAACATTTGTAAATGTTTGTCTTAAATCGCTAAAAAGGGGAAACGTTTGGATTTGTTTCGTAACGTTTGTAAACGTTTGACTTCAATCTCTAAAAAGATGAAATGTTTGGATTTGTTTCGTAACGTTTGTAAACGTTTGGCATAAATCGCTAAAAAGGTGTAATATTTGGATTTTTTTCGTAACGTTTTAAACGTTAGGCTTATTTCGCTAAAATGGGTAAACGTTTTGATTTGTTTCGTAACGTTTGTAAACGTTCTGCTTAAATACCTAAAAGGGTGAAATGTTTGGTTTTGTTTCGTAACGTTTGTAAAACGTTCGGCTTAAATCGCTAAAAAATTGAAACGTTTCGAATTCTTTCGTAGCGTTTGTAAACGTTTGGCTTATATTGCTGAAAAGGTGAAACACTTGGATTTGTTTCATAACGTTTGTAAACGTTTGGCTTAAATTACTAAAAAGGTGAAACTCTTGGATTTATTTCGGAACATTTTTAAACGTTTGGCTTAAATTGCTAAAAAGGTGAAACGCTTAGATTTGCTTCGTAACGTTTGTAAATGTTTGGCTTAAATTGTTAAGAAGGTGAAGCATTTGGATTTGTTTCATAACCTTTGTAAACGTTTGGCTTAAATCGCTAAAAAGGGGAAATGTTTCGTAACGTTTGTAAATATTTGGCTTAAATTGCTAAAAAGGTGAAACGTTTGGATTTGTTTTGTAACGTTTGTAAATGTTTTAGTATAAATCGCTAAAATGGTGAAACATTTGAATTTGTTTCGTAACGTTTATAAACGTTTGGCTTAAATTGCTAAAAGGTGAAACGCTTGGATTTGTTTGGTAACGTTTGTAAACATTTGGCTTAAATTGCTAAAAAGGTGAAAAACTTGGATTTGTTTCGTAACGTTTGTAAACGTTTGACTTAAATTGCTAAAAAGGTGAAACGTTTTGATTTGTTTCTTAACCTTTGTAAACGTTTGGCTTAAATAGCTAAAAAGGTGAAACGTTTGGATTTGTTTCGTAACATTTGTAAATGTTTGGCTTAAATCGCTAAAAAGGGGAAACGTTTGGATTTGTTTCGTAACGTTTGTAAACGTTTGACTTCAATCTCTAAAAAGATGAAATGTTTGGATTTGTTTCGTACCGTTTGTAAACGTTTCGCATAAATCGCTAAAAAGGTGTAATATTTGGATTTGTTTCGTAACGTTTTAAACGTTAGGATTATTTCGCTAAAATGGGTAAACGTTTGGATTTGTTTCGTAACGTTTGTAAACGTTCTGCTTAAATACCTAAAATGGTGAAATGTTTGGTTTTGTTTCGTAACGTTTGTAAAACGTTCGGCTTAAATCTCTAAAAAACTGACACGTTTCGAATTCTTTCGTAGCGTTTGTAAACGTTTGGCTTATATTGCTGAAAAGGTGAAACACTTGGATTTGTTTCATAACGTTTGTAAACGTTTGGCTTAAATTACTAAAAATGTGAAACTCTTGGATTTATTTCGGAACGTTTTTAAACGTTTGGCTTAAATTGCTAAAAAGGTAAAACGCTTGGATTTGTTTCGTAACGTTTGTAAATGTTTGGTTTAAATTGCTAAAAAGGTGAATTGCTTGGTTTTGTTTCGTAACGTTTGTAAAGGTTTGGCTTGAATCGCTGAAAATGTGAAACGTTTGGTTTTGTCTTGTAACGTTTGAAAACGTTTGGCATAAATCACTAAAAACGTGAAACGTTTAAATTTTATTTCGTAACGTTTATAAACGTTTGGCTTAAATCGCTATAAAGGCAATATGTTTTGATTTGTTTCGTAACATTTCTAAACGTTTGGCTTAAATCGCTAAAAAGGTTAATAGTTGATATTTGTTTCGTAACGTTTGTAAACGTTTGGCTTAAATCGCTAAACAGGGGAAACGTTTGCATTTGTTTCGTATCGTTTGTAAACGTTTGGCTTAAATCGCTAAAAAAGTGAAACATTTGGATTTGTTTCGTAACCTTTGTAAACGTTTGGCTTATATTGCTAAAAAGGTGAAACGCTTTGATTTGTTTCGTAACGTTTGTAAACGTTTGGCTTCTATTGCTAAAAAGGAGAAACGTTTGGATTATATTGCTAAAAAGAAGAAACATTTGGATTTAATTTGTAATGTTTGTAAACGTTTGGCTTAAATTTCTTAAAAGGTGAAACGTTTGGTTTTGTTTCGAAACGTTTGTAAACGTTAGGCTTAAATAGGTAAAAAGGTGAAATGTTAGGTTTTGTTTCGAAACATTTGTAAACGTTCGGCTTAAATTGCTAAAAAGGGGATACCTTTGGATTTGTTCCGTAACGTTTGTAAATGTTTGGCTAAAATTGCTAAAAAGGGGAAACATTCGGATTTGTTTCGTAACGTTTGTAAACGATTGGTTTTGTTTCGTAATGTTTGTACAACGTTTGGGTTAAATCGCTAAAAATGTGAAACGTTTGGATTCGTTTTGTAATGTTTTAAACGTTTGGTTTTGTTTCGTAACATTTGTAAACATTTGGCTTAAATCGCTAAAAAGCGGAAACGTTTGGATTTGTTTCGTAACGTTTGTAAACGTTTGGCTTAAATTGCTAAAAAGTTGAAACGTTTGGATTTGTTTCGTATCGTTTGTAAACGTTCGGCTTAAATCGCTAAAAGGTGAAAGGATTGGATTTCTTTCATAGCGTTTGTAAATGTTTGGCTTATATTGTTAAAAAGGTGACACTCTTGGATTTCTTTCGTAACATTTGTAAACGTTTGGCTTAAATTACTAAAAAGGTGAAACGTTTGGAATTGTTTCGGAACATTTGTAAACGTTTCGCTTAAATTGCTAAAAAGGTGAAACGCTTGGATTTGTTTCGTAATGTTTGTAAATGTTTGGCTTAAATTTCTAAAAAGGTGAAGCATTTGGATTTGTTTCATAACCTTTGTAAACGTTTGGCTTAAATCACTAAAAAGGATAAATGTTTGGATTTGTTTCGTAACGTTTGTAAACGTTTGGCTTAAATCGCTAAAAAGGTGAAACGTTTGGATTTGTTTCGCATCGTTTGTAAACGTTTTAGTATAAATCGCTAAAAAGGTGAAACGTTTGGATTTGTTTCGTAACGTTTGTAAACGTTTGGCTTAAATTGCTAAAAGGTGAAACGCTTGGATTTGTTTGGTAACGTTTGTAAACGTTTGGCTGAAATTGCTAAAAAGGTGAAACGTTTCGATTTGTTTCGTAACGTTTGTCTTAAATCGCTAAAAAAGTGAAATATTTGGATTTGTTTTGTAACCTTTGTAAACGTTTGGCTTATTTTGCTAAAAAGGTGAAACTCTTTGATTTGTTTCGTAGCGTTTGTAAAGGTTTGGCTTTTATTGCTAAAAAGGAGAAACGCTTGGATTTAATTCGTAACGTTTGTAAACGTTTGGCTTAAATTTCTAAAAAGGTGAAACGTTTGGTTTTGTTTCGTAACGTTTGTAAACGTTAGGCTTAATAGCTAAAAAGGTGAATTGTTTGGTTTTGTTTCGTAACGTTTGTAAACGTTCGGCTTAAATCGCTAAAAAGGGGATACCTTTGGATTTGTTCCGTAATGTTTGTAATTGTTTGGCTAAAATTGCTAAAAAGGGGAAACATTCGGATTTGTTTCGTAACGTTTGTAAACGATTGGTTTTGTTTCGTAATGTTTGTAAACGTTTGGGTTAAATTGCTAAAAATGTAAAACGTTTGGATTTGTTTGGTAACGCTTTAAACGTTTGGTTTTGTTTCGTAACATTTGTAAAGGTTTGGCTTAAATCGCTAAAAAGCGGAAACGTTTTGATTTGTTTCGTAACGCTTGTAAACGTTTTGCTTAAATTGCTAAAAAGTTGAAACGTTTGGATTTGTTTCGTAACGTTTGTAAACGTTTGGCTTAAATTACTAAAAGGTGAAACGCTTGGATTTGTTTGGTAACGTTTGTAAACATTTGGCTTAAATTGCTAAAAGGTGAAACGCTTGGATTTGTTTTATAACGTTTGTAAACGTTTGAATTAAATTGCTAAAAAGGTGAAACGTTTGGATTTGTTTCTAAACCTTTGTAAACGTTTGGTTTAAATCGCTAAAAAGGTGAAACGTTTGGATTTGTTTCGTAACATTTGTAAATATTTGGCTTAAATCGCTAAAAAGGGGAAACGTTTGGATTTGTTTCGTAACGTTTGTAAACGTTTGAATTCAATCTCTAAAAAGGTGAAATGTTTGGATTTGTTTCGTAACGTTCGTAAACGTTTGGCATAAATCGCTAAAAAGGTGTAATATTTGGATTTGTTTCGTAGCGTTTTAAACGTTAGGCTTATATCGCTAAAATGGGTAAACGTTTGGATTTGTTTCGTAACGTTTATAAACGTTCCGCTTAAATACCTAAAAAGGTGAAATGTTTGGTTTTGTTTCGTAACGTTTGTAAAGGTTTGGCTTAAATCGCTGAAAATGTGAAACGTTTGGTTTTGTTTCGTAACGTTTGTAAACGTTTGGCTTAAATTGCTAAAAATGGGAAACGTTTGGTTTCTTTTCGTAACGTCTGTAAGCGTTTGGCTTAAATTGCTAAAATAGTGAAACTCTTGGATTTGTTTCATAATGTTTGTAAATGTTTGGCTTAAATTACTAAAAAGGTGAAACTCTTGGATTTATTTCGGAACGTTTTTAAGCGTTTGGCTTAAATTGCTAAAAAGGTAAAACGCTTGGATTTGTTTCGTAACGTTTGTAAATGTTTAGTTTAAATTGCTAAAAAGGTGAATTGCTTGGTTTTGTTTCATAACATTTGTAAAGGTTTGGCTTAAATCACTGAAAATGAGAAACGTTTGGTTTTGTTTTGTTACGTTTGTAAACGTTTCGCTTAAATCCCTAAAAATGTGAAACGTTTAGTTTCTTTTCGTAACGTCTGTAAGCGTTTGACTTAAATTGCTAAAAAGGTGAAACGCTTGGATTTGTTTTGTAACGTTTGTAAACGTTTGGCTGAAATCCCTAAATAGGTGAAACGTTTGGATTTGTTTCGTAATGTTTGTAAATGTTTGTCTTCAATCGCTAAAAAGGTGAAACATTTGTATTTGTTTCGTAACGTTTGTAAACGTTTGGCTTAAGTCGCTAACAATGTGAAACGTTTGGATTTGTTTTGAAAGTTTGTAAACGTTTGGCTTATATCGCTAAAAAGGTAAAACGTTTGAATTTGTTTCGTAACGTTTGTAAACGTTTGGCTTAAATCATTAGAAATGTGAAACTTTTGTTATTGTTCCGTAGCATTTATACACGTTTTACTTAAATCGCTAAAAAGGTGTAACTTTTCGTAATGTTTTTAAACGTTTGGCTTGTATTTGTTTCGTAACCTTTGTAAACGTTTGGCTTAATCGCTAAAAAGGTGAAACGCTTGGATTTGTTTCGTAATGTTTGTAAACGTTTGGCTTAAATTGCTAAAAATGTGAAACGTTTGGATTTTTTTGTAACATATTAAACGTTTGGATTTATTTCGAAACGTTTGGATTTGTTTCGTAACGTTTGTTAACGTTTGGCTTCAATCACAAAAAGGGGAAACGTTTGGATTCATTTTGTAACGTTTGTAAATGTTTGGCTTAAATTGCTAAAAAGGTGAAACACTTGGATTTGTTTCGTAGCGTTTGTAAACATTTGGCTTAAATCGATAAAAAGGTGAAACGTTTGGATTTGTTTTATAATGTCTGTAAACGTTCGGCTTAAATCGATGAAAAGGTGAAACATTTGGTTTTGTTTCGTAACGTTTGTAAACGTTAGGCTTAAATAGCTAAAAAGGTGAAATGTTTTGTTTTGTTTCGTAACGTTTGTAAACGTTCGGCTTAAATCGCTAAAAAGGGGATACCTTTGGATTTGTTCCGTAACGTTTGTAAATGTTTGGCTAAAATTGCTAAAAAGGGAAAACATTCGGATTTTTTTCGTAACATTTGTAAACGATTGGTTTTGTTTCCCAATGTTTGTAAACGTTTGGGTTAAATCGCTAAAAATGTGAAACGTTTTGATTTGTTTTGTAATGTTTTAAACGTTTGGTTTTGTTTCATAACATTTGTAAACGTTTGGCTTAAATCGCTAAAAAGCAGAAACGTTTGGATTTCTTTCGTAGCGTTTGTAAACGTTAGGCTTATATTGCTGAAAAGGTGAAACGCTTGGATTTGTTTTGCAACGTTTCTAAATGTTTGGCTTAAATTACTATAAAGGTGAAACGCTTGGATATGTTTCGTAACGTTTGGCTTAAATTGCTAAAAAGGTAAAACGCTTGGATTTATTTCGTAACGTTTGTAAATGTTTGGCTTAAATTACTAAAAAGGTGAAACGCTTGGATTTGCTTTGGGACATTTGTAAACGTTTGGCTTAAATTGCTAAAAAGGTGAAATGCTTGGATTTGTTTCGTAACGTTTGTAAATGTTTGGCTTAAATTTCTAAAAAAGGGGAAACGTTTGGTTTTGTTTCGTAACATTTGTAAACGTTAGGCTTAAATTTCTAAAAAGGAGAAATGTTTGGTTTTATTTCAGAACGTTTGTAAACGTTAGGCTTAAATCGCTAAAAGGGTGAAACGTTTGGATTCGTTTCGCATCGTTTGTAAACGTTTTAGTATAAATCACTAAAAAGGTGAAACGTTTGGATTTGTTTCGTAACGTTTGTAAATGTTTGGCCTAAATTGCCAAAAAGGTAAAACATTTGGATTTGTTTCTTAACCTTTGTAAATTTTGGCTTAAATCGCTAAACAGGTGAAACGTTTGGATTTGTTTCGTATCGTTTGTGAAAGTTTGGCTTAAATCATTAAAAAGTGAAATATTTGGATTTGTTTAGTAACCTTTGTAAACGTTTGGCTTATATTGCTAAAAAGAAGATACGTTTGGATTTAATTCGTAACGTTTGTAAATGTTTGCCTTAAATTTCTAAAAAGGCGAAACGTTTGGTTTTGTTTCCTAACGTTTGTAAACGTTAGGCTTAAATAGCTAAAAAGGTGAAATGTTTGGTTTTGTTTCGTAACGTTTGTAAATGTTTGGCTTAAATCGCTAAAAAGGGGATACCTTTGGTTTTGTTCCGTAACGTTTGTAAATGTTTGGCTAACATTGCTAAAAAGGGGAAACATTCGGATTTGTTTCGTAACGTTTGTAAACGATTGGTTTTGTTTCGTAATATTTGTAAACGTTTGGGTTAAATCGCTAAAAATGTCAAACGTTTGGATTTATTTTGTAATGTTTTAAACGTTTGGTTTTGTTTCGTAACATTTGTAAACGTTTGGCTTAAATCGCTAAAAAGCGGAAACGTTTGGATTTGTTTCGTAACGTTTGTAAACGTTTGGCTTAAATTGCTAAAAAGTTGAAACGTTTTGATTTGTTTCGTATCGTTTGTAAACGTTCGGCTTAAATCGCTAAAAGGGGAAACGTTTGGATTTCTTTCATAGCGTTTGTAAATGTTTGGCTTATATTGCTAAAAAGGTGAAACGCTTAGATTTGTTTCGTAACGTTTGAAAACGTTTGGCTTAAATTACTAAAAAGGTGAAATGCTTGTATTTGTTACAGAATATTTGTAAACGTGTGGATTAAATTGCTAAAAAGGTGAAGCGCTTGGATTTATTTCGTAACGTTTGTAAATGTTTGGCTTATAATTTCTAAAAAGGTGAAGCATTTGGATTGGTTTCATAACCTTTATAAACGTTTGGCTTAAATCGCTAAAAAGGAGAAACGTTTGGATTTGTTTAGTAACGTTTGTAAACGTTTGGCTTAAATCGCTAAAAAGGCAAAACGTTTGGATTTGTTTCGTATCGTTTGTAAACGTTCGGCTTAAATCGCTAATAGGAGACACGTTTGGATTTCTTTCATAGCGTTTGTAAATGTTTGGCTTATATTGCTAAAAAAGGTAAACGCTTGGATTTGTTTCGTACCGGTTGTAAATGTTTGGCTTAAATTACTAAAAAGGTGAAATGCTTGGATTTGTTTCGGAACATTTGTAAACGTTTGGCTTAAATTGCTAAAAAGGTGAAACATTTGGATTTGTTCTGTAACGTTTGTTAATGTTTGGCTAAAATTGCTAAAAAGGGGATACATTCGGATTTGTTTCGTAACGTTTGTAAACGATTGGTTTTGTTTCGTAATGTTTGTAAACGTTTGGGTTAAATCGCTAAAAATGTGAAACGTCTGGATTTGTTTTGTAATGTTTTAAACGTTTGGTTTTGTTTCGTAACATTTGTAAACGTTTGGCTTAAATCGCTAAAAAGCGGAAACGTTTGGATTTATTTTGAAACGTTTGTAAACGTTTGGCTTAAATTGCTAAAAAGTTGAAACGTTTGGATTTGTTTCGTATCGTTTGTAAACGTTCGGCTTAAATCGCTAAAAGGTGAAACGTTTGGATTTCTTTCATAGCGTTTGTAAATGTTTGGCTTATATTGCTAAAAAGGTGAAACGCTTAGATTTGTTTCGTAACGTTTGAAAACGTTTGGCTTAAATTACTAAATAGGTGAAACACTTGTATTTGTTACAGAATATTTGTAAACGTTTGGATTAAATTGCTAAAAAGGTGAAACGCTTGGATTTATTTCGTAACGTTTGTAAATGTTTGGCTTATAATTTTTAAAAAGGTGAAATATTTGGATTTGTTTCATAACCTTTATAAAAGTTTGGCTTAAATCGCTAAAAAGGAGAAACGTTTGGATTTGTTTCGTAACGTTTGTAAACGTTTGGCTTAAATCGCAAAAAAGGTGAAACGTTTGGATTTGTTTCGTATCGTTTGTAAACGTTCGGCTTAAATCGCTAAAAAGTGAAACGTTTGGATTTCTTTCATAGCGTTTGTAAATGTTTGGCTTATATTGCTAAAAAGGTGAAACGCTTGGATTTGTTTCGTACCGTTTGTAAATGTCTCGCATAAATCGCTAAAAAGCGGAAACGTTTGGATTTGTTTCGGAACATTTGTAAACGTTTGGCTTAAATTGCTAAAAAGTTGAAACGTTTGGATTTGTTTCGTATTGTTTGTAAACGTTCGGCTTAAATCGCTAAAAGGTGAAACGTTTGGATTTCTGTCATAGCGTTTGTAAATGTTTGGCTTATATTGCTAAAAAGGTGAAACGCTTAAATTTGTTTCGTAACGTTTGAAAACGTTTGGCTTAAATTACTAAAAAGGTGAAATGCTTGTATTTGTTACAGAATATTTGTAAACGTGTGGATTAAATTGCTAAAAAGCTGAAGCGCTTGGATTTATTTCGTAACGTTTGTAAATGTTTGGCTTATAATTTCTAAAAAGGTGAAGCATTTGGATTGGTTTCATAACCTTTATAAACGTTTGGCTTAAATCGCTAAAAAGGAGAAACGTTTGGATTTGTTTCGTATCGTTTGTAAACGTTTGGCTTAAATCGCTAAAAAGGCGAAACGTTTGGATTTGTTTCGTATCGTTTGTAAACGTTCGGCTTAAATAGCTAAAAGGTGAAACGTTTGGATTTCTTTCATAGCGTTTGTAAATGTTTGGCTTATATTGCTAAAAAAGTGAAACGCTTGGATTTGTTTCGTACCGTTTGTAAATGTTTGGCTTAAATTACTAAAAAGGTGAAATGCTTGGATTTGTTTCGGAACATTTGTAAACGTTTGGCTTAAATTGCTAAAAAGGCGAAACGTTTGGATTTGTTCCGTAACGTTTGTAAATGTTTGGCTAAAATTGCTAAAAAGGTGAAACATTCGGATTTGTTTCGTAACGTTTGTAAACGATTGGTTTTGTTTCGTAATGTTTGTAAACGTTTGGGTTAAATCGCTAAAAATGTGAAACGTCTGGATTTGTTTTGTAATGTTTTAAACGTTTGGTTTTGTTTCGTAACATTTGTAAACGTTTGGCTTATATCGCTAAAAAGCGGAAACGTTTGGATTTATTTCGTAACGTTTGTAAACGTTTGGCTTAAATTGCGAAAAAGTTGAAACGTTTGGATTTGTTTCGTATCGGTTGTAAACGTTCGGCTTAAATCGCTAAAAGGGGAAACGTTTGGATTTCTTTCATAGCGTTTGTAAATGTTTGGCTTATATTGCTAAAAAGGTGAAACGCTTAGTTTTGTTTCGTAACGTTTGAAAACGTTTGGCTTAAATTACTAAAAAAGTGAAATGCTTGTATTTGTTACAGAATATTTGTAAACGTGTGGATTAAATTGCTAAAAAGGTGAAGCGCTTGGATTTATTTCGTAACGTTTGTAAATGTTTGGCTTATAATTTCTAAAAAGGTGAAGCATTTGGATTGGTTTCATAACCTTTATAAACGTTTGGCTTAAATCGCTAAAAAGGAGAAACGTTTGGATTTGTTTAGTAACGTTTGTAAATGTTTGGCTTAAATCGCTAAAAAGGCGAAACGTTTGGATTTGTTTCGTATCGTTTGTAAACGTTCGGCTTAAATCGCTAAAAGGTGACACGTTTGGATTTCTTTCATAGCGTTTGTAAATGTTTGGCTTATATTGCTAAAAAAGGGAAACGCTTGGATTTTTTTCGTACCATTTGTAAATGTTTGGCTTAAATTACTAAAAAGGTGAAATGCTTGGATTTGTTTCGGAACATTTGTAAACGTTTGGCTTAAATTGCTAAAAAGGTGAAACGTTTGGATTTGTTTCGTAACATTTGTAAATGTTTGGTTTAAATCGCTAAAAAGGTGAAACGTTTGGATTTGTTTCGAAACGCTTGTAAAGGTTTGGATTTAATCGCTAAAAAGGTGAAATATTTGGATTTGTTTCGTAACGTTTGTAAACGTTTGCCATAAATCCCTAAAAAGGTGAAATGTTTGGATTTGTTTCGTAACGTTTTAAACGTTTGGCTTAAATTACTAAAATGGGTAAACGTTTGGATTTGTTTCGTAACGTTTGGATTTGTTTCGTAACGTTTGTAAACGATCGGCTTAAATTGCTAAAAAGGTGAAATGTTTGGTTTTGTTTCGTAACGTTTGTAAAACGTTCGGGATAAATCGCTAAATAGGTGAAACGTGTCGATTTCTTTCGTAACGTTTGTAAACGTTTGGATTATATTGCTGAAAAGGTGAAACGCTTGGATTTGTTTTACAACATTTGTAAACGTTTGGCTTAAATTACTAAAAAGGTGAAACGCTTGGATTTATTTCGGAACGTTTTTCAAGGTTTGGCTTAAATTGCTAAAAAGGTAAAACACTTGGATTTGTTTTGTAACGTTTGTAAATGTCTGGTATAAATTGCTAAAAAGGTGAATTGCTTGGTTTTGTTTCGTAACGTTTATAAAGGTTTGGCTTAAATCGCTGAAAATGTGAAATGTGTGGTTTTGTTTCGTAACGTTTGTAAATGTTTGGCTTAAATAGCTAAAAACGTGAAACGTTTTAATTTGTTTCGTAACGTTTGTAAACGTTTGGCTTAAATCGCTACTAAGGCAAAACATTTTGATTTGTTTCGTAATGTTTGTAAACGTTTGGCTTGAATCGCTAAAAAGGTGAATCATTTGTATTTGTTTCGTAACGTTTGTAAACGTTTGGCTTAAATCGCTAAAAAGGTGAAAAGTTTGGATTTGTTTCGTATCGTTTGTAAACGTTTGGCTTAAATCGCTAAAAAGTGAAACATTTGGATTTGTTTCGTAACCTTTGTAAACGTTTGGCTTATATTGCTAAAAAGGTGAAACGCTTTTATTTGTTTTGTAACGTTTGTAAACGTTTGGCATTAATTTCTAAAAAGATTTAATGCTTGGATTTGTGTTGTAATGTTTGTAAACGTTTGCCTTAAATTGCTAAAAATGTGCAACGCTTAGATTTAATTCGTAACGTTTGAAAACGTTTGGCTTAAATTTCTAAAAAGGTTAAACGTTTGGATTTGTTTCATAGCGTTTATAAACGTTTGGCTTAAATAGCTAAAAAGGGGAAACATTTGGTTTTATTTCGTAACGTTTGTTAACGTTTGGCTTAAATCACTCAAAATGGGAAACGTTTGGCTTTTTTTCGTAACGTTTGTAAACGTTTAGCTTAAATTGCTAAAAAAGGTGAAACACTTGGATTTGTTTCGTAACGTTTGTAAACTTTGGCTTAAATTGTAAAAAATGTGAAACGTTTGGATTTGTTTCGTAACGTTTGTAAACGTTTGGATTAAATTGCTGAAAAGGTAAAACATTTGGATTTGTTTCATGACCTTTGTAAACGTTTGGCTTATATCGCTAAAAAGGTTAAACGTTTGGATTTGTTTCGTAATGTTTGAAAACATTTGGCTTAAATCGCTAAAAAGGTTAAATGTTTGGATTTGTTTCGTAACGTTTGTAAACGTTTGGCTTAAATCGCTGAAAAGGGGAAACGTTTGGATTTGTTTCGTAACGTTTGTAAATATTTGGCTTCAATCGCTAAAAAGGTGAAATGTTTGGATTTGTTTCGTAACGTTTGTAAATGTTTGGCTTCAATCGCTAAAAAGGTGAAATATTTGGATTTGTTTCGTAACGTTTATATACGTTTGGCATAAATCGCTAAAATAGGTAGACGTTTGGATTTGTTTCGTACCGTTTGTAAATGTTTGGCTTAAATCGCTAAAAAGCGGAAACGTTTGGATTTGTTTCGGAACATTTGTAAACGTTTGGCTTAAATTGCTAAAAAGTTGAAACGTTTGGATTTGTTTCGTATTGTTTGTAAACGTTCGGCTTAAATCGCTAAAAGGTGAAACGTTTGGATTTCTTTCATAGCGTTTGTAAATGTTTGGCTTATATTGCTAAAAAGGTGAAACACTTAAATTTGTTTCGTAACGTTTGAAAACGTTTGGCTTAAATTACTAAAAAGGTGAAATGCTTGTATTTGTTACAGAATATTTGTAAACGTGTGGATTCAATTGCTAAAAATCTGAAGCGCTTGGATTTATTTCGTAACGTTTGTAAATGTTTGGCTTATAATTTCTAAAAAGGTGAAGCATTTGGATTGGTTTCATAACCTTTATAAACGTTTGGCTTAAATCGCTAAAAAGGAGAAACGTTTGGATTTGTTTCGTAACGTTTGTAAACGTTTGGCTTAAATCGCTAAAAAGGCGAAACGTTTGGATTTGTTTCGTATCGTTTGTAAACGTTCGGCTTAAATAGCTAAAAGGTGAAACGTTTGGATTTCTTTCATAGCGTTTGTAAATGTTTGGCTTATATTGCTAAAAAAGTGAAACGCTTGGATTTGTTTCGTACCGTTTGTAAATGTTTGGCTTAAATTACTAAAAAGGTGAAATGCTTGGATTTGTTTCGGAACATTTGTAAACGTTTGGCTTAAATTGCTAAAAAGGCGAAACGTTTGGATTTGTTCCGTAACGTTTGTAAATGTTTGGCTAAAATTGCAAAAAAGGTGAAACATTCGGATTTGTTTCGTAACGTTTGTAAACGATTGGTTTTGTTTCGTAATGTTTGTAAACGTTTGGGTTAAATCGCTAAAAATGTGAAACGTCTGGATTTGTTTTGTAATGTTTTAAACGTTTGGTTTTGTTTCGTAACATTTGTAAACGTTTGGCTTATATCGCTAAAAAGCGGAAACGTTTGGATTTATTTCGTAACGTTTGTAAACGTTTGGCTTAAATTGCTAAAAAGTTGAAACGTTTTGATTTGTTTCGTATCGTTTGTAAACGTTCGGCTTAAATCGCTAAAAGGGGAAACGTTTGGATTTCTTTCATAGCGTTTGTAAATGTTTGGCTTATATTGCTAAAAAGGTGAAATGCTTAGTTTTGTTTCGTAACGTTTGAAAACGTTTGGTTTAAATTACTAAAAAGGTGAAATGCTTGTATTTGTTACAGAATATTTGTAAACGTGTGGATTAAATTGCTAAAAAGGTGAAGCGCTTGGATTTATTTCGTAACGTTTGTAAATGTTTGGCTTATAATTTCTAAAAAGGTGAAGCATTTGGATTGGTTTCATAACCTTTATAAACGTTTGGCTTAAATCGCTAAAAAGGAGAAACGTTTGGATTTGCTTAGTAACGTTTGTAAACGTTTGGCTTAAATCGCTAAAAAGGCGAAACGTTTGGATTTGTTTCGTATCGTTTGTAAACGTTCGGCTTAAATCGCTAAAAGGTGACACGTTTGGATTTCTTTCATAGCGTTTGTAAATGTTTGGCTTATATTGCTAAAAAAGGGAAACGCTTGGATTTTTTTCGTACCATTTGTAAATGTTTGGCTTAAATTACTAAAAAGGTGAAATGCTTGGATTTGTTTCGGAACATTTGTAAACGTTTGGCTTAAATTGCTAAAAAGGTGAAACGTTTGGATTTGTTTCGTAACATTTGTAAATGTTTGGTTTAAATCGCTAAAAAGGTGAAACGTTTGGATTTGTTTCGAAACGCTTGTAAAGGTTTGGATTTAATCGCTAAAAAGGTGAAATATTTGGATTTGTTTCGTAACGTTTGTAAACGTTTGCCATAAATCCCTAAAAAGGTGAAATGTTTGGATTTGTTTCGTAACGTTTTAAACGTTTGGCTTAAATTAATAAAATGGGTAAACGTTTGGATTTGTTTCGTAACGTTTGGATTTGTTTCGTAACGTTTGTAAACGATCGGCATAAATTGCTAAAAAGGTGAAATGTTTGGTTTTGTTTCGTAACGTTTGTAAAACGTTCGGGTTAAATCGCTAAATAGGTGAAACGTGTCGATTTCTTTCGTAACGTTTGTAAACGTTTGGATTATATTGCTGAAAAGGTGAAACGCTTGGATTTGTTTTACAACATTTGTAAACGTTTGGCTTAAATTACTAAAAAGGTGAAACGCTTGGATTTATTTCGGAACGTTTTTCAATGTTTGGCTTAAATTGCTAAAAAGGTAAAACACTTGGATTTGTTTTGTAACGTTTGTAAATGTCTGGTATAAATTGCTAAAAATGTGAATTGCTTGGTTTTGTTTCGTAACGTTTATAAAGGTTTGGCTTAAATCGCTGAAAATGTGAAATGTGTGGTTTTGTTTCGTAACGTTTGTAAATGTTTGGCTTAAATAGCTAAAAACGTGAAACGTTTTAATTTGTTTCGTAACGTTTGTAAACGTTTGGCTTAAATCGCTACTAAGGCAAAACATTTTGATTTGTTTCGTAATGTTTGTAAACGTTTGGCTTGAATCGCTAAAAAGGTGAATCATTTGTATTTGTTTTGTAACGTTTGTAAACGTTTGGCTTAAATCGCTAAAAAGGTGAAAAGTTTGGATTTGTTTCGTATCGTTTGTAAACGTTTGGCTTAAATCGCTAAAAAGTGAAACATTTGGATTTGTTTCGTAACCTTTGTAAACGTTTGGCTTATATTGCTAAAAAGGTGAAACGCTTTTATTTGTTTTGTAACGTTTGTAAACGTTTGGCATTAATTTCTAAAAAGATTTAATGCTTGGATTTGTGTTGTAATGTTTGTAAACGTTTGCCTTAAATTGCTAAAAATGTGCAACGCTTAGATTTAATTCGTAACGTTTGAAAACGTTTGGCTTAAATTTCTAAAAAGGTTAAACGTTTGGATTTGTTTCATAGCGTTTATAAACGTTTGGCTTAAATAGCTAAAAAGGGGAAACATTTGGTTTTATTTCGTAACGTTTGTTAACGTTTGGCTTAAATCACTCAAAATGGGAAACGTTTGGCTTTTTTCGTAACGTTTGTAAACGTTTAGCTTAAATTGCTAAAAAAGGTGAAACACTTGGATTTGTTTCGTAACGTTTGTAAACTTTGGCTTAAATTGTAAAAAATGTGAAACGTTTGGATTTGTTTCGTAACGTTTGTAAACGTTTGGATTAAATTGCTGAAAAGGTAAAACATTTGGATTTGTTTCATGACCTTTGTAAACGTTTGGCTTATATCGCTAAAAAGGTTAAACGTTTGGATTTGTTTCGTAATGTTTGAAAACATTTGGCTTAAATCGCTAAAAAGGTTAAATGTTTGGATTTGTTTCGTAACGTTTGTAAACGTTTGGCTTAAATCGCTGAAAAGGGGAAACGTTTGGATTTGTTTCGTAACGTTTGTAAATATTTGGCTTCAATCGCTAAAAAGGTGAAATGTTTGGATTTGTTTCGTAACGTTTGTAAATGTTTGGCTTCAATCGCTAAAAAGGTGAAATATTGGGATTTGTTTCGTAACGTTTATATACGTTTGGCATAAATCGCTAAAATAGGTAGACGTTTGGATTTTTTTCGTAACGTTTGTAAGTGTTTGGCATAAATTGCTAAAAGGGTGAAATGTTTGTATTTGTTTTGTAAATTTTGTAAACGTTCGGCTTAAATCGCTAAAAAGGTGAAACGTTTTGATTTGTTTCGTAATGTTTGTAAACGATTTCCTTAAATTGGTAAAAAGGTGAAACACTTGGATTTGTTTCGTAACGTTTGTATACGTTTTACTTAAATTACCAAAAAGGTGAAACACTTAAATTTGTTTCGGAACATTTGTAAACGTTTTGCTTAAATTGCTAAAAAGGTGAAACGCTTGGATTTGTTACAGAATATTTGTAAACGTGTGGATTCAATTGCTAAAAATCTGAAGCGCTTGGATTTATTTCGTAACGTTTGTAAATGTTTGGCTTATAATTTCTAAAAAGGTGAAGCATTTGGATTGGTTTCATAACCTTTATAAACGTTTGGCTTAAATCGCTCAAAAGGAGAAACGTTTGGATTTGTTTCGTAACGTTTGTAAACGTTTGGCTTAAATCGCTAAAAAGGCGAAACGTTTGGATTTGTTTCGTATCGTTTGTAAACGTTCGGCTTAAATAGCTAAAAGGTGAAACGTTTGGATTTCTTTCATAGCGTTTGTAAATGTTTGGCTTATATTGCTAAAAAAGTGAAACGCTTGGATTTGTTTCGTACCGTTTGTAAATGTTTGGCTTAAATTACTAAAAAGGTGAAATGCTTGGATTTGTTTCGGAACATTTGTAAACGTTTGGCTTAAATTGCTAAAAAGGCGAAACGTTTGGATTTGTTCCGTAACGTTTGTAAATGTTTGGCTAAAATTGCAAAAAAGGTGAAACATTCGGATTTGTTTCGTAACGTTTGTAAACGATTGGTTTTGTTTCGTAATGTTTGTAAACGTTTGGGTTAAATCGCTAAAAATGTGAAACGTCTGGATTTGTTTTGTAATGTTTTAAACGTTTGGTTTTGTTTCGTAACATTTGTAAACGTTTGGCTTATATCGCTAAAAAGCGGAAACGTTTGGATTTATTTCGTAACGTTTGTAAACGTTTGGCTTAAATTGCTAAAAAGTTGAAACGTTTTGATTTGTTTCGTATCGTTTGTAAACGTTCGGCTTAAATCGCTAAAAGGGGAAACGTTTGGATTTCTTTCATAGCGTTTGTAAATGTTTGGCTTATATTGCTAAAAAGGTGAAACGCTTAGTTTTGTTTCGTAACGTTTGAAAACGTTTGGTTTAAATTACTAAAAAGGTGAAATGCTTGTATTTGTTACAGAATATTTGTAAACGTGTGGATTAAATTGCTAAAAAGGTGAAGCGCTTGGATTTATTTCGTAACGTTTGTAAATGTTTGGCTTATAATTTCTAAAAAGGTGAAGCATTTGGATTGGTTTCATAACCTTTATAAACGTTTGGCTTAAATCGCTAAAAAGGAGAAACGTTTGGATTTGCTTAGTAACGTTTGTAAACGTTTGGCTTAAATCGCTAAAAAGGCGAAACGTTTGGATTTGTTTCGTATCGTTTGTAAACGTTCGGCTTAAATCGCTAAAAGGTGACACGTTTGGATTTCTTTCATAGCGTTTGTAAATGTTTGGCTTATATTGCTAAAAAAGGGAAACGCTTGGATTTTTTTCGTACCATTTGTAAATGTTTGGCTTAAATTACTAAAAAGGTGAAATGCTTGGATTTGTTTCGGAACATTTGTAAACGTTTGGCTTAAATTGCTAAAAAGGTGAAACGTTTGGATTTGTTTCGTAACATTTGTAAATGTTTGGTTTAAATCGCTAAAAAGGTGAAACGTTTGGATTTGTTTCGAAACGCTTGTAAAGGTTTGGATTTAATCGCTAAAAAGGTGAAATATTTGGATTTGTTTCGTAACGTTTGTAAACGTTTGCCATAAATCCCTAAAAAGGTGAAATGTTTGGATTTGTTTCGTAACGTTTTAAACGTTTGGCTTAAATTACTAAAATGGGTAAACGTTTGGATTTGTTTCGTAACGTTTGGATTTGTTTCGTAACGTTTGTAAACGATCGGCTTAAATTGCTAAAAAGGTGAAATGTTTGGTTTTGTTTCGTAACGTTTGTAAAACGTTCGGGTTAAATCGCTAAATAGGTGAAACGTGTCGATTTCTTTCGTAACGTTTGTAAACGTTTGGATTATATTGCTGAAAAGGTGAAACGCTTGGATTTGTTTTACAACATTTGTAAACGTTTGGCTTAAATTACTAAAAAGGTGAAACGCTTGGATTTATTTCGGAACGTTTTTCAATGTTTGGCTTAAATTGCTAAAAAGGTAAAACACTTGGATTTGTTTTGTAACGTTTGTAAATGTCTGGTATAAATTGCTAAAAAGGTGAATTGCTTGGTTTTGTTTCGTAACGTTTATAAAGGTTTGGCTTAAATCGCTGAAAATGTGAAATGTGTGGTTTTGTTTCGTAACGTTTGTAAATGTTTGGCTTAAATAGCTAAAAACGTGAAACGTTTTAATTTGTTTCGTAACGTTTGTAAACGTTTGGCTTAAATCGCTACTAAGGCAAAACATTTTGATTTGTTTCGTAATGTTTGTAAACGTTTGGCTTGAATCGCTAAAAAGGTGAATCATTTGTATTTGTTTCGTAACGTTTGTAAACGTTTGGCTTAAATCGCTAAAAAGGTGAAAAGTTTGGATTTGTTTCGTATCGTTTGTAAACGTTTGGCTTAAATCGCTAAAAAGTGAAACATTTGGATTTGTTTCGTAACCTTTGTAAACGTTTGGCTTATATTGCTAAAAAGGTGAAACGCTTTTATTTGTTTTGTAACGTTTGTAAACGTTTGGCATTAATTTCTAAAAAGATTTAATGCTTGGATTTGTGTTGTAATGTTTGTAAACGTTTGCCTTAAATTGCTAAAAATGTGCAACGCTTAGATTTAATTCGTAACGTTTGAAAACGTTTGGCTTAAATTTCTAAAAAGGTTAAACGTTTGGATTTGTTTCATAGCGTTTATAAACGTTTGGCTTAAATAGCTAAAAAGGGGAAACATTTGGTTTTATTTCGTAACGTTTGTTAACGTTTGGCTTAAATCACACAAAATGGGAAACGTTTGGCTTTTTTCGTAACGTTTGTAAACGTTTAGCTTAAATTGCTAAAAAAGGTGAAACACTTGGATTTGTTTCGTAACGTTTGTAAACTTTGGCTTAAATTGTAAAAAATGTGAAACGTTTGGATTTGTTTCGTAACGTTTGTAAACGTTTGGATTAAATTGCTGAAAAGGTAAAACATTTGGATTTGTTTCATGACCTTTGTAAACGTTTGGCTTATATCGCTAAAAAGGTTAAACGTTTGGATTTGTTTCGTAATGTTTGAAAACATTTGGCTTAAATCGCTAAAAAGGTTAAATGTTTGGATTTGTTTCGTAACGTTTGTAAACGTTTGGCTTAAATCGCTGAAAAGGGGAAACGTTTGGATTTGTTTCGTAACGTTTGTAAATATTTGGCTTCAATCGCTAAAAAGGTGAAATGTTTGGATTTGTTTCGTAACGTTTGTAAATGTTTGGCTTCAATCGCTAAAAAGGTGAAATATTGGGATTTGTTTCGTAACGTTTATATACGTTTGGCATAAATCGCTAAAATAGGTAGACGTTTGGATTTTTTTCGTAACGTTTGTAAGTGTTTGGCATAAATTGCTAAAAGGGTGAAATGTTTGTATTTGTTTTGTAAATTTTGTAAACGTTCGGCTTAAATCGCTAAAAAGGTGAAACGTTTTGATTTGTTTCGTAATGTTTGTAAACGATTTCCTTAAATTGGTAAAAAGGTGAAACACTTGGATTTGTTTCGTAACGTTTGTATACGTTTTACTTAAATTACCAAAAAGGTGAAACACTTAAATTTGTTTCGGAACATTTGTAAACGTTTTGCTTAAATTGCTAAAAAGGTGAAACGCTTGGATTTGTTTCGTAACGTTTGTAAACGTTTAGCTTATATTTCTAAAAAGGTGAAACGCTTGGTTTTGTTTCGTAAGGTTTGTAACTGTTTGGCTTAAATCGCTAAAAATGTGAAACATTTGGATTTGTTTCGTAACGTTTTAAATGTTTGCCTTTGTTTCGTAACGTTTGTAAACATTTGGCTTAAATCGCTAAAAAGGTGAAACGTTTGGATTTGGTACGTATCGTAAATGTTTGGCTTAAATCACCAAAAACGTGAAACGTTTTCATTTGTTTCGTAACCTTTGTAACGTTTGGCTTAAATTGGTAATAAGGGGAAACGCTTTGATTTGTGTCGTAACATTTGTAAACGTTTGGATTAAATTGCTAAAAAGGAGAAACGCTAGGATTTGTTTTGTAACATTTGTAAATTTTTGGCTTAAATTGCTAAAAAGGTGAAACGTTTTAATTTGTTTCGTAGCATTTATAAAAGTTTGGCTTAAATCGCTAAAAAGGTGAAACGTTTGGCTAAAATCGCGAAAAAGGTGAAACATTTGGATTTGTTTCTTAACGTTTGTAAACGTTTGGCTTAAATTGTTAAAAAGGTGAAATGCTTGGATTTGTTTCGTAACGTTTGTAAATGTTTCGCTTAAATTGATAAAAAGGTGAAACGCTTGGATTAGTTTTGTTACGTTTGTAAATGTTTGGCTTAAATCGCTAAAAAGGTGAATTGTTTGTATTTGTTTCGTAACGTTTGTAAACGTTTGGCTTAAATCGGTAAAAAGGTGAAACTTTAGGATTTGTTTTTTATTGTTTGTAAACGTTTGGCTTAAATCGCTAAAAAGTGAAACATTTGGAATTAATTCGTAACCTTTGTAAACGTTTGGCTTATATTGCTAAAAAGGTGAAACGCTTTTATTTGTTTCGTAACGTTTGTAAACGTTTGGCATTAATTTCTAAAACGATTTAATGCTTGGATTTGTGTTGTAATGTTTTTAAACGTTTGACTTAAATTGCTAAAAAGGTGCAACGCTTGGATTAAATTTGTAATGTTTGTAAACGTTTGGCTTAAATTTCTAAAAAGGTTAAACGTTTGGATTTTTTTCGTAGCGTTTATAAACGTTTGGCTTAAATCGCTAAAAAGGGGAAATGTTTGGTTTTGCTTCGTAACGTTTGTTAACATTTGGCTTAAATCTCTAAAAAGCGGAAATGTTTGGATTTTTTTCGTAATGTTTGTAAATGTTTGGCTTAAATTACTAAAAAGGTGAAACGCTTGGATTTGTTTCGTAGCATTTGTAAACGTTTGGCTTAAATTATTAAAAATGTGAAACGCTGCGATTTGTTTCGCAACGTTTGTAAACTTTGGCTTAAATTGCAAAAAAGGTGAACCGCTTGGATTTGTTTCGTAACGTTTGTAAACGTTTGGTTTAAATTGTTAGAAAGGTAATACATTTGGATTCGTTTCATGACCTTTGTAAACGTTTGGCTTAAATTGCTAAAAAGGTAAAACGTTTGGATTTGTTTCGTAACGTTTGTAAACGTTTGGTTTAAATTGTTAGAAAGGTAATACATTTGGATTCGTTTCATGACCTTTGTAAACGTTTGGCTTAAATTGCTAAAAAGGTAAAACGTTTGGATTTGTTTCGTAATGTTTGTAAACGTTTGGCTTAAATCGCTTAAAAGGTTAAACGTTTGGATTTGTTTCGTAACGTTTGTAAACGTTTGGCTTAAATCGCTAAAAAGGTGAAACGTTTGGATTTGTTTCATAACGTTTGTAAATGTCTGGCTTCAATCGCTAAAAAGGTGAAACGTTTGGATTTGTTTCGTAACGTTTGTAAAAGTTTGGCTTGAATCGCTAAAAAGGTTAAACGTTTGGATTTGTTTCGTAACGTTTGTAAACGTTTGGCTTCAATCGCTAAAAAGGTGAAACGTTTGGATTTGTTTCGTAACGTTTGTAAATGTTTCGCTTCAATCGCTAAAAATATGAAACGTTTAGATTTGTTTCCTAACGTTTGTAAATGTTTGACTTCAATCGTTAAAAAGGTGAAATATTTGGATTTGTTTTGTAACGTTTGTATACGTTTGGCATAAATCGCTAAAAAGGTGAAATGATTGGAATTGTTTCGTAATGTTTTAAACGTTTGACTTAAATCGCTAAAATAGGTAAACGTTTGGATTTTTTTCGTAACGTTTGTAAGCGTTTGGCATAAATTGCTAAAAAGGTGAAATGTTTGTATTTGTTTCGTAAATTTTGTAAACGTTCGGCTTAAATCGCTAAAAAGGTGAAATATTTTGATTTGTTTCGTAACGTTTGTAAACGTTTGGCTTAAATTGGTAAAAAGGTGAAACACTTGGATTTGTTTCGTAACGTTTGTATACGTTTTACTTAAATTACTAAAAAGGTGAAAAGCTTGAATTTGTTTCGGAACATTTGTAAACGTTTGGCTTAAATTGCTAAAAAGTTGAAACGCTTGGATTTGTTTCGTTACATTTGTAAACGTTTGGCTTATATTGCTAAAAAGGTGAAACGCTTGGTTTTGTTTCGTAACGTTTGTAAAGGTTTGGCTTAAATCGCTAAAAATGTGAAACATTTGGATTTGTTTCGTAACGTTTTAAATGTTTGGTTTTGTTTTGTAACGTTTGTAAACATTTGGCTTAAATCGCTAAAAAGGTGAAACGTTTGGATTTGTTACGTATCGTTTGTAAATGTTTGGCTTAAATCGCTAAAAAGGTGAAACGTTTTGATTTGTACAGTAACCTTTGTAAACGTTTGGCTTAAATTGATAAAAACATGAAACGCTTTGATTTGTGTCGTAATGTTTGTAAACATTTGGATTAAATTGCAAAAAAGGAGAAACGCTAGGATTTGTTTTGTAACATTTGTAAACATTTGACTTAAATTGCTGAAAAGGAGAAACGTTTGAATTTGTTTCATAGCATTTATAAAAGTTTGGCTTAAATCGATAAAAAGGTGAAAAATTTCGATTTTTTTCGTACCGTTTGTAAACGTTTGGCTAAAATCGCTAAAAAGGTGAAACGTTTGGCTTAATTTTCTAAAAAGGTGAAATGCTTGGACTTGTTTCGTAACGTTTGTAAACGTTTCGCTTAAATTGCTAAAAAGGTTAAATGCTTGGATTAGTTTGGTTACGTTTGAAAACGTTTGGCTTAAATTGCTAAAAAGGTGAAACGCTTGGTTTTGTTTCGTAATGTTTGTCAACGTTGGGCTAAAATCTCTAAAAAGGTGAAACATTTGGTTTTGTTTCATAACGTTTGTAAACGTTCCGTTTATATCGCTAACAAGGTGAAACATTTTGATTTGTTTCGTAACGTTTGTAAACGTTAGGCGTAAATTGCTAAAAAGGTGAAACTCTTGAATTTGTTTCGTAACATTTGTAAACTTTTGGCTTAAATTGAAAAAAGGTGAAACCCTTGGATTTGTTTCGTCACGTTATTAAACGTTTGGCTTAAATTTCTTTAAAAGGTGAAATGTTTGGATTTGTTTCATAACCTTTGAAAACGTTTGGCTTAAATTGCTAAAAAGGGGAAACGTTTGGATTTTTTCGTAACGTTTGTAAACGTTTGGCTTAAATTGCTAAAAAGGTGAAACACTTGGATTTGTTTCTTAGCGTTTGTAAACGTTTGGCTTAAATTGCTAAAAAGGTGAAACATTTGGATTTGTTTCTTACAATTTGTCAACGTTTGGCTTTAATCGCCAAAAAGGTAAAACGTTTGGATTTGTTTCGTACTATTTGTAAAAGTTTGGAAACGTTTGGCTTAAATTGCTAAAAAGGTGAAACGCTTGTATTTGTTTCGTAGCGTTTGTTAACGTTTGGCTTAAATTGCTAAAAAACTTAAATGCTTGGATTTGTTTCTTTACGTTTGTAAACGTTTGGCTTAAATTGCTAAAAAGGTGAAACACTTGGTTTTTGTTTCTTACCGTTTGTAAACGTTTGACATATATTGTTAAAAATGAGAAACGTTTGGATTTGTTTCGTAACGTTTGTAAACGTTTGGCTTCAATCGCTAAAAAGTTGAAACGATTGGATTCGTAACGTTTGTAAACGTTTGGCAGAAATCGCTAAAAAGGTTTAACGTTTGGATTTGTTTCTTAACATTTTAAACGTTTGGCTAAAATTGCTAAAATCGGGAAACATTTGGATTTGTTTCGTAACGTTTGTAAATGTTTGGCTTAAATTGATAAAATGGCGAAACGTTTGGTTTTGTTTCGTAACGTTTGTAAACGTTGGGTTTAAATTGCTAAAAAGGTGAAACATTTGGATTTGTTTCGTAACGTTTGTAAACGTTTGGCTTAAATTCCTAAAAAGGTGAAACCCTTGAATTTGTTTTGTAACGTTTGCAAACGTTTTGTTAAATTACTAAAAAGGTGAAACGCTTCGATTTTTTTCAAAACGGTTGTAAACGCTTGGCTTAGATTGCTAAAAAGTTGAAACGCATGGATTTGTTTCGTAAAGTTTGTAAACGTTTGCCTTAAATTGCTAAAAAGGTGAAACGCTTGGTTTTATTTCGTAACGTTTGTATAGGTTTGGCATAAATCGCTAAAAATGTGAAGCATTTGGTTTTATTTCTTAACGTTTTAAACGTCTGGTTTTGTTTCATAACGTTTGTAAACGTTTGCTTAAATCGCAAAAAAGGGAAACGTTTGGATTTGTTTCGTAACGTTTGTAAACGTTTGGCTTAAATTGCTAAAAAGGCGAAACGTTTGGATTTGTTTTGTAACGTTTGTAAACGTTTGGCTTAAATCGCTATAAAAGTGAAACGTTTAGATTTGTTTCATACTGTTTGTTAATATTTGGCTTAAATCGCTAAATGTTTCACCTTTTTAGCGATTTAAGCTAAACGTTTCACCTTTTTAGCGATTTAAGCCAAACGTTTACAAACGCTACGAAACAAATCCAAACGTTGCCCCTTTTTAGCAATATAAGGCAAAAGTTTACAAACGTTACGAAACAAATCCAAACGTTTCAACTTATTAGCATTTGAAGCCGAATGTTTACTAACTTTACGAAACAAATCCAAGCGTTTCACCTATTTAGCAATTTAAGCCAAACGTTTACAAACGTTATTGTCACGACCCATTTTCATGAATCGTGACCGGCGCTAGGGTATGGGTATGGTTGTACCAAAACCCGTAGCTAGCCTTGCGGAAAACCAATTTATAACATTTAAAAGAATGTACCTGCAGAAAACCACATGCTCGGGGGCAACCGAGACTTCAGCCTAATCTAGCAGTACAGAATAACAGCATATATTTAAAGTACGCTTGTCTCAAAATAATCTCCAACGGTATGACAATATAATATAATACTATAAACAATGTAATCATGCCAAAGTTGATAAAACATTAGTTGGTCCAAACCAACAAACACTAATCTAAAATATAAATGTAAGACTATAACATGAATACTTTGATTATACTACTGCGGTCTAAGAGTTTAAAACAGTTCGACTCTTTTATTCTGAAAATAAAATAAAAACCTCCGAGAATGAAGAAACGGAGATCGACCAAAGCTCAAATCGTAAACCTGGAAAATTTGGGAAAACAACGGGGTCAGATTTACTGAGTTGAGTTTATATAACCATTTACATTTATTAAGTTAAAAACCTTTAAAATGTTTAATAAAACATTTTCATTATGGATTATCAATGAAACCCTAAACCACAATTCTAAATCCATTGTCGTGTCGGTGAGACGTATCTCAATAACCGATCCCCGACTATCACTTAATAAATAGTGAGCCCAGGAGACGTATCTTCCACCGGTGCTCTCACTAAGGTGAGACGTATCTCAAACCTACCACAATACCATAATCATTACTGGTGCGCACGCAGTCCCGATGATGCCCATCGAGTAGCACGTTCCAAATCGAATCAAGAATGCCGAAAACAGTTCAAAAGCTGTTTATGTATATACATATACAAAATATAACATTTTCTTAATAAAGAGGTAAATAGAGATATAAACTCACGGCTTGCTATTCCACGTGAAACTTGACAAGCAATCTAACTCTGGTTCGCCTCAGAAGTACGAACAGTCGACGGGTCTAAATAAAAAATTAAAATCATAATTGAAATCAGACCTTAACTCTAAAGAGTACTAGACACCACATAAGACTAGCACACACAACAACACGCTAACATATAATCAAACACATAAGATAAAAACGTATTAAAACTATAACCCAAGTTATAGAAATTGAACCATATAAGTTATATATATTAAATTACGATTCAAGTAATTTATTAAACAATTTAATTTAACCCAAGTTAAAATTCATATCAGTGAGTCAGCCGAGTTATTAGAAACTAACAAGCTTCTTCCCACTTGTCGGGCGACCATAGTCTAACCCAAAACAAAACTTATTAAATTTATAAACCCGAGTTTATAAATTAAAATTCTTTAATAAAATAATTATCTATTTTAAAAATAGAATTCAATATCTTGCAATTTAAGTAACCTAAGTTACAACCCAAAAGTTAACCATTTTACGCTTATAAAAGTTTAGGGACTAAATTGTACTTTAGCCAATTAGGGACTAAACTGTACTTTAGCCAATTAGGGATTAAACTGTACTTTAGCCAATTAGATACCCGAAAACAAATTAATTGCTTTTGTTATAATTAAACCAAAGTATAAAGTTTCTAACCCAAAAACTTAATTAAATTATAAAAACGTTCAGGGGTTAAATTGTAATTTAGCCAAATTCGACATTTCGATTAAAATTAAATATAATTACCCGAGTAATTAAATTAAATTAAGTTATAAAATATTTAACATAATCAAATTGTCTATTAAATTCAAACTAGTTCAAGTTTTTATCGAAACCAAATTCAATAGTTAAAACTAACTTAAAGGATTCAATTGATTTCAATAAAACAATTTGGTGACCATACATGATAATTAACCATCTTCAACAATTTGAATACCATCAAGTTCATGCTTCTACCGCCCATAACAACTCATGGAGGAAAGGTAATCTAATGCTAAGTTTTCACTCCATTTTCTTATAATGAACCAAACATTAAATCTATATCATGAATCCTACAATTTAATCACAACAATTAATCTTAAAACATAACTTAATTAACAAGAAAAACTCAAGAACAAGTTTCTGTAAACGTAACAATTCACGGCGAATCGAACGGTTTCAATAACGATGATTTATCACGACTCAACAATTCAATCTACATTCTATTCATTAAAGATTACAAGAATTCGATCTAAGGCAGCTGAATCGAAACAGAAAAAGAACGGCAGAAAGTAGCAAGAACACGTCGAAATCGAAACGGCGATAAACGGAGAAATCCTTACGTACCTTATAGATTCCGAAACGTATGGATCGAAGAGAACGTTGAGTCGATGTGAATCGTCGAAGAACAATCAAAATATATCTAAAACAATATGATAGAAATCAAGAACCGTATTTTGACGGTATCGTACTTTAAACGAAGAAACAAAGAAGAGTAACGAAGACCTACCGGATTGGAACGAACGGAAGGGATGATGATGGAGTTTCAGATTCGTTTAGAGGAATGACGGCTGGTTTGATTTGTGATGAAAGTATTAGGTTTTGAATGTTATGAGAAACGTGAACAATCACGTAAGTATAAGGGTGAGGGGCTGAGTTCAGTTGCTGCACAAAGCAGCTTAAGTCTCGTACGAGACACTCAGTCTCGTACGAGACACTCAGTCTCGTACGAGACTCCTTCAAAAAAACAAAGCGTCTCGTACGAGACCATGTGTTTTGTTTAAAGGTCTTGTTTGAGACCCTTAAGCAAAACATAAATTTTTTTTTTTTTAAATCTCCTCTTTTAAAATTTAACAAACCTAATTAAAACTTTAACTAATCCAAATTTACTCGGACAACAACGAAAACACCGAAATCGAAAACGATTCGGATTTGAACTAAAAACTCATCGGAAAATTAGAAATTTTTACGGGGTATTACATTCTCTCCAACTTAATAAAAATTCGCCCACGAATTTAAGCACAAGCAATAAAACATAACAACACACCAAACCCAGAAAAAACCCACTAAATTGCATAAATAACAATACACGCACCTCTAGGAAAAAGGAAAGGATAACGTTTCCGCACATCGGGCTCCGTCTCCCAAGTGCACTCCTCAACAGAATGATTTCGCCACAAAACTTTGACTATCGGAATCTCCTTGTTCCGTAACCTACGCACTTGCGTATCGACAATCTCAACTGGCTGTTCCTCATAGGACAACTCCTGGTCAATCTCAACGCTCTGAGGCACAATCACACATGAAGGATCTGAGATGCACTTTCTTAGCATAGAAACATGAAATGCGGATGCACCAAAGACATGTCTGGCGGCAGAACCAGACGATAAGCCACAGCTCCAATCCTCTCTGAAATCTCATAGGGACCAATGTATCTCGGTGCCAACTTTCCCTTGACACCAAAACGAACCACGCCTTTCATAGGCGAAACCCGAAGAAACACAAAGTCTCCCACCTGAAACTCGATGTCTTTCCTCTTCGGATCTGCATAACTCTTATGCCGACTAAAAGCTGTCTCCAACCTCCGTTTTATCAACGGTACCTTCTCTGAGGTAATCTGAATAATCTCAGCACCAGACAACTTCCGCTCGCCGACCTCTTCCCATCAGATAGGAGATCGACACTTGCGTCCGTACAGAGCCTCATAAGGTGCCATCTCAATGCTCGCATGGTAACTGTTGTTGTAAGAAAACTCAATCAACGGCAAATGAGTATCCCAGCTACCCTGAAAATCAAGAATGCACATCCTGAGCATGTCTTCCAAAGTCTGAATAGTCCTCTCAGACTGACCGTCAGTCTGAGGATGAAAAGTTGTACTGAATTCGACGGCAGGCGCGTTGGGCCATCGTCCCTCGCAATACGGCTGTCGTGTTTTTTCACTTCGGGGCCTATAAATAGACCCGTTTTTTTTATTTAAACATTACCTACACTCATTCTAAACCTAGCCGACCTATATACTATTAAACTCTCTGATTTACTTCATTTTCCATCAAATCCTTCTCAAATCGTTGGTTTTCGGTAAAATACTCTCCCTCTCCGTTCATCCGCTCTCATTCGATTCCCATTTTATCTTTGGTAAGTCATTCTTTTCTTGTTCCAGGATCATTGTAGGGTTGTTATGTACCTCTTATTTTGCTGGTTCATTCATCCTTGTTCCTTAGGGTGTTAGATCACGTTTCATTCATTCTTGGTACGTAGCGATTCGTTCATTTAAGCATTACTCTTATTTGTTGATAATTATGGTTGTGGTTTACTGTTTTGAGTATGCCGATTCTGAAGCTAAGTATTTGGTTTGATGCTTTACGATCATGTAGTTGCTTATGCAAGTTTTACCAATTGATAAATTCTAATTTGATTTATGTGTTTCATGCAATCGTTGGGGATGATGATAGCCACTGTTTGGGTGTATTTAGTGACTGAGTTTGCATGACCTAGGGCTGTAGTTTTATATTTCTTACATGGGTTTCTCAAGATCAATTCCTAGGTTGTATACTATACTTTTTGGTTGATCTTGTTATGATTATTCGTTGTTTTGATATAGTGTCCTATGGATATAAATCTTGTTATGATTATTCGTTGTTTTGATATAGTGTCCTATGGCTATAAATCTTTGTTTGGGGCTGATGTTAATTGATGAAATCAATTCTTGCTTGTTTGGTTTGATAAATAGGATTTATGGTTGAGTTTTGGTCCATGTTGCATGAACAAACTTTGATTGATTCATATGATGTTAGTTGCTTCCCATAAGTGTATTATAGGTAGTTTTGGGCGTTTGTAACATGTTGACATTGTTCAAATATCATTGGTTTGATTTCATGTTGTTAATATATAAGGTGGAAATGTTATGCCATGTAAATGGTTGATTTGACTTCTCTATTTTCAGATCTGAGTTGGTGAACTCATATGCATATTTAGAACCTTTATATAAGTGTTGTGACACGCTTGTGTCTACTTTGGGTGTTTTGGCCAAGAGTGGCTAGCTTTGGGTATTTTTTTGTAAATGTGCATCTTTGTTGTTAAGATAGGTTGAGTTTTGTATTTTCAAATGAGGAATGTTTTGATTTAAAAGTTCCGGATATACTTTGGTTTTACTCTGGCATAACGTTGGGTCGTGCCTCGTAGTGAGTTTGTTGTATTATTTACCGCTTAAGTACCTCAAATTGTATTAGTATTATAATTTTTTACGAATTATTTTTAATGATTATGGATTGGGATTGGAACGAGCTACTCGATAGGCTTGTACCGAGACTGTGTGCACTGGTAAGTACTTTGGGATTGGCTGACCAATATCTAGCCTACTTTGGGAATTGATGAGGATTTGTTCTCATCTACTTTATATTATACTTTGGGATTTCATTTCAATATTGTATTCCATAATCAAGTATATAAGTATATTAGTATAAAAGGATTTGATTTTATGTGTTTTAATCTTAATAAATGTAAATAGCATTATGAACTCATCTCAGTATATCTGACCCCATTGTTTTCCCTATTTTTCAAGGGTTATGATTTGAATGCTTTGGTCATCTCTGATTCTTTGATTCATTGGAGGTTTTATGTTATTTAAAACTAGTCAACGGTTTTAAAGTCTTAGACCGCAGTAGAGCTAGTTTATTTATTATGGATATCTTATGTTAGTTTGTCGAATTGGTCCGATTGTTTTGTTTTTAACTTTGGCATGTTATACTTTGATTTATATCGTTATATATAAGGCATGCTGTTGAGTCTCGGGTTTTAGCCGAGCATTTCAGATATTTAAGTTATTATTTAAGTTGTGATATAAACTACTAGACTTAGGTTGGAGTCTCGGTTTCCCCCGGGCAGTGGTTTTCTTGTAGGTTTATATGTTGTATGATTATCTGCAAGGCTAGCTACGGGTTTTGGTACGACCATACCCATACCCTAGCACCGGTTGCGATCCTTGTAATTGGATCGTGACAAAGTTGGTATCAGAGCTCTGGTTTCAATCCAAGGCCATTTTGCATGTTATGTGTTTACTGCTTTAATGCATGTTATGTTGTTGCTGTGTCATAGGATCTACTGCGGAATTAGTATTCAAGTCTTGTCTTTTGAAACGTCATCTTTTGTTTTCAAAACTTTCTACCTTCATCTATAGGAATGTTGAGTGTCGGTCTTATGTGTTACTGATGCTTTACTTTGGAATGTTTATTGCTTATATATTGGGTGATTTGTTGGCTGTTGTGCCATATATGAGATATACTTTGGGTGATGTGTTGTGGCCTGTTGTGCCTTATATGGTGTTTACTTCGGGTGATGCTTTATTGGCTGTTGTGCCATATATGAGATATACTTTGGGTTATGTTTTGTGGACTGTTGTACCTTATATGGTGTTTACTTTGGGTGACAGTTTGTTGGCTGTTATGCCTTATATGATGTTTACCTTGGGTGATTAGTTTTTGGCTTTTATGCCTTGGATGATTTTAGTTGGATTGCTTTCACCTTTTTGGTGAGTACAGTTTGGTTTAGGCCTTAATTGTTGGTTTCCATATATGTTGGCACATAAGAGGATATGTTGGGGTTGGCCTTTTTTTTTTCCTTTTAAAGGATTCTTGTGTTAAATCATTAAGCATGTTTTATGGCTACAAGTTGTTCGGTCACACGTTGTTTTTATGGTTTTATTGAGAAAAATATATTGATTTGATTTGTGTTTTGACACGAGAATCAGAAGAGAAGTCTGGTTTTAATACTTTTTAAAAAAAATGTGATTTTTGGTTACTTTACAAGTAAAATGAATTTCACGTATTTCAAAATCTTACGTTTGACTTGGTATTGACCAACGATTATTTTAAAAATAATATTATTTAAATAATGGAATATGGCTTTAATAATGTATTATGACTTTTATGATCTTACCATGTTTTGGTTTGTGTACATTGGAGGTGTCTTTGGTTATATGATTTGGTATATTATGTTTGGCGAGAGTATGCGTTTTTCGGAATGGTTGTTTGTGATAAAGGGTTTTCTCACTTGAATTTTTGAATTGCTGTTTGATGCTTAGATTACGTTGAGCTCCTATTTTTAAGAAAAGATTGAGATTTTATTTAAAGGCCTTTCCGAATTTACAAATATTTTGAGTATGTTTTATAAATGGTTGTTTTGGGTTTGACATTGGTCACCCAAATTTTGGAGTTGAGCTTGGTAGCTGTAATGACTCGGCTAACTCGCTGGTTATTTTGGATTGATATACTTTGGAAACTTTTAAAAAATGATTTATAAAGGAAATTTTCCGGAAAACAAAAATTTTAAAACTGTGAGGCTCAACTAGAACTTGAAAACTTGTATGGTTGACATTATAATTCTAAATGAGTTTTGATGCGTATTTTGATCGATGGCATATTACTTGTTGTTCTTGTTACGACGAATCGCAGTGTGTTGTAGCA
The DNA here is from genome assembly GCF_937616625.2 of Mercurialis annua. NCBI lineage: Eukaryota > Viridiplantae > Streptophyta > Magnoliopsida > Malpighiales > Euphorbiaceae > Mercurialis > Mercurialis annua. Next base: position 42,186,735 of record NC_065572.1, read on the forward strand.
TGTTTTGTTTTTGCCTTAAAATAGATTTGGGTTAATTGTGGTTAATGGCATGCTTGAGTGGTTTATGGTTTGTAGAATTCGTAATATTTTAGTTTTGATTTGCGTTGTATACCTTGCAAGTTTGGTTGATCTATGTCGGTTGAGTTTGTTTTATCTCGTCGTGTAGAGTAGCACGGGAGGTAATTTCCTTCATGCGTTCTTTGACTTAAAATTGGTGTTGGCTTTTGATTTGTGAGTCGAACCTTCGTTTAGGCTTGTATTAATTTAGTTTTGGTTCGGGGTTACGTTGGTGTTAGTGTATTGTTTTGTAAATCGAGATCCTTAGATTTTGATATCGAGGAAGATTAGTAAAGTGTTCTTGAAACGGTTGGTGGTTTTTGACTATTAGAGAAAAATATAGTTTAGAAATTCTTATCTGAGGAGATAGATCGGTGTATCTTATAATGCTAGTGCTTTTCATCAAGTTGGACGATGTAATGCGGGAATTGGTGGTACGTGTTGTAAAAGCATATGTGATGTATTGTTTTCCTTAAGTTAAATTTTAGTTTGATTGGCGTTTAATCGAGTATTATTTTATTCATAAGAGATTTTATAGGAGTTATAGGTTTGAACGGCTGTTAGAATCCTATGATTTGGTAGATTGCGAGTATGGAATGTGAAATAATATTTTGAGGTTATGGAGTGCACATCTCACAGAGTGTAACGTCTAGCAAATGTTTGATTAAGAAATTGATTTCAAATGAAAAATTGTGAAAATATTTGAAATGTTTTTAACACGTAATTGTGCCCAGACATATCATGAGCATGCATTTTTGTATGTCACGAATAGGAATTGCACTGCGCACTGTGTATGTTCAAAAAATAATAAGTAATTGGTACATGCATAGTACTACATGCATCACGTGCATTGGAATGGTTGGAATTGGATGCAACTCTTTGGGGATGAAAGGTGTCATCACCCTGGCGCACAATTATGTAACGTGGATTTTGGCAATAAAGTGTTTTTGAGAAAAATATTTTAAAACGAACTCGCGAGTCTCCTTGGGTTAAAATGTATTTATAAAGTTGATTGATTTCAAATGGTTTGAAATTTTACCGTAAGGTAGCTAGACAAATACTCTGTGATAATGGTGGTGAAATGAGGACGATTATGTTAGGAGTGATTGGTCTGTAGTATCATAAATTTTGTGCTTCGTAAGGAGTAAGAATGAATATAAGATTGCACTCGAGTTATTGTTGTTATAAGTATGATAGGATTTTGAAGTCAGTTCTGAAGGCTTACGTGTTAGCTTCCAATTTATGATTTGAGGGTTGTTGGATTAAGGAATTTTGTTATGCTCCACGTGTGTATATATATTGTGATTTTAAAGGAAGTTTGGGTTTTACATGTTCAATTTTGTTTAAACTTTTTTGTAAACTCATATAGAATATTATGCGAACAAGGATATTTCAATGTAAATTTGTTTTCCCATTTTGACAAAGGATAAAATCTTATCAAGTTTTAATTTCAGTGAATAATAATTTTGCTAGTTGAGCGGTTTTATAAATTTGCAAATAATTTGAAAGTAAGGTGTAACTGTGAATTCAGATACGAATCTTTTGAAATTTTAATGTGTTTTTAAAACTAGAGGTTTTCGAACGGTAAAAGCATTTTGGTTTTTGTATATAAAGAGAGGTATAAAATTTTAACGTCTTTAAAAGATAATTGGAAAATATTAATTGAATATTTATCTGTTTTGGAAATTTTATTTTCCTATAAGTCTGACTTTGAATATAACCAATTAATTGTGAATTTGATATAGGTGGTCTATTGTTAGGATTCGAGGTTACAGTTACTGGTGGAATAATTTTGGATGTTCGAGTTATCTTAGACTTATGTATTAATCAAATTTTAGGTTTGGTTATTATAAGTGTAAGTTGTGTACTACTTATGGGATGATTGAAGGAATCATTGTGATTGAGATTGTTTGTTATAATCTGGAGATTTCGTTACCATGAGGTAAGTTCACGTGTTCTTTTGAATAACGGTGTGAGTTTTTGTGTTTTATAATTCGCAAAGTTAATGGTATTATATAGTGTGGTTTTTGTTAGAACTAGAATTTGAGCTTCGGGATTGTTCTTGAACTTTGATGATATGGGTTTCATAATCGTTAAGATTCAAGCTAGTTTTGGAAACCAACTTCGTTGGATAATTTTTGATTGTTCACATTTGTATTGATTGAGTGGTCGTTGGAGCATCAAATTGTTTGAATCAGAATTTTGCGCAATGTGTGTTGTGAGCGTTTAAACTGCGAATCAGTTTCTTATTTAAAATTTGAGGTCGAATTTTTTGTAGGTTGGGGAGAATGTAATACCCCATATATTTTCGGCGTGTTTTGTCTTGTGTTGACTTTCTCTGGATGGAAATTTTGATTAGAGTTGTCATTGAAAGAGATTCGAGGTTTGTTCTTATATATCCTAAGTATTTCAGTCGAGCTTTATGTGGAGATTCGAGGTTTGTTCTTGTTTATTCTAAGTATTTTAGTCGAACTTTATGTGGGAGAGTTTGTATTCCTTCGTTTGGTTTCACCTAGAAAGGGCGTTATCGTTTTACGTTAAGTGGAAGTTAGCATTAAGGCTTTTATGACCTTTTAAGATTGTTCGGTTTATGAAATTCGTGATTTTTAGTTATCGTTCGAGGAACAACCTATTGAGTTTTTTTATTATGCAAGTGCATAGGTTGTTAAGCACATAATTCCTATGGTTACAGTTTGGGTTGGTTACTTGGGAGACAGAGTTCATTATGCAGAATTGTTATAATTGCTTTCCTTGATTACTTTGGGTGTCATATTATGTGTTTTCATGTTTGTTACGTGTGTTTTTGTTCGAACAACATATTGTATGATAAGTTTTACGTGGGTTGTCTTATGTTAAATTCGAAGACGAATTTTATATAAGTTGGGGAGATTGTAATATCCCGTGTTTTTCCGTCATGGTTTTGTTGTGTTTCCGATTTAGTTTCGGATTGTTAATGGTTGACTTAGCAAGTGTGACACTATGTTTGGGGTTTAAGTTGTATCCTGTATGTGTCGTGTGAGTTTTCGATGGTGATTTAATTTGTATCAGTTTTATAATCGATGATGTGTTCGTGTGCCTTTTGAATGTGACATGTCTTAATAAAACATCCATATCTCCCAATTGCACTGTTGGATCGGGATCATTTTTGGATAGGCTGTGCATGAGAAAAAGTTGAATGTTGGATCAAATCGGAGGCGCGTCGGAGGGCGCGTTGGGCCATCGCGCCTCGCAACGCGCCTGTCGTGTTTTTTCATTTTGGGGCCTTTAAATAGATCCCTTTTTCTGATTTAAACATTACCTACACTCATAATAAACCCTAGCCGACCTAAATACTATTAAACTCTCTAAATTAATTCGTTTTCCATCAAATCCTTCTCAAATCGTTGGTTTTCGGTAAGATACTCTCACTCTCCATTCATCCGCTCTCATTCGATTCCCATTTGGTCTTTGGTAACTCATTCTTTTTTTGTTCATGGATCATTCTAGGGCTATTACGTACTTTTTATTTTGCTTGTTCATTCATCCTTGTTCCTTATGGTGTTAAATCACGTTTCATTCATTCTTGGTACGTAGCGATTCGTTCGTTTAAGCATTACTCTTGTTTGTTGATAATTATGGTTGTTGTTTACTGTTTTGAGTATGCCGATTCTGAAGTTAAGTGCTTGGTTTGATGCTTTACAATCATGTAGTTGCTTGTGCAAGTTTTACCAGTTGATAAATTGTAATTTGATTTATGTGTTTCGTGCAATCGTTGGGGATGATGATTGCCACTGTTTGGGTGTATTTAGTGACTGAGTTTGCATGACCAATGGATGTAATTTCATATTTCTTACATGGGTTTCTCAAGATCGATTTCTAAGTTGTATACTATACTTTTTGGTTGATCTTGTTATGATTATTCGCAGTTTTTAGATAGTGTCCTACGGCTGTAAATCTTCGTTTGGGGCTGATGTTAATTGATGAAATCAAATCTTGCTTGATTGGTTTGATGAATAGGATTTAAGGTTGAGTTTTGGTCCATGTTGCATGAACACACTTTGGTTGATTCATATGATGTTTGTTGCTGCCCATATGTGTATTGTAGGTAGTTTTGGGCGTTTGTAACATGTTGACATTATTCAAAGATCATTCGTTTGATTTCATGTTGTTAAGATATAAGGTGGAAATTTTATGTCATGTAAATGGTTGGTTTGGCTTCTTCATTTTCAGATCTGAGTTGGTGAACTAATATGCATATTTAGAACCTATTTAAGTGTTGTGACACGCTTGTGTCTACTTTGGGTGTTTTGGCCAAGTGTGGCTAGCTTTGGGTTTGTTGTAAATGTGCATCTTTATTGTTAAACTAGGTTGAGTTCCGTATTTTCAAATGAGCAATATTTTGATTTAAAGGTTCCAGATATACTTTGGTTTTACTCTGGCATAACACTAGGTCGGGTTAGACTTGGGTCGCCCGACATATGAGATTAAGCTTATAGTTGTATAACTCGGCTAATTCACTACTTTGGGATTTCACTTGGTTATGCTTAACTTATTATTTGACTCTGGTATTACTTTGGCTTTGGATTGTATACGTTTGATTGTTATGCCTTGGTATATACTTTGGCTTGTGGTGGAGATACTAGTCCTATGTGGTGTCTAGTATTCTTAGAGTTAGGGGATGAATTGTTTTTAACTTAAGTTTTGTTTCTAGACCCGTCGACTGTTCGTGCTTCGGAGTCAGAGCAGGTTTAGGTTGCTTGACAGGCTATCACGTGGATTTGCAAGCAATGAGTTTGTAGTGTTATTTACCGCTTTATTAAGTACCGCAAATTATTTTAGTATTATAATTGTTTACGAACTGTTTTTAATGATTATGGATCTGGATTGGAATGAGCTACTCAATAGGCTTGTATCGAGACTATGTGCACCGTTAAGTACTTTGGGATTGGCTGACCAATGTCTGGCCTACATTGGGAATTGATGAGGATGTGTTCCCATCTACTTTGGATTATACTTTGGGATATATATATATACACTTTGGGATTTCATTTCAATATTGTATTCCATGATCAAATATATAAGTATATTAGTATAAAAGGATTTGATTTTAAGGGTTTTAATCTTAATAAATGTACATAGCATTATGAACTCATCTCAGTATATCTGAGCCCGTTGTTTTCCCAATTTTTCAAGGGTTATTATTTGAGAGCTTTTGTCATCCCCTATTCTTTGATTTCTTGGAGGTTTTATGCTATTTAAACTAGTCAACGGTTTTAAACACTTAGACCGCAATAGAGCTAGATTAATTATTATGGATATCTTATGTTATTTTGTCGGATTGGTCCGATTGTTTTGTTATTAACTTTGCCATGTTATACTTTGGTTTATATGTTATATATAAGGCATGCTGTTGAGTCTCGGGTTTTAGCCGAGCATCAGATATTTAAGTTATTATTTAAGTTGTGATATAAACTGTTGCACTTAGGTTAGAGTCTCAGCTGCCCCCGAGCAGTGTTTTTCTTGCATGTTTATATGTTGTATGATTATCCGCAAGGCTTGCTACGGGTTTTGGTACGACCATACCCATACCCAAGCGCCGGTCGCGATCCTTGAAATTGGATCGTGACAGTTTCGCATTTTTAGCGATTTATGGCAAACGTTACGAAACAAAACCAAACATTTCACCTTTTTAGCGATTGAAGCGAAACGTTTACAAACATTACGAAATAAAACCAAATGTTTCACCTTTTTAGCGATTTAAGCCAAACGTTTAAAACATAATAAAACCAATCCAAAGGTTTAAAACGTTACGAAACAAATTCAAACATTTCACATTTTTAGCGATTTAAGCCAAACGTTTACAAACGTTACGAAACAAATCTAAACTTTTCACCTTTTTAGAAATTTAAGCCAAACGTTTACAAACGTTATGAAACAAATCCAAACGTTTCACCTTTTTAGAGATTGAAGCCAAACGTTTACAAACAATACGAAACAAAACAAAATGTTTCACACTTTTAAGCGATCTAAGCCAAACGTTTACAAACGTTACAAAACAAAACCAAACGTTTCCCCTCTTTAGCGATTTAAACCAAACGTTTACAAACGTTATGAAATCGCTAAAAGGGGAAACATTTGGAGTTTTTCGTAACGTTTTAAATGTTTGGATTGGTTTTATAACTTTTGTAAATGTTTGGATTAAATAGCTAAAAAGGTGAAACGTTTGGATTTGTTTCGTAACCTTTGTAAACATTTGGATTTGTTTCGTAATGTTTTAGACGTTTGGATTGGTTTCGTAACGTTTTAAATGTTTTGCTTAAATCGCTAAATAGGTGAAATGTTTGCATTAGTTTCATAACGTTTTAAACGTTTGGATTTGTGTCATAACTTTTTAGACGTTTGGATTGGTTTCGTAACGTTTTAAACGTTTGGCTTAAATCGCTAAAAAGGGGAAAAATTTAGATTTGTTTCGTAACGTTTTAAACGTTTGGCTTAAATTGCTAAAAAGGGGAAACGTTTGGATTTGTTTCGTAACGTTTGTTAACGTTTTGGCTTAAATCGCTAAAAAGGTGAAACTTTTGGATTTGTTTCTATACGTTTGTATACGTTTGGCTTAAATCGCTAAAAAGGAGAAACATTTAGATTTGTTTCGTAACGTTTGTAAACGTTTGGATTGGTTTTGTCACGTTTTAAAGTTTTGGCTTAAACCGCTAAAAAGGGGGAACGTTTGGTTTTGTTTCGTAACGTTTGTAAACGTTTTGCTTAAATTGCTAAAAATGTGAAACACACGTTTAATACATTACGAAACAAATCCAAACGTTTCACCTTTATAGCGATTTAAGCCAACATTTACAAACGTTACGAAACAAATCCAAACGTTTAATCTTATTTACGATTTAAGCCAAACGAATCCAATCCAAACGTTTAAAACGTAAGAAACAAATCCAAACGTTTCACATTTTTAGCGATCTATGCCAAACGTTAACAAACGTTACAAACCCAATCCAAACGTTTAAAGGGTTACGAAACAAATCCAAACCTTTCACCCTTTTAGCGATTTAAACAAAACATTTAAAACGTTACGAAACCAATCCAATTGATTACAAACGTTACAAAACAAATCCAAACATTTCCTCTTTTTAGAAATTTATGCCAAACGTTTAAAACGTTACGAAACAAAACAAACATCTCACCTTTTTAGAAATTTAAGCCAAACGTTTACAAATGTTTAACCTTATTATCAATTTAAGCTAAACGTTTACAAACGTTACAAAACAAAACCAAACGTTACTCTTTTTTATCGATTTAAGCCAAACGTTTAAAACGTTAGGAAACAAACAAACGTTTCACCTTTTTGGCGATTTAAGCCAAACGTTTACAAACGATACGAAACAAACGTTTCACCTTTTTTGCAATATAAGCCAAACGTTTACAAACGCTACGAAACAAATCCAAACGTTTCACGTTTTTAGCGATCTAAGCCAAATATTTGGATTTGTTTACAAACGTTACGAAATAAAGCTAAACGTTTCACCTTTTTAGCAATTTAAGCCAAACGTTACGAAACAAATCCAAACGTTTCACCTTTTTGGTGATTGATGCCAAACATTTACAAACGTTACGAAACAAATTCAAACGTTTCACCTTTTTCGTGATTTAAGGTAAACCTTTACAAACATTATGAAACCATTCCAAACGTTTCACTTTTTTAGCGATCTAAGCCAAATGTTTGGATTTGTTTACAAACGTTACGAAATAAAGCTAAACGTTTCACCTTTTTAGCAATTTAAGCCAAACGTTACGAAACAAATCCAAACGTTTCACCTTTTTGGCGATTGATGCCAAACATTTACAAACGTTTCACCTTTTTCGCGATTTAAGGTAAACGTTTACAAACATTACGAAACCATTCCAAACATTTCACTTTTTTAGCGCTCTAAGCCAAATGTTTGGATTTGTTTACAGACGTTACGAAATAAAGCTAAACGTTTCCCCTTTTTAGCAATTTAAGACAAACGTTTTATAACGTTACAAAACAAATCCAAACGTTTCACCTTTGTAGCGATTGATACCAAACGTTTACAAACGTTACGAAACAAATTCAAACGTTTCACCTTTTTCGCGATTTAAGCCGAACGTTTACAAACGTTACGGTACAAATCCAAATGTTTCGCCTTTTTAGCAGCCAAACGTTTACAAACATTACAAAACAAATCAAAACGTTTTACCTTTTTAGATATTTCAACCAAACGTTTACAAACATTACAAAATAAATCCAAACGTTTCACCTTTGTAGCAATTTAAGCCAAACGTTTAAAACGTTACGAAACAAATCCAAATGTTTGTAAACGTTGCGAAACAAAACCAAATTTTTAAAACATTACGAAACAAATCAAAACGTTTAAAACATTACCAAACAAATCCAAACGTTTCACCTTTTTAGCGATTTAAGCCAAATGTTAACAAACGTTACGAAACAAATCCAGACGTTTGTTTCGTAACGTTTTAAACGTTTGGATTGGTTTCGTAATGTTTGTAAACGTTACGAAACAAAACCAAATAAGGTTTACAAACGTTTAAAACGTTACGAAATAAATTCAAACGTTTCACCTTTTTAGCGATTTAAGCCAAACATTTAAAACGTTATGAAACCAATCCAAACGTTTTAAACGTTAAGAAAAAAATCTAAACGTTTCACTTTTTTAGCGATTTAAGCCAAATGTTTACAAACGTTACAAAACAAATCCAAACGTTTCCCCTTTTTAGCAATTTAAGCCAAATGTTTACAAACGTTACAAAACAAACGTTTCACCTTTTAACAATTTAAGCCAAATGTTTACAAACGTTACGAAACAAATCCAAACGTTTCTCGTTTTTAGCGATCTAAGCCAGATTTTTGGATTTGTTTACAAACGTTACGAAATAAAGCTAAACGTTTCACCTTTTTAGCGATTTAAGCCTAACGTTTTAAAACGTTACGAAACAAATCCAAACGTTTCACCTTTTTAGCGATTGATGCCAAACGTTTACAAACGTTACGAAACAAATTCAAACGTTTCACCTTTTTCGCGATTTAAGCCAAACGTTTACAAACGTTACGGCACAAATCCAAATGTTTCGCCTTTTTAGCATCCAAACGTTTACAAACGTTACAAAATAAATCAAAATGCTTTACCTTTTTAGATATTTCAACCAAACGTTTACAAACATTAAAAAATAAATCCAAACGTTTCACCTTTGTAGCAATTTAAGCCAAACGTTTAAAACATTACGAAACAAATCCAAATGTTTGTAAACGTTACAAAACAAAACCAAACCTTTAAAACATCACGAAACAAATTAAAACGTTTAAAACTTTACCAAACAAATCCATACGTTTCACCCTTTTAGCGATTTAAGCCAAATGTGATTTAAGCGCAACGTTTACAAACGTTACGAAACAAATCCATACGTTTGTTTCGTAACGTTTTAAACGTTTGGATTGGTTTCGTAATGTTTGTAAATATTACGAAACAAAACCAAACAAGGTTTACAAACGTTTAAAACGTTACGAAACAAATTCAAACGTTTCACCTTTTTAGCGATTTAAGCCAAACATTTAAAACGTTACGAAACCAATCCAAACGTTTAAAACATTAAGAAAAAAATCCAAATGTTTCACCTTTTTAGCGATTTAAGCCAAATGTTTAAAAACGTTACAAAACAAATTCAAACGTTTCACCTTTTTGGCAATTTAAGCCCAACGTTCAAAACATTAGGAAACAAAACAAATGTTTCCCCTTTTTAGCAAGTTAAGCCAAATATTTACAAACGTTACAAAACAAACGTTTCACCTTTTAGCAATTTAAACCAAATGTTTACAAACGTTACGAAACAAAACCAAACGTTTTACCTTTTTAGCGATTTAAGCCAAACGTTTAAAACGTTATGAAACAAACAAATGTTTCACCTTTTTAGCAATTTAACCCAAACGTTTACTAACATTATGAAACAAATGTTTCACCTCTTGAACAATTTAACCCAAACGTTTACAAACAGTATGAAACAAAACCAAAAATTTTCCCTTTTTATCGATTTAAGACAAACGTTAAAACGTTACGAGACAAATCCAAACGGTTCACGTTTTTAGCGATTTAAGCCAAACATTTGGATTTGTTTACAAACATTACAAAAAAAAACAAATGTTTCACCTTTTTAGCGATTTAAGCCAAACTTTTAAAATTTTACGAAATAAATCCAAACGTTTAATACGTTACGAAACTAATCCAAACGGTTAAAACGTTACGAAACAAAGCAAAACTTTAAAATGTTAAGACAAAAATCCAAACATTTCCCCTTTTTAGCGATTTAAGCCAAGCATTTACAAATGTTACAAAACAAATCCAAACGTTTCACCTTTTTAGAGATTTAAACCAAATGTTTTCAAACGTTACGAATCAAATCCAAACGTTTCACCTATTTAGCAATTTAAGCCAAACGTTTAAAACGTTATGAAACAAATTCAAACGTTTGCTAACATTACGAAATAAAAGGAAACGTTTAAAACATTATGAAACAAATTAAAACGTTCAATAGAATACGAAACAAATCCAAACGTTTAAAACATTACGAAACAAATCCAAACGTTTCACCATTTTCAGCGATTTAAGCCAAACATTTACAAAGGTTACGAAATCAATCCAAATGTTTGGCTTTACGTTTCACCTTTTTAGCGATTTAAGCCAAAAGTTTAAAATATTACTAAACAAATCCAACGTAACATTTTTAGCGATTTAAGCCAAATGTTTAAAACGTTACGAAATAAACAAACGCTTCACCTTTTTAGCAATTTAAGCCAAATGTTTACAAACGTTACGAAACAAAACCAAATATTTCACCTTTTTAGCGATTTAAGCCAAACGTTTAGAACTTTACTAATCAAATCCGAACGTTTCACTTTTTTAGCGATTAAAGCCAAACGTTTACAAATATTACGAAATAAACGTTTCACCTTTTTAGCAATTTAAGCTAAACGTTACGAAACAAAACCAAACGTGTCACGACCCATTTTCATGAATCGTGACCGGCGCTAAGGCATGGGTAATGTAGTACCAACACCTGTAGCTAGCCTTCCTTATAAAATACAATTACAATAAACCTGCTGAAAACCAATGCTCGGGGCAATAGCAGTTATAATATTCAACATTTAAAATAACATGCTTTCCAATACTGGTCTGAAATAGACATAACATAAATAATCCTGAATAATCATATAACATGCCAAAACAATAATAATCCAGTCGGACCAATCCGACAACAACTAAAATAAAATAAAGACGTCTAGTTACTACTGCGGTCTAAGAATAAAATAGTTTGACAGTTTATTAAAATAAATGAAACCTCCGAGAAGTAAAGACGGAGATCAATGGACTCTCTCAGATCATAACCCTGAGAAAAATTGGAAAAACAACGGGGTCGGATATACTGAGATGAGTTTATACCATTATTTACATTTATCAAGTGGAAAAACTTTAAAACCGTTTAAAACATTTAATAACGATATTACGATTAATAGTTGGAACCCTCATCCACAATTCTAAATAATATACATAATCCAATAGGCTTGGTCCCGAGAGCTGAGCTACACCGAGTTACCACTGACCACACTTATACCATATCCAGAGTCCCGAGAGCTGATCTACACCGAGTTACTCAATTTGGTCCCGAGAGCTTTGCTCACACTGAGTTACCATATTTCCATATATAACTTACCCAGATCATTACCGGTGCGCACGCAGTTCTAATGATGCCCATCAGGTAGCATGTTTCAACTAAGAGCCATAATATAAAAACTGTTCGAAATATACGTACAGTATATATATTTAATATTAAAATAACAATTTACTTAATAAAGCGGTAAATAGTAAGTACAAACTCTCTACTTGGTAATCCACGTGATAACCGGCAAGCAACTAATCGTGGTTCGCCTCTGAAGCACGAACAGTAATCGGGTCTAGAGAAATAAAATAATTATTAAAACAGACCCTAACTCTTGAGAGCACTAGACACCACGTAGGACTACCGCAAATAACACGTCGGAATAACACAATCCAGAACAACACAAAATACCCAAAAGGTAACAATGCACAATTAATACAAGTCTATTGAGTTCTCGCTTAAAAGTCCATTTCATAAATATTATTTAATAGTCTTTAAATAATAATTAATTTCCAAATAGTGGGTTAGCCGAGTTACCGATAACTACCAATCTACCTCACACGTCGGGCGACGCAAGTCTAACCCGACCCAAATATTTTATCAAAATTATAAACCATAGTTTATAATTCCAAAATAATATTTATTGATAAAATAATAATTAAATATTAAAACGGAACTCAATAACTTAAACACAAGTAACCAATAGTTACCGGAAAATTACTTAACTAAAATAAGTTAAAAATAATAATTAAAAGATAAAACGTAAATTAGTCAATTTGGCACGTCAAGACAAAATTTAAATTTAACAATAATTACCCAAGTAATTATATGAATTTAGTTTTTTTTTAAATACATACATACATATATACATACATACATACATATATACATACATACATACATACATACATATATATGTATGTATGTATGTATGTATATAGGTATGTATGTATATATGTATATATATTTATCGTTTTAGGATTAAAATTGTCAAAATACTTAATAAAAAAATAATTGAAGTTTTAATTTAGAGGTCAAAACGATAATAGAGAGTCCAATTTTAAAATCGATATTTAATCGATAATCTTTAATTAATAAACCAAATAAAAAAATAAATTTAAAATCTATTGGCCTAAACCTGGCCCAATTTCAATTGGAAATTAAAACAAAATCCAACATTCCCTAAGCCTATTATATAACAAGTTCCTAATTTGAAACAAAGTAACCCACATAGCCAACACATTTAGTCCCATCTCTTTGAAAATTACCGCCTAAAAACCAGCACAATTCATCTTCTTCCATAACAAAGCCAATAATGAAGAATAGTATAATGCAGTAGCGGATAATAATCATCAATGGTCCTCGACCTTTATCTTATGCTTCCGTAAACCACCTATACTTTCAAAACCTTCCCTAAACCCCTCAACCTTTATGGCGGCGCTCATTCACAGTCCTTATGGACGAAAATACCCCTAAGCGCCGTCTTTTTTTGGTTGCTACAATTCTAAGAAAAAAAAGACGGAGCCACGTGTCATTTGACATGTGACAAAATGTCTAAAAAAACTGAAAAACCCAAAACACCCTTACAACTATTAAAATTTAATTAAAATAAAAATAAAAAATCAAACCAAAACAAATCAACCTATTCAAACAACTGAATTATCGAAACCGAACTGCCACAACCGAACCCGCCTCCGGTCATCTTCTCAGGTGAGAAAACGACCAAGCTCGTCGTCTTCTCACCTAAGAAGAAGACCGTCTTCTCAGGGAGAAGACGAGCTGCTGCTCGTCTTCTCTGGTTGTCAGAAGACGAGCAGCAGCTCGTCTTCTCAGGGGGAAGACGAGATGCTGCTTGTTTTCTTCGGTTGTGAGAAGACGAGCAGCAGCTCGTCTTCTCCATTTTTGAGAAGACGAACAACAGCTCGTCTTCTCCACATCTGTTCTTGGAGAACATATTTCATATTTGTTCTAGGAGAACAGATCTGAATCTGAATCTGTTCTCCAAGAACAAATTCTGATGGGTCGGCGGCGGGTGGTGGTCGGAGGCGGGTGCGGCGAGTGGTTCGGGTTGGCGCGCGGTTGTAAATAGGTTGACCGTGGGTTGGGTTTCATTAAGTAAATTTGATTTGGTTTAATTTTTTAGGGGGTATTTTGGGTGTTTCAATTTTGTTTTGACATTAAATGACGTGTCAATTGACATATGGCGCCACTATTTATTTTTTTTCAAAAAAAGGACAACCGCAAAAAACAAAAGGGTAGTTTCGTCAATAACGGCCGTGAATGGCGCCGCCACAAAGGTTGGGGGATCTAGGGAAGCTTTTGAAAGTATAGGGGGTTAAGGGAAGTTTAGGGTAAAAGTCGAGGACCATCGGTGATTATTAGCCTGCAGTATCCTATTAAACAAGAATTCAACCCGCTACACAAGCCAACAATCCAAATTAACCTAAAAAATATCATATTAACAATAATAGAACATCAAACACAATAAATTCACCCTTTAATGATTAAGAACAACAACAACAAAAAATAAGGACATTGTCATGCTCAAAACGAAGAGCGGCGTATCGAATCAAGCAAACCCGATGTGAAAAGATTCTGAATGATTCAAACAAAACCATATCAACATGAAACATGTTTTAAACTTTAAAAGACCCATGAGAATCACATAGTCAATCTCAAGAAAATTTGACAGAAACTTATTGAAACCAACAACAGTACAAACGATAACCAAAATGGTGAAACGACGACGCGAATAACGAAGAGAATTACGTACCGTTTGACAAAAACAAGGTGTTGAATCATAGAGGCGTGAGTCTACTTTCAGGAGGATGAGACGGATCCAAATAATATGCTAAAACAAAATAGAACGATTCAGTATACTAAGGTGTCGAATTCTGAACTAAAACTGAGAACGATGAACAAAACTTACCGAATAAACTCAAGACTTTGATTGATGATTGGCACAAGAAATATCAGAGATTAAAAGCTACGGATGACAGCTAGGGTTTGAAGGATTGATAGGAATGAAATCAGGATAAAAATGTTAAATAATTAGGGTAAAAAGTCGGGTTTACAAACAGCGAAACATGGCTCGCTAAGAGGATTCATAACAGGTCTTCGTTTGAGACCTGTGAGCAATTGCATGGGCCTTTGGCCCAAACAAAAGAAAGAACCCAAGACCTAGCTAATTTAAAAAAAATCAAACCATTAATTTATAACCCAAATAATTTACTCAAGCCACGAATCCGCGAACGACTCAAATAATGACCGGAAACTCGTCGGAAAAGCCAAACAAAAATTACGGGATATTACATTCTCCCCAACTAATTGCAAATTTGTCCTCAAATTTAACACGATAAACAAATAACAGCATTATAACACGTAATACAAATAAAACTCATAAAATCACACAAGATAAAAAATATCGTACCTTATAGAAAAAGAAAAGGATAGCGATTACGCATATCCGACTCGGTCTCTCAAGTGCACTCCTCGACAAAATGATTGTGCCAGAGAACTTTGACCATCGGAATCTCCTTGTTCCGTAATTTACACACTTGCGTATCAACAAACTCAACCGGCTGTTCCTCATATGATAACTCTTGGTCAATCTCAACGCTCTGAGGCACAATCACGTGCGAAGGATAAAAAATGCACTTTCTCAACATGTCTGGCGGTTGAACCAGACGATAAGCCACAGCTCCAATCCTCTCTGAAATTTCATAAGGACCAACATACCTCGGTGCCAACTTTCCCCTGACACCAAAACGAACCACGTCTTTCATAGGCAAAACACGAAGAAACACAAAGTCCCCGACCCAAAACTCTATGTCTTTTCTCTTCGGATCAGCATAACTCCTATGCCGACTAAAAGCAGTCTCTAATCTCCGTTTGATCAACGGTACCTTCTCCGAGGTAATCTGAATAATCTGTGCTCCCGAGAGCTTACGCTCTCCAACCTCCTCCCAACAGATAGGAGATCGACACTTGCGCCCATTCAAAGCCTCATAAGGCGCCATCTCAATACTCGCGTGGTAACTGTTGTTGTAAGATAACTCAATCAACGGCAAATGAGCATCCCTGCTACCCTGAAAATCGAGAACACACATCTTGAGCATATCCTCCAATGTCTGAATAGTCCTCTCAGACTGACCGTCAGTTTGAGGATGAAAAGCTGTACTGAAATCCAAACGAAAACCCAAGGATTCCTGTAACGCTTTCCAGAACCTCGAAGTGAACACAAAACCTCTATCTGAAACAATAGAAACTGGTACACCATGCAAACTAACAATCTTGTCGATGTACAACTGAGCCAACCTCGAAGCAGGATACGAAACCTTGATCGGAAGGAAATGAGCTGACTTGTTCATACGGTCAACTATCACCCTGATGGAATCGTACCCCTGTCGAGTACGTGGTAAACCAACCACAAAATCCATGGCAATCCGCTCCCACATCCACTCTGGAATAGGTAGTGTCTGTAGATAGCCAAAAGGTCTCTCACGCTCTAGCTTCACCTGCTGGCAAGTCAGACACTTAGAAACATACTCAGCGACATCCTTCTTCATCCCGCTCCACTAGTAGGTACACTTAAGATCATGGTACATCTTAGTAGAACCCAGATGAACACTATAAGCAGACTTGTGCGCTTCTTCTAAAATCTGGTCCCTCAGACCATATGAATCCAAAACACACAATCTCAAACCATGTCTCAGAACACCATCCACAAAAGTAAACTCAGAATTACCGTCCAGCTGAACCTCCTCAATAATCCGTTTCAACTGTGGATGCTCATCTTGTAAAGCTTTGATCCGATCAATCAAAACAGGCTGCACTTGTAACTGTGCCAACAAACTACCGGCCTGAGAAACCTGATAACCATAGCCTGAAGCTATCAAACTGTGCCACTCTCTAACCATGGGTCTACGCCTAACTTCAGAAATATGAGCCTAACTGCCCGAAGACTTGCGACTCAACGCATCGGCTACCACATTAGCCTTACCAGGATGGTACTGAATAGTACAATCGTAGTCTTTCAGCAACTCTAGCCACCTCCTCTGTCTCAAGTTCAACTCTCTCTGATCAAAGATATACTTCAGACTCTTATGATCAGTGAAAATCTCACAAGTAACACCATACAAATAATGCCTCCAAATATTCAGCGCAAAAACCACAGCTGCCAACTCTAAATCATGAGTAGGGTAATTTACCTTATGCTTCTTCAACTGTCTGGAAGCATAGGCAATCACCTGTCCATGTTGCATCAGCACGCAACCCAAACCAATCTAAGACGTATCATAATACACCGTGAAACCGTCAATGCCAAAACCGGAGCTGTAGTCAAAATCTCCTTGAGCTTCTCAAAGCTCGCCTCGCACTTGTCAGTCCACTGAAACTTAACACCCTTCTGTGTTAGTTTAGTCAACGGTGCAGATATTCTTGAGAAATCTTGCACGAACCGACGATAGTATCCAGCTAAACCCAAAAAACTCCTGATCTCGGTAACTGACCTCGCCCTCTGCCAATCTATAACTGCCTCAATCTTCTTCGGATCAACCTTGATCCCATCTTTCGACACCACGTGTCCTAGAAAGGTAACCTGATCCAACCAGAACTCACATTTTGAGAACTTAGCATAAAACTGATGCTCACACATCGTCTGCAGTATAGTCCTCAAATGATAAGCATGCTCCTCCTCACTCCGAGAATAGATCAAAATGTCATCAATGAAAACGATAACGAATTGATCAAAAAACAGCTTGAACACTCTGTT
Source organism: Mercurialis annua (assembly GCF_937616625.2). Lineage (NCBI taxonomy): Eukaryota > Viridiplantae > Streptophyta > Magnoliopsida > Malpighiales > Euphorbiaceae > Mercurialis > Mercurialis annua. The sequence continues at coordinate 42,204,241 of NC_065572.1, forward strand.
CATCATATCCATGAACGCTGCTGGTGCGTTAGTCAGACCAAAGGACATAACCAGAAACTCAAAATGTCCATAACGCGTCCGAAAAGCAGTCTTATGCACATCTACATCACGGATCCGAAGTTGATGGTACCCAGACCTCAAGTCAATCTTGGAAAAACACTTTGCACCTTGCAACTGGTCAAACAAATCATCGATGCGAGGAAGAGGATATCTGTTCTTGATAGTAGCCTTGTTCAACTGTCTGTAGTCGATACACAGTTGAAAGGAACCATCTTTCTTCTTCACAAATAAAACTGGAGCACCCCACGGAGAAGTACTCGGTCTGATGAACCCACTATCTAACAACTCTTGTAAGTGGTCCTTCAAATCCTTCAGCTCTGCAGGAGCCATCCGATACGGCGGTATCGAAATTGGAGCTGTTCCAGGAACCACATCAATGCAAAACTCAATATCACGATCAGGTGGTAATCCATGCAATTCTTCTGGAAACACGTCTGTGAACTCACTCACAATTGATACACTATGCATATCACCAAATTCTACTTCCACATCTCGAACCACAGTATGTTAAACCCTGGCAACCCTTGCCTAACATCCGCTTCGCCTTGATGGCGGAAATCAGATTCTTAGGTGTCTCCGCCTTTTCTCCCTGAAAGGAAAAAGGTAGATCACCTGGAATCCTAAACTCGACTAACTTCCCTCGACAGTCAATTGAAGCAAAGTGGCGTGACAACCATTCCATCCCCAAGATGACATCAAAAGAAAGCACGTCAAGTACAATCAAATCAGCACAAAGTTCTCTACCATGAATAACCACAGGACAAGAAGGATAAACGACGTCCACCACTACACCTTCAGACATAGGTGTAAACACAGCTAGAGGTTCACTAAAAATAGATGGTGCAATACCCAATTTTCCAAAGGTTTTGGTAACGTTTGTAAATGTTTGGCTTAAATCTCTAAAAAAGTGAAACGTTTGGATTTTTTTCATAACGTTTAGTAAACCTTTGGCTTAAATCGCTAAAAAGGTGAAACGTTTGGATTTGTTTCGTAACGGTTTAAAATTTTGGATTGGTTTTATAACATTTTAAACGTTTGGCTTAAATTGCTAAAAAGGTAAAACGTTAGGATTTGTTTCGTAACGTTTTAAACGTTTGGCTTAAATAGCTAAAAAGATAAAACGTTTGGATTTGTTTCGTAACTTTTTAAACGTTTGGATTGGTTTCGTAACGTTTTAAACTTTTGGCTTAAATTGCTAAAAAGGTAAAACGTTTGGATTTGTTTCGTAACGTTTCAAACGTTTAGATTGGTTTCGTAACGTATTAAATGTTTGGCTTAAATTGATAAAAATGGGAAACGTTTGGATTTGTTTCGTAACGTTTGTTAACGTTTGGCTTAAATTGCTAAAAAGGTGAAACGTTTGGATTTGCTTCGTAACGTTTACAAACGTTTAGCTTAAATCGCTAAATAGGTGAAACATTTGGATTTGTATTGTAACGTTTATAAATGTTTTGTTTAAATCGCTAAAAGCGTGAAACGTTTGGTTTAGTTTTGTAATGTTTGTAAACGTTTCCCCTTATTAGAGATTGAAGTCAAACGTTTATAAACGCTACGAAACAAAACCAAATGTTTCACCTTTTTAGCGATTTAAGCCAAACGTTTACAAATGTTACGAAACAAATCCAAACGTTTCATCTTTTTAGAAATTTAAACAAAACGTTTACAAAGGTTACAAAACAAGTCCAAGATTTTAACCTTTTTAGCAATTTAAGCCGAACGTTTACAAACATTACCAAATAAAACCAAATGTTTCACATTTTGGCTTAAATCCAAACATTTGGTTTTGTTTCGTAACGTTTGTAAACGTTTGGATTTTTTCGTAACATTTGTAAACGTTTGGTTTTGTTTGGATTAACGTTTGTAAACATTTGGCATAAATCGCTAAAAAGGTGAAACGTTTGGATTTCTTCCGCAATATTTGTAAACGTTTTGCTTAAATTGCTAAAAATATGAAACGTTTGGATTTGTTTCGTAACGTTTTAAATGTTTAGTTTTGTTTTGTAACGTTTGTAAACGTTTGGCTTAAATCACTAAAAAGGTGAAACATTTGGATTTGTTTTGTAACATTTGTAAACGTTTGGCTTAAATTGCTAAAAATATGAAACGTTTGGATTTGTTTTGTAACGTTTTAAACGTTTGGGTTTCTTTCGTAACGTTTGTAATCATTTGGCTTAAATCGCTAAATATGTGAAACGTTTGGATTTGTTTGGTAACGTTTGTAAACGTTTGGCTTAAATTGCTAAAAAGGTGAAACGTTTGGTTTTGTTTCATAACGTTTCTAAACGCTTGGACTTGTTACGTTACGTTTGGAAACGTTTTGCTTTAATGGCTAAAAAGGTGAAACGCTTAGATTTGTTTCGTAACGTTTGTTAACGTTTGGCTTAAATCGCTAAAAATATGAAACGTTTGGATTTGTTTCGTAACTTTTGTAAACGTTTGGCTTAAATCGCTAAAAAAGGGGAACGTTTGGATTTGTTTTGTAACGTTTGTAAACGTTTGGCTTAAATTGCTAAAAAGGTGACACTTTTGGTTATGTTTCGTAACTTTTGTAAACGTTTGGATTGGTTTTGTAACGTTTGTCAACGTTTGGTTTAAATCGCTAAAAAGGTGAAATGTAAGCAAAACGTTTAAAACGTTACGAAACCAATCCAAATGTTTAAAACGTTACGAAATAAATCCAAACGTTTCACCTTTTTAGCAATTTAAGCCAAAGTTTTACAAACGTTAAGAGACAAATCCTAACGTTTCACCTTTTAAGCGATATAAGCCAAACGTTTACAAACGTTACGAAACCAATTCAAACGTTTCACCTTTTTAGCGATTTAAGCCAAACAATTAAAATGTTACAAAACTAATCCTAACAATTGAAACGTTACGAAACAAATCAAAACGTTTCACATTTTTAGCGATTTAAGCAAAACGTTTACAAACGTTACAAAACAAATCCAAACGTTTTATCTTTTTAGCAATTTAAGCCAAACGTTTACAAACGCTACGAAACAAATCCAAACGTTTCACATTTTTAGCGATTTAAGCCAAACGTTTATAAACGTTACGAAATAAATCCAAACGTTTCACATTTTTAGCGATTTAAGCCAAAAGTTTAAAACATTACCAAACCAATCCAAACGTCTATATCGTTACGAAACAAATCCAAACGTTTCACCTTTTTAGCGATATAAGCCAAACTATTAAAACGTTACGAAACCAATCCAAACGTTTAAAACGTTACGAAACCAATCCTAACGTTTCACCTTTTTAGCGATTGAAGCCAAACGTTTAAAAAGTTACGAAACCAATCCAAACGTTTCACATTTTTAGCGATATAAGCCAAACATTTACAAACGTTATGAAACAAATCCAAATGTGTAACATTTTTAGCGATTTAAGCCAAACTTTTACAAACGTTACGAAACAAATCCAAACATTTCCTTTTTTTTTTTATCAATTTAAGCCAAACATTTAAAATGTAACATTTGGATTTGTTTGGTAATGTTTTAAATGTTTTGATTTGTTTCGGAACGTTTGTAAACGTTTGTCTTAAATCGCTAAAATGGCGAAATATTTGGATTTCTTTCGTAACGTTTGTAAACGTTTGGCTTAAATCGCTAAAGGTGAAACGTTTGGTTTTGTTTCGTAACGTTTGTAAACTTTTGGCTTCAATCGCTAAAAAGGTGAAACGTTTGGATTGGTTTTATAAAGTTTTAAGTGTATGGCTTAAATCGCTAAAAACGGTTAAACGTTTGGATTTGTTTTGTAACGTTTGAATTGGTTTCGTAAGGTTTTATACGTTTGGCTTAAATTTCTAAAATGGAGAAACGTTTGGATTGGTTTCATAATGTTTTAAACATTTGGATTGGTTTCGTAATGTTTGTAAACGTTTGGCTTAAATCGCTAAAAATGTGAAACGTTTCGAGTTGTTTCGTAACATTTGTAAACGTTTGGCTTAAACAAACCCAAATGTTTTACCTTTTTAGCGATTAACATTTTTAGTAATTTAAGTCAAACGTTTAAAACGTTACGAAACAAATCCGGATGTTTCACCTTTTAGCGATTTAAGCCAAACGTTTACAAACATTACGAAACGAATCCAAACATTTCACCTTATTAGCAATTTAAGCCAAACGTTTGGCATAAATCGCTAAAAAGAGGAAATGTTTGCTTCTGTTTTGTAACGGTTTAAAGGTTTGGCTTATATCACTAAAAAGGTGAAACGTTTGGATTTGTTTCGTAATGTTTGTAAACATTTAGCTTAAATCTCTAAAAATGTAAAACGTTACGAAACAAAACCAAACGTTTCACCTTTTTGGCGATTTAAGCCAAACGATTAAAATGTTACGAAATAAATCCAAACGTTTCACCTTTTTAGCAAAACCAATCTGTAATACCCCGTAAGTTCAGGTGCCGTTTAGTACAACGTGTCCGGTAGAGAAGGACCGGAGTTACAGAACTAAGTATATTGGATATTAAAGAAAAGGATAATATGGAGTAGGACGTAATTGTTTATGGATTGGAATAAGAAAATAAGGAAAAATATCAAGAAAAGTCACAAACTAGAGTTCAGGGACTGAAGTGGTAATTTAACCAGTTAAGTCCGAAAATAGAATTATTTCGCCAAGGTCCGCGAAATGTTTTATAGTATTGGTGGTAAAAGTTTCAGGTCAATCGGAGACCTTTTAAAATTTGGACGCGGATTCATTTTGGGCTAAATTGTCAATTTTGAAGAATTCAAGGATCAAAGTACAAATTAGCCAATTTAGCCTCGAGAATAGAAATTGGAAGATTATCGACGGAAATAAGTATTTTTGGAGTAGTATTATTTATTGGGATATAAATAATACGTAGATAATCGAGTTAAATGAATAAATAACCGTTTAGTTAAAATTGAAAGTTTAAAAGAGAAAGGGTTTAAGTTAAAGAAATGAAGGATTAAAAGAGTACATTAACCAAGATATATATAAGAATTCCTTAAGCATAAGGAAATGAGGAAAGGATCAGAAGGAATGATCCAGAGAAGAGAGAAAATGACGATCACCGTCGTTTCGCCGCCGTTTCGCCGTTTCTCGCCCAAATCGCGAGTTCTTTATATCGATTCGTTCAGAATTCGATCCTCTATCATACTCAAGCTTCAAATCAAGGTAATTTTGTTGTTTTGGTTACTGAAATCGGAGGTTACGGGCTGTTTCGACGAAAAATGCTATGTTTGAATCGAAACGCTAAAAACACGTCGTTTTCCACCATTTTCGTATAGATTCTTGATAAGTTTTGAGCCTAGATGATTTAGGTATGCATTGGTATGAATTTTGGGGTATTTGGAGCTTCGGAAATGGTCCAGAAGCATCAAAAAAACGCTGCCCCCAAAGTGCGCACGACGTGCTGCACTTCAGCACGTCGTGCTGGTGCGCGACGTGCACCAGAAGGGTGCACGACGTGCACCACAAGGGTGCACGACGTGCACCAGTGAAGGGCACGTCGTGCCCTTCATGAAAAATGAAGGGCACGAGGTGCCAAGCTAGCACGACGTGCCCTACTTCGATCGTGACCTCCGGGGGACTTCCGGGAGCAAAAATTGGCCTCTGATGGCATGATATGGGCGTAGAACTCTGACAAATGTCTTAAAATGAATATTAATAAGACATTATAGCAATGAACATTAACATGATGAGTAATAGAGATATGAATAGAGATCTATAGAGAAAGATACGTTTAGAACACGACGATTATATTTCGTGCTTTTGTCGTGTTAGGTACCTAGTGCAGTTTTTAAGAACAAGATTCTCTAAGTATATATTTTAACGATAGAATCCTGTGATAGATGTGACGGACTATCGATCTACGAGTATGACGAACCAAGAAGCTCGACGAGGATTGACGGACCAGTCTCCTGGAGCTTACGTTTGGATATAAGGAATAGCGATCGTTGTGAGTTAAACTTTACTTTGAGTATTATTACGCAATAGATAGTTTTTATATTATAAATATAATATTAAACTACATCGCATGCTATAGTATTTTATCGATAGAAATGAATTTGTGCATCGTATTATCGAATATATATAGATTGTGAAAACTAGTATATGATCCGGGGGAAACAAGCTACCTATTGGGTGTCAATAGGCTGTGTGATCACCAGCGTCCGGGTAAGTCATAGATAGAGATTTCATGGGTCGTCTATCATACTTGTTTGTGCATGCGATACAGAGCCTATCTGGTTGAACTATCCCGGGGCCTGTATCTGCGAGTCGGCTGGTTGAACTATCCCGGACTCATATCGATCGATCGTTAGATGTTGTGATAATGTTCATTATGCATACTAAGGTATTAGGGTTTCGATCGGATCAAATGCTTGAAGTATAATATGTTTGTATATATGTGTTTGTTTTAAATGCGATGTTATTTTCTATAATACCCTAGTAATGTGTTTTCTCACTCAGTATTTCCCCAAATACTGACCCCTCACATTGATGTTTTCAGGTGTTTAGAGTCGGATCAGACAGACCATCTTTGGTGTGCTGAGTACGAGTCCCCTTGGTGCTGCAGTAGTATACGTATGACGAGTCTTAGCGTAGAATAGTCAGGTCTTATAGGTTGTGTACATATTTAATGTTTGTTTGATGTGATGTCTTTTGGTTGTCAGTTTTGTATTGATCGATAGACGGGTTAGTACGTACAAGTTACGGAAGTGAGATGCCCACTATGGTTGTATCGATGATGTGATATATATGATGTACGTTATGATTGTAAACGTGTCTTCTTATTACATGTTTATAGGATAGTTGTGTTTGCGTTTCCGCGAAAAAGTTAGAGTGGTTTTAGGCTTGCTACGGGTTTCGGAGCTACCACTCCCATTCCCTAGCGCCGGTCTCGGCTCAATAATTTGGGTCGTGACAAAGTTGGTATCAGAGCAGTTGGTCCAGTTACCTCTGCTAATATATGATTTGAGTGCAGTTAGTCCATGATACCACTGCGAGTCTGTGATTGATGTTTGTTTGTTCCTAGGTATTAGGTCATTAGACTAAGCTAGGAACTACTGCAGCTATAGAATTGAGCCATGTCTGATCCAAGTCGTTTGTATTATTTGTTTTAAGATCGAGCTGATTGATTGTGAATTTTTGATTGATTGAGAATTCTTGTTTGTTTCATTATGATAAGTATGATCGATGGATTGTGAAACCTTTGTTTGTTTCTTTGCGAAATACGTATACGATGTATAGATGGTATCGAAATCGAATTATCGAAATGTCGAGATGTGCAAGAGGAAGGAGTATGAAGTTACAGAAGTGGAAGAACCTACCGTGTACAGAGTTTAAATGTCTAGAGAACTTACAAAACTCGAAGTTTAAAACTTTTTGAAAGTTGTTTGTTTAAACAATTTGGAAAACATAATTGTGCCTAGACCCGCGACAGTCATCGATAAGTGCCACGACATTGATAGAAGTGCATCACTACATATATCTGTACATACATCGATAGGACATGCATCATATGCATTATGTTCGGACGAAAAGGTGAGATGTGGCAACTCTTTGGGGATGAGAGACGTCATCACCCTAGTGCACAATTTTGTTAAAATGAAAATGAAATTTGATTTAAAGTTCAAGATGAATCGTTTTATCGAAAGAGTTTTGAAAGAGTTTTGTTTTCATGTAAGTATACCTAGACCAGAACTCTGTAACGGAAGTGAAGTTCTCGCGAGCAAGCTGCGATCAAGACCAAGAGGCGAATGAATACGTATAGTTGCGAAAACATAGACGTTATGCTTCTAGGATATGAACTTAGTTTCAAGTTAACGAGCTAGTATATAGTTAAGATCGTGAATACGTTGGACAGTGATATGTACCCGATTAGTGATGTGTTAGAAAGTAAGTATCTCTTTGACGGGATGTCAAAGATCTTAAACAAGGATATAAGAGAAGAAGTGGATATGAAGGATGAAGTTTGTATAAGAGAAGTGAATGATAGATGTACGTGAATAGCGGAATGAAAATGATTGGACGGTGAACTAGGACGTTCATATTGTATGATAGGAGTATGAAAAGAGGATAGTTGAGTATAGGAATCGATTTATAGTTTATGCTTTGAAGATAGAAGATTGCCCTTATGATAAGATGATGTGAATATTGCGTGATATTAGAAAATCGTCAATGATGGAATGACGATATGATTATACATTTTGGAGCTAAAGATGTTAACGATTTAAGATAAATTAAAAGGTAATATGAAAATTCGAGGACGAATTTTTATAAGGAGGGAAGAATGTAATACCCCGTAAGTTCAGGTGCCGTTTAGTACAACGTGTCCGGTAGAGAAGGACCGGAGTTACAGAACTAAGTATATTGGATATTAAAGAAAAGGATAATATGGAGTAGGACGTAATTGTTTATGGATTGGAATAAGAAAATAAGGAAAAATATCAAGAAAAGTCACAAACTAGAGTTCAGGGACTGAAGTGGTAATTTAACCAGTTAAGTCCGAAAATAGAATTATTTCGCCAAGGTCCGCGAAATGTTTTATAGTATTGGTGGTAAAAGTTTCAGGTCAATCGGAGACCTTTTAAAATTTGGACGCGGATTCATTTTGGGCTAAATTGTCAATTTTGAAGAATTCAAGGATCAAAGTACAAATTAGCCAATTTAGCCTCGAGAATAGAAATTGGAAGATTATCGACGGAAATAAGTATTTTTGGAGTAGTATTATTTATTGGGATATAAATAATACGTAGATAATCGAGTTAAATGAATAAATAACCGTTTAGTTAAAATTGAAAGTTTAAAAGAGAAAGGGTTTAAGTTAAAGAAATGAAGGATTAAAAGAGTACATTAACCAAGATATATATAAGAATTCCTTAAGCATAAGGAAATGAGGAAAGGATCAGAAGGAATGATCCAGAGAAGAGAGAAAATGACGATCACCGTCGTTTCGCCGCCGTTTCGCCGTTTCTCGCCCAAATCGCGAGTTCTTTATATCGATTCGTTCAGAATTCGATCCTCTATCATACTCAAGCTTCAAATCAAGGTAATTTTGTTGTTTTGGTTACTGAAATCGGAGGTTACGGGCTGTTTCGACGAAAAATGCTATGTTTGAATCGAAACGCTAAAAACACGTCGTTTTCCACCATTTTCGTATAGATTCTTGATAAGTTTTGAGCCTAGATGATTTAGGTATGCATTGGTATGAATTTTGGGGTATTTGGAGCTTCGGAAATGGTCCAGAAGCATCAAAAAACGCTGCCCCCAAAGTGCGCACGACGTGCTGCACTTCAGCACGTCGTGCTGGTGCGCGACGTGCACCAGAAGGGTGCACGACGTGCACCACAAGGGTGCACGACGTGCACCAGTGAAGGGCACGTCGTGCCCTTCATGAAAAATGAAGGGCACGAGGTGCCAAGCTAGCACGACGTGCCCTACTTCGATCGTGACCTCCGGGGGACTTCCGGGAGCAAAAATTGGCCTCTGATGGCATGATATGGGCGTAGAACTCTGACAAATGTCTTAAAATGAATATTAATAAGACATTATAGCAATGAACATTAACATGATGAGTAATAGAGATATGAATAGAGATCTATAGAGAAAGATACGTTTAGAACACGACGATTATATTTCGTGCTTTTGTCGTGTTAGGTACCTAGTGCAGTTTTTAAGAACAAGATTCTCTAAGTATATATTTTAACGATAGAATCCTGTGATAGATGTGACGGACTATCGATCTACGAGTATGACGAACCAAGAAGCTCGACGAGGATTGACGGACCAGTCTCCTGGAGCTTACGTTTGGATATAAGGAATAGCGATCGTTATGAGTTAAACTTTACTTTGAGTATTATTACGCAATAGATAGTTTTTATATTATAAATATAATATTAAACTACATCGCATGCTATAGTATTTTATCGATAGAAATGAATTTGTGCATCGTATTATCGAATATATATAGATTGTGAAAACTAGTATATGATCCGGGGGAAACAAGCTACCTATTGGGTGTCAATAGGCTGTGTGATCACCAGCGTCCGGGTAAGTCATAGATAGAGATTTCATGGGTCGTCTATCATACTTGTTTGTGCATGCGATACAGAGCCTATCTGGTTGAACTATCCCGGGGCCTGTATCTGCGAGTCGGCTGGTTGAACTATCCCGGACTCATATCGATCGATCGTTAGATGTTGTGATAATGTTCATTATGCATACTAAGGTATTAGGGTTTCGATCGGATCAAATGCTTGAAGTATAATATGTTTGTATATATGTGTTTGTTTTAAATGCGATGTTATTTTCTATAATACCCTAGTAATGTGTTTTCTCACTTAGTATTTCCCCAAATACTGACCCCTCACATTGATGTTTTCAGGTGTTTAGAGTCGGATCAGACAGACCATCTTTGGTGTGCTGAGTACGAGTCCCCTTGGTGCTGCAGTAGTATACGTATGACGAGTCTTAGCGTAGAATAGTCAGGTCTTATAGGTTGTGTACATATTTAATGTTTGTTTGATGTGATGTCTTTTGGTTGTCAGTTTTGTATTGATCGATAGACGGGTTAGTACGTACAAGTTACGGAAGTGAGATGCCCACTATGGTTGTATCGATGATGTGATATATATGATGTACGTTATGATTGTAAACGTGTCTTCTTATTACATGTTTATAGGATAGTTGTGTTTGCGTTTCCGCGAAAAAGTTAGAGTGGTTTTAGGCTTGCTACGGGTTTCGGAGCTACCACTCCCATTCCCTAGCGCCGGTCTCGGCTCAATAATTTGGGTCGTGACACAATCCAAACGTTTAAAACATTACGAAAAAAATCCAAACATTTACAAACGTTACGAAACAAAACCAAACGTTTCAACTTTTTATAAATTTAAGCCAAAAGTTTACAATTGTTACGAAACAAATCCAAATGTTTCACATTTTTAGCGATATAAGCCAAACGTTTACAAATGTTACGAAACAAATCAAAAGATTCACCTTTTTAGCGATTTAAGCCAAACGTTTACAAATGTTACGAAACAAATCCAAACGTTTCACGTTTTTAGCGATTTAAGACAAAAGTTTAAAACGTTACAAAACCGATTAAAACGTTTAAAACGTTACGAAACTAATCCAAATGTTTAAAAAGTTGCGATTAAAGCCAAAAGTTTAAAACGTTAAGAAACAAAGCCAAACGTTTACAAACATTACGAAACCAATCCATACGTTTCACCTTTTTAGCAATTTCAGCCAAACATTTATAAACTTTACGAAATAAATCCAAACGTTTCACCTTTTTAGTGATTTAAGACAAACGTTTACAAACGTTACGAAGCAAATCCTAAGGTTTCACCTTTTTAACGATTTAAGACAAACATTTAAAACGTTACAAAACCAATAAAAAAATTTAAAACGTTACTAAACAAATCGTAACGTTTCACCTTTTTAGCGATTTAAGCCAAATGTTTAAAACTTTCTGAAACCAATACAAACGTTACATAACAAAACCAAACGTTTCATCTTTTTAGCAATTTAAGCCTAACGTTTAAAACGTTACGAAACAAATCCAAACGTTATGAAACCAATCCAAACATTTCACCTTTTTAACAATTTAAGCCAAACGTTTACAAAAGTTATGAAACAAATCCGAACATTTCACCTTTTTAGCGATTTAAGCTAAACGTTTAGAAACGTTATGAAACAAATCCAAACGTTTCCCCTTTTTAGCGATTTAAGCCAAACGTTTACAAATGTTACGAAACAAATCCAAACGTTTCAGCTTTTTAGCAATTTAATACAAAAATTTAAAACGTTACGAAACAAAACCAAACGTTTTACATTTTTAGCGATTTAAGCCAAACATTTACAAACATACAAAACAAAACCAAATGTTTCACCTTTTTAGCGATTTAAGCCAAACGATTACAAATTTTACGAAACAAAACCAAACGTGCCACCTTTTTAGCAATTTAGGCCAAACGTTTACAAAAGTTACGAAACAAATCTAAACGTTATGAAGCAAATCCAAACGTTATGAAGCAAATCCAAAAATTTCACATTTTTAGCGATATAAACAAAACGTTTACAAACGTTTTGAAGAAAATCCAAACATTTCACTTTTTTATTGATTTAAGCCAAACGTTTATAAATGTTACGAAACAAATCCAAACGTTTCACCTTTTTAGCGATTTAAGTCAAACGTTAACAAACGTTACGAAACAAATCCAAACATTTCATCTTTTTAAAAAGCGATTTAAGTGAAACGTTTACAAACGTTACGAAACAAATCCAAACGTTTCGAACGTTATAAAAAAAATCCAAACGTTTGACCTTTTTAGCAATTTAAGCCAAACGTTTAAAACGTTACGAAAACAATCCAAACGTTTAAAACGTTATGAAACAAATCCAAACATTTCCCCTTCTTAGCGATTTAAGCCAAACATTTAAAACGTTACGAAAAAAATCCTAACGATTCACCTTTTTAGCGATTCAAGCCAACGTTGAAAACGTCATGAAACAAATCCAAACGTTTCACCTTTTTAGCGATTTAAGCCAAACGTTTACAAACGTTACGAAACAAATCCTAAAGTTTTACATTTTTAGCGATTTAAGCCAAACATTTAAGACTTTACAAAACAAATCCAAACGTTTAAGACGTTATGAAAAAAATCCAAACGTTTCACCTTTTTAGCGATTTAAGCCAAACATTTAAAACGTTACGAAACCAATCCAAACGTTTAAAACATTACGAAACAAATCAAATGTTTCACTTTTTTAGCGATTTAAGCCAAACATTTAAAACGAAATAAAACAAATCCAAACGTTTCATATTTTTTGCAATTTAAGCCAAGTGTTTACAAACGTTACAAAACGTTTCCCCGTTTGTGCAATTTAAGCCAAACGTTTACAAACGTTACGAAACAAAACCAAACGTTTCCCCTTTTTTGCGATTTCAGCCAAACGTTTACAAACGTTATGACAAATCCAAACGTTTTACATTTTTAAGCCAAACGTTTACAAACGTTACAAACAAATCCAAACGTTTGTAAACGTTTTACTTAAATTACTAAAAAGGGGAAACGTTTCGATTTTTTTCGTAATGTTTGTAAACGTTTGGCTTACATCACTAAAAAGGTGTAACGTTTGGATTTTTTTTGTAACGTTATAAATATTTGGATTGGTTTTGTAACGTTTGAAACGTTTGGCTTAAATCGCTAAAAAGGGGAAACGTTCGGATTTGTTCGTAATGTTTGTTAACGTTTGGCTTAAATCGCTAAAAAGGTGAAACGTTTTGTAACGTTTGTAAACGTTTGACTTAAATCGCTAAAAATATGAAACGTTTAGATTTGTTTTGTAACATTTTAAATGTTTGGCTTAAATCGCTAAAACGGTGAAACGTTTAGATTTATTTCGTAACGTTTGTAAATGTTTGGCTTAAATCGCTAAAAATGTGAAATGTTTGGATTTTTTTCGTAATGTTTGTAAACGTTTGGCTTCAATTGCTAAAAAGTGGAAACGTTTAGATCTGTTTAGAAATGTTTGTAAACGTTTGTCTTAAATTGCTAAAAAGGCGAAATGTTTGGATTTGTTTCGTAACATTTGTAAACGTTTGGCTTAAGTCGCTAAAAAGGTAAAACGTTTGGTATTGATTCGTAACGTTTGTAAACGTTTGCCTTAAATCACTAAAAAGGTGAAACGTTTGGATTTGTTTCGTAACGTTTGTAAACGTTTGGCTTATATCGCTAAAAAAGGGAAACGTTTGGATTTGTTTCGTAATGTTTGTAAATGTTTGGCTTAAATCGCCAGAAAAGTGAAACGTTTGGATTTGTTTTTTAACGTTTGTAAACGTTTGGATTGATTTTGTAACGTTTTAAAAGTTTCACTTAAATCGCTAAAAAGGTGAAATGGTTGGATTTGTTTTGTAACATTTTTAAACGGTTAGTTTAAATCGCTAAAAAGCTGAAACATTTGGATTTATTTAGTAACGTTTTAAACGTTTGGATTTATTTTGTAACATTTTAAATGTTTGAATTAGTTTTTTAAGGTTTTAAACTTTTGGCTTAAATAGCTATAAAGGTGAAACATTTAGATTTGTTTCGTAACGTTTGTAAATGTTTTGGCTTAACTCGCTAAAAATGTGAAACGTTTGGATTTCTTTTGTAACGTTTGTAAATGTATTGCTTAAATCGTTAAAAACAAGAAAAGTTTGGATTTATTTCGTAACGTTTGTAAACGTTTGGCTTAAATCACTACAAAGGTGAAATATTGGGATTTGTTTTGTAACTTTTGAAATGTTTGGCTTAAATCGCTAAAAAGTTTGGTTTTGTTTCGTAATATTTTAAACATTTGGATTTGTTTTGTAATGTTTTAAGCGTTTGGCTTAAATCACTAAAAAGGGGAAACGCTTGGATTTATTTTGTAACGTTTGTAACGTTTTAAACATTGGCTTAAATCGCTAAAAAGGTGAAACGCTAAAAAAGGTGAAACTTTTGGTTTTATTTCGTAATGTTTCTAAACGTTTGGCTTAAATCGCTAAAAAGGTGAAACATTAGGATTTGTATCGTAACGTTTTAAACGTTTGGATTTGTTTTGTAATGTTTTAAACTTTTGGCTTAAACTGCTAAAAAGGTAAAACATTTGGTTTTGTTTCGTAAAGTTTGTAAACGTTTGGAAAATAAATCTAATTGTTTTAGACGTTATGAAATAAATCCAAACGGTTAAAACGTTACGAAACAAATACATTTGGCTTAAATTGCTAAAAAGGTGAAATGTTTGGATCTGCATCGTAACGTTTTAAACGTTTGATTTTGTTTCGTAACATTATAAACGTTAGGATTTGTATCATAACATTTTAAACGTTTGGATTAAAACGCTAAAAAGGTAAAACGTTGGGATTTTTTTCGTAACGTTTAAAACGTTTGGATTGGTTTCGCAACGTTTTAAACGTTTGGCTTAAATCGCTAAAAAGGTGAAACGTTTGGATTTCTTTCGTAACGTTTGTAAACGTTTGGCTTAAATCGTTAAAAGGGGAAATGTTTGGATTTGTTTCGTAATGTTTGTAAATGTTTGGCTTAAATCGCTAAAAATGTGAAACGTTTGGATTTGTTTCGTAAAGTTTGTAAACGTTTAGCTTAAATCGCTAAAAAGGTGAAACGTTTGGATTTGTTTCGTAATGTTTGTAAACGTTTGGATTGGTTTCGTAACCATTTAAACGTTTGGCTTGAATCGCTAACAATGTGAAACGTTTGGATTTGTTTCGTAACGTTTAGCTTAAATCGCTAAAAAGGTAAAACGTTTGGATATTTTTCGTAACGTTTGTAAACATTCGGATTGGTTTCGTAACATTTTACATGTTTGGCATAAATTGCTAAAAAGGTGAAACGTTTGGATTTGTTTCGTAACATTTTAAACGTTTGTATTGGCTTTGTAACGTAATAAACTTTTGGCTTTAATCGCTAAAAAGGTGAAACGTTTGGATTTGTTTTGTAACATTTGTAAACGTTTGGCTTAAATTGCTAAAAAGGTGAAACGATTGGATTTGTTTCGTACCGTTTGTAAACGTTTAGCTTAAATTGCTAAAAAGATGAAACGTTTGGATTCGTTTCGTAGCGTTTGTAAACGTTTGGCTTAACTCGCTAAATATTTGAAACGTTTTGATTTGATTCGTAATGTTTTAAAGTTTGGATTGGTTTCGTAACGTTATACACGTTTGGCTAAAATCGCTAAAAATGTGAAACGTTGTGTTTTGTTTCGTAACGTTTTAAACGTTTGGATTGGCTCTGTAACATTTTAAACTTTTGTCTTAAATCGCTAAAACGGTGAAACGTTTAAATTTGTTTCGTAATGTTTGTAAAAGTTTGGCTTATATCGCTAAAAAGAAGAAACGTGAAACGTTTGGATTTATTTTGTAATGTTTTAAATGTTTGGATTGGTTTCGTAACGTTTTAAATGTTTGGCTTAAATCGCTAAAAAGGTGACACGTTTGTGTTTGTTTCGTAATGTTTTAAACGTTCGGATTGGTTTCGTAACGTTTTAAACGTTTGGATTTGTTTCGTAACGTTTGTAAACGTTTGGCTTAAATCACTAAATAGGTGAAACGTTTTGTTTTGTTTCTTAACATTTGTAAACGTTTGGGTTATTTTGCTAAAAAGGTAAAACGTTTGGTTTTGTTTCGTAATATTTTCAACGTTTGGCTTAAATTGCTAAAAAGGTGAAACATTTGGATTTGTTTCGTAACGTTTTAAACGTTTGGCTTAAACCGCTAACAATATGAATTGTTTGTATTTGTTTTTTAACGTTTTAAACGTTAGGATTTATTTCGCAATGTTTGTAAACGTTTGGCTTAAATTGCTAAAAAGGTGAAACGGTTGGATTTGTTTCGTAATGTTTGTAAACGTTTTGCTTAAATCGCCATTTACAAATGTTACGAAACACATCCAAATGTTTCACCTCTTTAGCGATTTAGTCCCAACATTTAAAACGTTATGAAACTACTCCAAACGTTTAAAACGTAGCGATTTAAGCTAAACGTAAATAACGTTATGAAACAAATCGAAACGTTTAAATTTACTAAACAAAATAAAACGTTTCGTAATGTTTGTAACTGTTTGGCTTAATGTGCTAAAAAGGTGAAACGTTTGGTTTTGTTTCGTAACGTTTTAAACGTTTGGATTGGTTTCGTAACGTTTTAAACGTTGATTTGTTTCGTAACGTTTTAAACATTTGGCTTAAATCGCTAAAAAGGCGAAACGTTAGGATTTCTTTTTTAACATTTTAAACATTTGGATTCCTTTCGTAACGTTTGTAAAGGTTTGGTTTAAATTGCTAAAAAGGGGAAACATGTGGCTTTTTTCGTAGCATTTGTAAACCTTTGGCTTAAATCGCTAAAAAGGTGAAACGTTTGAATTTTTTTTCGTATCCTTTACAAACGTTTGGATTGGTTTCTTAACGTTTTAAACGTTGATTTCATTCGTAACATTTTAAACGTTTGGCTTAAATTGCTGAAAAGGTGAAACGTTACGAATTGTTTTTTAACATTTTAAACGTTTGGATTTGTTTTGTACCATTTGAAAACGTTTGGCTTAAATTGCTAGAAAGGTGAAACGCTTGGATTTGTTTTTTAAAATTTTATACGTTTGGATTCGTTTCTTTGTAAAGGTTTGGCTTAAATCGCTAAAAAGGTGAAACGTTTGGATTTATTTCATAATGTTTTAGACTTTTGGATTTGTTTTATAATGTTTTAAATGTTTGGATGTGTTTCGTAGCGTTTAAACGTTAGGATTGATTTCTAACGTTTTAAACGTTTGGATTTGTTTCATAACATTTGTAAATGTTTGGCTTAAAAGGTGTAACGTTTAGTTTTGTTTTGTAACGTTTGTAAACCTTTTGATTTATTTTGTAACGTTTGTAAATGTTTTCTTAAATGGCAAAAACGGTGAGATGTCTATATTTGTATCGTAACGTTTGTAAGCGTTTGGATTGGTTTCGTAACGTTTTAAACGTCTGGCTTAAATTGCTAAAAAGGTGAAACGCTTGGATTTGTTTCGTAACGTTTAGTTTTATTTCGTAACGTTTAGTTTTATTTCGTAACGTTTGTAAATCTTTGGCTTAAATCCTAAAAAGTTTTAAACGTTTGGCTTAAACGTTATGTTTCCTAACATTTGTAAACGTTTGGATTGGTTTCGTAACATTTGTAAATGCTTGGATTTGTTTCGTAATGTTTTAAACGTTTTGATTGGTTTCGAAACATTTTAAACGTTTGGATTTATTTTGTAACGCTTTAAACGTTTGGATTAAATCGATAAAAAGGTGAAACGTTTCAATTTGTTTTGTAACGTTTGTAAACGTTTGGCTTAAATCGCTATAAATGTCAAACGTTTTAATTTGTTTCATAACGTTTTAAACGTTTGGATTGGTTTCATAACGTTTTAAACGTTTGGATTGGTTTCATAACATTTTAAACGTTTGGATTGGTTTCGTAACGTTTAAACGTTTGCCTTAAATAGCTAAAAAGGTGAAACGTTTGGATTTGTTTCATAACGTTTTAAACGTTTGGCTTAAATGGCTAAAAAGTTGAAACGTTTGGATTTGTTTTGTAATGTTTGTAAACATTTGGCTTAAATCGCTAAAAAGGGGAAACGTTTGGATTTGTTTCGTAATGTTTTAAACGTTTGGATTGGTTTTGTAACGTTTGTAAATGTTTGGCTTAAATTGCTAAAAAGGTGAAACATTTGGATTTTTCCGTAACAAGCATTTAAAACGTTACAAAATCAATCCAAACGTTTACAAACGTTACGAAACAAATCCAAATGTTTCACCTTTGTTGCGGTTTAAGAAAAACGTTTACAAACGTAACAAAACAAATCCAAACATTTCACATTTTTAGCGATTTAAGCCAAACAAACGTTACGAAACAAATCCAAACGTTTTACCTTATAGCGTTTAAGCCAAACCTTTGGCTTAATTTGCTTCGTAACGTTTACAAACGTCACAAAAAAAATTAAACGTTCCACCTTATTAGCGATTTAAGCCAAATGTTTACAAACGTTACAAAACAAAACCATTTTTAGAGATTTAAGCCAAACGTTTAAAACGTTACGAAACCAATGCAAACGTTAAAAACGATACAAAACAAATCCTAACGTTTCACCTTTTAGCTATTTAAGCCAAACGTTTAAAACGTTTTGAAACCAATCTAAACGTTTAAAAAATTACGAAACAAATCCAAACGTTTCACATTTTTAGCAATTGAAGCGAAACGTTTACAAACGTTACGAAACTAAGCCAAACGTTTAAAACGTCACAAAAAAAACAAAACGTTTCACCTTTTTAGCGATTTAAGCCAAACATTTACAAACATTACAAAACAAATCCAAACGTTACGAAACCCAAAACGTTACGAAACAAAACCAAACGTTTAAAACGTTATGAAACAAATCCAAACGTTTCACCTTTTTAGCGATTTAACCAGACGTTTCACCTTTTCACCTTTTTAGTGATCTATCCAAACGTTTCACCTTTTTTAACAAAGCCAAAAGTGTTACGAAACAAATCCAAACGTTTCACCTTTTTAACGATTTAAGTCAAAAGTTTAAAACGTTACAAAATCAATCAAAAAATTTAAAACGTTACGAAACAAATCCAAATGTTTAAAATATTACGAAACAAATCCAAACGTTTCACCTTTTTAGCGATTTAAGCCAGGCGTTTACAAACGTTACGAAACAAATCCAAACGTTTTCCCTTTTTAGCGGCTTAGGCCAAACGTTTAATATGTTACGAAACCAATACAAACGTTTAAAGTGTTACGAAACAAATCGTAACGTTTCACTTTTTTTGCTATTTAATCCAAACATTTACAAATGTTACAAAATCAATCGAAAAGTTTAAAACGTTACGAAATAAATCCAAACGTGTAATACCCCGTATTGTTCTCTTTATTATTTTTATTTTAATTTTAATTTTATTTGAGTCGTTCGTTGATTCGATCATGTTTCGATTCGTGTTTGGTTTGTGTTATTAATATTTTTTTAAAAGGAAAAAGGAAAAAGAAAAGGAAGAAAGTGAACATATTAGCCATGCATGCACTTATTCATTCATTCCCACGTAAAAGCCCATTTTTGAAACAGAAGCAAAAAGTGAAGTTGGTTATAGTAGCAGCGCAACAACTGTTACGTTTGTTTTCCTTATTTATTTCACGTTCTAAAACCCAATTTGTCTTCCACTCAATTCCTTTTAACCCTAGCCATCATTAATAGCTTAAAACCTCGGGAGATCATCGTCCATATCATCCTCAAAGTTCTTGTGAAATTGGTAAGAAACTATCATTCATATTTTTCAGTTTGTTTATAAATCGATACCTTCGTTCCTAAGCTTGTTCTCATTCGTTTTAGCGTCGTTTGGAGATCCGTCTCATCTTAGCGATAGTGGACTCAACCGTCTTCGAGTCTGAGCTTCATTTTCGTAAAACGATACGTTATTCATTCCGTTATAGCCGCCGCCGTTTTACCACTTTGGAGTTATTTTCAGTTTTGAGTTTATAATCGATACCTTCGTTTTTCAATTCGTTCTCCGTCGTTTTAGGATCAAATTTGGATCCGTCTCGTCCACATGAAAGTAGACTCATTCCTCTACGTTTCTACTTTTTGTTTTCCGTCAAACGCTACGTAAACTAATCTGCTATATCTGCCGTTGTTTCTTCGTTTTCATGCGTTCTATTCTTTTCTTTTAGCTATATTTCTTTCTCGCATATACAAGTTGATTGTTGTGTTTGATTTTTTGCCTTCAAATGATTGATTAACTTATGTTTCCTTGTTCTTGATGGTTAAACTATGATGGCTTCGTTATTAAGTTCCCAAGCTAGTTGTTCTTTTGATTATTTGATGCTTTATCACAAAAATCTATACTGTTAGTTTGAAGTTCATAATATGGCTTCTATTTGTCTTGAATTTCTTCGGTTTTGATTTGATTATTTGGATTTGTCATTCATTATACTTCGTTGTGCGTTTTGGTCTCTCAGTGTTGATTTTACAAATTAATTTGAGTTATGTTAAATTAGTTGTATTGAATTTGATATACAAATTAATTTGAGTTATGTTAAGTTGGTCCTCATAAAATGATTATGTTCATGATGTGTGGGTATAGAATATGGCGGTAATTTTTGATTCAAATAGTAATATGATTTGATGTCTTCTGGTTGGTTTGCAATGGTTAGTGCAATTATATGATTGCTTCATTTTAATGGGTTATGGAATCATTAATATGTTGGCCTATGACAAATCATATTTTTGCCACTAAAATTACTCATAAATTGTGTTTAAATCTTAGGTAATAAATTATTATTCTTAAATTATTTTAATTATTCTAATTCAAAAACGATATTTATAATTTATAATTACTGAGGTAATTATTATATTTTTGGAAATATTGACTCGACGTGCCAATTTGATGTTTTAGATTTTGAACGTTTTCTTAACTTATTTTAGTTAAATAATTTACGATAACTATTAGTTACTTGTATTATAAGATATTGAATTCTATTTTTATTATGATTCTTTATTTTATTAAAATTATTATTCTTGGAATTATAAATTATGGTTTATATTTTATATAAAATATTTGGATCGGGTTAGACTTGGGTTACCCGACATGTGAGGTAGCTTGGTAGTTATCGGTAATTTGGCTAACCCACTATTTGGAAATTGATTTAATTTATTATTTAAATTATATTTGAATAATATTTTCCGAAACGGATTTTAAAGTTAGAACTCAATAAACTTATATTATTTGGGCATTATAATTTATTTTAGTATTGTACTACTCTGACTTTGCTTTACATTGAATTGTCGTTTGTGCTAGTCCTATGTAGTGTCTAGTACTCTCTAGAGTTAGAGTCTATTTTTAATTTATATTTATTACCTTGTCTAGACCCGTCGACTATTCGTACTTCAGAGGCGAACTAGAGTTAGATTGCTTGTCATGTTTCACGTGGAATAGTGTCACGACCCAATTTCATGGATCGCGACCGGCGCTAGGGTATGGGTATGGTTGTACCAAAACCCGTAGCAAGCCTTGCAGATAAAAATCAAACATACAAAGTAATATAACAACTTAAATATAATTACTTACATTAAATAATAAATAACCAGAGTTAAACAAATAAGTATGCCAAAGCATAAAATAAAGCCAGTCAGACCAATCCGACAAACATCTAATATAATATGGACTTCTAGTTTACTACTGCGATCTAAGAATAAAAATCATTTTGACAATTTATTAAAATAAAATAAACCTCCGAAGAATAAAATGATCGGAGTAGACCAGGTTTCAAATCAAAAACCTGAAAAATTTGAAAAAACAACGGGGTCAGATATACTGAGATAAGTTCGCAATACTATTTACATTTATTAAGTTTAAAACCCTTAAATCAAAACCTTTTATTCTAATATAATATGATTATGGAATAACAGTATTGAAATGATCCCATCGTAAGTATGACATAGCATACTGAAAAACCCAAAGTGGACGGGAACAAATCCTCGTCAAATTACCAGCGTAAGCAAGACCTTAGTCTGTCGATCCCAGAGTACTTACCGGTGCACACAGTCTCGATACAAGCCTATCGAGTAGCTTGTTTCAATCCAGCTCCATAATCGCTTAAAACAATTCAAAAACATTTATAATACTAAAATAAATTGCGGTACTTAATAAAGCGGTAAATAGCACTACAAACTCACTGCTTGCTAATCCACGTGAAAAACCTGGCAAGCGACAAAACCTGAATCGACTCCGAAGCACGCACAGTCGACGAGTCTAAAAACAGAGTAAAACCAATATTAAAATTAACCCCTAACTCTAGAGAATACTAGACACCACATAGGACTAGCACAATACCAAGTCTCGCACAAGCACATCCAAAGCAAAAAGAACAATTAATTACATAACCCGAGTCAAAATACGAAGCACATCGTGTAACACAATACTCAAATAAATAAATAATTCAAGTCTATTGGGTTTCCGCTTTAAAATCTGTTCATGAAAAAATTACTTAAATAATAAGTAAATAATAACTTAAATCTGTTTCCTCAAATATTGAGTTAGCCGAGTTACCAATAACTACCAAGCTACCTCACATGTCGGGTGACCCAAGTCTAATCCGACCCAAATATTTTATCAAAATATAAAACAGAGTTTATAATTCCCAAAAATTACTTTGATAAAATAAATATAATCATATCCAATTATAAAACCATAGTTTATAATTATAGAATCAACTTGACAAAATAATAAATCAATATTTAAAACGGAACCCAATAGCTTTAACTTAAAATAACCCAAGTTACAACAAAAAACTTAATCAAATAAGTTAAAAA
Source organism: Mercurialis annua (assembly GCF_937616625.2). Classification (NCBI taxonomy): domain Eukaryota; kingdom Viridiplantae; phylum Streptophyta; class Magnoliopsida; order Malpighiales; family Euphorbiaceae; genus Mercurialis; species Mercurialis annua. The sequence continues at coordinate 42,227,135 of NC_065572.1, forward strand.
AAATGTTCAAGGGTTAAATTGTAATTTAGCCAAGTTGGTATTCGAAATCAAAATATAATTACCCGAGTAATTATAAATTATTGATTAAAAATATGATTATCGATATCCGATAATAATTATATATATATATATATATATATATATATATATATATATATATATAAACCAATATAATAAATAAAATTAACATTATTTTTAGATTTAAAATAATGTTACCAATTTGCTAAATCATAAATCGAAACTAAATTCGAAATTTGAAATCGATAACAAATCAATTATCAATAGAATAAAGAGAATAAAAAAATAACTTAAAGAATCAATTTATTTAAAACAAAGAAAAGCAATGACCACTTTGGCCATTTGACCACCACTTACAAAATAAAGAACAATTTTAAATCAAAGCTTCTGCCATGAAGAGCAACCCGCCAACATATAACAAATTTCAACAATACCCATAATTTGAATAATAAAGCCAAATATTAAATAAACAAACATCAAATTTGAACTAATATAATGCCGCCAATATTAATTCCACCATTAACAATGATATCGTTTGTACTCAAGTCACCATTCTTGTTTAGTAACTCAATAACTAACATCCTAAGCCACATGATTTCATAATTAATACGTAAACTTCATGCACAGAAGAACAAAAATGGACATAACAATCCCCACTGCCAATAACTCAGTATGAAACAAGAATTAAATGTTAACTAATGATTTAAACACACAGTAACAACATTAACAATTCAATCATTAAGATTAATCAACACAAGAACCACATAAAATAACCTCAAATCTCAAAGAACAAAATGGCAGAAATCATGAAGATTTGGCAGCAATATCAAAACGGAAACGACAGCCAAAGTATCAAAAAAACGATGAATCGGCGGCGGATATAGTGGATTGATTTACGTACCGTTTGACGTAAAACGGAAAGTAGAAACGTAGAGGACTGAGTCTACTTTCACGGGGACGAGATGGATCCAAATTCAATCCTAAAACGACGGAGAACGGATTGAAAAACGAAGGTATTGATTATAAACTCAAAACTGAAACTAAAAAACGGTAAAACGACGGCGGCGACAACAGAATGAATAACGTACCGTTTTACAAAAATGAAACTCGGACCCGTAGTTGATTGAGTCTTCTATCGCTTGAATGAAACGGTTCTCTAAATAAAGCTAAAACGAATGAGAACGAAACAATATACGAAGGTAACGTTTTTAGTAAAATTGAGAAAACTAAGAACAATTATTTACCGAAGGTCACTAGAGTTTTGAAGGATTTGATGTGAATGATTATAATGAATTAAGGAGTGTAGATGTCGGCTAGGGTTTGAGGAATTTAAAGAAAAATAGAATGAGCGATGTATTTATATAGGGCTTGAGAAGAAACAGATCCCGCAGCTAAGCTGTAAAATATGAAGAACAAGTCTATTAAGAGACCTGTTGAAACAAGAGTGTGGCCCATGCAATTATCACGTTGGTAAGGTTGCATGGGCTTCACAAGCATAATGGTGGGCCATGTATGACCAATTAATTTGCATGGACCAATAAATAATTATTATTTATTTAAACACAAATCGAACCATGAAATTGCAAACGACTCTAATTTATCACCGAAAACTCATCGGAAAATTTTAAAAATTTTATGGGATATTACATTCTTCCCAACTTATTAAAAATTCGTCCTCGAATTTATCGCAACCAAAATAATATAATATCAATTATAGCATGCACAAAATCACACATAACTAAAAAAAATACGGAGTAACGCGTCCTTAACGGTACGAAAGAAGAAAGAAAAAAAAAACTACGGATAACACATTTTTGATTCCTAAAATCACTTTACTACTAAGAGACAAATTAACAGAAACAAAATAAAACCACATAATTTTACTTAAACATAACAAAACCTCAATCTCAAAAGATTGAATAAAACTCTAACCAAAAGATAATCCTACCATAATGAAAACTGAGGAGAGTCAACGCGACACGAACATAAATTGACCGAAAACACGCTGAAGATAAAAGGGGTGTTACATTCTCCTCAACTTAAAGATATACGACCTCAAAATTAAAACTGATTTGAAAACTCGAAAGATCACCGCACGCATACGCGACAAAATCTGAGTTCAACAATCCGGTACCTCAAACGACTTCTCTGACCCAACGTGCGAATTAAAAATTTGCTTCCAACTGGGAATAGCCAACACGAAATGCGAGAAAAAGTCATAAGTTACAACCTAAAAACCTACACACACTCTTAATTGGAAATAACTTACATTCATAACGTCTATACACTATATTACCTATAGTGGTCACAACATCAAATACCTCATATGAGAAAACTTAAAACGCCCGTTAACAAGCAATTCAGAATATCGTCCTGCTCACAAAAGCTCTCACAAAAATAACAGCTGAAACTAAATATCACTAGAATCGTCTCGATTCAACTAACTAAGATCAGTTCAACAATTACATCAATTTTTCGAACTCAGACGTAAGAAAACACACCAATTCTAAGGAATACATAACTTAAACTCCTGACAACAAAATTTTTCATCCTCAATTTTTTTTCAATCACTATAACCTCAAATCCTACAAAAGATCATTCAGATCAGATCGAAATTAATCAGATTATTGGTTATGTTCAAAACAAAATTTTTCTAGAGAACGCTTTCTGTAAATACAAATATATAAATAACACCATCCCCCTTTAACTTTTGAAATTACTAGCACCTCCAGTTAAATTTCATTTTCAACCAAAAAAAATTAATCCATTGAAAAATCCTTTTGTTCGTAAACGCATCAACATAATAAAATACTCTCAATCTGAAATCTCCATATAACTTTACTTTAAAAATAAATTCACGATTTTTATAAAATCGTTCATTTAGAAAAAAAAAATCTTAAAATCTACTTTTAAATCAAGTTGATAAAATTTCTTCACTTTAAAAAAAAAATTGCAAATAAGAATCTCTTTGCTTACGAAATAATTTCCCTACCGGGATCAAAACTTTTTAAACAAAATTCGAATCTATAAAAATAAAATTTCTTTTAAGTATTTTTTTTGTAAAAGCACATGTTGAGCATAACCCATGTTCTTAAATCAAAAATCTTCAAATAACATACTCTAAGCTGGCACAATCCTTTAATCCGAACTCAATATTTTTCCACACTTACCACAACTAAACCTCGAGTACAACCTTATAACTATAGCTCTTCCTTATAAAATACAGATACTCCAACAATATATACTCTTAAGTCACCACCGTCATCACAGAGTATTGTTTAGATACAAACCAGATAAAATTTTCAAAACCGTTTGAAATTTAACAACTTTTTAAACACCATTTAACCCGCGAGTTTATAACAAAACATTTTTCTTGAAAAGTCTCGCTGATAAAATTTATTTTACATAATTGTGCGCCAGGGTGATGACAGCTCTCATCCCCAAAGAGTTGCATTCAACCCTAATAATTTAATGCGTGATGAATGTTCTAAATGCATGTACCAATTATTTATTTCTCTTTTAATTAGTGATCATACTCAATGCTCAATGCAGTTTTCTATTCGTGGCATTTCAAATGCATGTTCATGACATGTCTGGGCACAATTATGTGATAAAAACATTTCAATTACTTTAAGTTAACATTTGAAATCAATTTTCCTTCGAAACATTTTTCTAGACATTACACTCTGTGAGACGGGCACTCGTCTATCTTAACATATTTTCCATCTCTATTATACTAGTCATCCAATTTGCATCATCATTAACAAAATAACCTAAAATCAACAATGAAACTAAAATTTACCTAACAACAAATTTCCCCTCAAATCGAATTGAGAATTTTCCAAAGGCATCAAACAATACGAACGCCTTCACAGCTCCACTATCAGTTTTGGTATTTCACTGATCTACCTAATAAAAGATGCAAGTGTATTACTACACCGATCAACCTCGAACACAGTTTCCATAGTCTTTTCCAGAATGCCAAAAGCCGAAAGATTTAGATACACCAATTTATCACAAACGAGTCCGACGTAAAAACGCATAACGCTCGAAATTTTCACGCACAAGGCAAACACTCACGAGTAGAATTATTCCACCAGTGCTGAGTAATATAACTCAAATCGCCTTCCTCTGGCCATGACAGATTCGGAACAAACAGATCTTAAGAATCGCTCCTCAAATTTCTTGATAACAAAATTAGTCACTTCGAATTTAAAGTCCAAATGTTCGATCCAATTAAACTGATTAGAACATCTAAACTAATCGCAGGGTCAAAATAAAAGTTCGATCGACACCAATGCAAAAATAGCCAAAGAAATAAGTGAGTAATGTCTTCGCATGATACTCCACACAATGACACAAACAAGAATGATAACTACTATTGTATAACTTAACCAAACATGAGATACTTAACAAGAACGCAATAATATAGGTCACAAATTTTCACAAAACCAAAAAGTACTTAAGCATATTGCAGTAAAACAATTACTCATTAGGGTAGGTAACCAATATAATTCAAAAAGAATTGACCATTGAACATCTTATATGATCAACAAATTCCTACCGACATGGTCACAACTCAAACAACCCAACAATGATTAAAACATTAAATCATGAAACGACATGCTCAAAACGTCAAATCAGATCAAATTAATAAAGATATTGACCAACAATATTTATCAAAACCCATTTCAAAAGTAAAGTTTACAAAGTAGATTTCAAGTTAATTTCGAGCCCCTTCAGCTTTAAAATTCATTTTCCGGAAAACTTCATTACAAAACACTGATTAAAAATTTGTTTCAAATGCCTCAATTTAAATCATCGAGTTAGCCGAGTAATTACAACTCCCAAGCTTAACTCCAAATTTGGGTGTCCCAAGTCAAACCCGCAATTGCCATTTGTAAAATGCATACAAAACATTTTCAAATTCGAAAAAAAACATGTTTTTAACAAATTCCAATCCTTTCAAAAATAAGAAGTTCGACGTCTCCCAAATGACAACATCAACACATCACCCAAGTGAGAAAACCACTATTCTTTAACAACCTTTTCAGAATCACAAGTTTAGTCAAAACTAGCAAAATGAGCATAAGACCAACAACACCAAGGTGTTGACAACAAAAATGGGGTAAAAATTACAAAAGTGATATTAAATCATCAAATCCGTATCGTCTTCAAAAATATATTTTATTTCAAACAAACATTTTGAAAACACCAAGCTATACATAATATTTATTCTATTAAGAATACGAGAAATTCATTTTATTTCAAAAGAACAACCCTTTTTCAATCTTTAGTCAAATACACAATTTTTGAAATGTATGAATTTCATTTTTACTAGCAGATACTGAAAATAATATTTTAGGGTGTCGTGTCCAGACTACCCATTTGACTTGTTGCGTCAAAACACCAGTTAGGCAAAAATAATTTTCTTAAGGAAATTTAAAACAATATGTGGTCAGCAACGTAATCCACAAAACGTGAAAAAAGATGTTTCAGTAAAAATTTATTTAATCCCGAAACAATGTCAAGTCTGACAAAATATCTTTTTTTTTAAATCAAGGCTCTCAGCCAAAACCAGAAGTACTCTCCAATAATTTAATACCAACAATATCCTTAAGGTAAAATAGTCAAAATATATCATCCAAGTGAAAAGCAACGTTATCCAGATAAGGCAATTAACATCATACCCAAGTATGACATAAAAACAATTACCAACATAAGATTTCCTGAGAAATCAGAAGCAATTAGATCAACCAAGTAAAATAACATCAATATAATAAAATAAAAGCATCAATCCAAAGCATAATTAATGACTGACTTGACGCAATCCTATTGGTGTAGGCAGAAAGTTTTAAAATCAAAAAATGACGTTTCAAAGACAAGACATGAACCTAATTCTGCAGTAGTACCTATGACTAAATAACAACTTAACAGAGTAAACACATAACAAGCAATGGACTTGGTTTGAAACCAAAGCTCTGATACCAAGTTTGTCACGACCCAATTTCATGGATCGCGACCGGCGCTAGGGTATGGGTATGGTTGTACCAAAACCCGTAGCAAGCCTTGCGGATAAAAATCAAACATACAAAGTAATATAACAACTTAAATATAATTACTTAAATTAAATAATAAATAACCAGAGTTAAACAAATAAGTATGCCAAAGCATAAAATAAAGCCAGTCAGACCAATCCGACAAACATCTAATATAATATGGACTTCTATTTTACTACTGCGATCTAAGAATAAAAATCATTTTGACAATTTATTTAAAATAAAATAAACCTCCGAAGAATAAAATGATCGGAGTAGACCAGCTTTCAAATCATAAACCTGAAAAATTTGAAAAAACAACGGGGTCAGATATACTGAGATAAGTTCGCAATACTATTTACATTTATTAAGTTTAAAACCCTTAAATCAAAACCTTTTATTCTAATATAATATGATTATGGAATAACAGTATTGAAATGATCCCATCATAAGTATGACATAGCATACTGAAAAACCCAAAGTGGACGGGAACAAATCCTCGTCAAATTACCAGCGTAAGCAAGACCTTAGTTTGCCGATCCCAGAGTACTTACCGGTGCACACAGTCTCGATACAAGCCTATCGAGTAGCTCGTTTCAATCCAGCTCCATAATCGCTTAAAACAATTCAAAAACATTTATAATACTAAAATAAATTGCGGTACTTAATAAAGCGGTAAATAACACTACAAACTAACTGCTTGCTAATCCACGTGAAAAACCTGGCAAGCGACAAAACCTGAATCGACTCCGAAGCACGCACAGTCGACGAGTCTAAAAACAGAGTAAAACCAATATTAAAATTAACCCCTAACTCTAGAGAATACTAGACACCACATAGGACTAGCACAATACCAAGTCTCGCACAAGCACATCCAAAGCAAAAAGAACAATTAATTACATAACCCTAGTCAAAATACGAAGCACATCGTGTAACACAATACTCAAATAAATAAATAATTCAAGTCTATTGGGTTTCCGCTTTAAAATCCGTTCATGAAAAAATTACTTAAATAATAACTTAAATCCATTTCCTCAAATATTGAGTTAGCCGAGTTACCAATAACTAACAAGCTACCTCACATGTCGGGTGACCCAAGTCTAATCCGACCCAAATATTTTATCAAAATATAAAACAGAGTTTATAATTCCCAAAAATTACTTTGATAAAATAAATATAATCATATCCAATTATAAAACCATAGTTTATAATTATAGAATCAACTTTGACAAAATAATAAATCAATATTTAAAACGGAATCCAATAGCTTTAACTTAAAATAACCCAAGTTACAATAAAAAACTTAATCAAATAAGTTAAAAAAAATGTTCAAGGGTTAAATTGTAATTTAGCCAAGTTGGTATTCGAAATCAAAATATAATTACCCGAGTAATTATAAATTATTGATTAAAAATATGATTATCGATATCCGATAATAATTATATATATATATATATATATATATATATATATATATATATATATATATATATATATATATATATATATAAACCAATATAATAAATAAAATTAACATTATTTTTAGATTTAAAATAATGTTACCAATTTGCTAAATCATAAATCGAAACTAAATTCGAAATTTGAAATCGATAACAAATCAATTATCAATAGAATAAAGAGAATAAAAAAATAACTTAAAGAATCAATTTATTTAAAATAAAGAAAAGCAATGACCACTTTGGCCATTTGACCACCACTTACAAAATAAAGAACAATTTTAAATCAAAGCTTCTGCCATGAAGAGCAACCCGCCAACATATAACAAATTTCAACAATACCCATAATTTGAATAATAAAGCCAAATATTAAATAAACAAACATCAAATTTGAACTAATATAATGCCGCCAATATTAATTCCACCATTAACAATGATATCTTTTGTACTCAAGTCACCATTCTTGTTTAGTAACTCAATAACTAACATCCTAAGCCACATGATTTCATAAGTAATACGTAAACATCATGCACAGAAGAACAAAAATGGACATAACAATCCCCACTGCCAATAACTCAGTATGAAACAAGAATTAAATGTTAACTAATGATTTAAACACACAGTAACAACATTAACAATTCAATCATTAAGATTAATCAACACAAGAACCACATAAAATAACCTCAAATCTCAAAGAACAAAATGGAAGAAATCATGAAGATTTGGCAGCAATATCAAAACGGAAACGACAGCCAAAGTATCAAAAAAACGATGAATCGGCGGCGGATATAGTGGATTGATTTACGTACCGTTTGACGTAATACGGAAAGTAGAAACGTAGAGGACTGAGTCTACTTTCACGGGGACGAGATGGATCCAAATTCAATCCTAAAACGACGGAGAACGGATTGAAAAACGAAGGTATTGATTATAAACTCAAAACTGAAACTAAAAAAACGGTAAAACGACGGCGGCTACAACAGAATGAATAACGTACCGTTTTACAAAAATGAAACTCGGACCCATAGATGATTGAGTCTTCAATCGCTTGAATGAAACGGTTCTCTAAATAAAGCTAAAACGAATGAGAACGATACAATATACGAAGGTAACGTTTTTAGTAAAATTGAGAAAACTAAGAACAATTATTTACCGAAGGTCACCAGAGTTTTGAAGGATTTGATGTGAATGATTATAATGAATTAAGGAGTGTAGATGTCGGCTAGGGTTTGAGGAATTTAAAGAAAAATAGAATGAGCGATGTATTTATATAGGGCTTGAGAAGAAACAGATCCCGCAGCTAAGCTGCAAAATATGAAGAACAAGTCTATTAAGAGACCTGTTGAAACAAGAGTGTGGCCCATGCAATTATCACGTTGGTAAGGTTGCATGGGCTTCACAAGCATAATGATGGGCCATGTATGACCAATTAATTTGCATGGACCAATAAATAATTATTATTTATTTAAACACAAATCGAACCATGAAATTGCAAACGACTCTAATTTATCACCGAAAACTCATCGGAAAATTTTAAAAATTTAATGGGATATTACAAATAGCAAGCGGTGAGTTTATATCTCTATTTACCTCTTTATTAAGCAAATATTAGATTTTGTATATGTATATGTATAAATAGCCTTTCGAACTGTTTTTCGGCATTGTGGATTTAATTTGGAACTTGCTACTCGATGGGCATTGCCGGGACTGCGTGTGCACCGGCAAAGATTATTATGGTATTGAGGTAGGTTTAAGACACATCTCACATTAGTGAGGGCACCGGTGGAAGACACGTCTCCTGGGCTCACTATTTATTAAGTTGTCGTCGGGGATCAGTTATTGAGATACGTCACACCGAAACGACAATGGATTTAGAATTGTGGTTTACTGTTTCATTGATAATCCATAATGAATAAATGATTTATTAAACGTTTTAATGGTTTTTCACTTAATAAATGTAAATGGTTATATAAACTCTACTAAGTACAACTGACCCCGTTGTTTTCACAAATTTCTAGGCTTATGATTTGAGCATTGGTCGATCTCCGTTTCTTCATTTCTCGGAGGTTCTTTAAAAGACTCGAACTATTTTAAACTCTTAGACCGCAGTATTAGTATCAGATTGTTATGTCTTAGTCTTACATTTATGTTTTAGACTATTGCTTGTTGGAATGGTCCAACTATTACTTTATTGCTTTTGGCATGATTATAGTGTTTTATGGTATTTATATATATTGCCATGTTATTGCAGTTTATTTGAATTTAAGCATACTCTGAATATAGGTTACTTATATGTACTGCTAGACTAGGCTGAAGTCTCCGTTGCCCCCGAGCATGTGATTTTATGCAGGTACATAGTTGTTAATGATATTTAAATGTTATCCGCAAGACTTGCTACGGGTTTTGATACAACCATACCCATACCCTAGCGCTAGTCACTATTCATGAAAATGGGTCGTGACAAAATGTTTCAACTTTTTAGCGATTTAAGACAAACGTTTACAAACGTTACGAAAACAATCCTTTTTAGCGAATTAAGCCAAACGTTTACAAACATTACGAAATAAATCCAAACGTTTCCCCTTCTTAGCGATTTAAGACAAACATTTAAAACGTTAAGAAACTAATCTAAACGTTTAAAACGTTACAAACATTACGAAACAAATCGAAATGTTTCACCTTTTTAGCGATTTAAGCCAAACGTTACGAAACAAATCCAAACGTTTTATATTTTTAGCGATTGAAGCCAAACGTTTACAACCGTTACGAAACAAATCCAAACGTTTCACCTTTTTTAACGATTTAAGCCAAACGTTTACAGACGTTTCAAAACAAATTCAAACATTTCACCTTTTTAGCATTCGAAGCCAAATGTTTAAAACATTACGAAATAAATCCAAATGTTTCCCATTTTTAGCAATTTAAGCCAAACGTTTACACACGTTATGAAACAAAACCAAACGTTTCACCGATTTAGCGATTTAAGCCAAACGTTTACAAATGTTACGAAACAAAACCAAACGTTTCAACTTTTTAGCAATTTATGCCAAACGTTTACAAACTTTACGAAAGAAAATCAAAATGTTTCATATTTTCAGCGATTTAAGACAAACGTTTAAAACGTCTCGAAAGAAATCCAAGCGTTTCACCTTATTACCGATTTAAGCCAAACAATTAAAACGTAGGAAACAAATCCAAACATTCAAAATGTTAAGAAAAAAATTCAAACGTTTAAAACATTATGAAAGAAATCCAAACGTTTAACATTTTTAGCGATTTAAGCCAACCGTTTACAAACGTTACGAAACAAATCCAAACGTTTGGATTTGTTTCGAAACGTTATAAAAGTTTGGATTAGTTTCTTAACGCTTTAAACGCTTGACTTAAATCCCTAAAAAGGGGAAACATTTGGATATGTTCGTAACATTTGTAAACGTTTGGATTAAATCGCTAAAAATGTGAAACGTTTGGTTTTGCTTCGTAACGTTTGTAAACGTTTGGCTTAAATAGCTACAAATCCAAATGTTTGGGTTTGTTTCATAACGTTTTAAACATTTGGATTAGTTTCGTTACATTTTAAACATTTGTCTTAAATAGCTAAAAAGGTGAAAAAGTTTGGATTTGTTTCGTAATGTTTTAAACGTTTGGCATAAATCGCTAAAAAGGGGAAACGTTTGGATTTCTTTTGTAATGTTTTAAACATTTGGATTTGTTGTGTAACATTTTTAATGGTTTGCTTAAATCGCTAAAAAGGTGAAACGTTTGGTTTTGTTTCGTAACATTTGTAAATGTTTGGCTTAAATCGCTAAAAATGTGAAACTTTTGGATTTGTTTCATAACGTTTTGAATGTTTTGCTAAAATCACTAAAAAGGTAAAACGTTTGGATTTCTTTCGTAATGTTTTAAACGTTTGGTTTGGTTTTTTAACTTTGTATTAGTTTTGTAACATTTTTAACGTTTGGTTTAAATCGATAGAAAGGTGAAACGTTTGGGTTTGTTTCGTAAGGTTTTAAACGTTTGGCTTTAATCACTAAAAAGGTGACACGTTTAATCGTTTGGCTTCAATCGCTAAAAAGGCGAAATGTTTCGTAACATTTGTTTACAAACATTACGAAACAAATGCAAATGTTTAAAACGTTACAAAACCAATCCAAACGTTTCACCTTTTTTGTAATTTAAGCCAAATGTTTACAAATGTTATAAAACAAATCCAAACGTTTAAAATGTTACAAAACAAATCCAAACGTTTCACATTTTTAGCCATTTAAGCCAAACATTTAAAAACGTTACGAAACAAATCCAAACGTTTCACCTTTTTATCGATTTCAGCCAAACATTTAAAACGTTACGAAACCAATCCAAATATTTAAAACGTTACGAAACCAATCCATACGTTTACAAATGTTACGAAACAAATGCAAATGTTTGGATTTGTTTTTTAAAGTTTGTAATTGTTTGAATTAAAAATGTGAAATGCTTGGATTTGTTTCGTAACGTTTGTAAATGATTGGCTTAAATCGCTAAAAAGGTGAAACATTTGGTTTTTCTTCGTTACTTTTTATACATTTGGCTCAAATTGCAAAAAAGGTGAAACGTTTGGATTTGTTTCGTAACGTTTGTAAACGTTTGGATTTGTTTCGTAACATTATAAACGTTTAGATATGTTTCGTAACGTTTGTAAACGTTTCGCTTAAATCGCTAAAAAGGTGAAATGTTTTGATTTGTTTCGTAACATTTTAAACGTTTAGATCGGTTTCGTAACGTTTTAAACGTTTGGCTTAAATTACTAAAAAGGGGAAATGTTTGGATTTGTTCCGTAACATTTGTAAACGTTTGGCTTAAATCGCTAAAATGGTGAACCGTTTGGATTGATTTCGTAATGTTTTAAATATTTGGATTGGTTTTGTAATGATTTAAGTGTTTGGCTTAAATTTCTAAAAAGGTGAAACGTTTAGATTTGTTTCTTAACGTTTTAAACATTTGGATTCGTTTCGTAACGTTTTAAACATTTGGCTTAAATTGCTAAAAAGGTGAAACGTTTGGTTTTGTTTCGTAATGTTTATTAACGTTAGGCTTCAATCGCTAAAAAGTTGCAACGTTTGGTTTTGTTTCGTAACGTTTTAAACTTTTAGCTTCAATCGCCAAAAAGGATAAACGTTTAGATTTGTTTCGTAATGTTTTAAACCTTTGGATTGGTTTCGTAACATTTTAAACGTTTGGCTAAAATCGCTAAAAAGGTGAAATGTTTGGGTTTGTTTCGTAAAGTTTTCAACGTTTGGATTGGTTTTGAAACGTCTTAAACTTTTGGTTTAAATAACTAAAGAGGTGAAACCAAACGTTTGGATTTGTTTCGTAACGTTTTAAACATTTGGATTTGTTTCGTAACATTTTAAACGTTTGGATTTGTTTCGTAACGTTTTAAACGTTTGGATTTGCTTCGTAACATTTTAAATATTTGAATTGGTTTTGTTACGTTTTAAATGGTTGGTTTAAATCGCTAAAGAGGTGAAACATTTGGATTTGTTTCGTAACGTTGGTTAACGTTTGGCTTAAATCGCTAAAAAGGTGAAAAATTTAGATTTGTTTCGCAACGTTTTATACGTTTGGATTGGTTTCGTAATGTTTTAAACATGTGGCTTAAATAGCTAAAAAAGGGGCAACGTTTGGTTTTATTTCGTAGCGTTTGTAAACGTTTGGCTTAATCGATAAAAAGGTGTACGAAACAAATACAAACGTTTGAAAATGTTTGGCTTAAATCGCTAAAAATGGGAAATGTTTGGATGTGTTTCGTAACATTTTAAACGTTTGGCTTAAATCGCTTAAAAGGTGAAACGTTTGGCTTAAATCGCTAAAAAGTTGAAACGTTTGGTTTTGTTTTGTAACGTTTGTAAACATTTGGATTAAATTTCTCAAAAGGTGAAATGTTTGGATTTGTTTCGTAACGTTTGTAAACGTTTGACATAAATCGATAAAAAGATGAAATGTTTGGATTTGTATTGTAACGTTCGTAAATGTTTGGCTTAAATCACAAAAAAGGTGAAACGTTTTGATTGGTTCAAACGTTTTAAACGCTTGGCTTAAATCGCTAAAAAGGTGAAACGTTTGGATTTGTTTTGTAACGTTTGTATATGTTTGGCTTAAATCGCTAAAAAGGTGAAACGTTTGGATTTGTTTCGTAACGTTTGTAAACGTTTGTCTTAAATCGCTAAAAATATGAAACGTTTGGATTAAATAGCTAAAAAGGTAAAACGTTAGGATTTGTTTTGTAATGTTTTAAACGTTTGGATAGGTTTTGTAACATTTTAATCGTTTGGCTTAAATAGATAAAAAGATGAAACGTTTGGTTTGTTTCGTAACGTTTTAAAAGTGTGGATTTGTTTTGTAATGTTTTGAACATTGGGCTTAAATAACTAAAAAGGTGAAACATTTGGCTTTCTTTTGTAACGTTTGTAAACGTTTAGATTTGTTTCATAACGTTTTAAACGTTTGGATTTGTTTCACAATTTTAGCGATTTAATCCAAACGTTTGGATTTTTTCGTAACGTTTTACACGTTTTGATTTGTTTTGTAATGTTTGTAAAGGTTAGGCTTAAATCTCTAAAAAGGTGACACGTTTGGATTTGTTTCGTAACGTTTTAAACGTTTGGATTGGTTTCGTAGCATTTTAAATGTTTGGCTTCAATCGCTAAAAAGGTGAAACGTTTGGATTTGTTTCGAAAAGTTTGTAAATGTTTGACTTAAATCGCTAAAAAGGTGAAACGTTTGGTTTTGTTTCGTAATGTTTGTAAATGTTTGGCTTAAATTGCTAAGAAGGTGAAACACTTGGATTTGTTTCGTAACATTTGTAAACGCTCGGATTTGTTCCGGAAACGTTTGGTTTTATTTCGTAACATTTGTAAACGTTTGGCTTAAATTGCTAAAAAGGGGAAACGCTTGAATTTATTTCGTAAACATTGGCTTATATTTCTAAAAAGGTGAAACGTTTTAAACATTTTTAGCGATTTAAGCCAAATCATAACGTTTAAAACAACATGAAACGAATCCAAACGTTTCCCATTTTTAGCGATTTAAGCCAAATGTTTACAAACGTTACGAAACAAATCCAAACATTTCACATTTTTAGGGATATAAGCCAGAAGTTTAAAACGTTACGAAATAAATCTAAACGTTTTGCCTTTTTAGCGATTTAAGCCAAACGTGTACAAAGTTACGAAACAAATCCAAAAGTTTCACCTTTTTAAAGATTTAAGACAAAGATTTAAAACTTTACGAAACCAATCAATACGTTTAAAATTTAACGAAACAAATCCAAACGTTTAAAAACGTTTAAAACGAATCCATATGTTTAAAACAATCTGAAACAAATCCAAATGTTTCCCCTTTTTAGCAATTTAAGAAAAACGTTTACAAACGTTGCGAAACAAATCCGTAAGTTTCACATTTTTAGCGATATAAGCCAAACATTTACGAACGTTACGAAACAAATCCATACGTTTCACCTTTTTAGCGATATAAGCCAAACGTTTACAACCCTTACGAAACAAATCAAACGTTTCACCTTTTTTGCGATTTAAGCCAAATGTTTATAATCATTTCAAAACAAATCCAAACGTTTCACCTTTTTAGCAATTTAAGCCAAACATTTGAAATGTTATGAAACCAATCCAAACGTTTCACCTTTTTAGCGATTTAAGACAAACGTTACAAAACCAAACCAAACGTTTCACCTTTTTAGCGATTTAAGCCAAACGTTTGGATTTGTTCAGTAATGTTCGAAACGATTGGCTTATATCGCAAAAAAGGTGAAAACGTTTGGCTTAAATTGCTAAAAAGGTAAATCGTTTGGTTTTGTTTCGTAATTTTTGTAAATGTTTGACTTAAATCGCTAAAAATGTGAAACGATTGGATTGGTTTTGTAACGTTTGGCTTAAATCGCTAAAAATGTGAAACGTTTGGATTTTTTTCATAATATTTTTAACGTTTGGATTGGTTTTGTAATGTTTTAAACTTTTGGCTTAAATTGCTAAAAATGTGAAACGTTTGGATTTGTTTCGTAACATTTGCAAACATTTGGCTTAAATTGCTAAAAAGGTGAAACATTTGGATTTGTTTCATAACGTTTGTAAACATTTGGCTTAAATCGCTAAAAAGGTGAAACATTTAGATTTGTTTTGTATCTTTTGTAAACGTTTGGCTTAAATTGCTAAAAATGTGAAACGTTCGGATTTGCTTCGTAACGTTTGTTAACGTTTGGCTTAAATCGCTAAAAAGGTGAAACTTTTGGTTTTGTTTCGAAACGTTTGTAAACATTTGGACGTTTGGATTGATTTCGTAACGTTCTGAACCTTTGGCTTATATCGCTAAAAAGGTGAAACGTTTGGATTTGTTTCACAACGTTTGTAAATGTTTGGCTTAATTCGCAAAAAAGGTGAAATGTTTGACTTAAATCGCTAAAAAGGTGAAACGTTTTGTTTTGTTTCGTTACGTTTTAAATGTTTGGATTGGTTTCGTAACGTTTGTAAACGTTTGGCTTAAATTTCTAAAAAGATGAAACGTCCTCTTTAGCAATTTAAGCCAAACGTTTGGATTCGTTTCGTAATGTTTGGCTAAAATTGCTAGAAGGGTGAATCATTTGGATTTATTTCGTACGTTTAAAACGTTACGAAATAAATTTAAATGTTTCCCCTTTTTAGCTATTGAAGCCAAACGTTTACAAACATTACGAAACTAATCCAAACGTTTCACCTTTTTAGCGATTTAAGCCAAACGTTGCGAAACAAAACAAAACGTTTCACCCTTTTAGCGATTTAAGCTAAACGTTTACAAATGTTATGAAACAAATCCAAACGTTTCACCTTTTTAGCGATATAACCAAAACGTTTAAAATGTTACGAAACAATTCCAAACGTCCAAATGTTTAAAAACGTTACGAAACAAAACCACACGTTTCACCTTTTTAGCGATTTAAGTCAAACGTTTACAAATTTTACGAAACAAATCCAAATGTTTCCCATTTTTAGCGATCGAAGCCAAACATTTAAAACGTTACAAAACCAATCCAAACGTTTAAAACGTTACGAAACAAATCCAAAAGTTTCATGTTTCACCTTTTTAGCGATTTAAGCCAAACGTTTACAAACGTTATGAAACCAATCCGAATGTTTCACTTTTTTAGTGATTTAAGCCAAACGTTTATAACTGTTACGAAACAAATTCAAAGGTTTCACCTTTTTAGCAATTTAAACCAAACATTTACAAATGTTACGAAACAAATCCAAAAGTTTCACCGTTTTAGCGATTTAAGCCAAACGTTTAAAACGTTATGAAACAAAACAAAACATTTCACCTTTTTAGCGATTTAAGCCAAATGTTTACAAACGTTATGAAACAAATCCAAATGTTTCACCTTTTTAGCGATTTAAGCCAAACGTTTTGAAACAAAACCAAACGTTTCACTCTTTTAGCAATTTAAGCACAAATTTTACTAACGTTGCAAAACCAATCCAAAAGTTTAAAACGTTACGAAACAAATTCAAATGTTTCACCTTTTTAACGATTTAAGCCAAACATTTACAAACGTTACGAAACAAACGTTTGGCTCAAATCAATAAAAATGTGAAACGTTTGGATTTTTTTCGTAAAGTTTGTAAACATTTTGTTTAAATTGCTAAAAAGTTGAAATGTTTGGATTTGTTTCTTAACGTTTGTAAACGTTTGGCTTAAATCGCTAAAAATATAAAACGTTCGATTTATTTCATAATGTTCTTAACGTTTTAAACGTTTGGATTGGTTTCGTAACGTTTGTAAACGTTTATCTTAGATCGCTAAAAAGATAAAACGTTTGGATTGGTTTCCTAACATTTACAAACGTTTGTCTTAAATTGCTAAAGAGGGGAAACATTTTGATTTGTTTTGCAACGTTTGTAAACGTTTGGCTTCAATCATTGAAAAGGGAAAACGCTTGGATATGTTTTGTAACGTTTTAAACGTTTTGATTTGTTTCCTAACCTTTTAAATGTTTGGCTTCAATCGCTAAAAAGGTGAAACGTTAGGATTTCTTTCGTGACGTTTTAAACGTTTCAATTTAATTCGTAACATTTGTAAACGTTTGGATTAAATTGCTAAAAAGTGTAAATGTTTGGTTTTGTTTCGTAAACAAACGTTACGAAATAATCAAAACGTTTAACCTTTTTAGCGTTTCAACTTTTTAGCTATTTAAGCAAACATTTAAAACGTTACGAAACCAATCCAAACGTTTAAAACGCTATGAAACAAATCCAAACGTTTAATATTTTTAGCGATTGAAGCTAAACTTACAAACGTTACAAAACAAATCCAAACATTTAAAACATTACAAACAATTTAAACGTTTCCGCTTTTGATAAATTTAAGCCAAACATTTAAAACTTTATGAAACCAATCCAAACATTTCAAACAAATCCAAACGTTTCACCTTGTTTTGTACCGTTTGAAAACGTTTGGCTTAAATTGCTAGAAAGGTGAAACGCTTGGATTTGTTTTTTAAAATTTTATACGTTTGGATTCGTTTCTTTGTAAAGGTTTGGCTTAAATCGCTAAAAAGGTGAAACGTTTGGATTTGTTTCATAATGTTTTAGACTTTTGGATTTGTTTTATAATGTTTTAAATGTTTGGATGTGTTTCGTAGTGTTTAAACGTTAGGATTGATTTCTAACGTTTTAAACGTTTGGATTTGTTTCATAACATTTGTAAATGTTTGGCTTAAAAGGTGTAACGTTTAGTTTTGTTTTGTAACGTTTGTAAACCTTTGGATTTATTTTGTAACGTTTGTAAATGTTTTCTTAAATGGCAAAAACGGTGAGATGTCTATATTTGTATCGTAACGTTTGTAAGCGTTTGGATTGGTTTCGTAACGTTTTAAACGTCTGGCTTAAATTGCTAAAAAGGTGAAACGCTTGGATTTGTTTCGTAACGTTTAGTTTTATTTCGTAACATTTAGTTTTATTTCGTAACGTTTGTAAACCTTTGGCTTAAATCCTAAAAAGTTTTAAACGTTTGGCTTAAACGTTATGTTTCCTAACATTTGTAAACGTTTGGATTGGTTTCGTAACATTTGTAAATGCTTGGATTTGTTTCGTAATGTTTTAAACGTTTGGATTGGTTTCGAAACGTTTTAAACATTTGGATTTGTTTTGTAACGCTTTAAACGTTTGGATTAAATCGATAAAAAGGTGAAACGTTTCAATTTGTTTTGTAACGTTTGTAAACGTTTGGCTTAAATCGCTATAAATGTCAAACGTTTTAATTTGTTTCATAACGTTTTAAACGTTTGGATTGGTTTCATAACGTTTTAAACGTTTGGATTGGTTTCATAACATTTTAAACGTTTGGATTGGTTTCGTAACGTTTAAACGTTTGCCTTAAATAGCTAAAAAGGTGAAACGTTTGGATTTGTTTCATAACGTTTTAAACGTTTGGCTTAAATGGCTAAAAAGTTGAAACGTTTGGATTTGTTTTGTAATGTTTGTAAACGTTTGGCTTAAATCGCTAAAAAGGGGAAACGTTTGGATTTGTTTCGTAATGTTTTAAACGTTTGGATTGGTTTTGTAACGTTTGTAAATGTTTGGCTTAAATTGCTAAAAAGGTGAAACATTTGGATTTTTCCGTAACAAGCATTTAAAACGTTACAAAATCAATCCAAACGTTTACAAACGTTACGAAACAAATCCAAATGTTTCACCTTTGTTGCGGTTTAAGAAAAACGTTTACAAACGTAACAAAACAAATCCAAACATTTCACATTTTTAGCGATTTAAGCCAAACAAACGTTACGAAACAAATCCAAACGTTTTACCTTATAGCGTTTAAGCCAAACCTTTGGCTTAATTTGCTTCGTAACGTTTACAAACGTCACAAAAAAAAATTAAACGTTCCACCTTTTTAGCGATTTAAGCCAAATGTTTACAAACGTTACAAAACAAAACCATTTTTAGAGATTTAAGCCAAACGTTTAAAACGTTACGAAACCAATGCAAACGTTAAAAACGATACAAAACAAATCCTAACTTTTCACCTTTTAGCTATTTAAGCCAAACGTTTAAAACGTTTTGAAACCAATCTAAACGTTTAAAAAATTACGAAACAAATCCAAACATTTAACATTTTTAGCAATTGAAGCCAAACGTTTACAAATGTTACGAAACTAAGCCAAACGTTTAAAACGTCACGAAAAAAACAAAACGTTTCACCTTTTTAGCGATTTAAGCTAAACATTTACAAACATTACAAAACAAATCCAAACGTTATGAAACCCAAAACGTTACGAAACAAAACCAAACGTTTAAAACGTTATGAAACAAATCCAAACGTTTCACTTTTTTAGCGATTTAACCAGACGTTTCACCTTTTCACTTTTTTAGTGATCTATCCAAACGTTTCACCTTTTTTAACAAAGCCAAAAGTGTTACGAAACAAATCCAAACGTTTCACCTTTTTAACGATTTAAGTCAAAAGTTTAAAACGTTACAAAATCAATCAAAAAATTTAAAACGTTACGAAACAAATCCAGATGTTTAAAATATTACGAAACAAATCCAAACGTTTCACCTTTTTAGCGATTTAAGCCAGACGTTTACAAACTTTACGAAACAAATCCAAACGTTTTCCCTTTTTAGCGGCTTAGGCCAAACGTTTAATACGTTACGAAACCAATCCAAACGTTTAAAGTGTTACGAAACAAATCGTGACGTTTCACTTTTTTTGCTATTTAATCCAAACATTTACAAATGTTACAAATCAATCGAAATGTTTAAAACGTTACGAAATAAATCCAAACGTGTAATACCCCGTATTGTTCTCTTTATTATTTTTATTTTAATTTTAATTTTATTTGAGTCGTTCGTTGATTCGATCATGTTTCGATTCGTGTTTGGTTTGTGTTATTAATATTTTTTTAAAAGGAAAAAGGAAAAAGAAAAGGAAGAAAGTGAACATATTAGCCATGCATGCACTTATTCATTCATTCCCACGTAAAAGCCCATTTTTGAAACAGAAGCAAAAAGTGAAGTTGGTTATAGTAGCAACGCAACAACTGTTACGTTTATTTTCCTTATTTATTTCACGTTCTAAAACCCAATTTGTCTTCCACTCAATTCCTTTTAACCCTAGCCATCATTAATAGCTTAAAACCTAGGGAGATCATCGTCCATATCATCCTCAAAGTTCTTGTGAAATTGGTAAGAAACTATCATTCATATTTTTCAGTTTGTTTATAAATCGTTACCTTCGTTCCTAAGCTTGTTCTCATTCGTTTTAGCGTCGTTTGGAGATCCGTCTCATCTTAGCGATAGTGGACTCAACCGTCTTCGAGTCCGAGCTTCATTTTCGTAAAACGATACGTTATTCATTCCGTTATAGCCGCCGCCGTTTTACCACTTTGGAGTTATTTTCAGTTTTGAGTTTATAATCGATACCTTCGTTTTTCAATTCGTTCTCCGTCGTTTTAGGATCAAATTTGGATCCGTCTCGTCCATATGAAAGTAGACTCATTCCTCTACGTTTCTACTTTTTGTTTTCCGTCAAACGCTACGTAAACTAATCTGCTATATCTGCCGCTGTTTCTTCGTTTTCATGCGTTCTATTCTTTTCTTTTAGCTATATTTATTTCTCGCATATACAAGTTGATTGTTGTGTTTGATTTTTTGCCTTCAAATGATTGATTAACTTATGTTTCCTTGTTCTTGATGGTTAAACTATGATGGCTTCGTTATTAAGTTCCCAAGCTAGTTGTTCTTTTGATTATTTGATGCTTTATCAAAAAAATCTATACTGTTAGTTTGAAGTTCATAATATGGCTTCTATTTGTCTTGAATTTCTTCGGTTTTGATTTGATTATTTGGATTTGTCATTCATTATACTTCGTTGTGCGTTTTGGTCTCTCAGTGTTGATTTTACAAATTAATTTGAGTTATGTTAAATTAGTTGTATTGAATTTGATATACAAATTAATTTGAGTTATGTTAAGTTGGTCCTCATAAAATGATTATGTTCATGATGTGTGGGTATAGAATATGGCGGTAATTTTTGATTCAAATAGTAATATGATTTGATGTCTTTTGGTTGGTTTGCAATGGTTAGTGCAATTATATGATTGCTTCATTTTAATGGGTTATGGAATCATTAATATGTTGGCCTATGACTAATCATGTTTTTGCCACTAAAATTACTCATAAATGGTGTTTAAATTTTAGGTAATAAATTATTATTCTTAAATCATTTTAATTATTATAATTCAAAAACGATATTTATAATTTATAATTACTCAGGTAATTATTATATTTTTGGAAATATTGACTCGACGTGCCAATTTGATGTTTTAGATTTTGAACGTTTTCTTAACTTATTTTAGTTAAATAATTTACGATAACTATTAGTTACTTGTATTATAAGATATTGAATTCCATTTTTATTATGATTCTTTATTTTATTAAAATTATTATTCTTGAAATTATAAATTATGGTTTATATTTTATATAAAATATTTGGATCGGGTTAGACTTGGGTTACCCGACATGTGAGGTAGCTTGGTAGTTATCGGTAATTTGGCTAACCCACTATTTGGAAATTGATTTAATTTATTATTTAAATTATATTTGAATAATATTTTCCGAAACGGATTTTAAAGCTAGAACTCAATAAACTTATATTATTTGGGCATTATAATTTATTTTAGTATTGTACTACTCTGACTTTGCTTTACATTGAATTGTCGTTTGTGCTAGTCATATGTGGTGTCTAGTACTCTCCAGAGTTAGAGTCTGTTTTTAATTTATATTTATTACCTTGTCTAGACCCGTCGACTGTTCGTACTTCAGAGGCGAACTAGAGTTAGATTGCTTGTCATGTTTCACGTGGAATAGCAAGCGGTGAGTTTATATCTCTATTTACCTCTTTATTAAGCAAATATTATATTTTGTATATGTAAATGTATAAATAGCTTTTCGAACTGTTTTTCGGCATTGTGGATTTAATTCTGAACTTGCTACTCGATGGGCATTGCCGGGACTGCGTGCGCACCGGTAAAGATTATTATGGTATTGAGGTAGGTTTAAGACACATCTCACATTAGTGAGGGCACCGGTGGAAGACACGTCTCCTGGGCTCACTATTTATTAAGTTGTTGTCGAGGATCAGTTATTGAGATACGTCACACCGAAACGACAATGGATTTAGAATTGTGGTTTACTGTTTCATTGATAATCCATAATGAATAAATGATTTATTAAACGTTTTAATGGTTTTTCACTTAATAAATGTAAATGGTTATATAAACTCTACTAAGTACATCTGACCCCGTTGTTTTCACAAATTTTCCGGGTTTATGATTTGAGCATTGGTCGATCTCCGTTTCTTCATTTCTCGGAGGTTCTTTAAAAGACTCGAACTATTTTAAACTCTTAGACCGCAGTAGTAGTATCAGATTGTTATGTCTTAGTCATACATTTATGTTTTAGACTATTGCTTGTTGGAATGGTCCAACTATTACTTTATTGCTTTTGGCATGATTATAGTGTTTTATGGTATTTATATATATTGCCATGCTATTGCAGTTTATTTGAATTTAAGCATACTCTAAATATATGTTACTTATATGTACTGCTAGACTAGGCTGAAGTCTCCGTTGCCCCCGAGCATGTGATTTTATGCAGGTACATAGTTGTTAATGATATTTAAATGTTATCCGCAAGGCTTGCTACGGGTTTTGATACAACCATACCCATACCCTAGCGCTAGTCACTATTCATGAAAATGGGTCGTGACAAAATGTTTCAACTTTTTAGCGATTTAAGACAAACGTTTACAAACGTTACGAAAACAATCATTTTTAGCGATTTAAGTCAAACGTTTACAAACATTACGAAACAAATCCAAACGTTTCCCCTTTTTAGCGATTTAAGACAAACATTTAAAACGTTAAGAAACTAATCTAAACGTTTAAAACGTTACAAACATTACGAAACAAATCGAAATGTTTCACCTTTTTAGCGATTTAAGCCAAAAGTTACGAAACAAATCCAAGCGTTTTATATTTTTAGCGATTTAAGCCAAACGTTTACAACCGTTACGAAACAAATCCAAACGTTTCACCTTTTTTAGCGATTTAAGCCAAACGTTTACAGACGTTTCAAAACAAATTCAAACATTTCACCATTTTAGCATTCGAAGCCAAATGTTTAAAACATTACGAAATAAATCCAAATGTTTCCCATTTTTAGCAATTTAAGCCAAACGTTTACACACGTTATGAAACAAAACCAAACGTTTCGCCGATTTAGCGATTTAAGCCAAACGTTTACAAATGTTACGAAACAAAACCAAACGTTTCAACTTTTTAGCAATTTATGCCAAACGTTTACAAACTTTACGAAAGGAAATCAAAATGTTTCATCTTTTCAGCGATTTAAGACAAACGTTTAAAACGTCTCGAAAGAAATCCAAGCGTTTCACCTAATTAGCGATTTAAGCCAAACAATTAAAACGTAGGAAACAAATCCAAACATTCAAAATGTTAAGAAAAAAATTCAAACGTTTAAAACGTTATGAAAGAAATCCAAACGTTTAACATTTTTAGCGATTTAAGCCAACCGTTTACAAACGTTACGAAACAAATCCAATGTTTCGTAACGTTATAAAAGTTTTGATTAGTTTCTTAACGCTTTAAACGTTTGACTTAAATCCCTAAAAAGGGGAAACATTTGGATATGTTCGTAACATTTGTAAACGTTTGGATTAAATCGCTAAAAATGTGAAACGTTTGGTTTTGCTTCGTAACGTTTGTAAACGTTTGGCTTAAATAGCTACAAATCCAAATGTTTGGGTTTGTTTCATAACGTTTTAAACATTTGGATTAGTTTCGTTACATTTTAAACATTTGTCTTAAATAGCTAAAAAGGTGAAAAGTTTGGATTTGTTTCGTAATGTTTTAAACGTTTGGCATAAATCGCTAAAAAGGGGAAACGTTTGGATTTCTTTTGTAATGTTTTAAACATTTGGATTTGTTTTGTAACATTTTTAACGTTTTGCTTAAATCGCTAAAAAGGTGAAACGTTTGGTTTTGTTTCGTAACATTTGTAAATGTTTGGCTTAAATCGCTAAAAATGTGAAACTTTTGGATTTGTTTCATAACGTTTTGAATGTTTTGCTAAAATCACTAAAAAGGTAAAACGTTTGGATTTCTTTCGTAATGTTTTAAACGTTTGGTTTGGTTTTTTAACGTTTGTATTAGTTTTGTAACATTTTTAACGTTTGGTTTAAATCGATAGAAAGGTGAAACGTTTGGGTTTGTTTCGTAAGGTTTTAAACGTTTGGCTTCAATCGCTAAAAAGGTGACACGTTTAATCGTTTGGCTTCAATCGCTAAAAAGGCGAAATGTTTTGTTTTGTTTCGTAACATTTGTTTACAAACGTTACGAAACAAATCCAAATGTTTAAAACGTTACAAAACCAATCCAAACGTTTCACCTTTTTTGTAATTTAAGCCAAATGTTTACAAATGTTATAAAACAAATCCAAACGTTTAAAATGTTACAAAACCAATCCAAACATTTCACATTTTTATCCATTTAAGCCAAACATTTAAAAACGTTACGAAACAAATCCAAACGTTTCACCTTTTTATCGATTTCAGCCAAACATTTAAAACGTTACGAAACCAATCCAAACATTTAAAACGTTACGAAACCAATCCATACGTTTACAAATGTTACGAAACAAATGCAAATGTTTGGATTTGTTTTTTAACGTTTGTAATTGTTTGGATTAAAAATGTGAAACTCTTGGATTTGTTTCGTAACGTTTGTAAATGATTGGCTTAAATCGCTAAAAAGGTGAAACATTTGGTTTTTCTTCGTTACTTTTTATACATTTGGCTCAAATTGCAAAAAAGGTGAAACGTTTGGATTTGTGTCGTAACATTTGTAAACGTTTGGATTTGTTTCGTAACATTATAAACGTTTCGATATGTTTCGTAACGTTTATAAACGTTTCGCTTAAATCGCTAAAAAAGTGAAATGTTTTGATTTGTTTCGTAACATTTTAAACGTTTAGATTGGTTTTGTAACGTTTTAAATGTTTGGCTTAAATCACTAAAAAGGGGAAACGTTTGGATTTGTTCCGTAACATTTGTAAACGTTTGGCTTAAATCGCTAAAATGGTGAAACGTTTGGATTGATTTCGTAATGTTTTAAATATTTGGATTGGTTTTGTAACGATTTAAATGTTTGGCTTAAATTTCTAAAAAGGTGAAACGTTTAGATTTGTTTCTTAACGTTTTAAACATTTGGATTCGTTTCGTAACGTTTTAAACATTTGGCTTAAATTGCTAAAAAGGTGAAACGTTTGGTTTTGTTTCGTAATGTTAATTAACGTTAGGCTTCAATCGCTAAAAAGTTGCAACGTTTGGTTTTGTTTCGTAACGTTTTAAACTTTTAGCTTCAATCGCCAAAAAGGATAAACGTTTAGATTTGTTTCGTAATGTGTTAAACCTTTGGATTGGTTTCGTAACATTTTAAACGTTTGGCTTAAATCGCTAAAAAGGTGAAATGTTTGGGTTTGTTTCGTAAAGTTTTCAACGTTTGGATTGGTTTTGAAACGTCTTAAACTTTTGGTTTAAATAACTAAAGAGGTGAAACCAAACGTTTGGATTTGTTTCGTAACGTTTTAAACATTTGGATTTGTTTCGTAACATTTTAAATGTTTGGATTTGTTTCGTAACGTTTTAAACGTTTGGATTTGCTTCGTAACGTTTTAACTATTTGAATTGGTTTTGTTACGTTTTAAATGGTTGGTTTAAATCGCTAAAGAGGTGAAACATTTGGATTTGTTTCGTAACGTTGGTTAACGTTTGGCTTAAATCGCTAAAAAGGTGAAAAATTTAGATTTGTTTCGCAACGTTTTATACGTTTGGATTGGTTTCGTAATGTTTTAAACATGTGGCTTAAATAGCTAAAAAAGGGGCAACGTTTGGTTTTATTTCGTAGCGTTTGTAAACGTTTGGCTTAATCGATAAAAAGGTGTACGAAACAAATACAAACGTTTGAAAATGTTTGGCTTAAATCGCTAAAAATGGGAAATGTTTGGATGTGTTTCGTAACATTTTAAACGTTTGGCTTAAATCGCTTAAAAGGTGAAACGTTTGGCTTAAATCGCTAAAAAGTTGAAACGTTTGGTTTTGTTTTGTAACGTTTGTAAACATTTGGATTAAATTTCTCAAAAGGTGAAATGTTTGGATTTGTTT
Organism: Mercurialis annua; assembly: GCF_937616625.2. NCBI lineage: Eukaryota > Viridiplantae > Streptophyta > Magnoliopsida > Malpighiales > Euphorbiaceae > Mercurialis > Mercurialis annua. The sequence continues at coordinate 42,253,920 of NC_065572.1, forward strand.
CGTAACGTTTGTAAACGTTTGACATAAATCGATAAAAAGATGAAATGTTTGGATTTGTATTGTAACGTTCGTAAATGTTTGGCTTAAATCACAAAAAAGGTGAAACGTTTTGATTGGTTCAAACGTTTTAAACGCTTGGCTTAAATCGCTAAAAAGGTGAAACGTTTGGATTTGTTTTGTAACGTTTGTATATGTTTGGCTTAAATCGCTAAAAAGGTGAAACGTTTGGATTTGTTTCGTAACGTTTGTAAACGTTTGTCTTAAATCGCTAAAAATATGAAACGTTTGGATTAAATAGCTAAAAAGGTAAAACGTTAGGATTTGTTTTGTAATGTTTTAAACGTTTGGATAGGTTTTGTAACATTTTAATCGTTTGGCTTAAATAGATAAAAAGATGAAACGTTTGGTTTGTTTCGTAACGTTTTAAAAGTGTGGATTTGTTTCGTAATGTTTTGAACATTGGGCTTAAATAACTAAAAAGGTGAAACATTTGGCTTTCTTTTGTAACGTTTGTAAACGTTTAGATTTGTTTCATAACGTTTTAAACGTTTGGATTTGTTTCACAATTTTAGCGATTTAATCCAAACGTTTGGATTTTTTCGTAACGTTTTACACGTTTTGATTTGTTTTGTAATGTTTGTAAAGGTTAGGCTTAAATCTCTAAAAAGGTGACACGTTTGGATTTGTTTCGTAACGTTTTAAACGTTTGGATTGGTTTCGTAGCATTTTAAATGTTTGGCTTCAATCGCTAAAAAGGTGAAACGTTTGGATTTGTTTCGAAAAGTTTGTAAATGTTTGACTTAAATCGCTAAAAAGGTGAAACGTTTGGTTTTGTTTCGTAATGTTTGTAAATGTTTGGCTTAAATTGCTAAGAAGGTGAAACACTTGGATTTGTTTCGTAACATTTGTAAACGCTCGGATTTGTTCCGGAAACGTTTGGTTTTATTTCGTAACATTTGTAAACGTTTGGCTTAAATTGCTAAAAAGGGGAAACGCTTGAATTTATTTCGTAAACATTGGCTTATATTTCTAAAAAGGTGAAACGTTTTAAACATTTTTAGCGATTTAAGCCAAATCATAACGTTTAAAACAACATGAAACGAATCCAAACGTTTCCCATTTTTAGCGATTTAAGCCAAATGTTTACAAACGTTACGAAACAAATCCAAACATTTCACATTTTTAGGGATATAAGCCAGAAGTTTAAAACGTTACGAAATAAATCTAAACGTTTTGCCTTTTTAGCGATTTAAGCCAAACGTGTACAAAGTTACGAAACAAATCCAAAAGTTTCACCTTTTTAAAGATTTAAGACAAAGATTTAAAACTTTACGAAACCAATCAATACGTTTAAAATTTAACGAAACAAATCCAAACGTTTAAAAACGTTTAAAACGAATCCATATGTTTAAAAAAATCTGAAACAAATCCAAATGTTTCCCCTTTTTAGCAATTTAAGAAAAACGTTTACAAACGTTGCGAAACAAATCCGTAAGTTTCACATTTTTAGCGATATAAGCCAAACATTTACGAACGTTACGAAACAAATCCATACGTTTCACCTTTTTAGCGATATAAGCCAAACGTTTACAACCCTTACGAAACAAATCAAACGTTTCACCTTTTTTGCGATTTAAGCCAAATGTTTATAATCATTTCAAAACAAATCCAAACGTTTCACCTTTTTAGCAATTTAAGCCAAACATTTGAAATGTTATGAAACCAATCCAAACGTTTCACCTTTTTAGCGATTTAAGACAAACGTTACAAAACCAAACCAAACGTTTCACCTTTTTAGCGATTTAAGCCAAACGTTTGGATTTGTTCAGTAATGTTTGAAACGATTGGCTTATATCGCAAAAAAGGTGAAAACGTTTGGCTTAAATTGCTAAAAAGGTAAATCGTTTGGTTTTGTTTCGTAATTTTTGTAAATGTTTGACTTAAATCGCTAAAAATGTGAAACGATTGGATTGGTTTTGTAACGTTTGGCTTAAATCGCTAAAAATGTGAAACGTTTGGATTTTTTTCATAATATTTTTAACGTTTGGATTGGTTTTGTAATGTTTTAAACTTTTGGCTTAAATTGCTAAAAATGTGAAACGTTTGGATTTGTTTCGTAACATTTGCAAACATTTGGCTTAAATTGCTAAAAAGGTGAAACATTTGGATTTGTTTCATAACGTTTGTAAACATTTGGCTTAAATCGCTAAAAAGGTGAAACATTTAGATTTGTTTTGTATCTTTTGTAAACGTTTGGCTTAAATTGCTAAAAATGTGAAACGTTCGGATTTGCTTCGTAACGTTTGTTAACGTTTGGCTTAAATCGCTAAAAAGGTGAAACTTTTGGTTTTGTTTCGAAACGTTTGTAAACATTTGGACGTTTGGATTGATTTCGTAACGTTCTGAACCTTTGGCTTATATCGCTAAAAAGGTGAAACGTTTGGATTTGTTTCACAACGTTTGTAAATGTTTGGCTTAATTCGCAAAAAAGGTGAAATGTTTGACTTAAATCGCTAAAAAGGTGAAACGTTTTGTTTTGTTTCGTTACGTTTTAAATGTTTGGATTGGTTTCGTAACGTTTGTAAACGTTTGGCTTAAATTTCTAAAAAGGTGAAACGTCCTCTTTAGCAATTTAAGCCAAACGTTTGGATTCGTTTCGTAATGTTTGGCTAAAATTGCTAGAAGGGTGAATCATTTGGATTTATTTCGTACGTTTAAAACGTTACGAAATAAATTTAAATGTTTCCCCTTTTTAGCTATTGAAGCCAAACGTTTACAAACATTACGAAACTAATCCAAACGTTTCACCTTTTTAGCGATTTAAGCCAAACGTTGCGAAACAAAACAAAACGTTTCACCCTTTTAGCGATTTAAGCTAAACGTTTACAAATGTTATGAAACAAATCCAAACGTTTCACCTTTTTAGCGATATAACCAAAACGTTTAAAATGTTACGAAACAATTCCAAACGTCCAAATGTTTAAAAACGTTACGAAACAAAACCACACGTTTCACCTTTTTAGCGATTTAAGTCAAACGTTTACAAATTTTACGAAACAAATCCAAATGTTTCCCATTTTTAGCGATCGAAGCCAAACATTTAAAACGTTACAAAACCAATCCAAACGTTTAAAACGTTACGAAACAAATCCAAAAGTTTCATGTTTCATCTTTTTAGCGATTTAAGCCAAACGTTTACAAACGTTATGAAACCAATCCGAATGTTTCACTTGTTTAGTGATTTAAGCCAAACGTTTATAGCTGTTACGAAACAAATTCAAAGGTTTCACCTTTTTAGCAATTTAAACCAAACATTTACAAATGTTACGAAACAAATCCAAAAGTTTCACCGTTTTAGCGATTTAAGCCAAACGTTTAAAACGTTATGAAACAAAACAAAACATTTCACCTTTTTAGCGATTTAAGCCAAATGTTTACAAACGTTATGAAACAAATCCAAATGTTTCACCTTTTTAGCGATTTAAGCGAAACTTTTGAAACGTTACAAAACAAAACCAAACGTTTCACCTTTTTAGCGATTTAAGCCAAACGTTTTGAAACAAAACCAAACGTTTCACTCTTTTAGCAATTTAAGCACAAATTTTACTAACGTTGCAAAACCAATCCAAAAGTTTAAAACGTTACGAAACAAATTCAAATGTTTCACCTTTTTAACGATTTAAGCCAAACATTTACAAACGTTATGAAACAAACGTTTGGCTCAAATCAATAAAAATGTGAAACGTTTGGATTTTTTTCGTAAAGTTTGTAAACATTTTGTTTAAATTGCTAAAAAGTTGAAATGTTTGGATTTGTTTCTTAACGTTTGTAAACGTTTGGCTTAAATCGCTAAAAATATAAAACGTTCGATTTATTTCATAATGTTCTTAACGTTTTAAACGTTTGGATTGGTTTCGTAACGTTTGTAAACGTTTATCTTAGATCGCTAAAAAGATAAAACGTTTGGATTGGTTTCCTAACATTTACAAACGTTTGTCTTAAATTGCTAAAGAGGGGAAACATTTTGATTTGTTTTGCAACGTTTGTAAACGTTTGGCTTCAATCATTGAAAAGGGAAAACGCTTGGATATGTTTTGTAACGTTTTAAACGTTTTGATTTGTTTCCTAACCTTTTAAATGTTTGGCTTCAATCGCTAAAAAGGTGAAACGTTAGGATTTCTTTCGTGACGTTTTAAACGTTTCAATTTAATTCGTAACATTTGTAAACGTTTGGATTAAATTGCTAAAAAGTGTAAATGTTTGGTTTTGTTTCGTAAACAAACGTTACGAAATAATCAAAACGTTTAACCTTTTTAGCGTTTCAACTTTTTAGCTATTTAAGCAAACATTTAAAACGTTACGAAACCAATCCAAACGTTTAAAACGCTATGAAACAAATCCAAACGTTTAATATTTTTAGCGATTGAAGCTAAACTTACAAACGTTACAAAACAAATCCAAACATTTAAAACATTACAAACAATTTAAACGTTTTCGCTTTTGATAAATTTAAGCCAAACATTTAAAACTTTATGAAACCAATCCAAACATTTCAAACAAATCCAAACGTTTCACCTTGTTTTGTACCGTTTGAAAACATTTGGCTTAAATTGCTAGAAAGGTGAAACGCTTGGATTTGTTTTTTAAAATTTTATACGTTTGGATTCGTTTCTTTGTAAAGGTTTGGCTTAAATCGCTAAAAAGGTGAAACGTTTGGATTTGTTTCATAATGTTTTAGACTTTTGGATTTGTTTTATAATGTTTTAAATGTTTGGATGTGTTTCGTAGTGTTTAAACGTTAGGATTGATTTCTAACGTTTTAAACGTTTGGATTTGTTTCATAACATTTGTAAATGTTTGGCTTAAAAGGTGTAACGTTTAGTTTTGTTTTGTAACGTTTGTAAACCTTTGGATTTATTTTGTAACGTTTGTAAATGTTTTCTTAAATGGCAAAAACGGTGAGATGTCTATATTTGTATCGTAACGTTTGTAAGCGTTTGGATTGGTTTCGTAACGTTTTAAACGTCTGGCTTAAATTGCTAAAAAGGTGAAACGCTTGGATTTGTTTCGTAACGTTTAGTTTTATTTCGTAACATTTAGTTTTATTTCGTAACGTTTGTAAACCTTTGGCTTAAATCCTAAAAAGTTTTAAACGTTTGGCTTAAACGTTATGTTTCCTAACATTTGTAAACGTTTTGATTGGTTTCGTAACATTTGTAAATGCTTGGATTTGTTTCGTAATGTTTTAAACGTTTGGATTGGTTTCGAAACGTTTTAAACATTTGGATTTGTTTTGTAACGCTTTAAACGTTTGGATTAAATCGATAAAAAGGTGAAACGTTTCAATTTGTTTTGTAACGTTTGTAAACGTTTGGCTTAAATCGCTATAAATGTCAAACGTTTTAATTTGTTTCATAACGTTTTAAACGTTTGGATTGGTTTCATAACGTTTTAAACGTTTGGATTGGTTTCATAACATTTTAAACGTTTGGATTGGTTTCGTAACGTTTAAACGTTTGCCTTAAATAGCTAAAAAGGTGAAACGTTTGGATTTGTTTCATAACGTTTTAAACGTTTGGCTTAAATGGCTAAAAAGTTGAAACGTTTGGATTTGTTTTGTAATGTTTGTAAACGTTTGGCTTAAATCGCTAAAAAGGGGAAACGTTTGGATTTGTTTCGTAATGTTTTAAACGTTTGGATTGGTTTTGTAACGTTTGTAAATGTTTGGCTTAAATTGCTAAAAAGGTGAAACATTTGGATTTTTCCGTAACAAGCATTTAAAACGTTACAAAATCAATCCAAACGTTTACAAACGTTACGAAACAAATCCAAATGTTTCACCTTTGTTGCGGTTTAAGAAAAACGTTTACAAACGTAACAAAACAAATCCAAACATTTCACATTTTTAGCGATTTAAGCCAAACAAACGTTACGAAACAAATCCAAACGTTTTACCTTATAGCGTTTAAGCCAAACCTTTGGCTTAATTTGCTTCGTAACGTTCACAAACGTCACAAAAAAAATTAAACGTTCCACCTTTTTAGCGATTTAAGCCAAATGTTTACAAACGTTACAAAACAAAACCATTTTTAGAGATTTAAGCCAAACGTTTAAAACGTTACGAAACCAATGCAAACGTTAAAAACGATACAAAACAAATCCTAACTTTTCACCTTTTAGCTATTTAAGCCAAACGTTTAAAACGTTTTGAAACCAATCTAAACGTTTAAAAAATTACGAAACAAATCCAAACATTTAACATTTTTAGCAATTGAAGCCAAACGTTTACAAACGTTACGAAACTAAGCCAAACGTTTAAAACGTCACGAAAAAAACAAAACGTTTCACCTTTTTAGCGATTTAAGCTAAACATTTACAAACATTACAAAACAAATCCAAACGTTATGAAACCCAAAACGTTACGAAACAAAACCAAACGTTTAAAACGTTATGAAACAAATCCAAACGTTTCACTTTTTTAGCGATTTAACCAGACGTTTCACCTTTTCACTTTTTTAGTGATCTATCCAAACGTTTCACCTTTTTTAACAAAGCCAAAAGTGTTACGAAACAAATCCAAACGTTTCACCTTTTTAACGATTTAAGTCAAAAGTTTAAAACGTTACAAAATCAATCAAAAAATTTAAAACGTTACGAAACAAATCCAGATGTTTAAAATATTACGAAACAAATCCAAACGTTTCACCTTTTTAGCGATTTAAGCCAGACGTTTACAAACTTTACGAAACAAATCCAAACGTTTTCCCTTTTTAGCGGCTTAGGCCAAACGTTTAATACGTTACGAAACCAATCCAAACGTTTAAAGTGTTACGAAACAAATCGTAACGTTTCACTTTTTTTGCTATTTAATCCAAACATTTACAAATGTTACAAAATCAATCGAAATGTTTAAAACGTTACGAAATAAATCCAAACGTGTAATACCCCGTATTGTTCTCTTTATTATTTTTATTTTAATTTTAATTTTATTTGAGTCGTTCGTTGATTCGATCATGTTTCGATTCGTGTTTGGTTTGTGTTATTAATATTTTTTTAAAAGGAAAAAGGAAAAAGAAAAGGAAGAAAGTGAACATATTAGCCATGCATGCACTTATTCATTCATTCCCACGTAAAAGCCCATTTTTGAAACAGAAGCAAAAAGTGAAGTTGGTTATAGTAGCAACGCAACAACTGTTACGTTTATTTTCCTTATTTATTTCACGTTCTAAAACCCAATTTGTCTTCCACTCAATTCCTTTTAACCCTAGCCATCATTAATAGCTTAAAACCTAGGGAGATCATCGTCCATATCATCCTCAAAGTTCTTGTGAAATTGGTAAGAAACTATCATTCATATTTTTCAGTTTGTTTATAAATCGATACCTTCGTTCCTAAGCTTGTTCTCATTCGTTTTAGCGTCGTTTGGAGATCCGTCTCATCTTAGCGATAGTGGACTCAACCGTCTTCGAGTCCGAGCTTCATTTTCGTAAAACGATACGTTATTCATTCCGTTATAGCCGCCGCCGTTTTACCACTTTGGAGTTATTTTCAGTTTTGAGTTTATAATCGATACCTTCGTTTTTCAATTCGTTCTCCGTCGTTTTAGGATCAAATTTGGATCCGTCTCGTCCATATGAAAGTAGACTCATTCCTCTACGTTTCTACTTTTTGTTTTCCGTCAAACGCTACGTAAACTAATCTGCTATATCTGCCGCTGTTTCTTCGTTTTCATGCGTTCTATTCTTTTCTTTTAGCTATATTTATTTCTCGCATATACAAGTTGATTGTTGTGTTTGATTTTTTGCCTTCAAATGATTGATTAACTTATGTTTCCTTGTTCTTGATGGTTAAACTATGATGGCTTCGTTATTAAGTTCCCAAGCTAGTTGTTCTTTTGATTATTTGATGCTTTATCACAAAAATCTATACTGTTAGTTTGAAGTTCATAATATGGCTTCTATTTGTCTTGAATTTCTTCGGTTTTGATTTGATTATTTGGATTTGTCATTCATTATACTTCGTTGTGCGTTTTGGTCTCTCAGTGTTGCTTTTACAAATTAATTTGAGTTATGTTAAATTAGTTGTATTGAATTTGATATACAAATTAATTTGAGTTATGTTAAGTTGGTCCTCATAAAATGATTATGTTCATGATGTGTGGGTATAGAATATGGCGGTAATTTTTGATTCAAATAGTAATATGATTTGATGTCTTTTGGTTGGTTTGCAATGGTTAGTGCAATTATATGATTGCTTCATTTTAATGGGTTATGGAATCATTAATATGTTGGCCTATGACTAATCATGTTTTTTCCACTAAAATTACTCATAAATGGTGTTTAAATTTTAGGTAATAAATTATTATTCTTAAATCATTTTAATTATTATAATTCAAAAACGATATTTATAATTTATAATTACTCAGGTAATTATTATATTTTTGGAAATATTGACTCGACGTGCCAATTTGATGTTTTAGATTTTGAACGTTTTCTTAACTTATTTTAGTTAAATAATTTACGATAACTATTAGTTACTTGTATTATAAGATATTGAATTCCATTTTTATTATGATTCTTTATTTTATTAAAATTATTATTCTTGAAATTATAAATTATGGTTTATATTTTATATAAAATATTTGGATCGGGTTAGACTTGGGTTACCCGACATGTGAGGTAGCTTGGTAGTTATCGGTAATTTGGCTAACCCACTATTTGGAAATTGATTTAATTTATTATTTAAATTATATTTGAATAATATTTTCCGAAACGGATTTTAAAGCTAGAACTCAATAAACTTATATTATTTGGGCATTATAATTTATTTTAGTATTGTACTACTCTGACTTTGCTTTACATTGAATTGTCGTTTGTGCTAGTCATATGTGGTGTCTAGTACTCTCCAGAGTTAGAGTCTGTTTTTAATTTAAATTTATTACCTTGTCTAGACCCGTCGACTGTTCGTACTTCAGAGGCGAACTAGAGTTAGATTGCTTGTCATGTTTCACGTGGAATAGCAAGCGGTGAGTTTATATCTCTATTTACCTCTTTATTAAGCAAATATTATATTTTGTATATGTAAATGTATAAATAGCTTTTCGAACTGTTTTTCGGCATTGTGGATTTAATTCTGAACTTGCTACTCGATGGGCATTGCCGGGACTGCGTGCGCACCGGTAAAGATTATTATGGTATTGAGGTAGGTTTAAGACACATCTCACATTAGTGAGGGCACCGGTGGAAGACACGTCTCCTGGGCTCACTATTTATTAAGTTGTTGTCGAGGATCAGTTATTGAGATACGTCACACCGAAACGACAATGGATTTAGAATTGTGGTTTACTGTTTCATTGATAATCCATAATGAATAAATGATTTATTAAACGTTTTAATGGTTTTTCACTTAATAAATGTAAATGGTTATATAAACTCTACTAAGTACATCTGACCCCGTTGTTTTCACAAATTTTCCGGGTTTATGATTTGAGCATTGGTCGATCTCCGTTTCTTCATTTCTCGGAGGTTCTTTAAAAGACTCGAACTATTTTAAACTCTTAGACCGCAGTAGTAGTATCAGATTGTTATGTCTTAGTCATACATTTATGTTTTAGACTATTGCTTGTTGGAATGGTCCAACTATTACTTTATTGCTTTTGGCATGATTATAGTGTTTTATGGTATTTATATATATTGCCATGCTATTGCAGTTTATTTGAATTTAAGCATACTCTAAATATATGTTACTTATATGTACTGCTAGACTAGGCTGAAGTCTCCGTTGCCCCCGAGCATGTGATTTTATGCAGGTACATAGTTGTTAATGATATTTAAATGTTATCCGCAAGGCTTGCTACGGGTTTTGATACAACCATACCCATACCCTAGCGCTAGTCACTATTCATGAAAATGGGTCGTGACAAAATGTTTCAACTTTTTAGCGATTTAAGACAAACGTTTACAAACGTTAAGAAAACAATCATTTTTAGCGATTTAAGTCAAACGTTTACAAACATTACGAAACAAATCCAAACGTTTCCCCTTTTTAGCGATTTAAGACAAACATTTAAAACGTTAAGAAACTAATCTAAACGTTTAAAACGTTACAAACATTACGAAACAAATCGAAATGTTTCACCTTTTTAGCGATTTAAGCCAAAAGTTACGAAACAAATCCAAGCGTTTTATATTTTTAGCGATTTAAGCCAAACGTTTACAACCGTTACGAAACAAATCCAAACGTTTCACCTTTTTTAGCGATTTAAGCCAAACGTTTACAGACGTTTCAAAACAAATTCAAACATTTCACCATTTTAGCATTCGAAGCCAAATGTTTAAAACATTACGAAATAAATCCAAATGTTTCCCATTTTTAGCAATTTAAGCCAAACGTTTACACACGTTATGAAACAAAACCAAACGTTTCGCCGATTTAGCGATTTAAGCCAAACGTTTACAAATGTTACGAAACAAAACCAAACGTTTCAACTTTTTAGCAATTTATGCCAAACGTTTACAAACTTTACGAAAGGAAATCAAAATGTTTCATCTTTTCAGCGATTTAAGACAAACGTTTAAAACGTCTCGAAAGAAATCCAAGCGTTTCACCTAATTAGCGATTTAAGCCAAACAATTAAAACGTAGGAAACAAATCCAAACATTCAAAATGTTAAGAAAAAAATTCAAACGTTTAAAACGTTATGAAAGAAATCCAAACGTTTAACATTTTTAGCGATTTAAGCCAACCGTTTACAAACGTTACGAAACAAATCCAATGTTTCGTAACGTTATAAAAGTTTTGATTAGTTTCTTAACGCTTTAAACGTTTGACTTAAATCCCTAAAAAGGGGAAACATTTGGATATGTTCGTAACATTTGTAAACGTTTGGATTAAATCGCTAAAAATGTGAAACGTTTGGTTTTGCTTCGTAACGTTTGTAAACGTTTGGCTTAAATAGCTACAAATCCAAATGTTTGGGTTTGTTTCATAACGTTTTAAACATTTGGATTAGTTTCGTTACATTTTAAACATTTGTCTTAAATAGCTAAAAAGGTGAAAAGTTTGGATTTGTTTCGTAATGTTTTAAACGTTTGGCATAAATCGCTAAAAAGGGGAAACGTTTGGATTTCTTTTGTAATGTTTTAAACATTTGGATTTGTTTTGTAACATTTTTAACGTTTTGCTTAAATCGCTAAAAAGGTGAAACGTTTGGTTTTGTTTCGTAACATTTGTAAATGTTTGGCTTAAATCGCTAAAAATGTGAAACTTTTGGATTTGTTTCATAACGTTTTGAATGTTTTGCTAAAATCACTAAAAAGGTAAAACGTTTGGATTTCTTTCGTAATGTTTTAAACGTTTGGTTTGGTTTTTTAACGTTTGTATTAGTTTTGTAACATTTTTAACGTTTGGTTTAAATCGATAGAAAGGTGAAACGTTTGGGTTTGTTTCGTAAGGTTTTAAACGTTTGGCTTCAATCGCTAAAAAGGTGACACGTTTAATCGTTTGGCTTCAATCGCTAAAAAGGCGAAATGTTTTGTTTTGTTTCGTAACATTTGTTTACAAACGTTACGAAACAAATCCAAATGTTTAAAACGTTACAAAACCAATCCAAACGTTTCACCTTTTTTGTAATTTAAGCCAAATGTTTACAAATGTTATAAAACAAATCCAAACGTTTAAAATGTTACAAAACCAATCCAAACATTTCACATTTTTATCCATTTAAGCCAAACATTTAAAAACGTTACGAAACAAATCCAAACGTTTCACCTTTTTATCGATTTCAGCCAAACATTTAAAACGTTACGAAACCAATCCAAACATTTAAAACGTTACGAAACCAATCCATACGTTTACAAATGTTACGAAACAAATGCAAATGTTTGGATTTGTTTTTTAACGTTTGTAATTGTTTGGATTAAAAATGTGAAACTCTTGGATTTGTTTCGTAACGTTTGTAAATGATTGGCTTAAATCGCTAAAAAGGTGAAACATTTGGTTTTTCTTCGTTACTTTTTATACATTTGGCTCAAATTGCAAAAAAGGTGAAACGTTTGGATTTGTGTCGTAACGTTTGTAAACGTTTGGATTTGTTTCGTAACATTATAAACGTTTCGATATGTTTCGTAACGTTTATAAACGTTTCGCTTAAATCGCTAAAAAGGTGAAATGTTTTGATTTGTTTCGTAACATTTTAAACGTTTAGATTGGTTTTGTAACGTTTTAAATGTTTGGCTTAAATCACTAAAAAGGGGAAACGTTTGGATTTGTTCCGTAACATTTGTAAACGTTTGGCTTAAATCGCTAAAATGGTGAAACGTTTGGATTGATTTCGTAATGTTTTAAATATTTGGATTGGTTTTGTAACGATTTAAATGTTTGGCTTAAATTTCTAAAAAGGTGAAACGTTTAGATTTGTTTCTTAACGTTTTAAACATTTGGATTCGTTTCGTAACGTTTTAAACATTTGGCTTAAATTGCTAAAAAGGTGAAACGTTTGGTTTTGTTTCGTAATGTTAATTAACGTTAGGCTTCAATCGCTAAAAAGTTGCAACGTTTGGTTTTGTTTCGTAACGTTTTAAACTTTTAGCTTCAAAAAGGATAAACGTTTAGATTTGTTTCGTAATGTGTTAAACCTTTGGATTGGTTTCGTAACATTTTAAACGTTTGGCTTAAATCGCTAAAAAGGTGAAATGTTTGGATTTGTTTCGTAATGTTTTCAACGTTTGGATTGGTTTTGAAACGTCTTAAACTTTTGGCTTAAATAACTAAAGAGGTGAAACCAAACTTTTGGATTTGTTTCGTAACGTTTTAAACATTTGGATTTATTTCGTAACATTTTAAGCGTTTGGATTTGTTTCGTAGCGTTTTAAACGTTTGGATTTGCTTCGTAACGTTTTAAATATTTGGATTGATTTTGTTACGTTTTAAATGGTTGGTTTAAATCGCTAAAGAGGTGAAACATTTGGATTTGTTTCGTAACGTTGGTAAACGTTTGGCTTAAATCGCTAAAAAGGTGAAAAATTTAGATTTGTTTTATACGTTTGGATGGGTTTCGTAATGTTTTAAACATGTGGCTTAAATAGCTAAAAAAAAGGGGCAACGTTTGGTTTTATTTCATAGCGTTTGTAACCGTTTGGCTTAATCGATAAAAAGGTGTACGAAACAAATACAAACGTTTGAAAATGTTTGGCTTAAATCGCTAAAAATGGGAAATGTTTGGATGTGTTTCGTAACATTTTAAACGTTTGGCTTAAATCGCTTAAAAGGTGAAACGTTTGGCTTAAATCGCTAAAAAGTTGAAACGTTTGGTTTTGTTTTGTAACGTTTGTAAACATTTGGATTAAATTTCTCCAAAGGTGAAATGTTTGGATTTGTTTCGTAACGTTTGTAAACGTTTGACATAAATCGATAAAAAGATGAAATGTTTGGATTTGTATTGTAACGTTCGTAAATGTTTGGCTTAAATCACAAAAAAGGTGAAACGTTTTGATTGGTTCAAACGTTTTAAACGTTTGGCTTAAATCGCTAAAAAGGTGAAACGTTTGGATTTGTTTTGTAACGTTTGTATATGTTTGGCTTAAATCGCTAAAAAGGTGAAACGTTTGGATTTGTTTCGTAACGTTTGTAAACGTTTGGCTTAAATCGCTAAAAATATGAAACGTTTGGATTAAATAGCTAAAAAGGTAAAACGTTAGGATTTGTTTTGTAATGTTTTAAACGTTTGGATAGGTTTCGTAACATTTTAATCGTTTGGCTTAAATAGATAAAAAGATGAAACGTTTGGTTTGTTTCGTAACGTTTCAAAAGTGTGGATTTGTTTCGTAATATTTTGAACATTGGGCTTAAATAACTAAAAAGGTGAAACATTTGGCTTTCTTTTGTAACGTTTGTAAACGTTTAGATTTGTTTCGCAACGTTTTAAACGTTTGGATTTGTTTCACAATTTTAGCGATTTAATCCAAACGTTTGGATTTTTTCGTAACGTTTTACACGTTTTGATTTGTTTTGTAATGTTTGTAAAGGTTAGGCTTAAATCTCTAAAAAGGTGAAACGTTTGGATTTGTTTCGTAACGTTTTAAACGTTTGGATTGGTTTCGTAGCATTTTAAATGTTTGGCTTCAATCGCTAAAAAGAAGAAACGTTTGGATTTGTTTCGAAAAGTTTGTAAACGTTTGACTTAAATCGCTAAAAAGGTGAAACGTTTGGTTTTGTTTCGTAATGTTTGTAAATGTTTGGCTTAAATTGCTAAGAAGGTGAAACACTTGGATTTGTTTCGTAACGTTTGTAAACGCTTGGATATGTTCCGGAAACGTTTGGTTTTATTTCGTAACATTTGTAAACGTTTGGCTTAAATTGCTAAAAAGGGTAAACGCTTGAATTTATTTCGTAAACATTGGCTTATATTTCTAAAAAGGTGAAACATTTTAAACATTTTTAGCGATTTAAGCCAAATCATAACGTTTAAAACAACATGAAACAAATCCAAACGTTTCACATTTTTAGCGATTTAAGCCAAATGTTTACAAACGTTAGGAAACAAATCCAAACATTTCACATTTTTAGGGATATAAGCCAGAAGTTTAAAACGTTACGAAATAAATCTAAACGTTTTGCCTTTTTAGCGATTTAAGCCAAACGTGTACAAAGTTACGAAACAAATCCAAAAGTTTCACCTTTTTAAAGATTTAAGACAAAGATTTAAAACTTTACGAAACCAATCAATACGTTTAAAATTTAACGAAACAAATCCAAACGTTTAAAAACGTTTAAAACGAATCCATATGTTTAAAACGATCTGAAACAAATCCAAATGTTTCCCCTTTTTAGCAATTTAAGAAAAACGTTTACAAACGTTGCGAAACAAATCCGTAAGTTTCACATTTTTAGCGATATAAGCCAAACATTTACGAACGTTACGAAACAAATCCATACGTTTCACCTTTTTAGCGATATAAGCCAAACGTTTACAACCCTTACGAAACAAATCAAACGTTTCACCTTTTTGCGATTTAAGCCAAATGTTTACAATCATTATAAAACAAATCCAAACGTTTCACCTTTTTAGCGATTTAAGCCAAACATTTGAAATGTTATGAAACCAATCCAAACGTTTCACCTTTTTAGTGATTTAAGACAAACGTTACAAAACAAAACCAAACGTTTCACCTTTTTAGCGATTTAAGCCAAACGTTTGGATTTGTTAAGTAATGTTTTAAACGATTGGCTTATATCGCTAAAAAGGTGAAAACGTTTGGCTTAAATATCTAAAAAGGTAAATCGTTTGGTTTTGTTTCGTAATGTTTGTAAATGTTTGACTTAAATCGCTAAAAATGTGAAACGATTGGATTGGTTTTGTAACGTTTGGCTTAAATCGCTAAAAATGTGAAACGTTTGGATTTTTTTCATAATATTTTTAACGTTTGGATTGGTTTTGTAACGTTTTAAACCTTTGGCTTAAATTGCTAAAAATGTGAAACGTTTGGATTTGTTTCGTAACATTTGCAAACATTTGGCTTAAATTGCTAAAAAGGTGAAACGTTTGGATTTGTTTCGTAACGTTTGTAAACATTTGGCTTAAATCACTAAAAAGGTGAAACATTTGGATTTGTTTTCTATCTTTTGTAAACGTTTGGCTTAAATCGCTAAGAATGTGAAACGTTCGGATTTGCTTCGTAACGTTTGTTAACGTTTGGCTTAAATCGATAAAAAGGTGAAACTTTTGGTTTTGTTTCGAAACGTTTGTAAACATTTGGATGTTTGGATTGATTTCGTAACGTTCTGAACCTTTGGCTTATATCGCTAAAAAGGTGAAACGTTTGGATTTGTTTCACAACGTTTGTAAATGTTTGGCTTAATTCGCAAAAAAGGTGAAATGTTTGACTTAAATCGCTAAAAAGGTGAAACGTTTTGTTTTGTTTCGTTACGTTTTAAATGTTTGGATTGGTTTCGTAACGTTTGTAAACGTTTGGCTTAAATTTCTAAAAAGGTGAAACGTCCTCTTTAGCAATTTAAGCCAAACGTTTGGATTCGTTTCGTAACGTTTGGCTAAAATTTCTAGAAGGGTGAATCATTTGGATTTGTTTCGTACGTTTATAACGTTACGAAATAAATTTAAATGTTTCCCCTTTTTAGCTATTGAAGCCAAACGTTTACAAACATTACGAAACTAATCCAAACGTTTCACCTTTTTAGCGATTTAAGCCAAACGTTACGAAACAAAACAAAACGTTTCACCCTTTTAGCGATTTAAGCTAAACCTTTACAAATGTTACGAAACAAATCCAAACGTTTCACCTTTTTAGTGATATAACCAAAACGTTTAAAATGTTACGAAACAATTCCAAACGTCCAAATGTTTACAAACGTTACGAAACAAAACCACATGTTTCACCTTTTTAGCGATTTAAGTCAAACGTTTACAAATGTTACGAAACAAATCCAAATGTTTCCCATTTTTAGCGATCGAAGCCAAACATTTAAAACATTACAAAACCAATACAAACGTTTAAAACGTTACGAAACAAATCCAAACGTTTCATGTTTCACCTTTTTAGCGATTTAAGCCAAACGTTTACAAACGTTATGAAACCAATCCGAACGTTTCACATTTTTAGTGATTTATGCCAAACGTTTATAACTGTTACGAAACAAATTCAAAGGATTCACCTTTTTAGCAATTTAAGCCAAACATTTACAAATGTTACGAAACAAATCCAAAAGTTTCACCTTTTTAGCGATTTAAGCCAAACGATTAAAACGTTATGAAACAAAACCAAACATTTCACCTTTTTAGCGATTTAAGCCAAATGTTTACAAACGTTATGAAACAAATCCAAGTGTTTCACCTTTTTAGCGATTTAAGCGAAACGTTTGAAACGTTACAAAACAAAACCAAACGTTTCACCTTTTTAGCGATTTAAGCAAAACGTTTTGAAACAAAACCAAATGTTTCACTCTTTTAGCAATTTAAGCACAAATTTTACCAACGTTGCAAAACCAATCCAAAAGTTTAAAACGTTACGAAACAAATTCAAATGTTTCCCCTTTTTAACGATTTAAGCCAAACATTTATAAACGTTACGAAACAAACGTTTGGCTCAAATCAATAAAAATGTGAAACGTTTGGATTTTTTTCGTAAAGTTTGTAAACATTTTGTTTAAATTGCTAAAAAGTTGAAATTTTTGGATTTGTTTCTTAACGTTTGTAAACGTTTGGCTTAAATCGCTAAAAATATAAAATGTTTCGATTTATTTCATAATGTTCTTAACGTTTTAAACGTTTGGATTGGTTTCGTAACGTTTGTAAACGTTTATCTTAGATCGCTAAAAAGATAAAACGTTTGGATTGGTTTCGTAACATTTACAAACGTTTGTTTTAAATTGCTAAAGAGGGGAAACATTTTGATTTGTTTTGTAACGTTTGTAAACGTTTGGCTTCAATCATTGAAAAGGGAAAATGCTTGGATATGTTTCGTAACGTTTTAAACGTTTTTATTTGTTTCCTAACGTTTTAAATGTTTGGCTTTTGCTTTTGTAATGTTTTACATGTACGGCTTAAATCACTAAAAAGGGGAAACGTTTGGATTGGTTTCTTAACGTTTTAAACGTTTGGATTTAATCGCTAAAAAGGTGAAACATTTGGATTTGTTTCGTAACGTTTGAAAACGTTTTTCTTAAATCGCTAAAAATGTGAAACGTTTGGATTTGTTTCGTAATATTTTAGACGTTTGGATTCGTTTCGTAACGTTTGGATTCAATCTCTAAACAGGTGAAACATTTGGTTTTGTTTTGTAATGTTTTAAACGTTTGGCTTAAATAGCTAAATAGGTGAAATGTTTGGAGTTGTTTCGTAACGTTTGTAAACATTTGGCTTAAATTGGTAAAGAGATGAAACATTTGGATTTTTTCTTAAGTTTTGGCTTAAATCGCTAAAAAGGTGAAATTTTTGGATTTGTTTTGTAACGTTTGGCTAAAATCGCTAAAAATGTTAAAAGTTTGGATTTGTTTCGTAACATTTGTAAACATTTGGCTTAAATCGCTAAAAAAGTGAAACGTTTGGATTTGTTTCTTAGCGTTTGTAAACATTTATCTTAAATCGTTGAAAAGGTGAAACGTTTGGATTTGTTCCGTAACGTTTTTGGTTTCGTAACGTTTGTAAACGTTTGTCTTAAATCTCTAAAAAGGTGAAACGTTTTGATTTGTTTCGTAATGTTTTAAACATTTGGATTGGTTTTGTAACGTTTTAAACATTTGACTTAAATTGTTAAAAATAAAAAATGTTTGGATTTGTTTCGTAAAGTTTGTAAACGTTTGGCTTAAATATCTAAAAAGGTGAAACGTTTGGATTGGTTTCGTAATGTTTTATACGTTTGGCTTAAATCACTAAAAAGGTGAAACGCTTGGTTTTGTTTTGTAACGTTTGTAAACGTTTGTCTTAAATTGCTAAAATGGGGAAACGTTTGGATTTATTTCATAACGTTTGTAAACGTTTGGCTTAAATGGCTAAAAAGGTTAAGCGTTTCGATTTGTTTCGTAACGCTTTAAACATTTGGATTGGTTTCGTGACGTTTTAATCGTTTGAAATTTTTTCGTAACATTTTAAACGTTTGGATTTGATTCGTAAAGTTTTAAACGTTTGGTATAAATCGCTAAAAAGGTGAAACGATTGGATTTGTTTCGTAATGTTTTAAACGTTTGAATTTGTTTCGTAACTGATAACTTGCGGAATGGCGGCGACTCCTTGATCCAGTGGTGGCTTCACAATCGTTCCTGAAAGGCACAATACAACCGTTAGAAGGGCGCCGGAAGGGGACTCCGGCAAACCGCTCCGACAGTCAAGTCAATAGGTATTTTAGTGAGAGAAAGAATAAGAAGTGAATAAGAGTTTTTTGTTGAGAGATAAAGAGAATTAACTTATTTACCTACTTTTTCTTAGCCTTTTATAGTATGTATTTGTTCCTCTTTGTCTGGGCCGACAAGTCTGATTTCATTATCTTTGTCTATGCAGATATTGTTTGGAATGTCAGGGTACTTTCTGACATATTTGTCTTTGTAATCAGTGAAAGGTAAACCCGGACAAAGCCGAGATGATGTTGCGATGTATGCTGCTCGGTGTATCCGAGATGGTGTTGCTATGTGTTTTACTCGTCTCACCGAGGTGGTCTTGTGGTGTGTCTTACTCGGTTGAGCCGAGATGGTGTTGTGGTGTGTCTTACTCGGTTTATGTTCTATTTTTTAGATTGTTCATCTGTGTTGTTATCACAAGTCCCCCCTAGTTTGTTCGGATATTTATGTCCGAGTTTTGTTTGATTTGGTATTTCTTGCTTGCTCGGTTTTGATCTTGCTCCGTCATCTCTTGGGTGTCTTTTGAATTGCTTTCTTATCTGATACGTTTCGATGACACGTGTCTTTCATTTAATTATGCCTGTTGACATCTGTTATCCACTAGCACATATATTGAGGCGTCGTTTTAGTTGCCCTGCTTCGGTTTCTATAAAAACCCTCATTTTTTCCTTTGCTTAGTTTTTTTTTTCCTTTCTTTGCTCTCGTTTCTTTCTTTTCTTTGCTTTGTTGGGGCCTACTTTTCTACTTTCGAAGATTTTCATCAGTAAGTTCTTCTTTTTCCTTTGTTTTGATCTTGTTTATTGTTATTTCTTCATCTTTTTTCCGTTTGTTCTTCGTGTTCTTGAGTGTTTGCTTTCTGGGTTAGTATAGTTGGGTGATTTGATTCATTTAGAGTTGTTTTTTCATCTCGGTTGAATAATGTCATATGAGGAGGATTCCCATAATGATTTTTTGGACGTTTACGATGATGGTGAGGGTGAGTCGGATGAGTGTACTTCAAGGGAGGGTTCGTTGACGTTCCCTGTATAAATAAGGTAGAGGAAATTGGTTTCTCAGAATCGACCTCTTCTGTTAAGCCAAGGCAAGTGAGGATGGAAACTACTTTTGCCGAGCTGAACCAGGGATATCTGGATTATCTTCTTTCTCAGATAAATTTACGTGAGGGGTATCGGTTTGCACTGTCTCCTCCCGGTCTGACAATAAACACCCCGGTTGATCCGTATTTTATAGTAATAAGCGTAGAACACCTTCATTCTGGTGTCCGCATTCCACTTCAGTCCGACTTAGTGGCCTTTTCGAAATTTTACAACATGTCTCTTAGTCAGTTTCACCCAAATGGCATTAGGCTTTCTTTGTCTTCGTCGGTTGTGTATCGACATAAGATTCCTTTCTCGGTTGAGTTTTTTGCTAGTATTTATGGTCTTATCTTTGGCGGTGCTTATGATTTTTCTACCTTCAAAATTCTTAAGTCCGAGCCTAGGCATGTTAAAGAGAAAGTATCTACCTCGGTTAAGAGGTTTAGGGAAGATTGGTTTCGGATTCATCACCCTACTGCCTTCGCCGACCTGCCTCGTCGGTGGTTGTGCACATCTCCCGTGACCCTTTTGAGATGGGACTCTGCTGGGAATGAGAACCATGTACTTCTGCAGGACGTTTTGAAGACGACTGGTCATATAAATACTTATACCCTTATACCGAAACTTCCTATTGCTAAGTTTGACCCGAAGCGGGAAGGTTGTTCTCGGTATTTGTTTTCTACTTGGTTTTTCCTTTGTATTACCTTGTATTGTTCTGGTGTTCTTATTGGTTTTTGTTTCGGTTTTGCAGTGTTTAATATGACTGTTTTCAACGTTGCTAGACGAAAAGGTTATGGTGTGGCTGCCAAGAACTCGTCATCTGCCGAGGTTGGTGTTGGAGGGAAAACTGCTGGGGAGAAAGCTGCTTCGGGGGCACAAGTTATAACCCCTGATAAACCATTGTCGACTGTGCCTCCTCCTTTCAAGCCTGTCAAAAGGAAGAACTTGGATAAGGGCAAAGAGCATTGCTCGGTGGCCGAGGTGAAGGGTGCCTCTACTCTTCCCTGTGGGTCTTATGTGGTTGTGGGGTTGGGAGCCTCTACATTTGTTGAGTCTGGGATGGACAAGGTTTCGTCTCCTTTCAAGAAGAAAGCCAAGATGGGTGATTCGGGAGTTAATCCGGTTGACACCGAAGATGTGAAGCTGACTCCTCGGTTTCTCGCTCGTAATTTGAAGTCTAAATTGATGGAGGACACCGTTGATTCGCTGACGACTTCAGTCTTCCTTGGGAAGACGGTGTCTCTTCCTCGGGATAGGGAAGCTCTTTATGCTACCCCTCAGAAAGACTTTCTTGATACGAGTGTATCTTTGTCCTTCCAGGTGTGTGTTTGATTTGATTGTTTCCGTTTTCCGTTTTTGTGTTTATTTTACTAAGTTTTTCTTATGTTGGTTTTCTTAGTTAATTAACCACCTGTTGGGAGCTCGGTCGTTCCAAGAAGACTTGTCTGCTCAGGCTTCGGATGATAGGGAGAAACTGACCACTGCCATTGCGGATCTGGAGAAGGAGCAGCTGCAGAGGGCGAATGTAGAGTCGGTTCTGGCTAGCAATACGGATAAATTCAATGCCAAGATTGAAAAGCTGAATAAGGAGATATTTGTCCTGATCAAGGAAAGGGACGAGCTCGCTCTTGCCAAGAATGCTTTTGATAAGGAGAAAGAGGAGCTTCGAGTGCAGCTGACCGAGACGTTCAATAAAGAGAAAACTGATTTTCAGAAGACCGTCGATGGTCATCATCAGAGTTATATGTGACTGCATGATATTCTTGATGACACTACCAAAGTGGTGGAGACTCAGCGAGATGATTTGATGGTGGAGTTTGCTCACCTTACCGATGCCATGGAAGATGATCTAAAGGAGCATGTTGGGCCGCTTCTCCGAGCTGATGTTGATCCGTCTTTTTTGTATCTTGACATGGATGGCATGTACCAAAAGCTTCAAACCGAGCAAAAACTTGCCGAGGAAAAAGTGAAGGAGTTGAATGCTGAGGAACAGGTGTTGAGGATTTTGCGGCCGAGCTGCGGAGAGAGCTTGAAGATGATGCCGTTCCCTCTAAGGATGAAGTTTCGACTCAGGGCACTGATGTCGCTGTGACCGAGAAGGTTGATGTTGCTGGGACCGAAGTAGCTTGTGTTGTTATACAGAAAAAAGCTGATGTTGTTGCTACTTCGTCTCCAACTTTGTTATTGGAGGTTCGGCATGATGAGGAGGCCGGTTTGAATGAAAATTGTGGTACTTCTTCTGGGACTGGTTTGTCAGTTCACGAGCACGTCAGTAATGTTGTACTAGAGTAGGCTTGTACTGTGTAAACAATTTTTGGTTAATATATTGGTGTTGAGGGTGTTTGATTATTGTGTCTTCCTCGCCTTCTGATCTTTGTTATGATTTATGTTTTATGCTTTTGATATGTATTCGTCTGTGATTCTTTTATTTTTTGCATTTTCATTAAGTTACTTGTTTTAATATTTTTTTCAAGTTATGACGTTGCTCGGTTAAAGTGACTTGTTTTGACTTGTTTTAAGCTATGGCTTAACTCGGTTACAGCGATTGCTTTGACCTGCTTTAAGCACTAGCTTAACTCGCTTAAAGTGATTGCTTTGACTCGGTTAAAGCGATTACTTCGTCTTGGTTTAAGCTATGGCTTAACTCGGTTAAAGTGATTGGTTCGACTTTTTTTTAAACTATGGCTTAACTTGGTTAAAGCGATTGCTTCGTCTTGGTTTAAGCTATGGCTTAACTCGGTTAAAGCGATTGCTTCGACTCGGTTAAAGCGATTGCTTCGTCTTGGTTTAAGCTATGTCTTAACTCGGTTAAAGCGATTGCTTTGACTTGTTTTAAGCTATGGCTTAACTCGGTTAAAGCGATTGTTTTTTTCTTGGTTTAAGCTATGGCTTAACTCGGTTAAAGCGATTGCTTCGACTTGTTTTATGCTATGGCTTAACTCGGTTAAAGCGATTGCTTTATCTTGGTTTAAGCTATGGCTTAACTCGGTTAAAGCGATTGCTTCGACTTGTTTTAAGCTATGGCTTAACTCGGTTAAAGCGATTGCTTCATCTTGGTTTAAGCTATGGACACATTTTGTTTCTTTTCTTCTTTCTGTTATTGATAGGGGAAAAACTTGCATTCTAGCCTACAACCGATTTTGACTTGAATGCAAGTGAAAAAACCCCTGACAGACTCGATAACCTGAGTGTTGTCTACTGATAGAATCTTTTAAGAACTATGGCATTCCAGGTTCTAGGTAAGTCTCGACCTGACAGATATGTTAGGTGATAGGCCCCTCCTTTCCCTACTTTCTTTACTTGGTAGGGTCCTTCTTAGTTTGCTCCGAGCTTGGATACCCCTACATTACCTCTTGCTATGTCGGCTCTTCGTAGTACTAGATCTCCTACCTCAAACGTTAGGGGTTTAACCCTTTTGTTATGATATGTTGTCATCCTCTACTTGTATGCTTCGATGTGCATCAGTGCCTGTTCTCTTCGTTCTTCTAGCAAATCAAGGCAAAATCTGGTGTTTTCTTCGTTTTGTTGCTCATCGAAGTATTGTACTCTGATGGTAGGCAAGCCTATTTCTACGGGTACCATTGCTCCACACCCATAGGTTAGGATGTATGGGGTTCTTCCTATGCCGGCCTTCGGCGTGGTTCTGTATGACCATAAAACACTGTGTAGCTCGTCGGCCCATCAACCTTTTGCCTCGTCCAGGCGCTTTTTCAATCCGTTAACAATGGTTCTGTTGGTTACCTCGGTCATCCCATTGGTCTGGGGTGGGTGACCAAGGTGAACCGTAGATCGATTCCCTTCTCAGTGTAGAAGTCTCTGAAATATTTTTTGTCGAATTGTTTACCGTTGTCGGTTATGATGATTCTTGGAATTCTGAAACGACAAATGATTTCTCTTCGGACAAAACTTCGCACTCGTGCTTCTGTTATGGTGGAGATAGCTTCGGCTTCCACCCATTTGGAGAAATGATCGACAGCTACTATCAAGAATCTCCTTTGCCCACTTGCTGTCGGGAAGGGGCCAACGATGTCAATACCCCATGTACTGAATGGCGAGGGTGTCACGACCCGATTCTCGGCGTCGAGACCGGCGCTAGGGAATGGGAGTGGTTGCTCCGAAACCCGTAGCAAGCCTTAAAAACACTTTAAAAATCACTTTAAATTTTTCGCGGAATTCAAAACACATTTTCGAACATTTTAAAATCTCCGTTTAAAAACGTTCCGATAAAATCATAATGAAACTTTACAATTAATTTCCTATTTAATTAATGTATTCAAGTTTCATACCCACTACACTGGGGTTAATAATGCATCTCATTATGCACACACCAACTCATTATGGTGATAACTGCATTTCACTATGCAGACCATTTTATTATGGATTTAAATGCATTTCATTATGAAAACACATTCGTTAAATTAAAACCGTTACTTTTCAATTACTGGTTATCGTTTTAACGCGTATTCCTCGAATACCGTCTTTTACAAAACCGATAACATGCAATCATGCATATAGCCACGCTGGGCCCCATATTATACACATAACATAGTTGCGTACAGTTTCCTTTACAGTGTATCTCAAAACTCCCGGTACTACCGTGTACCCGGGTTGCAACTATTTTCCAATACCTTAATGCATGTCGTTAAAATATATTATAATCGTGCGATGAAAACAAAACAGAGTTCATGCGTGGCAAACATCGCAAATACTGACATGCTAAGGCGTCTGTCTATCTATTCTACTGCATCTCTACAGATCAAGATAAGACCAAATACCATATACGCAAAACGAAGACTTCATGAATCAAAAAGATGAAGTCTTGTCCAGACACAGGCAATATTCCTGAAAAATAGTTCCACAACGTGGGTCAGATATACTGGTGAGTTTACAACTT
Source organism: Mercurialis annua (assembly GCF_937616625.2). Classification (NCBI taxonomy): domain Eukaryota; kingdom Viridiplantae; phylum Streptophyta; class Magnoliopsida; order Malpighiales; family Euphorbiaceae; genus Mercurialis; species Mercurialis annua. The sequence continues at coordinate 42,278,736 of NC_065572.1, forward strand.
ACAAACACACATTAAATAATTTAACCCGTTATAAAATAGTCATATTAAAATATTTAGTACTGGTTCAATCACAGAAACGTAATGATTTAAATGAAATGCCATTTCTAATCCATTTTCCTCTAAGTCTTCTTTCAGACTGAGATTTATAAACTAGTCGGCTGAACCCGTACATTCGCCCGACTTTAGTTTATTTTCCACTATCCTTTACAGTTCTAAACCTTTCTTTAGACTGTTTCCAACTTTTCTCATGAACTCAACGACCGATAACATTTAATGTTCCATGACGTCGTTAGTTCTTAAATCAATCGGCCGAACTCTATCGTTCCATCGCCGTTAACTTGTTCGGGGTTCTAGACCGTCGTCTTAGAAGCTCTCCCGCTATGTCTGGACCGTCGTCTCAGACTTCTAGACCGTCGTCTAGATTCACACAGTCCATTCCACTTTACATAAAAATAAATATGCATGCAATAACTAGTGATCACGTAGTCCTATTATAGCCCAAATAGGATGGCACATTTCGTAGACTCATTCCATAATAATTTTATTTACTCAAAATAAATATACGATATATTTAAAATGCTTTACGATATTAATTTTCCACATTAAAGTAATAATAATAATTTTATTACTTTAATATATGCATGTAATAATGCAAACTCACAGACTGTCGCTCCATAAATAATTAAATACGCCACGATGATCCACTATTAGCCACTCGGTCTATTCCAACCGGTGCTCCTTCAATTTGATCTGTCAATAGTTGACTTTCCGTCACATCTATATTCAGGAATCGTGTTAAGTCGATTTCAAAATAGAATTCTAAATCTATTACCGACCTCTAAACACGTAGCCACATAAATACGATATCATATCGTATACAAACAATCATCACATTAAAAACTTTTCACAAAACACTATCATTTTCGGTCGTTATTTCAACGTAACCGATTCACAATTCCTTCTCATTCTCGACTATTCGAGAATTACGAACCTACTCTATCGGGTTCGATTCAGGAAAACACTTGAAATAAATTCAAGGTTCATTCCACATCTATGGCCTTTCATAATTAATCACAAATAATTCTTTTTCTTTTATCTCTTTAATTAGTTTCACTAAACTAATCAAATTACCATATTTCCCTTTTATCACATTATCCTTATTCCATTAATTACCGAACTAATTAATAATATTTTAATTATTAAAATTCGAATTTACTTTCAATATTGGGTCTAACCATTTCATAAGACAATTAAAACAGCCCCTTATTGGCTTAAAATCCTCTTTTAGTTAAAATACTAAAATATCCTCAAACTTTTCAAAATTAACCATTTAGGTCCTTTCGTAAATCAACCGATTTTAAAAATCGACAAAATTACTTAAAATACCCAAAATCATTTTACTTCAGATTATTAACAATTATAACCTGGAAACTTTGGCTAACATACCATGTAGCCCCTCAAATTTGGAAAACTACAATTTTAACCCCAAAACTCTAGTTTTCGGCAAAAACATTCAAATCTTTCCAAAAATTACCAAAATCATTTAAAATCATTATACATCAGATTATGTACATCTATAATCTGAAATTTTGGTTAAAATACTGACTGGTCCTTTATTTTTACGAAAGTTACATTTTAACCCCTTAACTTTAAACTTTGACAATCATGTCCAAATCTAACAAAATTCAATAAACCATCAAATTCACATACACAAATTCTTATATATCCAGAAATCAAGTTCTCATTTAATTTCAATCAAATCCGTCATTTTAACCAATTATACAATTTAATCCCTTAACTTTTTAATTTGCTAATCATCTCCAAAATTAACAAAATTCACACCAACTTTTAACCATTCTCAATAAATCTAAGCATGAATATTTAACATGTATAATAAACCATGTAATTATGCTTTACAAAAATAATACCGAATTATCAAACAATTTTCATACAAATTATTAACAATTTTGACTAATAAAAATCAATATATTCGGCCTCCAATTTTTAACAATTCTACATTTTTTAAATACCAACACAAAATTAATTGCATCCACAACAATTCTAACAGACAACTATCCACCATAATTCCATATCAAAATTTCACTTTAACACATAAAAATTTCAAAATCATAATCTCTAAGGTATAACATTTTTTTTTTTTTCGATTCCCACTTGAAATTATAACATCTAAATTTTATTTTCAGATTTAATAAAATAAAATAATTATTAGATCTTTAACTTTTTTTTTATCAAGAGTTCAAGAACACTCTAAACCTCAAAATTTCATATTACAATTACTCATGAAATTTTCGGATTTTGTAAAACTCAAAAATCAAAGCTTTTATCTTAAGAACACCCAAATATACCATTTATCAAACAAACCATAACTTTGAAAAATATTTCAAAATTTCCGAAAACAACCAACACCCATAATTTAATTTAGACTATTTAATATTAAAATCCAATTGCATGTCAATTTTCTCTACTCAAATATTTTCTTAAGATTATATACTTTTAAAATCATAATCAAGTTTAGAACTTGAAATTATAATTATTTAAATCTTAGCTTATAAAATAACCATGATTCTTTAAAACTAATTAAGACCCATTTTTTTTATCATCTTAAAGATCATAAACTTGAAATAAAAATCAAGTTTTTAACTCTTAAAAAAAATCACCAACACAAACACTTGATTTACACAAACAAACAAGTAAAACATGAATAAAACTAACTATTTACATTTATATAGCATAAGAAATTACCTTTATTTTAAGTTGAGAAAAATGGAAGTTTGGAGTGTGGGTGAGTTTGGCCGAATACTTGGAGAAGAAAGGGATGAAATGTTTTGTTTTGGGTCTAAGATAGGCATGTGCATCTCTATTTTTATTTGAAATGGCTTAAAGTCATGTTTAGCCCCTGTATTTTTAATTGGACTAATTTATCATTTCTCCATAATTGATGCCACCTTGCTCATTTTTATTGTCCTAAAGCCACGTTACCTCACTAAAAGAAAAGCCACATGCCCTTTTCATTTATTTTATTTTTATATATAATTTATTAAATATTTTTAATTTAGAGTAAACTTGATTTCCAAGTTTTGTTCTCTACACATGACACATGTTTTAACATGTGTCATACTTTTATAAATTCCTTCTTCTTGCATGACACATATATCTACATGTGTCACAATCTCTACAACCCCTTTTTGTTTCCATGACACATGTATCTACATGTGTCACAACCCTTACACCCCATCTGTTCTCCTTTTAGTCTCTACACTATATTTTATAGTATATTTATTTTTATGATTAATTAAATACCGTTTTTTTAAAACAAATAAAATATGTTCTACCAATGCATCCACAAATATTTATTTTAGCTCTAAAAATCAAATTTCATATTTTAACCCATTTTAAATATTTACAAAATCCATTTTAAAATATTTTGCATTTATTTACGAAAAGGCCACTGCACATAACAAATCAATTTTCAAATAGCACGCAATCTATTTCTAACACGTAATCACATAATTCACACAATTTGACTCGATTAAAGCCTTAAATTGTCAAATTAATTTTTCTATTCCCGGCCTAAAAGTCAACGGGACTAATCTCACCGTCCGTTCTTTTAAGATTACATCCTTAAATTTTCGGGGTATTACAGAGGGACTTATTATCGGACTTTGCTCGTTTGTGGGTTGATGATGCACATTCTGGTGATATTGACATTTCTCGCATTTTTGTACCAAGCTTGCTGCATCTTGTGCCATTGTCGGCCAGTCGTAACCTTGTAATACCGCTTTTCGACAGAGTGCTAAATGGGAGATGTGGCTTCCACACATGTCTTCGTGTATTTCGGCTAAGACGTATTCTCCTTCTTCAACCGTGAGGCATCTGGACCATGGATGTGAGAATGACTTTCTGTATAGGGTGCCATCGCGGTATGAGAAGTGTGGTGCTCGGCGCTTCACCTTCCTTGCCTCTTTTTTATCCTCGGGTAGGCTTCCATTCTCCATGTATGATATGATTTGCTCCATCCATTGATCTAACAGGTTGATGAGGAATGTTGCCTCGGGATTTTGGATACTGCTGAAGTTTTGGATCGAGCATGGTATGACTGGTACTGTTTCTTTGGTTTTCCGGCCTTTGCCAATGTGTCTGCCTCTGTGTTCTCTTCTCTGGGTATTTGCTCTAATTCCCATTTTCCACCTTCTTCGGTAATTTTTGCGAGCAGCTCTTTAACTCGATCTACATATTTTTTCATTTCTGGATCTTTGACCTCAAATAATCCGAGTACTTGGTTAACCACCAGTTGAGAGTCACTCTGAATTTTGATGAACTCGGCCTTGACTACTGTCGCCATTCTCAATCCTCCTATTAGGGCTTCGTATTCTACTGAATTGTTGGTTGCCGGAAAATTCAGGTGGATTGAGTTTTGCATTTTTATATTATGTGGTCCTCTTAATATCATCCCTGCCCCTGCTCCGGCCATGTTTGGTGCTCCGTCTACTTGTAATATCCAGCTGACCAAGCCCTTGTCTACCTCGGTGGGTTGATTGTGTGTTGTTGTTTTGGCCACGTAATCTACTAGGATCTGAGCTTTCATTGTTGTTCTTGGTTCGTATTTGATATCGTATGATCCTACCATGACCGACTAGTTGATTAATCGTCCAGAGGTTTCTGGTGTTCCAAGCGTTTTTTTCAGGGGTTGGTTTGTTCGGACTACCACTGTGTGAGACTGAAAATACCTTTTGAGTTTTTCTACCGTTAATACCAGCGCAAATACAAATTTTTTGATGTTGCTATATCTGAGCTCGGGGCCTTTAAACACTCTGCTCGTGTAGTACACCGGTTTCTGCTCGGTTTCTTCTTCTTTTACAAGCACATATGCTACTGTTTTGTTGGTGACACTTATATATAAGTATAACACTTCTCCAACTTCGGGTCGCACGAGTAGTGGTGAACTTAGAAATTTTTTGTGCTCCTCAAAAGACTGTTGGCACTCTTCGGTCCACTTGAAGCTTTCCACATTTCTTAGTGTTTTGAAGAATGGGAGACATCTCTTGGCCGTCTTCGGGGCTTTCATGTCTATGATTGCTTTTGTTTTTTCCGGGTTTACCTTAATGCATTTTTGAGAGATGAGGTAACCGAGGAATTTCCCTGCCGGGACTCCGAAGGCACACTTGTCCGGGTTTAACTTGAGCTTGTATTTCTTTAGCTTGGTGAAAACGTCTTCTAGGTCTTTCGCGTGGTCTTCTACTTTTCTGGATTTGACGATGATTTCATCAACGTACACCTCCATGTTTCGACCGATCTGGTCCTTTGTCACGAACCAAATTATTGAGCCGAGACCGGCGCTAGGGAATGGGAGTGGTAGCTCCGAAACCCGTAGCAAGCCTAAAACCACTATTAATTTTTCGCATTTAAAATTATAATATCATATATAAACCTTTTTAGAAAACTCTTTTACATAATATAATTATAGATATTAAAATATCATATTACAGTTTACATTCAAAACTAACTATTTGAAATCCAGATGTCTATCTAATACTGACATCTACTGACTACTGCAGCTCTAGGAACTCATGCTTGTGCAAGTCCAATGACTTCTGGCACAATGGAGATGGTTTGTCTGATCCGACTCTGCTTACCTGCAAACATCAGAGTGAGGGGTCAGTATTTGGGAAAATACTGAGTGAGTTTGCAAGTTACTTATAGTATTATCAAAATATAGCGTTATACGCTTAATACATATATAAATTTATGATATAAGCAAACATTATTAATTTTCAAAGTGTGAGTCCAACTCACTAGATACGGGGACTTCCAGACTACACCGTAGCCGAGTGCTCACTCGTATCGAAATCATAAAGTGTGAGTCCAACTCACTGGTGGCCCAGCCACTGGTGGGCCCAGCCCACTAGATACGGGGACTTCCAGACTACACCGTAGCCGAGTTCACTCTCGTATCGAATTCATAACATATTATGCATAAACATATATTACCTTACTTCTTAATTACAAAGTCAGACACTCTAGACTGACTCACTAATGATCACACAGCCTATTGACACCCAATAGGTAGTTGGTCTCTTTGGACCGCACATTAGACATTCATCTTCAAACAATGAGTACAAGAAATTCATATAATCAAATCTATCAAACAAAACAGCTTATATGAGCAAATCATATAGATACGAGATATTTAATAATAATACTCGTAATATAAGAAAATAACTTTTATACTAATAATACGCGAAAGTAAATTTGCCACTCACAGTGACCGCTATCCAAAACTGCATTACTATAATCCCGCAAGCGTAAGCTCCATGCGTTGTCCAATCACATGCCCACTTCAGCTAAATGACTTGGTAGCTTGTCGGTACGTCAGTTACTTAATCGAGTTACCTATACGTTTAATCCATAAACGTGGGCTTAGTATTCAAACTCCTAAGTTATAAACTTAGGTTAACATAATCGTATTTCAAATACGACTCTTAACTTTGATAATCTCTTAATCACACCTTTCTTTTAAACGTCCTAGTTTACGTTTTGATATTCAATCGAATTACGGTTGATTACGCGACTTAAAATTGTCTGAAATCAAGTTTCCGCGTTGCGTCAGGGCTCTGGAAGCCAAAATCATCGATTTCCGCTAACGAGGGACTGCACGTTCGTGCAGCAGTGTACTGCACGTTCGTGAACGTGCAGTACGCTGCACGATCGTGCAGTTGCTGTGCTGCACGTTCGTGCAGCCTTTGGCTGCACGATGTGCAGCCCCGGGGTTCATTCCCCGGGCCATTTCCGACGTGCTACGACATGCTAAATCGATCCGTAACGCTTAATAACATCAAAAACTCAAGATTCAAGCTTAAAACGTCGAATTCAAACTCAAAATCATTAAAACGGTAAAACCGCTCGAAACCCTAAACCAAAACGTCAAGCTTACCTCGATTTGAAGCTTAAAGATGATAGGGAATTGAACTCTTAATCCATCGGCGCGAGAATTACTCGATTTGGACGAGAAACGGCGAAACCGCGACGGATCGTAATCGTTCGCCAAAAACCCTTCGTCTGATACTCTTTCCTTCTCTGATTCTCATCTTTCTCTTGATTCTTATATATATGTATTGGTCAAAAGATCATTTTGATTCCTCACTTCTTTAACTCATACCTTTTACTTTTAAACTTTCTAATTTAACTAAACGGTTAAATTATTCTTTTATACGTATTATTTATATCCACTTAAATAATACTTGGCCCGAAATTATTATTTTCCGTCAATACTCTTTGAATTGCTATTCTCGAGACTTACTTGGCTAATTTACGTTTTGGCCCTTGAACTTTTCAAAAGTTACAATTTAGCCCAAAACGTATCCGCATCCAAATTTTAAAAGGTCTCCGATTGACCCGAAACTTTTACCACATATACTATAAAACGTTTCGCGGACCTTGGCGAAATAATTTCCATTTTGAGTCATAGTGGCTAAATTACCACTTTAGTCCCTGTACTTTATTTTGCAACTTTCTTAACATACTTCCTTTCTAATTCCAATTCCAACTCTAGAATTGAAATATAACGTTAAATTCTTTGCTATAATCTCTTTTAATACCAATCTACTAAAACTTATTTATCTTACTTTTATCGGAAGGCTTTCCGATATCGCCACTCTGGCGACTCAAAACTGGACACGTGGTCCAATTAGATAATTAAATATTTTGGGGTATTACATTCTTCCCCCCTTATAAAAATTCGTCCTCGAATTTTCATATACTCTTCTTACCTTAATCTCATTTATATCTAGAATTCTTATTCATAGTAGGAATACCGTGTTCGTCTTATGACATTAGTTAGCGCAAGGAATCGTTATCCTATTTTCTGTACTTCTTGCACTTTGATGTCAATTATTATTGACAATCTATCTTCGATCTCTTCTCTTTATTTTACAACACAATTCATGTGTTTGACATTTGTTACTATAAACTCTTATAGTCGTAATTGAACTTTCAGTTCCTTATTGATGTTCAATGATAGCTTACCTTAATAATATCTTGTCCATTCTCCTTAATGGTTACACCATACTTGTCTTACGGTATTTGTTGGTATGTGGAATCGTTATTCTAATCCTTGTACCTCTGGTGCAATGACATTACTATAAATGTCAGACCTTTCTTGATATCGTATTTCTAATCCATAGTGTCTCTAGAAGTCACTTGTTATCGTCATCCCTTGACGGTCTTCTCTACTCACTTATTGTTAGCAGAGTTTCTTAAATTTACATTACTTGAATTACTTGTTCTAAGTAATTGCCTTACTTTCAAGTTGTAAGTCACTTTCGTAGTATATCCTTATCAATAGCTACAAGTGTTATCTATACTACTTCGATACGTCTTTTGATGTATCGTTATCCTTTCATATCCTTAACAACTCGTTCTACGTTGGTCTATAAACCCGTAGATAACTTATGCTTGGAGTTATTGAGGTAATGTCTTTAGATTTCTATAATAACTCTTTATGAGTACTTTTATTCACGACGTATTCTTGTCGTTGTCTTACATATCATTCTTTATTTCCGCATCTCCAATCGTCACATCTCTAATTATCGTCGATAATCTTAAGGGTTGTTTACATTGGATTACTTCAGTATCCAATGTATTAACGTTCACTAATACTTATGGAATTCCTTATGGAATGCATTCCCACACTGACATTTATTCTGTCAGCACAACTAATATCAGGCCCAATTATCATACTCTTTTAACACTTCTTAATCCTTATGCGAAATCTATGTCAATTCTTACATTCAGTCTTCGCAACACCTTCCAAATCTTTTCCTTTATACTATCATGTAGCGTTAAGCTTACTTCTCATTACTATCCACTATCTTGGTATTTCCATTTTTGTCCATATCGTAGATGTACTCCTTTGTAATCTTTCTTTGATTCCTTATTCTTAGTTAACCAATAGGATAAATAGTCTAAATGCTATGATCCTATGGTATTCCTTTTTGTGTTCTTTATTCACGCTCTAATCGTGTTTCTTAATCATCTTCTATTGTAGTCCTTGCTTTCCTCTTCATCGTATCTTATATATCGCTTATCACTTACTTTTAATATCCACAACATCAATCACTAATAGAGAGTTGTGGCTTTCCTCGTCTAAACTTTTCGATGTAGTGCGTTTCAATCGTATATATATCATTTTATCGTATTTGTACTATCATCATGGTCGTCTGTAAAGCCAATCATATGTGGGTATCACCTCTATCTCATCTCGTATTCCTGATATTTCTCATTTCAGCACCCTAAACGTCGATCACCAACCAAATAATGGGTCGCAAATCTTTTGCCTGAATTATCGACGTAGTGCGCTCTCGGTTTCTTACATACCGTTCTTTTGTACTCTTACTGACATTTTAACTGTCAGTAAATCACATTCTATGTCTATGTCCTCTTTATCCTTCTTTATTTCCATATGTCTGTGACTATATAGAGTTCTATTTCTCTAATCTCCTTGTCGATTTTCCATGTGACTTTTCTCTTTTTCTTTTCCTCGATCACTCTTATCGAGTCCCTTTCGTCATACGCAGGTTATCCGTACTTTCCTTTACTCTGATTAATTTATCATACTCATCATGCACCTTTGGTATTCTCTCGAGCATACACAGAAAGTCAGTGGAATACAGTCCTACTAATAGTGTTCCTTGTGATAAGGAGCGCATTTGTCTCCTAACCTGATTCAGAGCCACTTGTGCCTGACCGTTGGCTATCTCTGCATCCTCCCTCAGCTTGTGATATTTCCATACACTGGACCAGAAATGCTTACCCCAGTATTCCTCGACATCGGACTAGTATGATAACTCTTCTTCCTCGAGTCCTCTTCCTGAGGATCCCTTTCTGGGAATGTATCAAACAAGTTCGATCGTACTTAATCCTCCAAGGATCATAATCAATTTCCTATATTGATTACGTCATGCACTTTACTTTTCATTTGATCTACTTTGAAGTTCAAGGTTTAACACTTCACAAACATCCATTACGTTTGTACCTTTTACAACTTACTATCCCGCTTCATACCCGAAATCTTAAGGTGGAAGTTTCAACTCTCAATCCACCGATTGCAGTTCTTGTTGTTTGTCTCTTGATCTAAGCACCTTGATATTTTCCGATTATCCTTAACCAGAACTAATGGTAGAAAGAATTTCTCAAATCAGGTCACAACTTTGACCTATCACTGCTCTAATTGCTCGTCGCAACTACTCATGGATTGAACCTTTTATCGACATCTTGATTGACAATACTGTTTATCCTTCATCCGTTCGTTGTATACGAGCATCTTACTTTATCTTTCTAGTGGATCTAGCATACCGCTTGATCCATCAAACTCCTTCAGTCTTATATTATGTATACCATTATCAATCTCTATAGGTGTTCCTTTCTTCACGTTGATACTATCTTTATATCCATCGTCTTATCATTGGCACACCATTCCTTATATCAGTCGCTTTTACGGCTAACTGATTTATAATGACGTTGGGTACTGTGGCACTCCCGATGCCTGTACATTCCCACTTTATCGTGTTAGGTTCCCGTTGACCTTCATCACATTTCTGGCCTTTGCAGGCCAATTGGACTAGGTTGCATTCACCTTTGTCACCTCGATCTTCTTCTCGCGTCTCGTATACTTTCTGTGCAACAGCACGCGTTCGCGCAGTTCTTTGTTCATAGTATAGCGATTATATAAAGGAATACTGACAAATTCCTTAAATATAACACTTACTAATCATCACAACTAATCGTTGTCCACGTACGTTGGACTTTAGGAATATCTCCTTTTCTTTTTACCTTTTATGATTACGTTGTTTATTGCTAGTCTTCTGAGTGTTCTAACTCATTGTAGACTTAGCAATTTACTAAAACATATACTCGCATTGTATATGTTACACACATATATCATCATAGCTATAAGCATTTACGTGGTCAGGATTCAAGAAAATCAGTGTTCCCTAGATTTCCTTGATTACGTATCATCACTTAAGTCTTGTGAGCATTCCGCTCACATGGACTTAATCAAACATCAAGAGTATTAAAAACATAGCATACATATCATACATTGTTAATCAGATATGTTTTACTATCCGAACACATATCTATTATCCTAGTCATATACTAGTATGTCTAATCAAGGCTAAGTTCACTAGCTAGAGGCATAGATCCTATGTTCTCACAACTATACGTATTCATTCGCCTCATAGCCTAGATAACAGCTTGCTCGCGAGCATCTCACTTCCGTCTCAGAGTTCTGGTCTAGGTATACTCACATTAAAAACAAAACTCTTTGAAAAATCTTTCAAATAAAACGACTCATTTAAAAATTTCATTTAAATCTTAGCAAAATTGTGCACTAGGGTGATGACGTCTCTCATCCCCAAGGAGTTGCCACATCTCACCTCTTCGTCTGAACATAATGCATATGATTTCATGTCTTATTAATGCATGTATTGATGTATGTAGTGATGCATTTCTATCAATGTCGTGGCAATTATCAATGACTATTACGGGTCTAGGCACAATTATGCTTTTAGAATCGTTGAAACAAATAACTTTTAAAAGTTATAAACTTCGAGTTTTGTAAGTTCTCTATACCTTTAAACTCTGCTTCTGGAAAGTTCCTCAACTTCTATAACTTTGTAGTCTTTCTTCTCACTCTTTCTGAAATTTCGATCGATCGAATCCAATAACATCTCTCCTACTATCTGATGCTAAACACCCATATATATATAACATCAAATCACATTCACATCAATTATTTTCTATTCATAGGAGACAATACTTCTCCTAGAAATTTCATTTCAAAAAGCATACTCTTCTTAATCTCTTTCGTCTGACATCGATAGCAAAGCCAACCGATGTACCCTATCTGTCTGACATCGATAGCGAAGCCAACCGATGTATCTCATACGTCTGACATCGATAGCAAAGCCAATCGATGTATCGGATATGTCTGACATTGATAGCAAAGCCAACCGATGTATCCGATTCAATTCATACAAATCAATCTCTTATCATGCAAGCACATCTTATCGAAAACAAAATTATACGTATATTTATCTCGTATATACGTGTCACAAGAAACAAGTAAGCATTTCACAAATCAACTTATCATACTTATCTCAAATCAAATCACACTAACGACTTGGATCAGACAAACCCCAACTCTATAGCTGCAGTAGTTCCTAGGTTACTCAACCAACAAACACATTTTAGCAGAGGTAACTGGACCAACTGCTCTGATACCACAATTGTCACGACCCAAATTATTGAGCCGAGACCGGCGCTAGGGAATGGGAGTGGTAGCTCCAAAACCCGTAGCAAGCCTAAAACCACTATTAATTTTTCGCATTTAAAATTATAATATCATATATAAACCTTTTTAGAAAACTCTTTTACATAATATAATTATAGATATTAAAATATCATATTACAGTTTACATTCAAAACTAACTATTTGAAATCCAGATGTCTATCTAATACTGACATCTACTGACTACTGCAGCTCTAGGAACTCATGCTTGTGCAAGTCCAATGACTTCAGGCACAATGGAGATGGTTTGTCTGATCCGACTCTGCTTACCTGCAAACATCAGAGTGAGGGGTCAGTATTTGGGAAAATACTGAGTGAGTTTGCAAGTTACTTATAGTATTATCAAAATATAGCGTTATACGCTTAATACATATATAAATTTATGATATAAGCAAACATTATTAATTTTCAAAGTGTGAGTCCAACTCACTAGATACGGGGACTTCCAGACTACACCGTAGCCGAGTGCTCACTCGTATAGGGCAAATTAACCACTTAACATGCCAAACAATAAACACTTAACTTTTAAAAGGCCTTGGTTTAAAACCAAAGCCCTGATACCAAGTTTGTCACGACCCATTATTATGAATCGTGACCGGCGCTAGGGTATGGGTATGGTTGTACCAAAACCCGTAGCTAGCCTTGCGGAAAACCAATTTATAACATTTAAAAGAATGTACTTGCAGAAAACCACATGCTCGGAGGCAACCGAGACTTCAGCCTAATCTAGCAGTACAGAATAACAGCATATATTTAAAGTATGCTTGTCTCAAAATAATCTCCAACAGTATGGAAAAATAATATAATACCATAAACAATGTAACCATGCCAAAGTTGATAAAACAATAGTTGGTCCAAACCAACAAACACTAATCTAAAATATAAATGTAAGACTATAACATGAATACTTTGATTATACTACTGCGGTCTAAGAGTTTAAAACAGTTCGACTCTTTTATTCTGAAAATAAAATAAAAACCTCCGAGAATGAAGAAACGGAGATCGACCAAAGCTCAAATCATAAACCTGGAAAATTTGAGAATACAACGGGGTCAGATTTACTGAGTAGAGTTTATATAACCATTTACATTTATTAAGTTAAAAACCTTTAAAACGTTTAATAAAACATTTTCGTTATGGATTATCAATGAAACCCTAAACCACAATTCTAAATCCATTGTCGTGTCGGTGAGACGTATCTCAATAACCGATCCCCGACTATCACTTAATAAATAGTGAGCCCAGGAGACGTATCTTCCACCGGTGCTCTCACTAAGGTGAGACGTATCTCAAACCTACCACAATACCATAATCATTACCGGTGCGCACGCAGTCCCGGTGATGCCCATCGAGTAGCACGTTCCAAATCGAATCCAGAATGCCGAAAACAGTTCAAAAGCTGTTTATACATATACATATACAAAATATAACATTTTTTTAATAAAGAGGTAAATAGAGATATAAACTCACTGCTTGTTATTCCACGTGAAACTTGACAAGCAATCTAACTCTGGTTCGCCTCAGAAGTACGAACAGTCGACGGGTCTAATTAAAATATTAAAATCATAATTAAAATCAGACCCTAACTCTAAAGAGTACTAGACACCACATAGGACTAGCACAAACAACAACACGCCAACGTATAATCAAACACATAAGATTAAAACGTATTAAAACTATAACCCAAGTTATAGAAATCGAACCATATAAGTTATATATATTAAATTACGATTCAAGTAATTTATTAAACAATTTAATTTAACCCAAGTTAAAATTCATATCAGTGAGTCAGCCGAGTTATTAAAAACTACCAAGCTTCTTCCCACTTGTCGAGCGACCATAGTCTAACCCAAAACAAAACTTATTAAATTTATGAACCCGAGTTTATAAATTAAAATTCTTTAATAAAATAATTATCTATTTTAAAAATAGAATTCAATATCTTGCAATTTAAGTAACCTAAGTTACAACCCAAAAGTTAACCATTTTAAGCTTATAAAAGTTTAGGGACTAAACTGTACTTTAGCCAATTAGGGACTAAACTGTACTTTAGCCAATTAGGGACTAAACTGTACTTTAGCCAATTACGGACTAAACTGTACTTTAGCCAATTAGATACCCGAAAACAAATTAATTACTTTTGTTATAATTAAACCAAAGCATAAAGTTTCTAACCCAAAAACTTACTTAATTAAATTATAAAAACGTTCAGGGGTTAAATTGTAATTTAGCCAAATTCGACATTTCGATTAAAATTAAATATAATTACCCGAGTAATTAAATTAAATTAAGTTATAAAATATTTAACATAATCAAATTGTCTATTAAATTCAAACTAGTTCAAGTTTTTATCGAAACCAAATTCAATAGTTAAAACTAACTTAAAGGATTCAATTGATTTCAATAAAATAATTTGGTGACCATACATGATAATTAACCATCTTCAACAATTTGAATACCATCAAGTTCATGCTTCTGCCGCCCATAACAACTCATGGAGGAAAGGTAATCTAATGCTAAGTTTTCACTCCATTTTCTTATAATGAACCAAACATTAAATCTATATCATGAATCCTACAATTTAATCACAACAATTAATCTTAAAACATAACTTAATTAACAAGAAAAACTCAAGAATAAGTTTCTGTAAACGTAGCAATTCACGGCGAATCGAACGGTTTCAATAACGATGATTTATCACGACTCAACAATTCAATCTACATCATATTCATTATAGATTACAAGAATTCGATCTAAGGCAGCTGAATCAAAACAGAAAAAGAACGGCAGAAAGTAGCAAGAACACGTCGAAATCGAAACGGCGATAAACGAAGAAATCCTTACGTACCTTATAGATTCCGAAACGTAGGGATCGAAGAGAACGTTGAATCGATGTGAATCGTCGAAGAACAATCAAAATATATCTAAAACATTATGATAGAAATCAAGAACCGTATTTTGACGGTATCGTACTTTAAACGAAGAAACAAAGAAGAGTAACGAAGACCTACCGGATTGGAACGAACGGAAGGGATGATGATGGAGTTTTAGATTCGTTTAGAGGAATGACGGCTGGTTTGATTTGTGATGAAACTATTAGGTTTTGAATGTTATGAGAAACGTGAACAATCACGTAAGTATAAGGGGAAGGGGCTGAGTTCAGTTGCCGCACAAAGTAGCTTAAGTCTCGTACGAGACACTCAGTCTCGTACGAGACTCCTTCAAAAAAACAAAGGGTCTCGTACGAGACCATGTGTTTTGTTTAAGGGTCTCGTTTGAGACCCTTAAGCAAAACATAATTTTTTTTTTTTAAATCTCCTCTTTTAAAATTTAACAAACCTAATTAAAACTTGGGTTTATTCCTAAAAAAATCACGAACTTTACACAAAGTTTCATTTTAATCATGAACTTTAAAAGTTGTCATTTAAAGGCACGAACTTTCATTTTGTTTCAAATCTATCGCCAAAGTAAAATACGATGTATTTTATCGAACCAAAAATTCCTAATCCTATATACTCTAACTAAAAGATAATAAGAATTAACGTCGATTTATAATTTGGGTCTTTCATTAATGGTTTATTGAAGAATTTAGTCAACAAAAATACACTGAAACGATAGATTTGAAACGAAATGAAAGTTCGTGCCTTTAAATGGCAACTTTTAAAGGTCATGATTAAAATGAAACTTCGTGTAAAGTTCGTGATTTTTTTAGGAATTAACCCTTAAAACTTTAACTAATCCAAATTTACTCGGACAACAACGAAAACACCGAAATCGAAAACGATTCGGATTTGAACTAATAACTCATCGGAAAATTAGAAATTTTTACGGGGTATTACAGTTATGAAACAAATCCAAGCGTTTCCCATTTTTAGCAATTTAAGCTAAACATTTACAAACGTTAAGAAACAAATCCAAGCGTTTCAACTTATTAGCAATTGAAGCCAAATGTTTACAAACTATACGAAACAAATCCAAACGTTTCAACTTTTTAGCAATTTCAGTCAAACGTTTACAAACGTTTTGAAACAAATCCAAATGTTCCCCTTTTTAGTGATTTAAGCCAAACGTTCACAAAGGTTATGAACCAAATCCAAATGTTTCACCTTTTTAGCAATCTAAGCCAAACGTTCAAACGTTACGAAACAAATCCAAGCGTTTCACCTTTTTAGCAATTTAAGCCAAATGTTTACAAACGTTACGAAACAAATCCAAGCGTTTCACCTTTTTTGCAATTTAAGCAAAATGTTTACAAACGTTACGAAACAAATCCTAGCGTTTCACCTTTTTAGCAATTTAAGCCAAACGTTTACAAATGCTATAAAACAAATCCAAACGTTTCACCTTTTTAACAATTTAAGCCAAACTTTTACAAACGTTACGAAACAAATCCAAGCATTTCCCATTTTTTAGCAATTTAAGCCAAACGTTTACAAATGTTAAGAAACAAATCCAAGCGTTTCAACCTCTTAGCAATTGAAGCCAAACGTTTACAAACTATACGAAACAAATCCAAGCGTTTCACCTTTTTAGCAATTTCAGTCAAATGTTTACAAACGTTACGAAACAAATCCAAGTGTTTCCCATTTTTAGCAATTTGAGCCAAACGTTTAGAAACGTTAAGAAACAAATCAAAGCGTTTCAACTTATTAGCAATTGAAGCCAAACGTTTACAAACTATACGAAACAAATCCAAGCGTTTCACCTTTTTAGCAATTTCAGTCAAACGTTTACAAATGTTTGGAAAGAAATCCAAACGTTTCCCCTTTTTAGTGATTTAAGCCAAATGTTCACAAAGGTTATGAAACAAATCCAAATGTTTCACCTTTTAAGCAATCTAAGCCAAACGTTCAAACGTTACGAAACAAATCCAAGCGTTTCACCTTTTTAGCAATTTAAGCGAAACGTTTACAAACATTACGAAATAAATCCAAGCGTTTCACCTTTTTTGCAATTTAAGCCAAATGTTTACAAACGTTACGAAATAAATCCTAGCGTTTCACCTTTTTAGCAATTTAACCCAAACGTTTATAAATGCTATAAAACAAATCCAAACGTTTCACCTTTTTAGCAATTTATGCGGATCGTTTACAAACTCTATGAAACAAAACCAAACGTTTCACCTATTTAGCGATTTTAGCGGATCGTTTACAAATGTTACGAAACAAAACAAAACGTTTCACCTATTTAGCGATTTTAGCCAAATGTTTACAAACGTTACGAAACAAATTCACACGTTTTCTCATTTTATCGATTTCAGCCAAACGTTTAAAATGTTACGAAACAAATCCAAACGTTTCACCTTTTTAGCGATTTAAGCCAAAAGTTTATAAACGTTACGAAAGAAATCCAAAAATTTCACCTTTTTAGCGATTGAAGCTAAATGTTTACAAACGTTACGAAACAAATCCAAACGTTTCCCATTTTTAGCAATTTAAGCCAAACGTTTACAAACGTTACGAAACGAAACCAAGCGTCTCCCCTTTTCAGCAATTTAAGCCAAACATTTACAAACGTAACGAAACAAATCCAATAGTTTCACCTTTTTAGCAATTTAAGCCAAACGTTTACAAACGTTAGGAAACAAATCCAAGCGTTTCTGTAACACCCACATTTGAATATCATATAGTTATGCTCATGCATTTCATTCATTTTGACGATTAAGAATAAGTGTCACTCATAAGAATTTACGTGAGCATTTAAACATATGATTGATATATAATTAAATGGAATAATGGGGGTTTGTTCAATGCAATAACTATTTAAAATGAATAATAGTAAATATAACGACAAACAAATATATTAGAACTAAATTGTATTGAAAGCACGTCGGTAAAACTTAATTTGTTTGGTTACCATGAAATGAAATAAACTAAAAGGGTTAAGTTGGAGTTTAATTATATTTCAAGGATTATATTAGATGTTTGTATTGGAAGATAATTGTATGAAACTAATTCTATTTTAGTTGAGTGAAACCTTATGTATAAGTTAAATATCACCTCTTTAGCTATATTTTCTTCATTTATCTAAACAAGAGAGAAGGAAGAGTAAGAAAGTGATGAAAACCTAAATCTAACTCCAGCCATAAGATCAATTACTCTATAATTGAAGTTTGAATCAAGAAAGAAGAAATTTGGTAGGTAATTTAAGGTGTTTTGGTTGATTAGGTTAGGGTTCTTCATGTTTATGCATGATTCCTGCATATATCCGAAAATTTTGTTTGTGTTGTTTATATCATAAACCGAGTTATACAAGTCCAAATTGATTGATTCTTGATTCTATGGAAACTATAGCCAGTATACTACAATAGTTATTCTTTGTGTTTCATCATTTGAAGTCTTTATGATAGCCTATTATTCCATAACATTTTGTAGCTGGGTCTGCCTATATAGCCTGATAGGATGTCACCAAAATATGAATATCTCATTGTTTAGAGATCTAATTAAGTTGGTTCGTTTTGGTATAACTTCACCGAAGGGTTTTATCAAATTGTAATTCTATTGATCTGTGGATCAATTTCAAGACAGGGTATATGTTCTGCCTACTTTGTAGAATTATGGCTGCAACATTAGCTACTTGTGAAATTGATAAAATGAGATATATATATCCAAATGATACCATTTTTGATTCTATGGATTCTTAAGGATGTATACTAAAACTGTTTAGTTTTGACAAAAGACTAATTCTGTCATTTGAATGGTGTATAAGGATAGAACATTTAGGTGTGCACTATGTTTTGACAGTTTAACCTAGTTGTATTGTAATTTGCATAATCTGGTTTATTGTAATCCAATTGATGTAAATCCAATTGGAAATGAAACTAGACTCAAAGTTTCAGGACTCCTATCAATAGTTTAGGATTTGTACCTATTTGAAATTGGTACATGAAATCTGCCTAGCAAAGAAGATTGTTATTACTAGTTTGCCTATTTATATAAATTATCAAAATAGTTATTCCTTGTGAATAAATTGAGATTTGTATATGTTAATAGGTACTTATAGACCAGAAGTTAATGCAACGGACAAGCCTGGAACTTCACGGGTTTGAGACTCGGTGAATTGAGTAAGTGAATAGATAATGTTATACTTGGTATTTACGTTTGTTTGCAATTGCAAGTGTGTGTTGATTTGAGACGTAAATGCGCTTGCGAATTATGGTTGAATTATTGGTGTAAGTTATGTTTTGGTTTTGAGAATCATGTCATGCTTATGTTTGGATATTCAATGAGAATTAAGATAGTCGTTGGTTGCCTAATTGGCGATTCGGGCCAACGACGTGAGATTAAGTTATTGGTTGCCTAAAGGGCGATTTGGGCCAATAACGTATGTTGGTTGCCTATATGGCGATTTGGGCCAACATGAGATTTATGCGCATATTGAATATCCTTCCGTAAGCTTGATGTTGATTGGAAATGTGAGAATATGTTTGGTTTGAATTGAACATTGGATTACTATGTTTGTTGTGGTTATTGCGTATGTTGAATGGATAATTGCTTGAGTTATATTTTAGCTACTTGGAATGCTTATGAATGTGTATATTTAGTATGCATACATCTATTTGCTTATTGAGTTGCAGGCTCACCCCTCCGCGTTATTTTTTTTTCCAGGATACAAAGAGTTGCATTGAGTCGACATTTGCATCTGATAGAGGTTTCAGGTGGGCCAATGGAGAGTTCATTGCACGTGCATATGTTTTGAAGTGTTTATGTGTATAAGATAGATATCAAAACTTTTGTACTAAGAGTTATTGTATAAAGTTATGTATAAGTGTTTGATGTGAGATATTTTGAATGTTACGGTTATGCAATAAGTTAAAACTTTTGTGTCGTAACATGAAATGTATGAAATGGATTATGTTATGTTTGTCATAACATTATGAGTAAATAATATTTAAACTAAGAAGGTGTGGCAGTTTCACCTCTTTGGCAATTTAAGCCAAACGTTTACAAACGTTACGAAACAAATCCAAACGCTTCACCTTTTTAGATATTTAAGCCAAACGTTTACAAAGGGTACGAAACAAATCCAAACGTTTCCCCTTTTTAGCGATTTGAGCCAAACGTTTATAAACGCTACAAAAAAATCCAAACGTTTCACCTTTTTAGCAATTTAAGCCAAACGTTTACAAACATTATGAAACAAACCCAAGCGTTTCTCCTTTTTAGCAATTTAAGCCAAACATTTACAAACGTTACAAAACAAATCAAAGCGTTTCTCCTTTTTTGCAATTTAAGCATAATATCTACAAAGGCTACGAAACAAGTCCAAACTTTCACCTTTTTAGCAATTTAAGCATAACGTTTACAAACGATACGAAACAAATCCAAACGTTTCACCTTTTTAGCGATTTAAGCCAAACGTTTACAGAGGTTACGAAACAAATCCAAACATTTCCCCTTTTAGCGATTAAAGCCAAACGTTTACAAACGTTACGAAACAAATCCAAACGTTTCGCCTTTTTAGTGATCTAAGCCAAACGTTTACAAACGTTACGAAACATATCCAATCGTTTTGCCTTTTTAACAATGTAAGCCAAACGTTTACAAACGTTACGAAATAAATCCAAACATTTTATCTTTTTAGCGATTTAAGCCAAACGTTTACAAACGTTACGAAACAAAACCAAACGTTGAAAACGTTACGAAAAAAATCCAAACGTTTCACATTTTTAGCGATTTAAGCCAAACCTTTACAAACGTTACTAAACAAAACCAAGCGTTTCACCTTTTTAGCAATTTAAGCCAAACGTTTACAAACGTTACAAAACAAATTCAAGCATTTCACCTTTTTAGCTATTTAAGCCAAATGTTTACAAACGTCACAAAACAAAT
The DNA here is from genome assembly GCF_937616625.2 of Mercurialis annua. Taxonomy (NCBI): domain Eukaryota; kingdom Viridiplantae; phylum Streptophyta; class Magnoliopsida; order Malpighiales; family Euphorbiaceae; genus Mercurialis; species Mercurialis annua. The sequence goes on from NC_065572.1 coordinate 42,299,934, forward strand.
CAAAGCGTTTCATGTTTTTAACAATTTAGCCAAACGTGTATAAAGGATATGAAACAAATGCAAATGTTTCACCTTTTTAGGAATTTAAGCCAAACGCTTACTAACATTACGAAACAAATCCAAGCGTTTCACCTTTTTTGGCAATTTAAGCCAAACGTTTACAAATGTTACGAAACAAATCCAAACGTTTCCCATTTTAGCGATTTAAGCCAAATGTTTAAAACGATTCGAAACAAATCCAAATTTTTCCCCATTATTGTGATTTAAGCCAAACATTTAAAACGTTACGAAACAAATCCAAATTTTGTGGCGATTTATGCCAAACGTTTACAAACGTTACGAAACAAATCCAAACGTTTCCCCTTTTCAGCGATTGAAGCCAAACGTTTACAAAAATTACGAAACAAATCCAAACGTTTAACCTTTTTAACGAATTAAGACAAACGTTTAAAAACGTTACAAAACAAATCTAAATGTTTCCCCTTTTTAGCGGTTTAAGCCAAACGTTTACAAAGGTTATGAAACAAATCCAAATGTTTCACCTTTTTAGCAATTTAAGCCAAACGTTTACAAACTTTACAAAACAAATCCAAGCGTTTTACCTTTTTAGAAATTTAAGCCAAACGTTTACAAACGTTACAAAACAAATCCAAGCATTTCACCTTTTTAGTAATTTAAGCCAAACGTTTACAAACATTACGAAACAAATCGCAGTGTTTCACCTTTTTAGCAGTTTAAGCCAAACGTTTACAAAGGTTACAAAACAAATACAAGCATTTCAGCTTTTTAGTAATTTAAGCCAAAGGTTTACAAACGTTACAAAACAAATCCAAGCATTTCACCTTTTTAGTAATTTAAGCCAAACGTCTATAAACATTACGAAACAAATCGTAGCGTTTCACTTTTTTAGCAGTTTAAGCTAAACGTTTACAAATGTTACAAAACAAATCCAAGCGTTTTACCCTTTTAGAAATTTAAGCCAAACGTTTACAAACGTTACAAAACAAATCCAAGCATTTCACGTTTTTAGTAATTTAAGCCAAACGTTTACAAACATTACGAAACAAACCCAAACGTTCAACCTTTTTAGCGATTGAAGCCAAACGTTTACAAAAATTACTAAAAACAAATCCAAACGTTTCCCCTTTTTAGCAATTTAAGCAAAACGTTTACAAACCTAAAGAAACAAAACCAAAAGTTTCACATTTTTAGCGATTTAATCCAAACCTTCACAAACGTTACAAAACAAAACCAAACTTTTCACATTTTTAGAGATTTAAGCCAAACCTTTACAAACTCTATGAAACAAAACCAAGCGTATCATCTTTTTAGCAATTTAAGCGACACGTGTACAAACGTTACGAAAAAAATCCAAGCATTTCACCTTTTTAACAATTTAAGCCAAACGTTTACAAACATTCAGAAATAAATCAAAACGTTTAACTTTTTTAGCAATTGAAGCCAAACGTTTACAAACGGTACGAAACAAATCCAAATGTTTCACCTTTATAGCGATTTAAGGCAAACATTTATACACGCTACGAAACAAATCCAAATGTTTCTCCTTTTTAGCGAAACGTTTACAAACGCTACAAAACAAATCCAAGCGTTTCTCCTTTTTAGTAATTTAAGCAAAACTTTTACAAACGTTACGAAACAAATCAAAGCATTTCACCTTTTTAGCAATTTAAGCCAAACGTTTACAAAGGTTACGAAACAAATCCAAACGTTTCCCCTTTTTAGCGATTTAAGCCAAACGTTTACAAACGATACGAAACAAATCCAAATGTTTCACCTTTTTAGCGATTTAAACTAAATGTTTACAAACGATAGGAAACAAATCCAAACGTTTTACCTTTTTAGCGATTTAAGCCAAATGTTTACAAACATTACGAAACAAATCAAAACATTTCACTTTTTAGCGATTTAAGCCAAACGTTTACCAACGTTGCAAAACAAATCCAAACGTTTAGCCTTTATAATGATGTAAGCCAAACGTTTACCAACGTTACGAAACAAATCCTATTGTTTCACCTTTTTAGCGATTTAAGCCAAACATTTATGAACGTTACGAAACAAAACAAAACGTTTACAAACGGTACGAAACAAAACCAAGCGTTTCACCTTTTTAGCAATTTAAGCCAAACGTTTACAAACTTTTCAAAATAAATCCAAGAGTTGCACCTTTTTAGTAATTTAAGCCAAATGTTTATAAACGATACGAAACAAATCCAAACATATCCCTTTATTAGCAATTTAAGCCAAACGTTTACAAACGTTATGAAACAAATCCAAACGTTTCCCCATTTTAGCGATTTAAGCCAAACGTTTAAAACATTACGTAACAAATCCAAATGTTTCCCCATTATAGCGATTTAAGCCAAACATTTAAAACGTTACGAAACAAATCCAAATATTTTAGCGATCTATGCCAAACGTTACGAAACAAATCCAAACGTTCAACATATTTAGCGATTGAAGCCAAACGTTTACAAAAATTACGAAACAAATTCAAACGTTTCACCTTTTTAGCTATTTAAGCCAAACATTTACAAACGTTACGAAACAAATCCAAACGTTTCACCTTTTTAGCGATTTAAGCCAAATGTTTACAAAGGTTATGAAACAAATCCAAATGTTTCACCTTTTTAGCAATTTAAAGCCAAACGTTTACAAACGTTACGAAACAAATCAAAGCATTTCACCTTTTTTAGCAATTTAAGCCAAATGTTTACAAAGGTTATGAAACAAATCCATACGTTTCACCTTTTTAGCGATTTATGCCAAATGTTTACAAACGATACGAAACAAATCCAAATGTTTCACATTTTTAGCGATTTAAACCAAATTTTTACAAACGATAGGAAACAAATCCAAACGTTTCACCTTTTTAGCGATTTAAGCCAAATGTTTACAAACGTTACGAAACAAATCAAAACGTTTCACTTTTTAGCTAGTTAAGCCAAACGTTTACCAACGTTACGAAACAAATCCAAACGTTTAGCCTTTATTGTGATGTAAGCCAAACGTTTACCAACGTTACGAAACAAATCCTAATGTTTCACCTTTTTAGCGATTCAAGCCAAACGATTACAAACGTTGCGAAACAAAACAAAACGTTTACAAACGCTACGAAACAAAACCAAGCGTTTCACCTTTTTAGCAATTTAAGCCAAACGTTTACAAACTTTCCGAAACAAATCCAAGCGTTGCACCTTATTAGGAATTTAAGCCAAACGTTTCGAAACAAATCCAAGCGTTTCACCTTTATTAGCAATTTAAGCCAAACGTTTACAAACGTTATGAAACAAATCCAAACGTTTCCCCATTATAGCGATTTAAGCCAAACATTTAAAACGTTACGAAAAATATCCAAATATTTTGGCGAGTTATGCCAAACGTTTACAAACTTTACGAAACAAATCCAAACGATTCACCTTTTTAACGATTGAAGCCAAACGTTTACAAAAATTACGAAACAAATCCAAACGTTTGACCTTTTTAGCAATTTAAGCCAAACATTTACAAACGTTACGAAACAAATTCAAATGTTTTACCTTTTAAGCGATTTAAGCCAGATGTTTACAAAGGTTATGAAACAAATCCAAATGTTTCACCTTTTTAGCGATTTAAGCCAAACGTTTACAAAGGTTATGAAACAAATCTAAATGTTTCACCTTTTTAGCAATTTAAGCCAAACGTTTACAAACGTTACAAAACAAATCCAAGCGTTTGACCTTTTTAGAAATTTAAGCAAAACGTTTACAAACGTTACAAAACAAATCCAAGCGTTTCACCTTTTTAGTAATGTAAACCAAACGTTTACAGACGTTACGAAACAAATAGTAGCGTTTCACCTTTTTAGCAGTTTAAGCCAAAAAATTACAAAGGTTATGAAACAAATCCAATTGTTTCACCTTTTTAGCAATTTAAGCCAAACGTTTACAAACGTTCCGAAACAAATTCAAGCGTTTCATCTTTTTAGCAATTTAAGCCAAACGTTTATAAACGTTACGAAACAAATCAAAACGTTTCCTCTTTTTAGCGATTTAAGCCAAATGTTTACAAACGTAAAGAATCAAAACCAAACGTTTAAAATGATACGAAACAAATCTATGCGTTTCAAATTTTTAGCGATTTAATCCAAACCTTACAAATGTTACGAAACAAAACAAAACGTTTAAAAAGTTACGAAACAAATCCAAACATTTCACATTTTTAGCGATTTAAGCCAAACCTTTACAAACGTTAGGAAACAAAACCAAGTGTTTCATCTTTTCAGCAATATAAGCCACACGTTTACAAACGTTACGAAACAAATCCAAGCGTTTCACCTTTTTAACATCTTAAGCCATACGTTTACAAACATTCCGAAACAAATCAAAGCGTTTAACCTTTTTAGCAATTTAAGCCAAACCTTTACAAACGTTACGAAACATGTCAAAACGTTTCACCTTTTAAGCGATATAAGCCAAACGTTTACAAACTGTACAAAACAAATCCAAACGTTTCCCCTTTTTTGCTATTTAAGCCAAACGTTTACAAACGCTACGAAACAAATCAAAAGCGTTTCACCTATTTAGAAATTTAAGCCAAACGTTTACAAAGGTTACGAAACAAATCCAAACATTTTACCTTTTTAGCGATTTAAGCCAAACGTTTACGATACGAAACAAATCCAAATGTTTCACATTTTTAGCGATTTACAAATCTTTACAAATGATATGAAACAAATACAAACGTTTCACCTTTTTAGCGATTTAATCCAAATCTTTACAAACGTTACGAAACAAAACAAAACGTTTCACTTTTTACCGATTTAAGCTAAACGTTTACCAACGTTACGAAACAAATCCAAACGTTTAGCCTTTATAGTGATGTAAGCCAAACGTTTACCAACGTTACGAAACAAATCCTAATGTTTCACCTTTTTAGCGATTTAAGCCAAACGTTTACAAATGTTATGAAACAAAACAAAACGTTTACAAATGCTACGAAAAAAAACCAAGCGTTTCATCTTTTTAGAAATTTAGGCCAAACTTTTACAAACTTTCCGAAACAAATCCAAGCGTTGCAACTTTTTAGTAATTTAAGCCAAATGTTTATTAACGTTACGAAACAAATTCAAGGGTTCCACCTTTTTTAGTAATTTAAGCCAAACGTTTACAAACGATACGAAACAAATCCAAATTTTCCCCCATTTTAGCGATTTAAGGCAAAGGTTTAAAACGTTACGAAACAAACCTAAATGTTTCCCCATTATAGCGATTTAAGCCAAACATTTAAAATGTTACGAAACAAATCCAAATATTTTGGTAATTTATGCCAAACGTTTACAAACGTTATGAAACAAATCCAAACGTTTCACCTTTTTAGCGATTGAAGCGAAACGTTTACAAAAATTACTAAACAAATCCAAACGTTTCACCTTTTTACCGATTTAAGCCAAACGTTTACAAACATTACAAAACAAATCCAAACGTTTCACCTTTTTAGCGATTTAAGCCAGACGTTTACAAAGGTTATGAAACAAATCCAAATGTTTCACCTCTTTAGCAAATTAAGCCAAACGTTTACAACGTTACGAAACAAGTACAAGCGTTTCATCTTTTTAGCAATTTAAGCCAGACGTTAATAAACGTTACGAAACAAATCAAAACGTTTCCTCTTTTTAGGGATTTAAGCCAAATGTTTACAAACGTAAAGAAAAAAAACCAAACGTTTAAAATGATACGAAACAAATCCAAACATTTCACATTTTTCGCGATTTAATCCAAACCTTTACAAACGTTACGAAACAAAACCAAATGTTTAAAAAGTTACGAAACAAATCCTAACGTTTCACATTTTTAGTGATTTAAGACAATTGTTTACAAACGTTACGTAACAAAACCAAGCGTTTCATGTTTTCAACAATATAAGCCACACGTTTACAAACGTTACGAAACAAATCCAAGAATATCACCTTTTTAACAATTTAAGCCAAATATTTACAAACCTTCCGAAACAAATCAAAGCGTTTAACCTTTTTAGCAATTTAAGCCAAACCTTTACAAACGTTACGAAACATGTCAAAACGTTTCCCCTTTTAAGCGATATAGGCCAAACGTTTGCAAACGGTACAAAACAAATCCAAACGTTTCCCCTTTTTAGCGATTTAAGCCAAACGTTTATAAACGCTACGAAACAAATACAAACAATTCTCCTTTTTAGCGATTTAAGCGAAATGTTTTCAGACGTTATAAAACAAATCCAAGCGTTTCTCCTTTTTAGCAATTTAAGCCAAACGTTTACAAACGTTACGAAACAAATCAAAGCGTTTCACCTTTTTAGAAATTTAAGCCAAACGTTTACAAAGGTTACGAAACAAATCCAAACGTTTCACCTTTTTAGCGATTTAAGCCAAACATTTACAAACGATATGAAACAAATCCAAATGTTTCACATTTTTAGCATGTAAACCAAATCTTTACAAACGATATGAAACAAATCCAAACGTTTCACCTTTTTAGAGATTTAAGCCAAATGTTTACAAACGTTACGAAACAAATCAAAACGTTTCACTTTTTAGCGATTTAAGCAAAACGTTTACCAACGTTACGAAACAAATCCAAACGTTTAGCCTTTATAGTGATGTAAGCCAAACGTTTACCAACGTTACGAAACAAATTCTAATGTTTCACCTTTTTAACGATTTAAGCCAAATGTTTACTAACGTTACGAAAGAAAACAAAACGTTTATAAACGCTACGAAACAAAACCAAGCGTATCACCTTTTTAGCAATTTAAGCCAAAGTTTACAAACTTTCCGAAACAAATCCAAGTGTTGCACCTTTATTAGCAATTTAAGCCAAACGTTTATAAACGTTATGAAACAAATCCAAACGTTTCCCCATTTTAGCGATTTAAAACAAACGTTTAAAACATTACGAAACAAATCCAAATGTTTCCCCATTATAGCGATTTAAGCCAAACATTTAAGACGTTACGAAACAAATCCAAATATTTTGGCGATTTATGCCAAACGTTTACAAACGTTACGAAACAAACGCAAACGTTTCACCTTTTTAGCGATTGAAGCCAAACGTTTACAAAAATTACGAAACAAATCCAAACGTTTCAACTTTTTAGCGATTTAAGCCAAACGTTTACAAACATTACGAAACAAATCCAAACGTTTCACCTTTTTGGCGATTTAAGCCAGACGTTTACAAAGGTTATGAAACAAATCCAAATGTTTCACCTTTTTAGCAAATTAAGCCAAACGTTTACAAACGTTACGAAACAAATCCAAGAGTTTCATCTTTTTAGCAATTTAAGCCAAATGTTTATAAACGTTACGAAACAAATCAAAACGTTTCCTCTTTTTAGCGATTAAAGCCAAATGTTTACAAACGTAAAGAAACAAAACCAAACGTTTAAAATGATACGAAAAAAATCAAAACGTTTAACATTTTTAGCGATTTAATCCAAACCTTTACAAACGTTACGAAACAAAACCAAATGTTTAAAAAGTTACGAAACAAATCCAAACGTTTCACATTTTTAGCGATTTAAGCCAAACCTTTACAAACGTTATGAAACAAAACCAAGTGTTTCATGTTTTCAACAATATAAGCAACACGTTTACAAACGTTACGAAACAAATCCAAGCATTTCACCTTTTTAACAATGTAAGCCAAATATTTACAAACGTTCCGAAACAAATCAAAGCGTTTAAACTTTTTAACAATTTAAGCCAAACCTTTACAAACGTTACGAAACAAGTCAAAACGTTTCACCTTTTAAGCGATATAAGCCAAACATTTGCAAACGGTACAAAACAAATCCAAACGTTTCCCCTTTTTAGCGATTTAAGCCAAACGTTTATAAACGCTACGAAACAAATCTAAACGTTTCTCCTTTTTAGCGATTTAAGCCAAACGTTTTCAAACGTTACAAAACAAATCCAGTTTCTCCTTCTTAGCAATTTAAGCCAAACGTTTACAAACGTTACGAAACAAATCAAAAGCGTTTCACCTTTTTAGAAATTTAAGCCAAACGTTTACAAAGGTTACGAAACAAATCCAAACATTTCACCTTTTTAGCGATTTAAGCCAAACGTTTACAAACGATACAAAACAAATCCAAATGTTTCACATTTTTAGCGATTTAAACCAAATCTTTGCAAACGATATGAAACAAATCCAAACGTTTCACCTTTTCAGCGATTTAATCCAAATGTTTACAAACGTTACAAAACAAATCAAAACGTTTCACTTTTTACCGATTTAAGCTAAACGTTTACCAACGTTACGAAACAAATCCAAACGTTTAGCCTTTATAGTGATGTAAGCCAAAAGTTTACCAACGTTTCGAAACAAATCCTAATGTTTCACCTTTTTAGCGATTTAAGCCAAACGTTTACAAACGTTACGAAATAAAACAAAACGTTTACAAACGCTACGAAACAAAACCAAGAGTTTCACCTTTTTAGTAATTTAAACCAAACGTTTACAAACTTTCCGAAACAAATCCAAGCGTTGCACCTTTATTAGCAATTTAAGCCAAACGTTTATAAACGATATGAAACAAATCCAAACATTTCCCCATTTTAGCGATTTAAGCCAAACGTTTAAAACGTTACGAAACAAATCCAAATGTTTCCCCATTATAGAGATTTAAGCCAAACATGTAAAACGTTACGAAATAAATTACGAAACAAATTCAAACGTTTCCCCTTTTTACCGATTGAAGCCAAAGTTTTCAAAAATTACGAAACAAATTCAAACGTTTCCCCTTTTTAGCGATTTAAGCCAAACGTTTACAAACGTTACGAAACAAATCCACACGTTTCACCTTTTTAGCGATTTAAGTCAGACGTTTACAAAGGTTATGAAACAAATCCAAAGGTTTCACCTATTTAGCAATTTAATCCAAACGTTTACAAACGTCATAAAACAAATCCTAGCATTTCACGTTTACAAACGTTTACAAACGTTACAAAACGTTACAAACGTTACAAAACAAATCCTAGCATTTCACGTTTTTAGCAGTTTAAGCCAAACGTTTACGAAGGTTATGAAACAAATCCAAATGTTTCAGCTTTTTAGCAATTTAAGCCAAACGTTTACAAACGTTCCGAAACAAATCCAAGCGTTTCATCTTTTTAGCAATTTAAGCCAAACGTTTATAAACGTTACGAAACAAATAAAAACGTGTCCTCTTTTTAGCGATTTAAGCCAAACGTTTACAAACGTAAAGAATCAAACCAAATGTTTAAAACGATACAAAACAAATCTAAACATTTCACAGTTTTAGCGATTTAAGCCAAACGTTTACAAACGTAAAGAATCAAAACCAAACGTTTAAAATGATACGAAACAAATCTAAACGTTTCACATTTTTAGCGATTTAAGCCAAACCTTTACAAACATTACGAAACAAAACCAAGCATTTCACCTTTTTAGCAATTTAAGCCAAACGTTTAGAAACATTACGAAACAAATCGTAGTGTTTCACCTTTTTAGCAATTTAAGCCACACGTTTACAAACGCTACGAAATAAATCAAAGCGTTTCACCTTTTTAACAATTTAAGCCAAACGTTTACAAACGTTCTGAAACAAATCAAAGCGTTTAACCTTTTTAGCAATTTAAGCCAAACCTTTACAAACGTTACGAAACATGTCAAAACGTTTCACCTTTTAAGCGATATAAGCCAAAGGTTTACAAACGGTACAAAACAAATCCAAACGTTTCCCCTTTTTAGCGATTTAAGCCAAACGTTTATAAACGCTACGAAACAAATCCAAACGTTTCTCCTTTTTAGCGATTTAAGCCAAACGTTTACAAACGTTACTAAACAAGTCCAAGCGTTTCTCCTTTTTAGCAATTTAAGCCAAATGTTTACAAACGTTACGAAACAAATCAAAGCGTTTCACCTTTTTAGCGATTTCAGCCAAACGTTTACAAAGACTACGAAACAAATCCAAACGTTTCACCGTTTTAGCGATTTAAGCCAAACGTTTACAAACGATACGAAACAAATCCAAATGTTTCACCTTTCTAACGATTTAAGACAAAATTTTACAAACGATTGAAACAAATCCAAACGTTTCACCTTTTTAGCGATTTAAGCCAAATGTTTATAAACGTTACGAAAGAAATCAAAACATTTTACTTTTTAGCGATTTAAGCCAAACCTTTACCAACGTTAAGAAACAAATCCAAACGTTTAGCCTTTTTAGTGATGTAAGCCAAACGTTTACCAACGTTACGAAACAAATCCTAATGTTTCACCTTTTTAGAGATTTAAGCCAAACGTTTACAAAAGTTACGAATCAAAACAAAACGTTTACAAATGCTACGAAACAAAACCAAGCGTTTCACCTTTTTAGCAATTTAGGCCAAACGTTTACAAACATTCCGAAACAAATCCAAGAATTGCAACTATTTAGTAATTTAAGCCAAACGTTTATGAACATTACGAAACAAATCCAAGGGTTTCACCTTTTTTAGCAATTTAAGCCGAACGTTTACAAAAGTTACGAAACAAATCCAAACTTTTTCCCATTTTAGCGATTTAAGACAAACGTTTAAAACGTTACGAAACAAATCCAAATGTTTCCCCATTATAGCGATTTAAGCCAAACATTTAAAACGCTACGAAACAAATCCAAATATTTTGGCGATTTATGCCAAATGTTTACAAACGTTACGAAACAAATCCAAACGATTCCCCTTTTTAGCGATTGAAGCCAAACGTTTACAAAAATTACGAAACAAATCCAAACGTTTCACCTTTTTAACAATTTAAGCCAAACGTTTACAAACGTTACGAAACAAATTCAAACGTTTCCCCTTTTTAGCAATTTAAGCCAAATGTTTACAATCGTTATGAAACAAATCCAAGCGTTTGACCTTTTTAGTAATGTAAACCAAACGTTTACAAACATTACGAAACAAATCCTAGCGTTTCACCTTTTTAGCAGTTTAAGCCAAATGTTAACAAAGGTTTTGAAACAAATCCAAATGTTTCACCTTTTTAGCAATTTAAGCCAAACGTTTACAAACGTTACGAAACAAATCCAACCGTTTCATCTTTTTAGTAATTTAAGCCAAACGTTTATAAACGTTACGAAACAAATCAAAGCATTTCACCTTTTTAACAATTTATGCCAAATATTTACAAACGTTCAGAAACAAATCAAAGCGTTTACCCTTTTTAGCAATTTAAGCTAAACCTTTTCAAACGTTACGAAACATGTCAAAACGTTTCACCTTTTAAGCGATATAAGCCAAACGTTTACAAACAGTACAAAACAAATCCAAACGTTTCGCCTTTTTAGCGATTTAAGCCAAACGTTTATAAACGCTACGAACCAAATCCAAACGTTTCTTCTTTTTAGCGATTTAAGCCAAACGTTTACAAACGTTACAAAACAAATCCAAGCGTTTCTCCTTTTTGGCAATTTAAGCCAAACGTTTACAAACGTTGCGAAACAAATCAAAGCGTTTCCACTTTTTAGCAATTTAAGCCAAACGTTTATAAAGGTTACGAAACAAATCCAAACGTTTCACCGTTTTAGCGATTTAAGGCAAATGTTTACAAACGGTACGAAACAAATCCAAATGTTTCACCTTTTTAGCGATTTAAGCCAAATGTTTACAAACGATAAGAAAAAAATCCAAACGTTTCACCTTTTTAGCGATTTAAGCCAAATGTTTACAAACGTTACGAAACAAATCAAAACATTTCACTTTATAGCGATTTAAGCCAAACATTTACCAACATTACGAAACAAATCCAAACGTTTAGCCTTTATAGTGATGTAAGCCAAACGTTTACCAACGTTACGAAACAAATCCTAATGTTTCAACTTTTAAACGATTTAAGCCAAACGTTTACAAATGTTATGAAACAAAACAAAACGCTTACAAACGCTACGAAATAAAACCAAGCGTTTCACCTTATTAGCAATTTAATCCAAACGTTTAAAAAGATTCCGAAACAAATCGAAGCGTTGCACATTTTTAGTAATTTAAGCCAAACGTTTATAAACGTTCCAAAAGAAATCAAAGAGTTTAACCTTTTTAGCAATTTATGCCAAACCTTTACAAACGTTACGAAACAAATCCAAACGTTTCATCTTTTAAGCGATATAAGCCAAACGTTTTCAAACGGTACAAAATAAATACAAACGTTTCCCCTTTTTAGCGATTTAAGCCAAACATTTACAAACGCTAAGAAACAAATCCAAACGTTTCTCCTTTTTAACGATTTAAGCCAAACGTTTACAAACGTTACAAAACAAATCCAAGCGTTTCTCCTTTTTAGCAATTTAAGCCAAACGTCTATAAACGTTACGAAACAAATCAAATCGTTTCACCTTTTTAGCAATTTAAACCAAACGTTTACAAAGGTTACGAAACAAATCCAAACGTTTCACCTTTTTAGCGATTTAAGCCAAACGTTTACAAACGTTACGAAACAAATCAAAGCGTTTCACCTTTTTAGCAATTTAAGCCAAACGTTTACAAAAGTTACGAAACAAATCCAAATGTTTCACCGTTTTAGCGATTTAAGCCAAACGCTTACAAACGATACGAAACAAATCCAAATGTTTCACCTTTTTAGCAATTTAAGCCAAATGTTTACAAACGATTGAAACAAATACAAACGTTTCACCTTTTTAGCGATTTAAGCCAAATGTTTAAAAAACGTTACGAAACAAATCAAAACGGTACACTTTTTAGCGATGTAAGCTAAACGTTTACCAACGTTAAGAAATAAATCCAAACGTTTAGCCTTTATAGTGATGTAAGCCAAACGTTTACCAACGTTACGAAACAAATCCTAATGTATAACCATTTTAGCGATATAATCCAAACGTTTACAAACGTTACGAAACAAAACAAAACGTTTACAAATGCTACGAAACAAAACCAAGCGTTTCACCTTATTAGCAATTTAGGCCAAACATTTACAAACGTTCCGAAACAAATCCAAGCGTTGCAACTTTTTAGTAATTTAAGCCGAATGTTTATTAACGTTAAGAAACTAATCCAAGGGTTTCACCTTTTTTAGCAATTTAAGCTAAACGTTTACAAACATTACGAAACATATCCAAACTTTCCCCATTTTAGTGATTTAAGCCAAACGTTTAAAACGTTACGAAACAAATCCAAATGGTTCCCCATTATAGCGATTTAAGCCAAACATTTAAAACGTTACGAAACAAATCCAAATATTTTTGCGATTTATGCCAAACGTTTACAAACATTACGAAACAAATCCAAATGTTTCACGTTTTTAGTGATTGAAGCCAAACGTTTACAAAAATTACGAAACAAATCCAAACGTTTCACCTTTTTAGCTATTTAAGCCGAAAGTTTACAAACTTTACGAAACAAATTCAAACGTTTCACCTTTTTAGCGATTTAAGCCAAACGTTTACAAAGTTTATGAAACAAATCTAAATGTTTCACCTTTTTCGCAATTTAAGCCAAACGTTTACAAACTTTACAAAACAAATCCAAGCGTTTGACCTTTATAGAAATTTAAGCCAAACGTTTACAAACGTTACAAAACAAATCCAAGCGTTTCACCTTTTTAGTAATGTAAACCAAACGTTTACAAACGTTACGAAAAAATCCTAGCGTTTCACCTTTTTAGCAGTTTAAGCCAAACGTTAACAAAGGTTTTGAAACAAATTCAAACATTTCACCTTTTTAGCAATTGAAGCCAAACGTTTACAAAAATTACGAAACAAATCCTAACGTTTCACCTTTTTAGCGATTTAAGCCAAACGTTTACAAACGGTACAAAACAAATCCAAAGGTTTCACCTTTTTAGCGATTTAAGCCAAACGTTTATAAACGCTACGAAACAAATCCAAACATTTCTCTTTTTTGGCGATTTAAGCCAAACGTTTACAAACGTTACAAAACAAATCCAAGCGTTTTTCCTTTTTAGCAATTTAAGCCAAACATTTACAAACGTTACGAAACAAATCAAAGCGTTTCCCCTTTTTAGCAATTTAAGCCAAACATTTACAAAGGTTACGAAACAAATCCAAATGTTTTACCGTTTTAGCGATTTAAGCCAAACGTTTACAAAACAAATCCAAATGTTTCACCTTTTTAGCGATTTAAGCTAAATGTTTACAAACGATATGAAAAAAATCCAGACGTTTCACCTTTTTAGCGATTTAAGCCAAATGTTTACAAACGTTACGAAACAAATCAAAACATTTCCCTTTTTAGCGATTTAAGCCAAACGTTTATCAACGTTACGAAACAAATCCAAACGTTTACCCTTTATAGTGATGTAAGCCAAACGTTTACCAACGTTACAAAACAAATCCTAATGTTTCACCTTTTAAACGATTTGCCAAACGTTTACAAACGTTATGAAACAAAACATAACGTTTACAAACGCTACGAAACAAAACCAAGAGTTTCACCTTTTTAGCAATTTAAGCCAAACGTTTACAAACTTTCCGAAACAAATCGAAGCGTTGCACATTTTTAGTAATTTACGCTAAACGTTTATGAATGTTACGAAACAAATCCAAGCATTTCACCTTTATTAGCCATTTAAGCCAAACGTTTACAAACGTTACGAAACAAATCCAAACGTTTCCCCATTTTAGCAATTTAAGCCAAACGTTTAAAACTTTACGAAACAAATGCAAATGTTTCCCAATAAACAAAACATTTAAAACGTTACGAAACAAATCCAGATATTTTATCGATTTATGCCAAACGTTTACAAACGTTATGAAACAAATCCAAACGTTTCACCTTTTTATAAATTTAAGCCAAACGTTTACAAATGTTACAAAACAAATCCAAATGTTTCACCGTTTTAGCGATTTAAGCAAAACGTTTACAAAACAAATTGAAATGTTCACATTTTTAGCGATTTAAGCCAAATGTTTACAAATGATATGAAAAAAATCCAGACGTTTCACCTTTTTAGAGATTTAAGCAAAATGTTTACAAAAGTTACGAAACAAATCAAAACTTTTCATTTTTTAGCGATTTAAGCCAAACGTTTACCAACTTTACGAAAAAAATCCAAACGTTTAGCCTTTATAGTGATGTAAGCCAAACGTTTACCAACGTTACGAAACAAATCCTAATGTTTCACCTTTTAAACGATTTAAGACAAACGTTTACAAACGTTATGAAACAAAACAAAACGTTTACAAACGCTACGAAACAAAACCAAGCGTTTCAGCTTTTTAGCAATTTAAGCCAAACGTATACAAACTTTCCGAAACAAATCGAAGCGTTTCACCTTTTTTAGCCATTTAAGCCAAACGTTTACAAACTTTACGAAACAAATCCAAACGTTTCCCCATTTTAGCGATTTAAGCCAAACGTTTAAAACTTTACGAAATAAATCCAAATGTTTCCCATTATAGCGATTTAAGCCAAACATTTAAAACGTTACGAAATAAATCCAGATATTTTGTCGATTTATGCCAAACGTTTACAAACGTTACGAAACAAATCCAAACGTTTCACCTTTTTAGCGATAGCCAAACGTTTAAAAAAATTACGAAACAAATCCAAACGTTTCATCTTTTTAGCAATTTAAGCCAAATGTTTACAAATGTTACGAAACAAATCCAAACGTTTCCTCTTTTTAGCGATTTAAGCCAAACGTCTACAAAGGTTATGAAACAAATCCAAATGTTTCACCTTTTTACCAATTTAAGCCAAACGTTATAAGACAAATACAAGCGTTTAACCTTTTTAAAAATTTAAGGTAACAAATCCAAGCGTTTCAGCTTTTTAGTAATGTATACCAAACGTTTAAAAACGTTACAAAACAAATCCTAGAGTTTCACCTTTTTAGCAGTTTAAGCCAAACGTTTAAAAAGGTTATGAAACAAATCCAAATGTTTCACCTTTTTAGCAATTTAAGCCAAACGTTTACAAACGTTGCGAAACAAATCCAAGCGTTTCATTTTTTAGCAATTTAAGCCATACGTTTATAAACATTACGAAACAAATCAAAACGTTTCCTCTTTTGAGAGATTTAAGCCAAACGTTTACAAAGGTAAAGAAACAAAACAAAATATTTAAAACGATACGAAACAAATCCAAACGTTTCACATTTTAAGCGATTTAATCCAAACCTTTACAAATGTTACGAAACAAAACCAAACGTTTAAAAAGTTACGAAACAAATCCAAACGTTTCACATTTTTAGCGATTTAAGCCAAACCATTACAAACATTACGAAACAAAACCAAGCGTTCCATCTTTTTAGCAATATAAGCCACAAGTTTAAAAACGTTACGAAACAAATCCAAGCGTTTCACCTTTTTAACAATTTAAGCCAAACGTTTACAACCGTTCCGAAAGAAATCAAAGAGTTTAACCTTTTTAACAATTTATGCCAAACCTTTACAAACGTTACGAAACAAATCCAAACGTTTCACCTTTTAAGCGATATAAGCCAAACGTTTTCAAACGGTACAAAACAAATCCAAACGTTTCACCTTTTTAGCGAATTAAGCCAAACGTTTAAAAACGTTACGAAAGAAATCTAAATGTTTCCCCTTTTTAGCGATTTAAGCCAAACGTTTACAAAGGTTATGAAACAAATCCAAATGTTTCACCTTTTTAGTAATTTAAGCCAAACGTTTATAAACATTATGAAACAAATCCAAGCGTTTCACCTTTTTTAGCCATTTAAGCCAAACGTTTACAAACTTTACGAAACAAATCCAAACGTTTCCCCATTTTAGCGATTTAAGCCAAACGTTTAAAAATTTACGAAATAAATCCAAATGTTTCCCATTATAGCGATTTAAGCCAAACATTTAAAACGTTACGAAATAAATCCAGATATTTTGTCGATTTATGCCAAATGTTTACAAACGTTGCGAAACAAATCCAAACGTTTCACCTTTTTAGCGATAGCCAAACGTTTACAAAAATTACGAAACAAATCCAAACGTTTCCCCTTTTTAGCGATTTAAGCCAAATGTTTACAAACGTTATGAAACAAATCCAAACGTTTCCTCTTTTTAGCGATTTAAGCCAAACGTTTACAAAGGTTATGAAACAAATCCAAATGTTTCACCTTTTTACAAATTTAAGCCAAACGTTCACAAACGTTACAAGACAAATCCAAGCGTTTAACCTTTTTAAAAATTTAAGGCAAACATTTACAAACGTTTCAAAACAAATCCAAGCGTTTCAGCTTTTTAGTAATGTATACCAAACGTTTAGAAACGTTACGAAACAAATCCTAGAGTTTCACCTTTTTAGCTGTTTAAGCCAAACGTTTACAAAGGTTATTAAACAAATCCAAATATTTCACCTTTTTAGCAATTTAAGCCTAACGTTTACAAACGTTTCGAAACAAATCCAAGCGTTTCATTTTTTAGCAATTTAAGCCATACGTTTATAAACGTTATGAAACAAATCAAAACGTTTCCTCTTTTGAGAGATTTAAGCCAAACGTTTACAAAGGTAAAGAAACAAAACCAAATATTTAAAACGATACGAAACAAATCCAAACGTTTCACATTTTAAGCGATTTAATCCAAACCCTTACAAATGTTACGAAACAAAACCAAACGTTTAAAAAGTTACGAAACAAATCCAAACGTTTCGCATTTTTAGCGATTTAAGCCAAACCATTACAAACATTACGAAACAAAACCAAGCGTTTCATCTTTTTAGCAATATAAGCCACAAGTTTAAAAACGTTACGAAACAAATCCAAGCGTTTCACCTTTTTAACAATTTAAGCCAAACGTTTACAACCGTTCCGAAAGAAATCAAAAAGTTTAACCTTTTTAGCAATTTATGCCAAACCTTTACAAACGTTACGAAACAAATCCAAACGTTTCACCTTTTAAGCGATATAAGCCAAACTTTTTCAAACGGTACAAAACAAATCCAAACGTTTCACCTTTTTAGCGAATTAAGCCAAACGTTTAAAAACGTTACGAAACAAATCTAAATTTTCCCCTTTTTAGCGATTTAAGCCAAACGTTTACAAAGGTTATGAAACAAATCCAAATGTTTCACCTTTTTAGTAATTTAAGCCAAACGTTTACAAACATTATGAAACAAATCCAAGCGTTTCACCTTTTTTAGCCATTTAAGCCAAACGTTTACAAACTTTACGAAACAAATCCAAACGTTTCCCCATTTTAGCAATTTAAGCCAAACGTTTAAAAATTTACGAAATAAATCCAAATGTTTCCCATTATAGCGATTTAAGCCAAACATTTAAAACGTTACGAAATAAATCCAGATATTTTGTCGATTTATGCCAAACGTTTACAAACGTTGCGAAACAAATCCAAACGTTTCACCTTTTTAGCGATAGGCAAAAGTTTACAAAAATTACTAAACAAATCCAAACGTTTCCCCTTTTTAGCGATTTAAACCAAATGTTTACTAACGTTATGAAACAAATCCAAACGTTTCCCCTTTTTAGCGATTTAAGCCAAACGTTTACAAAGGTTATGAAACAAATCCAAATGTTTCACCTTTTTACCAATTTAAGCCAAACGTTCACAAACGTTACAAGACAAATCCAAGCGTTTAACCTTTTTAAAAATTTAAGGCAAACATTTACAAACGTTTCAAAATAAATCCAAGCGTTTCAGCTTTTTAGTAATGTATACCAAACGTTTAGAAATGTTACGAAACAAATCCTAGAGTTTCACCTTTTTAGCAGTTTAAGCCAAACGTTTACAAAGGTTATGAAACAAATCCAAATGTTTCACCTTTTTAGCAATTTAAGCCAAACATTTACAAACGTTACGAAACAAATCCAAGCGTTTCATTTTTTAGCAATTTAAGCCATACGTTTATAAACGTTACGAAACAAATCAAAACGTTTCCTCTTTTGAGAGATTTAAGCCAAACGTTTACAAAGGTAAAGAAACAAAACCAAATATTTAAAACGATACGAAACAAATCCAAACGTTTCACATTTTAAGCGATTTAATCCAAACCTTTACAAATGTTACGAAACAAAACCAAACGTTTAAAAAGTTACGAAACAAATCCAAACGTTTCGCATTTTTAGCGATTTAAGCCAAACCATTACAAACGTTACGAAACAAAACCAAGCGTTTCATCTTTTTAGCAATATAAGCCACAAGTTTAAAAACGTTACGAAACAAATCCAAGCGTTTCACCTTTTTAACAATTTAAGCCAAACATTTACAACCGTTCCGAAAGAAATCAAAGAGTTTAACCTTTTTAGCAATTTATGCCAAACCTTTACAAACGTTACGAAACAAATCCAAACGTTTCTCCTTTTAAGCGATATAAGCCAAACGTTTTCAAACGGTACAAAACAAATCCAAACGTTTCACCTTTTTAGCGAATTAAGCCAAACGTTTAAAAACGTTACGAAACAAATCTAAATGTTTCCCCTTTTTAGCGATTTAAGCCAAACGTTTACAAAGGTTATGAAACAAATCCAAATGTTTCACCTTTTTAGTAATTTAAACCAAACGTTTATAAACATTATGAAACAAATCCAAGCGTTTCACCTTTTTTAGCCATTTAAGCCAAACGTTTACAAACTTTACGAAACAAATCCAAACGTTTCCCCATTTTAGCGATTTAAGCCAAACGTTTAAAAATTTACGAAATAAATCCAAATGTTTCCCATTATAGCGATTTAAGCCAAACATTTAAAACGTTACGAAATAAATCCAGATATTTTGTCGATTTATGCCAACCGTTTACAAACGTTACGAAACAAATCCAAACGTTTCACCTTTTTAGTGATAGCCAAACGTTTACAAAAATTACGAAACAAATCCAAACGTTTCCCCTTTTTAGCGATTTAAGCCAAATGTTTACAAACGTTACGAAACAAATCCAAACGTTTCCTCTTTTTAGCGATTTAAGCCAAACGTTTACAAAGGTTATGAAACAAATCCAAATGTTTCACCTTTTTACCAATTTAAGCCAAACGTTCACAAACGTTACAAGACAAATCCAAGCGTTTCACCTTTTTAGTAATGTAAACCAAACGTTTACAAACGTTACAAAAAAAATCCTAGCGTTTCACCTTTTTAGCAGTTTAAGCCAAACGTTAACAAAGGTTTTGAAACAAATTCAAACATTTCACCTTTTTAGCAATTGAAGCCAAACGTTTACAAAAATTACGAAAAAAATCCTAACGTTTCACCTTTTTAGCGATTTAAGCCAAACGTTTACAAACGGTACAAAACAAATCCAAACGTTTCACCTTTTTAGCGATTTAAGCCAAACGTTTATAAACGCTACGAAACAAATCCAAACATTTCTCCTTTTTAGCGATTTAAGCCAAACGTTTACAAACGTTACAAAACAAATCCAAGCGTTTCTCCTCTTTAGCAATTTAAGCCAAACATTTACAAACGTTACGAAACAAATCAAAGCATTTCCCCTTTTTAGCAATTTAAGCCAAACATTTACAAAGGTTACGAAACAAATCCAAACGTTTCACCGTTTTAGCGATTTAAGCCAAACGTTTACAAAACAAATCCAGATGTTTCACCTTTTTAGCGATTTAAGCCAAATGTTTACAAACGATATGAAAAAAATCCAGACGTTTCACCTTTTTAGCAATTTAAGCCAAATGTTTACAAACGTTACGAAACAAATCAAAACGTTTCCCTTTTTAGGGATTTAAGCCAATCGTTTATCAACGTTACGAAACAAATCCAAACGTTTACCCTTTATAGTGATGTAAGCCAAACGTTTACCAACGTTACAAAACAAATCCTAATGTTTTACCTTTTAAACGATTTGCCAAACGTTTACAAACGTTATGAAACAAAACACAACGTTTACAAACGCTACGAAACAAAACCAAGAGTTTCACCTTTTTAGCAATTTAAGCCAAACGTTTACAAACTTTCCGAAACAAATCGAAGCGTTGCACATTTTTAGTAATTTACGCCAAACGTTTATAAATGTTACGAAACAAATCCAAGCATTTCACCTTTATTAGCCATTTAAGCCAAACGTTTACAAACGTTACGAAACAAATCCAAACGTTTCTCCATTTTAGCAATTTAAGCCAAACGTTTAAAACTTTACGAAACAAATGCAAATGTTTCCCATTAAACAAAACATTTAAAACGTTTCGAAACAAATCCAGATATTTTATCGATTTATGCCAAACGTTTACAAACGTTATGAAACAAATCCAAACGTTTCACCTTTTTATAAATTTAAGCCAAACGTTTACAAATGTTACAAAACAAATCCAAATGTTTCACCGTTTTAGCGATTTAAGCCAAACGTTTACAAAACAAATTCAAATGTTCACCTTTTTAGCGATTTACGCCAAATGTTTACAAACGATATGAAAAAAATCCAGACGTTTCACCTTTTTAGAGATTTAAGCAAAATGTTTACAAACGTTACGAAACAAATCAAAACTTTTCACTTTTTAGCGATTTAAGCCAAACGTTTACCAACGTTACGAAAAAAATCCAAACGTTTAGCCTTTATAGTGATGTAAGCCAAACGTTTACCAACGTTACGAAACAAATCCTAATGTTTCACCTTTTAAACGATTTAAGACAAACGTTTACAAACGTTATGAAACAAAACAAAACGTTTACAAACGCTACGAAACAAAACCAAGTGTATCACCTTTTTAGCAATTTAAGCCAAACGTTTACAAACTTTCCGAAACAAATCGAAGCGTTGCATATTTTTAGTAATTTAAGCCAAATGTTTATAAACATTACGAAACAAATCCAAGCGTTTCACCTTTTTTAGCCATTTAAGCCAAACGTTTACAAACTTTACGAAACAAATCCAAACGTTTCCCCATTTTAGCGATTTAAGCCAAACGTTTAAAACTTTACGAATTAATTCCAAATGTTTCCCATTATAGCGATTTAAGCCAAACATTTAAAACGTTACGAAATATATTCAGATATTTTGTCGATTTATGCCAAACGTTTACAAACGTTACGAAACAAATCCAAACGTTTCACCTTTTTAGCGATAGCCAAACGTTTACAAAAATTACGAAACAAATCCAAACGTTTCCCCTTTTTAGCGATTTAAGCCAAATGTTTACAAACGTTACGAAACAAATCCAAACGTTTCCCCTTTTTAGCGATTTAAGCCACGTTTACAAAGGTTATGAAACAAATCCAAATGTTTCATCTTTTTACCAATTTAAGCCAAGCGTTACAAGACAAATCCAAGCGTTTAACCTTTTTAAAAATTTAAGGCAAACATTTACAAACGTTTCAAAACAAATCCAAGCGTTTCAGCTTTTTAGTAATGTATACCAAACGTTTAGAAACGTTACGAAACAAATCCTAGAGTTTCACCTTTTTAGCAGTTTAAGCCAAACGTTTACAAAGGTTATTAAACAAATCCAAATATTTCACCTTTTTAGCAATTTAAGCCTAACGTTTACAAACGTTTCGAAACAAATCCAAGCGTTTCATTTTTTAGCAATTTAAGCCATACGTTTATAAACGTTATGAAACAAATCAAAACGTTTCCTCTTTTGAGAGATTTAAGCCAAACGTTTACAAAGGTAAAGAAACAAAACCAAATATTTAAAACGATACGAAACAAATCCAAACGTTTCACATTTTAAGCGATTTAATCCAAACCCTTACAAATGTTACGAAACAAAACCAAACGTTTAAAAAGTTACGAAACAAATCCAAACGTTTCGCATTTTTAGCTATTTAAGCCAAACCATTACAAACATTACGAAACAAAACCAAGCGTTTCATCTTTTTAGCAATATAAGCCACAAGTTTAAAAACGTTACGAAACAAATCCAAGCGTTTCACCTTTTTAACAATTTAAGCCAAACGTTTACAACCGTTCCGAAAGAAATCAAAAAGTTTAACCTTTTTAGCAATTTATGCCAAACCTTTACAAACGGTACGAAACAAATCCAAACGTTTCACCTTTTAAGCGATATAAGCCAAACGTTTTCAAACGGTACAAAAAAAATCCAAACGTTTCACCTTTTTAGCGAATTAAGCCAAACGTTTAAAAACATTACGAAACAAATCTAAACGTTTCCCCTTTTTAGCGATTTAAGCCAAACGTTTACAAAGATTATGAAACAAATCCAAATGTTTCACCTTTTTAGTAATTTAAGCCAAACGTTTATAAACATTATGAAACAAATCCAAGCGTTTCACCTTTTTTAGCCATTTAGGCCAAATGTTTACAAACGTTACGAAACAAATCCAAACGTTTCCCGTTTTTAGCGATCTAAGCCAAACGTTTACAAAGGTTATGAAACAAATCCAAATGTTTCACCTTTTTACCAATTTAAGCCAAACGTTCACAAACGTTACAAGACAAATCCAAGCGTTTAACCTTTTTAAAAATTTAAGGCAAACATTTACAAACGTTTCAAAACAAATCCAAGCGTTTCAGCTTTTTAGTAATGTATACCAAACGTTTAGAAACGTTACGAAACAAATCCTAGAGTTTCACCTTTTTAGCCGTTTAAGCCAAACGTTTACAAAGGTTATGAAACAAATCCAAATGTTTCACCTTTTTAGCAATTTAAACCTAACGTTTACAAACGTTACGAAACAAATCCAAGCGTTTCATTTTTTAGCAATTTAAGCCATACGTTTGTAAACGTTATGAAACAAATCAAAACGTTTCCTCTTTTGAGAGATTTAAGCCAAACGTTTACAAAGGTAAAGAAACAAAACCAAATATTTAAAACGATACGAAACAAATCCAAACGTTTCACATTTTAAGCGATTTAATCCAAACCTTTACAAATGTTACGAAACAAAACCAAACGTTTAAAAAGTTACGAAACAAATCCAATCGTTTCGCATTTTTAGCGATTTAAGCCAAACCATTACAAACATTACGAAACAAAACCAAGCGTATCATCTTTTTAGCAATATAAGCCACAAGTTTAAAAACGTTACGAAACAAATCCAAGCGTTTCACCTTTTTAACAATTTAAGCCAAACGTTTACAACCGTTCCGAAAGAAATCAAAGAGTTTAACCTTTTTAGCAATTTATGCCAAACCTTTACAAACGTTACGAAACAAATCCAAACGTTTCACCTTTTAAGCGATATAAGCCAAATGTTTTCAAACGGTACAAAACAAATCCAAACGTTTCCCCTTTTTAGCGAATTAAGCCAAACGTTTAAAAACGTTACGAAAGAAATCTAAATGTTTCCCCTTTTTAGCGATTTGAGCCAAACGTTTTCAAACTTTCCGAAACAAATCGAAGCGTTGCATATTTTTAGTAATTTAAGCCAAACGTTTATAAACATTACGAAACAAATCCAAGCGTTTCACCTTTTTTAGCCATTTAAGCCAAACGTTTACAAAGTTTACGAAACAAAACCAAACGTTTCCCCATTTTAGCGATTTAAGCCAAACGTTTAAAAATTTACGAAATAAATCCAAATGTTTCCTATTATAGCGATTTAAGCCAAACATTTAAAACGTTATGAAATAAATCCAGATATTTTGTCGATTAATGCTAAACGTTTACAAATGTACGAAACAAATCCAAACGTTTCACCTTTTTAGCGATAGCCAAACGTTTACAAAAATTACGAAACAAATCGAAACGTTTCACCTTTTTAGCGATTTAAGCCAAATGTTTACAAACGTTACGAAACAAATCCAAACGTTTCCCCTTTTTAGCGATTATAGCCAAACGTTTACAAAGGTTATGAAACAAATCCAAATGTTTCACCTTTTTACCAATTTAAGCCAAACGTTACAAGACAAATCCAAGCGTTTAACCTTTTTAAAAATTTAAGGCAAACATTTACAAACATTTCAAAACAAATCCAAGCGTTTCAGCTTTTTACTAATGTATACCAAACGTTTAGAAACGTTACGAAACAAATCCTAGAGTTTCACCTTTTTAGCAGTTTAAGCCAAACGTTTACAAAAGTTATGAAACAAATCCAAATGTTTCACCTTTTTAGCAATTTAAGCCAAACGTTTACAAACGTTACGAAACAAATCCAAGCGTTTCATTTTTTAGCAATTTAAGCCATACGTTTATAAACGTTACGAAACAAATCAAAACGTTTCCTCTTTTAGAGATTTAAGCCAAACGTTTACAAACGTAAAGAAACAAAACCAAATATTTAAAACGATACGAAACAAATCCAAACTTTTCACATTTTAAGCGATTTAATCCAAACCTTTACAAATGTTACGAAACAAAACCAAACGTTTAAAAAGTTACGAAACAAATCCAAACGTTTCACATTTTTAGCGATTTAAGCCAAACCATTACGAAACAAAACCAAGCGTTTCATATTTTTAGCAATATAAGCCACAAGTTTAAAAACGTTACGAAACAAATCCAAGCGTTTCACCTTTTTAACAATTTAAGCCAAACGTTTACAACCGTTCCGAAAGAAATCAAAGAGTTTAACCTTTTTAGCAATTTATGCCAAACCTTTACAAACGTTACGAAACAAATCCAAACGTTTCACCTTTTAAGCGATATAAGCCAAACATTTTCAAACGGTACAAAACAAATCCAAACGTTTCACCTTTTTAGCGAATTAAGCCAAACGTTTAAAAACGTTACGAAAGAAATCTAAATGTTTCCCCTTTTTAGCGATTTAAGCCAAACGTTTACAAAGGTTATGAAACAAATCCAAATGTTTCACCTTTTTAGCAATTTAAGCCAAACGTTTACAAACTTTACAAAACAAATCCAAGCGTTTGACCTTTTTAGAAATTTAATCCAAACGTTTACAAACGTTCCGAAACAAATCCAAGCGTTTCATCTTTTTTGCAATTTAAGCCAAACGTTTAGAAACGTTACGAAACAAATCAAAACGTTCAACCTTTTTAGCAATTTAAGCCAAACGTTTACAAAGGCTACGAAACAAATCCAAACGTTTTACCATTTTAGCGATTTAAGCACAACGTTTACAAACGATACGAAACAAATCGAAATGTTTCACCTTCTTAGCGATTTAAGCCAAATATTTTACCTTTTAGTGATTTAAGCCAAACGTTTACCAACAATACGAAACAAATTCAAATGTTTCACCTTTTTAGCTATTTAAGCGAAACGTTTACAAACGTTACGAAACAAAACAAAAGGTTTACAAACACTACGAAACAAAACCAAGCGTTTCACCTTTTTAGCAATTTAAGCCAAACGTTTACAAACGTTCCGAAACAAATCAAAGCATTGCACCTTTTTAGTAATTTAAGCCAAACGTTTATAAACTCTACGAAAGGTTTACAAACTCTACGAAACAAATCCAAGCGTTTCACCTTTTTTAGCAATATAAGCCAAACGTTTACAAACGTTATGAAACTGTTACTGGCGTTTTGTGTTTGTAACAACAAGCGTGTGAAATGCGGGCGTGCCAGGAAGCGGATTCCAAAATGTAACTTAACTTCTTAAACGAGCGATTGGGGTTTGGTTAACCTTATAACAAGTACTCCAATCAAGTAATGCTAAAACAAAGAAATTCAACTGTAAATATGTTTACGAATTGAATGAAATGAAAATACAAGTGTTTGGGTAGAAATTGAAGAAGTTCAATCGTAAAGTTCTTTACTGATTGAAGAAAATTGAGAATGCTAAGTGCTGAGTGTTGGATTTGATCGGGGGCTGCAAATTGGCTGCTATTCTCTTATTTATAGCTTCATCATTTGAAAACTGCTGCTTCACGTACTAACTGCACACGTTCTTCCCCATCTTCAGAACTGTCAATCGTGTCTTGTTTCTGCTGCACGTGCTTTTTAACTTCTTTTCTTCTGGAATGGACTTCTTGGGCTTGTGGGCCATTTAAATTAATATTTAATGGCCCATATCAAATTTGAGCTTAATCTTCTGCAAATGGACTTTGACCTTTTTGATTTCAACCTCTGGAAACCAACCTTTAGAAATCAACCTTTAGAACTCAACCTCTAGAAATCAACCTCTAGAAATCAACCTTTAGAACTCAACCTCTATAAATCAACCTCTAGGTCAAAATTAGTTAACTTTTAGAAATCAAATTTTGGAAATCAACTTCTGGCAAAAATAGTTAACTTCTAGAAATCAACTTTTGGAAATTACTTTAGGCCAATTATTCACAGTACTCTTTTTATCTTTTGAAAAGAATAGGGGCTTTATGGCCTTTAAGCCATATTTTTAATTTTGGTGCAAACAATGCCCCCTATATAATTGGCTTTTTAGAAATAAAGCCATTTATATATATTTCTTTTAACCAAAATTTAAAATTTTAACTTTCACAATGGTTAGGCCTAAGGTTTTATTTTCTGAAATTGATAAAAATTTATGGAAAGGTGAAAATCCTCTAGAAAACATGGTTTCAAATGTTTCAAAAGTATGTGAAAAGGTTTTAGAAGATCAAAAAATTTCAAATTCATCTTCTCCAAAAAGTTTAAAACAAAACCCTAATTCAAAAATTAAACCCAATTTTCCCCCAAAAATCACCAAGCCTCAAACAATGTCACAAATTGAAGTAGAAGGAGAACAACCGGTCATCCCCACCGCACCTCCGGCAATCAGCTTATTGTCCACGCCCAGCAGCTTTGGCGTTTCATCTCTCACGGGAGCAGCTTCTCTCCCGCCGTCCAGCTTCTCGCCCGCAGCTGCTCTTCCGCCGTCCAGCTCCTCGCCGGCAGCTGCTCTCCCGCCGTCCAGCTCCTTTCCGTCTTCCATCTGCTCTCCCACGCACGGAATCTCACCAGCAGTTACTCTCCCGCCATCCAGCTCCTCGCTGGCAGTTATGGAGTCTCCGCCGTCCGTGTTCTCGCCAGCAGTAGTTGTGGAGTCTCCGCCGTCCAGCCTCTCGCCAGCGGCAGCGTCCTCCTTGGCAGCAGCGGCGTCTTCTTCGCCCAGCAGCAGTATTCCAGCAGCCATCTCCTTCGTGGCGGTGGATAAAACAGCGGGGAGTTCCTCTCTATCAATTCCTAGCAGCTCGGCAGCTGCTTCCCCCAACGTCCATCGACAGCAACTCAGCCGCGGCCAGGAGTCCGGTCAGCAGTTGCGTTCCACGGACCAGCAGCAGATCGGCGGTCATGCTCCGGCAGCAGGTAAGTCTCTTTTTTTTTTCTTTTCAATTAATTATTTCAGATTTAATTAATTGTTTAGGATTAATTAATCTACTAAAGGAAAAATAGAAAAAATTTAGAATTCATTAGGTAAAATTTATGAACCCCTTTTGAAATTTTGGTTTGTGTCAATACTAATTTTGTCAAAATTCATTTGTTGGAATTTGATTCAGTGTCGACATTGAACTTTCAATTGTCTGGACTTGGTTTAATGTCAACATCTAAATTTTAAATGCTAATGATTTTAGCATGTCGTGATTTTGACCTCCTTTGCTATTTTTGTAGATGGCGGTTTGCCAACAAGCTTGGTGGCGGAAATTATAGCTACTACACCTGCCTTTAATTCTAAGACACAAACTTCTGGCTTGGCGATTTCAAAGGCAACAATTTCTGGTTTTCCGCCAACCAACACCTTAGGTAAATTTCTTTTGAAATCAAACTCCTAAGATTTACCTACTGTGATGTGATGCTTGATCTTTTTTGGTTTACCCAAGATTGTGATCTTTGCTTATGCACTTCAAACTTAAACCATTTGAGTTTAATTGCTTAACATTGAATTTAATGTTAAAACAACTAAATTCAATTATTCAAAATTTTAGCTTATTGCCGAGAACCATTTAGATCAATTGCCTAATAGTGTTTGGCATCAATTTCAGACCTTGCTTCGGCTTCTAAAGAGCCGTTGGTCCTTTATCTAGCTGATGGTACTTTATTTACAACACCCTTCCAACCCAATGTAGTGACCAAAACTTTACAACAAACTGTAGCCCTATCAAGGGTAAGGATTGATCTTTAGGACTTTAGATGCATTTTGTCTTCTGAATGGTTGAATACATATGTATCTTGATATTTGCAGGTTCTCCTAAGTTGGTAGCTACCACTTTTTCTGACTTCGCGGCTCAAAAGCCGGCCTCCAACCCCTTTGCTATACCATCCACCTCTTCTCCTCCAGGCAAAGGTAAACCACTGTATTAGCTTTTGTGATTGGATTGGTTAG
Organism: Mercurialis annua; assembly: GCF_937616625.2. NCBI lineage: Eukaryota > Viridiplantae > Streptophyta > Magnoliopsida > Malpighiales > Euphorbiaceae > Mercurialis > Mercurialis annua. The sequence continues at coordinate 42,328,985 of NC_065572.1, forward strand.
TGTGAATTTTAATGCAGGTTTTATTTTAATGGTTTAGGATACCAATAATACTACTAGGAACTTGCAAATTCTTCAGGCCATTAGATAGAATATCCTAAGCCTTTAGAAGTCAAATTTCTAGGTGGTCAAGTTTAATGAACAGTTAAGGCCCTACGACTTTTTAGGCCTAAATTTTGATATTCTACTTGAACCATGTCTGTTTTGTCTTTACTTCAACCATTTAAAAACTCAAATTGGCTAAGTGATTGGTTTATGTTTATTTTATTTTGAGAATTTGCAAAAAACCAATTTCTTTTTCTTCTGTTTTAGCCAATTTTGAAAATGTATATGAAAATTCAAATTTGCACTTACAGGTTTCGGGATACCTCCTGCGGCACCAGTCAGTAGGGCTGTGGGTGTCCCTATTTCTCCTCTCCTAGTGGGGATTCCTGGCCGAAAAGATGCTATTGAAAAGGTATGTCATGATGAACTCCCCTTTTCTTTTTGAGATTGGGTTTCATGTTGTGAGCAAATGCTTCTTTCTTTCAGGAGTTCTATAGACAAATTCTGGATCCATCAGCCATTGCTCCTTTTCCACCTTATGTCACCTTCCAGTAAGTTTTGTACTAGAGATTGTTTAACCGATTTCCATCTTAGTCTTGTTTATTCAAAACTATTATTCTCTCTGCAGGGACACCTCTTTAACTCCCCTTTTGAAAAAGGGTCTCATCATCCAAGGCATTGGCAATAAAACTATTCCAGAAGCTCCTCCCTACCCTATGCATGCGAGCAACGTATTAGTATGGAATTGTGAAGTGACAGGGGCTTCTGATATTACTTCCGCCATTAAGTCATGGCCTTGTCAGCCTCCTAGATGGACGGATTGGGTGGCTCGTCTACGTCCTTACTTCCAGAGGGATTGGCGGAGATTGGGGTTACTCCAGCTGATAGAGATAAGCGACAGACATATTGAGCTGAATGCGGGTATGTGCAGATCTTTTCTTCGCTATTGGAGTAGTTCAGCCAATTCTTTTATTTTTCCTTTCGGCCCGATGTCAGTTACTTTAAAAGATGTCTTCATGCTCACCGGCCTTCCGGTTATTGGATTTGACGCCCCTTGTCTATTTGAGGTAGAGACGAAAGACCTCTATTCCTATCCAATTTGTCCGAGTTACGCGGCGTGTGTTTCCAAGTGGAGTGTCTTAACAACACCTCCTTCTTTAGAAGAACATACCGAGTTTCTATGGGTCCTAATATGCAAGTTCATCATGTGCCCCTCCTTTGGCACTCCTACCAAGGAATATTGGAAGCTTGCAAGTAATCTAGCCAACGAGACTTTTGTGGCTTTGGGGCCTGTGTTGTTAGGCGCCCTCTACTACGCTTTTGAGCAGTCTGTTACTACTCACCTCTTGGCCAAGTTAGATGGTCATGTGTGGTTGTTACAATTGTGGATTTTTACCTACTTCCCAGAGCTAATGGGTGTAGCGATAGGTACCTTGTGCACTCCTATTGTGGATCTTTTGGAAGTCAAGTGTTGTTTTGAGGAGACCGCTGTCTTTGATTTTCTTTTTGAACGCACAGCTAGGGAAACCTCGGCTTTGTCCGTTTTTGATCATCACTCATATATTCCTCAGTGGATGGACATTTTCTCAGGGAAGCCAAGTACGCTCCTCCTTATCAAAAGAAAGCTTTTTTGTGCCTTTACTACCTCTAGGATGTTATTTTTGGGAGGGTCTCAAGCCTTCTCTACTCGTTCTTCTAGCCAACATTGTGTGTCAAAGTTGTACATGAGTAGCCTTTGGGGTAGGCAGTTTGGGCTTAACCTTTCTCAAATTCATCCTTACCTTGAACAACATGATGGTGAGTGGACAAGATCTACTGTGGAGCAGCTTGTCAAGGTATATGGTTATTATCGTTGTCCTATGGTGGAGAATTTGATTCCATATGACTTTGCCTCTTGGTGGGACGAGCGGTTTCAACTCATTATGTCCAAAAACGCAGGTAACAACTTCATCTTTTTAACTTGTCATCTATTTGTTTTTTGCCTCTAATTCTTTACACCTTTGCAGGGAAAGAAGCAAGGCTGCTAGTTCAACCTCCTCAAAGGCCTACTCCAGTGAGCAAGCCTAAGAGACAGGCTAAGAAAAAGAATCGCAACACCTCTTCAGAGTCATCTTTTGAGAAGACGGAATTGCCTAAGACACAAACTAAAAGGAAGAGTCGTGACACTTCTTCGGATTCGTCTTTTGAGAGGACAGAATTGCCTAAGACTAGGCAGTTAGGGAGACTCCTCAAAGTAGCCAAAAAACGACATGCTGGACCTCCTGAGACTGTGGTCTTGGAAGATGATTCAGAGGATGATCAACTTCCGGGCCTACTTCACGGTAAATCTTTTCACTTTGCTTCTTATGCTTAATATGTTTCATCCATTTAACATTGACTTTTTTTTTTACAGAAGCCGCTTATACAGAAGAAACAACGCTAGATGTTGATTCTGAGGCGGCCATGGATAGAGAGGATGATGGAGTCCTTGACACACAAGGTAACCATCTTTCTTGGTCTTTATTATCTATCATAATTACCTAGCTCATTTCATTGAAATCCTCTCAGGTATGGAGCATTCAGGGGAGCAATGCTCCAAGTCAGCCTCTGAGTCAACTTCTAAAGGCTCCAAGTCAGCCTCATAGCCAACTTCTAAAGGCTCCAAGTCAGAGTCTGCTTCTAAAGGATCTAGGTCAGCCTCTGAGCCAACTTCTAAAGGCTCCAAGTCAGCTTCTGAGTCTGTCTCCAAAGGCTCCAAATCAGCCTCTGAAAAAGATTCTGCTACCTCCACTGAATCCGAGGTAAATCTCTAACTTTGTTAAGATAAGTTTTTATTATACTTTTGGTTGGATATTAACCTTCTTTCAAATTCTTCTTCAGGAACCTTTATCGCAAATTAAGAAACTTTCTTCGATAATAGCAGAAGACCAAGACCTGGTAGATTTAAGCTTCTTGGACGAGATGAGCACCCCGGAAGCTAGTGTTCCTTTTATCCCTTTGCCGGCTGACGTCGAGAGAGCTGTTTCTTTAGTCAAGCATGTCCTCGGCCAACACATTTCTATTGTTAGAGATTCCCAGAAAGAAGATCTCATTTCCTCTCTCCATATTCTACGCCTTGTTCCTGACTCCGTTGTCACTGATGAAGTAGAGAAAGATATTCTGGGTTCGCTCAACTTGTGGAGGTCTTGTGTTGAGATCGAGTCAAATGACCTCCCCAAGTTGAAATCTTCAAAAGTAGATAACACCAGGTATTTATCTTTGGGATCTAAAAGGCAAGAAGTGGCTCAAAAACTACGAGACCTAGAAGCTAGTGGTGAGGCCTTTGAAAAGGAGATTGAACAACTGGAAACTGCTATTCTAGCTTTAAAGAGTAAGCAGCTTGATCTTGTGGTGGAAGGCAAGCTTCTAGCCGAGGAATATCAAGGAATCAACTCCCAACTCCAGCCTCTTCATACTACCATTCAAGAGAAGAAAAATGACATGGTCTCATGGCTACAAAATTGTGCTAAGGCTCGTCAAGACAAAGTTGTTTGCCAATCGAGGTGGAGCAAGTTGCAAGGCCTTTTCTCAAATTCTTCACCTACTCCAATGTTGGCTTCCTCTACCTCCACCAACACCACAGCTCCTTGATGATTTTCTTTTATTTTGTATATGAACTGTGTTATGTAGTTTAGCTTTAGAATTTGTGACTTTTGTTGAACCAAAAGACTTTGCTTTTGGCTTTTGAATTTTCTTTTTATATAACAGGACACTTTTGCTTACACGGCCTTTTGGCCATTACTTGCTTCGTGACACTACACCTGCACCTATACACTTGTACATGCATTGCGTTACAGAGACGCCATTCAGGTACTTTCTAAACTTCAAATGTCTTGGTGTGAAGATGGCTCTCCAGCCATTTGTTTGCTTGTTGTGTTCCACACCAAGATTCACTTACAGGTACAGCCATGCATTGCATTTTCACTATGTGTTTATATTCCTGGTATGAAGATGGCTTTAGCCATATACTTGTGTAGTGATGTGATGTCCATACCAGGACTTGTTTCACGAACAAATCACATATGTCACTTACAGCCATGCATTGCATTACAGGGCCGTTTTTGTTTGCTGTTGAATGTTGTTGAATTTTTATCCCTTTAGCTTAGTTAGCCAAAGTTTAAGAAGTCTTAGAGGAGTAGAGACCTTATAAACTGTTGATAGTAGGAGTTTGACACTAGGATAGTGGAACAACAAATTGAAGTTTTATCACTTATCTTTTCCCCTTCCTCCTATGGACTTCTATGAATCTTCCTACTGATCTTATGGCAACCTTGCCAGTCCATTCTAAGGTGTCTTGCATGGTCTTTTTTAAGTGACCACTTCCCATATTTCTGTTATTATTTCTAGGTGGTGGTTAGATTACTTTCCACCTTTAACAGTCAACTCTTGAAATCAAGGGTCAACTCAACAGTCAACTTGAACTTCTAGGAATCAACTTTTAGAAGTCAACTTCTAGAACAAACTTCTGGAATTAATTTTAGCCTCACCAATTTAGCTAAAGTAGCCAAACTTTAGAATTTTAATTATCAAAAATGGCTAAAAGCCATTACATTACAACTTGTGCCAAAATCCATAAGTTAATGAAAAAGTACAGGTTTAGCCAAAATAGCCAAACTCCTAAAAATCTGATAATACACTCGGCTAAAAAGCCACAATGTTAGGACTCATGTACTGATACTGCTAAAACAAGTTACATAATCTGCAGTGCATGTATGGCTAAAAGCCATTAAGTCATTTCTAAGTTGTATTTCTCCCAGATGGTGGGAGTGTATTTCTTCAAGTACTTTCCATTAATAAATTTTCTATGAGGCTCACCCTCTAGACTTGATAGCCAGTACGCATTCCCCTTCATCACCTTGTGGACTAAGAATGGCCCTTCCCAATTAGTAGACCATTTCCCATATTCTCTATCTTTAGTACCAGGGGGTAAGATCAACTTCCATACTAGCTCATCTTCTTGAAATGTCTTTGGTCTAACTTTCTTGTTGTAGCTTCTGGAGACTTTCTTCTTCTGTATAATCATATTGTTTAAAGCCTGAAGTCTTCCTTCTTCTAGATTTTCTAACTCCATCATCATGGTTTCATTGTAATCTTCTGGAGTCAAATGATTCTGCTTAGCTACTCTCAATGACCTCACCACCACCTCCATGGGTAACACTGCATCATGACCATAGGTTAGCATAAATGGACTTACTCCAGTAGCATTTCGCCTAGAGGTGCGATATGCCCAGAGTTCTTCTGATAAAATTCGATGCCAATCTTTTGGATTTTCTTCCAACATTTTTTGAACTATGTTGATGATAATTTTATTAGAAGATTCAGCTTGGCCATTGGCCTGAGCATAATAAGGTGTAGAGGTCAATAATTTTATTCCATAATCAGTGGCAAATTCTTGCATCTCCTTACCAGTGAACATTGTGCCCTGGTCAGTAGTTACTGATTGTGGAATTCCAAATTGATGAATAAATTCCTCTTTAATAAATTTAATAACATCTTTTTGCTCTGTTTTTACCAATGGCTTAGCGACTACCCATTTGGTAAAATAATCAGTAGCTACAATTATGAAACTGTGATTTTTAGAAGATGGAGGATATATTTTACCTATCAAATCTATGGCCCAACCTCTGAATGGCCATGGTTTGATGACAGACTTCAACTCAGCAGCTGGAAGTCTTTGTATGTTCCCATACCTTTAGCACGATTGACAACCCTTTGCAAAAGTCATGCAATCTTTTAGGATAGATGGCCAGAAGGAACCATGTCTTCGGATCAGCCATCTCATTTTCACTCCAGATTGATGTGCTCCACAAACTCCCTCATGAGTTTGTTTCATGACCTCTAGTGCCTCTGTAGTTCCAAGTCATCTTAGCAATAGGTTGTCGAATCCTCTTCTGTATAAAACATCTTCTATGAGCACGTAGTTAACAGCTCTCACTCTTACTTTATACATCATCTTCTTACTAGGATTCTTCAGGTACTTTTTAATATCTCTCCTCCAATCCTGTACTAAGTTATCATCAATATTAAAAATATCTAGTTGTACTCCTCTTTTAAAAATTGAAGGGTGAGTTTTTCTTTGTACCATTACTAGTCGGTGGGTTAACTCCTCCGACAGATGTAGGCCATATGCTAGCTGTGATAATTCATCGGCCTCCCAATTTTCCTCTCTAGGAACATGTACTAATTCAACCTCTTCAAAACTCTCTATTAACTGTATAGCAATAGCATAATAAGAAGTTAAAGAGTAACTCATGCATTTATATTCGCCAGACACTTGTCGAATAACCAATTGAGAATCTCCAATTATTTTGACCTTTTTAGCACCTAGATCTAGGAGGATTTCTAATCCAATAATCAAAGCCTCATATTCAGATTGATTATTTGTACATTCAAAGTCAAGATTAAAAGACAAGGAGGTCTTAGCTCCAGAAGGTGATACTATTATGATTCCAGCACCCGTAGACCTATCTGTACTAGACCCATAAAATTTAAGCATCCAAGGTCTATGTTCATTCATAAAAACCGGTAAGTCAAATTTACTTTCATCTCCTAGGTTTATACATGGGTGGTCGGCTAGGAAATCTGCTTGAGCCTGACCTTTGACCGACTTCTGGGGATGATAAATCAAATGAAAGTCTGCCAAACTTAATAACCACTTTCCAATATTTCCTGATAAAACAGGTTTGTTTAGCATATATTTCATCAAGTCGGTTTGAGACACCACATAGACTCTATTACTAAGCAGATAGTGTTTTAACTTAGTGCAGGCAAAAAACAAAGCCAGACACAATTTCATGATAGGAGTGTATCTAACCTCTGTAGATGTCATCGAACGGCTCAAATAATAGATAGCCTGTTCATGTCCATCTTGGTTGCTCTGGGCTAGCAGACACCCAATTGAACCTTCGGCTGCTGAAATGTACAACCTCAGAGGTAATACCCTTTTTGGGAGGCATCAATACAGGAGGCTTCATTAGATAATCTTTAATTTCATAAAAAGCCTCTTGGTTGATGGTTTCCCATCTGAAGACATCCTCCTTTTTTAATTTCAACAGTTCTGAGAACACTTTTGTTTTTCCTGCAAGATTAGATATAAATCTCCTTAAGTAATTAACCTGCCCAAGAAACCTCTGAAGTTCTGTTTTATTTCTAGGCGGTTTAGCTTCTCGAATAGCTATGGTTTTGTTTTGGTCCACTTCAATGCCTCTTTCATGGACCAAAAACCCCAAAAACTTTCCAGCTTTTACACCAAAGACGCATTTCAGAGGATTGAGTTTTAAACAGTGAACTCTCATCCTCCTAAATGCTTCCTCTAGATTTTTCAAATGATCTTTCATTAGTTTTGATTTTACAACAACATCATCAATATAAACCTCCATAGTTTTACCTAAGAGGTCGTGGAAGATGGCATTTATAGCCCTCTGATATGTTGCACCAGCATTACGTAAACCAAACGGCATGACCACCCATTCAAATGTCCCAATAGATCCTGGACATCTAAATGCCGTTTTGGAGATGTCTTCTTTAGCCACCATAATCTGGTTATATCCAGCAAAACAATCCATAAAAGACAAAAGAGAATGATTAGCTGTAGCATCAATAAGGGTGTCAGCAACTGGCATGGCATAAATATCTTTAGGAGTTGCTTCATTTAAGTCCCTAAAGTCTATGCATATTCTAAGTTTTCCATTCTTTTTAACCACTGGAACAACATTTGCTAACCAATTACTATATTTAGCAGGCCTAATAAAGCCTGCTTTACACAATTTTTCAATTTCTTCTTTTACCTTTAATTCAACTTCTTTTGACACTCTTCTTGGAGGTTGGCGGTATGGCTGAAACTCGGGCTTAATAGGAAGCCGATGTTCTACCAATGTCCTGCTTAACCCCGGCATATCAAAATATTGCCATGCAAAGCAATCTTTGTATTTCTGCAAGAGTACAGTTAATTTGGTTTTTAAATCAACCTCTAGGTTTTTACTAACAAAAGTTACCTGAGGTTCCTTAGAGGTTCCAAGATTCACTTCTTCTAACTCCTCTCTAATATGGATGGCTTCATCATCTATCCAAGGAGGTGCTTGTTCTAGCTCCTCCAAGCCAATCTCATGATCTTCAGAAACTTCTTCTTCTTCATAAACCACTTCAGCATCTAGAACCTCTGCCAAGTTGTTTTCCTCCATAATTCCTTCCATAATGTACTGCATACGTTCTTTTAAGATAGCAGATGCAGCTGCTGCAAACTCACTAGAGGTGAGCTTAATCATTAATTTCTTCAATGATAATGGAGGAACACGGCTTGTTGTATGGAATAATAGCCGTTGATCCAAGTATCTCAGTTGCTTTTCTTTTGACCTCTTCATGCATTTTCAGAGGTTTGTCGGATTTCTCTTTCTTCTGCCCTTTTTTACTTTTCCCAGTAAATTGAATGGGGCCAACACATGAGTCATAATAACGGGCTTCTACCATGTTGGTGGCAGTGGTAAATGGCTTTGTGTCTGCCCATACCACCTCCACCTCATTTCCCTTCCAAAAGAGCAGAAACTAGTGTAAGGATGAAGGAACGCACCAATTGGCATGAATCCAATCTCGTCCCAAAAGAGCTTGGTAGCTGGCTGATGAATTTACAACAAAGAACGCCGATAGGGAAGTTTTGCTCCCTACAGTTACCTCTACTGGGAGAACACCAATAGTTTTTGTGAGTTCTCCAATAAAGGCAGACACACTAACCTCTGTAGAGATGAGATCCTCTGTAGTTTTTCCTAGATGTTGTAGCATGTTGAATGGCATAATATTCACGGCAAAACCATTATCAATCAAGTCTCTAGAGGTTGGTCTGCCATTGAAGTGAGCCTTTATGTACAAAGGCTTAATATGTTTGGTCATTGCCTCTGCAGGTTTGTCAAAAATCACCCTCTTTGGTCCACCATTTGCAGCTTCTTGTATGGTGACCTGGCTGCGACACTCATCTTTTGGAGGTTTGGATACCTCCTCTCTCTGAATTTCTTCTACTTCCTCAGAGTTGTCAGGACCTTTGAAATCACTTGGAAGAATCAAGGAGAAAGCATTACAAGTGAGGGGAATCTCAATTTCACCCACTCTGATTGATCTCTTCTTATCACCTTCTGTGTCTGATTCTGAGTCGCCATTCTCTAGAGATCTCCTCTGAAATTTTCCGCTTTCCTTAACTGGTGGAGTGTCATCAGTATCCTCTTTCAAGAGGTCGTTTAGTCTCATGCCCTCCTTTAGGATTTCCTCATCCACGAGATCATCCAACTCCATGTCGTCTTCTAGGAGATCATCTAAGTTCATGCCATCTCCTGCAAATTCTCCTTCAAGAAAAGCTTCTAACTCCATATCTGAAATTTCCTTCTTCGAAGGCACGTGGGAAGTTTTATTTTTCACTTCCACTGCCTCTGAAGATTTTTGGCTTCCACATTGCTCCTTCTCAATTAAGATCTTCTTTGACCCCTTTTCCTCAACAACTTTTCTAGGATCTTCCAAGTGCCTGGACTGCCACTCGTTTCTTGCAGCAGCCCTCAACCTCTGGCGCCTCCTCTTCTGAGTTCTTGTTAGTGGAGGCGGAAACTTCTTGTGATAATTGGTATGCCACCTTGGACTAGGAGAGACCAATGGTGGTACCATGAGTCTTTGTTCTTTTCTTCGGTTTTCAAAGGTAGAAGGAACCTCTGGCTGTTTTTCTCTAAGTGCTAAAGGAGCTTTTGGCTTTTCCTCCCTAGGTGCCAAAGGAGCTTTTGGCTGTTCCTCCCTCTTCCACACGAAGGATCGCCTCTCCGGGAAGACATGCCTTTCTGGCCTCCTTTGATAGTAAGAGGCCCTGTTTTGTTTTTTCAAAAGAGGGCGGTTAGTAGAAACAAAATTATTAGAGTTTCTAGATACCTGCCTTCTTTCTCCTCTGTAATCCCGCTTTACCTCTGCTCTCCTTTCCCGTTCGAATTGCTCTCCCCTGACTCTTTGGTCATTTTGCTCCCTGATTCTAAGCTTTCTTTTTATATCTAATAACTGCCTCAAGTCAAGTTCCGAGAGATCACTGGCATTCACAGACGCCACAGCCGGAAATGGATCTTCATCTATTACCAGTGCCTCCTTTTTTCTTGGGAATTTTAAAACTCCCTTGGAAATCCTATCCTGTATAATATTTATGAACCCCCAACATGAATTGGCTGAGTGGTTCCAGGAGTTGTGGAACTTCCAATATTCTCTGCCTTTCAACTCATCTTTTGAAGGCATTTTATGATCCGGAGGCAGAGTAATGAACTTCTCTTTCAACAGAAAATCAAAGATTTCTTCTGTTTTTGAAACCTCAAAAGTATACAGAGGTTGGGCATTAGAATTCTGTTTCTTCCACCCATCAGGTGCCATCTTGATCAAAATAGGGCAGGTGCATGAACCGGTGGCCGTGAGGTCAGCTACCGCGGTTTCATATACCTCCTGGTAGTAAGTGCCCATCGCCACCTTCTTCTTGTGGCTCTCTTCTCTCAGGAGTTCTTCATATTCAGAGACTTTAGCAGCTAACTCATAAAAGTCCCTGAATTCCATCCCCTGGAACTTTTTCCGGAGCTCAATGTCCAAGCCCCTCTGAGCCATTTTTACATACTCAATTTCTGGGAGAACAATTTTACACCTGCTCCTCATTCTTTTGAAGCGGTGTATATACATGTTGGCATCCTCTCCAGACCTTTGAGAAACCCTTGACAGTTCTGCTATGCAAACCTCTGGCTCTGCACGGTAAAATTGAGTATGGAACAGCCTCTCCATCCCCTGCCATGTGAGCACTGAGTTCCTGGGCAAAGTATCATACCAAGTAAAGGCATTACCTGTTAAAGAATTTGGAAATAATCTCAGTTTGAAATTTGCAATATTATCTAGGTTGGCCAGGACCCCACATTGAATTGTGAATTTTGCCACATGTTCAATAGTGGAGTGGCCATCCTCTCCAGAGAATAAAGAAAAATTAGGAATTTTATAGCCTCTAGGGTAAGGATTTTCCCTGTCAATAATCTCTGGATAAGGCTTGTGAAATTGTGGTCGGTCAATCTGTCTTAGACCCGGACCGTACAACTCCTGAATTGCTTCTCGTACAGCCTCCATGTCAATTGGCCGTGCTGGAGGTTGGTGTGGTAGAGGTTGGTTCCTCTCCTGGGGAAAATAATTGCCCCCAGTGCCCAGAGGTTGAGTGTAATTTTGGTTAACCTCTGGATCCTCCATGGGAGGATGATTAGCACCTGCATTAAACGGCCTAGAATTCCGGCCAGTTTGATTATTAGTTTTAAATGAATTAAAATGAGCAGGTTCATCTCTTTTGTGAGGAGATACATACCTTTCTTCAGAGGGTGAGTTTGAGATTGGCACATGACTAGTGCTCCCAATCTCCTGGATTCCTCCAGATGACTGCTCCCCGTGTTCGTTAGGATCTTGTTTGGCCGTATTAACAGCCTCTGGTACATCACCACCATGAGATGACACTTTGACAGCAACTATCAATTCTGCCAAATAGCGTTCCATTTCGAACTGCTTCTTATCCATCACCTCATGTTTCTTGGTCAACTCGGCTTGTGCTTGGTTAAAGCTAGCCTGAGTCTGTTTCATGTCTAACATGGCTTTTGACAGCATGTCTAAAGCCTTTACCAATCTTGGCTCAGAATTTCGCCGAGTTGGTGTCTGTTGCTCTCCAAAGCCAGGAGGCACATCATCACTCGCCTCTCCTAGAGGCAAATTTTTTTTTTCAATGCTTCTGACCATGTGAGCCACATAGTCTCCATGTCCTACATTTGTAGTAGTAGGATCATCCACTGTATCCTGGGATACAATAACATCTTTTCCTTTTTAACTTCGAGTTCTAGCCATAACTCTTAGTGTCCCACTGGGCGTGCCAAAAATTGTTATTGGCGTTTTGTGTTTGTAACAACAAGCGTGTGAAATGCGGGCGTGCCAGGAAGCGGATTCCAAAATGTAACTTAACTTCTTAAACGAGCGATTGGGGTTTGGTTAACCTTATAACAAGTACTCCAATCAAGTAATGCTAATACAAAGAAATTCAACTGTAAATATGTTTACTAATTGAATGAAATGAAAATACAAGTGTTTGGGTAGAAATTGCAGAAGTTCAATCGTAAAGTTCTTTACTGATTGAAGAAAATTGAGAATGCTAAGTGCTGAGTGTTTTTGCCTTTGGGCTGGTTTTTGTTGGATTTGATCGGGGGCTGCAAATTGGCTGCTCTTCTCTTATTTATAGCTTCATCATTTGAAAACTGCTGCTTCACGTACCAACTGCACACGTTCTTCCCCATCTTCAGAACTGTCAATCGTGTCTTGTTTCTGCTGCACGTGCTTTTTAACTTCTTTTCTTCTGGAATGGACTTCTTGGGCTTGTGGGCCATTTAAATTAATATTTAATGGCCCATATCAAATTTGAGCTTAATCTTCTGCAAATGGACTTTGACCTTTTTGATTTCAACCTCTGGAAACCAACCTTTAGAAATCAACCTTTAGAACTCAACCTCTAGAAATCAACCTCTAGAAATCAACCTTTAGAACTCAACCTCTATAAATCAACCTCTAGGTCAAAATTAGTCAACTTTTAGAAATCAAATTTTGGAAATCAACTTCTGGCAAAAATAGTTAACTTCTAGAAATCAACTTTTGGAAATTACTTTAGGCCAATTATTCACAGTACTCTTTTTATCTTTTGAAAAGAATAGGGGCTTTATGGCCTTTAACCCATATTTTTAATTTTGGTGCAAACAGAAACAAATCTAAGAGTTTCCCCATTTTAGCGATTTAAGCCAAACGTTTAAAATGTTATGAAACAAATCTAAATGTTTCCCCATTATAGCGAATTAAGCCAAACATTTAAAACGATACGAAAGAAATCCAAATATTTTGGCGATTTATGCCAAACGTTTACAAACGTTACGAAATAAATCCAAACGTTTCACCTTTTTAGCGATTCAAGCCAAACGCTTACAAAAATTACGAAAAAATTCAAACGTTTCACCTTTTTAGCGATTTAAGCCAAACGTTTACAAAGGTTATGAAACAAATCCAAATGTTTCACCTTTTTAGCAATTTAAGCCAAACGTTTACAAACGTTACAAAACAAATCCAAGCGTTTGACCTTTTTATAAATTTAAGCCAAACGTTTACAAATGTTACAAAACAAATCCAAGCGTTTCACCTTTTTAGTAATTTAAGCCAAACGTTTACAAACGTTACGAAACAAATCAAAGCGTTTCACCTTTTTAGAAATTTAAGCCAAATGTTTACAAAGGTTACAAAACAAATCCAAACGTTTCACCTTTTTAGCGATTTAAACCAAACGTTTACAAAGGATACGAAACATAATGACAATGTCAAGGGTATATGTGATAGTTTTTCAAGGTCAGGGTATAAACGAAATAAAAAATTAAAGGTGGGGGGTTTTTTAAGTAATTAAGCCTTAAACAAATCCAAATGTTTCACCTTATTAGCAATATTAAGCCAAACGTTTACAAACATACGAAACAAATCCAAGCGTTTCATCTTTTTAGCAATTTAAGCCAAACGTTTATAAACGTTACCAAACAAATCAAAACGTTTCCTCTTTTTAGTGATTTAAGCCAAACGTTACAAACGTAAAGAAACAAAACCAAACGTTTAAAACGATACGAAACAAATCCAAACGTTTCACATTTTTAGCGATTTAATACAAACCTTTACAAACGTTACGAAACAAAACCAAACGTTTAAAAAGTTACAAAACAAATCCAAACGTTTCACATTTTTAGCAATTTAAGCCAAACCTTTACAAACGTTACGAAACAATACCAAGCGTTTCATCTTTTTAGCAATTTAAGCCACACGTTTACAAAGATTCCGAAACAAATCGAAGCGTTGCACATTTTTAGTAATTTAAGCCAAACGTTTATAAACGTTCCGAAAGAAATCAAAGAGTTTAACCTTTTTAGCAATTTATGCCAAACCTTTACAAACATTACGAAACAAATCCAAACGTTTCACCTTTTAAGCGATATAAGCCAAACGTTTTCAAACGGTACAAAATAAATCCAAACGTTTCCCCTTTTTAGCGATTTAAGCCAAACATTTACAAACGCTAAGAAACAAATCCCAACGTTTCTCCTTTTCAGCGATTTAAGCCAAACGTTTACAAACGTTACAAAACAAATCCAAGCGTTTCTCCTTTTTAGCAATTTAAGCCAAACGTCTACAAACGTTACGACACAAATCACATCGTATCATCTTTTTAGCAATTTAAACCAAACGTTTACAAAGGTTACGAAACAAATCCAAACGTTTCACCTTTTTAGCGATTTAAACCAAACGTTTACAAACGATACGAAACAAATCCAAATGTTTCACCTTTTTAGCAATTTAAGCCAAATGTTTACAAACGATACGAAACAAATCCAAACGTTTCACCTTTTTAGCTATTTAAGCCAAATGTTTACAAACGTTGAGAAACAAATCAAAACGTTTCACTTTTTAGCGATTTAAGCTAAACGTTTACAAACGTTACGAAACAAATCCAAACGTTTAGCCTCAATAGTGATTTAAGCCAAACGTTTACCAACTTTACGAAACAAATCCGAAACAAATCCAAATGTTTCACCTTTTTAGCGATTTCAGCCAAACGTTTACAAACGTTACGAAAACAAAACAAAACGTTTACAAACGCTACGAAACAAAACCAAGCATTTCACCTTTTTTTAGCAATTTAAGCCAAACGTTTACAAACGTTCCGAAACAAATCCAAGCGTAGCACCTTTTTAATAATTTAAGCAAAACGTTTATGAACATTACGAAACAAATCCAAGTGTTTCACCTTATTAGCAATTTAAGCCAAACGTTTACAAACGTTACGAAAGAAATCCAAACGTTTCACCTTTTTAGCGATTTAAGCCGAACGTTTACAAATGTTACGAAACAAAACCAAACATTTCACATTTTTAGCAATTTAAGCCAAACGTTTACAAACGTTACGAAACAAATCAAATTGTTTCACCTTTTTAGCAATTTAAGCCAAACGTTTACAAAGGTTACGAAACAAATCCAAACGTTTCACCTTTTTAGCGATTTAAACGAAACGTTTACAAACGATACGAAACAAATCCAAATGTTTCACCTTTTTTTCAATTTAAGCCAAATGTTTACAAACGATACGAAACAAATCTAAACGTTTCACCTTTTTAGCTATTTAAGCTAAATGTTTACAAACGTTGAGAAACAAATCAAAACGTTTCACTTTTTAGCGATTTAAGCTAAACGTTTACAAACGTTACGAAACAAATCCAAACGTTTAGCCTCAATAGTGATTTAAGCCAAACGTTTACCAACGTTACGAAACAAATCCAAATGTTTCACCTTTTTAGCGATTTCAGCCAAACGTTTACAAACGTTACGAAAACAAAACAAAACGTTTACAAACGCTACGAAACAAAACCAAGCATTTCACCTTTTTTAGCAATTTAAGCCAAACGTTTATAAACGTTCCGAAACAAATCCAAGCGTAGCACCTTTTTAATAATTTAAGCAAAACGTTTATGAACTTTACGAAACAAATCCAAGTGTTTCACCTTATTAGCAATTTAAGCCAAATGTTTACAAACGTTACGAAAGAAATCCAAACGTTTCACCTTTTTAGCGATTTAAGCCGAACGTTTACAAATGTTACGAAACAAACAAACATTTCCCATTTTTAACAATTTAAGCCAAACGTTTACAAACGTTGCAAAACAAATCCAAACGTTTCCCCATTTTAGCGATTTAAACCAAACGTTTAAAACTTTACGAAACAAATCCAAACATTTCACCTTTTTAGCGATTTATGGCAAACATTTACAAACGTTACGAAACAAATCCAAACGTTTCACCTTTACAGCGATTGAAGTTAAACGTTTAAAAACTTTACGAAACAAATCCAAACGTTTCACCTTTTTAGAGATTTAAGCCAAAAGTTTACAAATGTTACGAAACAAATCCAAACGTTTCACCTTTTTCGCGATTTAAGCCAAACGTTTACAAAGGTAATAAAACAAATCCAAACGTTTCCCCTTTTTAGCAGTTAAAGCCAAATGTTAACAAACCTTTTTGGCGGTTTATGCCAAACGTTTACAAACATTACGAAACAAATTCAAACGTTTCACCTTTTTAGTGATTGATGCCAAACGTTTACAAACGATACGAAACAAATTCAAACGTTTTACCTTTTTAGCTATTCAAGCCAAACATTTACAAATGTTACGAAACAAATCCAAATGTTTCACCTTTTAAGCGATTTATGCCAAACGTTTACAAATATTAAGAAACAAATCTAAATGTTTCGCCTTTATAGAGATTTTTGCCAAACAATTACTAACGTTACGAAAGAAATCCAAATGTTTCCCCTTTTAGCGATATAAGCCAAACGTTTACAAACGTTACGAAACAAAACCAAACATTAAAAACGTTACGAAACAAATCCAAACGTTTCACATTTTTTGCGATTTAAGCCAAACCTTTACAAACGTTACGAAACAAAACCAAGCGTTTTTCATTTTTAGCAATTGAAGCCAAACCTTTACAAACGTTCCAAAACAAAGCCAAACATTTCACCTTTTTAACGATTTAAGCCAAACGTTTACAAAGGTTACGAAACAAATCCAAACGTTTCGCCTTTTTAGCAATTAAAGCCAAACGTTTACAAACCTTATTAGCGATTTATGCCAAACGTTTACAAACAATACAAATCAAATGCAAACGTTTCCCCTATTTAGCGATTGAAGCCAAACGTTTACAAACGTTACGAAAAAAATCCAAACATTTCACCTTTTTAGCAATTTAAGCCGAAAGTTTACAAACGTTACGAAACAAATCGAAACATTCCACCATTTTAGCGATTTAAGACAAATGTTTACAAAGGTTATGAAACAAATCCAAACGTTTCACCTTTTTAGCAATTAAAGCCAAACGATTACAAAGGTTAAGAAACAAATCCAAATGTTTCACCTTTATAGAAATTTAAGCCAAACGTTTACAAATGTTAAGAAACAAATCCAAGCGTTTCTTTTTAGAAATTTAAGCCAAACATTTACAAATTTAAACGTTTCCACTTTTTAGCGATTCATGCCAAACGTTTCACCTTTTTAGGGATTGAAGGCAAACGTTTACAAACGTTACGAAGAAAATCCAAACGTTTTACCTTTTTAGCGATTGAAGCCAAATGTATACAAATGTTATGAAACAAATCCAAACATTTCACCTTTTTAGCGATGTAAGCCAAACGGTAACAAAGGTTATGAAACAAATCCAAACGTTTCACCTTTTTAGCAATTTAAGCCAAACATTTACAAAGGTTAAGACACAAATCAAAATATTTCACCTTTTTATCAATTTAAGCCAAACGTTAACAAACATTACGAAACAAATCCAAGCGTTTCATCTTTTTAGCGATTGAAGCCAAACGTTTACAAATGTTACGAAACAAATCCAAACATTCCACGTTTTTAGCGATTTAAGCCAAAAGTTTACAGACATTATGAAACAAATCCAAACATATAGCGATTTAAGCCAAACATTTACAAAGGTTATAAAACAAATCCAAACATTTCACCTTATTAGCAATTTAAGCCAAACGTTTACAAAGGTTAAGAAACAAATCAATATGTTTCACCTTTTTAGCAATTTAAGCCAAACGTTTACAAACGTTACGAAACAAATCCAAGCGTTGCACCTTTTTAGCAATTTAAACCAAACGTTTACAAACGTTACGAAACAAATCCAAACGTTTCACCTTTTTAGCGATTTAAGCCAAACGTTTACAAAAGTTACGAAACAAATCCAAACGTTTCACCTTTTTAGCGATTTAAGCCAAACGTTTACAAACCTTACAAAACAAATCCAAACATTTCGCCTTTTTAGCAATTTAAGCCAAAAGTTTACAAACGATACGAAATAAATCCAAATGTTTCACCTTTTAAGCGATATAAGCCAAACGTTTTCAAACGGTACAAAACAAATCCAAACGTTTCACCTTTTTAGCGATTTAAGCTAAACATTTACAAACGCTACGAAACAAATCCAAACGTTTCTCCTTTTTAGCGATTTAACCCAAACGTTTACAAACGGTACAAAACAAATTCAAGCGTTTCTCCTTTTTAGCGATTTAAGCCAAACATTTACAAACGTTACAAAACAAATCAAATCGTTTCACCTTTTTAGCAATTTAAGCCAAACGTTTACAAAGGTTACGAAACAAATCCAAACGTTTCACCCTTTTAGCGATTTAAGCCAACGTTTACAAACGTTACGAAACAAATCAAAGCGTTTAAACTTTTTAGCAATTTACGCCAAACGTTTACAAAGGTTACGAAACAAATCCAAACGTTTTACCATTTTAGCAATTTAAGCCAAACGTTTACAAACTATATGAAACAAATCGAAATGTTTCACCTTTTTAGCGATATAAGCCAAATATTTCACCTTTTTAGTGATTTAAGCCAAACGTTTACCAACATTACGAAACAAATTCAAACGTTTCACCTTTTTAGCGATTTAAGCGAAACGTTTACAAACGTTACAAAACAAAATAAAATGTTTCACCTTTTTATCAATTTAAGCCAAACGTTTACAAACATTACGAAACAAATCCAAGCGTTTCATCTTTTTAGCGATTGAAGACAAAGGTTTACAAACGTTACGAAACAAATCCAACATTTCACGTTTTTAGCGATTTAAGCCAAAAGTTTACAAACATTATGAAACAAATCCAAACATTTCCCCTTTATAGCGATTTAAGCCAAACATTTACAAAGGTTATAAAACAAATCCAAATGTTTCACCTTATTAGCAATTTAAGCCAAACGTGTACAAAGGTTTAGAAACAAATAAAAATTTTCACCTTTTTAGCAATTTAAGCCAAACGTTTACAAACGTTACGAAACAAATCCAAGCGTTGCACCTTTTTAGCAATTTAAGCCAAACGTTTACAAATGTTACGAAACAAATCCGAACGTTTCGCCTTTTTAGCAAATTAAGCCAAACGTTTACAAACCTTACGAAACAAATCCAACTGTTTCACCTTCTTAGCGATTTAAGCCAAAAGTTTACAAACGCTACGAAACAAATCCAAACATTTCACCTTTTTAGCGATTTAAGCCAAACGTTTTCAAACGTTACAAAACAAATACAAACGTTTCACCTTTTTAGTGATTTAAGGCAAACGTTAACAAACGTTGCGAAACAAATCCAAACCTTTCACCTTTTTAGCAATTTAAGCCAAACGTTTACAAACGTTACAAAACAAATTCAAACCTTTCTCCTTTTTAGCAATTTAAGGCAAACATTTAGAAACGTTACGAAACAAATCCAAACGTTTCCCCTTTTAGCGATTTAAGCCAAACGTTTAAAACTTTACGAAGCAAAACAAAATGATTAAAATGTTACGAATCAAATCCAAACGTTTCATATTTTTAGCGATTTAAGACAAATGTTTACAAACGTTACGTAACCAAACCAAACGTTTCACATTTTTAGCAACTTAAGCCAAATGTTTACAAAAGTTACGAAACAAATCCAAGCGTTTCACCTTTTTAGCAATTTAAGCCAAACGTTTACAAATGTTACGAAACAAATCCAATCATTTCACCTTTTTTGCGAATTAAGCCAAACATTTACAAACGTTACGAAATAAAAACAAACGTTTAACCTTATTTGCGATTTAAGGCAAATCTTTAAAACATTACAAAATAAACCGAAACGTTTACAAACATTACGGAACAAAAACATACGTTTCACATTTTTAGCGAATGAAGCCAAACGTTTACAAATGTTACGAAACAAATCCAAACGTTTCACCTTTTTGGCGATTGAAGCCAAACATTTACAAACGTTAAGAAACAAATCCAAATGTTTCCCCATTTTAGCGATTTAAGCAAAACGTTTATAAACGTTACGAAACAAAACCAAACGTTTACAAACGTTACTAAACAAATCCAAATGTTTACAAACGTTACGAAACAAATCTAAACGTTTTCCCATTTTAGCGATTTAAGCCAAACGTTTAAAAACGTTACGAAACAAATGCAAATGTTTCACCTTTTTAGCTATTTAAGCCAAACGTTTACAAACGTTATGAAACAAATGAAACGTTTCCCCATTTTAGCGATTTAAGCCAAACGTTTACAAAAGTTACGAAAAAATCCAAACATTTCCCCTTTTTTTGCGAGTGAAGCAAAACGTGTACAAACATTACAAAACAAATCCGAACATTTTACCTTTTTAGCGATATATGCCAAACGTTTACAAACGTTACGAAACAAATCCCAGCGTATCACCTTTATAGCAATATAAGTTAAACGTTTACAAACGTTACGAAACAAATCCAAATGTTTCACCTTTTTAGAGATTTAAGTCAAACGTTTACAAAAGTTACGAAACAAATCCAAATGTTCCCCATTTTAGCAATTTATGTGAAATGTTTAAAAAGTTACGAAACAAATCAAAACGTTTCACCCTTTTAGCGATTTAAGCCAAACTTTTCACTTTTTTAACGATTTAAGCCAAACGTTTACAAACGCTACGAAACAAATCCAATATATTTTTTTTATCTTTATAGCGATTAAA
Organism: Mercurialis annua; assembly: GCF_937616625.2. NCBI lineage: Eukaryota > Viridiplantae > Streptophyta > Magnoliopsida > Malpighiales > Euphorbiaceae > Mercurialis > Mercurialis annua. The sequence goes on from NC_065572.1 coordinate 42,349,661, forward strand.
GCCAAGCGTTTACAAATATTTCGAAACAAATCCAAACGTTTCTCCTTTTTAGCGATTTACGCCAAACGTTTACAAAAGTTTCGAAACAAATCCAAGCGTTTCATCTTTTTAGTAATTTAAGCCAAACATTTACAAATGATACAAAAAAATCCAAGCATTTCACCTTTTTAGCAATTTAAGACCAACGTTTACAAACGATACGAAACAAATCCAAACGTTTCACATTTTTAGCTACTTAAGCCGAACGTTTACAAATTTTACAAAACAAAACCAAACATTTCATCTTTTTAGCAATTTAAGCCAAGCTTTTACAAACATTACGAAACAAATCCAAACATTACACCTTTTTAGCAATTTATGCCAAACGTTTACAAACGTTACAAAACTAATACAAACGTTTCACCATTTTAGCGATTGAAGCCAAATGTTTACAAACGTTACGAAACAAATCCAAACGTTTCACCTTTTTAGCGATTTAAGCCAAACTTTTACAAACGATACGAAACAAATCCAAACGTTTCCCCTTTTTAGCGATTTAAGCCAAATGTTTACAAAGATTATGAAATAAATCCAAATGTTTCACCTTTTTAGCGATTTAAGTCAAACGTTTATAAAGGTTACGAAACTAATCCAAGCGTTTCATCTTTTTAGCAATTTAAGCCAAACGTTTACTAACGCTACGAAACAAATCCAAACGTTTATCTTTTTTGGCGATTTAAGCCAAACGTTTACAAACGTTACGAAATAAATCCTAACGTTTCACCTCTTTAGCGATTTAAGCAAAATGTTTAAAAACGTTACCAAACAAATCCAAACGTTTCACATTTTAGAGATTTAAGCCAAACGTTTACAAACATTACGATGCAAATCCAAACGTTTCACCTTTTTAGCGATTTAAGTCAATCGTTTACAAACATTACGAACCAAATCCAAACGTTTCGCCTTTTTAGCAATCTTAGCCAAAGGTTTAGAAACGTTACGAAACAAATCCAAACATTTCAACTTTTTAGAGATTTAAGCGAAACATTTACAAACGTTACGAAGCAAAATAAACGTTTAAAACGTTACAAAACAAATCCAAACGTTTCATATTTTTAGCAATTTAAGCCAAACGTTTATAAACGTTACGAATCAAAACCAAGTGTTTCACCTTTTTAACAATTTAAGCCAAACGTTTACAAAAGTAACGAAACAAATCGAAACGTCTTAGCTTTTCAGCGATTTAAGCCAAACGTTTACAAACGTTACGAAACAAATCCAAACATTTCACCTTTTCAGCGATTTAAGCCAAACGTTTACAAACGTTACAAAACAAATCGAAACGTTTCACCTTTTTAGCGAATTAAGCCAAACGTTTACAAACGTTACAAAACCAATCCAAACGTTTCGCCTTTTTAGCGATTTAATCCAAATGTTTACAAACATTACGACACAAATCCAAACGTTTTGCCCTTTTAGCAATTTAAGCCAAACGTTTACAAACGTTACGAAACAAATCCAAAAGTTTCATATTTTTAGCGATTTAAGCCAAACGTGTACAAACGTTACGAAACAAAACCAAGTGTTTCACCTTTTTAGCAATTTAAGCCAAACGTTTACAAATGTTAAAATACAAATCTAAGCGTTTCTCAGTTTTAGCAACTTAACCCAAATGTTTACAAACGTTACGAAAAAAAACAAGCGTTTCACTTTTTTAGCAATTTAAACCAAAAGTTTACAAACGTTACAAAACAAATCCAAGCGTTTTACCTTTTTATCAATTTAAGCCAAACGTTTACAAACGTTCCGAAACAACTTCAAATGTTTCACATTTTTAGGAATTTCAGCTAAACGTTTACAAACGTTACAAAACAAATCCAAACTTTCCAACTTTTTAGCGATTTAAGCCGAACGTTTACAAACGTTATGAAACAAATCTAAATGTTTCACCTTTTTAGCTGTTTTTGACAAATGTTTACGAACGTTACGAAGCAAATCCAAGTGTTTTCCCTTTTTAGCGAATTAAGCCAAACGTTACCAACGTTACAAAACAAATCCATGTGTTTCACCTTTTTAGCGATTCATGCCAAACGTTTACAAACTTAACGAAACAAATAAAAATGTTTCACCTTTTTAGCGATTGAAACCAAACGTTTACAAGCGTCGCCAAACAAATCCAAACTTTTCCAATTTTTAGAAATTTAAGCAAAATATTTTCAAACGTGACGAAATAAAAATCAAGCGTTTCACCTTTTTTTTGCAATTTAAGCAAAACTTTTACAAACATTACGAAAAAAATCCAAGCGTTTTACCTTATTAGCAATTTAAGCCAAACGTTTACAAACATTACGAAACAAATCCAAGCGTTTCCCCTTTTTAGCAATTTAAGCCAAACATTTACAAACGTTAGGAAATAAATCCAAGCGTTTCACCTTTTTAGCAAGTTAAGATAAACGTTTACAAACGTTATGAAACAAATCCAAGCATTTCACCTTTTTAGCAATTAAAGCCAAACGTTTACAAACGCTACGAAACAAAACAAAATGTTTCATCTTTTTAGCGATTTAAGCCGAACGTTTACAAACATTACGAAACAAAACCAAACGTTTCACCTTTTTATCGATTTTAGCCAAACATTTACAAACGTTACGAAACAAATTCAAACGTTAACCCATTTTAGCAATTTAAGCCAAACGTTTAAAACGTTACGAAAAAAATCCAAACATTTCACATTTTTAGCAATTTAAGCCAAAGGTTTGCAAACGTACGAAACAAAACCAAGCGTTTCACCTTTTTAGCAATTTAAGACAAATGTTACGAAAACAATCCAAGCGTTTCCACCTTTTTAGCAATTTAACCAAAACGTTTAGAAACGTTACGAAAGAAATCCGAACTTTTCACCTTTTTAGCGATTTAAGCCAAACGTTTACAAACGGTACGAAACAAATCCAAACGTTTCACCTTTTTAGCGATTTAAGCAAAAGATTTATAAACGCTACGAAACAAATCCAAACGTTTTACCTTTTTAGCAATTTAATCCCAACGTTTACAAACGTTTTGAAACAAATCCATGTGTTTCTCCTTTTTAGGAATTTAAACCAAACGTATACAAAAGTTACGAAACAAATTAACGCGTTTCACCTTTTTAGCAATTTATGCCAAACATTAACAAAGGTTATGAAACAAATCCAAACATTTCACCTTTTTAGCGATTTAAGACGAAAGATTACAAACGTTACGTAACAAATCCAAACGGTTCACCTTTTTAGCGATTTAAGCCAAACGTTTACAAACGTTACAAAACAAATCCAAACGTTTCACCTTTTTATGGATTTAAGCCAAACGTTTACAAATGTTATTAAACTAATCCAAGCGTTTCATCTATTTAGCAATTTAAGCCAAACGTTTACAAACGTTACGAAACAAATACAAACGTTTCACCTTTTTAGCGATTTAAGCGAAACGTTTACAAAGGTTAGGAAATAAAACCAAACGTTTCACCTTTTTAGCAATTTAAGCCAAACGTTTACAAACTTTACAAAACAAATCCAAACGTTTCACCTTTTTAGCGATTTAAGCCAAACGTTTACAAAGGTTAGGAAATAAAACCAAACGTTTCACCTTTTTAGCGTTTTAAGCCAAACGTTTACAAACATTACGACCCAAATCCAAACGTTTCGCCTTTTTAGCAATTTAAACAAAACGTTAACAAAAGTTACGAAACAAATCCAAACGTTTCACATTTTTAGCGATTTAAGCCAAACGTTTACAAACGTTACGTAACAAAGCCAAGTGTTTAAGCTTTTTAGCAATTTAAGCAAAACGTTTACAAACGTTAAAATACAAATCCAAGCGTTTCACATTTTTAGCAATTTTAGCTCAACGTTTACAAACGTTAAGAAACAAATCCATGCGTTTCTTCTTTTTAGCAATTTAAGCCAAACATATACAAAAGATATGAAAAAAAATCAAAGAGTTTCACCTTTTTAGCAATTTAAGCCAAACTTTTAAAAAGATTATGAAACAAATCTAAACGTTTTACCTTTTTAGCGATTTAAGACGAAAGATTACAAACGTTACAAAACAAATCCAAACGTTTCACCTTTTTAGCGATTTAAGCCAAACGTTTAAAAAAGTTACAATACAAATCCAAACGTTTCCCTTTTTTAGCTATTTAAGACAAACGTTTACAAACCTTACATAACTAATCCAAACGTTTCGTCTTTTTAGCAATTTAAGCCAAACGTTTACAAACGATGCGAAAGAAATCCAAACGTTTCACATTTTTAGCGATTTAAGCCAAACGTATACAAAGGTTACGAAACAAAACCAAGCGTTTCACCTTTTTAGCAATTTAAGATAAATGTTTACAAACGATACGAAAAAAAAACAAGAGTTTCACCTTTTTCGCAATATTTACCAAACGTTTACAAACGTTATAAAACAAATCCACATTTTTATCAATTTAAGCCAAATGTTTACAAACGTCCTGAAACAACTCTAAACGTTTCCCATTTTTAGGAACTTAAGCTAAACGTTTACAAACGTTACAAAAAAAAAAAACCAAACTTTTCACCTTTTTAGCGATATAAGCCGAACGTTTACAAATGCTATGAAACAAATCCAAACGTTTCACCTTTTTAGCGATTTATCTCAAACGTTTACAAATGTTACGAAGCAAATCCAAGCATTTCCCCTTTTGGCGATTTAAGCCAAACGTTACAAACGTTACGAAACAAATCCATATGTTTCACCTTTTTAGTGATTCATGCAAAACGTTTTCCCTTTTTAGCGATTGAAGCCAAACGTTTACAAACGTTGCGAAACAAATCCAAACGTTTCCTATTTTTAGCAATATAAGCAAAACATTTACAAAAGTAACGAAATAAAAATCAAATGTTTAACCTTTTTAGCAATTTAAGCTAAACCTTTACAAACGTTACGAAAAAAATCCAAGCGTTTCACCTTTTTAGAAATTTAAGCCAAACGTTTACAAACATTACGAAGCAAATCCAAACAAATTACCTTTTTAGCGATTAAAGCCAAACATTTACAAATGCTACAAAACAAATCCAAACGTTTCCTCTTTTTAGCGATTTCAGCCAAACGTTTACAAACGCTACGAAACAAATCCAAACGGTTCACCTTTTTAGTGATGTAAGCCAAACGTTTACAAACTTTACGAAACAAATCCAAGCGTTTCACATTTATAGCAATTTAAGGCAAACGTTTACAAACGTTACGAAACAAATCCAAGCGTTTCACCTTTTTAGCAATATAAGCCAAACGTTTACTAACGTTACGAAAACAATCTAAACGTTCTCACCTTTTTAGCGATTTAAGCCAAACGTTTTCAAAGGTTACTAAACAAATCCAAATGTTTTACCTTTTTAGCAATTTGAGCCAAACGCTTAAAAACGTTACGAAACAAATCCTAGCATTTCATCTTTTCAGCAATTTAAGCCAAACATTTACAAACGTTACGAAACAAATCCAAGCGTTTCACCTTTTTAGCAAATTAGGCTAAACGTTTACAAACGTTACGAAACAAATGCAAGTGTTTCACCTTTTTAGAAATTTAAACCAAAGTTTTACAAACATTACGAAACAAAACAAAATGTTTCACCTTTTTAGCGATTTAAGCCTAACGTCTACAAACGTTACGAAACAAAACCAAAGGTTTCACCTTTTTAGCGATTTTAGCCAAACGTTTACAAACGTTACGAAACAAATTCAAACGTTTCCCTATTTTAGCGATTTAAGCCAAACGTTTAAAACGTTACGAAACAAATCCAAACATTTCATATTTTTAGCAATTTAAGCTAAAGGTTTGCAAACGTTACGAAACAAAACCAAGCGCTTCACCTTTTTAGCAATATAAGCCAAACGTTACGAAAAAAACCCGAGTGTTTCACCTTTTTAGCAATATAAGCCAAACGTTACGAAATAAATCCAAGCGTTTCCACCTTTTTAGCAATTCAAGCCAAACGTTTACAAACGTTACGAAACAAATCCAAACTTTTTACCTTTTTAGCGATTTAAACCAAATGTTTACAAATGGTACGATACAAATCCAAACGTTTCACCTTTTTAGCGAATTAAGCCAGACATTGAGAAACTCTACGAAACAAATCCAAACGTTTCACCTATTAATCAATTTAAGCCAAATGTTTACAAAGGATATGAAAGAAGTCCATGCGTTTCTTCTTTTTAGCAATTTAAGCCAAATGTATACAAAAGTTACGAAATAAATCAAAGCGTTTCACCTTTTTAGCTGTTTAAGCCAAACGTTTACAAAGGTTATGAAACAAATCCAAATGTTTCATCTTTTTAGCGATTTAAGCCGAACGATTACAAACGATACAAAACAAATCCAAACGTGTCCCCTTTTTAGCGATTTAAGCCAAACGTTTACAAACGTTACAAAACAAATCGAAACGTTTCACCTTTTTAGCGATTTAAGCCAAACGTTTACAAACGTTACGAAACAAATCCAAATGTTTCACGTGTTTAGCTATTTAAGCCAAACGTTTACAAACGCTACGAAACAAAACCAAACGTTTAAAACGTTACAAAACAAATCCAAACGTTTCCCCTTTTTAGCGATTTAAGCCAAACGTTTACAAACGTTACAAAACAAATCCAAACGTTTCGCCTTTTAAACGTTTTAAGCCAAACGTTTACAAACATTACGACCCAAATCCAAACGTTTCGCCTTTTTAGCAATTTAAGCCAAACGTTTACAAATGTTACGAAACAAATCCAAACGTTTCACATTTTTAGCCAGTTACAAACGTTACGAAACAAAACCAAGTGTTTCACCTTTTTAGCAATTTAAGCCAAACGTTTACAAACGTTAAAATACAAATCCAAGCGTTTCACATTTTTAGCGATTTAAGCCAAACATTTACAAACATTACGAAACAAATCGAAGCGGTTCACCTTTCTAGCAAATTAAGCTAAACGTTTACAAACGTTAGGAAAGAAATCCAAGTATTTCACCTTTTTAGCAATTTAAGCCAAACGTTTACAAACATTACGAAACAAAACAAAATTTTCACCTTTTTAACGATTTAAGCCGAATGTTTACAAACGTTACGAAACAAAACCAAACGTTTCCCCTTTTTATGGATTTAAGCCAAACGTTTACAAATGTTATTAAACTAATCCAAGCGTTTCATCTATTTAGCAATTTAAGCAAAATGTTTACAAACGTTACGAAACAAATACAAACGTTTCAACTTTTTAGCGATTTAAGCCAAATGTTAACAAAGGTTAGGAAATAAAACCAAACGTTTCACCTTTTCAGCAATTTAAGCCAAACGTTTACAAACTTTACAAAACAAATCCAAACGTTTCACCTTTTTAGCGATTTAAGCCAAACGTTTACAAAGGCTAGGAAATAAAACCAAACGTTTCACCTTTTTAGCGTTTTAAGCCAAACGTTTACAAACATTACGACCCAAATCCAAACGTTTCGCCTTTTTAGCAATTTAAACAAAACGTTTACAAACGTTATGAAACAAATCCAAACGTTTCACATTTTTAGCGATTTAAGCCAAACGTTTACAAACGTTACAAAACAAAGCCAAGCGTTTCACCTTTTTAGCAATTTAAGCAAAACGTTTACAAACGTTAAAATACAAATCCAAGCGTTTCAAATTTTTAACAATTTAAGCCCAGCTTTTACAAACGTTAAGAAACAAATCCATGCGTTTATCCTTTTTAGCAATTTAAGCCAAACGTATACAAAAGTTACTAAAAAAATCAAAGTGTTTCACCTTTTTAGCAATTTAAGCCGAACTTTTAAAAAGATTATGAAACAAATCCAAACGTTTTACCTTTTTGGCGATTTAAGACGAACGATTACAAACGTTACAAAACAAATCCAAACATTTCACCTTTTTAGCGATTTAAGCCAAACGTTTACAAAAGTTACGAAACAAATCCAAACATTTCACTTTTTTAGCTATTTAAGCCAAACGTTTACAAACATTACATTACTAATCCAAACGTTTCCCCTTTTTAGCGATTGAAGCCAAACGTTTACAAACGTTGCGAAACAAATCTAAACGTTTCCAATTTTTAGCAATATAAGCAAAACATTTACAAAAGTAGCGAAATAAAAATCAAATGTTTCACCTTTTGAGCAATTTAAGCTAAACCTTTATAAACGTTACAAAAAAATCCAAGCGTTTCACCTTTTTAGCAATTTAAGCCAAACGTTTACAAACATTACGAAGCAAATCCAAACAATTCACCTTTTTCGCGATTTAAGCCAAACAAACGGTAAAAAACAAATCCAAATGTTTCACCTTTTTAGCGATTAAAGCCAAACATTTACAAACGCTACGAAACAAATCGAAACATTTCACCTTTTTAGCGATTTAAGCCAAACGTTTACAAACGCTAGGAAACAAATCCAAACGGTTCACCTTTTTAGCGATGTAAGACAAACGTTTACAAACTTTACGGACCAAATCCAAGTGTTTCACATTTATAGCAATTTAAGCCAAATGTTTAGAAACGTTGCGAAACAAATCCAAGTGTTTCACCTTTTTAGCAATTTACGCCAAAGGTTTACTAATGCTACGAAAAAATCTAAACGTTTTCACCTTTTTAGCGATTTAAGCCAAACGTTTACAAAGGTTACGAAAAATATCCAAATGTTTCACCTTTTTGGCGAATTTAAGCCAGACGTTTAAAAATATTACGAAACAAATCCAAGCGTTTCACCTTTTTAGCAATTTAAGACAAACATTTACAAACGTTACGAAACAAATCCAAGCGTTTCACCTTTTTAGCAAATTAACCTAAACGTTTACAAACGTTACGAAACAAATGGAAGCGTTTCACCTTTTTTGCAATTTAAGCCAAACGTTTACAAACATTACGAAACAAAACAAAATGTTTCACCTTTTTAGCGATTTAAGCCGAACGTTTCCAAACTTTACGAAACAAAACCAAAGGTTTCACCTTTTTAGCGATTTTAGTCAAACGTTTACAAACGCTACGAAACAAATTCAAACGTTTCTGTAATAACCTAAATTTTGAGGTATTACGTGTAGTGCCACAAAGCATAATTGTAAAGATTAAGAACGAGAATATCAAATTAGGATTGGATAATAAGGACTTAGACTGAAGCGGGTCTATTGGAATTATCGTAGAATAATAATTTAAATGGAAAATTATTATGCGATAAATTGGATTTAATCGAGACAAAAAGGAAATAAAATAAAAAAAGTTGGAAAGTCAGAGCGAATAATATTCACGCCAAGGTCCATGAAATATTATTAATAAACGATCGCAAAAATTTCGTAAGTATACGAAATCGTTTTAGAAGATAGTTTGACGATTAGTTAAGAATAAGGGTTAACGTGCAAATTAGCCACTTTAAGGACTAAAGTGGACTTTTAACCACAAACTCTCGGAGGAAGTTGTGTTTTACTCTATTTTCTCAAGATAAGAAAATAATATCGATAAAGTTGTTATTGATAGTCATTAAAATGAAAATTGGACGAAAAATTGAGAAAAAGTGCAAGTAAACTCAAAATGGAAATTTGAGCGTTTTTGGCCAAAATTGCCAAAATAAATTATTGGGAAGTGATATTATAAGATATGAGACTAATGTTATTTATTTGGGAAATAAATAATACGGAATTTATCGAGAATCGAATGATTAAGCGATCGATGGACTAAATTGGTCGAAATAAAAGTTATAAAGTGAAAGTTGAGGAGGTGGCAAAGTGAGGGACTAAATGAGACCTTTGTCATAAATATATATACCCATTTCATTTGATTTAAGATCAGAATCAACACATTTTTGAGTCTCAAATTCGTTCTCCTTTTTCCTTTGATGATCAACATATGCAAAGATTTCAATCCTCTAACTTCCTCGTTTCTCTATGGAATTGGACGATTCTTGCGGCCACGGAACGAGGAGAAGGAGAGCTACTGATCTAGCCCTATTATTCAAGGTAAAAAATCACAACTTGAGGTTAGGGTTTCTAAGTTTTATTTCGGTTTTAGAGTTAATTAAGGGTTTTGGTGTAATTGATGTTCATATGAGTTTATAAGCTTTCATGGAAGATTGTTGATGGTGAATTTAAGCCTTGAAGCTTCGGCATAGGGACAACATCCAAGGTGAGGTATTTTCTGAAATTGATGATGGTTAGTCTATGTTGACAATTGTGTGAAGTTTAGGTGTTTGATGAATTGACTATATGATTTATGTAGAATTGTTAAAATTCTTGATTGAATTTTGACATATGAATGGGCTAAGTGTTTCGGGCCCTAATCTAGTTGATGCTATGAGATTTAATTGATAAGTTATGAGTGTTCAATTGAATTTATATTGCTGAATGTAGATTGAGTTTGAAGCAAGATTGATTGAGTTAGAGTTGATGCAAAAATAATGCATGAATAGTTGGCTATGTGGATGAATTCAAGCCTTGATGTTTTGTTAAGGTTTAAGTCATGGATTGGTATGTGTATGTTTGTTAACGGTGTCTGAGTTGTGATGTTGTAAAAGGATGGTTTTGATGGATTTTAGGTATCATTGCATAATAAGATTACGATTAAAAGTTACGCAAACTAGTTAACGAAATTGCATAAAACTGTCCTGGAAAACAGCGATATTGCAAAGGCAATATCTCGGGCTGTATAGGTCCAAATCAAGTTCCGTTTGTTGGAACGGAAACTTTGAAATGTTAACTATAATTATCTAGTTTTAAGTTTTCTCTAATTCTGCCTCTAAACTGCTCATAAAAGGCAGAACATTATGTTGTGCAATCTGCCCTGCACTTGTAGACAGCTCCAAGGAAATAACTTCTGAGCTTGTTTTCGACACCTTCGGGTGCAATTCATGGTCTGAGACCTAAACGAAAGTTGTAGGCCGCTTTCTAAACTTTAAGAATGTCGATTTCGTTCAGGGGTCAACCTATTTTAGATAAGTGTTTTTAATGACCGAAGTATGTTGATCGAACTAGTTTTAGATGCGTAATCGTAATTAGATTTTTTATTAATTCGTAGCGCTATCGAATTTGCGTAGACTCGACGAAGCGACTATCGACAAGGCTCGAGGGGAACGGATCGAGATGTCTTCGTGTTTATTTGAAGAATTTGGATAGCAAGTGGTGAGTACACTTTAAATTACTCGCTAATATTCGTAAAGCTACGTATTTAATACGAAAGCTATACGAATATTTTTATGTTTAAATGTATGTTCTTAAAATGCATATATATGTATGTTTTGAAAATGATGTTTTATTGTATTGTGCCATTTTGATAATAATACAAGTACATGAAAAGAGTATAAATGTTAAAGTACCGGGGAAGGGTAAAACAACATAATACGAAGTCAAACATCAAATAATATACGAGAAAAGTATAGTACATTCCTATATGTACTATTATTCATATACTTATAAAGAAACATAGTACGTTCCTGTACGTACTTTTAATTATAATGAATACCCATACGTGCGTGTGTTATAGATGTATGTTGTAGATTGTTTTGTGCATGTCATGGTCCATAAAGGATCAAGAAAACCAAAGATGAAATATCAAAACGACTAACTTATGTAATAAGAAAATGTACTATGGTATATCCAATAATAAGAATTTGAGATACGAGGTTGAACTCGATAGAACTATCACGGGACCTGTATCTCATCCATTCTCGATAATAGTACTCGGGACTCATACGAAATAAAAAGTAAGTGCGATACATTGAGAATCAATACGAAACAAGATCGAGACACAATGTGAACAAACTTTCCTATTAAATGACAATAGGAATTATATGAATCGACAGTTAAGTTCAAAAGACTTGCAGGGTGCAGAGTCCGAATGCAGACACGAAGGTAACTCGGTTGAACTATCCCGGGACCTGTGTCTGGTGAGTAACTCGATTGAACTATCTCGGGACTCACAACTTGGGATTAAGTAGTGGCATGAGTAACTCGGTCGAACTATCTCGGGACTGTGCCACATGGTTGAAGGTAACTCGGTTGAACTATCTCGGGACCCAACCATAAGGATCAAGTCACAAGGGACTTGCCAATGATTTAATTCGATTCAGAATCAGGATGATATAACCTAAGATTTAAGATTCGGTCGAAAACTAATGAAACAAAACAAGAAAAGAAAAATATCAATACCATAATAAGAAATCAAAGATGTCAAATACGTATAAACTATAAGTTTATGAAATAAACAAAGAGCTATGAAGGAAAGTAAAGAGGGTATGCAATATGATTTCAAAAGAGTATTTTCTATATATAAAATGGGTTTTCAACGGTTTTAACCCTTTATGTGATATTGCGTGTAATTTGGTGAACTCACTCAGTTTTATACTGACCCCGTTACTCCTCCCATTTTTCAGGGATAGCATGATATGATTTGGAAAGTCAAGCTTCCGAAGTTTTAATTCTCGGAAGTCATTTGCATAAGAAGTGAAAGAAGGTTTTCATTCTAGCGGTCCGCAGTAGTCTATATGTTTTTGTCTATGTATTTTGTCTATGTATTTGTACAATGCGTTTTAACTCTGATGTTTTTATAAAATGGGGTCACATGTATTTTGATATGTAAAATATGATTTCATTTGCGAAAAATTTACACAGGTTTTTAGGCTTGCTACGGGTTTCGGAGCTACCACTCCCATTCCCAAGCACCGGTTGCGACTCATAAATTTGGGTCGTGACAGTTTCCCCATTTTAGCGATTTAAGCCAAACGTTTAAAACGTTACGAAACAAATCCAAACATTTCATATTTTTAGCAATTTAAGCCAAAGGTTTGCAAACGTTGCGTAACAAAACCAAGCGTTTCACCTTTTTTAGCAATATAAGCCAAACGTTAAGAAACAAAACCAAGCGTTTCACCTTTTTAGCAATATAAGGAAAACGTTACGAAACAAATCCAAGCGTTTCCACCTTTTTAGCAATTTAAGCCAAACGTTTACAAACGTTACGAAACAAATCCAAACTTTTCACCTTTTTAGAGATTTAAGCCAAACGTTTACAAATGGTACGAAACAAATCCAAACGTTTCATCTTTTTAGCGAATTAAGCCAAACGTTTAGAAATGCTACGAAACAAATCCAAACGTTTCGCCTTTTAAGAAATTTAAGCCAAACGTTTACAAACGATATGAAACAAGTCCATGTGTTTCTCCTTTTTAGCAATTTAAGCCAAACGTATACAAAAGTTACGAAATAAATCAAAGCGTTTCACCTTTTTAGCAATTTAAGCGAAACGTTTACAAAGGTTATGAAACAAATCCAAACGTTTCATCTTTTTATCGATTTAAGCCGAACGATTACAAACGATACGAAACAAATCTAGACGTTTACCCTTTTTAGCGATTTAGGTCAAACGTTTACAAACGCTACAAAACAAATCGAAACGTTTCACCTTTTAGCGATTTAAACCAAACGTTTACAAACGTTACGAAACAAATCCAAATGTTTTACTTTTTTAGCGATTTAAGCCAAACGTTTACAAACGTTACAAAACAAAGCCAAGCGTTTCACCTTTTTAGCAATTTAAGCAAAACGTTTACAAACGTTAAAATACAAATCCAAGCGTTTCAAATTTTTAACAATTTAAGCCCAGCTTTTACAAACGTTAAGAAACAAATCCATGCGTTTATCCTTTTTAGCAATTTAAGCCAAACGTATACAAAAGTTACTAAAAAACGCTACGAAACATAACCAAACGTTTAAAACATTATGAAACAAATCCAAACGTTTAACCTTTTGGTGATTTAAGCCAAACGTTTACAAATGTATGAAACAAATTTAAATGTTTCCCCTTTTTAGCAATTTAAGCCAAACGTTTACAAACGTTATGAAACAAATCCAAACGTTTCCCCTTATTAGCGATTTAAGCCCAACGTTTACAAACGTTACTAAACAAATCCAAATGTATCACCTTTTTAGCGATTTAAACCAAACATTTACAAACGCTACGAAACAAAACCAAGCGTTTAAAACGTTACTAAACAAATCCAAACGTTTCCCATTTTTAGAGATTTAAGCCAAACGTTTACGAACATTATGAAACAAAACCTGTGTTTCACCTTTTTAGCAATTTAAGCCAAACGTTACGAAACAATGTTTCACCTTTTTAGCGATTTAAGCCAAACGTTTATTAAAGTATGAAACAAATCCAAACGTTTCACATTTTTAGCGATATTAGCCAAACGTTTACAAACGGTACGAAACGAATCCAAACGTTTCGCCTTTTTAGCAATTTAAGCCAAACGTTTGCAAAAGTTACGAAACAAAACCAAGCGTTTCAACTTTTTAGCAATTTAAGCCAAACGTTATGAAACAAATCCAAGCGTTTCCATCTTTTTGGCAATTTAAGCAATTTAAGGAAAACTTTTACAAACAGTACGAAAAAAATCCAAATGTTTCACATTTTTAGCGATTTAAGCCAAACATTTATAATCCCTACGAAACAAATCCAAACGTTTCCCCTTTTTACCAATTTAAGCCAAACGTTTACAAATGTTACGAAACAAATCTAAGCGTTTCTCCTTTTTAGCAATTTAAGCCAAACGTATACAAACATTACGAAACAAATCAAAGCGTTTCACCTTTTTAGCGATTTAAGCTAACGTTTACAAAGGATAAGAAATAAATCCAAACGTTTCCACTTTTTAGCGATTTAAGCGGGACGTTTACAAACGATATGAATTAAATCCAAAGGTTTCCCCTTTTATCGATTTAAGCCAAACGTTTACAAACATTACGAAACAAATCCAAACGTTTTACCTTTTTAGAGATTTAAGCCAAACGTTCTCAAACGTTACTATACAAATACAAATGTTTCACCTTTTTAGCGATTTAAGCCAAACGTTTACAAACATTACAAACAAATCCAAATGTTTCACCTTTTTAGCGATTTAAGCCAAACGTTTACAAACGCTACGAAACAACGCGAAACGTTTAAAACGTTACGAAACAAATCCAAATGTTTTACATTTTTTGCGATTTAAGCCAAATGTTTACAAACATTTGCGAAACAAAATTAAGCGTTTCACCTTTTTAGCAACTTAAGCCAAACGTTTACAAAGGTTACGAAACAAATCCAAGCGTTTCACCTTTTTAGCAATTTAAGCCTAACGTTTATAAACGTTTCGTAAAAAATCAAGTGTTTCACCTTTTTAGCAATTTAAGCCAAACGTTTACAAAAGTATGAAATAAATCAAAATGTATCACATGTTTAGCGATTTAAGCCAAACGTTTACAAACGTTACGAAACAAATCCAAATGTTTCACCTTTTTAGCGATTTAAGCCAAACGTTTACAAAAGTTACGAAACAAATCCAAATGTTTCCCCATTTTAGCGATTTATATGAAATGTTTAAAAAGTTACGAAACAAATCAAAACGTTTCACCTTTTTAGCGATTTAAGCTAAACTTTTCACCTTTTTAACGATTTAAGCCAAACGTTTACAAACGCTACGAAACAAATCCAATATTTTTTTTTATCTTTATAGCGATTAAAGCCAAACGTTTACAAATGTTTCGAAACAAATCCAAACGTTTCTCCTTTTTAGCGATTTACGCCAAACGTTTACAAAAGTTTCGAAACAAATCCAAGCGTTTCACCTTTTTAGTAATTTAAGCCAAACATTTACAAATGATACAAAAAAAATCCAAGCATTTTACCTTTTTAGCAATTTAAGACCAACGTTTACAAACGATACGAAACAAATCCAAACGTTTCACATTTTTAGCTACTTAAGACGAACGTTTACAAACTTTACGAAACAAAACCAAACATTTCATCTTTTTAGCAATTTAAGCCAAGCTTTTACAAACATTACGAAACAAATCCAAACATTACACCTTTTTAGCAATTTATGCCAAACGTTTACAAACGTTACAAAACTAATACAAACGTTTCACCATTTTAGCGATTAAAGCCAAATGTTTACAAACGTTACGAAACAAATCCAAACGTTTCACCTTTTTAGCGATTTAAGCCAAACGTTTACAAACGATACGAAACAAATCCAAACGTTTCCCCTTTTTAGCGATTTAAGCCAAATGTTTACAAAGATTATGAAATAAATCCAAATGTTTCACCTTTTTAGCGATTTAAGTCAAACGCTTATAAAGGTTACGAAACTAATCCAAGCGTTTCATCTTTTTAGCAAATTAAGCCAAACGTTTACAAACGTTACGAAATAAATCCTAACGTTTCACCTTTTTAGCGATTTAAGCAAAATGTTTAAAAACGTTACCAAACAAATCAAAACGTTTCACCTTTTTAGCGATTTAAGCTAAACGTTTACAAACATTTCGAAGCAAATCCAAACGTTTCACCTTTTTAGCGATTTAAGTCAATCGTTTACAAACATTACGAACCAAATCCAAACGTTTCGCCTTTTTAGCAATCTTAGCCAAACGTTACGAAACGTTACGAAACAAATCCAAACATTTCAACTTTTTAGCGATTTAAGCGAAACGTTTACAAACGTTACGAAGCAAAATAAACGTTTAAAACGTTACAAAACAAATCCAAACGTTTCATATTTTTAGCAATTTAAGCCAAACATTTATAAACGTTACGAAACAAAACCAAGTGTTTCACCTTTTTAGCAATTTGATTAAAACGTTTACAAACGTTACAAAACAAATTCAAGCGTTTCAACTTTTTATCAATTTAAGACAAACGTTTACAAACGTTACGAAACAAATCCAAGCGTTTCCCATTTTTAGGAATTTAAGCTAAACGTTTATAAACGTTACAAAACAAATCCAAGAGTTTCACCTTTTTGGCAATTTAAGCCAAACGTTTACAAAAGTAACGAAACAAATCCAAACGTCTTAGCTTTTCAGCGATTTAAGCTAAACGTTTACAAACGTTACGAAACAAATCCAAACGTTTCACCTTTTCAGCGATTTAAGCCAAACGTTTACAAACGTTACAAAACAAATTGAAACGTTTCACCTTTTTAGCGAATTAAGCCAAACGTTTACAAACGTTGCAAAACAAATCCAAACGTTTCGCCTTTTTAGCGATTTAAGCCAAACGTTACAAACATTACGACACAAATCCAAACGTTTTGCCCTTTTAGCAATTTAAGCCAAACGTTTACAAACGTTACGAAACAAATCCAAAAGTTTCACATTTTTAGCGATTTAAGCCAAACGTGTACAAACGTTACGAAACAAAACCAAGTGTTTCACCTTTTTAGCAATTTAAGCCAAACGTTTACAAACGTTAAAATACAAATCCAAGCGTTTCACAGTTTTAGCGATTTAACCCAAATGTTTACAAACGTTACGAAAAAAAACAAGCGTTTCACTTTTTTAGCAATTTAAACCAAAAGTTTACAAACGTTACAAAACAAATCCAAGCGTTTTACCTTTTTATCAATTTAAGCCAAACGTTTACAAACGTTCCGAAACAACTTCAAACGTTTCACATTTTTAGGAATTTCAGCTAAACGTTTACAAACGTTACAAAACAAATCCAAACTTTCCAACTTTTTAGCGATTTAAGCCGAACGTTTACAAACGTTATGAAACAAATCTAAATGTTTCACCTTTTTAGCGGTTTTTGACAAATGTTTACGAACGTTACGAAGCAAATCCAAGTGTTTTCCCTTTTTAGCGAATTAAGCCAAACGTTACCAACGTTACAAAACAAATCCATGTGTTTCACCTTTTTAGCGATTCATGCCAACGTTTACAAACTTAACGAAACAAATCAAAACGTTTCACCTTTTTAGCGATTGAAACCAAACGTTTACAAGCGTTGCCAAACAAATCCATACGTTTCCCCTTTTTAGCAATTTAAGCCAAACATTTACAAACGTTAGGAAACAAATCCAAGCGTTTCACCTTTTTAGCAAGTTAAGATAAACGTTTACAAACGTTATGAAACAAATCCAAGCATTTCACCTTTTTAGCAATTTAAGCCAAACGTTTACAAACGCTACGAAACAAAACAAAATGTTTCATCTTTTTAGCGATTTAAGCCGAACGTTTACAAACGTTACGAAACAAAACCAAACGTTTCACCTTTTTAGCGATTTTAGCAAAACGTTTACAAACGTTATGAAAAAAATTCAAACGTTAACCCATTTTAGCGATTTAAGCCAAACGTTTAAAACGTTACGAAACAAATCCAAACATTTCACATTTTTAGCAATTTAAGCCAAAGGTTTGCAAACGTTACGAAACAAAACCAAGCGCTTCACCTTTTTAGCAATTTAAGACAAACGTTACGAAACAAATCCAAGCTTTTCCACCTTTTTATCAATTTAACCCAAACGTTTAGAAACGTTTCGAAAGAAATCCGAACTTTTCACCTTTTTAGCGATTTAAGCCAAACGTTTACAAACGGTACGAAACAAATCCAAACGTTTCACCTTTTTAGCGATTTAAGCAAAAGATTTATAAACGCTACGAAACAAATCCAAACGTTTTACCTTTTTAGCAATTTAAGCCCAACATTTACAAACGTTTTGAAACAAATCCATGCGTTTCTCCTTTTTAGGAATTTAAACCAAACGTATACAAAAGTTACGAAACAAATCAACGCGTTTCACCTTTTTAGCAATTTATGCCAAACGTTAACAAAGGTTATGAAACAAATCCAAACGTTTCACCTTTTTAGCAATTTAAGACGAAAGATTACAAACGTTACGTAACAAATCCAAACGTTTCACCTTTTTAGCGATTTAAGCCAAACGTTTCAAACGTTACAAAACAAATCCAAACGTTTCACCTTTTTATGGATTTAAGCCAAACGTTTACAAATGTTATTAAACTAATCCAAGCGTTTCATCTATTTAGCAATTTAAGCCAAACGTTTACAAACGTTACGAAACAAATACAAATGTTTCACCTTTTTAGCGATTTAAGCGAAACGTTTACAAAGGTTAGGAAATAAAACCAAACGTTTCTCCTTTTTAGCAATTTAAGCCAAACGTTTACAAACTTTACAAAACAAATCCAAACGTTTCACCTTTTTAGCGATTTAAGCCAAACGTTTACAAAGGTTGGGAAATAAAACCAAACGTTTCACCTTTTTAGCGTTTTAAGCCAAACGTTTACAAACATTACGAACCAAATCCAAATGTTTCGCCTTTTTAGAAATTTAACCAAAACGTTTACAAACGTTACGAAACAAATCCAAACGTTTCACATTTTTAGCGATTTAAGCCAAACGTTTACAAACGTTACGAAACAAAGCCAAGCGTTTCACCTTTTTAGCAATTTAAGCAAAACGTTTACAAACGTTAAAATACAAATCCAAGCGTTTCACATTTTTAGCAATTTAAGCTCAACGTTTACAAACGTTAAGAAACAAATCCATGCGTTTCTCCTTTTTAGCAATTTAAGCCAAACGTATACAAATGTTACGAAAAAAATCAAAGCGTTTCACCTTTTTAGCAATTTAAGCCAAACTTTTAAAAAGATTATGAAACAAATCTAAACGTTTTACCTTTTTAGCGATTTAAGACGAAAGATTACAAACGTTACAAAACAAATCCAAACGTTTCACCTTTTTAGCGATTTAAGCCAAACGTTTAAAAAAGTTACGAAACAAATCCAAACATTTCACTTTTTTAGCTATTTAAGACAAACGTTTACAAACCTTACATAACTAATCCAAACGTTTCGCCTTTTTAGCAATTTAAGCAAAACGTTTACAAACGATGCGAAAGAAATCCAAACGTTTCACATTTTTAGCGATTTAAGCCAAATGTTTGCAAACGTTACGAAACAAAACCAAGCGTTTCACCTTTTTAGCAATTTAAGCTAAATGTTTACAAACGTTAAAATACAAATCCAAGCGTTTCACATTTTTAGCGATTTAAGCCAAATGTTTACAAACGATATGAAAAAAAAATAAGAGTTTCACCTTCTTAGCAATATATACCAAACGTTTACAAACGTTACAAAACAAATCCATATTTTTATCAATTTAAGCCAAATGTTTACAAACGTCCTGAAACAACTCTAAACGTTTCACAGTTTTAGGAACTTACGCTAAACGTTTACAAACGTTACAAAAAAAAAACAAACTTTTCACCTTTTTAGCGATTTAAGCCGAACGTTTACAAATGCTATGAAACAAATCCAAACGTTTCACCTCTTTAATGATTTATCTCAAACGTTTACAAATGTTACGAAGCAAATCCAAGAATTTCCCCTTTTGGCGATTTAAGCCAAACGTTACAAACGTTACGAAACAAATCCATATGTTTCACCTTTTTAGTGATTCATGCAAAACGTTTACAAACTTTATGAAACAAATCAAAACATTTCCCCTTTTTAGCGATTGAAGCCAAACGTTTACAAACGTTGCGAAACAAATCCAAACGTTTCCAATTTTTAGCAATATAAGCAAAACATTTACAAAAGTAACGAAATAAAAATCAAATGTTTCACCTTTTTAGCAATTTAAGCTAAACCTTTACAAACGTTACGAAAAAAATCCAAGCGTTTCACCTTTTTAGAAATTTAAGCCAAACATTTACAAACGTTACGAAGCAAATCCAAACAAATTACCTTTTTAGCGATTAAAGCCAAACATTTACAAACGCTACGAAACAAATCCAAACGTTTCACCTTTTTAGCGATTTCAGCCAAACATTTACAAACGCTACGAAACAAATCCAAACGGTTCACCTTTTTAGTGATGTAAGCCAAACGTTTACAAACTTTACAAAACAAATCCAAGCGTTTCACATTTATAGCAATATAAGGCAAACGTTTACAAACGTTACGAAACAAATCCAAGCGTTTCACCTTTTTAGCAATTTAAGCCAAACGTTTACTAACGTTACGAAAAAAATCTAAACGTTCTCACCTTTTTAGCGATTTAAGCCAAACGTTTACAAAGGTTACTAAACAAATCTAAATGTTTTACCTTTTTAGCAATTTAAGCCAAACGCTTAAAAACGTTACGAAACAAATCCTAGCGTTTCACCTTTTCAGCAATTTAAGCCAAACATTTACAAACGTTACGAAACAAATCAAAGCGTTTCACCTTTTTAGCAAATTAAGCTAAACGTTTACAAACGTTACGAAACAAATGCAAGCGTTTCACCTTTTTAGAAATTTAAACCAAAGTTTTACAAACATTACGAAACAAAACAAAATGTTTCACCTTTTTAGCTATTTAAGCCTAACGTTTACAAACGTTACGAAACAAAACTAAAGGTTTCACCTTTTTAGCGATTTTAGCCAAACGTTTACAAACGTTACGAAACAAATTCAAACGTTTCCCTATTTTAGCGATTTAAGCCAAACGTTTAAAACGTTACGAAACAAATCCAAATATTTCATATTTTTAGCAATTTAAGCCAAAGGTTTGCAAACGTTACGAAAAAAAACCAAGCGCTTCACCTTTTTAGCAATATAAGCCAAACGTTACGAAAAAAAACCAAGCGTTTCACCTTTTTAACAATATAAGCCAAACGTTACGAAATAAATCCAAGCGTTTCCACCTTTTTAGCAATTTAAGCCAAACGTTTACAAACGTTACGAAACAAATCCAAACTTTTTACCTTTTTAGAGATTTAAGCCAAATATTTACAAATGGTACGATACAAATCCAAACGTTTCACCTTTTTAGCGAATTAAGCCAGACATTTAGAAACGCTACGAAACAAATCCAAACGTTTCACCTATTAAGCAATTTAAGCCAAATGTTTACAAAGGATATGAAACAAGTCCATGCGTTTCTTCTTTTTAGCAATTTAAGCCAAACGTATACAAATGTTACGAAATAAATCAAAGCGTTTCACATTTTTAGCAGTTTAAACCAAACGTTTACAAAGGTTATGAAACAAATCCAAATGTTTCATCTTTCTTAGCGATTTAAGCCGAACGATTACAAACGATACGAAACAAATCCAAACGTGTCCCCTTTTTAGCGATTTAAGCCAAACGTTTACGAACGTTACAAAACAAATCGAAACGTTTCACCTTTTTAACGATTTAAGCCAAACGTTTACAAACGTTACGAAACAAATCCAAATGTTTCACGTGTTTAGCTATTTAAGCCAAACGTTTACAAACGCTACGAAACAAAACCAAACGTTTAAAATGTTATAAAACAAATCCAAACGTTTCCCTTTTTTAGCGATTTAAGCAAAACGTTTACAAACGTTACAAAACGTATCCAAACGTTTCTCCTTTTTAACGTTTTAAGCCAAACGTTTACAAACATTACGACCCTAATCCAAACGTTTCGCCTTTTTAGCAATTTAAGCCAAACGTTTACAAACGTTACGAAACAAATCCAAACGTTTCACATTTTTAGCGAGTTACAAACATTACAAAACAAAACCAAGTGTTTCACCTTTTTAGCAATTTAAGCCAAACGTTTACAAACGTTAAAATACAAATCCAAGCGTTTCACATTTTTAGCGATTTAAGCCAAACATTTACAAACGTTACGAAACAAATCGAAGCGGTTCACCTTTCTAGCAAATTAAGCTAAACGTTTACAAACGTTACGAAAGAAATCCAAGCATTTCACCTTTTTTGCAATTTATGCCAAACGTTTACAAACATTACGAAACAAAACAAAATGTTTTACCTTTTTAGCGATTTAAGCCGAATGTTTACAAACGTTACGAAACAAAACCAAACGTTTCACCTTTTTATGGATTTAAGCCAAACGTTTACAAATGTTATTAAACTAATCCAAGCGTTTCATCTATTTAGCAATTTAAGCGAAACGTTTACAAACGTTACGAAACAAATACAAACGTTTCACCTTTTTAGCGATTTAAGCCGAACGTTAACAAAGGTTAGGAAATAAAACCAAACGTTTTTTTAGCAATTTAAGCCAAACGTTTACAAACTTTACAAAACAAATCCAAACGTTTCACCTTTTTAGGGATTTAAGCCAAACGTTTACAAAGGTTAGGAAATAAAACCAAACGTTTTACCTTTTTAGCGTTTTAAGCCAAACGTTTACAAACATTACGACCCAAATCCAAACGTTTCGCCTTTTTAACAATTTAAACAAAATGTTTACAAACGTTACGAAACAAATCCAAACGTTTCACATTTTTAGCGATTTAAGCCAAACGTTTACAAACGTTACAAAACAAAGCCAAGCGTTTCACCTTTTTAGCAATTTAAGCAATACGTTTACAAACGTTAAAATACAAATCCAAGCGTTTCACATTTTTAGCAATTTAAGCCCAACGTTTACAAACGTTAAGAAACAAATCCATGCGTTTCTCCTTTTTAGCAATTTAAGCCATATGTATACAAAAGTTACGAAAAAAATCAAAGCGTTTCACCTTTTTAGCAATTTAAGCCAAACTTTAAAAAAGATTATGAAACTAATCCAAACGTTTTACCTTTTTAGCGATTTAAGACGAACGATTACAAACGTTACAAAACAAATCCAAACGTTTCACCTTTTTAGCGATTTCAGCCAAACGTTTACAAAAGTTACGAAACAAATCCAAACGTTTCACTTTTTTAGCTATTTAAGCCAAACGTTTACAAACCTTACATAACTAATCCAAACGTTTCGCCTTTTTAGCAATTTAAGCCAAATGTTTACAAACGATGCGAAAGAAATCCAAACGTTTCACATTTTTAGCGATTTAAGCCAAACGTTTACAAACGTTACGAAACAAAACCAAGCGTTTCACCTTTTTAGCAATTTAAGCCAAACGTTTACAAACGCTAAAATACAAATCCAAGCGTTTCACATTTTTAGCGATTTAAGCCAAATGTTTACAAACGATACGAAAAAAAACAAGAGTTTCACCTTTTTAGCAATATATACCAAACGTTTACAAACGTTACAATACAAATCCACATTTTTATCAATTTAAGCCAAACGTTTACAAACGTCCTGAAACAACTCTAAACGTTTCCTATTTTTAGGAACTTAAGCTAAACGTTTACAAACGTTACAAAAAAAAACCAAACTTTTCACCTTTTTAGCGATTTAAGCCGAACGTTTACAAATGCTATGAAACAAACCCAAACGTTTCACCTTTTTAGCGATTTATCTCAAACGTTTACAAATGTTACGAAGTAAATCCAAGCATTTCCCCATTTTGGCGATTTAAGCCAAATGTTACAAACGTTACGAAACAAATCCATATGTTTCACCTTTTTAGTGATTCATGCAAAACATTTACAAACTTTACGAAACAAATCAAAACGTTTCCCCTTTTTAGCGATTGAAGCCAAACGTTTACAAACGTTGCGAAACAAATCCAAACGTTTCCAATTTTTTGCAATATAAGCAAAACATTTACAAAAGTAACGAAATAAAAATCAAATGTTTCACCGTTTTAGCAATTTAAGTTAAACCTCTACAAACGTTACGGAAAAAATCCAAGTGTTTCACCTTTTTAGAAATTTAAGCCAAACGTTTACAAACGTTACGAAGCAAATCCAAACAATTTACCTTTTTAGCGATTAAAGCCAAACATTTACAAACGCTACGAAACAAATCCAAACGTTTCACCTTTTTAGCGATTTCAGCCAAACGTTTACAAACGCTACGAAACAAATCCAAACGGTTCACCTTTTTAGTGATTTAAGCCAAACGTTTACAAACTTTACGAAACAAATCCAAGTGTTTCACATTTATAGCAATTTAAGGCAAACGTTTACAAACGTTACGAAACAAATCATAGCGTTTCACCTTTTTAGCAATTTAAGCCAAACGTTTACTAACGTTACGAAAAAAATCTAAACGTTCTCACCTTTTTAGCGATTTAAGCCAAACGTTTACAAAGGTTACTAAACAAATCCAAATGTTTTACCTTTTTAGCAATTTAAGCCAAACGCTTAAAAACGTTACGAAACAAATCCTAGCGTTTCACCTTTTCAGCAATTTAAGCCAAACATTTACAAACGTTACGAAACAAATTCAACCGTTTCACCTTTTTAGCAAATTAAGCTAAACGTTTACACACGTTACGAAACAAATGCAAGCGTTTCACCTGTTTAGAAATTTAAACCTAAGTTTTACAAACATTACGAAACAAAACAAAATGTTTCACCTTTTTAGCGATTTAAGCCTAACGTTTACAAACGTTACGAAACAAAATCAAAGGTTTCACCTTTTTAGCAATTTTAGCCAAACGTTTACAAACGTTACGAAACAAATTCAAACGTTTCCCTATTTTAGCGATTTAAGCCAAACGTTTAAAACGTTACGAAACAAATCCAAACATTTCATATTTTTAGCAATATAAGCCAAAGGTTTGCAAACGTTACGAAACAAAACCAAGCGCTTCACCTTTTTAGCAATATAAGCCAAACGTTACGAAAAAAACCGAGCGTTTCACCTTTTTAGCAATATAAGCCAAACGTTACAAAATAAATCCAAGCGTTTCCACCTTTTTAACAATTTAAGCCAAACGTTTACAAACGTTACGAAACAAATCCAAACTTTTTACCTTTTTAGCGATTTAAGCCAAACGTTTACAAATGGTACGATACAAATCCAAACGTTTCACCTTTTTAGCGAATTAAGCCAGACATTTAGAAACGCTACGAAAAAAATACAAACGTTTCACCTATTAAGCAATTTAAGCCAAATGTTTACAAAGGATATGAAACAAGTCCATGCGTTTCTTCTTTTTAGCAATTTAAGCCAAACGTATACAAAAGTTACGAAATAAATCAAAGCGTTTCACCTTTTTAGCAGTTTAAGCCAAACGTTTACAAAGGTTATGAAACAAATCCAAATGTTTCATCTTTTTAGCGATTTAAGCCGAACGATTACAAACGATACGAAACAAATCCAAACGTGTCCCCTTTTTAGCGATTTAAGCCAAACGTTTACAAACGTTACGAAACAAATCCAAATGTTTCACGTGTTTAGCGATTTAAGCCAAACGTTTACAAACGCTACGAAACAAAACCAAACGTTTAAAACGTTACAAAACAAATCCAAACGTTTCCCCTTTTTAGCGATTTAAGCCAAACGTTTACTAACGTTACAAAACAAATCCAAACGTTTCGCCTTTTTAACGTTTTAAGCCAAACGTTTACAAACATTACGACTCAAATCCAAACGTTTCGCCTTTTTAGCAATTTAAGCCAAACGTTTACAAACGTTACGAAACAAATCCAAACGTTTCACATTTTTAGCGAGTTACAAACGTTACGAAACAAAACCAAGCGTTTCATCTTTTTAGCAATTTAAGCCAAACGTTTACAAACGTTAAAATACAAATCCAAGCGTTTCACATTTTTAGCGATTTAAGCCAAACATTTACAAACGTTACGAAACAAATCGAAGCGGTTCACCTTTCTAGCAAATTAAGCTAAACGTTTACAAACGTTACGAAAGAAATCCAAGCATTTCATCTTTTTAGCAGTTTAAGCCAAACGTTTACAAACATTACGAAACAAAACAAAATGTTTTACCTTTTTAGCGATTTAAGCCGAATGTTTACAAACGTTACGAAACAAAACCAAACGTTTCACCTTTTTAGCGATTTTAGCCAAACATTTACAAACGTTACGAAACAAATTCAAACGTTTCCCCATTTTAACGATTTAAGCCAAACGTTTAAAACATATGAAACAAAACCAAGCATTTCACCTTTTTAGTAATATAAGTCAAACGTTACGAAACAAATCCAAACGTTAGCGATTTAATCCAAACGTTTACAAACGATATGAAACAAATCCATGCGTTTCTACTTTTTAGAAATTTAAGCCAAACGTATACAAAAGTTACGAAATAATAAAAGCGTTTCACCTGTTTAGCAATTTAACCCAAACGTTTACAAAGGTTATGAAACAAATCCAAACGTTTCATCTTTTTAGCGATTTAAGCCGAATCATTACAAACGATACGAAACAAATCCAAATGTTTCCCCTTTTTAGAGATTTAAGCCAAACTTTTACAAATGTTACAAAATAAATCGAAACGTTTCACCTTTTTAGCGATTTAAGCCACACGTTTTCAAGCGTTACAAAACAAATCCAAATATTTCACGTTTTTAGCGATTTAAGCCAAACGTTTACAAACGCTACGAAACAAAACCAAACGTTTAAAACGTTACAAAACAAATCCAAACGTTTACCTTTTTAGCGATTTAAGCCAAACGTTTACAAACGTTACAAAACAAATCCAAACGTTTCGCCTTGTTAGCGTTTTAAGCCAAACGTTTACAAACATTACGACCCAAATCCAAACATTTTGCCATTTTAGCAATTTAAGCCAAACGTTTCAAACGTTACTAAACAAATCCAAACGTTTCACATTTTTAGCGATTTTAGCCAAACTTTTACAAACGTTATGAACCAAAACCAAGCATTTCACCTTTTTAGCAATTTAAGCCAAACGTTTACAAACGTTAAAATACAAATCCAAGAGTTTCACATTTTTAGGGATTTAAGCCAAATGTTTACAAACGATACGAAAAAAAACAAGTGTTTCACATTTTTAGCAATATAAACCAAACGTTTACAAACGATACAAAACAAATCCAAGCGTTTCACCTTTTTATCAATTTAAGCCAAACGTTTACAAACGTTCATAAGCAACTCCAAACGTTTCCCATTTTTAGGAATTTAAGCTAAACGTTTACAAACGTTACAAAACAAATCCAAACTTTTCACCTTATTAGCGATATAAGCCGAATGTTTACAAATGTTATGAAACAAATCCAAATGTTTCCCCTTTTTACCGATTTATGCCAAACGTTTACAAACGTTACGAAGCAAATTCAAGCGTTTCCCCTTTTTGGCGATTTAAGCCAAAAGTTACAAACATTACGAAACAAATCCATATGTTTCACCTTTTTAGCGATTCATGCAAAATGTTTACAAACTTTACGAAACAAATCAAAACGTTTCCCCTTTATAGCGATTGAAGCCAAACGTTTACAAACGTTACGAAACAAATCCAAATGTTTCCAATTTTTAGCAATTTAAGCAAAACATTTACAAACGTAACGAAATGAAAATCAAATGTTTCACCTTTTTAGCAATTTAAGCTAAACCTTTATAAACGTTACAAAAAAATCCAAGCGTTTCACCTTTTTAGCAATTTAAGCCAAACGTTTACAAACATTACGAAGCAAATCCAAACAATTCACCTTTTTCGCGATTTAAGCCAAACAAACGGTAAAAAAGTAATCCAAATGTTTCACCTTTTTAGCGATTAAAGCCAAACGTTTACAAACGCTATGAAACAAATCGAATCGTTTCACCTTTTTAGCGATTTAAGCCAAACATTTACAAATGCTACGAAACAAATCCAAACGGTTCACCTTTTTAGCGATGTAAGACAAACGTTTACAAACTTTACGGAACAAATCCAAGTGTTTCACATTTATAGCAATTTAAGCCAAATGTTTAGAAACGTTGCGAAACAAATCCAAGTGTTTCACCTTTTTAGCAATTTAAGCCAAACGTTTACTAACGTTACGAAAACAATCTAAACGTTTTCACCTTTTTAGCGATTTAAGCCAAACGTTTACAAAGGTTACGAAAAAAATCCAAATGTTTCACCTTTTTGGCGAATTTAAGCCAGACGTTTAAAAACGTTACGAAACAAATCCAAGCGTTTCACCTTTTTAGCAATTTAAGCCAAACAT
This sequence comes from Mercurialis annua, assembly GCF_937616625.2. Lineage (NCBI taxonomy): Eukaryota > Viridiplantae > Streptophyta > Magnoliopsida > Malpighiales > Euphorbiaceae > Mercurialis > Mercurialis annua. The sequence goes on from NC_065572.1 coordinate 42,378,225, forward strand.
TTACAAACGTTATGAAACAAATCCAAGCGTTTCACCTTTTTAGCAAATTAAGCTAAACGTTTACAAACGTTACGAAACAAATGGAAGCGTTTCACCTTTTTAGCAATTTAAGCCAGACGTTTATAAACATTACGAAACAAAACAAAATATTTCACCTTTTTAGCAATTTAAGCCGAACGTTTTTAAACGTTACGAAACAAAACCGAAGGTTTCACCTTTTTAGCGATTTTAGTCAAACGTTTACAAACGCTACGAAACAAATTCAAACGTTTCCCCATTTTAGCGATTTAAGCCAAACGTTTAAAACGTTACGAAACAAATCCAAACATTTCATAGTTTTAGCAATTTAAGCCAAAGGTTTGGAAACGTTGCGTAACAAAACCAAGCGTTTCACCTTTTTTAGCAATATAAGCCAAACGTTAAGAAACAAAACCAAGCGTTTCACCTTTTTAGCAATATAAGCCAAACGTTACGAAACAAATCCAAGCATTTCCACCTTTTTAGGAATTTAAGCCAAACGTTTACAAACATTACGAGACAAATCCAAACTTTTCACCTTTTTAGAGATTTAAGCCAAACGTTTACAAATGGTACGAAACAAATCCAAACGTTTCATCTTTTTAGCGAATTAAGCCAAACGTTTAGAAATGCTACGAAACAAATCCAAACGTTTTGCCTTTTAAGCAATTTAAGCCAAACGTTTACAAACGATATGAAACAAGTCCATGGGTTTCTCCTTTTTAGCAATTTAAGCCAAACGTATACAAAAGTTACGAAATAAATTAAAGCGTTTCACCTTCTTAGCAATTTAAGCCAAACGTTTACAAAGGATATGAAACAAATCCAAACGTTTCATCTTTTTACCGATTTCAGCCGAACGATTACAAACGATAGAAAACAAATCTAGACGTTTACCCTTTTTAGCGATTTAAGCCAAACGTTTACAAACGTTACAAAACAAATCGAAACGTTTCACCTTTTTAGCTATTTAAACCAAGCGTTTACAAACGTTACGAAACAAATCCAAATGTTTCACTTTTTTAGCGATTTAAGCCAAACGTTTACAAATGCTACGAAACAAAACCAAATGTTTACAAACATTGCAAAACAAAACCAAGCGTTTCAACTTTTTAGAAATTTAAGCCAAACGTTACGAAACAAATCCAAGCATTTCACCTTTATAGCAATTTAAGCCAAACGTTTATAAAGGTTACGAAAAAAATCAAGCGTTTCGCGTTTTTAGTAATATAAGCCAAACGTTTACAAACGTTATGAAACAAATCCAAACGTTTCCCTTTTTTTTTAGCGATTTAAGCCAAACGTTTACACAATGTATAAAACAAATCAAATCGTTTCACCTTTTTAGCAATTTAAGCCAAACGTTTACAAAGGTTACGAAACAAATCCAAAGTTTTCACCTTTTTAGCGATTTAAGCCAAACGTTTACAAACGTCATGAAACAAATCGAAACGTTTCACCTTTTTAAAGATTTAAGCCAGACGTTTACAAATGCTACGCAACAAAACCAAACGTTTAAAACGTTATGAAATAGATCAAACGTTTCACATTTTTAGCAATTTAATCCAAACGTTTATAAAATTAGGGAACAAATCCAAATGTTTCAACTTTTTAGCGATTTAAGCCAAATGTTTACAAACGCTACGAAACATAACCAAACGTTTAAAACGTTATGAAACAAATCCAAACGTTTAACCTTTTGGTGATTTAAGCCAAACGTTTACAAAAGTATGAAACAAATTTAAATGTTTCCCCTTTTTAGCAATTTAAGCCAAACGTTTACAAACGTTATGAAACAAATCCAAACGTTTCACCTTATTAGCGATTTAAGCCCAACGTTTACAAACGTTACGAAACAAATCTAAATGTATCACCTTTTTAGCGATTTAAACCAAACATTTACAAACGCTACGAAACAAAACCAAGCGTTTAAAATGTTACTAAACAAATCCAAACGTTTCCCATTTTTAGCGATTTAAGCCAAACGTTAACAAACATTAAGAAACAAAACCTGTGTTTCACCTTTTTAGCAATTTAAGCAAAACGTTTACAAACGTTATGAAACAAATCCAAGTGTTTCGCCCTTTTAGCAATTTAAGCCAAACGTTTATAAACGTTACGAACAAAATCAAGCGTTTCACCTTTTTAGCAATTTAAGCCAAACGTTTACAAACGTTACGAAACAATGTTTCACCTTTTTAGCGATTTAAGCCAAACGTTTACAAAAGTATGAAACAAATCCAAACGTTTCACATTTTTAGTGATATTAGCCAAACGTTTACAAACGGTACGAAACGAATCCAAACGTTTCGCCTTTTTAGCAATTTAAGCCAAACGTTTACAAAAGTTATGAAACAATACCAAGCGTTTCAACGTTTTAGCAATTTAAGCCAAACGTTATGAAACAAATCCGAGCGTTTCCACCTTTTTGGCAATTTAAGCACAACGTTTACAAACGTTACGAAACAAATCCAAACCTTTTATCTTTTTAGCAATTTAAGGCAAACGTTAACAAACGGTACGAAAAAAATCCAAATGTTTCCCCTTTTTAGCGATTTAAGCCAAACATTTATAATTGCTACGAAACAAATCCAAACGTTTCCCCTTTTTACCAATTTAAGCCAAACGTTTACAAATGTTACGAAACAAATCTAAGCGTTTCTCCTTTTTAGCAATTTAAGCCAAACGTATACAAACGTTACGAAACAAATCAAAGCGTTTCACCTTTTTAACGATTTAAGCTAACGTTTACAAAGGATAAGAAATAAATCCAAACGTTTCCCCTATTTAGCGATTTAAGCGGGACGTTTACAAACAATATGAAACAAATCCAAAGGTTTCCCCTTTTATCGATTTAAGCCAAACGTTTACAAACATTACGAAACAAATCCAAACGTCTCACCTTATTAGCGATTTAAGCCCAATGTTTACAAACGTTACTAAACAAATCTAAATGTATCACCTTTTTAGCGATTTAAACAAAACATTTACAAATGCTACGAAACAAAACCAACCGTTTAAAATGTTACTAAACAAATCCAAACGTTTCCCATTTTTAGCGATTTAAGCCAAACGTTTACAAACATTATGAAACAAAACCTGTGTTTCACCTTTTTAGCAATTTAAGCAAAACGTTTACAAACGTTATGAAACAAATCCAAGTGTTTCGCCCTTTTAGCAATTTAAGCCAAACGTTTATAAACGTTACGAACAAAATCAAGCGTTTCACCTTTTTAGCATTTTAAGCCAAACGTTTACAAACGTTACGAAACAATGTTTCACCTTTTTAGCGATTTAAGCCAAACGTTTACAAAAGTATGAAACAAATCCAAACGTTTCACATTTTTAGCGATATTAGCCAAATGTTTACAAACGGTACGAAACGAATCCAAACGTTTCGCCTTTTTAGCAATTTAAGCCAAACGTTTATAAAAGTTATGAAACAATACCAAGCGTTTCAACGTTTTAGCAATTTAAGCCAAACGTTATGAAACAAATCCGAGCGTTTCCACCTTTTTGGCAATTTAAGCACAACGTTTACAAACGTTACGAAACAAATCCAAACCTTTTATCTTTTTAGCAATTTAAGGAAAACGTTAACAAACGGTACGAAAAAAATCCAAATGTTTCACCTTTTTAGCGATTTAAGCCAAACATTTATAATTGCTACGAAACAAATCCAAACGTTTCCCCTTTTTACCAATTTAAGCCAAACGTTTACAAATGTTACGAAACAAATCTAAGCGTTTCTCCTTTTTAGCAATTTAAGCCAAACGTATACAAACGTTACGAAACAAATCAAAGCGTTTCACCTTTTTAACGATTTAAGCTAACGTTTACAAAGGATAAGAAATAAATCCAAACGTTTCCCCTATTTAGCGATTTAAGCGGGACGTTTACAAACAATATGAAACAAATCCAAAGGTTTCCCCTTTTATCGATTTAAGCCAAACGTTTACAAACATTACGAAACAAATCCAAACGTCTCACCTTATTAGCGATTTAAGCCCAATGTTTACAAACGTTACTAAACAAATCTAAATGTATCACCTTTTTAGCGATTTAAACAAAACATTTACAAATGCTACGAAACAAAACCAACCGTTTAAAATGTTACTAAACAAATCCAAACGTTTCCCATTTTTAGCGATTTAAGCCAAACGTTTACAAACATTATGAAACAAAACCTGTGTTTCACCTTTTTAGCAATTTAAGCAAAACGTTTACAAACGTTATGAAACAAATCCAAGTGTTTCGCCCTTTTAGCAATTTAAGCCAAACGTTTATAAACGTTACGAACAAAATCAAGCGTTTCACCTTTTTAGCATTTTAAGCCAAACGTTTACAAACGTTACGAAACAATGTTTCACCTTTTTAGCGATTTAAGCCAAACGTTTACAAAAGTATGAAACAAATCCAAACGTTTCACATTTTTAGCGATATTAGCCAAACGTTTACAAACAGTACGAAACGAATCCAAACGTTTCGCCTTTTTAGCAATTTAAGCCAAACGATTACAAAAGTTACGAAACAATACCAAGCGTTTCAACTTTTTAGCAATTTAAGCCAAACGTTATGAAACAAATCCAAGCGTTTCCACCTTTTTGGAAATTTAAGCACAACGTTTACAAACGTTACGAAACAAATTCAAACCTTTTATCTTTTTAGCAATTTAAGGCAAACGTTAACAAACGGTACGAAAAAAATCCAAATGTTTCACCTTTTTAGCGATTTAAGCCAAACATTTATAATTGCTACGAAACAAATCCAAACGTTTCCCCTTTTTACCAATTTAAGCCAAACGTTTACAAATGTTACGAAACAAATCTAAGCGTTTCTCCTTTTTAGCAATTTAAGCCAAACGTATACAAACGTTACGAAACAAATCAAAGCGTTTCACCTTTTTAACGATTTAAGCTAACGTTTACAAAGGATAAGAAATAAATCCAAACGTTTCCCCTATTTAGCGATTTAAGCGGGACGTTTACAAACGATATGAAACAAATCCAAAGGTTTCCCCTTTTATCGATTTAAGCCAAACGTTTACAAACATTACGAAACAAATCCAAACGTCTCACCTTATTAGCGATTTAAGCCCAATGTTTACAAACGTTACGAAACAAATCTAAATGTATCACCTTTTTAGCGATTTAAACCAAACATTTACAAACGCTACGAAACAAAACCAACCGTTTAAAATGTTACTAAACAAATCCAAACGTTTCCCATTTTTAGCGATTTAAGCCAAACGTTTACAAACATTATGAAACAAAACCTGTGTTTCACCTTTTTACGAATTTAAGCAAAACGTTTACAAACGTAATGAAACAAATCCAAGTGTTTCGCCCTTTTAGCAATTTAAGCCAAACGTTTATAAACGTTACGAACAAAATCAAGCGTTTCACCTTTTTAGCAATTTAAGCCAAACGTTTACAAACGTTTACAAACGTTACGAAACAATGTTTAACCTTTTTAGCGATTTAAGCCAAACGTTTACAAAAGTATGAAACAAATCCAAACGTTTCACATTTTTAGCGATATTAGCCAAACGTTTACAAACGGTACGAAACGAATCCAAACGTTTCGCCTTTTTAGCAATTTAAGCCAAACGTTTACAAAAGTTACAAAACAATACCAAGCGTTTCAACGTTTTAGCAATTTAAGCCAAACGTTATGAAACAAATCCAAGCGTTTCCACCTTTTTGGCAATTTAAGCACAACGTTTACAAACGTTACGAAACAAATCCAAACCTTTTATCTTTTTAGCAATTTAAGGCAAACGTTAACAAACGGTACGAAAAAAAATCCAAATGTTTCACCTTTTTAGCGATTTAAGCCAAACATTTATAATTGCTACGAAACAAATCCAAACGTTTCCCCTTTTTACCAATTTAAGCCAAACGTTTACAAATGTTACGAAACAATTCTAAGCGTTTCTCCTTTTTAGCAATTTAAGCCAAACGTATACAAACGTTACGAAACAAATCAAAGCGTTTCACCTTTTTAACGATTTAAGCTAACGTTTACAAAGGATAAGAAATAAATCCAAACGTTTCCCCTATTTAGCGATTTAAGCGGGACGTTTACAAACGATATGAAACAAATCCAAAGGTTTCCCCTTTTATCGATTTAAGCCAAACGTTTACAAACATTACGAAACAAATCCAAACGTCTCACCTTATTAGCGATTTAAGCCCAATGTTTACAAACGTTACTAAACAAATCTAAATGTATCACCTTTTTAGCGATTTAAACCAAACATTTACAAATGCTACGAAACAAAACCAACCGTTTAAAATGTTACTAAACAAATCCAAACGTTTCCCATTTTTAGCGATTTAAGCCAAACGTTTACAAACATTATGAAACAAAACCTGTGTTTCACCTTTTTAGCAATTTAAGCAAAACGTTTACAAACGTTATGAAACAAATCCAAGTGTTTCGCCCTTTTAGCAATTTAAGCCAAACGTTTATAAACGTTACGAACAAAATCAAGCGTTTCACCTTTTTAGCATTTTAAGCCAAACGTTTACAAACGTTACGAAACAATGTTTCACCTTTTTAGCGATTTAATCCAAACGTTTACAAAAGTATGAAACAAATCCAAACGTTTCACATTTTTAGCGATATTAGCCAAACGTTTACAAACAGTACGAAACGAATCCAAACGTTTCGCCTTTTTAGCAATTTAAGCCAAACGATTACAAAAGTTACGAAACAATACCAAGCGTTTCAACTTTTTAGCAATTTAAGCCAAACGTTATGAAACAAATCCAAGCGTTTCCACCTTTTTGGAAATTTAAGCACAACGTTTACAAACGTTACGAAACAAATTCAAACCTTTTATCTTTTTAGCAATTTAAGGCAAACGTTAACAAACGGTACGAAAAAAATCCAAATGTTTCACCTTTTTAGCGATTTAAGCCAAACATTTATAATTGCTACGAAACAAATCCAAACGTTTCCCCTTTTTACCAATTTAAGCCAAACGTTTACAAATGTTACGAAACAAATCTAAGCGTTTCTCCTTTTTAGCAATTTAAGCCAAACGTATACAAACGTTACGAAACAAATCAAAGCGTTTCACCTTTTTAACGATTTAAGCTAACGTTTACAAAGGATAAGAAATAAATCCAAACGTTTCCCCTATTTAGCGATTTAAGCGGGACGTTTACAAACGATATGAAACAAATCCAAAGGTTTCCCCTTTTATCGATTTAAGCCAAACGTTTACAAACATTACGAAATAAATCCAAACGTCTCACCTTATTAGCGATTTAAGCCCAATGTTTACAAACGTTACGAAACAAATCTAAATGTATCACCTTTTTAGCGATTTAAACCAAACATTTACAAACGCTACGAAACAAAACCAACCGTTTAAAATGTTACTAAACAAATCCAAACGTTTCCCATTTTTAGCGATTTAAGCCAAACGTTTACAAACATTATGAAACAAAACCTGTGTTTCACCTTTTTACGAATTTAAGCAAAACGTTTACAAACGTAATGAAACAAATCCAAGTGTTTCGCCCTTTTAGCAATTTAAGCCAAACGTTTATAAACGTTACGAACAAAATCAAGCGTTTCACCTTTTTAGCAATTTAAGCCAAACGTTTACAAACGTTACGAAACAATGTTTCACCTTTTTAGCGATTTAAGCCAAACGTTTACAAAAGTATGAAACAAATCCAAACGTTTCACATTTTTAGCGATATTAGCCAAACGTTTACAAACGGTACGAAACGAATCCAAACGTTTCGCCTTTTTAGCAATTTAAGCCAAACGTTTACAAAAGTTACGAAACAATACCAAGCGTTTCAACGTTTTAGCAATTTAAGCCAAACGTTATGAAACAAATCCAAGCGTTTCCACCTTTTTGGCAATTTAAGCACAACGTTTACAAACGTTACGAAACAAATCCAAACCTTTTATCTTTTTAGCAATTTAAGGCAAACGTTAACAAACGGTACGAAAAAAATCCAAATGTTTCACCTTTTTAGCGATTTAAGCCAAACATTTATAATTGCTACGAAACAAATCCAAACGTTTCCCCTTTTTACCAATTTAAGCCAAACGTTTACAAATGTTACGAAACAAATCTAAGCGTTTCTCCTTTTTAGCAATTTAAGCCAAACGTATACAAACGTTACGAAACAAATCAAAGCGTTTCACCTTTTTAACGATTTAAGCTAACGTTTACAAAGGATAAGAAATAAATCCAAACGTTTGCCCTATTTAGCGATTTAAGCGGGACGTTTACAAACGATATGAAACAAATCCAAAGGTTTCCCCTTTTATCGATTTAAGCCAAACGTTTACAAACATTACGAAACAAATCCAAACGTCTCACCTTATTAGCGATTTAAGCCCAATGTTTACAAACGTTACGAAACAAATCTAAATGTATCACCTTTTTAGCGATTTAAACCAAACATTTACAAACGCTACGAAAAAAAACCAACCGTTTAAAATGTTACTAAACAAATCCAAACGTTTCCCATTTTTAGCGATTTAAGCCAAACGTTTACAAACATTATGAAACAAAACCTGTGTTTCACCTTTTTAGCAATTTAAGCAAAACGTTTACAAACGTTATGAAACAAATCCAAGTGTTTCGCCCTTTTAGCAATTTAAGCCAAACGTTTATAAACGTTACGAACAAAATCAAACGTTTCACCTTTTTAGCAATTTAAGCCAAACGTTTACAAACGTTACGAAACAATGTTTCACCTTTTTAGCGATTTAAGCCAAACGTTTACAAAAGTATGAAACAAATCCAAACGTTTCACATTTTTAGCGATATTAGCCAAACGTTTACAAACGGTACGAAACGAATCCAAACGTTTCGCCTTTTTAGCAATTTAAGCCAAACGTTTACAAAAGTTACGAAACAATACCAAGCGTTTCAACTTTTTAGCAATTTAAGCCAAACGTTATGAAACAAATCCAAGCGTTTCCACCTTTTTGGCAATTTAAGCACAACGTTTACAAACGTTACGAAACAAATTCAAACCTTTTATCTTTTTAGCAATTTTAGGCAAACGTTAACAAACGGTACGAAAAAAATCCAAATGTTTCACCTTTTTAGCGATTTAAGCCAAACATTTATAATTGCTACGAAACAAATCCAAACGTTTCCCCTTTTTACCAATTTAAGCCAAACGTTTACAAATGTTACGAAACAAATCTAAGCGTTTCTCCTTTTTAGCAATTTAAGCCAAACGTATACAAACGTTACGAAACAAATCAAAGCGTTTCACCTTTTTAACGATTTAAGCTCACGTTTACAAAGGATAAGAAATAAATCCAAACGTTTGCCCTATTTAGCGATTTAAGCGGGACGTTTACAAACGATATGAAACAAATCCAAAGGTTTCCCCTTTTATCGATTTAAGCCAAACGTTTACAAACATTACGAAACAAATCCAAACGTCTCAGCTTATTAGCGATTTAAGCCCAATGTTTACAAATGTTACGAAACAAATCTAAATGTATCACCTTTTTAGCGATTTAAACCAAACATTTACAAACGCTACGAAACAAAACCAACCGTTTAAAATGTTACTAAACAAATCCAAACGTTTCCCATTTTTAGCGATTTAAGCCAAACGTTTACAAACATTATGAAACAAAACCTGTGTTTCACCTTTTTAGCAATTTAAGCAAAACGTTTACAAACGTTATGAAACAAATCCAAGTGTTTCGCCCTTTTAGCAATTTAAGCCAAACGTTTATAAACGTTACAACAAAATCAAGCGTTTCACCTTTTTAGCAATTTAAGCCAAACGTTTACAAACGTTACGAAACAATGTTTCACCTTTTTAGCGATTTAAGCCAAACGTTTACAAAAGTATGAAACAAATCCAAACGTTTCACATTTTTAGCGATATTAGCCAAACGTTTACAAACGGTACGAAACGAATCCAAACGTTTCGCCTTTTTAGCAATTTAAGCCAAACGTTTACAAAAGTTACGAAACAATACCAAGCGTTTCAACTTTTTAGCAATTTAAGCCAAACGTTATGAAACAAATCCAAGCGTTTCCACCTTTTTGGCAATTTAAGCACAACGTTTACAAACGTTACGAAACAAATTCAAACCTTTTATCTTTTTAGCAATTTTAGGCAAACGTTAACAAACGGTACGAAAAAAATCCAAATGTTTCACCTTTTTAGCGATTTAAGCCAAACATTTATAATTGCTACGAAACAAATCCAAACGTTTCCCCTTTTTACCAATTTAAGCCAAACGTTTACAAATGTTACGAAACAAATCTAAGCGTTTCTCCTTTTTAGCAATTTAAGCCAAACGTATACAAACGTTACGAAACAAATCAAAGCGTTTCACCTTTTTAACGATTTAAGCTAACGTTTACAAAGGATAAGAAATAAATCCAAACGTTTCCCCTATTTAGCGATTTAAGCGGGACGTTTACAAACGATATGAAACAAATCCAAAGGTTTCCCCTTTTATCGATTTAAGCCAAACGTTTACAAACATTACGAAACAAATCCAAACGTCTCACCTTATTAGCGATTTAAGCCCAATGTTTACAAACGTTACGAAACAAATCTAAATGTATCACCTTTTTAGCGATTTAAACCAAACATTTACAAACGCTACGAAACAAAACCAACCGTTTAAAATGTTACTAAACAAATCCAAACGTTTCCCATTTTTAGCGATTTAAGCCAAACGTTTACAAACATTATGAAACAAAACCTGTGTTTCACCTTTTTACGAATTTAAGCAAAACGTTTACAAACGTAATGAAACAAATCCAAGTGTTTCGCCCTTTTAGCAATTTAAGCCAAACGTTTATAAACGTTACGAACAAAATCAAGCGTTTCACCTTTTTAGCAATTTAAGCCAAACGTTTACAAACGTTACGAAACAATGTTTCACCTTTTTAGCGATTTAAGCCAAACGTTTACAAAAGTATGAAACAAATCCAAACGTTTCACATTTTTAGCGATATTAGCCAAACGTTTACAAACGGTACGAAACGAATCCAAACGTTTCGCCTTTTTAGCAATTTAAGCCAAACGTTTACAAAAGTTACGAAACAATACCAAGCGTTTCAACGTTTTAGCAATTTAAGCCAAACGTTATGAAACAAATCCAAGCGTTTCCACCTTTTTGGCAATTTAAGCACAACGTTTACAAACGTTACGAAACAAATCCAAACCTTTTATCTTTTTAGCAATTTAAGGCAAACGTTAACAAACGGTACGAAAAAAATCCAAATGTTTCACCTTTTTAGCGATTTAAGCCAAACATTTATAATTGCTACGAAACAAATCCAAACGTTTCCCCTTTTTACCAATTTAAGCCAAACGTTTACAAATGTTACGAAACAAATCTAAGCGTTTCTCCTTTTTAGCAATTTAAGCCAAACGTATACAAACGTTACGAAACAAATCAAAGCGTTTCACCTTTTTAACGATTTAAGCTAACGTTTACAAAGGATAAGAAATAAATCCAAACGTTTGCCCTATTTAGCGATTTAAGCGGGACGTTTACAAACGATATGAAACAAATCCAAAGGTTTCCCCTTTTATCGATTTAAGCCAAACGTTTACAAACATTACGAAACAAATCCAAACGTCTCACCTTATTAGCGATTTAAGCCCAATGTTTACAAACGTTACGAAACAAATCTAAATGTATCACCTTTTTAGCGATTTAAACCAAACATTTACAAACGCTACGAAAAAAAAACCAACCGTTTAAAATGTTACTAAACAAATCCAAACGTTTCCCATTTTTAGCGATTTAAGCCAAACGTTTACAAACATTATGAAACAAAACCTGTGTTTCACCTTTTTAGCAATTTAAGCAAAACGTTTACAAACGTTATGAAACAAATCCAAGTGTTTCGCCCTTTTAGCAATTTAAGCCAAACGTTTATAAACGTTACGAACAAAATCAAACGTTTCACCTTTTTAGCAATTTAAGCCAAACGTTTACAAACGTTACGAAACAATGTTTCACCTTTTTAGCGATTTAAGCCAAACGTTTACAAAAGTATGAAACAAATCCAAACGTTTCACATTTTTAGCGATATTAGCCAAACGTTTACAAACGGTACGAAACGAATCCAAACGTTTCGCCTTTTTAGCAATTTAAGCCAAACGTTTACAAAAGTTACGAAACAATACCAAGCGTTTCAACTTTTTAGCAATTTAAGCCAAACGTTATGAAACAAATCCAAGCGTTTCCACCTTTTTGGCAATTTAAGCACAACGTTTACAAACGTTACGAAACAAATTCAAACCTTTTATCTTTTTAGCAATTTTAGGCAAACGTTAACAAACGGTACGAAAAAAATCCAAATGTTTCACCTTTTTAGCGATTTAAGCCAAACATTTATAATTGCTACGAAACAAATCCAAACGTTTCCCCTTTTTACCAATTTAAGCCAAACGTTTACAAATGTTACGAAACAAATCTAAGCGTTTCTCCTTTTTAGCAATTTAAGCCAAACGTATACAAACGTTACGAAACAAATCAAAGCGTTTCACCTTTTTAACGATTTAAGCTCACGTTTACAAAGGATAAGAAATAAATCCAAACGTTTGCCCTATTTAGCGATTTAAGCGGGACGTTTACAAACGATATGAAACAAATCCAAAGGTTTCCCCTTTTATCGATTTAAGCCAAACGTTTACAAACATTACGAAACAAATCCAAACGTCTCAGCTTAATAGCGATTTAAGCCCAATGTTTACAAATGTTACGAAACAAATCTAAATGTATCACCTTTTTAGCGATTTAAACCAAACATTTACAAACGCTACGAAACAAAACCAACCGTTTAAAATGTTACTAAACAAATCCAAACGTTTCCCATTTTTAGCGATTTAAGCCAAACGTTTACAAACATTATGAAACAAAACCTGTGTTTCACCTTTTTAGCAATTTAAGCAAAACGTTTACAAACGTTATGAAACAAATCCAAGTGTTTCGCCCTTTTAGCAATTTAAGCCAAACGTTTATAAACGTTACAACAAAATCAAGCGTTTCACCTTTTTAGCAATTTAAGCCAAACGTTTACAAACGTTACGAAACAATGTTTCACCTTTTTAGCGATTTAAGCCAAACGTTTACAAAAGTATGAAACAAATCCAAACGTTTCACATTTTTAGCGATATTAGCCAAACGTTTACAAACAGTACGAAACGAATCCAAACGTTTCGCCTTTTTAGCAATTTAAGCCAAACGTTTACAAAAGTTACGAAACAATACCAAGCGTTTCAACTTTTTAGCAATTTAAGCCAAACGTTATGAAACAAATCCAAGCGTTTCCACCTTTTTGGCAATTAAAGCACAACGTTTACAAACGTTACGAAACAAATTCAAACCTTTTATCTTTTTAGCAATTTTAGGCAAACGTTAACAAACGGTACGAAAAAAATCCAAATGTTTCACCTTTTTAGCGATTTAAGCCAAACATTTATAATTGCTACGAAACAAATCCAAACGTTTCCCCTTTTTACCAATTTAAGCCAAACGTTTACAAATGTTACGAAACAAATCTAAGCGTTTCTCCTTTTTAGCAATTTAAGCCAAACGTATACAAACGTTACGAAACAAATCAAAGCGTTTCACCTTTTTAACGATTTAAGCTAACGTTTACAAAGGATAAGAAATAAATCCAAACGTTTCCCCTATTTAGCGATTTAAGCGGGACGTTTACAAACGATATGAAACAAATCCAAAGGTTTCCCCTTTTATCGATTTAAGCCAAACGTTTACAAACATTACGAAACAAATCCAAACGTCTCACCTTATTAGCGATTTAAGCCCAATGTTTACAAACGTTACGAAACAAATCTAAATGTATCACCTTTTTAGCGATTTAAACCAAACATTTACAAACGCTACGAAACAAAACCGACCGTTTAAAATGTTACTAAACAAATCCAAACGTTTCCCATTTTTAGCGATTTAAGCCAAACGTTTACAAACATTATGAAACAAAACCTGTGTTTCACCTTATTAGCAATTTAAGCAAAACGTTTACAAACGTTATGAAACAAATCCAAGTGTTTCGCCCTTTTAGCAATTTAAGCCAAACGTTTAAAAACGCTACGAACAAAATCAAGCGTTTCACCTTTTTAGCAATTTAAGCCAAACGTTTACAAATGTTACGAAACAATGTTTCACCTTTTTAGCGATTTAAGCCAAACGTTTACAAAAGTATGAAACAAATCCAAACGTTTCACATTTTTAGCGATATTAGCCAAACGTTTACAAACGGTACGAAACGAATCCAAACGTTTCGCCTTTTTAGCAATTTAAGCCAAACGTTTACAAAAGTTACGAAACAATACCAAGCGTTTCAACTTTTTAGCAATTTAAGCCAAACGTTATGAAACAAATCCAAGCGTTTCCACCTTTTTGGCAATTTAAGCACAACGTTTACAAACGTTACGAAACAAATTCAAACCTTTTATCTTTTTAGCAATTTTAGGCAAACGTTAACAAACGGTACGAAAAAAATCCAAATGTTTCACCTTTTTAGCGATTTAAGCCAAACATTTATAATTGCTACGAAACAAATCCAAACGTTTCCCCTTTTTACCAATTTAAGCCAAACGTTTACAAATGTTACGAAACAAATCTAAGCGTTTCTCCTTTTTAGTAATTTAAGCCAAACGTATACAAATGTTACGAAACAAATCAAAGCGTTTCACCTTTTTAACGATTTAAGCTAACGTTTACAAAGGATAAGAAATAAATCCAAACGTTTCCCCTATTTAGCGATTTAAACGGGACGTTTACAAACGATATGAAACAAATCCAAAGGTTTCCCCTTTTATCGATTTAAGCCAAACGTTTACAAACATTACGAAACAAATCCAAACGTTTTACCTTTATAGAGATTTAAGCCAAACGTTCTCAAACGTTACGATACAAGTACAAACGTTGGATATTAAACTCCCTGGGTCACTAGAGTTACCTCGAATTACATAATGATCATTAAACTTGATTTTGTTACAAAATGGTCACTGAACTATACCTTTTGTTACAAAGGGGTGTCACTCATATAAAACGCAACGTTTTTGCTTACATGGCAAGCTTTAATTACAAAAAGGAACATAGTTCAGTGACCTTTTTGCAATAAAATGTATAACTCAATGACTTTTTTTGTAATTCATGAAAAGTTTAGTATTCTTTTTGTAACAACTTAAGCATGAAAACGATGCGTTTTATATGAGTGACACCCCTTTGTAATAAAAGGTATAGTTCAGTGACCATTTTGTAACAAAATAAAGTTTAGTGATCATTATGTAATTCAAGATAACACTAGTGACCCAGGGAGTTTAATATCCTACAAACGTTTCACCTTTTTAGCGATTTAAGCCAAACGTTTACAAACATTACGAAACAAATCCAAATGTTTCACCTTTTTAGCGATTTAAGCCAAACGTTTACAAACCTACGAAACAACGTGAAACGTTTAAAACGTTACGAAACAAATCCAAATGTTTTACTTTTTTGCGATTTAAGCCAAATGTTTACAAACATTTGCGAAACAAAATTAAGCGTTTCACCTTTTTAGCAACTTAAGCCAAACGTTTACAAAGGTTACGAAACAAATCCAAGCGTTTCACCTTTTTAGCAATTTAAGCCTAACGTTTATAAACGTTTCGTAAAAAATCAAGTGTTTCACCTTTTTAGCAATTTAAGCCAAACGTTTACAAAAGTATCAAATAAATCAAAATGTATCACATGTTTAGCGATTTAAGCCAAACGTTTACAAAGGTTATGAAACAAATCCAAAATTTTCACCTTTTTAGCGATTTAAGCCAAACATTTACAAACGTTACGAAACAAATCCAAACGTTTGACCTTTTTAGCGATTTAAGCCAAACGTTTACAAATGTTACGAAAAAAATCCAAACGTTTAACCTTTTTAGCGATTTAAGCCGAATGTTTACAAACATAATGAAACAAATCAATACGTTTCACCTTTTTAGCGATTTAAGCCAGACGTTTACAAACTTTATGAAACAAATCCAAACGTTTCACCTTTTTAGCTATTTAAGCCAAACGTTTACAAACATTATGAAATGAATCTAATCGTATCACCTTTTTAGCGATTCAAGCCAAACGTTTACAAACCTAACGAAACAAAACTAAACGTTTAAAATTTTACGAAAAACATCCAAACGTTTCTCGTTTTTAGCGATTTAAGCCAAACATTTACAAACGTTATGAAACAAAACTAAGGGTTTCACCTTTTTAGCAATTTAAGCCAAACGTTTACAAACGTTTTGAAACAAATCCAAGCGTTTCACCTTTTTAACAATTAAAGCCAAACGTTTACAAACGTTACGAAAATCCAAGCGTTTCACCTTTTTAGCAATCTAAGCCAGACGTTTACAAATGTTACAAAACAAATCCAACCTTTTTAGCTATTTACCTTTTTAGCAATTTAAGCAAAACGTTTACAAACGTTACGAAACAAATCCAAGCAATTCACCTTTTTGGCAATTTAAGCCAAACGTTTACAATCGTTACGAAACAAATCCAAAGGTTTCCCCTTTTTAGTGATTGAATTCAAACGTTTGCAAATGTTACAAAAACAAATCCAAACGTTTCTAAACAAATCCAAACGTGTAAAACGTTACGAAGAAATTTCAAACGTTTCACCTCTTTAGCGATTTAAGCCATACGTTTACAAACGTTACAAAATAAAGTCAAACGTTTACAAACCTTACGAAATAAATTCAAGTGTTTCACCTTTATAGCAATTTTAGCCAAACGTTTACAAATATTAGGAAACAAAACCAAGCGTTTCACGTTTTTAGAAATTTAAGCCAAACGTTTACTAACGTTACGGAACAAAACCAAACGTTTCACATTTTGAGCGATTTAAGGCAGATGTTTACCAACGTTACGAAACAAATCCAAACGTTTCATCTTTGTAGCGATTGAATCCAAACGTTTACAAACGTTACGAAAGAAATCCAAACGTTTCCCCTTTTTAGCAATCTAAGCCAAACGTTTACAAACATTACGAAATAAAACAAAACGTTTCACCTTTTTAGCGATTTAAGACAAACGTTTACCTACGTTACGAAATAAAATAAAATGTTTGAAACATTACAAAACTAACGTTACGAAACAAATCGAAATGTCTACAAATATTACGAAACAAAACCAAATGTTTCAACTTTTTAGCGATTTAAGCCAAACGTTTACAAACGTTATGAAAAAAAACAAACGATTCACCTTTTTAGAAATTTAAGCCAAACGTCTATAACATTACGAAACAAAACCAAGCGTTTAAAACGTTACGAAACAAATCCAAATGTTTCGAAACAAATGCAAACGTTTATAACGTTACAAAACAAATCCAACCGTTTCAGCTTTTTAGCGATTTGAGCTGAACGTTTACAAAGGTTACTAAACAAAACCAAACGTTTCATCTTTTTAGCGATTTAAGCCAAACGTTTACAAACGATACAAAGCAAATCCAAACGTTTTACCTTTTAGCGATTTAAGCCAAACGTTTACAAACGTTATGAAAGAAATTCAAGCGTTTCAAGTTTTTAGCAATTTAAGTAAAATGTTTATAAATGTTACGAAATAAATCCAAGCGTTTCACTAATTTAGCAATTTAAACCAAACCTTTAAAACGTTACAAAACAAAAATAAATGTTTCACCTTTTTAGGGATTGAACCCAAACGTTTAGAAACAAATCCAAACGTTTCACCTTTTTATTAATTTAAGCTAAACATTTACAAACATTACGAAATAAAATAAAACGTTTCACCTTTTTAGCGATTTAAGACAAACATTTACAAACATTACGAAACAAAACCAAATGTTTGAAATGTTAGGAAACAAACGTTACCAAAAAAATTGAAATGTTTACAAACGTTACGAAACAAAACCAAATGTTTCACCTTTTTAGCGATTTAAGCCAAACATTTATAACATTGCGAAACAAAACCAAGCGTTTAAAACGTTACGAAACAAATGCAAACGTTTCACCTTTTTAGTGATTTTAGCCGAACGTTTATAAATGTTACGAAACAAAACCAAACGTTTCGCCTTTTTTGCGATTTAAGCCAAACGTTTTCAAACGTTACAGAACAAATCCAAACGTTTCACTTTTTAGCGATTTAACAAAATGAATCCAAACGTTTCATCTTTTTAGCCATTTAAGCCAAACGTTTACAAACGTTACGAAACAAATCCAAATGTTTCACCTTTTTAGCTATATAAGCAAAATGTTTACAAACGTTACGAAACAAATCCAAATGTATCACCTTTTTAGCGATTTAAGCCAAACGTTTACAAAGGTTATGAAATAAAACCAAACGTTTCCCCTATTTAGCAATTTAAGCCAAACGATTACAAACGTTACGAAAAAAATAGAAACGTTTCCCCTTTTTAGCGATTTAATCCAAACTTTTACAAACGTTACAAAACAAATACAAACGTTTCACATTTTCAGCGATTTAAGCCGAATGTTTATAAACGTTACGAAACAAAACCAAACGTTGAAAACGTTACGAAACAAATCTGATCGTTTCACCTTTTTAACAATTTAAGCCAAATATTTACAAACGTTACAAAACAGATCCAAGCATTTCATCTTTTTAGCAATTTAAGACAAACGTTTAAAGAATTTCAAACGTTTCACCTTTTTAGCGACTTAATCCAAATGTTTACAAACGTTACGAAACAAATCCAAATGTTTCACCTTTTTAGGAATTTAAGCCAAACGTTTACAAACGTTACGAAACAAATCCAAACGTTTCGCCTTTTTAGCAATTTAATTCGAACGTTTACAAATGCTATGAAAGAAATCCCAACATTTCACCTGTTTAGCGATTTAAACCAAACGTTTATAAACGTTACGAAGCAAAACCAAACATTTAAAACGTTACAAAGATAATCCAAACGTTTCATATTTTTAGCGATTTAAGCCAATCCCTTACAAACGTTACGAAACAAAACCAAGCGTTTCACCTTTTTAGCAATTTAAGCCAAAAGTTTACAAACGTTACGAAACAAATCGAAACGTTTCCCCTTTTTAGCAATTTAAACCAAACGTTTACAAACGTTCCGAAAACAATTCAAGCGTTTCACCTTTTTAGAAATTTAAGCCAAACGTTTACAAACGTTACGAAACAAATCCAAGCGTTTCAGCTATTTAGCAATTTAAGCCAAACGTTTACAGACGTTACGAAACAAATCCAAGCGTTTAACCGTTTTAGTGATTTTAAGTCGAACGTTAAAAACGTTACAAAAAAAATCCAAACATTTCACCTTTTTAGCTATTTAAGCCAAACGTTTAAAACGTTACGAAACAAATCCAAACGTTTCACCTTTTTAGCGATTTATGCCAAACGTTTACAAATGTTATAAAACGAATCCAAGCGTTTCAGCTTTTTAGCTTATGCCAAATGTTTACAAACGTTACGAAACAAATCCAAGTGTTTCACCTTTTTAGCAATTGAAGCCAAACGTTTACAAATGTTACGAAACAAATCAAAGCGTTTCAACTTTTTAGCAATATAAACCAAACGTTTAAAACGTTACGAAACAAATACAAATGTTTCACAGTTTTAAAAACTTAAGCCAAACGTTTGCAAACGTTAGGAAACAAATCGAAACCTTTCACCTTTTTAGCGATTTAAGCCAAACGTTTACAAACATTACAAAACAAATCCAAACGTTTCGCCTTTTAAGCGATTTAAGCTGAACATTACGAAACAAAACCAAACGTTTCACCTTTTTTGCAATTTAAACCAAACATTTTCAAATGTTACGGAACAAATCCAAACGTTTCATCTTTTTAGCGATTTAAGCCAAACATTTACAAACCTTACGAAACATATCCAAACGTTTCATCTTTTTAGCGATTTAAGCCAAACGTTTACAAAGGTTAGGAAACAAAATCAAACGTTTCACCTTTTTAGCGATTTACGCCAAAGTTTTAAAAAGGTTACGAAACAAATCAAAACGTGTTACCTTTTTAGCTATTTAAGCCAAACGTTTTACAAACGTTACGAAACAAATCCAAATGTTTCACCTTTTTAGCGATTTAAGCCAAACGTTTACAAATGTTACGAAATAAATACAAACGTTTCCATTTTTAGCGATTTAAGCTGAACGTTTACAAATGTTACGAAACAAAACGAAACATTTAAAACGTCACGAAACAAATCCAAACGTTTCACCTTTTTAGCAATTTAAGCAAATTATTTGCAAACGTTACGAAACAAATCCAAGCGTTTCAGCTTTTTAGTAATTTAAGCCAAATGTTTACAAAGCTTAAAAATTTCAAACTTTTCACCTTTTTAGCGATTTAAGCCAAATGTTTACAAACATTACGAAACAAATCAAAACTTTTCACCTTTTTAGCGATTTAAGCCAAACGTTTACAAACGTTACGAAACAAATCCAAGCGTTTCACCTTTTTAGCAATTTAAGCTAAACGTTTACAAACTTTACGAAACAAATCCAAACGTTTCACCTTTTTAGCAATTTAAGCCAAACATTTTCAAACGTTACAAAACAAAACCAAACATTTAAAACATTAAGAAACAAATCCAAACATTTCATATTTTTAGCGATTTAAGCCAAAACCTCACAAACGCTACAAAACAAAACCAATTGTTTCACCTTTTTAGCAATTTAAGCCAAACGTTACGAAATAAATCCAAGCGTTTCACCTTTTTAGCAATTTGAGCCAAACGTTTACAAACGTTGCGGAACAAATTCAAGTGTTTAACCTTTGAAGTAATTTAAGCCAAACGTTTACAAACGTTACGAAACAAATCCAAACATTTCACCTTTTAGCGATTTATGCGAAACGTTTACAAATGTTACAAAACAAATCCAAACGTTTCACCTTTTTGGCGATTTATGCCAAATGTTTACAAACGTTACGAAATAAACTAAATGTTGCACTTTTTTAGCGATTTAAGCCAAACGTTTACAAACGTTACAAAACAAATCGAAACGTTTCACCTTTTTAGCGATTTAAGCCGAACGTTTACAAACGTTACGAAACAAAACCAAACGTTTCACCTTTTTTGCGATATAAGCCAAACATTTTCAAACCTTACGGAACAAATCCAAACGTTTCAACTTTTTATCGATTTAAGCCAAACGTTTACAAACGTTATGCAATAAATCCAAACGTTTCACCTTTTTAGGGATTTAAGCCAAGCATTTACAAACGTTACGACAAAAATCCAAACGTTTCACCTTTTTAGCGATTTAAGCCAAAAGTTTACAAAGGTTACGAAACAAATCCAAACGTGTCACTTTTTTAGAAATTTAAACAACACGTTTACAAACGTTACAAAAGAAATGCAAACGTCTCACCTTTTAGCGATTTAAGGCAAACTTTTACAAAGGTTATGAAACAAAACCAAACGTTTCACTTTTTTAGCGATTTGAGGCAAACGTTTACAAAGGTTACGAAACAAATCAAAACTTGTCACCTTTTTAGCAATTTAAGCCAAACGTTTACAAACGTTACGAAACAATTCCAAACGTTTCACCCTTTTAGCAATATAAGCCAAATATTTACAAACGTTGCGAAACAAATCCAAGCGTTTCCCCATTTTAGCAATTTAAGCCAAAAGTTTACAAACGTTACGAAATTTAAAACGATTCACCTTTTTAGCGATTTAAGCCAAACGTTTACAAACGTTACGAAATAAATCCAAACGTTTCAAATTTTTAGCGATTTAAGTCAAACGCTTACAAACATACCGAAACAAACCCTAAAGTTTCACCTTTTTAGCGATTTAAGCCAAACATTTACAAAAGTTACGAAACAAATCCAATCATTTCACCTTTTTAGCAATTTAAGCCAAACGTTTACAAACGTTACGAAATTTCAAACGTTTTACCTTTTTAGCGATTTAAGCAAAACGTTTATAAACGTTACGAAAAAAATCCAAACGTTTCACCTTTTTAGCAATTTAAGCCTAACGTTTACAAAAAATCCAAATGTTTCATCTTTTTGGCAATTTAAGCCAAACGTTTACAAACGTTGTTTGTTTCCTCTTTTTAGCGATTTAAGCCAAACGTTTCAAATTTTGCGAAACAAATCAAAACATTTCACCTTCTTAGCGATTTATGCCAAACTTATACAAACGTTACGAAACAAATCCAAACGTTTCACCTTTTTAACGATTGAAGCCAAACGATTACAAACATTACAAAACAAATCCAAACTTTTCACCTTTTCAGCGATTTAAGCCAAACGTTTACAAACGTTACGAAACAAATCCAAACGTTTTACCTTTTTAGCGATTTAAGCCAAACGTTTACAAATGCTACGAAAAAATCCAAGCGTTTCACCTATTTAGCAATTTAAGACAAACGTTTACAAGCGTTTAAAAACAAATCAAAGCGTTTCACCTTTTTAGCAATTTAAGCCAAACGTTTACAAACGTTACGAAATAAATCCAAGCATTTCCCCTTTTTAGCAAATTAAGCCAAACGTTTACAAACATTACGAAACAAATCCAAACTTTTCACCTTTTTAGCGATTTAAGCTAAACGTTTACAAACGTTACGAAACAAAACCAAACGTTTCACTTTTTTAGCAATTTAAGCCAAACGTTTAAAAACGTTACAAAACAAATCCAAATGTTTAACTTTTTTAGAGATTTAAGCCAAAGATTTACAAACGCTACGAAACAATTCCAAACGTTTCACCTTTTTAGCGAAATAAGCCAAATGCTTACCAAATGTTACGAAACAAATCCAAATGTTTCGCCTTTTTAGCAATTTAAGCCGAACATTTACAAACGTTACGAAACAAATCCAAACGTTTCACCTTTTAAGCGATTTAAGCCAAACGTTTATAAACCTTACGAAACAAAACAAAACATTTAAAACGTTATGAAACAAATCCAAACCCTTACAAACGTTACGAAACAAAGCAAGGTGTTTCACCTTTTTAGCAATTTATGCCAAACTTTTACAAACATTACGAAACAAATCCAAACGTTTCACCTTTTTAGCAATTTAAGCCAATCGTTTACAAACGTTACGAAACAAATCCAAGCGGTTCCCCTTTTTAGCAAATTAAGCCAAACGTTTACAAACATTATGTAACAAATCCAAACTTTTCACCTTTTTTGCGATTTAAGCTAAACGTTTACAAACGTTACGAAACAAAACCAAACGTTTCCCCTTTTTAGCTATTTAAGCCAAACGTTTACAAACGTTACGAAACAATTCCAAACGTTTCACCCTTTTAGCAATATAAGCCAAATATTTACAAACGTTGCGAAACAAATCCAAGCGTTTCCCCATTTTAGCAATTTAAGCCAAATGTTTACAAACGTTACGAAATTTAAAACGATTCACATTTTTAGCGATTTAAGCCAAACGTTTACAAACATTACGAAATAAATCCAAACGTTTCAAATTTTTAGCGATTTAAGTCAAACGCTTACAAACATCACGAAACAAACCCTAAAGTTTCACCTTTTTAGCGATTTAAGCCAAACATTTACAAAAGTTACGAAACAAATCCAATCATTTTACCTTTTTAGCAATTTAAGCCAAACGTTTACAAACGTTACGAAATTTCAAACGTTTTACCTTTTTAGCTATTTAAGCAAAACGTTTATAAACGTTACGAAAAAAATCCAAACGTTTCACCTTTTTAGCAATTTAAGCCAAACGTTTACAAAAAATCCAAATGTTTCATCTTTTTAGCAATTTAAGCCAAACGTTTACAAACGTTGTTTGTTTCCTCTTTTTAGCGATTTAAGCCAAACGTTTCAAATTTTACGAAACAAATCAAAACATTTCACCTTTTTAGCGATTTATGCCAAACTTATACAAACGTTACGAAACAAATCCAAACGTTTCACCTTTTTAACGATTGAAGCCAAACGATTACAAACATTACAAAACAAATCCAAACTTTTCACCTTTTCAGCGATTTAAGCCAAACGTTTACAAACGTTACGAAACAAATCCAAACGTTTTACCTTTTTAGCGATTTAAGCCAAACGTTTACAAATGCTACGAAAAAAATCCAAGCGTTTCACCTATTTAGAAATTTAAGACAAACGTTTACAAACGTTTAAAAACAAATCAAAGCGTTTCACCTTTTTAGCAATTTAAGCCAAACGTTTACAAACGTTACGAAATAAATCCAAGCATTTCCCCTTTTTAGCAAATTAAGCCAAACGTTTACAAACATTACGAAACAAATCCAAACTTTTCACCTTTTTAGCGATTTAAGCTAAACGTTTACAAACGTTACGAAACAAAACCAAACGTTTCACCTTTTTAGCAATTTAAGCCAAACGTTTAAAAACGTTACAAAACAAATCCAAATGTTTAACTTTTTTAGAGATTTAAGCCAAAGATTTACAAACGCTACGAAACAATTCCAAACGTTTCACCTTTTTAGCGAAATAAGCCAAATGCTTACCAAATGATACGAAACAAATCCAAATGTTTCGCCTTTTTAGCAATTTAAGCCGAACATTTACAAACGTTACGAAACAAATCCAAACGTTTCACCTTTTAAGCGATTTAAGCCAAACGTTTATAAACCTTACGAAACAAAACAAAACATTTAAAACGTTATGAAACAAATCCAAACCCTTACAAACGTTACGAAACAAAGCAAGGTGTTTCACCTTTTTAGCAATTTATGCCAAACGTTTACAAACATTACGAAACAAATCCAAACGTTTCACCTTTTTAGCAATTTAAGCCAATCGTTTACAAACGTTACGAAACAAATCGAAGCGGTTCCCCTTTTAAGCAAATTAAGCCAAATGTTTACAAACATTATGTAACAAATCCAAACTTTTCACCTTTTTAGCGATTTAAGCTAAACGTTTACAAACGTTACGAAACAAAACCAAACGTTTCCCCTTTTTAGCTATTTAAGCCAAACGTTTACAAACGTTACGAAACAATTCCAAACGTTTCACCCTTTTAGCAATATAAGCCAAATATTTACAAACGTTGCGAAACAAATCCAAGCGTTTCCCCATTTTAGCAATTTAAGCCAAACGTTTACAAACGTTACGAAATTTAAAACGATTCACATTTTTAGCGATTTAAGCCAAACGTTTACAAACATTACGAAATAAATCCAAACGTTTCAAATTTTTAGAGATTTAAGTCAAACGCTTACAAACATCACGAAACAAACCCTAAAGTTTCACCTTTTTAGCGATTTAAGCCAAACATTTACAAAAGTTACGAAACAAATCCAATAATTTCACCTTTTAGCGATTTATGCGAAACGTTTACAAATGTTACAAAACAAATCCAAACGTTTCACCTTTTTGGCGATTTATGCCAAATGTTTACAAACGTTACGAAATAAATCTAAACGCTGCACTTTTTTAGCGATTTAAGCCAAACGTTTACAAACGTTACAAAACAAATCGAAACGTTTTACCTTTTTAGCGAATTAAGCCGAACGTTTACAAACGTTACGAAACAAAACCAAACGTTTCACCTTTTTTGCGATATAAGCCAAACATTTTCAAACCTTACGGAACAAATCCAAACGTTTCAACTTTTTATCGATTTAAGCCAAACGTTTACAAACGTTATGCAATAAATCCAAACGTTTCACCTTTTTAGGGATTTAAGCCAAGCATTTACAAACGTTACGACAAAAATCCAAACGTTTCACCTTTTTAGCGATTTAAGCCAAAAGTTTACAAAGGTTACAAAACAAATCCAAACGTGTCACTTTTTTAGCAATTTAAACAACACGTTTACAAACGTTACAAAAGAAATGCAAACGTCTCACCTTTTAGCGATTTAAGGCAAACTTTTACAAAGATTATGAAACAAAACCAAACGTTTCACTTTTTTAGCGATTTGAGGCAAACGTTTACAAAGGTTACGAAACAAATCAAAACTTGTCACCTTTTTAGCAATTTAAGCCAAACGTTTACAAACGTTACGAAACAATTCCAAACGTTTCACCCTTTTAGCAATATAAGCCAAATATTTACAAACGTTGCGAAACAAATCCAAGCGTTTCCCCATTTTAGCAATTTAAGCCAAACGTTTACAAACGTTACGAAATTTAAAACGATTCACCTTTTTAGCGATTTAAGCCAAACGTTTACAAACGTTACGAAATAAATCCAAACGTTTCAAATTTTTAGCGATTTAAGTCAAACGCTTACAAACATCACGAAACAAACCCTAAAGTTTCACCATTTAGCGATTTAAGCCAAACATATACAAAAGTTACGAAACAAATCCAATCATTTCACCTTTTTAGCAATTTAAGACAAACGTTTACAAACATTACGAAATTTCAAACGTTTTACCTTTTTAGCGATTTAAGCAAAACGTTTATAAACGTTACGAAAAAAATCCAAACGTTTCACCTTTTTAGCAATTTAAGCCTAACGTTTACAAAAAATCCAAATGTTTCAGCTTTTTGGCAATTTAAGCCAAACGTTTACAAACGTTGTTTGTTTCCTCTTTTTAGCGATTTAAGCCAAACGTTTCAAATTTTGCGAAACAAATCAAAACATTTCACCTTTTTAGCGATTTATGCCAAACTTATACAAACGTTACGAAACAAATCCAAACGTTTCACCTTTTTAACGATTGAAGCCAAACGATTACAAACATTACAAAACAAATCCAAACTTTTCACCTTTTCAGCGATTTAAGCCAAACGTTTACAAACGTTACGAAACAAATCCAAACGTTTTACCTTTTTAGCGATTTAAGCCAAACGTTTACAAATGCTACGAAAAAATCCAAGCGTTTCACCTATTTAGCAATTTAAGACAAACGTTTACAAGCGTTTAAAAACAAATCAAAGCGTTTCACCTTTTTAGCAATTTAAGCCAAACGTTTACAAACGTTACAAAATAAATCCAAGCATTTCCCCTTTTTAGCAAATTAAGCCAAACGTTTACAAACATTACGAAACAAATCCAAACTTTTCACCTTTTTAGCGATTTAAACTAAACGTTTACAAACGTTACGAAACAAAACCAAACGTTTCACCTTTTTAGCAATTTAAGCCAAACGTTTAAAAACGTTACAAAACAAATCCAAATGTTTAACTTTTTTAGAGATTTAAGCCAAAGATTTACAAACGCTACGAAACAATTCCAAACGGTTCACCTTTTTAGCGAAATAAGCCAAATGCTTACCATGCCAAACGTTTACAAACATTATGAAACAAATCCAAACGTTTCACCTTTTTAGCAATTTAAGCCAATCGTTTACAAACGTTACGAAACAAATCCAAGCGGTTCCCCTTTTTAGCAAATAAAGCCAAACGTTTACAAACATTATGTAACAAATCCAAACTTTTCACCTTTTTAGCGATTTAAGCTAAACGTTTACAAACGTTACGAAACAAAACCAAACGTTTCCCCTTTTTTAGCTATTTAATCCAAACGTTTACAAACGTTACGAAACAATTCCAAACGTTTCACCCTTTTAGCAATATAAGCCAAATATTTACAAACGTTGCGAAACAAATCCAAGCGTTTCCCCATTTTAGCAATTTAAGCCAAACGTTTACAAACGTTACGAAATTTAAAACGATTCACATTTTTACTGATTTAAGCCAAACGTTTACAAACGTTACGAAATAAATCCAAACGTTTCAAATTTTTAGCGATTTAAGTCAAACGCTTACAAACATCACGAAACAAACCCTAAAGTTTCACCTTTTTAGCGATTTAAGCCAAACATTTACAAAAGTTACGAAACAAATCCAATCATTTCACCTTTTTAGCAATTTAAGCCAAACGTTTACAAACGTTACGAAATTTCAAACGTTTTACCTTTTTAGCTATTTAAGCAAAACGTTTATAAACGTTACGAAAAAAATCCAAACGTTTCACCTTTTTAGCAATTTAAGCCAAACGTTTACAAAAAATCCAAATGTTTCATCTTTTTAGCAATTTAAGCCAAACGTTTACAAACGTTGTTTGTTTCCTCTTTTTAGCGATTTAAGCCAAACGTTTCAAATTTTACGAAACAAATCAAAACATTTCACCTTTTTAGCGATTTATGCCAAACTTATACAAACGTTACGAAACAAATCCAAACGTTTCACCTTTTTAACGATTGAAGCCAAACGATTACAAACATTACAAAACAAATCCAAACTTTTCACCTTTTCAGCGATTTAAGCCAAACGTTTACAAACGTTACGAAACAAATCCAAACGTTTTACCTTTTTAGCGATTTAAGCCAAACGTTTACAAATGCTACGAAAAAAATCCAAGTGTTTCACCTATTTAGCAATTTAAGACAAACGTTTACAAGCGCTTAAAAACAAATCAAAGCGTTTCACCTTTTTAGCAATTTAAGCCAAACGTTTACAAACGTTACGAAATAAATCCAAGCATTTCCCCTTTTTAGCAAATTAAGCCAAACGTTTACAAACATTACGTAACAAATCCAAACTTTTCACCTTTTTAGCGATTTAAGCTAAACGTTTACAAACGTTACGAAATAAAACCAAACGTTTCACCCTTTTAGCAATTTAAGCCAAACGTTTAAAAACGTTACAAAACAATTCCAAATGTTTAACTTTTTTAGAGATATAAGCCAAAGATTTACAAACGCTACGAAACAATTCCAAACGTTTCACCTTTTTAGCGAAATAAGCCAAATGCTTACCAAATGTTACGAAAGAAATCCAAATGTTTCGCCTTTTTAGCAATTTAAGCCGAACATTTACAAACGTTACGAAACAAATCCAAACGTTTCACCTTTTAAGCGATTTAAGCCAAACGTTTATAAACCTTACGAAACAAAACAAAACATTTAAAACGTTATGAAACAAATCCAAACCTTTACAAACGTTACGAAACAAAGGTGTTTCACCTTTTTAGCAATTTATGCCAAACGTTTACAAACATTACGAAACAAATCCAAACGTTTCACCTTTTTAGCAATTTAAGCCAATCGTTTACAAACGTTACGAAACAAATCCAAGCGGTTCCCCTTTTTAGCAAATTAAGCCAAACGTTTACAAACATTATGTAACAAATCCAAACTTTTCACCTTTTTAGCGATTTAAGCTAAACCTTTACAAACGTTACGAAACAAAACCAAACGTTTCCCCTTTTTAGCTATTTAAGCCAAACGTTTATAAACGTTACAAAACAAATCCAAAAGTTTCACCTTTTTAGAGATTTATGCCAAAGATTTCAAAGGTTACGAAACAAATCCAAATGTTTCACCTTTTTAGCGAAATAAGCCAAATATTTACCAAATGTTACGAAACAAATCCAAATGTTTCGCGTTTTTAATAATTTAAGCCAAACATTTACAAACGTTACGAAACAAATCCAAACGTTTCACCTTTTAAGTGATTTAAGCCAAACCTTTATAAACTTACGAAACAAAACAAAACGTTTAAAACGTTTTGAAATAAATCCAAACCCTTACAAACGTTACGAAACAAAATCAGGTGTTTCACCTTTTTTAGCAATTTATGCCAAACGTTTACAAACATTACGAAACAAATCCAAATGTTTCACCTTTTTAGCAATTCAAGCTAAACGTTTACAAACGTTACGAAAGAAATCCAATCGTTTCACTTTTTTAGTGATTTAAGCCAAACGTTTCAAAATTTACGAAACAAATCAAAACGTTTCACCTTTTTAGCGATTTATGCCAAACTTATACAAAAGTTACAAAACAAATCCAAACGTTTCACCTTTTTAACTATTGAAGCCAAACGTTTACAAATATTACGAAACAAATCCAAATGTTTCACATTTTTAGCGATTTAAGAAACGTTACGAAACAAATCCAAACGTTTCACCTTTTTAGCGATTTAAGCCAATCGTTTACAAAGATTAAGAAATAAATCCAAATGTTTCACCTTTTTAGCAATTTACGCCAAACGTTTACAAAAGTTACAAAACAAATCCAAACGTTTAGCAATTGAAGCCAAATGTTTACAAACATTATGAAACAAATCCAAACGTTTCCCCTTTTTAGCGATTTAAGCCAAACTTTTACAAACGATACGAAACAAATCCAAACGTTTCACCTTAAACATTTACAAAGGTTATGAAACAAATGCAAATGGTTCACCTTTTTAGCAATTTATGCCAAATGTTTACAAACGTTACGAAACAAATCCAAGCGTTTCACCTTTTTAGCAATATAAGCCAAACATTTATAAACGTTATGAAACAAATCCAAGCGTTTCACCTTTTTAGCGATTTAAGCAAAACATTTGCAAACGTTACGATATAAATCCAAACGTGTCACCTTTTTTGCGATTTAAGCCAAACGTTTACAAACGTTACGAAACAAATCCATACGTTTCGCCTTTTTAGCGATTTATGCCAAACCTTATCGAACGTCATGAAACAAATCCAAACGTTTCACCTTTTTAGAGATTTAAGCCAAACGTTTACAAAATGTTACAAAACAAATCCAAACGTTTCGCATTTTTAGAAATTTAAGCCAAACATTTGCAAACATTACGAAACAAATCCAAACGTTTTGCCTTTTTAGCGATTTAAGCCAAACGTTTACAAACGTTACAAAACAAATCCAAACGTTTCACCTTTTTAGTGATTTAAGCCAAACGTTTATAAACGTTATGAAACATATCCAAACGTTTCACCTTTTTAGAAATTTAAGCCAAACGTTTATAACCCTTACGAAACAAAACAAAACGTTTAAAACGTTATGAAACAAATCCAAACCCTTACAAACGTCACGAAACAAAACCAGGAGTTTCACCTTTTTAGCAATTTATGCCAAACGTTTACAAACGTTATGAAACAAATCCAAACGTTTCACCTTTTTAGAAATTCAAGCCAAACGTTTACAAACGTTACGAAAGAAATCCAATCGTTTCATGTTAATAGCGATTTAAGCCAAACGTTTCAAAATTTACGAAACAAATCAAAACATTTCACCTTTTTAGCGATTTATGGCAAACTTTTCACCTTTTTAACTATTGAAGCCAAACGTTTACAAATATTACGAAACAAATCCAAACGTTTCACATTTTTAACTATTGAAGCCAAACGTTTACAAATATTACGAAACAAATCCAAACGTTTCACATTTTTAGCGATTTAAGCCAAACGTTTACAAGCGTTACGAAACAAATCCAAACGTTTCACTTTTTTAGCGATTTAAGCCAAACGTTTACAAAGGTTAAGAAATAAATCCAAATATTTCACCTTTTTAGCAATTTACGCCAAACGTTTACAAAAGTTACAAAACAAATCCAAACGTTTAGCAATTGAAGCCAAACGTTTACAAACATTATGAAACAAATCCAAACGTTTCGCCTTTTTAGCTATTTAAGCCAAACTTTTACAAACGATACGAAACAAATCCAAACGTTTCACCTTAAAAATTTACAAAGGTTATGAAACAAATGCAAATGGTTCACCTTTTAAGCAATTTAAGCCAAATGTTTACAAACGTTACGAAACAAATCCAAGCGTTTTACCTTTTTAGCAATTCAAGCTAAACATTTATAAACGTTACGAAACAAATCCAAGCGTTTCACCTTTTTAGCAATTTAAGCAAAACGTTTGCAAACGCTACGATACAAATCCAAACGTGTCACCTTTTTTGCGATTTAAGCCAAACGTTTACAAACGTTACGAAACAAATCCATACGTTTCACCTTTTGAGCGATTTATGCCAAACCTTATCAAACGTCACGAAACAAATCCAAACGTTTCACCTTTTTAGAGATTTAAGCCAAACGTTTACAAAATGTTACAAAACAAATCCAAACGTTTCGCATTTTTAGCAATTTAAGCCAAACATTTGCAAACATTATGAAACAAATCCAAACGTTTTGCCTTTTTAGCGATTTAAGCCAAACGTTACAAAAAAAATCCAAACGTTTCACCTTTTTAGTGATTTAAACCAAATGTTTATAAACGTTATGAAACATATCCAAACGTTTCCCCTTTTTAGCAATTTAAGCCAAACGTTTACAAACGTTAGGAAACAAATCCAAACGTTTCACCTTTTTAGCAATTTAAGCCAAACGTTTACAAACGTTACGAAACAAATCCAAACGTTTCACCTTTTTAGCGATTTAAGCCAAACGTTTCAAACTTTACGAAACAAAACAAAACATTTCACCTTTTTAGACATTTATGCCAAACTTATACAAACGTTACGAAAAAAATCCAAACGTTTCACCTTTTTAACGATTGAAGCCAAACTTTTACAAACATTACGACACAAATCTAAACGTTTGTCCTTTTTTGCGATTTAAGCCAAACGTTTACAAACGTTACGAAACAAATCCAAACGTTTCACCTTTTTAGCGATTTAAGCCAAACGTTTACAAACATTACGAGACAAATCCAAACGTTCACCTTTTTAACGATTTATGCAAAACGTTTACAAAGGTTAAATAACGAAGCCAAATGTTTCACCTTTTCAGCAATATAAGGCAAACGTTTACAAACATTACGTAACAAATCCAAGCATTTCACCTTTTTAGAAATTTAAGGCAAACGTTTACAAACGTTACGAAACAAATCAAAGCGTTTCCCCTTTTTACCAAATTAAGCCAAACGCATACAAACATTACAAAACAAATCCAAACGTTTAACCTTTTTAGCGATTTAACCTAAACGTTTACAAACGTTACGAAATTTCAAACGTTTCACCTTTTTAGCGATTGAAGCCAAACGTTTACATACGTTATGAAACAAATCCAAACATTTCACCTTTTTAGCAATTTTAGCCAAACGTTTACAAACATTACGAAACAAATCCAAACGTTTCGCCTTTTTAGCAATTTAAGCCAAATGTTTACAAACGTCACAAAACAAATCCAAAAGTTTCACCTGGTTAGCTATTTAAGCCAAACATTTACAAAAGATACGAAACATAACCAAACGATTAAAACGTTACGAAACAAAACCAAACGTTTCACCTTTTTAGCAATTTAAGCCAAATGTTTCACCTTTTTAGCAATTTAAGCGAAACGTTTACAAACGATACGAAACAAATCCAAACGTTTCCCCTTTTTAGCGAATTAAGCCAAACGTTTCAAACTTTACGAAACAAATCAAAAGATTTCACCTTTTTAGCGATTTATGCCAAACTTATACAAACGTTACAAAACAAATCCAAACGTTTCATCTTTTTAACAATTGAAGCCAAACGTTTACAAACATTACGAAACAAATTCAAACGTTTCACCTTTTCAGCGATTTAAGCCAAACGATTACTAACGTTACGAAAGAAATCCAAACGTTTCACCTTTTTAGTGATATAAGCCAAACGTTTACAAAGATTAAAAAACAAATTCAAATGTTTCACCTTTTTAACAATTTAGACAGACCTTTACAAATGTTACGAAACAAATCCAAGCGTTTCACCTTTTTAGCAATTTAAGACAAATGTTTACAAACGTTTCGAAACAAATCCAAGCGTTTCACCTTTTTAGCAACTTAAGCCAAACGTTTACAAACGTTACGAAACAAATCTAAGCGGTTCCCCTTTTTAGCAAATTAAGCCAAACGTTTAAAAATATTACAAAACAAATCCAAACGTTTCACCTTTTTAGCAATTTAAGCTAAACGTTTACAAACGTTACGAAACAAAACCAAACGTTTCACCTTTTTAGCTATTTAAGCCAAACGTTTACAAACGTTACAAAACAAATCCAAAAGTTTCACCTTTTTAGAGATTTAAGCCAAAGATTTTACATAGATTACGAAACAAATCCAAATGTTTCACCTTTTTAGCGAAATAAACCAAATGTTTACCAAATGTTACGAAACAAATCCAAATGTTTCACCCTTTTAATAATGTAAGCCAAACATTTACAAACGTTAAGAAAAAAATCCAAACGTTTCACCTTTTAAGCGATTTCAGCCAAACGTTTATAAACTTACGAAACAAAACAAAACGTTTAAAACGTTATGAAACAGATCCAATCCCTTACAAACGTTACGATCAAAACCAGGTGTTTCACCTTTTTAGCAATTTATGACAAACGTTTACAAACGTTACGAAACAAATCCAAACGTTTTTCCTTTTTAGCAATTCAAGCTAAACGTTTACAAACGTTACGAAAGAAATCCAATCGTTTCACCTTTTTAGTGATTTAAGCCAAACGTTTCAAACTTTACAAAACAAATCAAAACATTTCACCTTTTTAGCGATTTATGCCAAACTTATACAAACGTTAGGAAACAAATCCAAACGTGTCACATTTGTAACTATTGAAGCCAAACGTTTACAAATATTACGAAACAAATCCAAATGTTTCACATTTTTAGCGATTTAAGCCAAACGTTTACAAACGTTACGAAACAAATCCAAACGTTTCACCTTTTTAGCGATTTAAACCAAACGTTTACAAACGTTACCAAACAAATCCAAATGTTTCACCTTTTTAGCGATTTATGCCAAACGTTTACAAAAGTTACCAAACAAAACAAAACGTTTCCACTTTTTAGCAATTGAAGCCAAACGTTTACAAACGTTATGAAACAAATCCAAACGTTTCACCTTTTTAGCGATTTAAGTCAAACTTTTACAAACAATACGAAACAAATCCAAACGTTTCACCGTTTTAGCGTATTAAGCCAAACGTTTACAAAGGTTATGAAACAAATGCAAATGGTTCACCTTTTTAGTAATTTAAGCCAAATGTTTACAAACGTTACGAAACAAATCCATGCGTTTCACCTTTTTTGCAATTCAAGCCAAACGTTTATAAACATTACGAAACAAATCCAAGCGTTTCACCTTTTTAGCGATTTAAGCAAAACGTTTACAAACGTTACGATACAAATCCAAACGTGTCACCTTTTTAGTGATTTCAGCCAAACATTTACAAACGTTACGAAACAAATCCATACGTTTCACCTTTTTAGCGATTTAAGCCAAACCTTTACAAACGTTACGAAACAAATCCAAACGTTTCACCTTTTTGGAGATTTAAGCCAAACGTTTACAAAATGTTACAAAACAAATCCAAACATTCGCAAACATTACGAACAAATCCAAACGTTTCGCCTTTTTAGCGATTTAAGCCAAACGTTTGCAAACGTTACGAAACAAATCCAAATGTTTCACCTTTTTAGCGATTTAAGCCAAACGTTTACAAACGTTACCAAACAAATCCAAATGTTTCACCTTTTTAGCGATTTATGCCAAACGTTTACAAACGTTACCAAACAAAACAAAACGTTTCACCTTATTAGCAATTGAAGCCAAACGTTTACAAACGTTATGAAACAAATCCAAACGTTTCACCTTTTTAGCGATTTAAGTCAAACTTTTACAAACGATACGAAACAAATCCAAACGTTTCACCTTTTTAGCGTATTAAGCCAAACGTTTACAAAGGTTATGAAACAAATGCAAATGGTTCACCATTTTAGTAATTTAAGCCAAATGTTTACAAACGTTACGAAACAAATCCATGCGTTTCACCTTTTTTGCAATTCAAGCCAAACGTTTATAAACGTTACGAAACAAATCCAAGCGTTTCACCTTTTTAGCTATTTAAGCAAAACGTTTACAAACTCTACGATACAAATCCAAACGTGTCACCGTTTTAGCGATTTCAGCCAAACATTTACAAACTTTACGAAACAAATCCATACGTTTCACCTTTTTAGCGATTTAAGCCAAACCTTTACAAACGTTACGAAACAAATCCAAACGTTTCACCTTTATAGAGATTTAAGCCAAACGTTTACAAAATGTTACAATACAAATCCAAACATTCGCAAACATTACGAACAAATCCAAACGTTTCGCCTTTTTAGCGAATTAAGCCAAACGTTTGCAAACGTTACGAAACAAATCCAAATGTTTCACCTTTTTAGCGATTTAAGCCAAACGTTTACAAAAGTTATGAAACATATCCAAACGTTTCACCTTTTAGCGATTTAAGCCAAACGTTTATGAACGTTACGAAACATATCCAAACGTTTCCCCTTTTTAGCAATTTAAGCCAAACGTTTATAAACGTTACGAAATAAATCCAAACTTTTCACCTTTTTAACGATTTAAGCCAAACGTTTTAAACTTTACGAAAGAAATCAAAAAATTTCACCTTTTAAGGGATTTATGCCAAACTTATACAAAAGTTACGAAAAAATTCCAAATGTTTCACCTTTTTAACGATTGAAGCCAAACGTTTACAAATATTACGAAACAAGTCCAAACGTTTCACCTTTTTAGCGATTTAAGCCAAACGTTTACAAACGTTACGAAACAAATCCAAACGTTTCACCTTTTTAGCGATTTAAGCCGAACGTTTATAAACGTTACGAAACAAATCCAAACGTTTCACCTTTTTAGCGATATAAGCCAAACGTTTACAAAGGTTAAGAACTAAAGCCAAATGTTTCACCTTTTCAGCAATATAAGCCAAATGTTTACAAACGTTACGAAACAAATCCGAGTGTTTCACCTTTTGAGCAATTTAAGCCAAACGTTTACAAACGTTGCGAAACAAATCCAAGCGTTTCCCCTTTTTAGCAAATTAAGCCAAACGTTTACAAATATTGCAAAACAATCCAAATGTTTATCCTTTTTAGCGATTTCAGCTAAACGTTTACAAACGTTACGGAATTTCAAACGTTTCACCTTTTTAGCGATTAAAGCCAAACGTTTACAAACGTTATGAAACAAACCCAAACATTTCACCTTTTTAGCAATTTTAGCCAAACGTTTACAAACATTACAAAACAAATCCAAACGTTTCGCCTTTTTAGAAATTTAAGCCAAATGTTTACAAACGTCACAAAACAAATCCAAAAGTTTCACCTTTTAAGCGATTTAAGCCAAACATTTATAAAAGGTACGAAATAAAACCAAACGTTTCATATTTTTAGCGATTTAAGCCAAAACCTTGCAAATGTCACGAAACTAAACCAAGCCTTTCACCTTTTTAGCGATTTAACCCAAATGTTTCAACTTTTCAACAATATAAAAGTTCCGAAACAAATCCAAGCGTTTCACCTTTTTAGCAATTTAAGCCAAATGTTTACAAACTTTACGAAACAAATCAAAGTGTTTCCCCTTTTTAGCAAATTAAGCCAAACGTTTACAAACATTACAAAACAAATCCAAACGTTTAACCTTTTTAGCGATATAAGCAAACTGTTTACAAACGTTACGAAACAAAACCAAATGTTTCACCTTTTTAGCTATTTAAGGCAAACGTTACAAACGTTACAAAACAAATCCAAAAATTTCACCTTTTAAGAGATCTAAGTCAAACGTTACAAACGTTACAAAACAAATCCAAACGTGTCACCTTTTTAGCGAAATAAGCCAAATGTTTACCAAATGTTACGAAACAAATCCAAATGTTTCGCCTTTTTAGCAATTTAAGCCAACCATTTACAAACGTTACAAAACAAATCCAAACGTTTCACTTTTTAAGCGATTTAAGCCAAACGTTTATAAACCATACGAAACAAAACAAAACGTTTAAAACGTTATGAAATAAATCCAAACCCTTACAAACTTTACGAAACAAAACCAGGTGTTTCACCTTTTAAGCAATTTATGCCGAACGTTTACAAACTTTACGAAACAAATCCAAACATTTTACCTTTTTAGCAATTTAAGCCAAACATTTACAAACGTTACGAAACAAATCCAATCATTTCACCTTTTTAGAGATTTAAGCCAAACGTTTCAAGCTTTTTGAAACAAATCAAAACATTTCACCTTTTTAGCGATTTATGCCAACCTTATACAAACGTTACGAAAAAAATTCAAACTTTTCACCTTTTTAACTATTGAAGTCAAACGTTTACAAATATTACGAAATAAATCCAAACGTTGCACCTTTTTAGCGATTAGAGCCAAACGTTTACAAAGGTTAAGAAACAAATCCAAATGTTTCACCTTTTTAGCAATTTATGCCAAACGATTACAAACGTTACAAAACAGATCAAAATGTTTCACCTTTATAGCAATTGAAGCCAAACGTTTACAAACATTATGAAATAAATCCAAACGTTTCATCTTTTTAGCGATTTAAGCCAAACTTTTACAAACGATACGAAACAAATACAAACGTTGCACCTTTTTAGCGATTTAAGCCAAACGTTTACAAAGGTTATAAAACAAATGCAAATGGTTCACGTTTTTAGAAATTTAAGCCAAATGTTTACAAACGTTACGAAAGAAATCCAAGCGTGTCACCTTTTTAGCAATTAAAGCCAAATTTTTATAAACGTTACGAAACAAATCCAAGCGTTTCACCGTTTTTAGCGATTTAAGCAAAACGTTTACAATTGTTATTATACAAATCCAAACGTGTCACCTTTTTAGCGATTAAAGCCAAACGTTTACAAACGTTACGAAACAAATTCATACGTTTCACCTTTTTAGTGATTTAAGCCAAACCTTATCAAACATAACGAAACAAATCCAAACGTTTCACCTTTTTAGAGATTTAAGCCAAACGTTTACAAAATGTTACAAAACGAATCCAAACTTTTTGCCTTTTTAGCAATTTAAGACAAACGTTTACAAACATTACGAAACAAATCTAAACGTTTTTCCTTTTTAGCGATTTAAGTCAAACGTTTGCAAACGTTACGAAACAAATCCAAACGTTTCCCCTTTTTAGCGATTTAAGCCAAACGTTTATAAACGTTAGGAAACATATCCAAACGTTTCACCTTTTTAGTAATTTAAGCCAAAGGTTTACAAACGTTACGAAACAAATCCAAACGTTTCACCTTTTTAGTAATTTATGACAAACGTTTACAAACATTACGAAACAAATCCAAACGTTTCACTTTTTCAGTGATTTAAGCCAAACGTTTCAAACTTATCGAAACAAATCAAAACATTTCACCTTTTTAGCGATTTATGCCAAACTTATAAAAACATTACGAAAAAAATCCAAACGTTTCACCTTTTTAACGATTGAAGCCAAACGTTTACAAACATTACGAAACAAATCCAAACGTTTTCCCATTTTAGCGATTTAAGCCAAACGTTTACAAACGTTACGAAACAAATCCAAACGTTTCACCTTTTTAACGATTTAAGCCAAACGTTTACAAAGGTTAAGAAACAAAGCCAAATGTTTCACCTTTTCAGCAATATAAGCCAAACGTTTACAAACATTACGAAACAAATCCAAGCGTATCACCTTTTTAGAAAATTAAGTCAAACGTTTACAAACATTACAAAACAAATCCAAACGTTTAACCTTTTTAGCGATTTAAGCGAAACGTTTACAAACGTTATGAAACAAAACCAAACGTTTCACCTTTTTAGCTATTTAAGCCAAATGTTTATAAACGTTACAAAACAAATCCAAAAGTTTCACTTCTTTAGAGATTTAAGCCAAAGATTTACAAACGTTACGAAACAAATCCAAACGTTTCATCTTTACAGCGAAATAAGCCAAATGTTTACCAAATGTTACGAAACAAATCCAAATGTTTCGCCTTTTTAGCAATTTAAGTCAAACATTTACAAACGTTATGAAACAAATCCGAGCGTTTCACCTTCTTAGCGATTTAAGCCAAACGTTTATAAATCTTACGAAATAAAACAAAACATTTAAAACGTTATTAAACAAATCCAAACCCATACAAACGTTACGAAACAAAACTAGGTGTTTCACCTTTTTAGCAATTTAAGCCAAACGTTTAGAAACGTTACGAAACAAATCCATACGTTTCACCTTTTTAGCAATTTAAGTCAAACGTTTACAAACGTTTCGAAACAAATTCAAGCGTTTCACCTTTTTAGTAATTTAAGCCAAACGTTTACAAACGATACGAAACAAATCCAATTGTTTCACCTTTTTAGCAATTTAAGCCAAACGTTTACAAACGTTACGGAACAATTCCAAAAGTTTCAC
This sequence comes from Mercurialis annua, assembly GCF_937616625.2. Lineage (NCBI taxonomy): Eukaryota > Viridiplantae > Streptophyta > Magnoliopsida > Malpighiales > Euphorbiaceae > Mercurialis > Mercurialis annua. The sequence continues at coordinate 42,418,100 of NC_065572.1, forward strand.
CATTTTAGCGATATAAGCCGAACGTATACAAACGTTACGAAACAAAACAAAGCATTTCACCTTTTTAGCTATTTAAGCCAAATGTTTATTAACGTTACGAAACAAATCCAAACGCTTTCCCACTTTAGCGATTTAAGCCAAACGTTTAAACAGTTAAGAAACAAATTTAAACATTTCACCTTCTTAGCAATTTATGCCAAACGTTTACAAAGGTTACAAAACAAATCCAAATGTTTCGCCTTTTCGCAATTGAAGCCAAACGTTTACAAACGTTATGAAACAAATCCAAACATTTCCCCTTTTTAGCGATTGAAGCCAAACGTTTACAAACTTTACGAAAAAAATCCAAACATTTCTCCTTTTTAGTGATTTAAGCCAAACGTTTACAATGGTTATGAAACAAATGCAGATGGTTCACCTTTTTAGCAAATAAAGCCAAACGTTTACAAACGTTAGGAAATGTTACAAAACAGATCAAAACGTTTCGCCTTTTTAGCAATATAAGCCAAACGTTTACAAACATAACGAAATTTCAAACGTTTCACCATTTTAGCGATTTAAGCCAAACGTTTAAAAACGTTACGAAACATATCCAAACGTTTCACCTGTTTAGCAATTTAAGCCAAACATTTATAAAAAATCCAAATGTTTCATCTTTTTAGCAATTTAAGCCAAACGTTACGAAACAAATCCAAACGTTTCCTCTTTTTAGCGATTTAAGCCAAACGTTTCAAACTTTACAAAACAAATCAAAACATTTCACCTTTTTAGCGATTTATGCCAAACTTATACAAACGTTACGAAACAAATCCAAACGTTTCACTTTTTTAGCAATTTAAGCCAAACGTTTACAAACATTACGAAACAAATCCAAACGTTTCACCTTTTTAGCAATTTAAGCCAAACGTTTGGATTTGTTTTGTAACGTTTGTAAACGTTTGGCTTAAATTGCTAAAAAGGTGAAACATTTGTATTTATTTCGTATCGTTTGTAAACGTTTGGTTTAAATCGCTAAAATGGTGAAACATTTGGATTTGTTTTGTAACGTTTGTAAATGTTTAGCCTAAATTGCAAAAGAGGTGAAACGTTGGATTTGTTTCCTAACGTTTGTAAACGCTTGGATTAAATTTCTTAACAGTGAAACGCTTGGATTTGTTTCGTAACGTTTGTAAAAGTTTGGCTTAAATTACTAAAAAGGTGAAACATTTGGATTTTTTTTAGAAACATTTGTAAACGTTGGGCTTAAATCGCGAAAAAGGTGAAACATTTGGATTTATTTTGTAGCGTTTGTAAATGTTTGGCTTAAATTGCTAAAAAGGTGAAACGCTTGGTTTTATTTCAGAACGTTTGTAAACGTTTGGCTTAAATTGCTAAAAAGGTGAATAACTTGGTTTTGTTTCATAAGGTTTGTAAACGTTTGGCTTAAAATTGCTAAAAAGGTTAAACGCTTGGATTTGTTTTGTAATGTTTGTACACGTTTGGCTTATATTGTTAAAAAAGTGAAACGCTTAGATTTGTTTCGTAATATTTATAAACGTTTGGCTTAAATCGCTAAAAAGGGGAAACGTTTGGATTTGTTTCATATGTTTGTAAACGTTTGGCTTAAATCCCTAAAAATGCGAAACGTTTGGATTCGTTTTGTAACGTTTGGTTTTGTTTCGTAACGTTTGTAAACGTTTGGCTTTAATCGCTAAAAAGGGGAAACGTTTGGATTTGTTTCGTAAAGTTCGTAAATGTTTGGCTTATATCGCTAAAGAGGTGAAACGTTTGGATTTGTTTCGTAACGTTTGTAAATGTTTGGCCTAAATCGCTAAAAAGATGAATCGCTAAAAAGGTGAAACGTTTGGATTTGTTTCGTAACGTTTGTAAACGTTTGGATTAAATCGCTAAAAAGGTGAAACGTTTGGATTTGTTTTGTAACGTTTGTAAACGTTTAGCTTAAATTGCAAAAGAGGTGAAACATTGGATTTGTTTCGTAACGTTTGTAAACGCTTGGATTAAATTTCTTAACAGTGAAACGCTTGGATTTGTTTCGTAACGTTTGTAAAAGTTTGGCTTAAATTACTAAAAAGGTGAAACATTTGGATTTTTTTTAGAAACGTTTGTAAACGTTGGGCTTAAATCGCAAAAAGGTGAAACGTTTGAATTTATTTTGTAGCGTTTGTAAATGTTTGGCTTAAATTGCTAAAAAGGTGAAACGCTTGGTTTTGTTTCATAATGTTTGTAAACGTTTGGCTTAAATTGCTAAAAAGGTGAAACACTTGGTTTTGTTTCGTAAGGTTTGTAAACGTTTGGCTTAAAATTGCTAAAAAGGTGAAATGCTTGGATTTGTTTTGTAATGTTTGTACACGTTTGGCTTATATTTCTAAAAAAGTGAAACGCTTAGATTTGTTTCGTAATGTTTATAAACGTTTGGCTTAAATAGCTAAAAAGGGGAAACGTTTGGATTTGCTTCATATATTTGTAAACGTTTGGCTTAAATCGCTAAAAAGGTGAATCGTTTGGATTTATTTCGTAAATATTATAAACGTTTGGCTTAAATTGCTAAAAAGGTTAAACGCTTGGATTTGTTTCGTAACGTTTGTAAACATTTGGCTTAAATTGCTAATAAGGGGAAACACTTAGATTTGTTTCGTAACGTTTGAAAACGTTTGGCTTAAATTGCTAAAAAAGGGAAACGCTTGGTTTTGTTTTGTAATGTTTATAAACATTTGGCTTAAATCGCTTAAAAGGTGAAACGTCTGGATTTTTTTCATATGTTTGTAAACGTTTGGCTTAAATCGCTAAAAAGGTCAAATGTTTGGATTTATTTCATAACCGTTTGGCTTAAATTGCTAAAAAAGTGAAACGATTGGGTTTGTTTCGTAATGTTTGTAAACGTTTGGCTTAAATCGCTAAAAATGCAAATCGTTTGGATTTGTTTAGTAATGTTTTAAACGTTTGGTTTTGTTTTGTAACATTTCTAAACGTTTGGCTTAACTCGCTAAAAAGGGGAAACGTTTGGAATTTTTCGTAATGTTTTGAAACGTTTGGCTTATATGGCTGAAAAGGTGAAACGTATGGATTTGTTTCGTAACTTCGTATATGTTTGGCTTATATCGCTAAAAAGGTGAAAAGTTTTATTTTGTTTTGTAACGTTTGTAAACATTTGTGTTAAATCGCTAAAAAGGTGAAAGGTTTGGATTTGTTTCGTATCTTTTGTAAACATTTGGCTTAAATTGCTAAAAAGGAGAAACCCTTGGATTTGTTTCGTAACGTTTGTAAATGTTTAGCTTAAATTGCTAAAATGGAGAAACGTTTTGATTTTTTTCGTGGCGTTTATAAACGTTTGGCTTAAATCGCTAAAAAGGTGAAACGTTTTGATTTGTTTGGTATCATTTGTAAACGTGTTGCTTAAATAGCTAAAATGGTGAAATTTTGGATTTTTTTCGTAATATTTTTAAACGTTTGGCTAAAATCGCTAAAAAGGTGAAACGTTTGGATTTGTTTCGTAACGTTTGTAAACGTTTAGCTTAAATCGCTAAAAAGATGAAACGGTTGGATTTGTTTCGTAACGATTGTAAAAGTTTGGCTTAAATTGAAAAAACTATGAAACGCTTGGATTTGTTTTATAACGTTTGTAAACGTTTGGCTTAAACTGTTAAAAAGGTAAAACATTTGGATTTGTTTCATAACCTTTGTAAATGTTTGGCTTAAATCGCTAAAAAGGTGAAACGTTTGGTTTAAATTCATACGTTTATAAACGTTTGGCTTAAATCTCTAAAAAGGTGAAACGTTTTGATTTATTTCGTAACGTTTGTAAACGTTTGGCTTAAATTGCTAAAAAGGTGAAGCGCTTGGATTTGTTTCATAGCCTTTGTAAATGTTTGACTTAAATCGCTAAAAAGGTAAAATGTTTGGCTTAAATTCATACGTTTATAAACGTTTGGCTTAAATCACTAAAAAGGTGAAACGTTTTGATTTATTTCGTAACGTTTGTAAACGTTTGGCTTAAATTGCTAAAAAGGTGAAACACTTGGATTTGTTTCGTAACGTTTGTATACGTTTGGCTTAAATTGCTAAAAAAGTGAAACGTTTGGTTTTGTTTAGGAACGTTTGTAAACGTTTAGCTTAAATTGCAAAAAAGGTGAAACGTTTGGATTTTTTTCGTAACGTTTTTAAAGGTTTGGCTTAAATTGCTAAAATAGTGAAACGCTTGGATTTGTTTCGTAACGTTTGAAAACGTTTGGCTTAAATTGCTAAAAAGGTGAAACGCTCGGTTTTGTTTCTTAATGTTTGCAAACGTTTTGCTTAAATCGCTAAATGCGAAACGTTTGGATTTGTTTCGTAACATTTTAGACGCTTGATTTTCTTTTGTAACGTTTAACGTTTGGCTTAAATCGCTAAAAAGGTGAAACATATGGATTTGTTTTGTAACATTTGTAAACTTTTTGCTTATATCGCTAAAAAGGTGAAACGTTTGGATTTGTTTCGTAACGTTTGTTAATGTTTGGCTTAAATCTCTAAAAAGGTGAAACATTTGGATTTGTTTCGTAATGTTTGTAAAAGTTTGGCTTAAATTGCTAAAAAGGTAAAACGTTTGGATTTTTTTCGTACTGTTTGTAAACGTTTTGCTTAAATCGCTAAAAAGGTGAAACATTTGGATTTGTTTCGTAACATTTGTAAACGTTTGGCTTAAATCGCTAGAAAGGTAAAACAGTGTAAGAAACAAAACCAAACGTTTCACCTTTTTAGCGATTTAAGCCAAACGTTTACAAACATTACCAAACAAATCAAAACGTTTCACCCTTTTATCGATTTAAGCCAAACGTTTACAAACGTTACAAAACAAATCCAAATGTTTCACCTTTTTAGCAATTTAAACCAAACGTTTAAAACTTTACGAAACAAATCCAAATGTTTCAAATTTTAAGCAATTCAAGCCAAACATTACGAAACAAATCCAAGCGTTTCCCCTTTTTAGCGATTTAAGCCAAACGTTTACAAACGTTATGAAACAAATCCAAGGGTTTCACCTTTTTAGCGATTTAAGCCAAACGTTTAAAATTTACGAAACACATCCAAACATTTCACATTTTTTGCAATTTAAGCCAAACGTTTACAAATATTATGAAACAAATCAAAACGTTTCACCCTTTTATCGATTTAAGCCAAACGTTTACAGAAATTACAAAACAAATCAAAACGTTTCACCTTTTTAGCAATTTAAACCAAACGTTTAAAATTTTACGAAACGAATCCAAATGTTTCAAATTTTAAGCAATTCAAGCCAAACATTTACAAACGTTACGAAACAAATCCAAACGTTTCACCTTTTTAGCGATTTAAGCCAAACATTTACAAACTTTACGAAACAAATCCAAGCGTTTCAACTTTTTAGCAATTTAAGCCAAACGTTTACAAACGTTACAAAATAATCCAAGCGTTTAACCTTTTTAGCAATTTAAACCTAACGTTTAAAACTTTAAGAAACAAATCCAAGCGTTTTACATTTTTTACAATTTAAGCCAAATGTTTACAAACGTTACGAAACAAATCCAAACATTTCACCTTTTTAGCAATTTAAGCCAAACGTTTACAAACGTTAAAAATCAAATCCAAATGTTTCACCTTTTAGCGATTTAAGTCAAACGTTTGCAAACGTCACGAAACAAAACCAAACGTTTCCCCTTTTTTGCGATTTAAGCCAAACGTTTTCAAATGTTACGGAACAAATCCAAACGTTTCATCTTTTTAGTGATTTAAGCCAAACGTTTACAAACATAACGAATCATATTCAAACGTTTAAGCCAAACAATTACAAAAGTTATGAAACAAATGCGAACGTTTCAACTTTTAAGCGATATAAGCCAGACGTTTACAAGCTTTACGAAACAAAATCAAAGATTTCCCCTTTTTTAGCGATTTAAGCCAAACATTTAGAACTTTACGAAACACATCCAAACGTTTCACATTTTTTTCAATTTAGGCCAAACGTTTACAAAAATTACGAAACAAATCAAAACGTTTCACTCTTTTATCGATTTAAGCCAAACGTTTACAAACGTTGCAAAACAAATCAAAATGTTTCACCTTTTTAGCAATTTAAACCGAACGTTTAAAACATTACAAAACAAATCCAAATATTTCAAATTTTAAGCAATTCAAGTCAAACATTTACAAAAGTTACGAAACAAATCCAAACGTTTCACCTTTTTAGCAATTTAAGCCAAACGTTTACAAACGTTACGAAACAAATTTAAGTGTTTCAACTTTTTAGCTATTTAAGCCAAACGTTTACAAATGTTACAAAACAAATCCAAGCGTTTAACCTTTTTAGCAATTTAAACAAAATGTTTATAACTATACGAATCAAATCCAAGCGTTTCACATTTTTAGGAATTTAAGCCAAACGTTTACAAACGTTACGAAACAAATCCAAACGTGTCACCTTTTTAGCAATTTAAGCCAAACGTTTACAAACATTAAAATCAAATCCAAACGTTTCACCTTTTAGCGATTTAAGCCAAACGTTTTCAAATGTTACGGAACAAATCCAAACGTTTCACCTTTTTAGTGAATTAAGCAAAACATTTACAAACGCTACGAAACAGACTCAAACATTTAATCCAAACGATTACAAAGGTTATGAAACAAATGCAAACATTTAAACTCTTTAGCGATATAAGCCAGACGTTTACAAACGTTACGAAACAAAACTAAACATTTCCCCTTTTTCAGCGATTTAAGCCAAACGTCTACAAATGTTACGAAACAAAACCAAATGTTTTACCTTTTTAGCGATTAAAGCCAAACGTTTACAAACGTTACAAAACAAATCTAAACATTTCACCTTTTTCACGATTCAAGTCATATGTTAACAAACGTTACGAAACAAAACTAAACGTTCCACCTCTTTAGCGATTTAAGCCAAACGTTTATAAACAATACGAAACAAAACCAAACGTTTGAAACGTTACGAAACAAAAATACAAATGTTCCACATTTTTAGCGGTTTAAGCCAAACGTTTACAAAGGTTACGAAACAAATCCAAACGCTTCCCAATTTTAGAGATATAAGCCAAACGTTTGGTTTTGTTTTGTATCCAATCCAAATGTTTACCTTTTCAAAATCTAATTCCATATACGATTCAATTACGATGCTGACAATGAAATAAAGATTTTGCTTAAATTGCTAAAAAGGTGAATCGTTTGGATTTGTTTCGTAACGCTTGTAAACGTTTGGCTTAAATCGCTAAAAAAGGTGAAACGTTCAGATCTGTTTCGTAAAGTTTGTAAACATTTGGCTGAAATCACTGGAACGTCTGGATTTGTTCCGTAAAGTTTGTAAACATTTGGCTTCAATCGCTAAAAAGGTGAAACGCTTGGATTTGTTTCGTAACGTTTGTAAACGTTTGGCTTAAATAGCTAAAAGGTGAAATTCTTGGATTTGTTTCGTAATATTTGTAAACGTTTGGCTTAAATATCTAAAAAGATAAAACACTTGGATTTGTTTCGTATCGTTTGTAAACGTTTGGCTTAAATCACTAAAAAGGTGAAACATTTGGTTTTATTTCGTAACCATTGTAAACGTTCGGCTTAAATCGCTAAAAAGGTGAAACAATTGGATTTGTTTTTTAACTTTTTAAACATTTGGATCTGCTTCGAAACGTTTGGATTTGTTTTGTAACATTTGTAAACGTTTGGCTTCAATCACTAAAAAGGTGAAACGTTCGGATTTGTTTCGTTACGTTTGTAGACGTTTGGCTTATATCGTTAAAAAGAGGAGACGTTTGGATTTGTTTCGTAACGTTTTGCATAAATCCCTAAAAAGGGGAAAAGTTTGGAATTGTTTCGTAACGTTTGTAAACATTTGGCTCAAATTGCTAAAAAGGCGAATCGTTTGGATTTGTTTCGTAATGTTTGTAAACATTTGTCTTAAATCCCTAAAAAGGTGAAACGTTTGGTTTTGTTTCATAACCTTCGTAAACGTTTGGCTTAAATCGCTAAAAAGGTGAAAACGTTTGGATTTGTTTCGTAACGTTTCACCTTTTTTAGCGATTTAAGCCAAACGTTTACAAACGTTACACAACAAATCCAAATATTTCACCTTTTTAGCGATTTAAGCCAAACGTTTACAAACGTTACTAAACAAATTCAAACGTTTCACCTTTTTAGCGATTGAAGTGAAACTTTTACAAAAGTTACGAAATAAAACCAAACGCTTAAAACGTTATGAAACAAATCTAAACGTTTAACGTTTTTAGCAATTTAAGCCAAACGTTTACAAATGTTAAGAAACAAATCCAAGCGTTTCACCTTTTTAGCAATTTAAGCCAAACGTTTACACACGTTATGAAATAAATCCAAACGTTTCAATTTTTTTATCGATTTAAGCCAAACGTTTTCAAACATCAAGAAACAAAAACAAACGTTTCCCTTTTTTAGCAATTTAAGCCAAACATTTACAAATGTTACGAAACAAAACCAATTGTTTCCCCTTTTTAGCGATTTAAGGCAAACGTTTATAAAGTTATGAAACAAATCCAAACGTTTTTCCATTTTAGCGATTTAAGCCCAACGTTTACATACGTTACGAAACAAATCCAAACATTTCACCTTTTTAGCGATTTAAGCCAAATGTTTACAAACGTCATGAAACAAATCCAAATGTTTCCTATTTTTAGCAATTTATGCCAAACATTTACAAACATTACAAAACAAATCCAAACGTTTCCCCGTTTTAGCGATGTAAGCCAAATGCTTACAAACGTTACGAAACAAATCCAAACGTTTCCCCATTTTTGGCAATTTAAGCCAAACGTGTACAAACATTAAGAAACAAATCCAAGTGTTTCACCTTTTTGGCAATTTAAGCCAAACGTTTACAAACGTTACGAAACAAAACCAAACGTTCGAATTTTTTTGCGAATTAAGCCAAATGTTTATAAACGTTACGAAACAAAACCAAACATTCATCTTTTTAGCGATTTAAGTCAAACGTTTGTAAACATTACGAAACTAATCCAAACGTTTCACCTTTTTGACGATTTAAGCCAACGTTTACAAATGTTACGGAACAAAACCAAACGTTTCACATTTTTAGCGATTTAAGCCAAACGTTTACAAACATTACGGAAAAAAACCAAACGTTTCACATTTTTAGCAATTTAAGCCAAACGTTTACAAACATTATGAAACAAATCCAAAACGTTTCTTCATTTTAGCCATTTAAGCCAAATGTTTACAAGCGTTACGAATCAAATCCAAGCGTTTCCCCATTTTAGCGATTCAAGCCAAACGTTTACAAACGTTACGAAACAAATCCAAACGTTTCACCTTTTTAGCGATTTCAGCCAAACATTTACAAACCTTAAGAAACAAATCCAAATGTTTCCCCATTTTAGCGATTTAAGCCAAACGTTTACAAAAGTTACAAACAAATCCAAACGTTAGGGAATAATACCAAACGTTTCACATTTTTTGCGATTTAAGCGGAACGTTTACAAACGATACGAAACAAATCCAAACGTTTCCCCTTTTAGCGATTTAAGCCAAAAATTTACAAACGATACGAAATAAATCCAAATATTTCACATTTTTAGCTATTTAATCCAAACATAACTTTAAGCGTTCGATTTTCAGGCTTGAATTATAAAATTAATATAACTATTGAACTCTTAGTCAATTAAATTTGAGTTTCAAAGACCGATTTAATTTCTTTACCAATTAGGATTTACTTCACATTATTTATAAAATTTTATTTTTTTGTTAATTTGCATATTTATTGTCTTTTATTTTATTTTTCAAAAAAAAATTATTTAATAAAATTTGAAATAAAAGGGTGAGCCAAAATGCATCGGTCATTTAATCAATTTCAGTTTCAAATTACAATTAATAATATAATAATGAATAAAAAAAAATCTAAAATACAAAGAAATAAACTTTGGACCCAACAAGTCTTGGCCAATATCCATATTCACATCCTCTTCATGCCCCAACCCAATTTCAAGCCTGCTACAGTTTTACTCCAGCCCTGAAACACCCCTTTCCTGTATACACCAGTGTAATACCCAGTAAATTTTCAGCGTTTTTCCGACAAATTTTCCGATCGTTTTGAATTAAAAATCGAGGTTAATGGTCGGGTTCGTGTTGGTTCGTGAGTGGGTTAATTTATGGTTTAACCATTAATTTTTTTAAATAAAAAAAGGGATTTAATGATTTTCCGTTCGAGAAATTGAGATTCTCGAACGAGAATCATGATTCAAGACCTGGTCTCGTACGAGACCAGGTGGTTCTCGAACGAGAACCAAGCCCAAATGGGCTGTTCTCGTTCGAGAACATAGCAGGCCTTACGAGCCTTGCTTTCGGCCCCCTTCCAACTCATTTTCGACCTAGTTCCTCTCGATATTTAAGATCGATTTCTAAACAGAAAACCTACACCACATTTCCCTTTAACCCTAGCCGTTTTCCTCTTGTCCATTCGCTGAGTATCGAAGCTGCAATCGTCCTTCAATGCTGCCTTGGTAAGCTTCCTTAATTCTTTTGATTTCAGTTTTAACATTTGAACGGCATTACGTAATTTAGATCGTTCTTACTCGTTTCTAGATCGAAATTGATTCCTTTCGATCTCAGACGTTGTGGACTCAATTCTCTACATTTTCCTATCTCGTTTACGCCAAACGGTACGCTATCGATCTCGTTCCATTCGCCGTGCGGTTTCCGTTTTAGAAATGAGTTAACTGTTCTTGACATTTTGATATTACTGCCGATTCTTTTCTTGATGTTTGGCTTTGATTCATTCATATTAATGGTTATAAAACACTTGGTATGTTAGATGCTAGTTGAATAAACTCAGTTTGAAGTCATTTCATCGTTTCCGAAAATATTATTCTTCGTCTTTTTGAAACGAATCAATACGTTGATGGCTATTGAGATGTTCTTTATTTGATTTCTGAACGTTTGTGGTTGTTGCCTAAGTGAGGATTTTAAAATTGTCTAAACCGTGATGAGAGTTTTGTTTGGATGCCTAGGTTGAGTTATTCTAGAGATTTAAGTTTCTGCAAATGGAGGTTGAGCTAGGCGGGGATTTTGGGTTTTAAAATGATGGTGATGGCTAAATAGCCATAAAGGTTATCAATTTATTTTAACTAAAACAAATGAATTCCTTAAGTTTTACCATATAATTTGTTTAATAATAACTTTTGAATTTAGATATGGTTATAAGTAATATATTTAAAACGATGGGTATTTGTAATTAAGCTAATATAATTACTCGGGTAATTATAATTAACTACGAATTTCGAATTGGTATAAATTGGCTAATTTACAATTTAGCCCCTAAATGTTTTTAAAAAACTTATTTAATTAAGTTTTTGGTTAGTAACTTTATATTTTGTTTTAATTATAAACAAAAGCAATTAAATGGATTTTGGATATTAAATTGGCTAAAGTACAATTTAGTCCGTAATTGGCTAAAGTACAGTTTAGTCCCTAATTGGCTAAAGTGCAATTTAGTCCCTAAACTTTTATAAACTTAAAATGGTTAGATTTTTGGGATGTAACTCGGGTTACTTAAAATTGAAGTTATTGCGTTCCGCTTTTAAAATGGATTATTATTTTATTGAATTATTTTATAAATATAAACTCGGGTTTATATTGATAAACGTTTTTAGTCGGGTTAGACTTGGGTCATTCGACAAGTGAGGTTAGCTTGGTAGTTAATGATAACTCGGCTAACCCACTATTTGGAAAACTAATTATTATTTAAAGATTTTTAAATAATACTTATAAATTGAATTTTAAGCGAGAACTCAATAGACTTGTATTAATTGGGCTTTATTACCTAATGGGTATTTTTGTGTTAATTTGGTTTGTTTTATTCCGACGTGTTATCTGTGCTAGTCCTATGTGGTGTCTAGTACTCTCTAGAGTTAGGGTCTGTTTTTAATAATTATTTTATTTGTCTAGACCCGTCTATTGTTCGTGCTCCAGAGGCGAACCAGGATTAGTTGCTTGCCGTTATTCACGTGGATTATCAAGCAGTGCGTTTGTACTTACTATTTACCGCTTTATTAAGTAAATTGTTATTTTAATATTAAATATATATACTGTACGTATATTTCGAACTGTTTTTATATTATGGCTCTTAGTTGGAACATGCTACCTAATGGGCATCATTAGGACTGCGTGCGCACCGGTAATGATCTGGGAAAGGTAATTATGGTAATGTGGTAACTCGGTGTGAGCATAGCTCTCGGGACCAAGTATAGTAACTCGGTGTAGCTCAGCTCTCGGGACTCTGGTATAAGTGTGGTCAGTGGTAACTTGGTGTAGCTCAGCTCTCGGGACCAGACCTATTGGATTATGTTATTTATTTAGAATTGTGGATTAGGGTTCCAACTATTATTCGTAATATCGTTATTAAATGTTTTAAACGGTTTTAAAGATTTTCCACTTAATAAATGTAGATAGTGGTATAAACTTATCTCAGTATATCTGACCCCGTTGTTTTTCCCAATTTTTCCCAGGGTTATGATCTGAGAGAGTCTGGTGATCTCCGCATTTACTTTTCCTCGGAGGTTCCATTTATTTTTGATAAACTGTAAAACGGTTTTATTCTTAGACCGCAGTAGTAACTAGACGTCTTTTATTATTATTATTTATTTTGTCGGATTGGTTCGACTAGTTATATTGCTTTGGCATGTTATATTATTTACATTGGTTTATGATAAATCTATTTTAGACTCGGAATTGGATAAGCATGTTATATTAACTGTTGAATATTATAACTGCTAGATTTAGGCTGAAGTCTCGGTTGCCCCCGAGCATTGGTTTTCTGCAGGTTTATGTGTTTATTTGTTAATTGAAAGGCTAGCTACGGGTTTTGGTACTACATTACCCATACCCTAGCGGCGGTCGCGATTCATGAAAATGGGTCGTGACAACCAGCCAGCACCTAATCCACTCTTCCTTTAGCTCCTTAATCTGCAAGTAAATGAACCTCACTCAGCATCCAATCAGACGTTAATAACCGTTCCTATAACCAATCGGAAATCTCCTATTCCTATATATAAGGAGCACAGCCAATTGCAAAAAAGGACACCAAGAAAAATACGCTAAAAAGAGGGAGGAACACTGCAGAAATAGCAAGAAAAATACATAAAAAAAAGAGAGAGCAGAAAGCTGCTGAAACACAGATAGGAAAAACAGAGTTAAAAATAGGCATAGTTATTCCGTAATAGTTGAAGCAGCAACTAGAAGAAACAGCTTATCAAGACACAAAGGTGATAGGGCATCCATCACAGAATAGAATCGAAACCAACCACACCACACACTCACTTGGAATTTCCATTTCAACGCCAAAAACAGACATAAAAAAAAGGAAAAGAGGTATATTGTTCTTCTAAAAATCAATGTCTTATCATTTTCTTTAATGCATCAAGATAACATTATGCTCTTATTTTCTTCTCTGTGAATGGTTATTAGCATAAATTCATATCATTTTCATCGAATATTTGTTGTTGTGACTTCAAATGGGTGGATACCCGTTTTCGTTTAGTTATTCTAAACAAGCAAACTGGGTGGATACCCTATTAAAAATGAATGAGTTGCAAAATGAATTAGAGTTCAAAAGATACTAAAACTCAATATAATTGCATCACAACACAGTCCAGAGTAAAGATAAAAAAAAGACATGACTACTTACCTCATCCTCTCTGTACCTCCATCTTACCAATTCTGCTTCTAGTGCCTCGAACCCATCTTGTAGGTTTTAGTCGCTCGTCCATACGGTCTTGCTCATATCTAATTGATATCACTGAGCCACGGAACAATCGCTGCCATCAAATTTGCTCACCTTGATTTGATTGGATCGGTCCAAACTTGAAAGTTAAATTAATAAAAGAAACCAGGAATCAAAGATTAAGCATAGAAGAAAATAATAAATAAAAACAAAAGATTACAGATTTCTTATGCTTCGTTGTTCATGGCTTACCATCTTTTTCTTTTAATCTCTTTATTTGACTAAAAGAAAATTCTGAACTTGAAATTGGAGAGAGATTAGTGATTTAAATAAGTGGTGGGTGCTAAGACAAAAAAAAAATAATAAGAACAGAGTGAAGGTATTAAATTGAGAAGGAGATGGCAAATATGGAAAGATCAGAGTCGGCTAGGTCAAGAGATGAAGGAGAAAGTGAATTTGAAAAATGGCTTAGTTGGGTTTATTACCACATTTGAGTTTGTTTTATAATTGTTGGCTTTATTATCATATACGGGTGTCTTGCTAATTAAATAAAAAACATGATTTTCTTTTGCTCTAATAAATTGGCTTATTTATTAGTTAATTAAGTGGACTCAGTAAATAAAAATGCGTTCGGCACATAACACCATCAATGGCCAACCTCCTTTGCAAGATGATTGATTTTTATCATTTCATTTGCTTTTTATTATTATTATTATTATTATTATTATTATTATTATTATTATTATTATTATTATTATTATTATTATTATTATTATTATTATTATTATTATTATTATTAAAACGAAATATAGGATTCCGGATTTCATTTTCCGTTTAATATAAATAAATAATTTTAACGGTATCTTGGATAAGATATCAAAATTAATAAACTTTTAAATTTTATTTTTTTAAAAAATAAATAAATAAAAACCAAACTGTTTAATCCATTTACAGTTCAAACGAATTACGTGGGTTTTGATTCCGACACACTGGATACTTAGGCATCTCGGAACACAAACCGAGAATCAAATCCATTTTTCTAAAAATTTATGTTTTACAGTTCAAACGAACTACGTGGGTTTTGATTCCGACACACTGGATACGTAGGCGTCCCGGAATACAAACCGAGATTCAAACCCACTTTTCTAAAAATATTTCCATTTTTCTAAAATACAGTTTAAACGAACTACGTGGGTTTTGATCCCGGTACACTGGGTACGTAGGCATCTCGGCACACAAACCGGGACTCAAATCCAATTTTTAAACACTCGCTATTTTTATATAAAAATTCTCATTCGAAGTACGTCGACTTTGATTCCGGCACACCGGATACGTAGGCATCTGGGGACCCAGATCCAAGTCTCGCCTTTTTAAACTTTATTTTATTTCAATAAAAATTATAATTTATTTCATCTCATTTATAATATGGATTTCTATTATAATTTAGGGTAATTTTATTTCAGTGTTCAGTATATTTTTGCATTAATTTATATATGGGTTCCATTCTGACTTTTTATAACTTTATTTTATCTCACACTTATAATACGGATTCATATTATAATTTATTTTGATTTTGTCTGTATTTAATTTATTTTTAAATCTATTTTTATACAGATTTAAATCTAGATTTTTTTTATCATATTTTTTTTATCTGTCATTTATAATACGGATTCGTATTATAATTGGCATTACTTTTAGTTTCATGTTTAATATATTTTTGTGTTTATTTATATATGCTCAAAAATAGTCCTTTTTTTATTTAATTTTGTTTTAGCAGTAAAGTTATAATTTATTTTATTTTTGCAATTAGATTCGTAATACAATATGTGTACTTTTATTTATGGATTTAGTTTAATTTAGTTTATTTATTTATTTTTAACTTCACTAGTTACACACACTCACAAAATTGAACGGATGATCCATTCACCCTGTTTTAGGATAGACGAAAATGAGTACCGTCATCTTCGAGAGAAGCCCGGACCTCTGCGCGAAAGGTTTCACTCAAAACTAACTCCTGTTAAATTCGGATACGATTAGCAGTGAGGGAATATTGGTTTTGAGACCCCTTTGTCTTAGAATTAGAAATCAAAAAGTTAACTCGTAAATATCAGTAAGCAAACGATGGATTGAATAAAATAGTATTTCCGAACCCGAATCTCTGAAGAAGTGAAGATGGTTATAATGCTTTAACCGTCTTTTCCTTCCCGGTTAACCCCGGGTGGCGACTCCATATTTATTTTTCACAATTCATTTGTATTATACAAAATTTGCCAAAATCGTGTGAGCTTGCATTAAAAATGAAAATGCGACCTTAAAAACGCATGCGGTCATCACAGTGGCGACTCCACTGGGGAAATCGGAAATAATTTTAAAAATATCCATCGTTTGCTATTTAAATATATATACGAGTTAACCTTTTTATGCCCTAAATTCACATAGGAATAACTAGACACTTTCCTTTAGAGTCTTATCCTTATGTCCTTTTATGGTAAGGATAAAAGGGGAACATAAGTGCTAACCGAACCGAGTATAGACATTCTTTTGTATGATTGTTTCGGAATGCCAAAGTCGATACATCATGCACCTCATGCACATCATGCATTAGCATATCATATTTGGCATATCACCCATTTATGTTCAGTATCCTATTCATGCATCTAGTATAATGAGCACGTCATTGCAATGTTCTAATCATGCATCATATTTATTTAGGAACCATCATTGCGCCCCCAAAGTTGCCTCGCACTACTCAGTATAAAAGAAGCAAACAGTCACCAAAATGAGTTGCTTGGTCTAGACACGGAAAGCGTCTAGACAGATTATCTGAACCCATTGAAATCAATTTCAAAACGCCAGTCAAACAAGCACAAATGGCTCAAAATCCACAATCGCAAGGAGTACAATCATATCTTAGCCATGAAACTGAACCTATGTTAAGGGAAGAACTGGAAAAGATAATTGAGAATACTCTTGATGCTAAGTTAGCTCCAATTTTAGAGGCTTTAAGGCTAATAAAGGGAAAAGCTCATGTCGAACCTTCCACTGTAACTGTTGAATCATCTCCGACAGCTAATTCAAATCCTTCTAAAACAATGAACCAAGATGTCATGGCTGACAAAGGAGAAGTTTGGAAACAAATATTTGGAGAAAAACGATCTGTTGAAGTAGTCGTTAATCCAGTCCAAGCCAATCCTGAGATAGAAAAGATCACGAAGGAGCTTGAAAAATTGAAGACTCATATGGCAGGCAAAAAGAAAGAAGCTTTTGACCTTGATGATCTAAGCTTAGTCCCTCCGAGTTCATTACCGGCAAAATTCAAGTATCCCGACATAAAAAAATATAATGGGGTCGGTTGCTGCATTAGCCATCTCAAATATTTCAAAACTCATATGGATACTACAAGTGCTGATGAAGATGCCATATGGAGTTTATTTTCTCTGTCTATAGAAGGACCAGTTTTGGAATGGTATTACGGACTGAGTCGGGCTGTGAGAAGCGATTGGAGAGAAATGATAGCTCAATTTGTGAAGAGGTATGACTATACCTCCTACATCGAGGTTACTTTAATGGATTTGCAAGGAACAACCCAAAAGGCTGATGAATCATTCATGGATTATTTCAGAAGATGGTTACAAAAAGCCTCCCAGCTCAAAAAACAAATTGGTGAAAAAGATCAAATCCACCTTATGATAAACGGATCGTTACCTGCTATCAAGAAAGAGATAGGATGTTTTCCCATTAAAAAATTTAGGGACCTTTGTGATTCTGCACTTCAGGCTGAAAAGGTAATAAAGGAAAGAAATAAGGTATACGGGGGCTTCAATAATAATAATAGAAAGGGTACAAATCACTACTAGAAAACAACCTTTTAGCGACGGAATTATCTGTCGCTAAAGGCCCTATTTCCGTCGCTAACGTGGGTTAGCGACGAAATAGCGACGGACTCTGTCCGTCGTCACAAGAATGGCCGCAAAAGAATTTGCGACCATTCTTCAATTCCGTGGCAAAATTAGCGACGGAATATCCGTCACTAATTTTGCCAGATCTGTCGCCAATTTGTCTCAGGATGTGACCAATCCTGAGACAAATTGGCGACGGATTAAATAAAATAGCGACGGATATATCCGTCGCTAATGGTGCCATTTCTGTCTCAGAAATGGCACACTTAGCGACGGATATATCCGTCGCTATTTTATTTAAGTAGCGACGGACTATAATCCGTCGCGAATGGTGCCATTTCTGTCTCAGAAATGGCATCATTCGCGACGGATATATCCGTCGCTATTTAATTTATTCCGTCGCCAATTGCACTGCTTTTTTGGCAGAAATTTGCTGTTTTCAGCCGATTTTTACGTTTATTCCTGTCGTTTTACACCTACTAAATATAGTAACATTAATACGTTCATAAATCACAATAAATTGAAAAAAACACTGAATATATATATATATATAAGTAATATTAAAGTATACATATAACATCTGAAAGAAAAAACCCACAATTTGTTCGAAAATAAACTAGAACAAGACTACAAATCTGTAGTGTCGTCGCCGTCTGGCGGAGGAGGGGGGAATTGTGATCGATACTCTGCAGGAAGAGTAGGCATCAGGCTCGCGACCTCCTCACGGATAAGCTGGGCCATGCTTTCCTGCTGCTCACGCCGCGCAGCCGCCAGCTGCTCCGCCAACTCTTGTCTCTGCTGCTCTGCTAGCCTCTGCTCAAACTCCCGCAGACCCTCTTGAATGCCGGCTTGAATACGGCGATCAATCTCCTCTTCTGTTTGTTGCGACGTCCTAGAAGAGCTGCCTCGCTGCGTCCTGCTGCTCGGGCCTGCATATCTGCTGCTCGCCGAACCCAGACCGTACACCCTGTGCTTCTTGTTGACACCCTCAATGTCTAGAAACAGCTGGGTCTCGTTCACCTCCGCTGGACTTGCAGAGCTACCCTCTCCGGTCTGCGACTGTGTCGCGGCAGCGAGCCTCTGAGCGATGGCATCCTACAAAACAGTTATAAACAAACATATTAATTTAGCTTTATAACAAATAAAAAAATATATTAAATTAGATAATCCTAATTTCTAACGAAATTTCGGCAGCATTTCCGCTATAATATCAACATCACCCATTTTTCAGGGAAGTCCTGCAAATAAATTACAATATAACACAACCAACAAATACTGTGCGACTTACAGTCATGTCTTGAGCCCGCTTGTCGACCGGCTTCTTGTCAGCCTTCCTTGAGTGAAGGCGACTGTACAGCTCCGTCGCAGTCGGCTCCCGGCCGAGCTCCTTAGCCTGTCAGAAAAATACAATTTCATTAGTATTAAATTAAAACCAAATACGTTTTTAATTACTGAATTTAGAGACAAACCATCACATCCATATGCTTGATTGCGGAGCGAGATCCCCCGGTATGGCGGACAGGTCCAGTACCAGCACCTGCCGGCTCGCTCATCCGGTTCGCCCGGGCTGTCTCTGACTTTTTCTTCTCCTTCTCTGTGTCCCAAAAAGCATTCCGGGCGGCTGCGTGGGTCATAAAGACCTGTCTGATGAGCCCCTCGCTGTAGGCCTACGTATCCCACCAAAACTTTTTCTGCAAAAGTAATAACATGAGCTGCGAGTTAGCATTTAATTCACAAAAATCACAACTTAAATATAGGAAACTGAAAATTTAATTACCTGAAATTCTTGAAAATAGAACTCTCTCTGGTGCTTAGCTTTCAACTTCTTCATTTTGTGGATATTATCTTTGTACCGAGTGGCTGCGTGGGTCATAAAGACCTGTCTGATGAGCCCCTCGCTGTAGGCCTACGTATCCCACCAAAACTTTTTCTGCAAAAGTAATAACATGAGCTGCGAGTTAGCATTTAATTCACAAAAATCACAACTTAAATATAGGAAACTGAAAATTTAATTACCTGAAATTCTTGAAAATAGAACTCTCTCTGGTCCGCTGTCAGAAAGCGCCATGTTGATCCAGTCTCGAACCAGCATTGTCTGAAAATGTCCCGTATAGCCCTAGAAACAGGCCCAGAGTCCAGCAACAATTTCCTGTGATTTAATAAGCATAATTTACTTTCAATACACATTTAATTACATATTACAATATACAAAAATTAAAAAATTATGCTGTAACCTGCTACGGTCCGGGCGAACCATCGCCCTACCCTGGTCGTCTAGAATAGCTGCTGGCTCACCAGGCTCACGCTGCTGCAGAGGCTGAACAGGTCCTTCAGCCTGCCCCTGCTGCTGCTCCTCGACATCAGGCTCGGTAGGGTCTCCCTGTCCGCGTCCTCGGCCTGATCCCCGGCCTGAACCTCTGCCTGAGCCTCTTCCTCTCATACCTGTAAACATGTCAAGCTTAATTGTTCCACAACTAGACAACATATTATATCAACAATTATACATTCATACGTGAAACATATAACAAATAATTAATATGAATTCAAATTCAAAAAGTACACTTGAATAATATAATTCAGAAACATAAGTATAATTAAGAAACAATCTAATTAATACATAAAATCTACTGTACACAACTAAAGTTCTTCGCTTTCATCTTCGTCTGATGAGGTTGCGATGAACTCATCTAATTCTGTTTCTTCTTCAGGAGGCACGAACAACGCATCTTCTTCAGCTACTCCATTTTGATCAGCCAAACATGTCGGATTGTCGTCCGTTGCAACAACGAGAGGATTTTCTTCTATCTCATCTTGAAAGGCCGAGATAATCCCATCGGACATATCAAGTTTCGATAGCGCCTTTATCCTACAAACTGCCCACCAATGTAATTTATCCCTTCTTTTACTCGGATATGGCAGGTAATTAACTTGGTCGGCCTGTTCGGCTAAGATGAATGGTTCATACTTATTGTATCTCTTTCTGTTATTAATATCAACCATGTTATATTTTTTGTTACTAATTGTGCCGGAATTTGGCGCTGGGTCGAACCACTCGCATTTAAATAAGACAATCGTCTTCATTGGAAGCGCTGGATACTCTAACTCAATTATGTCGGTCAGAACTCCATAAAAGTCATTTTCGCTATCAACATATTGAGTTCCCTTCACGGACACTCCACTATTCATCGTAAGTTGTTCCTCCCCATAAGCTTGAGTCTGAAACTTGTATCCGTTTACACGATACCCCTTAAATGTTCTGACTGATCTTAGAGGTCCTTTAGCGAGACTAAGAATGAATGGATTGGTACAGACAGTTGGATCTTGCACCTGTAGCGTTGAAGTGTATTATAAATCGAGACTTTTTATTGAACAAAATCAAAAAATATTTTGTAAAATACTTACATATTGTTCGAACCAGAAGGCAAAGTCACTCTCGAACTTCGCTTCAATTTGCGAGGTGCTGATTTCGGGGTTTCCCCTACGCAACTCGCCCTCGAAGATCCTTTAGTGAAGAAGATAACAATAATTAGAACCTGAATAATTATTATTATTACATTGACAGCTGTATTAAAGCTTACTCTCTGTAATTTTCAATTTCTGAACAATTCAACAGAACATATGTCCGGCAGCAACAATCTCAGCTTCTTCAAGATATCTCTTGCGACACGCACCCACTGATTGCCCGTGCGGCTTGAAAATAGATAGTCTGTCTACATCGTCGTCGACTTCAATGTCACAAACTTCATTCCTTTGCAGCCGCTCAGGCACCATTGGGTCACCTTCTGAAAAGTAATAAGCTGCAAATTTTGCGGTTTCTTCATTCAAGTATCCGCTACTGATGCTTCCTTCCACCTTCCCTTTATTGCCGACTTTTTTTTTCAGTTTTCTCAAATATCTGATTCCACAAGTCATAATTAGTATATATTACATGTTAATATACTGATACACAGAATTGAGAAACTTCAGTGACATTACCTTTCAAATGGATACATCCAGCGATACTGAACCGGACCCGCAATCATAGCTTCGTACGGAAGATGTACAGGTAGATGTTCCATGGAGTCAAAAAAGCTGGGCGGAAAAATACGCTCCAGCTTGCATAATATCTTTGGGATTTCCAGCATCATACGATCTAGATCTTTCTCTGTTAGAGACGTGGAAGTTAAGTCACGAAAGAAGATACTCAATTCTGTTAAAGGCTCCCACACTTCCTTCGGTAATAGCTCACGGAGAGCGATTGGCAGAAGTCTTTGCATAAAATGTGGCAGTCGTGACTTTTCATTCCATGCATTTTCAGACCGACTGTATCGACATATTTGGAAAAGTTGGACGCGTAGCCATCTGGAAACCTTATTAACTTAATCCACTCAAGTAAAGCTTTTTTTTCGTCCTTATCCAAAGCATACAGCGCCTTAGGAAATCTCCCAGTAATCGGGTCTTTTGCTAACTCAGGCCGATCACAAATGTCATTCAACTCTTCTCTAGATTTTGCATGGTCTTTTGTTTTCCCGGGAACATTTAGTACAGTATTGAAAATGTTGTCGAATACATTTTTCTCAATGTGCATGACATTGAGATTGTGACGAATGAGATTCGTTTTCCAATACGGCAAATCCCAGAAGATGCTTTTTTTATTCCAACCATAATCTGTCGACTTCGCCGCATTATTTATCCCAGCCCCAATTTCATATGCCTTCATAAACCCCAAATGGTCCACCTCTGCCAACAATTCTTCACCGGTTTTCGGCCGACTGAATTCTTTATTTACGGTTTTTCCTTTTCGGAAATCAGTGGTATTACGCCGGTATATGTGACCACGAGGCAAGAACTTCCTGTGGCAATAAAACCACGACTGTTTTCTACTCCCTTTAAGCGTGAAAGCATCTGTATTTTCCATGCAGTGTGGGCAAGCTAGTCTCCCAGATGTGCTCCAGCCAGATAACATAGAATAAGCGGGAAAATCATTAATCGTCCACATAAGTGCCGCTTTCAATTGGAAATTTTGTCGCATGTGCACATCAAATGTCTGGACTCCAAATTCCCACAAGTGGTTCAGCTCAGCTATCAACGGCTGCAGGAAAATATCCATTTGATGTTTAGGATTTCGAGGCCCAGGGACAATAACAGTTCAAAGCATGAACTCATCTTTCATACACATCCCTGGGGGGAGATTGTAGGGTGTCAAAATTACTGGCCATGATGAATAATTCTGCCCGAAGGCCCCAAATGGTTGAAACCCATCAGTACACAGGCCTAGTCTAATATTTCGAACTTCTTCCGCAAACTCTGTATGCAATTCACTAAAATGTTTTCATGCTGGGGAGTCTGACGGGTTACACATCTTTCCATCAACCATTTCGTGTTCTGCGTGCCACGTCATATGCTTGGCGGTGGCTTTAGAAGCGTACAGTCTCTGCAGTCTCGGAGTTATAGGAAAATAAAACATTTTCCTATAAGGGACGTTAACTCGTCTTTTCACAGATTTTCCTTTAGGGGGCGGTTTCCACCGTTCGTGATCGCAAATTTTACATCGCGTTAAATCCGCGTCTGACCCCCAGTAAATCATGCAGTTGCGCAAACAGCAATCGATAACTTCGACCGGCAACCCAAGACCTCTAACCATCTTCTTTATTTCGGAAAAGTTCTTTGGCATCTTGTTCTCCTCTGGGAGTAGCTCTTGTATAAATTTGGTCACATCATCTACTAAAGCTACTGAGCCACTGTGACGACATTTGATGTCCAACATTTTAACAGCCGCAGATAACGGAGAGTGTTTGCTATTACCGGGGAATACAGGTTCTTCGGCCGCACGCATCATATCATAAAAATGTTTAGCTTCGTTATTCGGTTCCTCCTCCGTGAACACTACTTCTGGACCGGCAGCATCGATAACCATTCTCTGAACGGAGCTGAAGTCGTCTCCCCCCTCATTTTCCATGTCAACGTCATACTCCGGTAGCTGTGCAACGGGACGGGGATTTAAAACATTTCCCTCCCCATGAAAAACCCACACTTGATAATCTGCCACAAACCCTTTCTGCAGAATGTGTAGTTTCACCGTTTCGACGTCTCGATAACTCGTATTTTTACATCTTTTCTTAGGACAAGGGCATTTAATCTGGGGCCCACTCATACACGCGGGATGGCGTAAAGCGAAATTAACAAACTCTTGCACGCGCTCGGTAAAGCCTGGGTATAGCAACCCGCCCTGGAGCCGTCTATACATCCAACTTCGGTCTGTATCCATTTCTGTAGCACGGATAATTAGGAGGGGTTTTCGCTCGTAAATAGCAAAGTCAATGTAATTGACTGCTTTAAAGGTATGGACCTATCCCATTCGCAAAACTGGCGCCCCTTAACTCGGCCACGATATATGCCTAGCAACGGAAAAAATATTCGGCAGCCCTCTTGGCGTCGTTCTCCTTCAGTGCGATATTTAGCATATGTGGTGTAACGCTAATTATATATTCCGCGAGGAATAAGCGTTACATAACATATACTATACATCCACCCGGAGAACAAACGCTGGAAAACAACCGAATATTTTTCTACCGCTACTAGACATATATAATTTTCGTGATCGAGTTACGGGAGGACCAGTTTTGCGAACTGTACAAACTGTAAAATCCCGTGTCATTCAATCGGTTGAACACACGGGACGGGAACTCTACGGCTAGGTTTACGATTTTATTCGGTGGGAATAAAATCGAGGTCATTTTAGGTTTAAACAGCTTATAAATTAACTGATTATAAATTAAAACAAAAATTGAAATAATAACAGTACTTACTTGTTGCAGAGCAGAACCGCAAAAGTTAAAAATAATCGATGTGGAATATCGGACCGATGCAACCAACAAAAGCTAGCAAACCTATCACGCAATCAGTTTCACTATTATGTTATTATATAATTAATAAAAACATTCATTTTCTAAAAAAAATTGGGCAGCACTTCCCCTAAAAATGAGCATCACCCATTTTTCAGGGAAGTCCTGCAAGCAATTTACAAAACGTGCAAACCAAAACCACAATACAATTACACTGGAATTAACATTTAATACGTTAATTACACCATTTAACTAATATCATCTAATAAATTAATGAACTGATATCATTTAAATTAAACTAAAACAATTAACTAATTAATAATCTAATTTATCTAACAATTAATAAAAATGCTTACAATTAATACTAATTACACAATTATAAAATATTTAATAAATTAATACAAATTAACTACATTTAATCTAATTTAACCTAACAATTAACCTAAATACTATCAATTAATATATATATATATATATATATATTATTTAAACTAAAATTATATTAACAATTATATTTATTCTAATTAATATAAACCCTAATTGTAATTACACTAATTAACTAACATAATTTTAAATTAATTTAACCTACATTAAATAATAATCTAATAAACTGAATTAACCTAATTAAATTATCTAAAATCTAATTAGATTAACCTAATAATCTAATTTTACAATCCACTAACCTAGTTTATTATCTAATATATAATCAAATCTAATTTAATAATTAGATAAACTAATTTAGAATCCAGCAATTAACATATTAAATAAAGAAAAACAATTACTAATCGGAGGAGCAGCACGGGAGATCGGCGTCGGCAATGGTGGTGGCAGTGGGCGGACGGCAGCGGACAGCAGTGGAGGGCAGCCAAAAAAACGCACAAAAAACGCCAACAAAAGGAGGGAAACGAACCCACTGATGACCCAACGTGAAAATAGGAAGAGGAGTGGAGGGGAGCGCCGGCGGCGGTCAGAATTTGCAGAGAGGAGGGGTGCGGCGGCGGGAACAGTTTTGTTATAAAAGAAAGAAAATGGAAAAGAAAGGGCTCTGCTGGAGAAGATATAGTTCTAATTTAGCGACGGATTTTCCATCGCTAAATTAGAACTAAATGAAACGATTCGTTTCATCTGTTGATTTAGCGACGGACTAAAGCATCTGTCGCAAATATTTAGCGACGGATGACAATATCCGTCGCTAAATCAACAAATGAAACGATTCGTTTCTAAATCAGCCAACATTAGCGACGGATGTTAAAATCCGTCGCTAATTTTGGCTGAAAATATTTTCCCTCCAAAGCCCGCCAAATTGGCGACGGATTAGTGACGGATAATCCGTCGCCAATTTGGCGGGATCATTCCCGCCTTACCTCTAAGCACAATAACGACCAATTGAAATTATGTCGCAAAATCCGTCGCAAAATTACTGTTTTAGCGACGGATTTAGAGTCCGTCACTAAAATCCGTCGCTAAAACAGTGTTTTTTAGTAGTGAATATTACCTCAAATCCAAACACCTCATCCAATATTTTCTGATGTAAAAGCACTAAACAATCCATCTCGAAGGTACTCTAACTTTAAGCTTCCCATGTCAAAAGTCTTTGAGGATCTTAAAAAGAGGAATCTCATTAAACTCTTAGACCTGAAACCTTTACCACCCAAAGTGTCACCAAGTTTCAATCCAAACTTGAAATGTTTGTACCACCAACAAATCGGACATGACACAAACACCTGTTACAAGCTTCGAGACGCCTTACAGGATCTCATCGATTCTGGCAAGATTCCTAACCCCGATGACCCAAACAGACCTTCAACTAGACACAATCCTTTGCCCAACCACCAAAATAACAATAATGGAAATCATCAGGCTGTGCCGGGCATTTATATGCTCTCAACTGATGTCACGAACGAGAAGACCATCTTAAGCTCCATTAGAGTCACACCATATAAACCCCTTCCGATGTCCGTAATTGGTCGGGATGAAGCATATGAGGCTTTTAAAAGGAGGTGGTGCTCTCCAAACAAGGACCAACATGGAAAGAAGCCATCTTTTCAAATTATGAAAGATGATCAAAATCTAGTTGTTAACATGGTTAGAGGAACACCTGATTCTGGATATCTTGTACCTTCTGATTTTTGGGAAACGTTAGAAAATGAGTGTGAAAATATATCACCATAATTTGAATGTTTGGAACAAATTGAAGATTTATGGACTGAAACTTTGAAACCAATCACTCGTAGTGGCCGCTTCTATAACGAAGAAAAAGGCAAAGAAAAAGAGCTTGCGGGAGATACAACAAAAGAGTATGAGGAAGATTCAGTGTTGAGACAACTAAGACACACTAAAGCAAATGCTACTGTATGGGATTTGTTGGTCGCGTCTAAGACTCAAAGAGATACAATGTTCGAAGCACTTGCAAGTATGAAGATAGATGTCAACTCTACTCTGCAAGACATGGTCCACTTAGTAAAAGAAAGCAAAGATGTAACCTTTTCTGATAAAGACCTTACATCTGAAGGTAGAAATCACACTCGAGCTTTGCACATTCAAGTGGAAACAAAAGGGAGAATCGTTCCTAGAGTCATGGTGGATGATAGTTCAGCATTAAATGTATGTCCATTGAAAGTACTGCCAAAGTTGGGAATGACCAAAGATGACTTACAGAAAACAGAGTTAATCATAAGGGGATATGATGAGTCTAGGAGACAAGTAGAAGGAACCTTCAAGACAGTCATTAAAGTAAGACCCATTGAATCTGTAGTGGAGTTTATGGTGGTGGATATACCAATCAGCTACGCATTATTGCTTGGGCGACCATGGTTTCATGCTCTAGGAGGGATTCCTTCCACCCTTCATCAGAAAATTAAATTTCCATTTAATGATGAAGTTATTACCATCTCGGCTGAGGAAGATACAGTATGCTCGAAAGTGGATTTAGGAGCAGAAATCCCTCCAATCACTGGTTTTAATTTGGTTGGTGGGATATATGAAGACTATATGGACCCACAAGTTGCCATGATGATGAAGAATATGAAATTCTTCCCTAGCCTTGGATTAGGCAAGAATCAGCAAGGCATTCCCACAATTCCTGATTTTTGAGGACAAAACATTAAGGATGAACTCGGTTATGACCAAAGAAATGCTCACAAAAGTGCGATGCAAACTGAGAAAGGCATATTCGTGAAAGAAGGAACTGGAAAAAATTATGCAAACATGATACCGCGAAAGGAGTGTCCCGGATGGGAAATCTTCAACGATGCGGTCAAGGATGTTTGCACCAAGAAAAAGTGGAATATTAACAAGATGTTAATTGGTCTAGACCATGCTCTCGAGATCCAAGATGAAGTTGGGACCATCTCCATGGAGGACTGCATTATGAATAAGTTCAAGCCTCTTGATTTAGAGGATGATGTTTTTCTTTCTGATGTAATGGATGACAATGATGTATTCCTTTTCAAGTTTAATGCAATAAACGCAAACTTCGTTTATTTGTTTGATGTTTTTCCTGATGGAAGCATTTGCGCATTAGATTATTTGCATAGCATATTTCATATCAATTCTATGGAACACATTTCATTTAATTTGGGTACAATTGAAAATCCTAGGGAAATACTCTTAGGTGGCAATTGCACTCCTAAATTTAGAGAGAGACATGAGAGAATTTTAAAAGAAAAAGAAATAGCTTTTGCATGGACTTATGAAGATATGACAGGAATAGATCGAGATATTGCTCAACATTACATTCCAACACATGACCATGTTAAACCAGTCAAATAAAAGCTTAGGCGTATGAAACCAGAATGGGCACAAAAAGTTAAAAATGAAGTAGAAAAACAAATAAAAGAAGGTTTTCTTGAAGTGATCGATTATCCAGAGTGGCTAGCCAATATTGTTCCGGTACCTAAAAAGAATGGAAAAGTTAGGATGTGTGTGGATTATAGGGACCTCAATAAAGCCTCTCCAAAGGATGATTTTCCATTGCCTCACATTGATGTTCTGGTTGACTCAGCTGCAGAAATATTGTGGTACGCTTGCTGTGATGGTTTTTCAGGTTACAATCAAATACTAACTGCCCAAATCCATAAAGCCAAGACATCATTCATTACTGAATGGGCAACATTTTGCTACAAAGTTATGCCGTTTGGATTAAAGAATGCAGGAGCCACTTACCAACGGGCTGTGACGACTCTATTTCATGATATGATGCATAAAGAAGTGGAGATTTATGTCGATGATATGGTAGTAAAAGCAAAGTCTGAAGAGGAATACTTTGAAGCCCTTGAAAAGTTTTTAGATAGGGTTATCAAATACAACCTTAGACTAAATCCCAAAAAGTGTATTTTTGGTGTGGGATCTTGTAAATTACTGGGATATGTGGTGAGCCAAAGAGGAATAAAGATTGATCCCGATAAAGAAAAAGCTATAAAAGAAATGCCGGCCCCAAAGACGGAAACTGAGGTTAGAGGATTTCTAGGAAGATTGCAATATATCAGCAGATTTATAGCCAAATTAACAACCGTGTGTGGTCCAATTTTCAAATTGCTAAGAAAGAATCAGCCAATGATATGGACAAAACAGTGTCAAGAAGCATTCTATAAGATCAAAGACTATTTGTCTAATCCTCTGATCCTAAAGCCTCCCAAATCACGAAAACCTTTGACATTGTATCTTTCTATAGAGGATCAAGCAATGGGAGCTATGCTAGCACAAGAAGACGTGGGATATGTGGAGCATGCCGTATACTATCTCAGTAAAAAACTAAGTGAAAATGAATAAAGATATACAATGATGGAGAAAATGTGTCTGGCAATGGTGTGGCTCACTAAAAAATTAAGACACTATTTTATGAATTACCAAATTGATGTGTTGTCAAAAATTGATCCCATGCGATATTTATACAGAACTCCATCCCTGATAGGAAAGCTTGGGAGGTGGTTACTTCTACTGTCGGAATTTGATATACAATACATACCCAAGAAGGTAATTAAGGGGAGAGCTGTGGCTGACTTCCTAGCACAAAATCCAGTAGATGATAGTGAAGTAATTAACTTTTCCTTCCCAGATGAAGACATTAGACTAATAGATATTGGAAAGTGGAAAATGTACTTCGATGGTGCTGCAAATAAAAGTGGAGCTGGTATTGGCGTCATTTTGGTTTCCCCAGAAGGTGAATGGATGCCATTATCCAAAAGGCTAGATTTTTGGGCCACCAACAACATGTCTGAATACGAAGCTTGTATTTTTGGATTGGAATCATTGATATCAATAGGAATCAAACATGCAGAAATTTTTGGAGATTCCAGTCTAGTAATAAAACAAGTGAGAAAGGAGTGGGAAATAAAAGAAGAAAAATTAAAACCCTATCTCCAATATACTGAAGTTCTCAAGACACATTTTGATGTAGCTGAATTCAAATATATCCCTAGGGAAGAAAACCAGATAGCTGATGCTTTAGCTGGATTAGCTTCATTATGGGACGATCTTGGAAGATTGTTTGTCGAGCCACTAGTAATGGTAAGGAGTAAGGTTCCATGCTTTCAAGGTGCACGAATATTAGACATCACGCAAGATGAAAAGCCTTGGTTTCATGATATTTTGAGGTTCATGCAAGATAAACATTATCCAGTAGATGCTACCACAAAGGATAGACATTTGATTCAAAAATTGGCTCAACAATTTTTCTTATTACATGGAAAACTATATAAACGTCATCATGACTTACACCTGTTGTGCATAGATGAAGAAAAAGCCAAACAACTTATGGAGGAAGTTCATTCGGGTGTTTGTGGACCTCATATGAACGGTAAGGAATTATCTCGTAAAATCATGCGATAAGGATATTTTTGGTTGGCGATGGAAGCCGATTGCATCCATTTCGTTTGAAGGTGCCATAACTGTCAAATTCATGGGGATCTAAGCCATATTCCGCCATCGAAATTGCATTGTCTTACTTCGCCATGGCCCTTCTCTGCTTGGGGAATCGATATTATTGGAAAAATTCACCCGACCGCATCAAATGGTCACGAATTCATCGTGGTTGCCATAGATTACTTTACAAGATGGGTGGAAGCTGAATCCTACAAGATATTGGGGCCAAAACAAATGGCTGAATTCATTGAAACTCACTTAATATGTAGATATGGGATTCCACACCATATTGTGAGCGACAATGGAGTACAATTCCAAGCAGAAGTGAAACAACTATTGCGTAAAAATGGGATCGAGCACCATAAGTCTTCACTGTATAGGCCTCAAGCTAATGGAGCAGTGGAAGCGGCGAATAAAAATGTTAAAAAGATTCTCGCTAAAATGGTGGAGACATACAGAGATTGGTCAAAGAAATTACCATACGCCTTACACGGGTACAGAAGAACAGCAAGCACGTCAACTGGTGCAACCCCATACTCCTTAGTATATGGAATGGACGCTGTCTTGCCTGTTGAGGTTGAATTACAATCACTTAGGGTGGTGTTGGAGGCTCAAGTCCCAGAATACGAATGGGCTAGAGCAAGATATGAACAATTGGCTGCATTGGACGAGAAAAGAACGCGAGCAAGTCAATAACCACATGTACCAAAGGCGAATTGCCAGAACTTTCAACAAGAAGGTCAAAATAAGCAAAATAAAAACAGGCGATTTGGTGTTGAAGCAATCGAGACCAATTCCATTTGACCCAAGAGGAAAATTTCGACCTAACTGGGAAGGTCCATACTTAGTCAAAAAGATCCTCTCAAAAGGAGCTGTCAAGCTATCATATGTGGAAGGCAATGAATTCACTGAACCAATCAACCTGGATAGGTTGAAGAAATACTATGTTTAAGTGAGAGTGTGCTTTATCCCGCTAGGCTGCTACATCCAACAGCAACTTAGGCAAAAGTTAGGAATTGAGAGAAAATATTTAGTTTGAAAACCCTTATGGGCAAACTAATAACAGGTTGTGCAAATTGCTAAAACATTGTACCCTTATTAAATGAAATAAACATATCAAATTGATATTTAAATATGAGTGCATTTAATTTAGTATTGTATTATGCATTAATCAGGGAAGACTTAGAACAAATAAGTCACCCACCCTATCCACAAAGTGGTCAAACTACGTGGACTTTGATCCTGCAAAAGCAGGTACGTAGGCACTCAAACCATTGAGTTCAAGTCTAATCACAAAACAAATATGTCCATTTCTTTCGCAACCTACCATAGAAAATAAATTTTGGAAGTCTATTGCCGAACTACGCTAACTTTGATCCTGCCACAGCAGGTACGTAGGCACTCAAATCATTGAGTTCAAGTCTAGTTAATTAAAAAAAATCATTTTCATACATTCATCTATCCTAACAAATTTACCTCACGAAATATCCACCCCCTCCAAATTTCTAATTTAAACTTACTTCATTCAAAATCTTGCCAAACCTGATTTTTTTTTCCTTTGTCATCCGTTACATCATAAATTTCATCATTGAGCATATTTTCCCTCATTAATAAAAAGAAAAAAATTAACAAAATAAACGCTCGTCGAGTTGAAAATCCGCAAAGGTCGACTCGAGCAAAAATTAGAGCAGCTCATTGAGTTGAAAACCCAAAGAGGGCGGCTCAAGCAAAAATTAGAGCAAATCCCGTTGAGTCGAAAACCTCTGTAGGCGGCTCAAGCAAAAAAAAGAGTGAACAAAAATAAAATGAAACAAAAGCTCATCGAGCCGAAAACCAGCAAAGGGCGGTTCGAGCAAAAATTAGAGCAGCTCGTCAAGTTGAAAACCCGCAAAGGGCGACTCGGGCAAAAATTAGAGCACACAAATTGACTAAGCTGAAAACCCGCAAAAGGGCGGCTTAGATAAAGATCAATACAAAAACTTTGCCCAAGACAATGAGGTGAAACAACATTGAAAGATCTATTATCGCGCAGTTTTACTTTAAAGAATTATATCATTTCTTATTTTGAGCTACCAATAAAGATTTCATGGCAAGTAAATGATATATGCGGCGTGAAGATAATCTGTCAAAAGTAAGAAAAAAAAACTGAATAAAAGATCATTTGAATCATCAACGACAACCTATTGGGGGCAATGTTCTTACACTCACACATATCCATGCATACATGTTGTCTCTAAAAAATTAGGGGCATTCATATACACGACATCTTTTGATTTACTTTTGGAACATTCCGAATCATACAAAATAATATGGAAAATCTGTATGTGGAAATATTATGACCTACTTAATGGTCTTATTCATCGGCTCATACAAAAGTCAATGGTACTCATAACTTACACAATGGTTATGAAATTGGATAGCCTACGTAACGGCTAAAAAATCTCTTTGACTAACATAATGATCATATTTGTTGACCTATGCAATGGTCTACGAAGCTTATAACTTACACAACGGTTATGAAATTGGATAGCTTACGTAACGGCTATGAAAATCTTTTTGACCAACACAACGGTCATATTCGTTGACCTACACAAGGGTCTATGAAGCTCGTAACTTACGCAACAGTTATGAATTGGATAGCCTACACAACGGCCATGATAATATTTTCGTCCTACACAATGGTCTTGTTCGTTGACCCACACAACGGTCCACATTATTCAAAACCTACGCAATAGTTACGAATTAGGTAGCAAACACAATGGCTATCTTAAATCTTCACTAACTTATAGCCTGTGCACCGGCTATTTACTAAATCATCACTAACTCTTTACTTTCCCTTAACATGCATGTAGCTGGCACATCAGCTATTTACGGACTCTTCACAACTGCATGGCTCGCACATCAACTATTAACTAATTTTTCACTTTCCCATAGCTAGCACATCAGTTATCACTAACATTTTTTTTTTGCTCGTGGCTGGCACATCAGCTATTTACTAACCTTTGAGTATCGCGTAGCCTGAATATTGGCTATTCGGTAGTTCAAATTTTGCTAACTTTACATCTTTAAAGGGTAAATGTTGCATAAACCTTTAGAAACCCATTTTAAATTCAGACTTATGTTCTTTACTTTTCTTAATTTTATAATTCCTATAAAAATCTATGCTAACATGCTTACTCGTTGCTTTGTCGTAATTTATGAATTAAACCGTTCAAAGAAAAAGAAAAAACTTTATCGCATAGTTCTTCATTGTTCATAAATTTCTCCAAAGCAGGGGGCAAACTGTAAGCGTTCGATTTTCAGGCTTGAATTATAAAATTAATATAACTATTTAACTTTTAGTCAATTAAATTTGAGTTTCAAAGACCGATTTAATTTCTTTACCAATTAGGATTTACTTTCACATTATTTATAAAATTTTATTTTTTTATTAATTTACATATTTATTGTCTTTTATTTTATTTTTTAAAAAAACTTATTTAATAAAATTTGAAATAAAAGGGTGAGCCAAAATGCATTGGTCATTTAATCAATTTCAGTTTCAAATTACAATTAATAATATAATAATGAATAAAAAAAATCTAAAATACAAAGAAATAAACTTTGGACCCAACAAGTCTTGGCCAATATCCATAATCACATCCTCTTCATGCCCCAACCCAATTTCAAGCCTGCTACAGTTTTACTCCAGCCCTGAAACACCCCTTTCCTGTATACACCAGCCAACACCTAATCCTCTCTCCCTTTAGCTCCTTAATCTGCAAGTAAATGAACCTCACTCAGCATCCAATCAGACGTTAATAACCGTTCCTATATATAAGGAGCACAGCCAATTGCAAAAAAGGACACCAAGAAAAATATGCTAAAAAGAGGGAGGAACACTGCAGAAATAGCAAGAAAAATACATAACAAAAAGAGAGCAGAAAGCTGCTGAAACACAGATAGGAAAAAACAGATTTAAAAATAGGCATAGTTATTCAGTAATAGTTGAAGTAGCAACTAGAAGAAAGAGGTTATCAAGACACAAAGGTGATAGGGCATCCATCACAGAATAGAATCGAAACCAACCACACCACACACTCACTTGGAATTTCCATTTCAACGCCAAAAACAGACATTAAAAAATAAGGAAAAGAGGTATATTGTTCTTCTAAAAATCAATGTCTCATCATTTTCTTTAATGCAATAACATTATGCTCTTATTTTCTTCTCTATGAATGGTTATTAGCATAAATTCATATCATTTTCATCGAATATTTGTTGTTGTGACTTCAAATGGGTGGATACCCATTTTCGTATAGTTATTCTAAATAAGCAAACTGGGTGGATACCCTATTAAAAATGAATTAGAGTTCAAAAGATATTAAAACTCAATATAATTGCATCACAACACAGTACAGAGTAAAGATAAAAAAAAGACATAACTACTTAGCTCATCCTCTCTGTACCTCCATCTTCCCAATTCTGCTTCTAGTGCCTCGAACCCGTCTTGTAGGTTTTAGTCGCTCGTCCATACGGTCTTGATCATATCTAATCGATATCACTGAGCCACGGCACAATCGCTGCCATCAAATTTGATCACCTCGATTTGATTGGATCGGTCCAAACTTGAAAGTTAAATTAATAAAAGAAATCAGGAATCAAAGATTAAGCATAGAAGAAATTAATAAATAAAAACAAAAGATTATAAATTTCTTATGCTTCGTTGTTCATGGCTCACCATCTTTTTCTTTTGATCTCTTTATTTGGCTAAAAGAAAATCCTGAACTTGAAATTGGAGAGAGATTAGTGATTTAAATAAGTGGTGGGTGCTAAGACAAAAAAAATAATAATAAGAACAGAGTGAAGGTATTGAATTGAGAAGGAGATGAAGGAGAAAGTGAATTTGAAAAATGGCTTAGTTGGGCTTATTAACACATTTGAGTTTGTTTTATAATTGTTGGCTTTATTATCATATACGGGTGTCTTGCTAATTAAATAAAAAAAATGATTTTCTTTTGCTTTAATAAATTGGCTTATATATTAGTTAATTAAGTGGACTCAGTAAGTAAAAATGCGTTCAGCACATAACACCATTAATGGCCAACCTCCTTTGCAAGATGATTGATTTTTATCTATCATTTCATTTGCTTTTTATTATTATTATTATTATTATTGTTATTATTATTATTATTATTATTATTATTAAAACGAAATCTAGGATTCCGAATTTCATTTTCCGTTTAATATAAATAAATAATTTTAACGGTATCTTGGATAAGATATCAAAATTAATAAACTTTTAAATTTTATTTTTTTTAAAAATGAATAAATAAAAACCAAACTGTTTAATCCATTTACAGTTCAAACGAATTACGTGGGTTTTGATTCCGACACACTGGATACGTAGGCATCTCGGAACACAAACTGAGACTCAAATCCATTTTTCTAAAAATTTATGTTTTACAGTTCAAACGAACTACGTGGGTTTTGATTCCGACACACTGGATACGTATGCGTCTCGGAACACAAACTGAGATTCAAACCCACTTTTCTAAAAATATTTCTATTTTTCTAAAATACAGTTCACACGAACTATGTGGATTTTGATCCTCGGTACGCTGGGTACGTAGGCATCTCGGCACACAAACCGAGACTCAAATCCAATTTTCAAACACTTGTCTTTTTTTATATAAAAATTCTCATTCGAACTACGTCGACTTTGATTCCGGCACACCGGATACGTAGGCATCTGGGGACCCAGATCCAAGTCTCTCCTTTTTAAACTTTATTTTATTTCAATAAAAATTATAATTTATTTCATCTCATTTATATAATATGGATTCGTATTATAATTGAGGGTAATTTTATTTCAGTGTTCAATATATTTTTGCATTACTTTATATATTGGTTCCATTCCGACTTTTTATATCTTTATTTTATCTCACTTATAATACGGATTCATATTATAATTTATTTTGATTTTGTCTGTATTTAATTTATTTTTAAATCTATTTTTATACAGATTTAAATTTAGATTTTTTTTATCATATTTTTTTTATCTGTCATTTATAATACGGATTCGTATTATAATTGACGTTAATTTTAGTTCCATGTTTAATATATTTTTGTGTTTATTTATATATGCTCAAATATAGTCCTTTTTTATTTAATTTTGTTTTAGCAGTAAAGTTATAATTTATTTTATTTTTGCAATTAGATTCGTAATACAATATGTGTACTTTTATTTATGGATTTAGTTTAATTTAGTTTATTTATTTATTTTTAACTTCACTAGTTACACACACTCACAAAATGGAACGGATGATCCATTCACCCTGTTTTAGGATAGACGAAAATGAGTACTGTCATCTTCGAGGGAAGCCCGGACCTCTGCGCGAAAGTTTTCACTCAAAACTAACTCCTGTTAAATTCGGATACGATTAGCAGTGAGGGTATATTGGTTTTGAGACCCCTTTGTCTTATAATTAGAAATCAAAAAGTTAACTCGTAAATATCAGTAAGCAAATGATGGATTGAATAAAATAGTATTTCCGAACCCGAATCTCTGAAGAAGTGAAGATGGTTATAATGCTTTAACCGTCTTTTCCTTCCCGGTTAACCCCGGGTGGCGACTCCATATTTATTTTTGACAATTTATTTGTATTATACGGAATTCGTCAAAATCGTGTGAGCCTGCATTAAAAATGAAAATGCGACCTTAAAAACGCATGCGGTTATCACAGTAACGAAACAAATCCAAGCGTTTCACCTTTTTAGCAATTTAAGCCGACCGTTTACAAATGTTATGAAACAAATCTAAACGTTTCACCTTTTTAGTGATTGCAGTCAAATGTTTAAAAACGTTATGTAACAAATGCAAATGTTTAACCTTTTTAGCGATTTAAGCCAACCATTTACAAACTTTACGAAACAAATCCAAATGTTTCCCCCTTTTTAGCGATTTAAGCCAAACTTTTACAAATGTTACGAAACAAATCCAAGCGTTCCACCTTTTTAGCAATTTAAGCCGAACGTTTACAAACGTTACGAAACAATCCAAACGTTTAAACTTTTTAAGGATTGAAGCCAAACGTTTAAACTTTTTAAGGATTGAAGCCAAACGTTTACAAACGTTACGAAACAAATCTAAACATTTCACCTTTTTAGCGATGTAAGCCAAATGTTTACAAACGTTACGAAACAAATCCAAACGTTTCACCTTTTTAGCGATTTATGCCAAACGTTTAAAAATATTACGAAACAAATCCAAGCGTTTTCACCTTTTTAGCAATTTTAGCCGAACCTTTACAAACGTTATGAAACAAATCTAAACGTATAACCTTTTAAGCGATTAAAACCAAACGTTAACAAACATTACGAAACAAATCCAAGAGTTTCAATCGTTTTAAATACAAGCGTATGGCTTCAATCGCTAAAAAGGGGAAATGTTTTGTTTTGTTTCATAACGTTTGTAAATGATTGGCTTAAATCACTAAAAATATAAAACGTTTGGATTTGTTTCGTATCGCTTTAAACGTTTGGTTTTGTTCCGTAACGTTTGTAAACGTTTGGTTTAAATCGCTAAAAATGTGAAACATTTGGATTTGTTTCATAATGTTGGTAAATGTTTGGTTTAAATCGCTAAAAAGGTGAAACGTTTTAAACGTTTGGCTTAAATCGCTAATAATGTAAGCCAAACATTTACAAACGTTACAAAACAAAACCAAACGTTTCACCTTTTAGCAATTTAAGCCAAACGTTTACAAACGTTACGAAACAAAACCAAACGTTTCACCTTTTTAGCAATTTAAGCCAAACGTTTATAAACGTTACGAAACAAATCCAAACGTTTTACCTTTTTAGCAATTTAAGCCAAATGTTTACAAAAGTTACAAAACAAATCCAAACGTTTCACCTTTTTAGCGATTTAAGCCAAACGTTTACAAACGTTACAAAACAAAACGAAACGTTTACAAACGTTACGAAACAAAACAAAACGTTTCACATTTTCAGCAATTTAAGCCAACGTTAACAAACGTGACGAAACAAAAACTAAACGTTTAAAATGTTACAAAAGATTACGAAATCAATCCAAACGTTTCACCTTTTTTCGCGATTTAAGACAAACGTTTACAAACGTTACGAAACAAAACCAAACGTTTAAAACGTTGCAAAATAAAACCAAACGTTTAAAACGTTACAAAACAAATCCAAACGTTTCACCTTTTTAGCAATTTAAGCCAAACGTTTACAAACGTTACGAAACAAATCCAAACGTTTCACCTTTTTAGCAATTTAAGCCAAATGTTTACAAACTTTACGAAACAAATACAAACGTTTAACCTTTTTTGCGAAAAAGCCAAAAGCTTATAAATGTTACGAAACGAATCCAAACGTTTCACTTTTTAAACGATTTATGCCAAACGTTTCGAAATAAATCCAAACGTTTCCCCATTTTAGCGACTTAAGCGAAACGTGTACAAACGTTACAAAACAAATCCAAGCATTTCACCTTATTAGAAATTTAAGCCAAACGTTCTCAAATGTTTTAAAACAAATCCAAACATTTCACAATTTTTAGCGATTTAAGCCAAACGTTTACAAACGTTTTGAAATAAAACAAAACGTTTCACCTTTTTATCGATTGAAGTGAAACGTTTACAAACATTACGAAACAAATTAAAACGTTTCACCTTTTTAGCAATTTAACCCAAACGTTTACAAACGATAAGAAACAAATCCAAACGTTTTACCTTTTTAACGATTTAAGCCAAACGTTTACAATCGTTATGAAAAAAATCCAAAGGTTTCACCTTTTTATCTATTGAAGTCAAACGTTTACAAACGTTATGAAACAAAACAAAATGTTTAAAACGGTACAAAACAAATCCAAACATTTCACTTTTTTAGCGATTTAACCCACGTTTACAAACATTACGAGACAAATCCAAACGTTTCATCTTTTTAGTGATTGAAGCCAAACGTTTACGAACGCTACGAAATTTAAGCCAAACGTTTACAAACGTTATGGAACAAAACCAAACGTTTTCCATTTTTAGCGATTTTAGCCAAACGTTTACAAATGTTACGAAACAAAATCAAATGTTTCACCTTTTTAGAGATTTAGCCGAATGTTTATAAACGTTACAAAACATATCCAAATGTTTCCCCATTTTAGCGATTTAAACTAAACGTTTAAAACGTTACGAAAGAAATCCAAGCGTTTCACCTTTTTAGCAATTTAAGCCAAACGTTTACAAACGTTACGAAACAAAACCAAACGTTTCACATTTTAGCGATTTAAGCCAAACCTTTTTTATTCGTAACGTTTGTAAACGTTTGGCTTAAATTGGTATAAAGGTGAAACGTTTGGATTTGTTTTGTAACGTTTGTAAACGTTTGCCTTAAATTGTTAAAAAGGTGAAACGTTTGGATTTGTTTCGTAACATTTGTAAACGTTTGGCTTAAATCGATAAAAATGTGAAATGTTTGGTTTTGTTCCGTAACGTTTGTAAACGTTTGGCTTAAATTGCTAAAAAGGTGAAACGCTTGGATTTCATTCGTAACGTTTGTAAATGTTTGGCTTTAAGTGCTAAAAAGGTGAAACGTTTGGATTTGTTTCGTAATGTTTGTAAACGTTGGCTTAAATCGCCAAAAATGTGATATGTTTGGTTTTGTTCCGTAACGTTTGTAAACGTTTGGCTTAAATTGCTAAAAATATGAAACACTTGGATATCTTTCGTAACGTTTGTAAAGGTTTGGCTTAAATTGCTAAAAAGGTGAAACGTGTGGATTTATTTCGTAACTTTAGTAAACGTTTGGCTTAAAACGCTAAAATGTGAAACTTTTGGTTTTGTTCCATAACGGTTTGTAAACGTTTTGCTTAAATTGCTAAAAAGGTGAAACGCTTGGATTTGTTTCAGAACGTTTGTAAACGTTTGGCTTAAATTGCTAAAAAGGTGAAACGTTTCCCCTTTTTAACGATTGAAGCCAAACATTTGTAAACGTTACGAAACAAATCCATGCGTTTCACCTTTTTAGCCATTTAAGTCAAACGTTTACAAACGTTACGAATCAAATCTATACGTTTTACCTTATTTGCGATTTAATCCAAACGTTTAAAACGTTACGTAACAAATCCAAACGTTTCACCTTTTTTGCAATTTAAACCAAACGTTTAAAACGTTACTAAACAAATCCAAATGTTTCACCTTTTTTAGCGATTTAAGCCAAACGTTTAAAAACGTTACGAAAGAAATCCAAATGTTTCCCCTTTCTATCGATTGAACCCAAACGTTTACAAACGTTATGAAACAAAACCAAACGTTTCACCTTTTTAGCAATTTAAGCCAAACGTTTACAAACGTTGCGGAACAAAACCAAATATATCACATTTTTAGCGATTTAAGCCAACGTTTACAAACGTTGCGAAACAAATCCAAACGTTTCACATTTTTAGAAATATATGCCAAACGTTTACAAACGTTTACAAAACAAATCCAAATGATTCCCATTTTTAGCGATTTAAGTGATACATTTACAAACGTTACGAAACAAATCCAAACGTTTCACCTTTTTAGCGATTGAAGTCAAACGTTTACAAACGTTACGAAACAAAACCAAACGTTTAAAATGTTACAAAACAAATCTAAATGTTTCACTTTTTTAGCGATTTTAGCCAAATGTTTATAAACGTTACGAAACAAATCCAAACGTTTGGCTTAAATCACAAAAATTTGAAACGTTTGGTTTTGTTCCGTAAAGTTTGTAAACGTCTGGCTTAAATTACTAAAAATGTGAAATACTTGGATTTCTTTCGTAACGTTTGTAAACGTTTGGCTTAAATTGCTAAAAAGGTGAAACGTTTGGGTTAGTTTCATAACGTTTGTAAACGTTGGCTTAAATCGCTAAAAATGTGATACGTTTGGTTCTGTTCTGTAACGTTTGGCTTAAATTGCTAAAAAGGTTAAACGCTTGGATTTCTTTCGTAACGTTACTAAACGTTTGGCTTAAATTTCTAAGAACGTGAAACGTTTGGATTTGTTTCGTAACGTTTGTAAACGTTTGGCTTAAATCGCTAAAAATTTGAATCGTTTGGTTTTGTTCCGTAACGTTTGTAAACGTTTGGCTTAAATTGCTAAAAAGGTGAAACGCTTGGATTTGTTTCAGAACGTTTGTAAACGTTTGGATTAAATTGCTAAAAAAGTGAAACGTTTCCCCTTTTTAATGATTTAAGCTAAACATTTGTAAACATTACGAAACAAATACAAGTATTTCACCTTTTTAGCCATTTAAGCCAAACGTTTGCAAACGTTACGAAACTGTCATGACCCAAAATCTCGAGTCGAGACCGGCGCTAGGGAATGGGAGTGGTTGCTCCGAAACCCGTAGCAAGCCTGAAAAACACTATAAATTTTTCGCTTTTAAAAAGAAACGTATGTCACATTTATTAAATAACTGATGGGACAAAACATCAGAGTTTAAATGCGCTTTAAAACATTTGAATACAATAAGACTATACTAGTCTACTGCGGATAACTACTACTGTAGCGCTAGTGAATAAAATACCACAATTTAAACAAGGAGACTTCGAGAAGCAAACAAAGTGAAGTCTCGTCCAAAAAGACAGGTAACGAACCTGAAAAATAATTCCACAACGTGGGTCAGATATACTGGTGAGTTCATGCCGTTACAAATAAATATTACATAAAGTGAAAACCTTTTTATATTTAAAATAACTTTATGTATTTTCGAAATCCTTTGAAAACATTTTAAAAACAGTTGAAGCTTGAACTCGCACATAACATGTTTCGACAAGACTTCAATATCATTGAAATTCAACCATACGCGTTGACCTTTAAATTAAACCACATTTCTTAAATTCGTCCATCTACATTGATGGCAAAACTAATCAACATATCATTCATGCATAATCTTATGAGACCGATAGCACAGCCAACCGATCAACCATATCCACAACATACATAAATTTTAAAGGACCGATAGCACAGCCAACCGATCAACCTTATTCACAAAACACATAAATATATGGGACCGATAGCACAGCCAACCGATCAACCATATTCACCTGACATCGATAGCGAAGCCAACCGATGTAACACACACACACACACAACCTGACATTGATAGCGAAGCCAACCGATGTAACACACACACAACCTGACATCGATAGCGAAGCCAACCGATGTAACACACACACACAACCTGACATCGATAGCGAAGCCAACCGATGTAACACACACACACAACCTGACATCGATAGCGAAGCCAACCGATGTAACACACACACACAATCCTGACATCGATAGCGAAGCCAACCGATGTAACACACACAATCCTGACATCGATAGCGAAGCCAACCGATGTAACACACACACAATCCTGACATCGATAGCGAAGCCAACCGATGTAACACACACACACAATCCTGACATCGATAGCGAAGATAACCGATGTAACACACACACACAATCCTGACATCGATAGCGAAGCCAACCGATGTAACACACACACAATCCTGACATCGATAGCGAAGCCAACCGATGTAACACACACACAATCCT
The DNA here is from genome assembly GCF_937616625.2 of Mercurialis annua. Taxonomy (NCBI): domain Eukaryota; kingdom Viridiplantae; phylum Streptophyta; class Magnoliopsida; order Malpighiales; family Euphorbiaceae; genus Mercurialis; species Mercurialis annua. The sequence continues at coordinate 42,460,974 of NC_065572.1, forward strand.
GACATCGATAGCGAAGCCAATCGATGTAACACACACACAATCCTGACATCGATAGCGAAGCCAACCGATGTAACACACACACACATAAACTGACATCGATAGCGAAGCCAACCGATGTAACACACATTCAAGCATAAGCAAATGCATAATAATTCTCAAAACTATTTGTGTACCTTTGTATATTAAAATAATATATACATATAGTATATACATAAAACATACATCCATACAAGGTATGTAAACATATAACACCGCAACACATATATCACACAGTATAGTAAAATAGGAGACTTTACGAATACCGAAATGTAAAAAACATGTACTCACAGAAACCGTTTAACTACGGTATTACTCTGTCAATGCTCCTTTAAACAACTCCGTTAATTCCCTTGGTCCTCCAACCCGATAGCTCGACAACTTGTCGAATCTAGTTAGGATCAAAATATTAATTCTCTTAATTAATAAAATCCTACTCTGAAATTAACTCTATACCATCTTAATTTAATTTAATTATTTAATTCTAACCTCCAAATACTTTCTTATTTAATAAGTTCATAACTTATTTTATTCATGTAATTTTCTTTACTTATCTCTTTTTACACATAAAACCATTTTTCAGAAATATTCATTTAAATATTTCATTTTTCATAAATATACTTTATTGTATAAAATATATTTCCTTATATCAAATAATACTTTCCACTTCAAGATTATTTATTTAAATATATTAAAACAGCCCCATATTGGTCTAAATTCCACTTTCGGTCAAAATACCAAAATACCTTCAAACTTTTCAAAATTGACCATTTAGGTCCTTTTGTAAATATCTCGATTTTAAAATCGACAAAATTACTTAAAATACCCAAAATAATTTTACCTCAGATTATTAACAAATATAATCTGGAAACTTTGGCTAACATACCATGTAGCCTTTCAAATTTGGAAAAATACAATTTAACCCCAAAACTCTAGTTTTCGGCAAAAATATTCAAATCTTTCCAAAAATCATCAAAGTTCTTTAAAATTATCAAAATCATTTCACATTAGATTATATAAATCAATAATCTGGAAATATGGTTAAATTACAGGTTGGTCCTTTATTTTTACAAAAATTATATTTTAACCCCTAAACTTTAAATTTTGACAATCAAGTCCAAACCCAACCAAATTCAATAAATCATCAACTCTCAAACTCAGAATTCCATTTATGTTTTGATCACTCCGGTCACCAAATTCCGGTCACCGGATTCCGGTCAAGCTCCGATGAGCTTTAAAAACCGTTAAAACGTTCAAAAATCATTTTTACACAATTTTAATCACCCAAAAATCTACCAATACATATTTATTTTAATTATCATATTAAAACAGCAGCCCCAAAATTAAAATAAATTATTTTTCATAATTTTAATAATTTTAACAATTTAAAACCGTATAAACAATTAATGATCAAAACCGATTATTAATCCGTTAAAACACCTCAACTCAATCAATCAAATTCCATAAATAATCAACATATATATTTTCATACATTTTTCATGAATAATTTCTGCCCAAAAATTAAAATGACGAAAATACCCTTTTTAAACAATTTTTACCGAATAAACAATTATTAAAAATTAAATCCGATTAACAAACCATTAAAAATTCATCATTAAACATTTATTCACCATCAACCCAACATCTAACTCAAACATAAACCAATTTATTTCCATAAATTTAAAATCCATTTATTTACCCTTTTTAAGTGATTTTTAAGCCTTTAAAACTATTAAAAATCGAACTCCAAACCATTAAATTAATACCCGAAATGTTTAACATTTTTAATCCACAAAAATCACAATTTAAAGAATATTTTAACCTCACTATTTAGATCAGCCCAGAAAATGAAAATAATTAATTTAATTTCACGGAAAAATTATTTTAAAACCGAAACCCATCAAACTAGCAATTAAAACCAACTAATCAACCATCAAACAACAATTTTTAATCATCCTAAGCATGTATCTAGAACTCAACTAACATCAGCAAATAAAAGTTAAGATTTGAGCTTTAAATTATACCTCAAACGAACATGCAAAGATTGATTAATGATCTACGTAAATTCCCCGTCAATTTTTGTTAAGAAAATTTTGAGAGAAAATGGAAGTATAAAGCTTGGTGTTTTGATCTATGGAGAATTTGCCACCCACACAAAATGAAGAAGATGATTAAGAAACTTGGGCATCAAGTTTGTCTAGAGAAATATCTAGATATTAGTTTCATGTTTGGTTTATTTACAAGTTTGCCATTATGGCATTCTTGTAAATAAATCGAACTCTAGGGGCAAAATACATTCAAGTTTCTCAAATATTCAAAAACATTAAATCATAACATATAGGCTGAATTAAAATATTTTTGGGCCTTTAAAACAATTAAAATAATTATTTTGACGATTTTTATCGTAAAATCGCAACATTCACATTTAACACATAAAATTGCCAAAAGTTAAACTTAAGGCAAAACACACACCAAATCACATTTTCACACTTATAAATTCATCTCGTGAATTTAATAACTATTTTCGAGGTCCTACTTAATAAAAATTGGACACGCGCGAAAATAAATACTAACAAATAATACGGGGTATTACAGAAACAAATCCAAACGTTTTACCTTATTTGCAATTTAATCCAAACGTTTAAAACGTTACGTAACAAATCCAAACGTTTCACCTTTTTACCGATTTAAACCAAACGTTTAAAACGTTACGAAACAAATCCAAATGTTTCACCTTTATTAGCGATTTAAGGCAAACTTTACAAATGTTACGAAATATATCCAAACGTTTCACCTTTCTATCGATTGAAGCCGAACGTTTACAAACGTTATGAAACAAAACCAAACGTTACACCTTTTTAGCAATTTAAACCAAACGTTGCGAATCAAATCCAAACGTTTCACCTTTTTAGAAATTTATGCCAAATGTTTACAAACTTTACGAAACAAATCCAAATGTTTCCCATTTTTAGCGATTTAAGCCATACATTTACAAACGTTACGAAACAAATCCAAACGTTTCACCTTTTTAGCGATTGAAGTCAAACTTTTACAAACATTACGAAACAAATCCAAGCGTTTCACCTTTTTAGAAATTTAAGCCAAACGTTTACAAACCATACGAAACAAATCCAAACGTTAAACCTTTTTAGTGATTTAAGCCAAACGTTTACGAACGTTACGAAACTAAACCAAACGTTTATAAACGTTACGAAACAAATCCAAACGTTTCACCTTTTTAGCGATTTAAGCCAAACGTTTACAAACGTTGCTAAACAAAACCAATCGTTTCACCTTTATAGCAATTTAAGCCAAACGTTTATAAACGCTACAAAATAAATCCAAATGTTTCCCCATTTTAGCGATTTATGCCAAATGTTTAAAACGTTACGAAACAAATCCAAGCGTTTCCCCTTTTTAGAAATTTAAGCCAAACGTTTACAAACATTACTAAACAAAACCAAACGTTTCACCTTTTTAGCGATTTAAGCCAAACGTTTATAAACCTAAGAAACGATTCCAAACGTTTTCCCTTTTTAGCGATTTAAGCTAAACGTTTACAAAAGTTACGAAACAAATCAAAGCGTTTCACCTTTTTAGCGATTTAAGCCAAACATTTACAAATTTTACGAAATAAGTCCAAACGTTTCACCTTTTTAGCAATTTAAGCCAAACATTATCAAACGTAATGAAGCAAATCCAAACGTTTTCCCTTTTTAGCGATTTCACCAAAACTTTTACAAACGTTAGGAAACGAATCCAAACGTTTTCCCTTAGCGATTTAAGCCAAACGTTTACAAACGTCAAGAAACAAATCCAAACGTTTCCCCATTTTTGCGATTTAAGCCAAACGTGCAAAAACGTTATGAAACAAATCCAAGCGTTTCACCTTTTTAGCAATTTAAGCCAAACGTTTACATACGTTATGAAACAAATCCAAACGTTTCACCTTTTTAGCGGTTTAAGGCAAACATTTACAAATGTTACAGAACAAAATCAAATGTTTCACATTTTAGCGATTTTAGCCAAACGTTTATAAACGATACGAAACAAATCCAAACGTTTCCCTATTTTAGCGATATAAGCCAAACGTTTACAAACGTTACTAAACAAATTCAAGCGTTTCCCCATTTTAGCGATTTAAGCAAAATATTTACAAACGTTACGAAACAAATCCAAATGTTTTCCCATTTTAGCAATTTAAGCCAAACGTCTACAAACGTTAGAAACAAACCCAAATGTTTCACCTTTTTTGCTATTTATGCCAAACGTTTACAAACGTTACGAAACAAATCCAAACATTTCCCCTTTTTAGCGATTTAAGCAAAACATTTACAAACGTTACAAATCAAATCCAAATGTTTCACATTTTTAGCGATTTAATCCAAACGTTTACAAACCTTACGAAACAAATCCAAACGTTTCCCCTTTTAAAAGATTGAAGCCAAATAAACAAACATTACGAAACAAATCCAAACGTTTCACCTTTTTAGCAATTTAATCAACCTTTTTAGCAATTTAAGCCAAACGTTTACAAATATTACGAAACAAATTCAAGCGTTTCACCTTTTTAACAATTTAAGCCAAATGTTTACAAACGTTACGGAACAAAACCAAACGTTTCCCATTTTTAGCGATTTAAGCCAAACGTTTACAAACATTACGAAACAAATCCAAATATTTCGCCTTTTTAGCAATTTAAACCACCTTTTTACCGAATTAAGCCAAATGTTTACAAATTTACGAAACAAAACCAAACGTTTCACCTTTTTAGAAATAATCAATCGGACAAACCGACAATCTCAAAATGCAATAATCAAAGTACTATATAATCTAGTTCTACCGCGGTCTAAGAATTCGAAAACAGTGACTAATTTAAATAACCTAAAACCTCCGAGGAATCAAAAGGATCGGAGTGGACCAGCTTTCAAATCAGAAACTTGTAAAATTTAGGAAAACAGCGGGTCAGATATACTGAGATGAGTTTGCAATAATATTTATATTAATTAAGTTTATAACCCTTAAATCAAAACCTTTTATTCTAATATAATATGATTATGGAATAACAGTATTGAAATGATCCCAGCGTAAGTATGATATAGCATACTAATAAACCCAGAGTGGACGGGAACAAACCCTCGTCATATACCAGCGTAAGCAAGACATTAGTTTGCCGATCCAAGAGTACCTACCGGTGCACACAGTCCCTATACTAGCCTATCGAGCAGCTTGTTTCAATCCAGATCCATAATCGCTTAAAACAGTTCAAAAACATTTATAATACTAAAATAAGATGCAGTACTTAATAAAGCGGTAAATAGCACTACAAACTCACTGCTTGCTTATCCACGTGAAACTTTGACAAGCAGCTAACCCTGGTTCGACACCTGAGCGCGAATAGTCGAAGAGTCTAAACATAAGTAATAAGTTAAAATCACTCCAACCCCTAACTCTAAGAATACTAGACATCACGTAGGACTAGAACAAATAATAAGACAGATAAAAGTTACACCGAGAAACATAATTCTCAAATAAATTATAATGCCGTAAAACAATTCAAGTCTATTGAATTCACACTTTAAAATCAAATCCGAAAATATTAATAAAATAATATATAAATGATAACTTAAAATAAATTGGGTTAGCCGAATTTCTAAAACTACCAAGCTAAACCCAAATGTCGGGCGACACAAGTCTAACCCGACCCAACCAATATGCAAGAATTATAAACCACATTGGCACGCTAAGCCTAATTCTATAAAATAATTTAATAAATAATTAAAAGCTAAATTAAAAATTTAGTAACGTTGGCACGCTAAGCTTAATTCTCTAAAATAGTAATTAAATAATAATGTCCAATTCCCATTGAATATAATCCAAATAAATAATTTAAATCGCCGAAGTAATAGTCGAAAATAAATCCGTAACTTAAAATTTAAAATCAATTATAAAACAGTTAATAAATAAGTTAAGGAATCAATATGTTTTAAGCAAAATAAATCAGTGACCTAAAAGAACCTTTAACCAATAAGAAATCAAAACATCCAATAAGCCAATGACACATCTTCATCTTCAACAACAATGAACCCAATTATGCATTTATGCAGAACTACAAAAAATAATCTCCGGTTTAACCAAACATCAATTCATTTACAAATAACACTATGAATAAATAACAACAAATCAAGAACACCGTACATTATAATCATTTTTTTTTACACAAAATCATCTCAGAAAACCAACCCAACAATCGGCAGAAACCATTCAAAAATAAAAGAAAATTATAGGCATCAAACGAAGAAACGGCAGCGACGATAGCGAAGCGATTCATGTACCGATTAGCGAAAAAATGAAAGCAAAGTTGTAGAGGAATGAGTCTACTTCTACGGGAACGAGACGGTTCTGAATTCGATTTAAAAACGGCTGCAAACGGATCTAAAAACGAATGTATCGTTTTGGAATTCAAAACAGAATATAATTCAAAAACGGTAAAACGTCAGCGGCTAATACGGAGAGGATAACTTACCAGATCCGAATCTGAAACTTTGGAAATGTAGGGGATCGAGTCTACAATGACTGAGACAAAACGGTTCTGAATTTCATTCTGAAACGATTGAGAACGGATCAAAATACGGAGGTGTCGATAATGAATAAAACTGAAAACATTACGAACAAAACTTTCCGATCAACGCCAACTTTGGTTGATGATTTGCTTAGGAATTTCCAGAAGTTATGGAGTAGGGAAGACGGCTAGAATTTAAAGAATGTGTAGAGAAGCGTTTTAGGGTTTCGAAAACGATAATAATATATAAGAACTAGGGTAGAATTAGGTTAGAGGAGAAATAGCGTGCCACTACACGTCTGATACGCAGCTCACCTGCTGGTCTTGAACGAGATCAGCTGTAAATTCATGAGGTCTCATTAGAGACCAACAGGTCTCCAACGAGACCAACACTTTAACAGAACATGTCTCGTTAGAGACCAGCAGGTGAGCTACGTTTCACCTTTTTAGCAATTTAAGCCAAACGTTTACAAACATTACGAAACAAATCCAAGCGTTTCACCTATTTAGCAATTTAAGTCAAATGTTTACAAACGTTACAACAAAAATCCAAACGTTTCACCATTTTAGCAATTTAAGCCAAAAGTTTACAAACGTTGTGAAACAAATCCAAACGTTTCACCTTCTTAGCGATTTAAGCCAAACGTTACAAGCGTTACTAAACAATTCCAATTGTTTCGAAACAAAACCAAACGTGTCACTTTTTTAGCGATTTAAGCCAAAGTTTACAAACGTTACAAAACAAATCCAAACGTTTCACCTTTTTTGCGATTTAAGCCAAACGTTTATAAAGGTTATGAAACAAAACCAAATATTTAAATTTTACTAAACAAATCCAAACTTTTTACCACTTTAGTGATTTAAGCAAAATGTTTACAAATGTAACAAAACTCAATTCAACGTTTCACCTTTTTAGCGATTTAAGCCAAACATTTACAAACGTTATGAAACAAATCCAAATGTTTCCCCATTTTAGTGATTTAAGCCAACCGTTTAAAACGTTACGAAACGAATCAAAACGTTTCACCATTTTAGCGATTTAAGTCAATTATTTACAAACGATACGAAACAAATCCAAACGTAACCTTTTTAGCAATTTAAGCCAAACGTTTACAAACGTTACGAAAAAAATCCAAACGTTTCTCTTTTTTAACAATTTAATCCAAACATATATAAACGTTACGAAACAAAACCGAACATTTCACCTTTTTAGCAATTTAAGACAAACGTTTACAAACGTTACGAAACAAAGCCACGCGTTTACAAACGTTCCGAAACATTTTCAAGCGTTTCCTGTTTTTAGCGATTAAGTTAAACGTTTATTAACGTTATGAAAAAAAACCGAACGTTACAAAACAAATCCAAACGCTTAACATTTTTAGCGATTTAAGCCAACTGTTTATAAACATTACGAAACAAAACCAAATGTTTCACCTTTTTAGAGATTTAAGCAAAACGTTTAAAAATGTTACGAAACAAAACTAAACATTTCACCTTATTAGAAAATTAAGCTAAACATTTACAAACGTTACGAAACAAAACCAAACATTTCCCCTTTTTAGCTATATAAGCCAAATGTTTACAAACGTTACGAAACAAATTCAAACGTTTCACCTTTTTAGCTATTTAAGCCAAACGTTTACAAACATTACGAAACAAATCCAAACGTTTCAACTTTTTAGCGATTTAAGCCAAACGCTTACAAACTGTACGAAACAAATCCAAACGTTTCACCTTTTTAGCAATTTGTGCCAAACGTTTACAAACATTACGAAACAAATCCAAACGTTTCACCTTTTTAGCAAATTAAGCCAAAAGTTTACAAATGTTGCGAAACAAATCCAAACTTTTCACCTTGTTAGCTATTTAAGCCAAACGTTTACAAGCGTTACTAAACAATTCCAAACGTTTCGAAACAAAACCAAACGTTTCACCTTTTTAGCGATTTAAGCCAAAGTTTACAAACGTTACAAATCAAATCTAAACATTTCACCTTTTTAGCGATTTAAGCGAAACGTTTACAAAAGTTACGAAATAAATCCAAACCTTTTAAAATTTTAGCGATTTAAACCAAACGTTTACAAAGATTATGAAACAAATCCAAACGTGTCACCTTTTTAGCTATTTCAGCCGAACGTTTACAAACGTTATAAAACAAATCCAAACGTTTCACCTTTTTAGTGATTGAAGCCAAACGTTTACAAACGGTACGAAATAAATCCAAGCGTTTCAAATGTTTTAAATTCAAGCGTTTCGCTTCAATCGCTAAAAAGGTGAAACAATTGGTTTTGTTTCGTAATGTCTGTAAACGTTTGGCTTAAATCGTTAAAAATGTGAAACATTTGGATTTGTTTCGTAACGTTTGTAAAAGTTAGGCTTAAATCTCTAAAAAGGTAAAACGTTTAAATGTTTGGCTTAAATCACTAAAAATGTAAGCCAAACGTTTACAAACGTTACGAAACAAAACCAAACGTTTCACCTTTTTAGCAATTTAAGCCAAACGTTTACAAACGTTACGAAACAAAACCAAACGTTTCACCTTTTTACCAATTTAAGTCAAACATTTATAAACGTTGCGAAACAAATCCACATGTTTCACCTTTTTAGCGATTTAAGCCAAACGTTTAAAACGTTACAAAACAAATTCAAACGTTTCGCCTTTTCAGCAATTTTAGCCAAACGTTTAAAAACGTTACGAAACAAATTCAAACGTTTCACCTTTTTAGCAATTTAAGCAAAACACAAACGTTACGAAACAAATCCAAGCGTTTTATCTTTTTAGAAATTTAAGCCAAACGTTAACAAATATTATGAAATAAAACCTAATGTTTAAAACGTTACAACAACAAATACAAACGTTGCGAAACAAATCCACATGTTTTACCATTTTAGAAATTTAAGGCAAATGTTTGCAAACGTTACGAAACAAATCCAAACGTTTCACCTTTTTATCGATTGAAGCTAAAAGTTTACAAACATTATGAAACAAAACCAAATGTTTCACCTTTTTAGCAATTTAAGCCAAACGTTTGCAAACATTACGAAACAAATCAAAACGTTTCACCTTTTTAGCAGTTTAAGCCAAACGTTTGCAAACGTTACGAAACAAATCAAAACGTTTCACCCTTTTTAGCAGTTTAAGCCAAACGTTTACAAACGTTACACAACAAATCCAAATATTTCACCTTTTTAGCGATTTAAGCCAAACGTTACTAAACAAATCCAAACGTTTCACCTTTTTAGCGATTGAAGTGAAACTTTAACAAAAGTTACGAAATAAAACCAAACGCTTAAAACGTTATGAAACAAATCTAAACGTTTAACGTTTTTAGCAATTTAAGCCAAACGTTTACAAACGTTAAGAAACAAATCCAAGCGTTTCACCTTTTTAGCAATTTAAGCCAAACGTTTACACACGTTATGAAATAAATCCAAACGTTTCAAATTTTTATAGATTTAAGCCAAACGTTTACAAACGTCAAGAAACAAAAACAAACGTTTCCCTTTTTTAGCAATTTAAGCCAAACATTTACAAACGTTACGAAACAAATCCAAACGTTTCACCTCTTTAGCTATTTAAGTCAAACGTTTACAAACGTTACGAAACAAATTCAAACGTTTCACCTTTTTAGCGATTTAAGCCAAACATTTACAAAGGTTACAAAACAAATCCAAATATTTCACCTTTTTAGCAATTTAAGCCAAACGTTTACAAAAGTTACGAAACAAATCCAAGCGTTTCACCTTTTTAGCAATATAAGCCAAACGTTTACAAACTATTCAAATCAAATCTAAGCGTTTCACCATTATAAGAATTTAAGCCAAACGTTTACAAACCTTACGAAACAAATCCAAGCGTTTCACCTTTTTAGCAATTTAAGCCAAACCATTACAAACGTTAGGAGACAAATCCAAACGTTTCCCCTTTATATCAATTTAAGCGAAACGTTTACAAACGTTACGAAATAAAACCAAACGTTTAAAAAATTACGAAACAGATCCAAACGTTTCACATTTTTGGCGATTTAAGCCAAACCTTTACAAACGTTACAAAACAAAACCAAACGTTTAAAACGTTACGAAACAAATTCAAACGTTTCACATTTTTAGCGATTTAAGCCAAACCTTTTCAAACGTTATGAAAATAATCCAAATGTTTCCCCATTTTAGCAATTTAAGCCAAACGTTAATAAACGTTACGAAACAAAACCAAAGGTTTACAAACGTTACGAAACAAATCCAAACGTTCACAAACATTACGAAACAAATCAGAACGTTTCTTCATTTTAGCGATTTAAGCCAAATGTTTACAAACGTTACGAAACAAATCCAAATGTTTCACCTTTTTAGCCATTTAAGCCAAACGTTTAAGAACATTTACAAACGTTGTGAAACAAATTCAAACGTTTACAAACATTACGGAATAAAAAAAAACTTTTCACATTTTTAGCAATTTCAGCATAACGTTTATAAACGTTACGAAACAAATCCAAACGTTTCACCCTTTTAGCGATTGAAGCCAAAAGTTTATAAACGTTAAGAAACAAATCAAAACGTTTCCCCATTTTAGCGATTTAAGCCAAACGTTGATAAACGTTACGAAACAAAACCAAACGTTTACGAACGTTACGAAAGAAATCCAAATGCTTACAAACGTTACGAAACAAATCCAAATGTTTCCCCGTTTAAGAGATTTAAGCCAAACGTCTACAACGTTACGAAACAAATCCAAACGTTTCAACTTTTTAGCGGTTTATGCCAAACGTTTACAAACATGATGAAACAAATCCAAAAGTTTCACCATTTTCGCGATTTAAGCCAAACGTTTACAAACACTACGAAACAAATCCAAACGTTTCCACTTTTTTGCGATTGAAGCCAAACGTTTACAAATATAATGAAACAAATCCAACTGTTTCACCTTATTAACGTTTTAAGCCAAACGTTTACAAACATTACGAAACAAATCCAAACGTTTCACCTTTTTAGCAATATAAGCCATACTTTACAAACGTTACGAAACAAATTCAAACATTTCACCGTTTTAGCGATTTAAGTCAAATGTTTACAGACGTTGCCAAACAAATCCAAACGTTTTCCCATTTTGCCGATTTAAGCCAAACGTTTACAAACGTGACGAAACAAATCCAAACGTTTCGACTTGTTTGGCGATTTAAGCCAAAATTTTACAAAAAACGATACGAGACAAACCAAACTTTTAAAACGATACGAAACAAAATCAAACGTTTCACATTTTTAGCAATTTAAGCCAAACGTTGACAAACGATACGAAACAAAGCCAAACGTTTACAAAAGTAACGAAACAAATCCAAGCGTTTCACCTGTTTAGAAATTTAAGCCAAACGTTTACAAACGTTACGAAACAAATCCAACCGTTTCACCTTTTTAGCAATGTAAGCCAAACGTTTATAAACATTACGAAACAAATCCAAAGGCTTCAACTTTTAAGCGATTTAAGCCAACGTTTACAAACGTTAAGAAACAAATCCAAACGTTTAACCTTTTAAGCGATTTAAGCCAAACGTTTATAAACATTACGAAACAAATCCAAACATTTTAACCTTTTTAGCTATTTAAGCCAAACGTTTACAAACGTTGCGAAACAAATCCAAACGTTTACAAACATTACGAAAAAAAATCAAACTTTTCACATTTTTAGCAATTTAAGCCAAACGTTTATAAACGTTACGAAACAAATCCAAACGTTTCACCTATTTAGCGATTGAAGCCATGTTTACAAACGTTAAAAAACAAATCCAAACCTTTCCCCATTTTAGCGATTAAGCCAAACGTTTAGAAACATCACGAAACAAAACCAAACGTTTACAAACCTTACGAAACAAATCAAAATGTTTACAAATGTTACGAAACAAATCCAAACGTTTTCCCATTTAAGCGATTTAAGCCAAACGTTTACAAACGTTACGAAACAAATCCAAATGTTTCACCTTTTTAGCGATTTAAGGCAAACGTTTACAAATGTTACAAAACAAATCCAAACGTTTTCCCATTTCGGCGATTGAAGCCAAACGTTTACAAACGTTACGAAACAAATCCAAGCGTTTCACCTTTTTAGCGATTTAAGCCAAAATTTTACAAACGATACGAAACCAAACATTTAAAACGTTACGAAACAAATCCAAACGTTTCATATTTTTAGCAATTTAACTCAAACGTTTGCAAATGATACGAAACAAAGCCAAATGTTTACAAATGTAACGAAACAAATCCAAGTGTTTCACCTTTTTAGCCATTTAAGCCTAACGCTTACAAATGTTACGAAACAAGTCCAAGTGTTTCACCTTTTTAGCAGTTTAAGCCAAACGTTTACAAACATTACGAAACAAATCCAAGCGTTTCACCTTTTTAGTGATTTAAGCCAAACGTTTACAAATATTACGAAACAAATCCAAACGTTTCACCTTTTTAGCAATTTAAGCTAAACGTTTACAAACGTTATAAAACAAATCCAAACGTTTCACCTTTTTAGCTATTTAAGCCAAACATATAGAAACGTTGCGAAACAAATCCAAACGTTTACAAACATTACGGAACAAAAACAAACTTTTCACATTTTTAGCAAATTAAGCCAAACGTTTATAAACGTTACAAAACAAATCCAAACGTTTCACCTATTTAGCGATTGAAGCCAAAAGTTAAGAAACAAATCCAAACCTTTCCCCATTTTAGTAATTTAAGCCAAACATTTAAAAATGTTACGTAACAAAACCAAACGTTTACAAACCTTACGAAACAAATCCAAATGTCTACAAATGTTAGGAAACAAATCCAAACGTTTCCCCGTTTAAGCGATTTAAGCCAAGCGTTTATAAACGGTACAAAACAAATCCAAACGTTTTACCTTTTTAGCGATTTCAGCCAAACGTTTACAAACGCTAAGAAATAAATCCAAACGATTCCCCATTTTAGCGTTTTAAGCCAAACACTTACAAACGTTACGAAACAAATCCAAACGTTTCCCCTTTTTTGCGATTGAAGCCAAACATTTATTAACATTACGAAACAAATCCAAATGTTTCACCTCTTTAGCGATTTAAGCCAAACATTTACAAACGTTACGAAACAAATCCAAGCGTTTCACCTTTTTTGCAATATAAGCCAAACATTTACAAACGTTACGAACAAATCCAAACGTTTAACCTTTTTAGCGATTTAAGTCAAACGTTTACAAATGTTACGAAACAAATCCAAATGTTTACCCATTTTAGTGATTTAAGCGAAACATTTAAAAGTTTACGAAATATATCCGAATGTTTCAACTTTTTAGTGATTTAAGCCAAACGTTTAAAAACGTTAAAAAACAAATCCAAACGTTAAACCTTTTTAGCGATTTAAGCTAAACGTTTACAAACGTTACGAAGCAAATCCAAACGTTTTCCCATTTTAGCGATTTAAGCCAAATGTTTTGAAATTAAACCAAACGTTTCACCTCTTAGCGATTTAAGTCAAACGTTTACAAACGTTACGGAATAAAAACAAACATTTCACCTTTATAGCGATTTAAGCCAAACGTTTAAAATGTTACACAACAAATCCAAGCATTTCACCTTTTTAGCAATTTAAGCCAAAAAACGTTACGAAACAAAACCAAACGTTTAACCTTTTTACCGATTTAAACCAAATACTTAAAACGTTACTAAATAAATCCAAACGTTTACAAACATTACGAAACAAAAACAAACGTTTCACATTTTTATCAATTTAAGCCAGACGTTTACAAACGTTACGAAACAAATCCAAACGTTTCCCCCATTTTTGCGATTTAAGCCAAACGTTCACAAACATTACGAAGCAAATCCAAACGTTTCCCCTTTTTGCGATATAAGCAAAATGTTTACAAACATTACGAAATAAATAAAACTATTTCACCTTTTTAGCGATATAAGCGAAACGTTTACAAACGTTACAAAACAAATGCAAGCGTTTCACCTTTTTAGCAATATAAGCCAAACGTTTACAAACATTACGAAACAAATCCAAAACAATTTACCGTTTTAGCGATTTAAGTCAAACGTTTACAAATGTTACGAAACAAATCCAAATGTTTCCCCATTTTAGCAATTTAAGCCAAACATTTAAAACGTTACGAAACAAATCAAAATGTTTCACCTTTTTAGCGATTTAAGCCAAACGTTTACAAACGCTATGAAACAAATCCAAACGTTTTCCCATTTTAGCGATTTAAGCCAAACATTTTGATATTAAACCAAACGTTTCAACTTTTTAGTGATTTAAGTATAACGCTCACAAACGTTACGGAACAAAAAAAAACGTTTCACCTTTTTAGCGATTTAAGCCGAACGTTTAAAACGTTACGAAATAAATCCAAGCGTTTCACCTTTTTAGCAATTTATGCCAAAAATCATTACGAAACAAATCCAAACGTTTTGCCTTTTTAGCGATTTAAGCCAAACGTTTACAAACATTACGAAACAAATCCAAACATCTTCCCATTTTGGCTATTCAAGCCAAATGTTTACAAACGTTACGAAACAAAGCCAAGCGTTTCACTTTTTAGCAATTCAATCTAAACTTTTACAAACGATACGAAACAAAACCAAACGTTTAAAATGTTACGAAATAAATCAAAATGTTTCATATTTTTAGCAATTTAAGCCAAACGTTTACAAACATTACGAAACAAAGCCATACGTTTAAAAACTTTACGAAACAAATCCAAGCGTTTCACCTTTTTAGCAATTTAAGCCAAATGTTTACAAACGTTATGAATCAAATTTAAACGTTTTACCTATTAAGCGATTTAAGCCAAATGTTTACAAATATTACGAAACAAATCCAAACGTTTAAACACGTTAAAAAAATCCAAACGTTTAACCTTTTTAGCGATTTAAGCCAAACGTTTATTTACAAAAGTTATGAAACAAATCCAAACATTTGACCCTTTAAGCGATTTAAGCCAAACGTTTACAAATGTTACGAAACAAATCCAAACGATTCCCCTTTATAGTGATTTAAGCCAAACGTTTACAAACGATACGAAACAAAATCAAACGCTTAAAACGTTACGAAACAAAACCAAACGTTTCACATTTTTAGCGATTTAAGCAAAACGTTTACAAACATTGCGAAACAAATACAAGTGTTTCCCATTTTTAATGATTTAAACCTAACGTTAACAAAAGTTACGAAACAAATCCAAGCGTTTCACCTTTTTAAAAATTTAAGCCAAACATTTACCAACGTTACGAAACAAATCCAAACGTTTCACCTTTTTAGCGATTTAAGCCAAACGTTTACAAATGTTACGAAATAAAACAAAATGTTTAATCTTTTTAGCAATATAAGCCAAATCTTTAAAACGTTACGAAATGAATCCAAATGTTTACAAACATTACGGAACAAAAACATACATTTCACATTTTTAGCAATTTGAGCCAAACGTTTACAAACGTTACGAAACAAATCCAAACATTTCACCTTTTCAGCGATTGAAGCCAAACATTTACAAACGTTACGAAACAAATCCAAACGTTTCCTCATTTTAGCGATTTAAGCCAAACGTTTCTAAACGTTACGAAACAAAACCAAACGTTTACAAACGTTACGAAAGAAATCCAAACGTTTACAAATGTTACGAAACAAATCCAAACGTTTCACCATTTTAGCTATTAATGCCAAATGTTTACAAACGTTACGAAACAAATCCAAATGTTTCCCCTTTTTTGCGATTGAAGCCAAACGTTTTCAAACATTACGAAAAAATTCCAATCGTTTCAACTTTTTGGCGATTTAAGCCAAACATTTACGAAAGTTACGAAACAAATCCAAGCGTTTCCCCATTTTAGCGAGTTAAGCCAAAGGTTTACAAACGTTACGAAACAAATCCAAACGTTACACCTTTTTAGCAATTTAAGCCAAACGTTTACAAACGTTACGAAACAAATCCAAATGTTTTCCCATTTTAGCGATTTAAGCCAAACATTTTAAAATTAAACCAAACGTTTCACCTTTTTAGCTATTTAAGTCAAACGTTTACAAACATTACGGAACAAAAACAAACGTTTCACCTTTTTAGCGATTTAAGCTAAACGTTTAAAACGTTACAAAACAAAACCAAGCACCGTTTTAGCAATTTAAGCCAAAAAAACATCACGAAACAAATCCAAACGTTTCACCTTTTTAGCGATTTAAGCCAAACGTTTACAAACGTTACCAAACAAATCCAAACATTTTCCCATTTTTTCTATTTAAGCCAAACGTTTACAAACGTTACGAAATAAATCCAAGCGTTTTGACTTTTTAGCGATTTAAGCCAAAATTTTACAAAAACGATACGAAACAAACCAAACGTTTAAATGTAATATCCCGTGTTTTTCCGTCATGGTTTCGTTGTTATTCTGACTCGGTTCCAGATCGTTTAAGGTGGAATTAGCAAGTGTGACATTTACTTTGGGGTTTGGTTTGTATCTTGTATGTGTCACATGTTTTGTGTGGGTTTTCGATAGCAGTTTGATTTTCATCCGGATTATAATCGATGATGTGTCCGTGTGCCTTTTGAATCTGACATGTTTTGATAAAACATCCATATCCCAAAATTTAACCGTTGGATCGAGCTTATTTTTTGATATGCTGTGCAAGAGATAAAGTTGACCGTTGGATCAGAATTTGAGGCGCGTTGGAGAGCGCGATGGGCCATCGCGCCTCACAACGCGCCCCAGGCTGTTTGTGTGCGACTGTGAAGGCGCGATGGGACGATCGCGCCTCCCATCGCGCCCTCACCTGTAACTTTTATTCGGAATCTATAAATAGACCCGTTATCTGATTTTAAACGCTCTTTTTCACTTTTTACAAACCCTAGCCGAACCCTAATCATAAAAGCACTCCGAATTGGATCTCTTCTCTTCCATCTCTTCAATCGTGTGGCTTTGGTAAGTAAATTCATACACTTTTCCATTACGAAATCATAGCTCCGTCATTCGTATCGATTCCTTACTTATTAATCGTTGTTTTCCAGAACTTGGGTATTATAGATATCACCTCTAATTTGATCTCACTTGTTCTTCAATTCGTTTCATCATCTCACATCGGGTATGTACCATTTTTACGCCAAATCGTGTCTATCACTTTCTAGATTCGTTGATGTTGTTGTTATGGTTTTATCTACTGTCTTTATGATGTTGAATCTGAATTGTATGTTAGGATGACTCTAGTGTGTGTTGCGATTGAGTTATACCCTAGACTTACAATGTAAATTGTTAGGATTGAATGCTAGGTCTTTAGGTTGATCTTGTCATGATTAATTACTGTTTTGGGTGATGTTATATTGCTGGAAATCCATACTTAGGGCTGTTCTAAGATAATTAATTCAACTTGATGTTGTTTGGCCAATTTGATAGATTTAAGGTTGGTTTTTGGATTCATAATGCATGTATTCAACTTGTTTTGACTTGATTGTTGTTCAAGACATAAGTGGCTGCCCATAAGTAATTCTAAGAATGTTTTAGATGTTTGTAACATATTGGCATTGTTTAAAGATCATTGGTTTGATTTCATGTTGTTAATATATAAGGTGGAATTGTTATGCCATGTAAATGGTTGATTTGGCTTCTCTATTTTTATATATGAGTTGGTGAACTCATATGCATATTTAAAACATATTTAAGTGTTGTGACACGCTTGTGTCTACTTTGGGTGTTTTGGCCAAGTGTGGCTAGCTTTGGGTTTGTTGTGAATGTGCATCTTTGTTGTTAAGTTAGGTTGAGTTCCGTATTTTCAAATGAGCAATGTTTTGATTTAAAGGTTCCGGATTCATACTTTGATTTACTTTGGTATCTTTGGGTCGGGATAGACTTGGGTCGTCCGACATGTGAGATTAAGCTTGAAGGCTAATTCACTACTTTGGGATTTCATAAGGTTTTCATGTTATTTAAGCTTCCGGATTATGTTTTCAAAGGGGAACTCAATTATGCTTAACTTGTTGGTATACTTTGAAATTACTTTGGATATGGATTGTATATGTATAAATGATATGTTGTGGCATTTACTTTGGCTTGTACCTTGGTTGTTGTTTGAGATACTAGTCCTATGTGGTGTCTAGTATTCTTAGAGTTAGGGGTTGATGTTATTTTAACTTATACCTTATTTTAGACTCGTCGACTGCTCGTGCTTTGGAGTCTACGCAGGGTTAGCTGTTTGCCAAGATTATCACGTGGATAAGCAAGCTGTGAGTTTGTAATGTTATTTACCGCTTTATTAAGTACCGCAAATTATTTTAGTATTACAACTATTTGCAAACTGTTTTAAGGATTATGAATCTGGATTGAAACGAGCTACTCGATAGGCTTGTATCGAGATTGCGTGCACCGGTAAGTACTTTGGGATTAGCTGACCAATGTCTGGCCTACTTTGGGATTCGATGAGGATTTATTCCCATCTACTTTGGATTATACTTTGGGATATATATATATATATATATACTTTGGGATTTCATTTCAATACTGCATTCTATAATCAAGTATATAAGTATATTAGTATAAAACGTTTTGGTTTTAAGGGTTTTAAACTTAATAAATGTAAATAGCATTATGAACTTGTAATATCCCGTATTTTTGAATTATTTTCGTTTTAAATTTTAATTTTAATTTTTTTTCATTTCCGTCAAATCTTATGTAATTTATTATTATTATTATATTTTATTTAATTTTATTTTAGTCGCTCGTTGATTCGATTGTGGTCCGATTCGTGTTTAGTGTGTATTATTAAATTTTAAAAAAAAAATGTGCCATGCATGAAATGAAAACCCATGTATTGTTTTCTTCTTTAACGTGGCCCATTCTTGTATTGATGAAAGGCCCACACTTCCATGTTATATGAATAAGCTATATTGCAGCTTATGAAACTCAACAATTCCTTTCTCTTTTAAAAACGTAACCTCCTACGTTTCTTCTTTTCCTAACCTAAATTTCATTCTCTATTTCACAAACTCAGCCGCCATTCCTCACCTTAACATCTGAACTTCATCTTCAATCATCGTTCATCCCTCCATTCCAATCCGGTAAGTGTTCGTGCTTAGTTTCTTTCATTATACTTGATTTCAGTTTAGGCTTAGTAACGGCATCTCCGAATTGTTGATCGTTCTCATTCGTTTATAGATCGAAATCAATTCTGTTTAATCTTAGACATTCTAGACTCTCGTATCTACAACTCGCATCCTTGTTTTCGCCAAACGGTGTGCCGCCGATCTCGTTTCAATCGCCTCCGTTTCATCGCATTGGTACGCAAACTAAGTTCTGTTTCTTATTAAATTCAATTCTGCCGAATGTTTCCTTCCTTTTTGGCTTTGATGTTACTGTTTTAATTATTACAAATCCTTTGGAATGATTAAACGATAATAGTTTAAGTTTCCGTCTAGAGTTTTACCTCACCGTTTCTAATCCTTAAATCGATGTCAGTTGTTGCTTGTTGTGTTGAATCGTTGGTTCCGTTCTTGATTCGATGATATGAATTTGTTAGTTAAGTTGTTAAGAATCATGAGCTTGGTAATTGGTTGGCTTGTTTGTTATGTTTTGTTATGGTTTTGATACAACTACTTCATGATTTGGAAGTATAATGGGGGCGGGTGAGTTACAGATTCAAATTTGGAGAAGATGGTATAAAGGCCACTTTGATCACCATTGATTTTTGTTTGAAGCTAATAAGTCCCTCAAGTTACATTTGTTTGATAACAACTTGAATACAGATTTGATTATAATTTTTAAGTCAAAAACAATAGCTATTGATAAATTTAGCTAATATAATTACTCGGGTAATTTTATTTAAATAAGAATATCAAATTGGCATAAAATTGGCTAATTTACAAATTAGCCCCTGAACTTATTTTATAACTTAATTAAGTGGATTTTTGGTTAATAACTTTATGGTTGGTTTTAATTATAAACAAAAGCAATTAATTTGATTTCGGATATCAATTTGGTTAAAGTACAGCTTAGCCCCTAGTTGGCTAAAGTACAGTTTAGTCCCTAAACTTTTATAACTGAAAATAATTAAGTTTTGGTTGTAACTTGGGTTACTTGAATTATAAAATATTAAATTCTATTTTATATAGATAATTATTTATCAAGTATCTAAATTATAAACTCGGGTTTATAAATTTAATAAAGTTTTGGTTTGGGTTAGACTGTGGTCGCCCAACAAGTGGGAAGAAGTTTGGTAGTTTTTAATAACTCGGCTGACTCACTAATATGGATTTTAACTCGGATTTATTTAATTATTTTATGTACCATTTTAAATATGTTTATAAGATTTGTACTTTATAACTTGGGTTATATTTGGAATGCATTTAATATAAGTGTTTATTAAATGTGACTTGGTTTTGCGTTGTGCTAGTCCTATGTGGTGTCTAGTACTCTTTAGAGTTAGGGTCTGATTTTAATTATGATTTTAATATTTTATTTAGACCCGTCGACTGTTCGTACTTCAGAGGCGAACCATAGTTAGGTGCTTGTCAGGATCACTTGGATTTAGCAAGCAGTGAGTTTATATCTCTATTTACCTCTTTATTAAGCAAACGTATTATTTTGTATATATATATGTATAAGCAGCTTTTGAACTGTTTTCGGCATTGTGGATTTGATTTGGAACGTGCTACTCGATGGGCATCATCGGGACTGCGTGCGCACCGGTAATGATTATGGTATTGAGGTAGGTTTGAGATACGTCTCAACTTAGTGAGGGCACCGGTGGAAGATACGTCTCCTGGGCTCACTATTTATTAAGTGATAGTCGGGGATCGGTTATTGAGATCCGTCTCACCGACACGACAATGGATTTAGAATTGTGGTTTAGGGTTTCATTGATAATCCATAATGAAAATGTTTTATTAAACGTTTTTAACGGTTTTCAACTTAATAAATGTAAATGGTTATATAAACTCTACTCAGTAAATCTGACCCCGTTGTTTTCCCAAATTTTCCAGGTTTATGATTTGAGCTTTGGTCGATCTCCATTTCTTCATTCCCGGAGGTTTTTATTTTATTTTCAGAATAAGAGAGTCGAACTGTTTTAAACTCTTAGACCGCAGTAGTAGTATCAGATTATTTATGTTTTAGCCTTATACTATATTTTTAGACAGTTGTTTGTTGGTAATTACTTTATCGCTTTTGGCATGATATTTATATTATATTCCCACATTGTTGGAGTTATAAGTTGAGATAGCATACTTTGAATATATGTTGCTTATTGTACTGCTAGACTATGTTGAAGTCTCGGTTGCCCCAGAGCATGTGGTTTTCTGCAGGTACATTGTTATAATTGTTTAAGTTGGTTACCCGCAAGGCTAGCTACGGGTTTTGGTACAACCATACCCATACCCTAGCGCCAGTCACGATTCATGAAAATGGGTCGTGACAGAACTCATCTCAGTATATCTGACCACGTTGTTTTCCCAATTTTTCCAGGCTAATGATTTGAGAGAGTTGGTCGATCTCCGATTTTCTTGATTCCTTCGGAGGTTCTTTTGTTTAATAAGCCAGTCAACTGTTTTATACTCTTAAACCGCAGTAGGATTAGTCGGTCATTTATGATTATCTTATACTTTCGTTTATCGGAGTGGTCCGACTATTTATTATCGTTGTTGGCATGTTATACATTGGATTTGATTTATATAAGGCATTCTTTGAGTCTCGGATTCTAGCCGAGCAGTTCAGATATTTAAGTTATTATTTAAGTATTATATAAACTGCTAGACTTAGGTTGGAGTCTCGGTTGCCCCCGAGCAGTGGTTTTCTTGCAGGTTTAATTGTATTTAAGGTTATCCGCGAGGCTTGCAATGGGTTTTGGTACGACCATACCCATACCCTAGCGTCGGTCGCGATTTGTGAAATTGGGTCGTGACATTAAAACATTACGAAATAAAACCAAACGTTTCACATTTTTTAGCAATTTAAGTCAAACGTTGACAAACAATACGAAACAAAGCCAAACGTTTACAAAAGTAACGAAACAAATCCAAGCGTTTCACCTTTTTAGCAATTTAAGCCAAACGTTTACAAACGTTACGAAAAAAATCCAAGCGTTTCACCTTTTTAGCAATGTAAGCCAAACGTTTACAAACATTACGAAACAAATCCAAACGTTTCAATTTTTAAGCGATTTAATCCAAACATTTACAAACGTTACGAAACAATTCCAAACGTTTCACCTTTTTAGCGATTTAAGCCAAACGTTTATAAACATTACAAAACAAATCCAAACGTTTCACCTTTTTATCGATTTAAGCCAAACGTTTGTTTACAAACATTATAATACAAATCCAAACGTTTAACCTTTTAAGCGATTTAAACCAAACGTTTACAAACGTTACCAAACAAATCCAAACGTTTCCCCTTTTTAGCAATTTAAGTCAAACGTTTAAAAACATTACGAAACAAAACCAAACGTTTATAACGTTATGAAACAAATCCAAACGTTTCATATTTTTAGAGATTTAAGCCAAACGATACGGAACAGAACCAAACGTTTCACATTTTTAGCGATTTAAGCCAAACGTTTACAAACGTTACGAAACGAATCCAAGCGTTTCACCTTTTTAGCAATTTAAACCAAAGGTTTACAAAAGTTACGAAACAAATCCAAGCGTTTCACCTTTTGAGCAATTTAAGCCAAACGTTTACAAACGTTACGAAACAAATCCAAACGTTTCACCTTTTTAGCGATTTAAACCAAACGTTTACAAAGGTTACGAAACAAAACCAAATGTTTAACATTTTTAGCGATTTATGCGAAATCTTGAAAACGTTATTCTAGTACCCATTTTTTAAAAAAAAAATCCGATGAGTTTCCGGTAATTTTTGGGATCGTTTTCGGATTCGTGGTTCAGATTGTGTTTTGTTCGGGTTGGTTCAATGTTATTATTTTCTCTTGGGTTGAGCTGGGCCATGAGCAATGGGATTGGCCCATGGGATTGGTCATGTCTCAGACGATTTCAGCTTGTACGAACCAACATTTGTTTATTCCTTCTGTTTTGCGTACTGCAACTTCATCCTTTCTTTGCTTATATATATACTCGTTTATAAACCTAATATTATTCTTATACTCATAAAAACCCTAGCCGTCACATTCTTCTCCAAGATTCACTGCTTTCACGTCCAAATCATTCTCTTCATTGTTGGATTTCGGGAAGCTTTCTTGCTTATTCTCAGTTTTTGCTATCAAAATCGACAATTTCGTTCGTTGATTCGTTCTCCTTCATTTTAGCATCGTTTAGAGATCCGTTTTATCTCAGTTGTAGTAGACATCGTCTTCTTCAATTCTACACTTCAAAATCGTAATTTGGTACGTTAATCTTTCTATTATCGGCGCCGTCGTTTTATCGTTTTTGATTGTTCTTGGCTGTTTTGTTTGGTTTCTTGCTGCCGAATTCTTGGCTGTGTTTTAAAGCATGATTCTTGTTATGTTTAGGCTTTAATTGTCACGACCCAAATTATTTAGCCGAGACCGGCGCTAGGGAATGGGAGTGGTAGCTCCGAAACCCGTAGCAAGCCTAAAACAGTTATAAATTTTTCGCATTTAAAAGTATAATATTGTTTATAAAATATTTTTGGAAAACTCTTTTAAATAATATAATTATAGTTATTAAAATATTATATCAGAGATTACATTTAAAATACCATTTGAAGTTAAAGCGTCTATCTAATACTGACAACTACTGACTACTGCATCTCTAGGAACTCATACTTGTGCAAGTCCAATGACTTCTGGCACAATGGAGGTGGCTTGTCTGATCCGACTTCTAATACCTGCAAACATTAGAGTGAGGGGTCAGTATTTGGGAAAATACTGAGTGAGTTTGCAAGTTACTAATGGTATTATTAAAATTATAACATCGCATACTCAAAATATAATTTATGATTTTTCATTTAATAACTATCATACTTAACCTCATTCACCTGACATCGATAGCAAAGCAAACCGATGTATTCTACATGTCTGACATCGATAGCAAAGCCAACCGATGTATCCTATATGCCTGACATCGATAGCAAAGCCAACCGATGTATCTCATACGCCTGACATCGATATCAAAGCCAACCGATGAATCTCATACGTCTGACATCGATAGTGAAGCCAACCGATGTGTTTAATTCGAATCGCACGAACTATTCTCTCATATCTCATACAGACTCGAGACATTACCACAAAGTTGATACATCAAAGCAATCGAACATAACAACATCTCATACAAACAAATCATATAAATGCGATGTATTTCATAGAAATACTTATCATATATGAAATTAGCTTTTATAAATAATACGCGAAAGTAAGATGCAACTCACAGTGACCGCTATTCCTTATATCGGAATGTAAGCTCTAGGAGACTGGTCTGTCAATCCTCGTCGAGCTTCTTGGTTCGTCATACTCGTAGCTCAATAGTCCGTCACATCTATCATAGGATTATATCATCAAAACATATACTTAGAGAATCCTATTCTTAAAACCTTCACTAGATACCTAACACGAAAAAAGCACGAACGTCGTGCTCTAAACGTATCTTTCTCTATAGATCTCTATTCATATCTTGATTACTCATCATGCTAATGTTCATTGCTATAATGTCTTATTAATATTCATTTTAAGACATTAGTAAGAGTTCTACACCCGTATCATGTCATCGGAAGCCAATTTTCGCTCCCGGAAGTCCCCCGGAGGTCACGATCGAGGTAGGGCACGTCGTGCTAGCTTGGCACGTCGTGCCCCTCATTTTTCGTGCCCTTCCTTGTGCACGTCGTGCACCCTTGTGGTGCACGTCGTGCCCACTTCGGGTACGATGTTTCCGACGTGCTCTGGACCATTTCTGAGGCCCCAAGTCATCCAAAACTCATACCAAGTCGCATCTAACTCATATAAACACTTAACTTATCATTTTACACCTCAAACGTATCAAGAGCAACTCGATTTATATCCGAACGATTCAAACGTAACTTTTCAAACACACTATCCACTAACTCAACAAATTTAACCATCAAAACAAAACTCTTACCTTGATTTGATGCTTCAAAATGATAGAGGATCCTTTCCTCGTTCCGTGGCCGCGAGAATCGCTCAATTCCGAGTCCGAACGAAGAAATTATGCCAATCGCAAGTCCGCTCGCGTCACGAGGTTATGTCGCACGTCGTGAGACATTGTTGCACGTCGTGCGACACCTTCAAACAGCCTCAAACCTCATCTCGTCATGCTCCCGAAATTCCTAACTCATCCCAACATGTTTCTATATCAATATAATACAATATTCAACTCAATAATCATCAAAAACGTCAAAACCGACGTGATTACGGTTCGTTTGATTCGTTTCAAACCAAAACAGCCCTAAATCTATCAAATTCCGAAATCAAACTTCAATTTTACCTTAGTTTGATGCCCGTAGTTGATAGAGAATCAAATTCCGAACGAATCGATATAAACAACTCGCGATTTGGACGAGAAACGGCGAAACGGCGACGCATCGTAATCGATCGTCGAATTTCTCTCGCTCTGTAACATTTCTTTCATTCTCCTCTCTGGATGGTTCCAGCTCCTTCAAATCATATACATATATTTGGCTAATTAGCCATTTTAGTCCTTTAACTCTTTAACTTAAAACATTTCTCTTTTAAACTTACTCTTTTAACCAAATGATTAATTATCCATCTTATACGTATTATTTATATCCAAATAAATAATACTAACTCAATATTATTATTTTCCGTCACTAATCTTTTAATTACTATCCTCGATATTTAATTGGCTAATTTGCACTTTGGTCCTTGAACATTTCAAAAGTTGCAATTTAGCCCAAAATGCATCCGCGTCCAAATTTTAAAAGGTCTCCGATTGACCCGAAACTTTTACCACTATTACTATAAAATATTTCGCGGATCTTGGCGAAATAATTACCTTTTTCGGGACTTGATTGGTTAAATTACCACTTTAGTCACTGAACTCTAGTTTGGGACTTTTCTTGATATTTTTCCTTTCAATTCAAATTCCAACTTTAGAATTGGAATATGATATTAAATTCCGCATAATTACTTTGATTTCTTGGAAATTATTCCCGATATCCCCACTCTGGCGAATCAGAACTGGACACATGGTCCAATAAAATACTTAAATATTTTGGGGTATTACATTCTTCCCCCTTATAAAAATTCGTTCTTGAATTTTCATATACTTTTCTTACTTACTTTAATCCCCTTTACATCTAGAATTTTATTCATAGTATGGGTACCGTGTTCATTTTACGACATTTGTCGGCGCATGGAATTGTCATTCCAATTTCTATACTTCTTGCACTTTGACGTCAGTAATCACTGACAGCCTTATCTTTGATCTCTTCTCTTTATTCTGTAACACAATCTTTGCGTTTGTCCTTTATCTGACATTCAATACTATGAACTTTTAGTTTAATACTGATATCCCATGATAATTCGTTCTAGCGATACTTTATCACTAAGGACGATAATCCTTGTCATTCGACATCTCCCTTTTATGATGAAATTAGTCGTATTCATCTGTTCTTACGATTCTCTGTTATTGATTCTTTACTTTTGTTCACTACGTCTGATCTTATCATCAATCTGTTTCATCAATCTGGTTTTCAATCAGATAGGATTCTCATATTGGTCGCTGACTTCTTATTTTAATAAGACAGCGCGTGACCAATACTCAGGTAATCTTTCTTTTCTTATAACCCTTAATTGAGGATCTTAGTCTTCTTCCAATTATATACTTACATTAGAATGTCTTCTGATAACGTCGTTACTTATTCCATGTTTGATCTTTTATTTATCATTCTTTCTCATTTCATCTACGCTTTACCTTTCTGTATCATCTTCTTGACGTTGTTCATCTATTGACCTCTAAAAATGCTTTTAGAATTTATTGTCATAACTCAACTTTTTCTTATCTATATCTTCTTTCCAATCCTCAATCTTAGTTGGCTCTTAGTTTCCAAATCATTTCCTTTTTACTATCATGTAGCGTTAAGCTTACTTCTTATTACTATCTATGATCTTGTTATTTCACTTGTTATTCCTACTTTTGTCTATATCGTAGATGTACTTCTTTGTAATTTTTCTTTGACTTCTTGTCCTTAGTTAACCAATAGGATCAATAGTCTAAATGCTATGATCCTATGGTATTCTTCTTGCGTTCCTTATTCACGCTTTTATCGGGTTTCTTGATTATCTTCCATTGCATTCTTTGCTTTCCTCCTCACTGCATCTTGTACATCGTGTACTACCTGCTCCACAACATCGATCATTAATAGAGAGTTGTGGCCTTCTTCGTCTGAATTTCCCGATGTAGTGCGTCCTCAATCGTATACGTATCGTCTTATCGTATTTGCACTGTCATCATGGACGTCTGTAAAGCCGATCTTATATTGGTATCATCTTCTATTGCATCTCGTATTTTTGACATTTCTGTTTTCAGCACTCTGAACGTCGATCACCAATTAAATAATGGGTCGCAGTTCCTTTTGCCTGAATTATCGACGTAGTGCGTTCTCGATTACTTACATCTTGTACTATTGTACCTTTACTGACATCTTAACTGTCAGTGGATCTGATCCTATGTCTCTTTCATCTTTTTTCTTTGTTTCTATGTGTCCGCAACTACATAGAGTTCTACTCCTCTAATCTCCTTGTCAACTCTCCACATGACTTTTCTCTTTTTTTTTTCCTCGATCACTCTTATCGGGTTCCTTGCGTCGTACGTAGGTTATTCGTACTTTTCTTAACTCTGATTACTTATTATCCATAATCTACTTTTGCATCCTTATACTTTATTATACACATCATGTGCCTTTGGCATTCCTTCATCCATACGCAGAATGTCAGTGGAATACAATCCCACCGGTAGCATTCCTTGTGAAAAGGAGCGCATTTGCCTCCTAACCTGGTTCAGAGCTATTCGTGCCTGACCGTTGGTTATCTCTGCATCATTCCTCAGATTGCGATATTTCTGTACACTGGACCAGAAATGCTCATTCCGGTACTCCTCGACATCGGAATCGTCTAATAACTTTTCTTTTCCGAAGTCCTCTTCCTGAGGATCTCCTTTTTAGGAATTTCTCAAACTAGTTTGATCGTGTCTAACACATCTTACTCCTTTAAGGATCTTAATCAATCCTCTATATCGATCATATTATACACTTTATTCTTTATTTGATCTAACTTGGAGTCTAAAGTTTAATACCTCACAAGCATCCATTGCAATTCTACCTTTCACATCCTACTATTCCGCTTCATAATGAAAATCTTGAGGTGGAAGTTTTAACTCCCAATCCACCTATTGCAGTTCTTGTTGTTTATCTCTTGATCTTTCTTATCATATACTTCATTTATTCATTTTCCTTATATCTTAATCGACAATACTATTTGTCCTTCCTCCGCTCGATATGTACGAGCATCTTACCTTACTTTTCCTAGAGAATCTAGCATATCGCTTGATCCGTCAAACTCTTTCAGTCTTAACTTATGTATACCATTATCAAACCTCTATAGGTGTTCCTTTTCTTCACGAGAATATTGTCTTTGTATTCATCGTCCTATTATTTGTACATAATTTCTTATATCAGTTGCTTTCACGGTTAACTGATTCATACTAAAATTGGGTTACTGCGGCACTTTCGATGCCTGTATGTTCCCACTTTACCTTGCTAAGTCCCCGTTGACCTTTATCTCGTCTCTGGCCTTTACTGGCCAATTGGATTAGGTTGCATTCGCTTATGTCATCTCGATCTTCTTCTCGCTCCTCATATACTTGATGTGTAACAGCACGCGTTCGCGCAGTTCTCTGTTCATAGTGTAGTGTCTATATAAAGGAATACTGATAAATTCCTTAAAATATGACACCTACTAATCATCACGACTAATCGTTTTTCACCTACGTTGGACATTAGGAACATCTCCTTCCTTTTAACCTTCCACGATTACGTTTCTTATTGCTAGTCATTTGAGTGTTCTAACTCATTGCAGACTTAGCAATCATCAAAACATATACTCGCGTAGTATATGTTATACGCATATCACTATCGTAGCTATAAGAATCTATGTTGACCGGATCAAGAAAATCAGTGTCACCTAGATTTCCTTGATTACGTAACATAACTTAAGTCTTGCGAGCATTCCGCTCACATGGACTTAATCAACATCAAGTATATCAAACACAACATACACGTTCTATCTCGTGGTTAATCGGATTATGAATTATTATCCGACACATCTGTTATTCTAGTTATATACTAGTCTGTTTAATCAAGGCTAAGTTCACATCCTATAAGCATAACTTCTATATTCTCACAATTCTACGTATTCATTCACCTCACAGCCTTGATCGCAGCTTGCTCGCGAGCACTTTACTTCCGTCACAGAGTTCTGGTCTAGGTATACTCACATTAAAAACAAAACTGTTTGAAAACTCTTTCAAATAAAACGATTCATTTAAAAATTTCATTTAAATCTTAGCAAAATTGTGCACTAGGGTGATGACGTCTCTCATCCCCAAAGAGTTGCCACATCTCACCTCTTCGTCTTAACATAATGCATATGATGCATGTCCTATTAATGCATGTATTGATGTATGTAGTGACGCATTTCTATCAATGTCGTGGCAATCATGTATTTCCGTATCGGGTCTAGGCACAATTATGCTTTTAAAATTGTTAAACAAATAACTTTAACAAGTTATAAACTTTATGTTTTGTAAGTTCTCTAAACCTTAAAACTCTGTCTCCGGCAAGTTTCTACCTCTTCTATAACTTTGCATTCCTTCTTCACACTCTTTCTAAAATTTCGATCGGTCGAATTCTATAGCATCTATCACGTTGTCTGATGCTAAGCACACATATATATGACATCAAATCACAATCATATCAATTATATTCTATTCATAGGAGGCAATACCTCTCCTAGAAGCTTCATCTCAAAAAGCATATCATGTATGCCTGTCTCATCAAAACAACATATATGTATATACCTCATATATACGTGTCACAAGAAACAAATAAGCATTTCACAAATCAATCTGTCATACCGATCACAAAGCAAATCACACTAACAACTTGGATTAGACAAACCTCAACTCTAAAGCTGCAGTAGTTCCTAGGATACTTAACTAACAAACGTTCCTTAGCAGAGGTAACTGGACCAACTGCTCTGATACCACAATTGTCACGATCCAAATTATTGAGCCGAGACCGGCGCTAGGGAATGGGAGTGGTAGCTCCGAAACCCGTAGCAAGCCTAAAACAGTTATAAATTTTTCGCATTTAAAAGTATAATATTGTTTATAAAATATTTTCGGAAATCTCTTTTAAATAATATAATTATAGTTATTAAAATATTATATCAGAGTTTACATTTAAAATACCATTTGAAGTTAAAGCGTCTATCTAATACTGACAACTACTGACTACTGCAGCCCTAGGAACTCATACTTGTGCAAGTCCAATGACTTCTGGCACAATGGAGGTGGCTTGTCTGATCCGACTTCTAATACGTGCAAACATTAGAGTGAGGGGTCAGTATTTGGGAAAATACTGAGTGAGTTTGCAAGTTACTAATGATATTATTAAAATTATAACATCGCATACTCAAAATATAATTTATGATTTTTCATTTAATAACTATCATACTTAACCTCATCCACCTGACATCGATAGCAAAGCCAACCGATGTATCCTACATGTCTGACATCGATAGCAACGCCAACCGATGTATCCTATATGCCTGACATCGATAGTGAAGCCAACCGATGTATCTCATACGCCTGACATCGATAGCAAAGCCAACCGATGTATCTCATACGTCTAACATCGATAGCGAACCCAACCGATGTGTTTAATTCGAATCGCACGAACTATTCTCTCATATCTCATACAGACTCGAGACATTACCACAAAGTTGATACATCAAAGCAATCGAACATAACAACATCTCATACAAACAAATCATATAAATGCGATGTATTTCACAGAAATACTTATCATATATGAAATTAGCTTTTATAAATAATACGCGAAAGTAAGATGCAACTCATAGTGACCGCTATTCCTTATATCGGAACGTAAGCTCTAGGAGACTGGTCCGTCAATCCTCGTCGAGCTTCTTGGTTCGTCATACTCGTAGCTCAATAGTCCGTCACATCTATCATAGGATTATATCATCAAAACATATACTTAGAGAATCCTATTCTTAAAAACTGCACTAGATACCTAACACGATAAAAGCACGAACGTCGTGCTCTAAACGTATCTTTCTCTATATATCTCTATTCATATCTTGATTACTCATCATGCTAATGTTCATTGCTATAATGTCTTATTAATATTCATTTTAAGACATTAGTCAGAGTTCTACACCCGTATCATGTCATCGGAAGCCAATTTTCGCTCCCGGAAGTCCCCCGGAGGTCACTATCGAGGTAGGGCACGTCGTGCTAGCTTGGCACGTCGTGCCCCTCATTTTTCATGAAGGGCACGTCGTGCCCTTCCTTGTGCACGTCGTGCACCCTTGTGGTGCACGTCGTGCCCACTTCGGGTACGATGTTTCCGACGTGCTCTGGACCATTTCTGAGGCCCCAAATCATCCAAAACTCATACCAAGTCGCATCTAACTCATATAAACACTTAACTTATCATTTTACACCTCAAACGTATCAAGAGCAACTCGATTTATATCCGAACGATTCAAATGTAACTTTTCAAACCCACAAGCCACTAACTCAACAAATTTCACCATCAAAACAAAACTCTTACCTTATTTTGATGCTGCAAAATGATAGAGGATCCTTTCCTCGTTCCGTGGCCGCGCGAATCGCTCAATTCCGAGTCCGAACGAAGAAATTATGCCAATCGCAAGTCCCCTCGCGTCACGAGGTTATGTCGCACGTCGTGAGACATTGTTGCACGTCGTGCGACACCTTCAAACAGCCTCAAACCTCATCTCGTCATGCTCCCGACATTCCTAACTCATCCCAACATGTTTCTATATCAATATAATACAATATTCAACTCAATAATCATCAAAAACGTCAAAACCGACGTGATTACGGTTCGTTTGATTCGTTTCAAACCAAAACAGCCCTAAATCTATCAAATTCCGAAATCAAACTTCAATTTTACCTTAGTTTGATACCCGTAGTTGATAGAGAATCAAATTCCGAACGAATCGATATAAAGAACTCGCGATTTGGACGAGAAACGGCGAAACGGCGACGCATCGTAATCGATCGTCGAATTTCTCTCGCTCTGTAACATTTCTTTCATTCTCCTCTCTGGATGGTTCCAGCTCCTTCAAATCATATACATATATTTGGCTAATTAGCCATTTTAGTCCTTTAACTCTTTAACTTAAACCATTTCTCTTTTAAACTTACTCTTTTAACCAAATGATTAATTATCCATCTTATACGTATTATTTATATCCAAATAAATAATACTAACTCAATATTATTATTTTCCGTCACTGATCTTTTAATTACTATCCTCGATATTTAATTGGCTAATTTGCACTTTGGTCCTTGAACTTTTCAAAAGTTGCAATTTAGCTCAAAATGCATCCGCGTCCAAATTTTAAAAGGTCTCCGATTGACCCGAAACTTTTACCACTATTACTATAAAATATTTCGCGGACCTTGGCGAAATAATTACCTTTTTTGGGACTTGATTGGTTAAATTACCACTTTAGTCCCTGAACTCTAGTTTGGGACTTTTCTTGATATTTTTCCTTTCAATTCAAATTCCAACTTTAGAATTGGAATATGATATTAAATTCCGCATAATTACTTTGATTTCTTGGAAATTATTCCCGATATCCCCACTCTGGCGAATCAGAACTGGACACATGGTCCAATAAAATACTTAAATATTTTGGGGTATTACATTAATCTCATGTTGTCATTGGCCTATGATCATCGTTAATGTTTTGTTCAATCGTTAGATGTCATGCTCTGTTTTCCTTAATCTTGTTCATTGTTCATTGTCATTGTTCTTATTGATGTTCATGTGTTGTTTAATGATTAACTAAGTGGTGCTGCTGTCAGTTGCAGCTCTTGCTGGTTTCTTGTTTGATAGTTGGCGGTCATTGTGATTTTAAATTTTCTTGGCTTCGATTCTCTGTTTGTTCTTCTTCAATTGTTGTTGGCGGCAAAATTCATTTTCAAAAGCCTGGTGACCATTCTTTGTTACTGTGTGAGTTGAGATAGTTATTCTGAAATTGATCACTTGGTGGAAAATAATGTTGGCCACTGTTGGTTTAAATTTATTATTTTGGTTGTTTGATTTCACGTGAATGGTTATATTATTTATGTCTTGGCTATTAAAAATTACGTGCTTATGGCAAAAAGTGATTGTGGTTGTCCTGGGTGTGCAATTGTTATTGCTTTGTTTATCATTATGATTTAATCAAAAAGGTTATTTGATTATTACTGATTTGAAACAGAACGTTCGTCTATCATTTTAATTTTTAAATTTTTAATCGATAATGTTTTTTAAAAAAAAATCTAAAGATAATATTAATTTCGATTCTAATTAAAATTGTTTGAGTATTATAATCCGAAAACAATAATTATTTTATTATCTATATTGTATTATTCTCATTATGCACATTAAGGGAGGAGCCGTATGAGATGAAAATCTCACGTACAGTTATGGAACAATTGATAATTATATAATTATTTTAAATCTTGGCTTGTGGTGCCAAATTGGATAAGTTACAATTTAGCCCTTAAACGTTTTATTTAAACTTATTTAATTAAGTTTTGATTTGTAACTTGGGTTACTTGAACTTTAAGCTATTGAGTTCCGTTTTGACTTTAAATTATTTTTTATCAAGGTTGTTTAAAATTATAAACTATGTTTTATAATTGGATATTATATATGGATTTTATCAAGTTATTTTTGGGATTATAAACTCTAGTTTATAGTTTGATAAAATATTTGGGTCGGGTGACTTGGGTCGCCCGACATGTGAGGTTAACTTGATAGCTATCGATAACTCGGTTAACCCACTGTTTTGGAATTTGAGTTAATTATAATTTAATATTTATTTAAATAATATTTTATGAAATGAATTTTAAAGCGAGAACTCAATATACTTGTATTAATTGGGCATTATTACTTCTTGGGTATTTTGTGTTGCTCTGGATTGTTTTACCCTGACGTGTTGTTTCTGCTAGTCCTATGTGTTGTCTAGTACTCTTTAGAGTTAGGATCCATTTTTAATTTATTATTTATTTGTGTTTAGACTCGTCGACTGTTCGTGCTTTTGAGGCGAAACGAGTCTAGCAAGCAGTGAGTTTGTACTTACTATTTACCGCTTTATTAAGTAAATTGTTATTTTGATATATAAATATACTATACGTATATTTCGAACTATTTTTCCATTATGGCTCTTAGTTGGAACATGCTACATAATGGAAATTATTAGGACTGCGTGTGCACCGGTATTGATCTAGATAAGGTATGTGATATGTGGGCGTAACTCAGTGGTAGCCTAGCTCTCGGGACCCAGTAGAGTAACTCGGTGTAGCTTAGCTCTCGGGACTCTAGTTATGGATTAAGTATGGTCAGTGGTAACTGGGTGTCGCTCAGCTCTCAGGACCAAGCCTTAGGAATAAAGTATACAAGTTAGAATATTGTGGGTTCCAACTATTATACGTAATGTTTATATTAAATATTTTAAAAGGGTTTTAAAGGTTTTACACTTGATAAATGTACATAGTGGTATGAGCTCATCTAAGTATATCTGACCCCGTTGTTTTCCCAATTTTTTCAGGGTTATGATTTGAGCAAATCAGCCGCTCTCCGATTCTTTATTTCCTCGGAGGTTTTACTTTATATTTTAATAGAGTTATTAAACTGATTTTATTCTTAGACCGCAGTAGTAACTAGAAGTCTTATTGTCTTAGTACTTGTTGCTAGATTTATTCAATGGATTTAATTGTTGTTTGGTATTCTTATATTAACTTGGGTTAATACGTATTTGTGCCATGTTTAAGACTCAGAGTTGGCTGAGCACTTTAAAATAAATGTTGTATATTATGAACTGCTAGAACTAGGCAAAGTCTCGGTTGCCCCCGATCATTGGATTTCTTACAGGTTTAAGTATTTGTCGATTATCCGCAAGGCTAGCTACGGGTTTTGGTACAACCATACCCATACCCTAGCGTTGGTCGCGATTCATAAAAATGGGTCATGACAAACTTGGTATTAGAGCTTTGGTTTCAAACCAAGGCCTTATGCATGTTATTTGTTGTGTTTTTTTGGCATGATAAGTATGTCGTGTCTTAGGAACTACCGCGGAATTAGGATTCGTGTCTTGCCTTTTAAAACGTCATCTTTTATTTTTAAACTTTCAGCCTACATCCTATAGGTGATGTGTGTCAGTCTCTATTTAGTATTTATGTCTGACAATTAATTTCACTTGGATGTTACTTGCTGTATTTTATCATATTGAGGTTATTTCACTTGGGTGATTTTAATTGCTTCTGATTTCTCGAAAAATCTTTTGTTGATGATGTTTTCTAAATTCATTCTTGGGTATGATGTTGTTTGATTAACTTTGGCGTTATGCCTAAAATAATTTTGAGTATATGGTTGGTTATGGTTATTTTACATGATGCGTTGGATTGTTTTACCTTATTAATGAAGTACATCTTGACTTGGGCCTCGACGGTTGATTTTAAATATGATCGAATGTTGGGCGTTAGTCCTGTTTTCTAGTAAAAAAAATTTGGGTTAAACTTTAAAACGTGTTTTGTGTTATACATTGTTTGACCACATGCTGTTTTAAGGATATTCTTTGAGGAAATTGTTCGACAAAGTGTGTTGAGAAAGATGTTTTGAAAAGAGCTCGCGAGTCACGTTGTGATAAACGTAGTTATAATGTTGTCGGATTTCAAATGATTTTGAAACTGTTACCGAAAGGTAGCTAGACAAATACTTTGTGATGATGGTGATGGATTTTGTACGATTAAGTTGTAATGGATTAGTCTGTTTTGTCGAAATCTTGTGTTTTATAAAAGTAAGGATATATTTGAGGTTGCAATCGAGATATAGTTGTGTCAAGTGCGGTGTATGGTTAGGCTCAGATTAGAAAATTTTCGTGATAATTTTAGATATGTGATTTACGGATTTGCTGATTAAGGATGTTGGTTATGCTCCATGTGTGTGTATACACTATATTTCTGTTTTTATAAGAGACTTTATCTTTTCGTATTTGAAATTGTCCGAGTATTTTGGTATAATGTTATAAACGTATTTTCATAAACAAGAGGTTTGCTTTACTAATTTTACACTTCTGAGGAAAGGAAGAAATTTTATCAAATTGGATTCAAAAGGAATAGTAAAAAAATTTGCTAACTCAACGATTTTTTCAAATCGTGATTTTATTTACAAATTAAAATTTGTAAGTGACAATAAAATTTTAATATTTTAAAACATCAATGTGTATTATGAATACGGAGGATTTTGCCACGGTTTGTGTATTTTCGAGAAAGGGATAAATTTGTTTTAACAAGTTTGGTTTAAAGATACCATAAATTTTATCAGTTGAACAGTTTCACAAGTTTTCAAACGTATTTAAAAGTTAGGAGAAATTTGCAGATTCAAAATGCAAATATTTTGAAAATTTCAGGGGTATACGAAACTGATGGTTTTTCAACGGTAAAGGCATTTTGATTTTGAATATAAAAGGAGGTGTAAGACGTTTAGTCTTTCAAAGAGAAGCGGAAATTTTTTGAATATAAAATATTTGGGTATTGAAAGATTTTATACCCTCGTGTGATTTGGGTATTGAAAGATTTTATACCCTCGTGGGTTGGGTTTTGAGCATAACTAACAATCCGGTTGGGATAAATTGGTCACAGTAATCTCTCGTTGGATACGAGGCAATAGTAAATTGATGGAATAATTTTGAGAGTTGAGATTGATTTGGATATATGAGTTAGTTGATTTGAGAATATAGGATCGCGGTTAATAGGTTTCGACAATCAGGATCGGTTGATCGATTTTTTCGATTAATGATATTACTGTAATGTTTGGGTCAATAGTTTAAACCTTTGTGTGGGGGAATTTTTTTTTTTAAGTTGTGTAATATAAGTGAGATGTAGTCGATAAGCAGTTTAGTTGTAGCGTTATGTTTCTAAATGATTGAAGGAATCATTTTGATTGAGATTGTTTATGACTAATATAGAAATTCTTTTACTATAAGTTAAGTTCACATTTCTTTAGAATAACAATATGAGTTTTTGTTTTTGGATCGGATGATTCTTTGTTGTGTTTGTTTTAGAACTGAAATATTATCTGAATTCGAATGGGTTTTGTTATCAATTATTTTTATGTGGATCTTGTTATAAGTGGAAGGAACTAGGTATTGTAAAACAAGATTTTATCAGCTTGTGTTTTCGGTTTCCTGTTGAGACGATAGAGTCTGAAATTGTAAGATATATAGTTTAGCTTAGGGCTTAATCTTGTATTGTGATATTGAGGTTTTTATAATCGATAAGATTTAAGCTGGTTTTAGAAGCCGCTCTAGTACAAAGTAATTGTGACTCTCAATTGAAAATTTATTGTTTATTCATATTGCGTTGATTGAGTAATAGTTGGAGCACCAAGTTGTTAGGATCAGAAATTTGTGCATATATGTTATTTATGATAGCTTATTACGAATCAGTTTCAGATTTGAAGTTCGAGGTTCGTTTTTGTTTATCTTAAGTGATTCAGTTGAATTTTGTGTGGGAGAATTTATATTACCTCATTTTAATTCACTTAGGCGGGACGTTATCGTTTATGTTAAGCGGACGTTAGAGTAATCATATATGGTTTTTGCTTGAAGTAAGCAAGCTGTGCGTAATTATTTCTTTTTAAATCTACTTGCGATTCGTTAACTCTTGATTTATGTGTTAGGAGTGGTTTTTTATTTTTTGGTACGCGCTGTTTCTGATTTTATTTTATTTGATTTTGTGTTAAATTCGAGGACGAATTTTAATAAGTTATGAAGAATGTAATACCCCGTTTTTTTTAAAAAAAATCTGATGAGGTTCCGGTAATTTCTGGGATCGTTTGCGGTTTCGTGGTTCGAGTTGTGTTTTATTTGGGTTGGTTCAATGTTATTCTTTTCACTTGGGTTGAGCTCGGCCATGCGCCATGGGATTGGCCCATGGGATTGGTCATGGCCCAGGTGATTTCAGCTTGTACGAACCAACATTTGTTTATTCCTTCAGTGTTGCGTACTGCTACGTCTTCCTTTCATTCCTTCTATATATACTCGTTTATAAACCTAAAATTATTCTTACACTCATAAAAACCCTAGCCGTCACATTCTTCTCCAAGATTCACTGATTTCACGTCCAAATCATTCTCTTCATTGTTGGATTTCGGTAAGCTTTCTTGCTTATTCTTAGTTTTTGCTATCAAAATCGACACTTCCGTTCTCCTTCGTTTTAGAATCATTTGGAAATCTGTTTTGTCTTAGTTGTAGTAGACATTGTCCTCTTCTATTCTACACTTCAAAATCGTAATTTGGTACGTTAATCTCTCTGTTATCCGCGCTGCCATTTTATCGTTTTTGATTGTTTATTTGGTTAGTTGCTGCTGAATTCTTGCCTGTGTTTTAAGGCACGATTCTTGTTATGTTTAGGATTTAATCGCATGTTGTCATTGGATTATGATCATCGTTCATGTTTTGTGTAATCGTTAGATGTCATGCTCTATTTTCCTTAATCTTGTTCATTGTTCATTGTCATTGTTCTTATTGATGTTCATGTGTTATTTAATGATTAACTAAGTGTTGCTTCTGTCAGTTGAAGATCATGTTGGTTTCTTATTTGATAGTTGGCGGTCATTGTGATTTTAAATTTGACTGGCTTCGATTCTCTGTTTGTTCTTCTTCAATTGTTGTTGGCGGCAAAATTCATTTTCAAAAGCGTGGTGACCATTCTTTATTACTGTGTGAGTTGAGATAGTTATTCCGAAATTGATCACTTGGTGGGAAATAATGTTGTCCACTGTTGGTTTAAATTTATTATTTTGGTTGTTGTTTGATTTCACGTGAATGGTTATATTATTTATGTCTTGGCTATTAAAAATTATGTGCTTATGGCAAAAAGTGATTGTGGTTGTCCTGGGTGTGCAATTGTTATGGGTTGGTTTATCATTATGATTTAATCAAAGATTTTTATTTGATTATAACTGATTTAAAACCGAACGTTCGTCTATCATTTTAATTTTTAAATTTCTAATCTATAAATTTTTTTAAAAAAACAAAATCTAAAGATAATATTAGTTTATATTCTAATTAAAATTGTTTGAGTATTATAATTCGAAAACAATAATTATTTTCTAACTGATAGTTATATAATTTTTTGGGTAATTAATTATTATTTCAAATCTTGGCTTGTTGTGCCAAATCGGCTAAATTACAATTTACCCCTTAAACGTTTTATTTAAACTTATTTCATTAAGTTTTGATTTGTAACTTGGGTTACTTGAACTTTAAGCTATTGAGTTCCGTTTTGACTTTAAACTATTATTTTATTAAGGTTGTTTAATAATATAAACTATGTTTTATAATTGGATATTATATATGGATTTTATCAAGTTAGTTTTGAGATTATAAACTCTTGTTTATAGTTTGATAAAATATTTGGGTCGGGCTTGACTTTGGTCGCCCGACATGTGAGGTTAACTAGGTAGTTATCGATAACTCGGTTAACCCACAGTTTTGGAAATTGAGTTAATTATTATTTAATATTTATTTAAATAATGTTTTATGAAATGGATTTTAAAGCAAGAACTCAATAGACTTATATTAATTGGGCATTATTACTTATTGGGTATTTTGTGTTTCTCTGGATTGTTTTATCCTGACGTGTTATTTGTGCTAGTCCTATGTGGTGTCTAGTACTCTTTAGAGTTAGGTTCCGTTTTTATTTTATTATTTATTTGTGTTTAGAATCGTCAACTGTTTGTGCTTTTGAGGCGAAACGAGTCAAGGTTGCTTGCCAGGAGTTTTCACGTGGATTAGCAAGCAATGAGCTTGTGCTTACTATTTACCGCTTTATTAAGTAAATTGTTATTTTGATATATAACAAAATAAAAATTTACTCGGTGTAGCTCAACTCTCGGGACTCTAGTTATGGATTAAGTATGGTTAGTGGTAACTCGGTGTCGCTCAGCTCTCAGGACCAAGTCTTAGGAATAAAGTATACAAGTTAGAATATTGTGGGTTCCAACTATTATACGTAATGTTTATATTAGATATTTTAAAAGGGTTTAAAAGGTTTTCCACTTGATAAATGTAAATATTGGTATGAACTCATCTCAGTATATCTGACCCCGTTATTTTCCCAATTTTTCAAGGGTTATGAATTGAGCAAGTCAGCCGCTCTCCGATTCTTTATTTCCTCGGAGGTTTTACTTTATATTTTAATAAAGTTATTAAACTGATTTTATTCTTAGACCGCCGTAGTAACTAGAAGTCTTATTGTCTTAGTACTTGTTGCCAGATTTATTCAATGGATTTAATTGCTGTTTGGCATTCTTATAATAACTCGGGTTAATACGTATTTTTGCCATGTTTAAGACTCAGAGTTGGATGAGCACTTTATGATAAATGTTGTATATTATGAACTGCTAGAACTAGGCTGAAGTCTCGGTTGCCCCCGAGCATTAGATTTCTTTCAGGTTTATGTATTTGTCGGTTATCCGCAAAGTTAGCTACGGGTTTTGGTACAACAATACCCATACCCTAGCGCCGGTCGCGATTCAATAAAATGGGTCATGACAAACTTGGTATCAGAGCTTTGGTTTCAAACCAAGGCCTTATGCATGTTATTTGTTGTGTGTTTTTGGCATGATAAGTATGTCGTGTCTTAGGAACTACCGTGGAATTAGGATTCGTGTCTTGCCTTTTAAAACGTCATCTTTTATTTTTAAACTTTCAGCCTACATCCTATAGGTGATGTGTGTCAGTCTCTATTTAGTATTTATGTCTGACAATTAATTTCACTTGGATGTTACTTGCTGTGTTTTATCATATTGAGGTTATTTCACTTGGGTTATTTTACTTGCTTCTGATTTCTCGGAAAATCTTTTGTTGATGATGTTTTCTAAATTCATACTTGGGTATGATGTTGTTTGATAAACTTTGACGTTATGCCTAAAATAATTTTGAGTATATGGTTGGTTACAGTTATTTTACATGATGCGTTGGATTGTTTTACCTTATTAATGAATTACATCTTGGCTTGGGCCTCTACGGTTGATTTTAAATATGATCGGATGTTGGGCGTTAGTCCTGTTTTCTAGTAAAACAAATTTGGGTTAAAATCTAAAACGTGTTTTGTGTTATACATTGTTTGACCACATGTTGTTTTAAGGATTTTCTTTGAGGAAATTATTTTTATTCGATTTGCGTTTTGACACAGAATCGGAAGAGAATTTTGGTTTTTAATTCTTTAAAATTTTTATTTTGTTTAAGTTGCCAGTAAAAAGGATTTTCCTGTATTTTTAATTATGGGGTTTATGGAATGGATGTATGATATCGAAGATTTTTCACTTGAGTTTTAAATTACCGTTTAGCGGTTAGGTTAAGTTTAGCTCCCAAATTTCAAAGGATTGAAATCTTTTTATAATATTTTCCCGGATTTACAAATATTTTGAATACATTTTATAAACGGTTGTTTTGTGTTCGACTTGGGTCACCCAAATTTAGGAGTTGAGCTTGGTAGTTGTAATGAGTCGGCAACCTCGATGATTTTATGGTTTGAGATACTTGGGTATCTGTCACGACCCAATTTCATGAATCGTGACCGGCGCTAGGGTATGGGTATGGTTGTACCAAAACCCGTAGCAAGTCTTGTGGAAATCAATTAAACATTTAAAACCTGCAGAAAACTGCTCGGGGGCAACCGAGACTCCAACCTAGGTCAAGCAATTTATATTACAGTTCTAATATAAATAACTTAAATATTTTAAATATTCCACTGCATGCCTTAAATAACAATATCGTAATCCAGTAATCATGCCAAATATAAATAATCGAATATAACGACAATTCCAAAGTGTAATATCAAATGAAATAAATAACTAGTTCTACTGCGGTCTAAGAGTTCGAAAACAGAAACTAGTTTAATAACATAAAAACCTCCGAAGAATCAAAAGAATCGGAGTGGACCAGCTTTCAAATCATAAACGTGGAAAATTTGGGAAAACAACGGGGTCAGATATACTGAGATGAGTTCGCAATACTATTTACATTTATTAACTTTAAAACCCTTAAATTAAAATATTTTTATACTAATATAATATGATTATGGAAAACAGTATTGAAATGATCCCAGCGTAAGTATGACATAGCATACCGATAAACCCAGAGTGGACGG
This sequence comes from Mercurialis annua, assembly GCF_937616625.2. NCBI lineage: Eukaryota > Viridiplantae > Streptophyta > Magnoliopsida > Malpighiales > Euphorbiaceae > Mercurialis > Mercurialis annua. The sequence continues at coordinate 42,503,999 of NC_065572.1, forward strand.
GAACAAATCCTCGTCATATAAATATACCAGCGTAAGCAAGACTTTAGTCTGCCGTTTCCCAGAGTACTTACCGGTGCACAGAGTCTCGATACAAGCCTATCGAGTAGCTCGTTTCAATCCAGATCCATAATCCGTAAAAACAGTTCACAAACATTTATAATATTAAAATACGATGAGGTACTTAATAAAGCGGTAAATAGCACTACAAACTCACTGCTTGCTAACCCACGTGAAAACCTGGCAAGCGACAAAACCTGAATCGACTCCGAAGCCGCACAGTCGACGAGTCTAAGAACAGAGTAAAAACAATTATTAAAATCGACCCCTAACTCTAGAGAGTACTAGACACCACACAGTACTAGCACAATATCGAGTCAAGTATAAACATTACTGGAATAGAATGAACAATTAATCACGTAATGACCCGAGTCAAAAACGAACCACATCGAGTAATGCAATACTCAATAAAAAAATAAGCCAAGTCTATTGGGTTTTCACTTTAAAATTCGTTCCTGAAAATATTACTTAAATAATAAGTAATTAATAACTTAAATCCATTTCCTCAAATATTGGGTTAGCAGAGTTACCAATAACTACCAAGCTATCTCGCATGTCGGGTGACCCAAGTCTAACCCGACCCAATTATTTATCAAAATTATAAACTATAGTTTATAATTATAAAATAGTACTTTTGATAAAATAATAATTAAATATTAAAACGGAACTTAATAGCTTAAAACACAAGTAACCAATAGTTACCGACAATTTACTTAACTAAAATAAGTTAAGAAAAATAAATAATAATAAAAAAACAAAACAAAACAAATTTGCAATTTTAGCCAAATTGGCACGCCAAGCCAATAATTCTTAAAAACAATAATTACCAAATAATTAACTTAAGCCAATTATGAATTTAACCCAAAAAAAGAAAGCCAACCAATCCAAATAAAGCAAACAAATAGCCATGGCAATTCAATAACCTTACTGCCGCCAAACACAATTTAAACAAATAGATTATCAAAACTAAAACTAACGAATACTGCAAAACAACCCAAACAATTCTTAACTCAAACTTAGAATAGCTTACTGAATTCATCACCTAACAAATCAAGAATAATATCACTACAATCATGAACCAAACAATTTGGCAGAGACAGCCATATGAAATCCGCAATGAAGGAATTAAGAACCGAGGAAAACGATGAAGGAAAATAAACTCAATTATAACGATTTCGTAAACAAAACTAACCGAACAATAGATAATAATCATCGAGAAACAAGAATCATAACCATAGATAATAATAGAAATCGGCAGAAGTATCATTATTAAGCCAACAAGAACACACAAATACGATGAAACGGCAGTGGCTATAACGAATAGATTTACATACCGTTCTATGAAAACAAGGCTTAGATTTGTAGAGGATTGAGTCCACTATCGCTGGAACGAGACAGATCTCAATTTGATGCTAAAACAAATGAATTATCGATTAAGACAGAAATCGCGTTTAAGAACCAAAACTGACAATGAGCAATGTAAACATACCAAGAGTTTTTTCAGCAAGCAGATGCTAAAGGATGAATGATTTTCAGGGAATTTGAAAGGTAGACGATGGTTAGGGTTTAGTGATTTGAAGGTATGAAATAGGGTTTAAAATAAGACCTACATATATATATAAGGAAACCAAAAGATGGTTCACGTCAAACTGCTGCAACAACATAATTAACATAATACATGTTAATTATTTTCATGGGCTTTTCATGAATATAATTCATGGGCCAAAGAATTGTATGGGCTTTTCATGGCTTTGTATGAATTTAATTAATTCATGGGCCAAAATGACTCAACACAAACGAACACGAATCGAATCACGACTGAATCAACGAACGACTCAATTAATTATCGAAAACTCGACGGGAAAAGCTAAAGATTTTACGGGATATTACATTCTCCCCAACTTAATAAAAATTCGTCCTCGAATTTAACATAAAACCAAAGTAATAAAAAAATCAGTTATAGCAAACATAAAATCACTTGTAACTCAAAAATACGAAATAACGCGTCCTCAACGGAAGGAACAACTACGCATATTAATTCTGATTTCCAAAATCACTTTACGACCAGGTGACTACTCAACAAAAACAAAATAAAAACCGCATAACTCTACTTAAGCAAAACAAAACTGCAATCTCAAAAGATTCAAACAAAACTCTCACTAAAAAATAATTCTACCATGAAGAAAACTGAGGAGAGTCAAAGCAAAAAGAAACATAATTTGACCGAAACACGCAAAAATATTCTACGGACATTCTTCCCAACTTATAGAAATACTATTTCGAATTTAAAGCTAAGTCAAAAATTTGAATGATCACCACACGCATACGCGAAAAATTCTTTGCTCCAACAATTTGGTACCTCAAACGACTTCTCAACACATGAGTGAACGAAATGGAAATTTATTTCTCAATCCCGAAATTCAAATCGAAAAAATTATTAAGCCAAACTCCAATGCTACAAACCGAAAACCTACAAACACTCTCAATTGAAAATAATCTTACATTCCTTAACGCCTATACACTATATCTCTTATAATGGTCACAACACCAAATACCTAAGATGAGAAAACTTAACAGTAAATGTCATTTTGATCAAATATGCTCTCACAAAAAAAAAATGGCGGAAACTAAATACCAATATGATCGTCTCTGTTCAACTAACTAAGATCAGCTCGACAATATCCTCAACTTTTTCGAACCCGGAAGTAAAAAGCACACTAATTTTTAAGGAATACATATCTTAAACTCCTGACAACAAAATTTTTTCCATCCTCCAATTTTTTTATCAATCACTATAACCTCGAATCCTACAGAAGGTCATTTTGATCAGGTCGAAATTAAACAGTTTATTGGTTCTGCTCAAAACAATTTTTTTATAGAAAAATGCTTTTCGCAACCACAAAATACAAAATAATATCATTCCCCTTTAATCTGAAATTACTAACATATTCCGTTTTATTTCATTTTCAACCAAAAATAATTAACCCACTGAAAAAAAAATCTTCTAGTTTTGTAAACATGTCAACATAATAGACACACTCTCAATTTGAAATCACCACAAAACTTTACTTTCAAAAAATAAATTCACAGTTTTTATAAAATCCTTCCTTTTGAAAAAAAATAAATTAAAATCCACTATTTAAGCCAAACGTTTTCAAACGTTACGAAAGAAATCCAAATGTTTCACCTTTTTAGCGATTTAAGCCAGACGTTTACAAACGTTACAAAATAAATCCAAATGTTTCACCTTTTTAGAAATTTAAGCCAAAAGTTTACAATCGTTACGAAACAAAACCAAACGTTTAAAACGTTATGAAACAAATTAAAACGTTTCACATTTTTAGCGATTTAAGCCAAACATTTACAAACGTTACGAAACAAAACCAAGCGTTTCACCTTTTTAGCGATTTAAGCCAATCCAAAGGTTACGAAGAAAATCCAAACTTTTCACCTTTTTAGCAATTTATGCCAAACGTTTACCAACGTTACGAAACAAATCCAAGTGTTTCACCTTTTTAACAATTTAAGCCAAACGTTTACAAACGTTACGAAACAAATCCAAGCGTTTCACCTTTTTAGCAATTTCAGCGAAATGTTTACAAACATTACGAAACAAATCCAAACGTTTCACCTTTTAGCGATTTAAGCGAAATGTTTCAAAACATTACGAAACAAATCCAAACGTTTCATCTTTTTAGCAATTTAAGCAAAACGTTTACAAACATTACAAAACAAATCCAAGAGTTTCACCTTTTTAGCAATTTAAGACAAATGTTTACAAACGTTACGAAACAAATCCAAGTGTTTCACCTTTTTTAGCATTTTAAGCCAAACGTTTACAAACCTTGCAAAACAAATCCAAGAGTTTCACCTTTTTAGCAATTTAAGTCAAACGTTTACAAACATTACGAAACAAAACCAATCGTTTCACCTTTTTAGCAATTCAAGCAAAACGTTTACAAACGTTACGAAACAAATCCAAGCGTTTCACCTTTTTAGCAATTTAAACCAAGCGTTTACAAACATTACAAAACAAATCCAAGCGTTTCACCTTTTTAACAATGTAAGCCAAACGTTTACAAACGTTACCAAACAAATCCAAGCGTTTCACCTTTTTAGCAATTTAAGCCAAACGTTTACAAACGTTACCAAACAAATCCAAACGTTTCACCTTTTTAGCGATTTAAGCCAAACATTTACAAACGTTACGAAACAAATCCAAGCGTTTCACCTATTTAAGTCAAACGTTTACAAACGTTACGAAACAAATCCAAGCGTTTCACCTTTTTAGCGATTTAAGCCAAACATTTACAATGGTTTGGAAACAAATCCTAATGTTTCAACTTTTTAGCAATTTAAGCCAAACGTTTACAAATGTTACGAAACAAATCCAAACGTTTCACCTTTTTAGCGATTGAAGCCAAATGTTTCCAAATGTTATGAAACAAATCCAAGCGTTTAAAACGTTACGAAACAAATTCAAATGTTTACAAACATTTCGAAACAAAAGCAAGCGTTTCCACTTTTTAGCAATTTAAGTAAAACGTTTACAAACATTACAAAACAAATCTAACGTTTCACCTTTTTAGCAATTTAAACCAAACATTTACAAACGTTACGAAAAAATCCTAAGCGTTTTACCTTTTTAGAAATTCAAGCAAAACATTTACAAACGTTACGAAATAAAATCTAACATTTAAAACGTTACAAAACAAATTCAAACATTTCTCATTTTTAGCGATTTAAGCCAACCGTTTACAAATGTTATGAAACAAATCCAAACATTTAATATGTTACGAAACAAATTACAACGTTTACAAACGTTACAAAACAAAACCAAGCTTTTCACCTTTTTAGCAATTTAAGCCTAACGTTTTTTAAATTACAAAATAAATCCAAGCTTTTCAGCTTTTTAGCAATTTAAGCCAAACGTTTACAAAAGTTTCGAAGCAAATCCAAGCGTTTCACCTTTTTAGCAATTCAAGCCAAACGTTTACAAACGTTACGAAACAAATCCAAGCGTTTCACCTTTTTAGCAATTCACGCCAAACGTTACGAAACAAATCCAAACATTTCACCTTTTTAGCGATTTAAGCCAAACCTTTACAAACATTACGAAACAAATCCAAACGCTTCATCTTTTTAGCGATTTAAGCGAAACGTTTTCAAACGTTACGAAACAAATCCAAACGTTATTAGGATGAGTTGTAACGAAGTCATTAGGATGAGTTGTTATATAGCATCGAATGTTGGTAGATTGTAAAAACGAAATTTGAGGAATATTTTTAGGTTATCGAGTGCACATCTCACAGAGTGTAAAGTCTAGCAAATGATTTATTGGGAAATGGATTTCAAAGGTTGATTTGTTAAAATATTTGAAATGTTTTCAACACGTAATTGTGCCCAGACATATCATGAACATGCATTTATAATGTCACGCATAGGATTGCATTGAGCACAAAGTATGTTCACTAAATAAAAGATCAATTAATAATTGATACATGAATAATAGTACACACATCACGTGCATAGAAATGATTAGGGTTGGATGAAACTCTTTGGGGATGAGAGATGTCATCACCATGTCGCACAATTATGTAAAATGGATCTTATCGACAAAGTGTGTTGAGAAAGATGTTTTGAAAAGAGCCCGCGAGTCACGTTGTGATAAACGTAGTTATAATGTTGTCAGATTTCAAATGATTTTGAAAATGTTACCGAAAGGTAGCTAGACAAATACTCTGTGATGATAGTGATAGATTTTGGACGATTACGTTGTCATGGATTAGTTTGTTTTGTCGGAATCTTGAGTTTTATAAAAGTAAGGATATGTTTGAGGTTGCACTGGAGATATAGTTGTGTCAAGTGCGGTGTATGGTTAGGCTCAGATTAGAAAATTTTCGTGATAATTTTCGATATGTGATTTAAGGATTTGTTGATTAAGGATGTTGGTTATGCTCCATGTGTGTGTATACACTATATTTATGTTTTTATAAAAGACTTTATCTTTTCAGATTTGAAATTGTCAGAGTATTTTGGTATAATGTTATAAACGTATTTTCATAAACAAGAGGTTTGCTTTGCTAATTTTACCCTTCCGAGGAAAGGAAGAAATTTTATCAAATTGGATTCAAAAGGAATAATAAAAAAATTTGCTGACTCAACGATTTCTTCAAATCGTGATTTTATTTACAAATTAAGATTTGTAAGTGACAAAAAAATTTTAATATTTTAAAACATCAATATGTATTTTGAATACGGAGGATTTTGCCACGGTTTGTGTATTTTTGAGAAAGGGATAAATTTATTTTAACAAGTTTGGTTTAAAGATACCATAAATTTTGTCAGTTGAACAGTTTCACAAGTTTGCAAATGTATTTAAGAGTTAGGAGAAATTTGCGGATTCACAATGCAAATATTTTGAAAATTTTAGGGGTTTACAAAACTGATGGTTTTTCAACGGTAAAGGCATTTCGATTTTGAATATAAAAGGAGGTGTAAGACGATTAGTCTTTTAAAGAGAAGCGGAATTTTTTTGAATATAAAATGTTTTGGATATTGAAAGATTTTATACCCTCGTGGGTTGGGTTTTGAGCATAACTAACAATCCGGTTGGGATAAATTGGTCTTAGTAATCTCTCGTTGGATACGAGGCAATAGTCAATTGATGGAATAATTTTGAGAGTTGAGTTTTATTTAGATATATGAGTAGATTTGAGAATCAAGGATCGCGGTTAATAGGTTTTGACAACCAAGATCGGTTGATCGGTTTTGTCGATTCATGATATTACTGTAATGTTTAGGTCAGTGGTTGAACCCTTTGTGTGGGAGAATTGTTTTTTTTTAAATTGTGTAATATAAGTGAGATGCAGTCGATGTGCAGTTTAGTTGTGGCGTTATGTTTCTAAATGATTGAACGAATCATTTTGATTCAGATTGTTTATGACTAATCTAGAAATTCTTTTACTATGAGTTAAGTTCACATTTCTTGAGAATAACAGTATGAGTTTTTGTTTTTGGATCGGATGATTCTTTGTAGTGTTTGTTTTAGAACTGAAATATTATCCGAAGTCTATTGGGTTTTGTTATAAATTATTTTAATGTCGATCTTGTTATAAGTGGAAGGAACTAGGTATTGTAAAATAAGATTTTATCAGCTTGTGGTTTCGGTTTCCTGTTGAGACGATAGAGTCTGGAATTGTAAAACATATAGTTGAGCTTAGGTCTTAATCTTGTATTGTGATATTGAGGTTTTTATTATCGATAAGATTCGAGCTGGTTTTGGAAGCCGCTCTAGTACAGAGTAATTACGACTCTCAATTGAAAATTTATTATTTATGCACATTGCGTTGATTGAGTAATAGTTGGAGCACCAAGTTGTTAGGATCAGAAATTTGTGCATATATGTGGTTTATGATCGCTTATTACGAATCAGTTTCAGATTTGAAGTTCGAGGTTCGTTTTTATTTATCTTATGTGATTCAGTTGAGTTTTGTGTGGGAGAATTTGTATTACCTCGTTTGAATTTACCTAGGAACGACGTTATCGTTTATGTGTGGTTTTTGCTTGAAGTATGCAAGTTGTGCGTAATTATTTCTTTTAAATCTACTTGGGATTCGTTAACTCTTGATTTATGTGTTAGGAGTGGTTTTTTGTTTTTTTTTTGCGCGCTGCTTCTTATTTTATTTTATTTGATTTTGTATTAAATTTGAGGACAAATTTTTAATAACTTAAGAAGAATGTAATACCCCGTGTTTTTTTTTAAAAACATTTCGATGAATTTCCGGTAATTTTTTGGATCGTTTGCGGATTCGTGGTTCGGGTTGTGTTTTGTTTGGGTTGGTTCAATGTTATTCTTTTTGCTTGGGTTGAGCTGGGTCATAAGGAATGGGATTGGCCCATGGGATTTGTCATGGCCCAGGTGATTTCAGCTTGTACGAACCAACATTTTTCTATTCCTTTTGTGTTGCGTACTGCAACTTCTTCCTTTCTTTCCTTCTATATATACTCGTTTATAAACCTAAAATTATTTGTAATGCAATATTTGTTTACTCCTTTTGGTTTATCATTATGATTTAATCAAAGATTTTTATTTGATTATTACTGATTTGAAACCAAAAGTTCGTCTATCATTTTAATTTTTAAATTTCTAATCGGTAATTTTTTTTAAATAAAAAATCTAAAGATAATATTAGTTTAGATTTTAATTAAAATTGTTTGAGTATTATAATTCGAAAAAAATAATTATTTTATAACTGATAATTATCTAATTATTTGAGTAATTAATAATTGTTTTAAATCTTGGCTTGTTGTGCCAAATTGGCTAAATTATAATTTAGCCCTTAAACGTTTTATTTAAACTTATTTAATTAAGTTTTGATTTGTAACTTGGGTTACTTGAACTTTAAGATATTGAGTTCCGTTTTAACTTTAAACTATTATTTTATCAAGGTTGTTTAATAATTATAAACTATGCTTTATAATTGGATATTATATATGGATTTTATCAAGTTATTTTTGGGATTATAAACTCTGGTTTATATTTTGATAAAATATTTGAGTCGGGCTAGACTTGGGTCGCCTGACATGTGAGGTTAACTTGGTAGTTATCGATAACTCGGTTAACCCACTATTTTGGAAATTGAGTTAATTATTATTTAATATTTATTTAAATAATGTTTTATAAAATGGATTTTAAAGCGAGAACTCAATAGACTTGTACTAATTGGGCATTATTACTTATTGGGTATTTTGTGTTTCTCTAGATCGTTTTACCCTGAAGTGTTGTTTGAGCTAGTCCTATGTGGTGTCTAGTACTTTTTAGAGTTAGGGTCCGTTTTTAATTATTATTTATTTGTGTTTAGACTCGTTGACTGTTCGTGCTTTTGAGGCGAACCAAGTCTAGGTTGCTTGCCAGGAGTTTTCACGTGGATTAGCAAGCAACGAGTTTGCACTTACTATTTACCGCTTTATTAAGTAAATTGTTATTTTGATATATAAATATATATTGTACGTATATCTCGAACTGTTTTTCCATTATGGCTCTTAGTTGCAACATGCTACATAATGGCATCATTAGCACTGCGTGCGCACCAGTATTAATCTAGATAAGGTATGTAATATGTGGAGCGGTTCTAGCCTAGCTCTCGGTACCCATTAGAGTAATTCGGTGCAGCTAAGCTCTCGAGACTCTGGTTATAGATTAAGTATGGTCGGTGGTAACTCAGTGTAGCTCAGCTCTCGGGACCAGGCCTTAGAAATAAAGTATACAAGTTTGAATTTTGTGGTTTAGGGCTCCAACTATTATACGTAATGTTTATATTAAATATTTTAAAAGGGTTTTAAAGGTTTTCCAATTGATAAATATAAATAGTGGTATGAACTCATCTCAGTATATCTGACCCCGTTGTTTTCCCAATTTTTCCAGGGTTATGATTTTTGCAAGTCAGCCGCTCTCCGATTCTTTAATTTCTTGGAGGTTTTACTTTATATTTTAATAAAGTTATTAAACTAATTTTATTCTTAGATCACAGTAGTAAGTAGCTTGTTTTTTTAGTACTTGTTGCCAGATTTATTAGATGGATTTAATTGCTATTTGGCATTCTTATATTAACTTGGGTTAATACGTTTTTCTGCCATATTTAAGATTCAGAGTTGGCTGAGCAATTTACAATAAATATTGTATATTATGAACTGCTAGAACTAAGCTGAAGTCTTGGTTGCCCCTGACTATTGGTTTTCTTGCATGTTTATGTATTTGTCGGTTATCCGCAAGGCTAGCTACGGGTTATAGTACAACCGTACCCATACCCTAGCGCCGGTCGCGATTTATGAAAATGCGTCGTGACAGTTACGAAATAAATACAAACGTTCACAAACATTACGGAACAAAACAAACGTTTCACATTTTTTGCAATTTAAGCCAAACGTTTACAAACATTACGAAATAAATCCAAACGTTTCACCTTTTTAGCGGTTGAAGCCAAACGTTTACAAACGTTACGAAACAAATCCAAACGTTTCCCCATTTTAGCGATTTAAGTCAAACATTTATAAATGTTACGAAACAAAACAAAACGTTTATATACGTTACGAAACAAATCCAAACGTTTACAAACATTATGAAACAAATCTAACCGTTTTACCTTTTTAGCGATTTAAGCCAAACGTTTACAAACGTTACGAAACAAACCCAAGCGTTTCACCTTTTTAGCAATATACGCCAAATGTTTATAAACGTTACGAAACAAATCCAAACGTTTCACTTTTTTGCGATTTAAGTCAATCATTTACAAACGTTACGAAACAAATCCAAACATTTTCCCATTTTAGCGATTTAAGCCAAACGTTTTGAAATTAAACCAAACATTTCACCTTTTTAGCGATTTTAGTTGAATGTTTACAAATGTTGCGAAAGAAAAACAAACGTTTTACCTTTTTAGCGATATAAGCAAAACGTTTAAAACGTTACGAAAACAATCCAAGCGTTTCACCTTTTTACAAAATTAAGCCAAAAAACGTTACGAAACATATCCAGACGTTTCACCTTTTTAGCGATTTAAGCCAAACGTCTACAAACGTTATGAAACAAATCCAAATGTTTTCCCATTTCAGCAATTTAACCCAAACTTTTACAAACAAAACGAATAAAACATTAGGAAACAAATCCAAATGTTTCACATTTATAGAAATTTAAGCCAAACGTTAAGAAACAATGCCAAACGTTTAGAAACATTACGAAACAATGCAAAACGTTTACAAACACTACGAAACAAATTCAAGTATTTCACCTTTTTAGCCATTTAAGCGAAACGTTTACAAACGTTACGAAACCAATCCAAGCGTTTCACCTTTTTAGCAAATTAATCCAAACGTTTACAAACGTTACAAAACAAATCCAAACGTTTCACGTTTTAAGCGATTTAAGCCAAACGTTTACAAACTTACAAAACAAATCCAAATGTTTCACCTTTTTAGCGATTAAAGCCAAACGTTTATAAACGCAACAAAACAAATCCAAACGTTTCCCCTTTTGAGCGATTTAAACCAAACGTTTGTTTACACACTTTTTTGAAACAAACGTTAAGAAACAAATCTAAACGTTTCACCTTTTAAGTGATTTAAGCCCAACGTTTATAAACGTTACGAAACAAATCTAAGCGTTTCCCCTTTTTAGATATTTAAGCCAAACGTTTACAAACGTTACGAAATAAAACCAAACGTTTGAAATGTTATGAAACAAATCCAAACGTTTCATATTTTTAGCGATTTAAACTAAACGTTGCGGAACAAAACCAAACGTTTTTCTCATTTATAGCGATTTAAGCCAAACATTTACAAACGTTACGAAACAAATCAAGCGTTTCACCTTTTTAGCGATTTAAGCCAAACATTTACAAAAGTTACGAATCAAATCCAAGTGTTTCACCTTATTAGCAATTTAAGCACAACATTTACAAACGCTACAAAACAAATCCAAACGTTTCACCTTTTTAGCGATTTAATCCAAACATTTACAAACGTTACGAAATAATACCAAACGTTTAACCTTTTTAGCGATTTAAGCCAAATCTTTAAAACGTTACGAAATAAATCCAAACGTTTACAAACATTACTGAACAAAAACAAACGTTTCCAATTTTTAGCAATTTAAGCCACACGTTTACAAACGTTATGAAACAAATCCAAACGTTTCACCTTTTTAGCGATTGAAGCCAAACGTTTACGAACGTTATAAAACAAATCCAAACGTTTTCCCATTTTAGCGATTTAAGCCAAACGTTTAGAAACGTTACGAAACAAAACCAAACGTTTACAAACGTTACGAAACAAATCCAAACGTTTACAAATGTTACGAAACAAATCTAAACGTTTCCCCATTATAGCGATTTAAGCCAAACATTTACAAACGTTACGAAACAAACCCAAACGTTTCACCTTTTTAGAGATTTAAGCCAAACGTTTACAAACATTTACAAATGTTACGAAACAAATCCAAACATTTACAAACATTACAGAACAAAAACAAACTTTTTACATTTTTAGCAATTTAAGCAAAACGTTTACAAACGTTACGAAACAAATCCAAACATTTCACGTTTTAAGCGATTTAAGCCAAACGTTTACAAACTTACAAAACAAATCCAAACGTTTCACCTTTTTAGCGATTAAAGTCAAACGTTTTCATAAGTTACGAATCAAATCCAAACATTTCACCTTATTAGCAATTTAAGTAAAACGTTTACAAACGCTACAAAACAAATCCAAATGTTTCACCTTTTTAGCAATTTAATCCAAATGTTTACATACGTTACGAAATAAAACCAAACGTTTAACCTTTTTAGCGATTCAAGCCTAATCTTTAAAACGTTACGAAATAAATCCAAACGTTTGCAAACATTGCCGAACAACAATAAATGTTTCACATTTATAGCAATTTAAGCCAAACGTTTACAAACGTTACTAAACAAATCCAAACGTTTGACCTTTTTAGCGATTGAAGACAAACATTTACAAACGTTAAGAAACAAATCCAAACGTTTCCCCATTTTAGCGATTTAAGCCAAACGTTTAGAAACGTTACGAAATAAAACCAAACATTTACAAACGTTACGAACCAAATCCAAACGTTACGAAACAAATCTAAACGTTTCCCCATTATAGCGATTTAAGCCAAACATTTACAAACGTTACGAAACAAATCCAAACGTTTCACCTTTTTTGAGATTTAAGCAAAACGTTTACAAACATTTACAAATGTTACGAAACAAATTCAAACGTTTACAAATATTACAGAACAAAAACAAACTTTTCACATTTTTTGCAATTTAAGCCAAACGTTTATAAACGTTACAAAACAAATCCAAACGTTTCACCTTTTTAGCGAATGAAGCCAAACGTTTACAAACGTTAAGAAACAAATCCAAACTTTTTCCCATTTTAGTGATTTAAGCCAAACGTTTTTAAATGTTACGAAAAAAAACCAAACGTTTACAAACCTTACAAAACAAATCCAAATGTTTACAAACATTACGAAACAAATCCAAACGTTTCCCCATTTAAGCGATTTAAGCCAAACGTTTGCAAACATTACAAAAAAAAATCCAAATGTTTCACCTTTTTAGCGATTTAAGCCAAACGTTTACAAATGTTATGAAATAAATCCAAACGTTTCCCCATTTTAGCGATTTCAGCTAAACGTTCACAAACGTTACGAAACAAATCCAAACGTTTCCCCTTTTTTGCGATTGAAGCCAAACGTTTACAAACATTACGAAACAAATCCAAACATTTCACCTTTTTAGAGATTAAAGCCAAGCGTTCACAAACGTTATGAAACAAATCCAAGCGTTTCACCTTTTTAGCAATATAAGCAAAACGATTAAAAACTTTACGAAACAAATCCAAACGTTTCACCTTTTTAGCGATTCAAGCTAAACGTTTACAAACATTAAGAAGCAAATCCAAATGTTTCCCGATTTTAGCGATTTAAGCCAAACGTTTAGAACGTTTCGAAACAAATCGAAACGTTTTGCCTTTTTAGCGATTTAAGACAAACGTTTACAAACGTTACGAAACATATCCAAACGTTACACCTTTTTAGCCATTTTTGCCAAACGTTAACAAACGTTACAAAACAAATCCAAACGTTTTCCCATTTTAGCGATGTAAGCCAAACGTTTTGAAATTAGACCAAACGTTTCACCTTTTTAGCGATTTAAGTCAAATGTTTACAAACGTTACGGAACAAAAACAAACGTTTCACCTTTTTAGCGATTTAAGCCAAACGTTTATAACGTTACGAAACAAATCCAAGCGTTTCACCTTTTTAGCAATTTAAGCCAAACGTTTACAAACGTTATGAAATAAATCCAGACATTTCCCTATTTTTGCGATTTAAGCCAAATGTTTAAAACGTTACGAAAAGAATCCAAACATTTTCCACTTTTAGCAATTTAAGCCAAACGTTTACAAAACGTTGCGAATTAAATCCAAAAGTTTCACCTTTTTAGTGATTTAAGCCAAACGTTTACAAACGTTACAAAACAAATCCAAGCGTTTCACCTTTTTAGTAATTTTAGCGAAATGTTTACAAACGTTAGCGATTTAAGCGAAATGTTTAAAAACTTACGAAACAAATCCAAACGTTTCAACTTTTTAGCGATTTAAGCCAAACGTTTACAAATGTTACCAAATAAATCCAAACGTTTACCCTTTATAGCGATATAAGCCAAACGTTTACAAACGTTACGAAACAAATCCAAACGTTTCCCCTTTTTAGCAATTTAAGCCAAACGTTTACAAACATTACTAAACAAAGGATATTAAACTCCCTAGGTGACTCAAGTCTCAGGTAATTTCAAAAAGGTCACTAAAGTCAATTTTCTAACAAAATGGTCACTGAACTATACCTTTTATTACAAAAGGGTTCACCCATATAAAACGACGTAAAATCCTAACATTTTTGCTTACGTGGCAAGCCAAAATTACAAAAAGGAATATAGTTCAGTGACCTTTTTGTAATAAAAGGAATAACCCAATGATTTTCTTATAGTTCACAAAAAGTTTAATGTTCTTTTCTTAACAATAGAAATATTTTTGTAATAAAAGGTATAGTTCAGTGACCATTTTGTATGAAAATTGACTTTAATGACCATTTTGAAATTTCCTGAGACTTGAGTGACTCAGGGAGTTTAATATCCTTAAACAAATCCAAACGTTTCTCCTTTTTAGCAATATAAGCCAAACGTTTACAAACGTTACGAAACAAATTCAAACGTTTTGTCTTTTTAGCAATTTAAACCAAACGTTTACGAACATTGCGAAAAAATTTCAAACGTTTCCCCATTTTATCGATTTAAGCCAAACGTTTAAAACGTCACGAAACAAATCCAAACGTTTCACCTTTTTGGCGATTTAAGCCAAACGTTTAAAACGTTGCGAAAAAAATCCAAACATTTCATCTTTTTAGCAATTTATGCAAAACGTTTACAAACATTATGAAACAAATCGAAGTGTTTCATCTTTTTAGCGATTGAAGCCAAATGTTTACAAACATTACGAAACAAATCCAAACGTTTCACATTTTTAGCAATTTAAGCCAAACGTTTACAAATGTTACGAAAGAAAAACCAAGTATTTCACCTATTTTTAGCAATTTAAGCCAAACGATTATAAACGTTAAGAAACAAATCCAAGCGTTTCTTTTCTTTAGCAATTTAAGCCAAACGTTTACAAACGTTACGAAACAAATCCAAGCGTTTCACCTTTTTAGAAATTTAAGCCAAACGTTTACAAACGTTACGAAACAAATCCAAATATTTCACCTTTTTAGCAATTTAAGCCAAACGTTTACAAACGGTACGAAAAAAATCCAAACGTTTCACCTTTATAGCGATTTAAGCTAATCATTTACAAACGCTACGAAATAAATCCAAATGTTTCACCTTTTTAGCGATGTAAGCCTAACGTTTACAAACGTTACAAAACAAATCCAAGCGTTTCACGTTTTTAGCAATTTAAACCAAATATTTACAAACGTTACGAAACAAATCAAGCGTTTCATCTTTTGATCAATTTAAACCAAATGTTTACAAACGTTGCGAAAAAATCCAAACGTTTCCTTTTTTTAGCGATTTAAGCAAAACGTTGAAAAGGTTACGCAACCAATCCAAATGTTTCACCTTTTTAGCAATTTAAGCCAAACGTTTACAAACGTTATGAAACAAATCCAAGCGTTTCACCTTTTTAGCAATTTAAGCCAAATATTTACAAACGTTACGAAACAAATCCAAGCGTTTCACCCTTTTAGCAATTTAAGCAAAAAGTTTACGAACGTTACGAAACAAATCCAAGCGTTTCACCTTTAAAGCAATTCAAGCCGAACGTTTACAACCGTTACGAAACAAATCCAAACATTTCCCCTTTTAAGGGATTTAAGCCAAACATTTACAAACATTACGAAACAAATCCAAACGTTTCACCTTTTTAGCGATTTAAGCGAAACGTTTGCAAACGTTACGAAACAAATCCAGACGTTTCACCTTTTTAGCGATTTAAGCAAAACGTTTACAAACGGTAAGAAACAAATCCAAATGTTTCGCCTTTTTAGTGATTTAAGCCAAACGTTTACAAACACAACGAAAAAAATCACAACGTTTCACCTTTTTAGCAATTTAAGCCAAACATTTACAAACGTTACGAAACAAATCCAAACGTTTCACTTTTTTTGCGATTTAAGCCAAACGTTTGCAAACGTTACGAAACAAATACAAACGTTTCCCCTTTTAGCGATTTAAGCCAAAAGTTTTCAAATGTTATGAAAGAAATCCAAATGTTTCACCTTTTTAGCTATTTAAGCCAGATGTTTACAAACGTTACAAAACAAATCCAAATGTTTCACCTTTTTAGCATTTAAGCCAAAAGTTTACAATCGTTACGAAACAAAACCAAACGTTTAAACGTTATGAAACAAATTAAACGTTTCACCTTTTTAGCGATTTAAGCCAAACATTTACAAACGTTACGAAACAAAACCAAGCGTTTCACCTTTTTAGCAATTTAAGCCAAATGTTTACAAACATTACGAAACAAATTCAAGCGTTTCACCTTTTTAGCAATTTAAGCCAAACGTTTACCAAAGTTACGAAACAAATCCAAACGTTTCAACTTTTTAGCAATTTAAGCCAAACGTTTACAAACGTTACGAAACAAATCCAAACGTTTCCCCTTTTCATCGATTTAAGCCAAACATTTACAATGCTTTTGAAACAAATCCAAAAGTTTCACCTATTTAGAAATTGAAGCCAAAAGTTATAAAATAAATCCAAGCGTTTCACCTTTTTAACAATTTAAACCAAACGTTTACAAACGGTACAAAACAAATCCAAGCATTTCACCCTTTTAGCAATTTAAGCGAAATGTTTACAAACATTACGAAACAAATCCAAACGTTCCACCTTTTAGCGATTTAAGCGAAATGTTTAAAAACATTACAAAACAAATCCAAATGTTTCATCTTTTTAGCAATTTAAGCAAAACGTTTATAAACATTACAAAACAAATCCAAGCGTTTCACCTTTTTAGCAATTTAAGCCAAATGTTTACAAACAATACGAAACGAATCCAAGCGTTGCACCTTTTTAGCATTTTAAGCCAAACGTTTACAAACATTACGAAACAAATCCAAGCGTTTCACCTTTTTAGCAATTTAAGCCAAACGTGTACAAACATTACGAAAAAAAACCAGGCGTTTCACCTTTTTAGCAATTTAAGCAAAACGTTTACAAACATTACGAAACAAATCCAAGCGTTTCACCTTTTCAGCAACTGAAGCCAAGCGTTTACAAATATTACGAAACAAATCCAAGCGTTTCACCTTTTTAGCAATGTAAGCCAAACGTTTACAAACGTTACGAAACAAATCTAAGCGTTTCACCTTTTTAGCAATTTAAGCCAAACATTTACAAACGTTACGAAACAAATCCGAACGTTTGACCTTTTTAGCGATTTAAGCCAAATGTTTACAAACGATACGAAACAAATCCAAACGTTTCACCTTTTTAGCGATTTAAGCCAAACGTTTACAAACGTTACCAAACAAATATAAAATTTTCACCTTTTTAGCGATTTAAGCCAAACGTTTACAAACGTTACGAAGCAAATCCAAACGTTTCACCTTTTTAGGGATTTAAGGCAAACGTTTTCAAACGTTACGAAACAAATCCAAATATTTCACCTTTTTAGCGATTTAAACCAAACGTTTACAAACACTACCAAACAAATCCAAATATTTCACCTTTTTAGCAATTTAAGCCAAGCGTTTACAAACGTTATGAAATGAAACCAAACGTTTAAAACGTTATGAAACAAATTAAAACTTTTCACATTTTTAGCGATTTAAACCAAACGTTTACAAACGTTACGAAACACAATCAAGCGTTTCACCGTTTTAGCAATTTAAGCCAAACGTTTACAAACATTACAAAACAAATCCAAGCGTTTCACCTTTTTGAGCAATTTAAGCCAAATGTTTACAAACGTTACGAAATAAATCCAAGCATTTCACCTTTTTAGTGATTTAAGCCAAACGTTCACAAACGTTACGAAACAAATCCAAACGTTTCACCTTTGTAGCGATTTAAGGCAAACGTTTACAATCGTTACGAAACAAATCCGAACGTTTGACCTTTTTAGCGATTTAAGCCAAATGTTTACAAACGATACGAAACAAATCCAAACGCTTCACCTTTTTAGAAATTTAAGCCAAACCCTTACAAACGTTACGAAACAAATCCAAACGTTTCACCTTTTTAGCGATTTAAGCCAAACGTTTACAAACGTTACCAAATAAATATAAATTTTTCACCTTTTTAGTGATTTAAGCCAAACGTTTACAAACATGACGAAACAAATCCAAACGTTTCACCTTTTTAGCGATTTAAGGCAAATGTTTTCAAACGTTACGAAACAAATCCAAATATTTCACCTTTTTAGCGATTTAAGCCAAACGTTTACAAACGTTACAAAACAAATCCAAATGTTTCACATTTTTAGCAATTTCAGCCAAGCGTTTACAAACGTTATGAAATGAAACCAAACGTTTAAAACGTTGTGAAACAAATTAAAACTTTTCACATTTTTAGCGATTTAAACCAAACGTTTACAAACGTTTCGAAACAAAATCAAGCTATTCACCGTTTTAGCAATTTAAGCCAAACGTTTACAAACATTACAAAACAAATCCAAGCGTTTCACCTTTTTGAGCAATTTAAGCCAAATGTTTACAAACGTTACGAAATAAATCCAAGCATTTCACCTTTTTGTAATGTAAGCCAAACGTCTACGAACATTACAAAACAAATCCAAGCGTTTCACCTTTTTAGCAATTTAAGCCAAATGTTTACAAACATTACGAAACAAATCCAAGCGTTTAACCTTTTTAGACATTTAAGCCAAACGTTTACAAACATTACCAAACAAATCCAAGCGTTTCACCTTTTTAGCATTTTAAGCCAAAAATTTACAAACATTACGAAACAAATCCAAGAGTTTCACCATTTTAGCAATTTAAGCCAAACGTTTACAAACGTTACCAAATAAATCCAAACGTTTCACCTTTTTAGCGATTTAAGTCAAACGTTTACAAACGTTACGAAACAGATCCAAACGTTTCACCTTTTTAGCTATTTAAGCCAAACATTTACAATGGTTTAGGAAAAAATCCAAATGTTTCAACTTTTTAGCAATTTAAGCCAAACGTTTACAAACGTTACGAAACAAATTCAAGCATTTCACCTTTTTAGCAATTTAAGCCAAAAGTTTACAAACGTTACAAAACAAATCCAAGCGTTTCACCTTTTTAGTAATTTTAGCGAAATGTTTACAAACGTTAGCAATTTAAGCGAAATGTTTAAAAACTTACGAAACAAATCCAAACGTTTCAATTTTTTAGCGATTTAAGCCAAACGTTTACAAATGTTACGAAATAAATCCAAACGTTTCCCCTTTATAGCTTTATAAGCCAAACGTTTACAAACGTTACGAAACAAATACAAACGTTTCCCCTTTTTAGCGATTTAAGCCAAACGTTTACAAACATTACTAAATAAATCCAAACGTTTCTCCTTTTTAGCAATATAAGCCGAACGTTTACAAATGTTACGAAACAAATCCAAACATTTCGCCTTTTTAGAAATTTAAGCCAAACGTTTACGAAAATTACAAAAAAATTCAAACGTTTCCCCATTTTATCGAATTAAGCCAAACGTTTAAAACGTTACGAAACAAATCCAAACGTTTCACCTTTTGGCGATTTAAGCCAAACGTTTAAAACGTTACGAAACAAATCCAAACGTTTCGCCTTTTTAGCAATTTAAGCCAAACGTTTACGAACATTACGAAAAAATTTCAAACGTTTCCCCATTTTATCGATTTCAGCCAAACGTTCAAAACGTCACGAAACAAATCCAAACGTTTCACCTTTTTGGCGATTTAAGCCAAACGTTTAAAACGTTGTGAAACAAATCCAAACGTTTCACCTTTTTAACAATTTATGCAAAACGTTTACAAACATTAGGAAACAAATCGAAGTGTTTCATCTTTTTAGCGATTGAAGCCAAATGTTTACAAACGTTACGAAACAAATCGAAACATTTCACATTTTTAGCAATTTAAGCCAAACGTTTACAAATGTAACGAAAGAAAAATTAAGTGTTTCACCTATTTTTAGCAATTTAAGCCAAACGTTTATAAACGTTATGAAACAAATCCAAACGTTTCAACTCTTTAGCAATTTAAGCAAAACGTTTACAAACGTTACGAAACAAATCCAAGCGTTTCACCTTTTTAGCAATTTAAGCCAAACGTTTACAAACATTACGAAAAAAATCCAAATATTTCACCTTTTTAGAAATTTAAGCCAAACGTTTACAAACGGTACGAAACAAATCCAAATGTTTCACCTTTATAGCGATTTAAGCCAATCATTTATAAACGCTACGAAACAAATCCAAATGTTTCACCTTTTTAGCAATGTAAGCCAAACGTTTACAAACGTTACAAAACAAATCCAATTGTTTCAACTTTTTAGAAATTTAAACCAAACATTTACAAACGTTACGAAACAAATCCAAGCGTTTCATTTTTTTATCAATTTAAGCCAAACGTTTACAAACGTTGTGAAAAAATCCGAACGCTTCCTTTTTTTAGCGATTTAAGCAAAACGTTTAAAAGGTTACGCAACCAATCCAAATGTTTCACCTTTTTAGCAATTTAAGAGAAACGTTTACAACCGTTACGAAACAAATCCAAGCGTTTCACCTTTTTAGCAATTTAAGCCAAATATTTACAAACGTTACGAAACAAATCCAAGCGTTTCACCTTTTTAGCAATTTAAGCAAAACGTTTACGAACGTTACGAAACAAATCCAAGCGTTTCACCTTTTTAGCAATTCAAGCCGAACGTTTACAACCGTTACGAAACAAATCCAAACATTTCACCTTTTAAGCGATTTAAGACAAACCTTTACAATCATTACGAAACAAATCTAAACGTTTCACCTTTTGAGCGATATAAGCGAAACGTATGCAAACGTTACGAAACAAATCTAGACGTTTCACCTTTTTAGCTATTTAAGCAAAACGTTTACAAACGGTAAGAAACAAATCCAAATGTTTCACCTTTTGAGCGATTTAAGCCAAACGTTTACAAACGCTACGAAACAAATCCCAACGTTTTGCCTTTTTAGCAAATTAAGCCAAAGATTTACAAACGTTACGAAACAAATCCAAACGTTTCACTTTTTTTGCGATTTAAGCCAAACGTTTGCAAACGTTACGAAACAAATACAAACCTTTCCCCTTTTACCGATTTAAGCCAAAGGTTTTCAAACGTTACGAAAGAAATCCAAATATTTCACCTTTTTAGCGATTTAAGCAACACGTTTACAAACGTTACAAAACAAATCCAAATATTTCACCTTTTTAGCAATTTAAGCCAAAAGTTTACAATCGTTACGAAACAAAACCAAACGTTTAAAACATTATGAAACAAATTAAAACGTTTCACATTTTTAGCGATTTAAGCCAAACATTTAAAAACGTTACGAAACAAAACCAAGCGTTTGACCTTTTCAGAAATTTAAGCCAAATGTATACAAACTTTACGAAACAAATTCAAGCGTTTCACCTTTTTAACAATTTAAGCCAAACATTTACAAACGTTACCAAACAAAACCAAGCGTTTCACCTTTTTAGAAATTTAAGCCAAATGTTTACAAACATTACGAAACAAATCCAAGCGTTTCACCTTTTTAGCAATTTAAGCCAAACGTTTACAAACGTTATGAAACAAATCCAAATATTTCACCTTTTTAGCAATTTAAGCCAAACGTTTACAAACGGTACGAAACAAATCCAAATGTTTCACCTTTATAGCGATTTAAGCCAATCATTTACAAACGATACGAAACAAATCCAAAAGTTTCACCTTTTTAGCAATGTAAGCCAAACGTTTACAAACGTTACAAAACAAATCCAATTGTTTCAACTTTTTAGCAATTTAAACCAAACATTTACAAATGTTACGAAACAAATCCAGGCGTTTCCTTTTTTTTTATCAATTTCAGCCAAACGTTTACAAACGTTGCGAAAAAATCCAAACGTTTCCTTTTTTTAGCGATTTAAGCAAAACGTTTAAAACGTTACGCAACCAATCCAAATGTTTCACCTTTTTAGCAATTTAAGCGAAACGTTTAGAAATGTTACGAAACAAATCCAAGCGTTTCACCTTTTTAGCAATTTAAGCCAAATATTTACAAACGTAACGAAACGTTACGAAACAAATCCAAACGTTTCACGTTTTAAGCGATTTAAGCCAAACGTTTACAAACTTACAAAACAAATCCAAACGTTTCCCCTTTTTAGCGATTAAAGCCAAATGTTTATAAACGCAACAAAACAAATCCAAACGTTTCCCTTTTTTAGCGATTTAAGCCAAACGTTTACAAACGTAACGAAACAAATCCAATCGTTTCATGTTGTAAGCGATTTAAGCCAAACGTTTACAAACTTACAAAACAAATCCAAACGTTTCTCCTTTTTAGCGATTAAAGCCAAACCTTTATAAACGCAACAAAACAAATCCAAACGTTTCCCCTTTTTAGCGACTTAAGCCAAACGTTTGTTTACAAACTTTTTTGAAACAAAGGTTAAGAAACAAATCTAAACGTTTCACCTTTTAAGCGATTAAAGCCCAACGTTTATAAACGTTAAGAAACAAATCTAAGCGTTTCCCCTTTTTAGATATTTAAGCCAAACGTATACAAACGTTACGAAATAAAACCAAACGTTTGAAATGTTATGAAACAAATCCAAACGTTTCACATTTTTAGCGATTTAAGCTAAATGTTACGGAACAAAACCAAACGTTTTTTTCATTTATAGCGATTTAAGCCAAACATTTACAAACGTTACGAAACAAATCAAGCGTTTCACCTTTTTAGCGATTTAAGCCAAACATTTACAAAAGTTACGAATCAAATCCAAGCGTTTCACCTTATTAGCAATTTAAGCACAACGTTTACAAACGTTACGAAATAATACCAAACGTTAAACCTTTTTAGCGATTTAAGCCAAATCTTTAAAACGTTACGTAATAAATCCAAACGTTTACAAACATTACCGAACAAAAACAAACGTTTCCAATTTTTAGCAATTTAAGCCAAACGTTTACAAACGTTATGAAACAAATCCAAACGTTTCACCTTTTTAGCGATTGAAGCCAAACGTTTACCAACGTTACGAAATAAATCCAAACGTTTTCCCATTTTAGCGATTTAAGCCAAACGTTTAGAAACGTTACGAAACAAAACCAAACGTCTACAAACGTTACGAAACAAATCCAAACGTTTACAAATGTTACGAAACAAATCTAAACGTTTCCCCATTATAGCGATTTAAGCCAAACATTTACAAACGTTACGAAACAAACCCAAACGTTTCACCTTTTTAGAGATTTAAGCCAAACGTTTACAAACATTTACAAATGTTACGAAACAAATCCAAACGTTTACAAACATTACAGAACAAAAACAAACTTTTTACATTTTTAGCAATTTAAGCCAAACGTTTACAAACGTTACGAAACAAATCCAAACGTTTCACGTTTTAAGCGATTTAAGCCAAACCTTTACAAACTTACGAAACAAATCCAAACGTGTCACCTTTTTAGCGATTAAAGCCAAACGTTTACAAACTTTACAAAATAAAACCAAACGTTTCACCTTTTTAGCGATTTAAGCCAAACATTTGTTTACAAACTTTTTTGAAACAAACGTTTAGAAAGAAATCTAAACGTTTCACCTTTTAAGCGATTTAAGCCCAACGTTTACAAACGTTACGAAACAAATCTAAACGTTTCCCCTTTTTAGCAATTTAAGCCAAACGTTAACAAACGTTACGAAATAAAACCAAACGTTTGAAATATTATGAAACAAATCCAAAAGTTTCACATTTTTAGCGATTTAAGCTAAACGTTACGGAACAAAACCAAACGTTTTTCTCATTTTTAGCGATTTAAGCCAAACATTTACAAACGTTACTAAACAAATACAAGCGTTTACCTTTTTAGCGATTTAAGCCAAACGTTTTCATAAGTTACGAATCAAATCCAAGCATTTCACTTTATTAGCAATTTAAGTAAAACGTTTGCAAACGCTACAAAACAAATCCAAATGTTTCACCTTTTTAGCAATTTAATCCAAATGTTTATAAACGTTACGAAATAAAACCAAACGTTTAACCTTTTTAGCGATTTATGCCTAATCTTTAAAACGTTACGAAATAAATCCAAACGTTTGCAAACATTGCCGAACAAAAACAAATGTTTCACATTTTTATCAATTTAAGCCAAACGTTTACAAACGTTACTAAGCAAATCCAAACATTTGACCTTTTTAGCGATTGAAGACAAACATTTACAAACGTTAAGAAACAAATCCAAACGTTTCCCCATTTTAGCGATTTAACCCAAACGTTTAGAAACGTTACGAAATAAAACCAAACGTTTACAAACGTTACGAAACAAATCCAAACGTTACGAAACAAATCTAAACGTTTCCCCATTTTAGCGATTTAAGCCAAACATTTACAAACGTTACGAAACAAATCCAAACGTTTCACCTTTTTTGAGATTTAAGCAAAACGTTTACAAACATTTACAAATGTTACGAAACAAATCAAACGTTTACAAATATTACAGAACAAAAACAAACTTTTCACATTTTTTGCAATTTAAGCCAAACGTTTATAAACGTTACAAAACAAATCCAAACGTTTCACCTTTTTAGCGAATGAAGCCAAACGCTTACAAACGTTAAGAAACAAATCCAAACTTTTTCCCATTTTAGTGATTTAAGCCAAACGTTTTTAAAGGTTACGAAAAAAACCAAACGTTTACAAACTTTACAAAACAAATCCAAATGTATACAAACATTACGAAACAAATCCAAACGTTTCCCCATTTAAGCGATTTAAGCCAAACGTTTACAAACATTACAAAACAAATCCAAATGTTTCACCTTTTTAGCGATTTAAGCCAAACGTTTACAAATGTTATGAAATAAATCCAAACGTTTCCCCATTTTAGCGATTCCATCCAAACGTTTACAAACGTTACGAAACAAATCCAAACGTTTTCCCTTTTGTGATTGAAGCCAAACGTTTACAAACATTACGAAACAAATCCAAACATTTCACCTTTTTAGAGATTAAAGCCAAGCGTTTACAAACGTTATGAAACAAATCCAAGCGTTTCACCTTTTTAGCAATATAAGCAAAACGATTAAAAACTTTACGAAACAAATCCAAACGTTTCACCTTTTTAGCGATTCAAGCTAAACGTTTACAAACATTAAGAAGCAAATCCAAATGTTTCCCGATTTTAGCGATTTAAGCCAAACGTTTAGAACGTTTCGAAACAAATCCAAACGTTTTGCCTTTTTAGCGATTTAAGACAAACGTTTACAAACGTTACGAAACATATCCAAACGTTACACCTTTTTAGCCATTTTTGCCAAACGTTAACAAACGTTACAAAACAAATCCAAACGTTTTCCCATTTTAGCGATGTAAGCCAAACGTTTTGAAATCAGACCAAACGTTTCACCTTTTTAGCGATTTAAGTCAAACGTTTACAAACGTTACGGAACAAAAACAAACGTTTCACCTTTTTAGCGATTTAAGCCAAACGTTTATAACGTTACGAAACAAATCCAAGCGTTTCACCTTTTTAGCAATTTAAGCCAAACGTTTACAAACGTTATGAAATAAATCCAGACATTTCCCTATTTTAGCGATTTAAGCCAAATGTTTAAAACGTTACGAAAAGAATCCAAACATTTTCCCCTTTTAGCAATTTAAGCCAAACGTTTACAAAACGTTGCGAATTAAATCCAAACGTTTCCCCTTTTTAGTGATTTAAGCCAAACGTTTACAAACGTTACAAAACAAATCCAAGCGTTTCACCTTTTTAGTAATTTTAGCAAAATGTTTACAAACGTTTGGATTTGTGATATTGAGGTTTTTATTATCGATAAGATTCGAGCTGGTTTTGGAAGCCGCTCTAGTACAGAGTAATTGCGACTCTCAATTGAAAATTTATTATTTATTCACATTGCGTTGATTGAGTAATAGTTGGAGCACCAAGTTGTTAGGATCAGAAATTTGTGCATATATGTGGTTTATGATCGCTTATTACGAATCAGTTTCAGATTTGAAGTTCGAGGTTCGTTTTTATTTATCTTATGTGATTCAGTTGAGTTTTGTGTGTGGGAGAATTTGTATTACCTCGTTTGAATTCACCTAAGAACAACGTTATCGTTTATATGTGGTTTTTGCTTGAAGTAAGCAAGTTGTGCGTAATTATTTCTTTTAAATCTACTTGGGATTCGTTAACTCTTGATTTATGTGTTAGGAGTGGTTTTTTGTTTTTTTTTGCGCGCTGTTTCTTATTTTATTTTATTTGATTTTGTATTAAATTTGAGGACAAATTTTTAATAACATAAGAAGAATGTATTACCCCGTGTTTTTTTTTAAAAAATTTCGATGAGTTTCCGGTAATTGTTTGGATCGTTTGGGGATTCGTGGTTCGGGTTGTGTTTTGTTTAGGTTGGTTCAATGTTATTCTTTTCGCTTGGGTTGAGCTAGGCCATGAGGAATGAGATTGGCCCATGGGATTTGTCATGGCCCAGGTGATTTCAGCTTGTACGAACCAACATTTTTCTATTCCTTTTGTGTTGCAAACTGCAACTTCTTCCTTTCTTTCCTTCTATATATACTCGTTTATAAACCTAAAATTATTTGTATTGCAATATTTGTTTACTCCTTTTGGTTTATCATTATGATTTAATCAAAGATTTTTATTTGATTATTACTGATTTGAAACCAAAAGTTCGTCTATCATTTTAATTTTTAAATTTCTAATCGATAATTTTTTTTAAATAAAAAATCTAAAGATAATATTAGTTTAGATTTTAATTAAAATTGTTTGAGTATTATAATTCGAAAATAATAATTATTTTATAACTGAACATTATCTAATTATTTGGGTAATTAACAATTGTTTTAAATCTTGGCTTGTTGTGCCAAATTGGCTAAATTATAATTTAGCCCTTAAACGTTTTATTTAAACTTATTTAAGAAAATTTTGATTTGTAACTTGGGTTACTTGAACTTTAAGCTATTGAGTTCCGTTTTAACTTTAAACTATTATTTTATCAAGGTTGTTTAATAATTATAAACTATGTTTTATAATTGGATATTATATATGGATTTTATCAAGTTATTTTTGGGATTATAAACTCTGATTTATATTTTGATAAAATATTTGGGTCGGGCTGTACTTGGGTCGCCTGACATGTGAGGTTAACTTGGTAGTTATCGATAACTCGGTTAACCCACTATTTTGGAAATTGAGTTAATTATTATTTAATATTTATTTAAATAATGTTTTATAAAATGGATTTTAAAGTGAGAACTCAATAGACTTGTACTAATTGGGCATTATTACTTATTGGGTATTTTGTGTTTCTTTAGATTGTTTTACCCTGAAGTGTTGTTTGAGCTAGTCGTATGTGGTGTCTAGTACTTTTTAGAGTTAGGGTCCGTTTTTAATTTATTATTTATTTGTGTTTAGACTCGTCGACTGTTCGTGCTTTTGAGGCGAACCGAGTCTAGGTTGCTTGCCAGGAGTTTTCACGTGGATTAGCAAGCAACGAGTTTGCACTTACTATTTACCGCTTTATTAAGTAAATTGTTATCTTGATATATAAATATATATTGTACGTATATCTCGAACTGTTTTTCCATTATGGCTCTTAGTTGGAACATGCTACATAATGGCATCATTAGGACTGCGTGTGCACCAGTATTGATCTATATAAGGTATGTGATATGTGGAGCGGTTGTAGCCTAGCTCTCGGTACCCAGTAGAGTAACTCGGTGCAGCTAAGCTCTCGGGACTCTGGTTATAGATTAAGTGTGGTCAGTGGTAACTCAGTGTAGCTCAGCTCTCGGGACCAGGCCTTAGAAATAAAGTATACAAGTTTGAATTTTGTTGTTTAGGGCTCCAACTATTATACATAATGTTTATATTAAATATTTTAAAAGGGTTTTAAAGGTTTTCCAATTGATAAATATAAATAGTGGTATGAACTCATCTCAGTATATCTGACCCTGTTGTTTTCCCAATTTTTCCAGGGTTATGATTTTTGCAAGTCAGCCGTTCTCCGATTCTTTAATTTCTTGGAGGTTTTACTTTATATTTTAATAAAGTTATTAAACTAATTTTATTCTTAGATCACAGTAGTAAGTAGAAGTCTTGTTTTTTTTAGTACTTGTTGCCAGATTTATTAGATGGATTTAATTGCTATTTGGCATTCTTATATTAACTTGGGTTAATACGTATTTCTGCCATATTTAAGATTCAGAGTTGGCTGAGCAATTTACAATAAATGTTGTATATTATGAACTGCTAGAACTAGGCTGAAGTCTTGGTTGCCCCCGACCATTGGTTTTCTTGCATGTTTATGTATTTGTCGGTTATCCGCAAGGCTAGCTACGGGTTATAGTACAACCGTACCCATACCCTAGCGCCGGTCGCGATTCATGAAAATGCGTCGTGACAGTTACGAAATAAATACAAACGTTCACAAACATTACGGAACAAAACAAACGTTTCCCCATTTTAGCGATTTAAGTCAAACGTTTATAAATGTTACGAAACAAAACAAAACGTTTATATACGTTACGAAACAAATCCAAACATTTACAAACATTACGAAACAAATCCAACCGTTTTACCTTTTTAGCGATTTAAGCCAAACGTTTACAAACGTTACGAAACAAACCCAAGCGTTTCACCTTTTTAGCAATATACGTCAAATGTTTATAAACGTTACGAAACAAATCCAAACATTTCACTTTTTTTGCGATTTAAGTCAATCATTTACAAACGTTACGAAACAAATCCAAACATTTTCCCATTTTAGCGATTTAAGCCCAACGTTTTGAAATTAAACCAAACGTTTCACCTTTTTAGCGATTTTAGTTGAACGTTTACAAATGTTGCGAAAGAAAAACAAACGTTTTACCTTTTTAGCGATTTAAGCAAAACGTTTAAAACGTTACGAAAACAATCCAAGCGTTTCACCTTTTTACAAAATTAAGCCAAAAAACGTTACGAAACAAATCCAAACGTTTCACCTTTTTAGCGATTTAAGCCAAACGTTTACAAACGTTACGAAACAAATCCAAACGTTTTTCCATTTTAGCGATTTAACCCAAACTTTTACAAACAAAACGAATAAAACATTAGGAAACAAATCCAAATGTTTCACATTTATAGAAATTTAAGCCAAACGTTAAGAAACAATGCCAAACGTTTAGAAACATTACGAAACAATGCAAAACGTTTACAAACACTACGAAACAAATCCAAGTATTTCACCTTTTTAGCCATTTAAGCGAAACGTTTACAAACGTTACGAAACCAATCCAAGCATTTCACCTTTTTAGCAATTTAATCCAAACGTTTACAAACGTTACGAAACAAATCCAAACGTTTCACGTTTTAAGCGATTTAAGCCAAACGTTTACAAACTTACAAAACAAATCCAAACGTTTCACCTTTTTAGCGATTAAAGCCAAACGTTTATAAACGCAACAAAGCAAATCCAAACGTTTCCCCTTTTTAGCGATTTAAGCCAAACGTTTGTTTACAAACGTTTTTGAAACAAACGTTAAGAAACAAATCTAAACGTTTCACCTTTTAAGCGATTTAAGCCCAACGTTTATAAACGTTACGAAACAAATTTAAGCGTTTCCCCTTTTTAGTATTTAAGCCAAACGTTTACAAACGTTACGGAATAAAACCAAACGTTTGAAATGTTATGAAATAAATCCAAACGTTTCACATTTTTAGCGATTTAAGCTAAACGTTTCGGAAAAAAACCAAACGTTTTTCTCATTTATAGCGATTTAAGCCAAACATTTACAAACGTTACGAAACAAATCAAGCGTTTCACCTTTTTAGCGATTTAAGCCAAACATTTACAAAAGTTACGAATCAAATCCAAGCGTTTCACCTTATTAGCAATTTAAGCACAACGTTTACAAACGCTACAAAACAAATCCAAACGTTTCACCTTTTTCGCGATTTAATCCAAACGTTTACAAACGATACGAAATAATACCAAACGTTTAACCTTTTTAGCGATTTAAGCCAAATCTTTAAAACGTTACGAAATAAATCCAAACGTTTACAAACATTACCGAACAAAAACAAACGTTTCCAATTTTTAGCAATTTAAGCCAAACGTTTACAAACGTTATGAAACTAATCCAAATGTTTCACCTTTTTAGCGATTGAAGCCAAACGTTTACGAACGTTACGAAACAAATCCAAACGTTTTCCCATTTTAGCGATTTCAGCCAAACGTTTAGAAACGTTACGAAACAAAACCAAACGTTTACAAACGTTACGAAACAAATCCAAACGTTTACAAATGTTACGAAACAAATCTATACGTTTCCCCATTATAGCGATTTAAGCCAAACATTTACAAACGTTACGAAACAAACCCAAACGTTTCACCTTTTTAGAGATTTAAGCCAAACGTTTACAAACATTTACAAATGTTACGAAACAAATC
This sequence comes from Mercurialis annua, assembly GCF_937616625.2. NCBI lineage: Eukaryota > Viridiplantae > Streptophyta > Magnoliopsida > Malpighiales > Euphorbiaceae > Mercurialis > Mercurialis annua. The sequence continues at coordinate 42,534,766 of NC_065572.1, forward strand.
CAAACATTTACAAACATTACAAAACAAAAACAAACTTTTTACATTTTTAGCAATTTAAGCCAAACGTTTACAAACGTTACGAAACAAATCCAAACGTTTCACGTTTTAAGCGATTTAAGCCAAACGTTTACAAACTTACAAAACAAATCCAAACGTTTCACCTTTTTAGCGATTAAAGCCAAACGTTTACATACTTTACAAAACAAAACCAAACGTTTCACCTTGTTAGCGATTTAAGCCAAACGTTTGTTTACAAACATTTTTGAAACAAACGTTTAGAAATGAATTTAAACGTTTCACCTTTTAAGCGATTTAAACCCAACGTTTACAAACGTTACGAAACAAATCTAGACGTTTCCCCTTTTTAGCGATTTAAGCCAAACGTTTACAAACGTTACGAAATAAAACCAAACGTTTGAAATGTTATGAAACAAATCCAAAAGTTTTACATTTTCAGCAATTTAAGCCAAACATTTACAAACGTTACGAAACAAATACAAGCGTTTCCCCTTTTTAGCGATTTAAGCCAAACGTTTTCATAAGTTACGAATCAAATCCAAGCATTTCACCTAATTAGCAATTTAAGTAAAACGTTTACAAACGCTACAAAACAAATCCAAATGTTTCACCTTTTTAGCAATTTAATCCAAATGTTTACAAACGTTACGAAATAAAACCAAACGTTTAACCTTTTTAGCGATTCAAGCCTAATCTTTAAAACGTTACGAAATAAATCCAAACGTTTGCAAACATTGCCGAACAAAAACAAATGTTTCACATTTTTAGCAATTTAAGCCAAACGTTTACAAACGTTACTAAACAAATCCAAACGTTTGACCTTTTTAGCGATTGAAGACAAACATTTACAAACGTTAAGAAACAAATCCAAACGTTTCCCCATTTTAGCGATTTAAGCCAAACGTTTAGAAAAGTTACGAAATAAAACCAAACGTTTACAAACGTTATGAAACAAATCCAAACGTTACGAAACAAATCTAAACGTTTCCCCATTTTAGCGATTTAAGCCAAACATTTACAAACGTTACGAAACAAATCCAAACGTTTCACCTTTTTTGAGATTTAAGCAAAACGTTTACAAACATTTACAAATGTTACGAAACAAATTCAAACGTTTTCAAATATTACAGAACAAAAACAAACTTTTCACATTTTTTGCAATTTAAGCCAAACGTTTATAAACGTTACAAAACAAATCCAAACGTTTCACCTTTTTAGCGAATGAAGCCAAACGTTTACAAACGTTAAGAAACAAATCCAAACTTTTTCCCATTTTAGTGATTTAAGCCAAACGTTTTTAAAGGTTACGAAAAAAATCAAACGTTTAGAAACCTTACAAAACAAATCCAAATGTTTACAAACATTACGAAACAAATCCAAATGTTTCCCCATTTAAGCGATTTAAGCCAAACGTTTACAAATATTACAAAACAAATCCAAATGTTTCACCTTTTTAGCGATTTAAGCCAAACGTTTACAAATGTTATGAAATAAATCCAAACGTTTCCCCATTTTAGCGATTTCAGCCAAACGTTTACAAACGTTACGAAACAAATCCAAATGTTTCCCCTTTTTTGCGATTGAAGCCAAACGTTTACAAACATTACGAAACAAATCCAAACATTTCACCTTTTTAGAGATTAAAGCCAAGCGTTTACAAACGTTATGAAACAAATCCAAGCGTTTCACCTTTTTAGCAATATAAGCAAAACAATTAAAAACTTTACGAAACAAATCCAAACGTTTCACCTTTTTAGCGATTCAAGCTAAACGTTTACAAACATTAAGAAGCAAATCCAAATGTTTCCCTATTTTAGCGATTTAAGCCAAACGTTTAGAACGTTTCGAAAAAAATCCAGACGTTTTGCCTTTTTAGCGATTTAAGCCAAACGTTTACAAACGTTACGAAACATATCCAAACGTTACACCTTTTTAGGGATTTTTGCCAAACGTTTACAAACGTTACAAAACAAATCCAAACATTTTCCCATTTTAGCGATGTAAGCCAAACGTTTTGAAACTAGACCAAACGTTTCACCTTTTTAGCGATTTAAGTCCAACGTTTACAAACGTTACGGAACAAAAACAAACGTTTCCCCTTTTCAGCGATTTAAGCCAAACGTTTATAACGTTACGAAACAAATCCAAGCGTTTCACCTTTTTAGCAATTTAAGGCAAACGTTTACAAACGTTATGAAATAAATCCAGAAATTTCCCTATTTTAGCGATTTAAGCCAAATGTTTAAAACGTTACGAAAAGAATCCAAACATTTTCCCCTTTTAGCAATTTAAGCCAAACGTTTACAAAACGTTACGAATTAAATCCAAACGTTTCACCTTTTTAGTGATTTAAGCCAAACGTTTACAAACGTTACAAAACAAATCCAAGCGTTTCACCTTTTTAGTAATTTTAGCGAAATGTTTACAAACGTTAGCGATTTAAGCGAAATGTTTAAAAACTTACGAAACAAATCCAAACGTTTCAACTTTTTAGCGATTTAAGCCAAACGTTTACAAATGTTACCAAATAAATCCAAACGTTTCCCCTTTATAGCGATATAAGCGAAACGTTTGCAAACGTTACGAAACAAATCCAAACGTTTCCCCTTTTTAGCAATTTAAGCTAAACGTTTACAAACATTACTAAACAAAGGATATTAAACTCCCTAGGTGACTCAAGTCTCAGGTAATTTCAGAAAGGTCACTAAAATCAATTTTCTAACAAAATGGTCACTGAACTATACCTTTTATTACAAAAGTGTTCACCCATATAAAACGACGTAAAACCCTAACATTTTTGCTTACGTGGCAAGCCAAAATTACAAAAAGGAATATAGTTCAGTGACCTTTTTGTAATAAAAGGAATAACCCAATGATTTTTTTATAGTTAACAAAAAGTTTAATGTTCTTTTCGTAACAATAGAAATATTTTTGTAATAGAAGGTATAGTCCAGTGACCATTTTGTATGAAAATTGACTTTAATGACCATTTTGAAATTTCCTGAGACTTGAGTGACTCAGGGAGTTTAATATCCTTAAACAAATCCAAACGTTTCTCCTTTTTAGCAATATAAGCCAAACGTTTACAAATGTTACGAAACAAATCCAAACGTTTCGTCTTTTTAGCAATTTAAGCCAAACGTTTACGAACATTGCAAAAAAATTTCAAACGTTTCCCCATTTTATCGATTTAAGCCAAATGTTTAAAATGTCACGAAACAAATCCAAACGTTTCACCTTTTTGGCGATTTAAGCCAAACGTTTAAAACGTTGCGAAACAAATCCAAACATTTCACCTTTTTAGCAATTTATGCAAAACGTTTACAAACATTATGAAACAAATCGAAGTGTTTCATCTTTTTAGCGAAAGAAAAAACCAAGTATTTCACCTATTTTTGGCAATTTAAGCCAAACGATTATAAACGTTACGAAACAAATCCAAGCGTTTCTTTTCTTTAGCAATTTAAGCCAAACGTTTACAAACGTTACGAAACAAATCCAAGCGTTTCACCTTTTTAGAAATTTAAGCCAAACGTTTACAAAGATTACGTAACAAATCCAAATATTTCACTTTTTTAGCAATTTAAGCCAAACGTTTACAAACGGTACGAAACAAATCCAAACGTTTAACCTTTATAGCGATTTAAGCCAATCATTTACAAACGCTACGAAACAAATCCAAATGTTTCACCTTTTTAGCGATGTAAGCCAAACGTTTACAAACGTTACAAAACAAATCCAAGCGTTTCACATTTTTAGCAATTTAAACCAAATATTTACAAACGTTACGAAACAAATCAAGCATTTCATCTTTTGATCAATTTAAACCAAATGTTTACAAACGTTGCGAAAAAATCCAAACGTTTAGCGATTTAAGCAAAACGTTGAAAAGGTTACGCAACCAATCCAAATGTTTCACCTTTTTAGCAATTTAAGCGAAACGTTTACAAACGTTACGAAACAAATCCAAGCGTTTCACGTTTTTAGCAATTTAAGCCAAATATTTACAAACGTTACGAAACAAATCCAAGCGTTTCACCTTTTTAGCAATTTAAGCAAAACGTTTACGAACGTTACGAAACAAATCCAAGCGTTTCACTTTTTTAGCAATTCAAGCCGAACGTTTACAACCGTTACGAAACAAATCCAAACATTTCACCTTTTAAGCGATTTAAGCCAAACCTTTACAAACATTACAAAACAAATCCAAACGTTTCACCTTTTTAGCGATTTAAGCGAAACGTTTGCAAACGTTACGAAACAAATCCAGACGTTTCACCTTTTTAGCGATTTAAGGAAAACGTTTACAAACGGTAAGAAACAAATCCAAATGTTTCGCCTTTTTAGTGATTTAAGCCAAACGTTTACAAACGCTACGAAAAAAATCACAACGTTTCACCTTTTTAGCAATTTAAGCCAAACATTTACAAACGTTACGAAACAAATCCAAACGTTTCACTTTTTTTGCGATTTAAGCCAAACGTTTGCAAACGTTACGAAACAAATACAAACGTTTCCCCTTTTAGCGATTTAAGCCAAAAGTTTTCAAATGTTATGAAAGAAATCCAAATGTTTTACCTTTTTAGCTATTTAAGCCAGATGTTTACAAACGTTACAAAACAAATCCAAATGTTTCACCTTTTTAGCAATTTAAGCCAAAAGTTTACAATCGTTGCGAAACAAAACCAAACGTTTAAACGTTATGAAACAAATTAAAACGTTTCACCTTTTTAGTGATTTAAGCCAAACATTTACAAACGTTACGAAACAAAACCAAGAGTTTCACCTTTTTAGCAATTTAAGCCAAATGTTTACAAACATTACGAAACAAATCCAAGCGTTTCACCTTTTTAGCAATTTAAGCCAAACGTTTACCAAAGTTACGAAACAAATCCAAACGTTTCAACTTTTTAGCAATTTAGGCCAAACGTTTACAAACGTTACGAAACAAATCCAAACGTTTCACCTTTTTACTGATTCAAGCGGAACGTTTACAAACGTTATGAAACAAAACTAAACGTTTCCCCTTTTTAGCGATATTAGCCAAACGTTTACAAACTTTACGAAACAAATTCAAACTTTTCCCCATTTTAGCGATTTCAGCTAAACGTTTAAAACATTACGAAACAAATCCAAACATTTCACCTTTTCAGCGATTTAAGCCAAACGTTTACAATAGTTACGAAACAAATCCAAACGTTTCACCTTTTTCGCGATTGAAGCCAAACGTTTACAAACATTATGAAACTAATCCATACGTTTCGTATTTTTAGCAATTTAAGCCAAAAGTTTACAAACGTTACGAAACAAACCAAGCGTTTCACCTTTTTAGAGATTTAAGCCTAACGTTTATAAACGCAACGAAACAAATCCAAACGTTTCCCCTTTTTTAGCAATTTAAGCCAAACGTTTACAAACGTTACGAAATAAATCCAAGCGTTTTACCTTTTTAACAATTTAAGCCAAACGTTGACAAGCATTATGAAACAAAACAAAAATTTTAAAACGTTACGAAACAAACGTTACAAAACAAATCGAAACGTTTACAAACATTACGAAACAAAGCCAAACGTTTCACCCTTTTTACGATTTAAGCCAAACGTTTACAAACGCTACGAAACAAAACCAAATGTTTCACCTCTTTAGCGATTTAAGCCAAACATTTAAAAACGTTACGAAACAAAACCAAACGTTTAAAAAGTTACGAAACAAATCCAAACGTTTACAAACGTTACGAAACAAAACCAAACATCTCACCTTTTTAGTGATTTAAGCCAAACATTTACAAACGTATGGAACAAATCGAAACGTTTGAACTTTTTAGCGAGTCAAGCCAAACGTTTACAAAGATTACGAAACAAATCGAAATTTTTCACCTTTTTAGCAATTTAAGCCAAACTTTGCAAACGTTACGAAACAAATCGAAACGATTCCCCTTTTTAGCGATTTAAGCCAAACGTTTACAAACGTAACGAAACAAATCCAAACGTTTCACCGTTTTAGCGATTTAAGCAAAACGTTTACAAACGTTACGAAACAAATCTAAATGTTACACTTTTTAGCGATTTAAGCCAAACGTTTACAAACGTTACGAAATAAATCCAACTGTCTTACCTTTTTAGCAATTTAAGCAAAACATTTACTAACGTTACGAAACAAAACCAAATGTTTCACATTTTTAGTGATTTAAGCCAAACGTTTACAACCGTTACGAAACAAAACCAAACGTTTCACCATTTTAACGATAAAAGCCAAACATTTACAAACGTTGCGAAGCAAAACCAAACGTTAAAAACGTTAAAAACAAACGTTATGAAACAAATCCAAACGTTTACAAACGTTACGAAACAAAACAAAACGTCTCACCTTTTTAGTAATTTAAGCCAAACATTTACAAACTTTACGAAAAAAAACCAAACGTCTCACCTTTTTAGTGATTTAAGCCAAACATTTACAAACGTTACGAAACAAAACCAAACGTTTCACCTTTTTAGCGATTTAAGCCATTTGTTTACAAACGTTACGAAACAAATCCAAACGTTTCACATTTTTAGTGATTTAAGCCAAATGTTTACAAACGTTACGAAACAAATCCAAACGTTTCACATTTTTTGTGATTTAAGCCAAATGTTTACAAACGTTACGAAACAAATCCAAACGTTTCACATTTTTAGTGATTTAAGCCAAACGTTTACAAAAGTTACGAAACAAATCCAAACGTTTCACATTATTAGTGATTTAAGCAAAACGTTTATAAACGTTACTAAACAAATCCAAACATTTCCCCTTTTTAGTGATTGAAGCCAAACGTTTACAATTGTTACGAAACGAATACAAATGTTTTGAAATAAATCTAAATGTTTAAAACATTACGAAACGAATCCAAGTGTTTCACCTTTTTAGCGATAAAAGCCGAACGTTCACAATGTTTACGAAACAAAACCAAACGTTTCACCTTTTTAGCGATTTAGGCCGAACGTTTACAAACGTTATGAAAAAAATCCTAACCTTTCACCTTTTTAGAGATTTAAGCCGAACGTTTACAAATGTTACGAAGCAAAACTAAACGTTTCACCTTTTTTGGGATTTAAGCCGAACATTTACAAACGTTACGAAACAAATCCAAACGTTTAAAAACATTACGAAACAAATCCAAGAGTTTCTTCTTTTTAGCAAATTAAGCTAAACATTTACAAACGTTACGAAACAAATCCAAACGTTTCATCTTTTTAGTGATTCAAGCTGAACGTTTACAAACGTTATGAAACAAAACCAAACGTTTCACCTTTTTAGCTATATTAGCCAAACGTATACAAAGTTTACGAAACAAATTCAAACGTTTCCCCATTTTAGCGATTTCAGCTAAACGTTTAAAACGTTACGAAACAAATCCAAGCGTTTCACATTTTTAGCAATTTAAGCCAAATGTTTACAAATAATACGAAACAAATCCAAGCGTTGCACCTTCTTAGCATTTTAAGCCAAACGTTTACAAACATTACGAAACAAATCCAAGCGTTTCACCTTTTTAGCAATTTAAGCCAAACGTGTACAAACATTACAAAAAAAAACCAGGCGTTTCACCTTTTTAGCAATTTAAGCAAAACGTTTACAAACGTTACGAAACAAATCCAAGCGTTTCACCTTTTTAGCAATTGAAGCAAAGCGTTTACAAATATTACGAAACAAATCCAAGCGTTTCACCTTTTTAGCAATGTAAGCCAAACGTTTACAAACGTTACGAAACAAATCTAAGCGTTTCACCTTTTTAGCAATTTAAGCCAAACGTTTACAAACGTTACGAAACAAATCCGAACGTTTGACCTTTTTAGCGATTTAAGCCAAATGTTTACAAACAATACGAAACAAATCCAAACGCTTCACCTTTTTAACAATTTAAGCCAAACCCTTACAAACGTGACGAAACAAATCCAAACGTTTCACCTTTTTAGCGATTTAAGCCAAACGTTTACAAATGTTACCAAACAAATATAAATTTTTCACCTTTTTAGTGATTTAAGCCAAACGTTTACAAACGTTACGAAACAAATCCAAACGTTTCACCTTTTTAGCGATTTAAGGCAAACGTTTTCAAACGTTACGAAACAAATCCAAATATTTCACCTTTTTAGCGATTTAAGCCAAACGTTTACAAACGTTACAAAACAAATCCAAATGTTTCACCTTTTTAGCAATTTCAGCCAAGCGTTTACAAACGTTATGAAATGAAACCAAACGTTTAAAACGTTGTGAAACAAATTAAAACTTTTCACATTTTTAGCGATTTAAACCAAACGTTTACAAACGTTTCGAAACAAAATCAAGCGTTTCACCGTTTTAGCAATTTAAGCCAAACGTTTACAAACATTACAAAACAAATCCAAGTGTTTCACCTTTTTGAGCAATTTAAGCCAAATGTTTACAAACGTTACGAAATAAATCCAAGCATTTCACCTTTTTTGTAATGTAAGCCAAACGTCTACAAACATTACAAAACAAATCCAAGCGTTTCACCTTTTTAGCAATTTAAGCCAAATGTTTACAAACGTTACGAAACAAATCCAAGCGTTTAACCTTTTTAGACATTTAAGCGAAACGTTTACAAACATTACCAAACAAATCCAAGCGTTTCACCTTTTTAGCATTTTAAGCCAAAAATTTACAAACATTACGAAACAAATCCAAGAGTTTCACCATTTTAGTAATTTAAGCCAAACGTTTACAAACTTTACCAAATAAATCCAAATGTTTCACCTTTTTAGCGATTTAAGTCAAACGTTTACAAACGTTACGAAACAAATCCAAACGTTTTACCTTTTTAGCTATTTAAGCCAAACATTTACAATGGTTTAGAAACAAATCCAAATGTTTCACCTTTTTAGCAATTTAAGCCAAACGTTTACAAACGTTACGAAACAAATTCAAGCATTTCACCTTTTTAGCAATTTAAGCCAAACGTTTACAAATGTTACAAAACAAATCCAAGCGTTTCACCTTTTTAGTAATTTTAGCTAAATGTTTATAAACGTTAGCAATTTAAGCTAAATGTTTAAAAACTTACGAAACAAATCCAAACGTTTCAAATTTTTAGCGATTTAAGCCAAACGTTTACAAATGTTACGAAATAAATCCAAACGTTTCCCCTTTATAGCTTTATAAGCCAAACGTTTACAAACGTTACGAAACAAATACAAGCGTTTCCCCTTTTTAGCGATTTAAGCCAAACGTTTACAAACATTACTAAATAAATCCAAACGTTTCTCCTTTTTAGCAATTTAAGCCAAACATTTACAAACGTTAAGAAACAAATCCAAACATTTCGCCTTTTTAGCAATTTAAGCCAAACGTTTACGAACATTACAAAAAAAATTCAAACGTTTCCCCATTTTATCGAATTAAGCCAAACGTTTAAAACGTTACGAAACAAATCCAAACGTTTCACCTTTTGGCGATTTAAGCCAAACATTTAAAACGTTACGAAACAAATCCAAACGTTTCGCCTTTTTAGCAATTTAAGCCAAACGTTTACGAACATTACGAAAAAATTTCAAATGTTTCCCCATTTTATCGATTTAAGCCAAACGTTCAAATTATCACGAAATAAATCCAAACGTTTCACCTTTTTGGCGATTTAAGCCAAAGGTTTAAAACGTTGCGAAACAAATCCAAACGTTTCACCTTTTTAACAATGTATGCAAAACGTTTACAAACATTACGAAACAAATCGAAGTGTTTCATCTTTTTAGCGATTGAAGCCAAATGTTTACAAACGTTACGAAACAAATCGAAACATTTCACATTTTTAGCAATTTAAGCCAAACGTTTACAAATGTAAGAAAAATTAAGTGTTTCACCTATTTTTAGCAATTTAAGCCAAACGTTTATAAACGTTATGAAACAAATCCAACACTACTAAAAAACAGTGATTTTGTGACGGAAATTTGTGACGGACAAATCCGTCACAAATTTGTGACGGATTTGTGACAGACTAGTGTAGGATTTATATTTTTGTGACGGATAAAACTTTTGGTTGCAAATTTTTTCGGAAAGAAAATAGTGACGGATTTGTGACGTATTTATGACGGATATTAATGACGGATTTATTTTCCGTCACAAATACTTATTATTGTGACGGAATGGTGAAGGATATATCTGTCACAAATCTTTGTGACGGACTCAGCCGTCACAATTATGGAATTGTGATTGTCCGTCACAATTCCGTCACAAATTTGTGACGGAATTGTGACGGATGTATTTTATTAACTGCAAAACACAAATAGGTGTTGCCGTTTTCTTTCGATTAATCAAAAATATTATCAGCAATATTTCCTTCTTCACAAATCCATGGCAAAAACCTAACTCAACAAATCCATGGCAAAAACCTAACTCAACAAATCTCAACATTCTTCATTCTCTACCATTGCCTACGATTTTACCATTCCCTAATTCAACAAATCCATGGCAAAAACCCTAATTTCAGTTTGAGTATAGTCTGAAACTGAAATTTCAGTCTCTACGAGCAACATACAATTTCTACAAATCCCTAACTCAACAAATCCTTAATTTCAGTCTCTACCTGAGCAACATACATTTTCGTGTACGAGTACAGTGTGAGTGATTTTTTAGGGTTTTCAACAGTTTGAGCACTGCTGCTACGAGTACAGTGTGAGTGATTCCCTAACTCAACAAATCCTTCACTCCTTCAAGTTCAGGTGAGTACATTCTCTGTTTTGTTAAGGAATTTCAGTTTCCCCTATTTTTCTCAACAAATCCCTAACTCAACAAATCCCTAATTTCAGTCTCTACCGTTGGCTACGAGTACTGTGCTATTTGAACAATTTTAATCCCAGAGAATGATGCTACTTGAACCGTTTCAACTGAGACGCTGCTATCGGTAAGCATTCCAAAGCTCTATTTCCTTTTCGATTAATTTTTTGGAGATGGAATGATTTTAAAGAATACATGGAAATTTCAATATTTGTGTATGTGCAGCTAAGTTGTAGAAACTGACAGCAAATTTATATATATTTCTGTTTGATGACCTGCTATGATATTTTAGCCAATTGTTTCTTTTGCGCTAGTGCTAGGAAGAATTAATGGGTGATTTAGACTCATGTAATTAATGTCTTGCTCTCAAGTAGTTGCTCAATGCAATCATTTGATACTCTAACAGTAACTTTTGAACTTAATAAACCAATCATTTACTTTTGAACTTTCTGACAGTTCATAGAATGTAGCTTTGATAAAGTTGTGAATTAATTAGTTTATAAAATGAGTAGCCAGTGATAATGTTGTTTGGAAGTCAGAATCTCATCACAATTAATTAGTTTAGTAGACGTCACATGTTTCTGAATTAGTTTAGTAGACGTCACATGTTTCTGAATCTCTTTTTGAAATACATGTTACTGAAGCTCTTTCTGAATTACATGTTTCTGAAGCTTATTTTGAATTACATGTTTCTGAAGCTGCTCTTTCATTTTAATGTCAAAGAATTAATGGGTGAGTACACTGCTAGTGATTTGAATTTCCTCTTGATTTGTATTAATCATTTTGACAACTTGGAAAACTGAGATCTAATTTCCTCTTGATTTGAATTTTTTGACATCAATTATTTTAAGCAGTTGGTTTTATCTTTTGATTGAGCCTGGTCATTTATTTGTCTAGCTTAAAATTGTTTTCCTCCTTTCTATTTTAGCTCGTCACTTGAATGTCCATACAATGTCTCTTATTGCAATTTCATAACATACTCATCATTTCCTTCTTACATCAATTATTAACTTACTCATAATGATATTTTTTATTTTTCAAGTTTAAAGTTTGGACTGTTTTATTAATTTTATTTCCTTCTAATAGCAAATGTCTCTCAATTTTGCAGGTATTTACTTTGTTTTCTATACTAGTCTCATTACTATTTCAGGCCCTTACGCTAGGGCTCCATAAAGGTATGTGCTCACTTGAAAGTGGAATCAACTGGCTGTACTTCTGAATTGAGTTCATATAGAAGAATTGTTTTATTTTTCGCTATTGATTGAGGACAATTTGCAGGTCCATATTTGTCATTGGGTTTATGTGTTGATTGAAGAGATTGAAAGATAAGCTGTTGATGTGAAAAACTCATACTGATGGCTACTTGTTGATCGCTACAAATGCATTCTTAAATCAGCAAAGAACAAAGGTGAGTAAAACTAAATTGGAGGGGCTAATTAATTAAAACATGTATAGTACAAGTAAAAGCCTCAATATGGGTTTAGCCATTTTTCAAACATTTTAAGGGAGAGAATCTGTGTCTTAAAAGAAAGCGTGTTTGACAATGGATATGAGGCATGATTATTGTTAATGGATGTCCATAATATTTGTGACGTAAGAACAACTACTCTTTTACTACTCATAGACGTATGTATTTCTTCTCTCTCTATATATAAAGCTTGTGACGGTGGAAATGAATCAATAGCTTCATTTCCACTCTGTTTGGTTAGTCAGTGAGCAGCTGAGTGCAAGTCACCTTCATTTTATCATTGACTTTATTTAGTTATCTCATTAATTAATACTGTTTCATGCATAAATCTGTTGTTCGTGACTTATTTAGACTAAATTTGCATCAATTAATACTCTTTTTGGTTGGTTGGTTGGTATGTTAAAACCTGATTATGTTCATGAGATGTTTGCATAAAGTTTCTGCTTAGCTTCTTCTTTGTTATAGTAGTGTCCACCCATGAAGTGCTGCATTTGATTTAGCTTTCTTCATTTACTAAATTGATTATTCTATAGAATTTTCATTTATATTGATAAGGAATAACAATGTATAATGTTATTATGCTTTAACATAAAAAAATGCATAATGTTTGGCAGAAATTTAGAAAGTACAAGTATGAACCGAGAATGGATGAAATTTGGAAGTATAAGTATGATCCGAGAAATTTCATCCCAGGTGATGTACTGATTGGAGACACCTTTGTGATAGTGTTAAGGATAGACTTATTCTGTGTTTGCATTTGGTATGATGCTAAGAACTAGAGAACAATGCATTTATGTATCTGATATATGTCTAATTGTTTACAAGATTTAAATGATTGGTTATGCTAGATTTTAACAAGATTTAGGTCATTAACTATCTGATATATATCGTTAACTTAAGTTTTTAAAGAATTAGTTACTAGTAATCTGGACACTTCTAGCTGCACAGAAACTTTAAATTTCTTGCCAAGAGAGCATGTAGTTTTGGTGGGTTTGCCTATCCTTGCTATATCATTCTTAGCTTTCTTTTTAGTGCTTATATTTTCTCCTCTACCCTCCCACATTTTTGCATAACAAATAGTATATTGACTGTCATATTAGATGATAACTGAAGTATGAACCAAATGATTAGTAATTGAATATGTATCATTAATATTTCATTGTACAAGTCAATGAGAAGATTATCAAGTGATTGTTGATCTTTCTTTTTATGTATTGTATAAATTATTTCCTTTGCTTGTTTTTAAATCAAAGTTTATTGAATTTTTAAATATATATGAAATCGATCTGAATTTGCCTTGATCAGCTATGTCAGTCCATGTTATAAAATAAGATGCAGTGTTATCAAATCATGTTGTTCTTATCAATTTTTTCATAATTATATATTTTACATGAACATATCATAATATATATTATTTAATTGAATGCAGAGACTTTCTAAAATATTAACAGCCATAGAAACCGCTACTTCTACCGCAGCAGTTAAGTATTGGAGGAACTGTGACGTCTACTAAACTAATTGTGAAGGTCAGTGTTTTCTTGTAACATTAGTAGATCTTTAGACCATGCATGCTTGTGTTTGATGAATTTGCATTTTTTTTGTGTTTATAATTTAGTTCTAATTAGGCTTGAAGACTTGCGTTTTCTTAGAGTTTGTTTATGTGCTAATTTTGTTTATTTATATTGCATGTAAACAAATGAAAATAGTTTAACAATTAATCAAACCAGTTGGTGTTATTTTTTTGCTAACCAAATTAGTTGACTGATCAAATTAAGTTTAGTTTTGGGTTTAAAATGAAATTGATAAACAATAGACAATGTAAATGTTATTATGCTTTAACATAAAAAAAAAACAATGTATAATGTTTGGCAGAATTTAGAAAGTATAAGTATGGACCGAGAATGGATGTATGTTCGACTACAAGATGGATTTTTGCATCCACGATTTGCTCAAGGCGTGGAGGAATTTGTAGAATTCGCTAAAAGACATCCTGAATTCATGGATGGTGCGAAGATAAGATGTCCTTGTAATCTTAAAAAATGTCGAAACAAATGCTATCTGGATGAGATGACAGTAATGTGTCATCTTGGAAGAAATGGTTTTTTGAAAAACTACTATTGCTGGTACAATCATGGGGAAACTTATGTGCCCAATTTAGTCCATCCTAGTCATAATATAGATCTAGAGAATCAACTCCACCAAGCTGAATCCAATAACGCTGGTGATTTATTTCGATCTATGATGGATGATGTAATCGGTCCTTCTAGTGTTCCTTGTTCGACGGAAGATGTTATTGGTCCTTCCCATGTTTCGTATTCAATAGAAGAGGGCCCGAACTTGGAAGCACAACGTTTGTATGATATGCTTAGGGCATCTGAACAAGAGTTGTGGGAAGGAAATCCAGGAGGACATTCTCAGTTTTCTGCTGTTGCTAGACTTATGAATTTGAAAGCAGAATTTCATTTTTCAGAAAGGTTATACGATGAACTTTGTAAGTTTTTGTCTGAGGTACTACCTACTGATAATGTAATGACTGATAGCTTCTATGACACGAAGAAGCTAGTTCGAAAATTGGGTTTACCAGTAGAAGTGATTGATTGTTGCAAGCAAGGATGTATGCTGTTTTGGAATGACGATGTTGGCCTTACTAGCTGCAAGGTCTATGGTCATCCTTGATTTAAGAAGCAAGGACGTGGTTCCAATAAGCGGAAAACAAATATACCTTATACTAAGATGCATTATTTTCCGCTAAAACCACGTTTGCAGAGGTTGTATGCTTCACATGCAACGGCAAATCATATGAGGTGGCATGGTGAACATGAATGGGAAGAAGATGGTATAATGCGACATTGTTCAGATTCTCCGGCTTGGAAGCATTTTAATGCGGAAAATCCCTTATTTGCTTCTGAAGTTCGAAATGTTAGATTGGGTTTATGTACAGATGGGTTCCAACCTTTTGGACAAACAGGGCGACAGTATTCTTCTTGGCCAGTTATAATGACACCGTACAATTTACCACCCGGCATGTGCATGAAAGACGAGTACATGTTCTTGACGGCGATCATTCCCGGTCCAAAAAATCCAAAGGACAAGTTGGATGTTTTTTTGCAGCCTCTAATCGCTGAGTTGAAATATTTATGGGAGGTTGGCGCCAACACGTACGATATATCAACCAAGAAAAATTTTCAAATGCGAGCAGCCCTTATGTGGACGATTAGCGATTTTCCAGCTTACTCAATGTTATCCGGGTGGAGTACAGCAGGAAAGTTAGCTTGTCCTCATTGCATGAATGATTCTGATGCTTTCTCATTGACTAAAGGTCGCAAGACATCGTGGTTTGACAATCA
This sequence comes from Mercurialis annua, assembly GCF_937616625.2. Lineage (NCBI taxonomy): Eukaryota > Viridiplantae > Streptophyta > Magnoliopsida > Malpighiales > Euphorbiaceae > Mercurialis > Mercurialis annua. Next base: position 42,550,366 of record NC_065572.1, read on the forward strand.
TCGAAAATTTCTGCCGTCAGATCATTCATTTAGAAGGAACAAGAAGTGGTTTATAAAAGGTAAGGTAGTGCTCGAAGTTGCTCCTGATATGTTATCTGGCTCAGAAATACTTGATCAAATAGAGTATCTTGGCCTGAAAAAAGCAACAGAGGTAAATGCAGAACAAGAAAATGCGTCTATTTGTAAATCAAAAGGATGTGGATGGAAAAGAAGAAGCATTTTTTGGGATTTGCCTTATTGGAGTTCTAATTTAATAAGGCATAATTTAGACGTCATGCATATTGAGAAAAACTTCTTTGATAATATATTTAATACAATGATGAATGTTTCGGGGAAAACAAAAGATAATGCAAAATCAAGAGAAGACTTGAAGGAGTTTTGTTGTCGTCCGGAGCTGCACAAAGATGAACATTCTGGAAAATATCCAAAGGCTACTTTCACACTTGACAAAAAAGGGAAGGAAGAATTGTGTAATTGGGTTGTCGTCCCGGTATGCTGTCAATTTTTAAATACCCAGGTCGATCTATGGGTCAAGCTAAATCAATCTTTATGAAGGATAAAGAATATCATGCAGCTCGTACTTATATACTATTGAATTGCGTTGAAGTGAAACCATATATAAAGTAAGTATATATTTAATTATATAATATATTCTAATGAAAAGATTAATCCTAATTTTTCACTTTTTCCTGTAGTATATATGAAGATGAATTTGAGATTCAATAACCTAACTATTTCCAGCATTGAGGTTGAGTTGAAACTGGAAAATGATTTTGCAGAATGGTTTGAGAAATATGTAAGCATATAAATACTTAATAACGATTTTAACTATACTCAATATTTTTTGCACCTTCCAATATTTTGAATTTTTGTTATTTGACTCTTTCATCAGGCACATAAGGAGTTATCAAACATTACAAATCCAATTATGCGAGACTTGGCGAAAGGCCCGTTGCATAAAGTGAAATGCTACTCCGGATACTATGTCAATGGATATAAGTTTCACACGGAAGAACATGGTTCAAGTAGATTAATCATGAACAGTGGAGTATGCATTAGGGGTTCAAGTAGTAGCACTGGTGAATTTGACTATTATGGTAAATTGACTGAGATATTAGAGTTGGATTATCCGGCTTCACCAATAAAAAAGATCGTCCTTTTTAAGTGCTCTTAGTTTGATCCGACTCCAAGACTAGGCACAAGAGTACATCCACAACTTAAACTAGTGGATGTTAATTGTCGTAGGGTTTTCAATAAATATGAGCCATTTATTATGGCTGTTCAAGCAGAACAAGTGCATTATCTAAGATATCCTACTTCAAAGAGAATTGACTGGTTAGCTGTATGTAAAATTAAACCAAGGTTTGTTGTGGAGATACCAGATAGAAGCGACATATCAGTGTCACCAACAGTGTTGGCATATCAAGAGGATTCTATTGAACATCATGAAGTGGATGGACAAGTGGATGTGAATGAAACTTTGGTTGATCCAAATGATTCTTCAACTGAAATAGACGATGTGGATGATGTACAGAATGACGTTGAATCAGAAGCAGACTTCGATGATGAAGACGAGGAAGAGGAGGAGGAGGAGGAGGAGGAGGATGGTGATTTCGATGATGGCAACAATTAACTAAACACCTCCTTAGATCAATATGAAAAATTGCTGCTGTTATTTTCTGTTAAATTTTATTTAAGTTTTCAGCAGAAAGACTCATAGGGAATGAGTAATCCTTGAATTATTTCATGCATTTTGAGCTTTTAATTAGCAGTTTACATATATATATAATAGAATTTGTTGATGTTTCTTGAGCTGTCATTGATGATTTTTGAGCTGTCAATTAGTATTATTACATATTAGGATGCAGTCTTATAATTATATGTATTTTTGCTTCAGATTAATAACATTAATTCAGATCAGCGCTTGTTTAAAGTTTCCTCTCTCAGCCCAAATTTGCAAGCATTTTGTATCAGATTCAAGAAGCATTTAAAGCAGCAGGTATCAAATCTTGATTCCTTTCACAAATTACTAATCAAGAAAGTTGTTTTTGAGCTGTCATTTGGTGATTTATCATATATTTAGTTTTTGTTATATATCTATTGCTGTTTTTATCCAGCTTGCCATTGATTCTCACAGCAAAAGCTTGGCTTTTGGTGGTGTATATATATTCATTAAGATTTAGGTGATTGGTTCTGTTTAATAATTTGGCTAGATGATTTTAGGACATGATAAGGTGTTTTTGAGAATATAAGTAAACATTGCGTTGAGTTTAATTGAGCTTTCTTATAAAATTATGAATGTCCAAGTACTGACTTTTTCTTTTGTTTGTTCTTTCTTATAGATATGAAACATAAGACTTATATAACGTCAAAAGAACTATCACAAGCAGCAACGACAAAAGCTAGACGACATAAAACACCAGCATGGACACCACCCCCGCCGCCGCCGCCGCCTTTAGCACGGTCACAACTAGAATCATCAATGCCACCGCCGCCACAGCCAGTACTACAAGAAGCATCAATACAATCACCACCACTACGGCGACGATTAGATACATCATTACACGTACCAACACGACCAGAATCATCATCACGACAACGGCCACCACAAGTATTAATACCACCTGTGCCACCTATACAAGACTCACTCACTTCGCCAATAAACGGTGATGATCATTTAGAGAATCCACCTACACCACAGTCATGTAGTACACCTATTCCTAATCATTCTACTGGATCCAACACGAACTACCGGCATTCATCGGACATTTCTTACATATATGTCGAGAATAAAAAGTAAGATAATTTATCAACTTATTTTACTTGTATCAGTTTATTGTAGTACAATTTTGTTAATATTTTTTTGTTGATGTTTTTGTTCCTTTTAAAGATTTCTACCTGACGGTAATTCTATAGCTCGAAACATTAGCTCCGTATTTAGTGAGAAACAAGATCCAACGGGATATACCTGGAGTGCTGTAAATGCAGATATGAAAACATTTTACTGGCAGGATTTTGAGGTCACTACTAACCTAACTAATGTTAAATATTTCTTTTATGTTTATCTTGTTTTTGATCAATAATGTATTTTGTTGCTTTATAATTTCAGAGAATATACTCCTGGAATCCTAGTGATGCAAAGGTTATTAAAGCCACATGGAACAGAGTTGTATCAACTCACTATAACCAAACTCTTGCTAAGTGGAGAAGTTTGTGGAAAAGGAAGAAAAGCATACCTGAAGGTGTTAAAGAAGAAATTTGGAATTCTTGGCTTAAAAAATGGGAATCAGAGGATTGGAAAAAGAAATCCGAGCAGGCTTCAAAAAATAGAAATTCAGAACCGTGTGGTCCCGGTACCGGTGTCGCTAAGCATACAGGAGGATCCAAAAGTGCGTTAGAGCACGCGAAAACGATGGTAAATATGTTTATAGATTAAACTTTTATTTACTTTAGAGCATTGCATAATCTTTTTTACTTATAGTGTTTCCATTTCAATACCGACTTACATTTTTCTATCTTGTTCATACTGGTTGCTTCATCTTATTTGAAGCATTTCCTTCCTTAACCAATGATGTGAATTTGAGGTATTAAGGCTTTAGATGTAATCACACAATTGTTTGCATGCAACTGAAAAGCTGAATAAGAGAGAAATTAAATAACCAGTCATGTAGTAACTTAAACTAGGGCTAGGGGTACTTTGGAGTGTGTGCCATTTTAGCTTCAGTTGATTACAACCAAAACTAGCTTCAACAAATGTAATTAACAAAGTCCTGTGTTTCATCATGATAGATTTAGCATTTGTTGTTGATGAATTCATGCGAGAATTCGATAACCAAATGAAAAAGGTACTGATAGATTTTGCTACCACATCTACTGATTCAATGTTAGAAAATTCAAAAACAGAAGTAGAACCAAGAATAGATTGTCTCTAAACCTGGTGTGCGAGCAATAGATTGTCTCTAAACCTCTAAGGATTGAATGGCCCCACAATTGCCATGCCTGGCCTGTAATTGTTTGCATGTATTAATGATAATCCATTAATAGGGAAATGCTTAGTTTTGTCAAATATATGGGTTATGAAATTGTTTGCCTGTAATTGTTTGCGATGCCTTACCTGCAATTACTTATTATAGGGAAATGCTCAAGTTTGTCAAATATATGAGTTATAAAATTCGATCTGCACTAAACTGATTCATTATTTTATTTTCTTATAACTTTTAGGTAATTGAAGGTGGTGTGAATGAATGGACATTTTTTCGAAAGTTCCATATGAGGAAAGATGGGGAATTTGTTGATAGCAAATCTCGTATTACTAATGTAAGTATATATTTTGAATCATAACTATTAAAAAAGTTCACATTATGTATTTAATTTATTGGTTTAATGCATATGTAGGATAAGATACAAGCCGTCGTCGATCTTGCCAGTCAACCATTAGAAGATGGAACTACACCCGTAGTTGACATTAATGCAATATATTATGATGTTGTTGGTGGTGAGAAGAAGAGGCGTGTATATGGATTGGGATCTCAAGCATCGGTCTTTTATCCTCGACATTTGCCATCTACGTCTACCCCGTCCAATTGTTCAACCTCAGATGATGTGAAAAGGATGATGGAGTCTTTGAAGGAACAACATGAGTTCTTGTCTAAGAAGGAAGAAGCTATAACAGAAAAGCTGAACTTTTTATCTGAAAAAGAAAAAACTATAGAAGAGAAGATGGAAAAATTAGAACGTATGCAACAAGATTGTTTGCGGGGTTTTCAAAGCTTAAACAATGATATGTAGGCTTTGGCGGTTGTATCTCTACCGTAGTAGTTTTTTATCGTTGTTTTTCGTAATATTCGTACTTAGACTACTTTTGATATTATTAATAACTATTATGTATTATATTTTGAATTTAATGAATAGGTACCATTAAACTTATATTGGTTTCATATTTTTTTATTTAGAATTTTTATTTATTGTTATAGTAATTATTTCTAATATTTTGTCAAAAAACTATCACAAGTTGTGACGGATTTATGAGGACATGTATTAGTTAACAAATGAATTTCCTTCACAAATCTGTCACTAATGTGACAAACAGGTTAGTCATAACTGAATTTCCGTTACAAATCCGTCACAATATTGTGACGGCTTTGTGACGGATTTGTGATGGAAAGTTCCATCACGAATGATATCCCGTCATAAATCCCTCACAAATATTGTGACGAATTTGTGACGGACATCTCCGTATTCCGTTACAAATCCGTCACAATTAGTAACGGATTTGTGAACGAACAATCCGTCACAAATTTGTGACGGATTTTTTAAAAATTGACCATTGACTTTAGTGACAGATATGTGAGTCACTAATCCGTCACAAATTTGTGACGGATTAGTTTTTCCGTCACAAAATCTTTGTGACGCCTTTTTTTGCAACCGATTAAAATCCGTCACAAATCCGTCACAAACAGCTGTTTGTGACGGATTTGTGACGGATTTTGCCGTCACAAACTGGCTGTTTTTTAGTAGTGCAAGCGTTTCAACTCATTAGCAATTTAAGCCAAAAGTTTACAAACGTTACGAAACAAATCCAAGCATTTCACCTTTTTAGCAATTTAAGCCAAACGTTTACAAACATTACGAAACAAATCCAAATATTTCACCTTTTTAGAAATTTAAGCCAAACGTTTACAAACGGTACGAAACAAATCCAAATGTTTCACCTTTATAGCGATTTAAGCCAATCATTTACATACGCTACGAAACAAATCCAAATGTTTCACCTTTTTAGCAATGTAAGCCAAACGTTTACAAACGTTACAAAACAAATCCAATTGTTTCAACTTTTTTTAGCAATTTAAACCAAACATTTACAAACGTTACGAAACAAATCCAAGCGTTTCATTTTTTATCAATTTAAGCCAAACGTTTACAAACGTTGCGAAAAAATCCAAACGTTTCCTTTTTTTAGCGATTTAAGCAAAACGTTTAAAAGGTTACGCAACCAATCCAAATGTTTCACCTTTTTAGCAATTTAAGAGAAACGATTACAACCGTTACGAAACAAATCCAAGCGTTTCACCTTTTTAGCAATTTAAGCCAAATATTTACAAACGTTACGAAACAAATCCAAGCGTTTCACCTTTTTAGCAATTTAAGCAAAACGTTTACGAACGTTACGAAACAAATCCAAGCGTTTCACCTTTTTAGCAATTCAAGCTGAACGTTTACAACCGTTACGAAACAAATCCAAACATTTCACCTTTTAAGCGATTTAAGACAAACCTTTACAAACATTACGAAACAAATCTAAACGTTTCACCTTTTGAGCGATTTAAGTGAAATGTTTGCAAACGTTACGAAACAAATCTAGACGTTTCACCTTTTTAGCGATTTAAGCAAAACGTTTACAAACGGTAAGAAACAAATCCAAATGTTTCACCTTTTGAGCGATTTAAGCCAAACGTTTACAAACACTACGAAACAAATCCCAACGTTTCGCCTTTTTAGCAAATTAAGCCAAAGATTTACAAACGTTACGAAACAAATCCAAACGTTTCACTTTTTTTGCGATTTAAGCCAAACGTTTGCAAACGTTACGAAACAAATACAAACCTTTCCCCTTTTAGCGATTTAAGCCAAACGTTTTCAAACGTTACGAAAGAAATCCAAATATTTCACCTTTTTAGCGATTTAAGCCAGACGTTTACAAACGTTACAAAACAAATCCAAATATTTCACCTTTTTAGCAATTAAAGCCAAAAGTTTACAATCGTTACGAAACAAAACCAAACGTTTAAAACGTTATGAAACAAATTAAAATGTTTCACATTTTTAGCGATTTAAGCCAAACATTTAAAAACGTTACGAAACAAAACCAAGCGTTTAACCTTTTTAGAAATTTAAGCCAAATGAATACAAACTTTACGAAACAAATTCAAGCGTTTCACCTTTTTAGCAATTTAAGCCAAACATTTACAAACGTTACGAAACAAAACCAAGCGTTTCACCTTTTTAGAAATTTAAGCCAAATGTTTACAAACATTACGAAACAAATCCAAGCGTTTCACCCTTTTAGCAATTTAAGACAAACGTTTACAAACGTTACGAAACAAATCCAAATATTTCACCTTTTTAGCAATTTAAGCCAAACGTTTACAAACGGTACGAAACAAATCCAAATGTTTCACCTTTATAGCGATTTAAGCCAATCATTTACAAACGCTACGAAACAAATCCAAATGTTTCACCTTTTTAGCAATGTAAGCCAAACGTTTACAAACGTTACAAAACAAATCCAATTGTTTCAACTTTTTAGCAATTTAAACCAAACATTTACAAACGTTACGAAACAAATCCAAGCATTTCATTTTTTTATCAATTTCAGCCAAACGTTTACAAACGTTACGAAAAAATCCAAATGTTTCCTTTTTTTAGCGATTTAAGCAAAACGTTTAAAAGGTTACGCAACCAATCCAAAGGTTTCACCTTTTTAGCAATTTAAGCAAAACGTTTACAAACGTTACGAAACAAATCCAAGCGTTTCACCTTTTTAGCAATTTAAGCCAAATATTTACAAACGTTACGAAACGTTACGAAACAAATCCAAACGTTTCACGTTTTAAGCGATTTAAGCAAAACGTTTACAAACTTACAAAACAAATCCAAACGTTTCACCTTTTTAGCGATTAAAGCCAAACGTTTTTAAACGCAACAAAACAAATCCAAACGTCTCCCCTTTTTAGCGATTTAAGCCAAACGTTTACAAACGTTACGAAACAAATCCAATCGTTTCACGTTTTAAGCGATTTAAGCCAAACGTTTACAAACTTACAAAACAAATCCAAACGTTTCGCCTTTTTAGCGATTAAAGCCAAACGTTTATAAACGCAACAAAAAAAATCCAAACGTTTCCCCTTTTTAGCGATTTAAGCCAAACGTTTGTTTACAAACTTTTTTGAAACAAACGTTAAGAAACAAATCTAAGCGTTTCACCTTTTAAGCGATTTAAGCCCAACGTTTATAAACGTTACGAAACAAATCTAAGCGTTTCCCCTTTTTAGATATTTAAGCCAAACGTTTACAAACGTTACGAAATAAAACGAAACGTTTGAAATGTTATGAAACAAATCCAAATGTTTCACATTTTTAGCGATTTAAGCTAAACGTTACGGAACAAAACCAAACGTTTTTCTCATTTATAGCGATTTAAGCCAAACATTTACAAACGTTACGAAACAAATCAAGCGTTTCACCTTTTTAGCGATTTAAGCCAAACATTTACAAAAGTTACAAATCAAATCCAAGCGTTTCACCTTATTAGCAATTTAAGCACAACATTTACAAACGCTACAAAACAAATCCAAACGTTTCACCTTTTTAGCGATTTAATCCAAACGTTTACAAACGTTATAAAATAATACCAAACGTTTAACCTTTTTAGCGATTTAAGCCAAATCTTTAAAACGTTACGAAATAAATCCAAACGTTTACAAACATTACCGAACAAAAACAAACGTTTCCAATTTTTAGCAATATAAGCCAAACGTTTACAAACGTTATGAAACAAATCCAAACGTTTCACCTTTTTAGCGATTGAAGCCAAACGTTTACGAACGTTACGAAACAAATCCAAACGTTTTCCCATTTTAGCGATTTAAGCCAAACGTTTAGAAACGTTACGAAACAAAACCAAACGTTTACAAACGTTACGAAACAAATCCAAACGTTTACAAATGTTACGAAACAAATCTAAACGTTTTCCCATTATAGCGATTTAAGCGAAACATTTACAAACGTTACGAAACAAACCCAAACGTTTCACTTTTTTAGAGATTTAAGCCAAACGTTTACAAACATTTACAAATGTTACGAAACAAATCCAAATGTTTACAAACATTACAGAACAAAAACAAACTTTTTACATTTTTAGCAATTTAAGTCAAACGTTTACAAACGTTACGAAACAAATCCAAGCGTTTCACGTTTTAAGCGATTTAAGCCAAACGTTTACAAACTTACAAAACAAATCCACACGTTTCACCTTTTTAGCGATTAAAGCCGAATGTTTACAAACTTTACAAAATAAAACCAAACGTTTCACCTTTTTAGCGATTTAAGCCAAATGTTTGTTTACAAACTTTTTTGAAACAAACGTTTAGAAACAAATCTAAACGTTTCACCTTTTAAGCGATTTAAGTCCAACGTTTACAAACGTTACTAAACAAATCTAAATGTTTCCCCTTTTTAGCGATTTATGCCAAACGTTTACAAACGTTACGAAATAAAACCAAACGTTTGAAATGTTATGAAACAAATCCAAAAGTTTCACATTTTTAGCGATTTAAGCTAAACGTTACGGAACAAAACCAAACGTTTTTCTCATTTTTAGCGATTTAAGCCAAACATTTACAAACGTTACTAAACAAATACAAGCGTTTCACCTTTTTAGCGATTTAAGCCAAACGTTTTCATAAGTTACGAATCAAATCCAAGCATTTCACCTTATTAGCAATTTAAGTAAAACGTTTACAAACGCTACAAAACAAATCCAAATGTTTCACCTTTTTAGCAATTTAATCCAAATGTTTACAAACGTTACGAAATAAAATCAAACGTTTAACCTTTTTAGCGATTTAAGCCTAATCTTTAAAACGTTACGAAAAAAACCCAATCGTTTGCAAACATTGCCGAACAAAAACAAATGTTTCACATTTTTAGCAATTTAAGCCAAACGTTTACAAACGTTACTAAAAAAATCCAAACGTTTGACCTTTTTAGCGATTGAAGACAAACATTTACAAACGTTAAGAAACAAATCCAAACGTTTCCCCATTTTAGCGATTTAAGCCAAACGTTTAAAAACGTTACGAAATAAAACCAAACGTTTACAAACGTTACGAAACAAATCCATACGTTACGAAACAAATCTAAGCGTTTCCCCATTTTAGCGATTTAAGCCAAACATTTACAAACGTTACGAAACAAATCCAAACGTTTCACCTTTTTTGAGATTTAAGCAAAACGTTTACAAACATTTACAAATGTTACGAAACAAATTCAAACGTTTACAAATATTACAGAACAAAAACAAACTTTTCACATTTTTTGCAATTTAAGCCAAACGTTTATAAACGTTACAAAACAAATCCAAACGTTTCACCTTTTTAGCGAATGAAGCCAAACGTTTACAAACGTTAAAAAACAAATCCAAACTTTTTCCCATTTTAGTGATTTAAGCCAAACGTTTTTAAAGGTTACGAAAAAAACTAAACGTTACAAACTTTACAAAACAAATCCAAATGTTTACAAACATTACGAAACAAATCCAAACGTTTCCCCATTTAAGCGATTTAAGCCAAACATTTACAAACATTACAAAACAAATCCAAATGTTTCACCTTTTTAGCGATTTAAGCCAAACGTTTACAAATGTTATGAAATAAATCCAAACGTTTCCCCATTTTAGCGATTTCAGCCAAACGTGTACAAACGTTACGAAACAAATCCAAACATTTCACCTTTTTAGAGATTAAAGCCAAGCGTTTACACACGTTACGAAACAAATCCAAACGTTACGAAACAAATCCAAGCGTTTCACCTTTTTAGCAATATAAGCGAAACGATTAAAAACTTTACGAAACAAATCCAAACGTTTCACCTTTTTAGCGATTCAAGCTAAACGTTTACAAACATTACAAAGAAAATCCAAATATTTCCCTATTTTAGCGATTTAAGCCAAACGTTTAGAACGTTTCGAAACAAATCCAAACGTTTTGCCTTTTTAGCGATTTAAACCAAACGTTTACAAATGTTACGAAACATATCCAAACGTTACACCTTTTTAGCGATTTTTGCCAAACGTTTACAAACGTTACAAAACAAATCCAAACGTTTTCCCATTTTAGCGATGTAAACCAAACGTTTTGAAATTAGACCAAACGTTTCACCTTTTTAGCGATTTAAGTCAAACGTTTACAAACGTTACGGAACAAAAACAAACGTTTCACCTTTTTAGCAATTTAAGCCAAACGTTTACAAACGTTATGAAATAAATCCAGACATTTCCCTATTTTAGAGATTCAAGCCAAATGTTTAAAACGTTACGAAAAGAATCCAAACATTTTCCCCTTTTAGCAATTTAAGCCAAACGTTTACAAAACGTTACGAATTAAATCCAAACGTTTCACCTTTTTAGTGATTTAAGCCAAACGTTTACAAACGTTACAAAACAAATCCAAGCGTTTCACCTTTTTAGTAATTTTAGTGAAATGTTTACAAACATTAGCGATTTAAGCGAAATGTTTAAAAAGTTACGAAACAAATCCAAACGTTTCAACTTTTTAGCGATTTAAGCCAAACGTTTACAAATTGTACCAAATAAATCCAAACGTTTCCTCTTTATAGCGATATAAGCCAAACGTTTACAAACGTTACGAAACAAATCCAAACGTTTCCCCTTTTTGGCAATTTAAGCAAAACGTTTACAAACATTACTAAACAAAGGATATTAAACTCCCTAGGTGACTCAAGTCTCAGGTAATTTCAAAAAGGTCACTAAAGTCAATTTTCTAACAAAATGGTCACTGAACTATACCTTTTATTACAAAAGGGTTCACCCATATAAAACGACGTAAAATCGTAACATTTTTGCTTACGTGGTAAGCCAAAATTACAAAAAGGAATATAGTTCAGTGACCTTTTTGTAATAAAAGGAATAACCCAATGATTTTTTTATAGTTCACAAAAAGTTTAATGTTCTTTTCGTAACAATAGAAATATTTTTGTAATAAAAGGTATAGTTCAGTGACCATTTTGTATGAAAATTGACTTTAATGACCTTTTTGAAATTTCCTGAGACTTGAGTGACTCAGAGAGTTTAATATCCTTAAACAAATCCAAACGTTTCTCCTTTTTAGCAATATAAGCCAAAGGTTTACAAACGTTACGAAACAAATCCAAACGTTTCGTCTTTTTAGCAATTTAAGCCAAACGTTTACGAACATTGCGAAAAAAATTCAAACGTTTCCCCATTTTATCGATTTAAGCCAAACGTTTAAAACGTCACGAAACAAATCCAAACGTTTCACCTTTTTGGCGATTTAAGCCAAACGTTTAAAACGTCGCGAAACAAATCCAAACATTTCACCTTTTTAGCAATTTATGCAAAACGTTTACAAACATTATGAAACAAATCGAAGTGTTTCATCTTTTTAGCGATTGAAGCCAAATGTTTACAAACGTTACGAAATAAATCCAAACGTTTCACATTTTTAGCAATTTAAGTCAAACATTTACAAATGTTACGAAAGAAAAACCAAGTATTTCACCTATTTTTAGCAATTTACGCCAAACGTTTATAAACATTCCGAAACAAATCCAAGCGTTTCCTTTCTTTAGCAATTTAAGCCAAACGTTTACAAACGTTACGAAACAAATCCAAGCGTTTCACCTTTTTAGAAATTTAAGCCAAACGTTTACAAACGTTACGAAACAAATCCAAATATTTCACCTTTTTAGCAATTTAAGCCAAACGTTTACAAACGGTACGAAACAAATCCAAACGTTTCACCTTTATAGCGATTTAAGCCAATCATTTACAAACGCTACGAAACAAATCCAAATGTTTCACCTTTTTAGCGATGTAAGCCAAACGTTTACAAACGTTACAAAACAAATCCAAGCGTTTCACATTTTTAGCAATTTAAACCAAATATTTACAAACGTTACGAAACAAATCAAGCGTTTCATCTTTTGATCAATTTATGCCAAATGTTTACAAACGTTGCAAAAAAATCCAAACGTTTCCTATTTTTAGCGATTTAAGCAAAACGTTGAAAAGGTTATGCAACCAATCCAAATGTATCACCTTTTTAGCAATTTAAGCTAAACGTTTACAAACGTTACGAAACAAATCCAAGCGTTTCACCTATTTAGCAATTTAAGCCAAATATTTACAAACGTTACGAAACAAATCCAAGCGTTTCACCTTTTTGGCAATTTAAGCAAAACGTTTACGAACGTTATGAAACAAATCCAAGCGTTTCACCTTTTTAGCAATTCAAGCCGAACGTTTACAACCGTTACGAAACAAATCCAAACATTTCACCTTTTAAGCGATTTAAGCCAAACCTTTGCAAACATTACGAAAAAAATCCAAACGTTTCGCCTTTTTAGCGATTTAAGCAAAACGTTTGCAAACGTTACGAAACAAATCCAGACGTTCCAGCTTTTTAGCGATTTAAGCAAAACGTTTACAAACGGTAAGAAACAAATCCAAATGTTTCTCCTTTTTAGTGATTTAAGCCAAACGTTTACAAACGCAACGAAAAAAATCACAACGTTTCACCTTTTTAGCGATTTAAGCCAAACATTTACAAACGTTACAAAACAAATCCAAACGTTTCACTTTTTTTGCGGTTTAAGCCAAACGTTTGCAAACGTTACGAAACAAATACAAACGTTTCCCCTTTTAGCGATTTCAGCCAAAAGTTTTCAAATGTTATGAAAGAAATCCAAATGTTTCACCTTTTTAGCGATTTAAGCCAGATGTTTACAAACGTTACAAAACAAATCCAAATGTTTCACCTTTTTAGCAATTTAAGCCAAAAGTTTACAATCGTTACGAAACAAAACCAAACGTTTAAACATTATGAAACAAATTAAAACATTTCACCTTTTTAGCGATTTAGGCCAAACATTTACAAACGTTACGAAACAAAACCAAGTGTTTCACCTTTTTTAGCAATTTAAGCCAAATGTTTACAAACATTACGAAACAAATCCAAGCGTTTCACCTTTTTAGCAATTTAAGCCAAACGTTTACCAAAGTTACGAAACAAATCCAAACGTTTCAACTTTTTAGCAATTTAAGCCAAACGTTTACAAACGTTACGAAACAAATCCAAACGTTTCACCTTTTCATCGATTTAAGCCAAACATTTACAATGCTTTTGAAACAAATCCAAAAGTTTCACCTATTTAGAAATTTAAGCCAAAAGTTATAAAATAAATCCAAGCGTTTCACCTTTTTAACAATTTAAGCCAAACGTTTAGAAACGATACAAAACAAATCCAAGCATTTCACCTTTTTAGCAATTTAAGCGAAATGTTTACAAACATTACGAAACAAATCCAAACGTTCCACCTTTTAGCGATTTAACAAAATGTTTAAAAACATTACAAAACAAATCCAAATGTTTCACCTTTTTAGCAATTTAAGCAAAACGTTTACAAACATTACAAAACAAATCCAAGCGTTTCACCTTTTTAGCAATTTAAGCCAAATGTTTACAAACAATACGAAACAAATCCAAGCGTTGCACCTTTTTAGCATTTTAAGCCAAACGTTTACAAACATTACGAAACAAATCCAAGCGTTTTACCTTTTTAGCAATTTAAGCCAAACGTGTACAAACATTACGAAAAAAAACCAGGCGTTTCACCTTTTTAGCAATTTAAGCAAAACGTTTACAAACGTTACGAAACAAATCCAAATATTTCACCTTTTTAGCGATTTAAGCCAAACGTTTACAAACGTTACAAAACAAATCCAAATGTTTCACCTTTTTAGCAATTTAAGCCAAGCGTTTACAAACGTTATAAAATGAAACCAAACGTTTAAAACGTTATGAAACAAATTAAAACTTTTCACATTTTTAGCGATTTAAGCCAAACGTTTACAAACGTTACGAAACAAAATCAAGCGTTTCACTTTTTTAGCAATTTAACCCAAACGTTTACAAACATTACAAAACAAATCCAAGCGTTTCACCTTTTTGAACAATTTAAGCCAAATGTTTACAAACGTTACGAAATAAATCCAAGCATTTCACCTTTTTTGTAATGTAAGCCAAACGTCTACAAACATTACAAAACAAATCCAAGCGTTTCACCTTTTTAGCAATTTAAGCCAAATGTTTACAAATGTTACGAAACAAATCCAAGCGTTTAACCTTTTTAGACATTTAAGCCAAATGTTTACAAACATTACCAAACAAATCCAAGCGTTTCACCTTTTTAGCATTTTAAGCCAAATATTTACAAACATTACGAAACAAATCCAAGAGTTTCACCATTTTAGCAATTTAAGCCAAACATTATTTACAAACGTTACCAAATAAATCCAAATGTTTCACCTTTTTAGCGATTTAAGTCAAACATTTACAAACGTTACGAAACAAATCCAAACGTTTCACCTTTTTAGCTATTTAAGCCAAACATTTACAATGGTTTAGAAACAAATCCAAATGTTTCACCTTTTTAGCAATTTAAGCCAAACGTTTACAAACGTTACGAAACAAATTCAAGCATTTCACCTTTTTAGCAATTTAAGCCAAATGTTTACAAACGTTACAAAACAAATCCAAGCGTTTCACCTTTTTAGTAATTTTAGCGAAATGTTTACAAACGTTAGCAATTTAAGCGAAATGTTTAAAAACTTACGAAACAAATCCAAACGTTTCAACTTTTTAGCGATTTAAGTCAAACGTTTACAAATGTTACCAAATAAATCCAAACGTTTCCCCTTTATAACTTTATAAGCCAAACGTTTACAAACGTTACGAAACAAATACAAACGTTTCCCCTTTTTAGCGATTTAAGCCAAACGTTTACAAACATTACTAAATAAATCCAAACGTTTCTCCTTTTTAGCAATTTAAGCCAAACGTTTACGAAACAAATCCAAACATTTCGCCTTTTTAGCAATTTAAGCCAAACGTTTACGAACATTACGAAAAAAATTCAAACGTTTCCCCATTTTATCTAATTAAGCCAAACGTTTAAAACGTTACGAAACAAATCCAAACGTTTCACCTTTTGGCGATTTAAGCCAAACGTTTAAAACGTTACGACACAAATCCAAACGTTTTGCCTTTTTGGCAATTTAAGCCAAACGTTTACGAACATTACGAAAAAAATTCAAACGTTTCCCCATTTTATCGATTTAAGCCGAACGTTCAAAACGTCACGAAACAAATCCAAACGTTTCACCTTTTGGCGATTTAAGCCAAACGTTTACAAACGGTACGAAACAAATCCAAATGTTTCACCTTTATAGCGATTTAAGCCAATCATTTACAAACGCTACGAAACAAATCCAAATGTTTCACCTTTTTAGCAATGTAAGCCAAACGTTTACAAACGTTAAAAAACGTTTAGAAACGTTAAAAAACGTTTACAAACGTTAAAAAACATTTACAAACGTTGCGAAAAAATCCAAACGTTTCCTTTTTTAGCGATTTAAGCAAAACGTTTAAAAGGTTACGCAACCAATCCAAATGTTTCACCTTTTTAGCAATTTAAGAGAAACGTTTACAACCGTTACGAAGCAAATCCAAGCATTTCACCTTTTTTAGCAATTTAAGCCAAATATTTACAAACGTTACGAAACAAATCCAAGCGTTTCACCTTTTTAGCAATTTAAGCAAAACGTTTACGAACGTTACGAAACAAATCCAAGCATTTCACCTTTTTAGCAATTCAAGCCGAACGTTTACAACCGTTACGAAACAAATCCAAACATTTCACCTTTTAAGCGATTTAAGACAAACCTTTACAAACATTACAAAACAAATCCAAACGTTTCACCTTTTGAGCGATTTAAGCGAAACATTTGCAAACGTTACGAAACAAATCTAGACGTTTCACCTTTTTAGCGATTTAAGCAAAACGTTTACAAATGGTAAGAAACAAATCCAAATGTTTCACCTTTTGAGGGATTTAAGCCAAACGTTTACAAACGCTACAAAACAAATCCCAACGTTTCGCCTTTTTAGCAAATGAAGCCAAAGAGTTACAAATGTTACGAAACAAATCCAAACGTTTCACTTTTTTGCGATTTAAGCCAAACGTTTGCAAACGTTACGAAACAAATACAAACCTTTCCCCTTTTAGCGATTTAAGCCAAACGTTTTCAAACGTTACGAAAGAAATCCAAATATTTCACCTTTTTAGCAAT
Source organism: Mercurialis annua (assembly GCF_937616625.2). Classification (NCBI taxonomy): domain Eukaryota; kingdom Viridiplantae; phylum Streptophyta; class Magnoliopsida; order Malpighiales; family Euphorbiaceae; genus Mercurialis; species Mercurialis annua. The sequence continues at coordinate 42,567,314 of NC_065572.1, forward strand.
TTAAGCCAGACGTTTATAAACGTTACAAAACAAATCCAAATATTTCACCTTTTTAGCAATTTAAGCCAAAAGTTTACAATCGTTACGAAACAAAACCAAACGTTTAAAACGTTATGAAACAAATTAAAACGTTTCACATTTTTAGCGATTTAAGCCAAACATTTAAAAACGTTACGAAGCAAAACCAAGCATTTAACCTTTTTAGAAATTTAAGCCAAATGTATACAAACTTTACGAAACAAATTCAAGCGTTTCACCTTTTTAGCAATTTAAGCGAAACATTTACAAACGTTACGAAACAAAACCAAGCGTTTCACCTTTTTAGAAATTTAAGCCAAATCTTTACAAACATTACGAAACAAATCCAAGCGTTTCACCTTTTTAGCAATTTAAACCAAACGTTTACAAACGTTACGAAACAAATCCAATTATTTCACCTTTTTAGCAATTTAATCCAAACGTTTACAAACGGTACGAAACAAATCCAAATGTTTCACCTTTATAGCGATTTAAGCCAATCATTTACAAACGCTACGAAACAAATCCAAATGTTTCACCTTTTTAGCAATGTAAGCCAAACGTTTACAAACGTTAAAAAACCAATCCAAGTGTTTCACCTTTTTAGCAATTTAAACCAAACATTTACAAATGTTACGAAACAAATCCAAGCGTTTCATCTTTTGATCAATCTAAGCCAAACGTTTACAAACGTTGCGAAAAAAAATCCAAACGTTTCCTTTTTTTAGCGATTTAAACAAAACGTTTAAAAGGTTACGCAACCAATCCAAATGTTTCACCTTTTTAGCAATTTAAGCGAAACGTTTACAAACGTCACGAAACAAATCCAAGTGTTTCACCTTTTTAGCAATTTAAGCCAAATATTTACAAACGTTACGAAACAAATCCAAGCGTTTCACCTTTTTAGCAATTTAAGCAAAACGTTTACGAACGTTACGAAACAAATCCAAGCGTTTCACCTTTTTAGCAATTAAAGCCGAACGTTTACAACCGTTACGAAACAAATCCAAACATTTAACCTTTTAAGCGATTTAAGACAAACCTTTACAAAAATTACGAAACAAATCCAAACGTTTTACCTTTTTAGCGATTTAAGCGAAACGTTTGCAAACGTTACGAAACAAATCAAGACGTTTCACCTTTTTAGCGATTTAAGCAAAACGTTTACAAACGGTAAGAAACAAATCCAAATGTTTAACTGTCATGACCCAAATTATTGAGCCGAGACCGGCGCTAGGGAATGGGAGTGGTAGCTCCGAAACCCGTAGCAAGCCTAAAACCACTCTAACCTTTTTTTCGCGGAAACACAAACACAACTATCCTATAGACATATAATAAGAAGACATGTTTACAATCATAACGTACATCATATATATCACATCATCGATACAACCATAGTGGGCATCTCACTTCCGTAACTTGTACGTACTAGCCCGTCTATCGATCAATACAAAACTGACAACCCAAAGACGTCACATCAAACAAACATTAAATATGTACACAACCTATAAGACCTGACTATCCTATGCTAAGAATCGTCACACGTATACTACTACAGCACCCAGGGGACTCGTACTCAGCACACCAAAGACGGTCTGTCTGATCCGACTCTAAATACATGAAAAACATCAATGTGAAGGATCAGTATTTTGGGGAAATACTGAGTGAGAAAACACATTACTAAGGTATTATAGAAAATAACATCGCATTTAAAACAAAACACATATATACAAACATATTATACTTCAAGCATTTGATCCGATCGAAACCCTAATATCTTGGTATGCATAATGAACATTATCACAACATCTAACGATCGATCGATATGAGTCCGGGATAATTCAACCAGCCGACTCGCAGATACAGGCCCCGGGATAGTTCAACCAGATAGGCTCTGTATCGCATGCACAAACAAGTATGATAGACGACCCATGAAATCTCTAACTATGACTTACCCGGACGCTGGTGATCACACAGCCTATTGACACCCAATAGGTAGCTTGTTTCCCCCGGATCATATACTAGTTTTCACAATCTATATATGTTCGATAATACGATGTACAAATTCATTTCTATCGATAAAATACTATAGCATGCGATGTAGTTTAATATTATATTTATAATATAAAAATTATCTATTGCGTAATAATACTCAAAGTAAAGTTTAACTCACAATGATCGCTATTCCTTATATCCAAACGTAAGCTCCACACGTCATTCACTCTTTTAACTATTCCAGCTCGTCGATCTCGTACCTCGTCGATGTATCCTTTTCCTATTCAAATCATACGTACGTTTAATTCATAAACGTAAACTTAATACTAAAACTCTAAGCTATAAACTTAGGTCAAAACGATCGTATTCCCAATACGACTCTTAGCTTTGGTCGTGTTCTGACACTTAGTCGAGATACTTGTTATATCTCTTTTTAATTAATCGGAGTCCTTAATCGTTTTTAGGATCTAATATTGAAAATATCAAAATCCCATTTCTTTATGGCTAAAAGTCCATTTTAGCCCCTCGGGCAAAAAGTCCATTTTAGTCCCTCGCGGACCTACTGCGCGCCCGCACAGGGAGGTGTGCGTTCGCACACCGTGGTGTGCGCTCGCACACCACCACAATGGTTCGTTCGCACACCACGGGTGTGCGATCGCACACCACGTGCGATCTGCACGCAGCCCCCGGAAACAGCGTTTCCGGCTTCCCGTCGTGCTATCTTTCCGCCAACATACCAAATACTCCATTTCCGAAAAAACCCTTAACTTTGATTTTCCAAAAACGCTAAAACCGAGCTTAAATCGATATGTTTCTATTTTATACTAAACTATCCTTTAATTCGAATTTATTACCAAATATCAAGATATTTACCTCAAAATGATACTTAGGATCGATAGAGGATTCGATTCTGAAGAAATCGCCGCTTGAATCACTTGAATCGGACGTCGAACGGCGAAACGGCGGCGAAACGTATCGATCGCCACTTTCTTCTTCCTTTCTCTGTTCCTCTTCTGCTCTTTGGAATCATCTGATTCCTTCCTTTACTTAACATATAAGTTGGCTAATTAGCCACTTTAATCCTTCAATTCTTTAACTTAAACCATTTCTCTTTTAAACTTTCTAATTTAACCAAACGGTTAAATTATCCTTTTAACTCGATTATCTACTTATTATTTATATCCCAATAAATAATACTACTCCAAAAATAGTTATTTCCGTCGATAATCTTCCCATTTCTATTCTCGAGGCTAAATTGGCTAATTTGCACTTTGGTCCTTGAATTCTTCAAAATTGACAATTTAGCCCAAAATGAATCCGCGTCCAAATTTTAAAAGGTCTCCGATTGACCTGAAACTTTTACCACCAATACTATAAAACATTTCGCGGACCTTGGCGAAATAATTCCATTTTCGGACTTAACTGGTTAAATTACCACTTTAGTCCCTGAACTCTAGTTTGTAACTTTTCTTAATATTTTTCCTTATTTTCTTATTCTAATCCTCAAACATATACGTCTTACTCCATATTATCCTTTTCTTTAATATCCCATATCTTTATCTTTGCAACTCCGGTCCTTCTCTGCCGGACACGTTGCACTAAACGGCACCTGAACTTACGGGGTATTACATTCTTCCCCCCTTATAAAAATTCGTCCTCGAATTTTCATACAACCTTTTTACTTATCTTAAGCCCTTTACCTTTTCATTTGTTCCTTGCTTAATATTCAATACTATATACTTTGTATTCCATCACACACTTTCTTGACTCATCGCTCCTATCCCTGTACGTCTATCGTCAATATTCTTATTAAACCCGACGTTTTTCTAATATCACACAATATCCACCTCATCTTATCATATTCACTTCTTCTCTTATATCGTCATTTAATATCTTTTACATCCCGTCAAAGAGACACTTACTTTCTAACTTACCACTAATCGGATACATATCACTGTCCAACGTATTCACGGTCTTAGCTATATTCTAGCGCGTTGTTTCGAAACTAAGTTCATATCCTAGAAGCATAACGTCTATGTTTTCGCAACTATACGTATTCATTCGCCTCTTGGTCTTGATCGCAGCTTGCTCGCGAGCACTTTACTTCCGTCACAGAGTTCTGGTCTAGGTATACTTACATGAAAACAAAACTCTTTCAAAACTCTTTTGATAAAACGATTCATCTTGAACTTTAAATCAAATTTCATTTTCCATTTTAGCAAAATTGTGCACTAGGGTGATGACATCTCTCATCCCCAAAGAGTTGCCACATCTCACCTTTTCGTCCGAACATAATGCATATGATGCATGTCCTATTGATGTATGTACAGATATATGTAGTGATGCATTTCTATCAATGTCGTGGCACCTATCGATGACTGTCGCGGGTCTAGGCACAATTATGTTTTCCAAATTGTTTAAACAAACAACTTTCAAAAAGTTTTAAACTTCGAGTTTTGTAAGTTCTCTAGACATTTAAACTCTGTTCACGATAAGTTCTTCCACTTCTGTAACTTCATACTTTTTCTTCATGCACATCTTAACCCTTCGATCGATTTCGATAATTCGATTTTGATACCATCTATACGTCATATACGTATTTCGCAACGAAACAAACAAAGGTTTCACAATCCATCGATCATACTTATCACAATGAAACAAACAAGAATTCTCAATCAATCAAAAATTCACAATCAATCAGTTCGATCTTAAAACAAATAATACAAACGACTTGGATCAGACATGGCTCAATTCTATAGCTGCAGTAGTTCCTAACTTAGTCTAATGACATAATACCTAGGAACAAACAAACATAAATCACAGACTTGCAGTGGTATCATGGACCAACCGCACTCAAATCATATATTAGCAGAGGTAACTGGACCAACTGCTCTGATACCAACTTTGTCACGATCCAAATTATTGAGCCGAGACCGGCGCTAGGGAATGGGAGTGGTAGCTCCGAAACCCGTAGCAAGCCTAAAACCACTCTAACTTTTTTTTCGCGGAAACACAAACACAACTATCCTATAGACATATAATAAGAAGACATGTTTACAATCATAACGTACATCATATATATCACATCATCGATACAACCATAGTGGGCATCTCACTTCCGTAACTTGTACGTACTAGCCCGTCTATCGATCAATACAAAACTGACAACCCAAAGACGTCACATCAAACAAACATTAAATATGTACACAACCTATAAGACCTGACTATCCTATGCTAAGACTCGTCACACGTATACTACTGCAGCACCCAGGGGACTCGTACTCAGCACACCAAAGACGGTCTGTCTGATCCGACTCTAAATACCTGAAAAACATCAATGTGAGGGGTCAGTATTTTGGGGAAATACTGAGTGAGAAAACACATTACTAAGGTATTATAGAAAATAACATCGCATTTAAAACAAAACACATATATACAAACATATTATACTTCAAGCATTTGATCCGATCGAAACCCTAATATCTTGGTATGCATAATGAACATTATCACAACATCTAACGATCGATCGATATGAGTCCGGGATAATTCAACCAGCCGACTCGCAGATACAGGCCCCGGGATAGTTCAACCAGATAGGCTCTGTATCGCATGCACAAACAAGTATGATAGACGACCCATGAAATCTCTAACTATGACTTACCCGGACGCTGGTGATCACACAGCCTATTGACACCCAATAGGTAGCTTGTTTCCCCCGGATCATATACTAGTTTTCACAATCTATATATGTTCGATAATACGATGTACAAATTCATTTCTATCGATAAAATACTATAGCATGCGATGTAGTTTAATATTATATTTATAATATAAAAATTATCTATTGCGTAATAATACTCAAAGTAAAGTTTAACTCACAATGATCGCTATTCCTTATATCCAAACGTAAGCTCCACACGTCATTCACTCTTTTAACTATTCCAGCTCGTCGATCTCGTACCTCGTCGATGTATCCTTTTCCTATTCAAATCATACGTACGTTTAATTCATAAACGTAAACTTAATACTAAAACTCTAAGTTATAAACTTAGGTCAAAACGATCGTATTCCCAATACGACTCTTAGCTTTGGTCGTGTTCTGACACTTAGTCGAGATACTTGTTATATCTCTTTTTAATTAATAGGAGTCCTTAATCGTTTTTAGGATCTAATATTGAAAATATCAAAATCCCATTTCTTTATGGCTAAAAGTCCATTTTAGCCCCTCGGGCAAAAAGTCCATTTTAGTCCCTCGCGGACCTACTGCGCGCCCGCACAGGGAGGTGTGCGTTCGCACACCGTGGTGTGCGCTCGCACACCACCACAATGGTGCGTTCGCACACCACGGGTGTGCGATCGCACACCACGTGCGATCTGCACGCAGCCCCCGGAAACAGCGTTTCCGGCTTCCCGTCGTGCTATCTTTCCGCCAAACATACCAAATACTCCATTTCCGACAAAACCCTTAACTTTGATTTTCCAAAAACGCTAAAACCGAGCTTAAATCGATAAGTTTCTATTTTATACTAAACTATCCTTTAATTTGAATTTATTACCAAATATCAAGATATTTACCTCAAAATGATACTTAGGATCGATAGAGGATTCGATTCTGAAGAAATCGCCGCTTGAATCACTTGAATCGGACGTCGAACGGCGAAACGGCGGCGAAACGTATCGATCGCCACTTTCTTCTTCCTTTCTCTGTTCCTCTTCTGCTCTTTGGAATCATCTGATTCCTTCCTTTACCTAACATATAAGTTGGCTAATTAGCCACTTTAATCCTTCAATTCTTTAACTTAAACCATTTCTCTTTTAAATTATCCTTTTAACTCGATTATCTACGTATTATTTATATCCCAATAAATAATACTACTCCAAAAATAGTTATTTCCGTCGATAATCTTCCCATTTCTATTCTCGAGGCTAAATTGGCTAATTTGCACTTTGGTCCTTGAATTCTTCAAAATTGACAATTTAGCCCAAAATGAATTCGCGTCCAAATTTTAAAAGGTCTCCGATTGACCTGAAACTTTTACCACCAATACTATAAAACATTTCGCGGACCTTGGCGAAATAATTCCATTTTCGGACTTAACTGGTTAAATTACCACTTTAGTCCCTGAACTCTAGTTTGTAACTTTTCTTAATATTTTTCCTTATTTTCTTATTCTAATCCTCAAACATATACGTCTTACTCCATATTATCCTTTTCTTTAATATCCCATATCTTTATCTTTGCAACTCCGGTCCTTCTCTGCCGGACACGTTGCACTAAACGGCACCTGAACTTACGGGGTATTACATTAACCTTTTGAGTGATTTAAGCCAAACGTTTAAAAACGCTACGAAACAAATCCCAACATTTTACCTTTTTAGCAATTTAAGCCAAACATTTACAAACGTTACGAAACAAATCCAAAAGTTTAATCTTTTTATCAATCTAAGCCAAACGTTTACAAACGTTGCGAAAAAAAATCCAAACGTTTCCTTTTTTTAGCGATTTAAACAAAACGTTTAAAAGGTTACGCAACCAATCCAAATGTTTCACCTTTTTAGCAATTTAAGCGAAACGTTTACAAACGTCACGAAACAAATCCAAGCGTTTCACCTTTTTAGCAATTTAAGCCAAATTTTACAAACGTTATGAAACAAATCCAAGCATTTCACCTTTTTAGCAATTTAAGCAAAATGTTTACGAACGTTACGAAACAAATCCAAGCGTTTCACCTTTTTAGCAATTCAAGCCGAACGTTTACAACCGTTACGAAACAACTCCAAACATTTCACCTTTTAAGCGATTTATGACAAACCTTTACAAACATTACGAAACAAATCCAAACGTTTCCCCTTTTGAGCGATTTAAGCGAAACGTTTGCAAACATTACGAAACAAATCCAGACGTTTCGCCTTTTTAGCGATTTAAGCAAAACGTTTTCAAACGGTAAGAAACTAATCCAAATGTTTCACCTTTTGAGCGATTTAAGCCAAACTTTTACAAACGCTACGAAACAAATCCCAACGTTTCCCCTTTTTAGCAATTTAAGCCAAACATTTACAAACGTTACGAAACAAATCCAAAAGTTTCACTTTTTTTGCGATTTAAGCCAAACGTTTGCAAACGTTACGAAACAAATACAAACGTTGCCCCTTTTAGCGATTTAAGCCAAATGTTTTCAAACGTTACGAAAGAAATCCAAATGTTTCACCTTTTTAGCGATTTAAGCCAGACATTTACAAACGTTACAAAACAAATCCAAATGTTTCACCTTTTTAGCAATTTAAGCCAAAAGTTTACAATCGTTACGAAACAAAACCAAACGTTTAAAACGTTTTGAAACAAATTAAAACGTTTCACATTTTTAGCGATTTAAGCCAAACATTTACAAACGTTACGAAACAAAACCAAGCGTTTCACCTTGTTAGAAATTTAAGCCAAATGTTTACAAACATTACGAAACAAATCCAAGTGTTTCACCTTTTTAGCAATTTAAGCCAAAAGTTTACAAACGTTACGAAACAAATCCAAACGTTTCACCTTTTTAGCAATTTAAGCCAAACGTTTACAAACGTTACGAAACAAATCTAAACGTTTTACCTTTTTAGCGATTTAAGCCAAACATTTACAAACGTTATAAAACAAATCCAAGCGTTTCACCTTTTTAGCAATATAAGCCAAACGTTTACAAACGTTACGAACCAAATCCAAGCGTTTCACCTTTTTAGCAATTTAAGCGAAATGTTTACAAACATTACGAAACAAATCCAAACGTTTCACCTTTTAGCGATTTAAGCGAAATATTTATAAACATTACGAAACAAATCCAAATGTTTCACCTTTAGCAATTTAAGCTAAACGTTTAAAAATAATACAAAACAAATCCAAGCGTTTCACCTTTTTAGAAATTTAAGCCAAATCTTTACAAACGTTACGAAACAAATCCAAGCGTTTCACCTTTTTAGCATTTTAAGCCAAACGATTACAAACATTACAAAACAAATCCAAGTGTTTCACCTTTTTAGCAATATAAGCCAAACGTTTACAAACATTACGAAACAAAACCAAGCGTTTCACCTCCATAGCAATTTAAGCAAAACGTTTACAAACGTTACGAAACAAATCCAAATGTTTCACCTTATTGGCAATTTAAGCCAAACGTTTATAAAGGTAAGGAAACAAATCTGAATGTTTGACCTTTTTGGCGATTTAAGCCAAACGTTTACAAACGATACGAAACAAATCCAAACGTTTCCCCTTTTCAGCAATTTAAGCCAAACCCTTACAAACGTTACGAAACAAATCCAAACGTTTCACCTTTTTAGAGATTTAAGCCAAACGTTTACAAACGTTACGAAACAAATCCAAATGTTTCACCTTTTAAGCGATTTAAGCCAAACGTTTACAAACGTTACGAAACATATCCAAACGTTTCACCTTTTTAGCGATTTAAGGCAAACATTTTCAAACGTTACGAAACAAATCCAAATGTTTCACTTTTTTAGCGATTTAAGCCAAACGTTTAAATGTTTAACCTTTTTAGCAATTTAAGCCAAGCGTTTACAAACATTATGAAACAAAACGAAATGTTTAAAACATTATGAAACAAATTAAAACGTTTCACATTTTTAGCGATTTAAGCCAAACGTTTACAAACGTTACGAAACAAAGCCAAGCGTTTCACCTTTTTAGCAATTTAAGCCAAACGTTTACAAACATTACAAAACAAATCCAAACGTTTCACCTTTTTAGCAATTTAAGCCAAATGTTTACAAACGTTACGAAACAAATCCAAGCATTTCACCTTTTTTGCAATGTAAGCAAAACGTCTACAAACATTACAAAACAAATCCAAGCGTTTCCCCTTTTTAGCAATTTAAGCCAAATGTTTACAAACGGTACGAAACAAATCCAAGCGTTTAACCTTTTTAGACATTTAAGCCAAACGTTTACAAACATTACAAAACAAATCCAAGCGTTTCACCTTTTTAGAAATTTAAGCCAAAAGTTTACAAACATTACTAAACAAATTCAAGAGTTTCACCTTTTTAGCAATATAAGCCAAACGTTTACGAACGTTACGAAACAAATCCAAACGTTTCACCTTTTTAGCGATTTAAGTCAAACGTTTACAAACGTTACGAAACAAATCCAAACGTTTCACCTTTTAAGCTATTTAAGCCAAACATTTACAATGGTTTGGAAACAAATCCAAATGTTTCACCTTTTTAGCAATTTAAGCCAAACGTTTACAAACGTTGCGAAACAAATTCAAGCATTTCACCTTTTTAGCAATTTAAGCCAAACGTTTACAAACGTTACAAAACAAATCCAAGCGTTTCACCTTTTTAGTAATTTTAGCGAAATATTTACAAACGTTAGTGATTTAAGCGAAATGTTTAAAAACTTACGAAACAAATCCAGACGTTTCATCTTTTTAGCGATTTAAGCCAAACATTTACAAAAGTTACCAAATAAATCCAAACGTTTCCCCTTTATAGCGATATCAGCCAAACGTTTACAAACATTACTAAACAAATCCAAGCGTTTCTCCTTTTTAGCAATTTAAGCCAAACGTTTACAAACGTTACAAAACAAATCCAAACGTTTCGCCTTTTTAGCAATTTAAGCCAAACGTTTACGAACATTACGAAAAAAATTCAAACGTTTCCCCATTTTATCGATTTAAGCCAAACGTTTAAAATGTTACGAAACAAATCCAAATGTTTCACCTTTTTGGCGATTTAAGCCAAACGTTTAAAACGTTACGAAACAAATCCAAACGTTTCAACTTTTAAGCAATTTATGCAAAACGTTTACAAACATTACGAAACAAATCGAAGTGTTTCATCTTTTTAGCGATTGAAGCCAAATGTTTACAAACGTTACGAAACAAATCCAAACGTTTCACATTTTTAGCAATTTAAGCAAAAGGTTTACAAATGTTACGAAAGAAAAACCAATTGTTTCACCTATTTTTAGCAATTTAAGCCAAATGTTTACAAATGTTACGAAACAAAACAAATGTTTCACCTATTTAGCGATTTAAGCCAACGTTTACAAACGTTACAAAACAAATCCAAACGTTTCACCTTTTTAGTGATTTAAGACAAACATTTACAAACATTACGAAACAAATCCAAACGTTTCACCTTTTTAGCAATTTAAATCCAAACATTTCACCTCTTTAGCAAATTAAGCCAAACATTTTCAAAAGTTACGAAACAAATCCAAAAGTTTAACCTTTTTAGCAATTTAAGCCAAACTTTTCACCTTTCTAGAGATTTAAGCCAAACATTTACAAACGTTAGGAAACAAATCCAAATGTTTCACCTTTTTAGCGAATTAAGCCAAACGTTTACAAACGTTACGAAAGTAATCCAAACATTTAAAACGTTACGAAACCCTTTTTAATAATTTAAGCCAAACGTTTACTAACGTTACGAAACAAATCAAAACCTTCAATCTTTTTAGCGATCTAAAACAAATATTACGAAATAAATCCAAATGTTTCACCTTTTTAGCGATTTAAGCCAAACTTTTACAAACATTACGAAACAAAACCAAACGTTTCACCTTTTCAGCAATTTAAGCCAAACGTTTACTGATGTTACGAAACAAATCCCAAACGTTTCACCTTAGCGGATTAAGAAAAACGTTTACACATGTTACGAAACAAATACAAAAGTTTTACCTTTTTAGCGATTTAAGTCAAAAGTTTAGAAACGTTACGAAATAAATTCAAGCATTTCACCTTTTTAGCGATTTAAGCGGATAATAAACTCCCTGGTTCACTCAAGTCTCAGGAAATTTCAAAAAGGTCACTAAAGTCAATTTTCTTACAAAGTGGTCACTGAACTATACCTTTTATTACAAAAATATTTCTATTGTTACGAAAAGAACACTAAACGTTTTGTGAACTACAATAAAATCATTGGGTTATTTCTTTTATTACAAAAAAGTCACTGAACTATGTTCCTTTTTGTAATTTTGGCTTGCCACGTAAGCAAAAATATTAGGTTTTTACGTCGTTTTTTATGGGTGAACCCTTTTGTAATAAAAGGTATAGTTCAGTGACCATTTTGTAAGAAAATTGACTTTAGTGACCTTTTTGAAATTTCCTGAGACTTGAGTGATCCAAGGAGTTTAATATCCGATTTAAGCCAAACGTTAAAAACGTTACAAAATAAATGTAGACATTTTTACTTTTAGCTATTTAAGTCAAATGTTTACAAATGTTACGAAACAAATCCAAAAGTTTCCCCTTTTTAGGGACTGAAGTGAAACGTTTCCAAACGTTACGAAATAAATTCAAATGTTTACAAACGTTTCGAAACAAAACCAAGCGTTTCCCGTTTTTATCAATTTAAGCAAAACATTTACAAACATTAGAAAAAAAATCTAAGCGTTTCACCTTTTTAGCAATTTAAGTCAAACATTTACAAACATTACGAAACAAATACAAGTGTTTCACCTTTTTAGCAATTCAAGCCAAACATTTACAAACGTTACAAAACAAAACCAAACTTTTAAAACGTTACGAAACAAATTCAAACGTTTTTCATTTTTAGCGATTTAAGCAAAATGTTTACACACGTTACGAAACAAATCCAATCGTTTAAAATGTTACGAAACAAATTCAAACGTTTACAAACGTTACGAAACAAACCAAGCGTTTCACCTTTTTAGCAAGTTAAGCCAAACGTTTAGAAGATTACCAAATAAATGCAAGCGTTTCAGCTTTTTAGGAATTTAAGTCAAACGTTTACAAACGTTACGAAACAAATCCAATCGTTTCACCTTTTTAGCAATTCAAGGCAAATGTTTGCAAACGTTACGAAAAAAATCCAAACATTTCACCTTTTTAGCGATTTAAGCCAAACCATTACAATCATTACGAAACATATCCAATCAACTTTTTAGTGATTTAAGCGAAACGTTTGCAAACGTTACCAAACAAATCTAAACGTTTCACCTTTTTAGCGATTTAAGCCATACGTTTACAAACGGTAGGAAACAAATCCAAACGTTTCACCTTTTGAGCGATTTAAGCCAAACGTTTACAAACGCTACGAAACAAATCATAACGTTTCGCCTTTTTAGCAAATTAAGCAAAAGATTTACAAACGTTTCGAAACAAATCCAAACGTTTCACTTTTTTTGCGATTTAAGCCAAACGTTTGCAAACGTTACGAAACAAATACAAACCTTTCCCCTTTTAGCGATTTAAGCCAAACGTTTTCAAACGTTACGAAAGAAATCCAAATATTTCACCTTTTTAGCGATTTAAGCTAGACGTTTACAAACATTACAAAACAAATCCAAATATTTCACCTTTTTAGCAATTTAAGCCAAAAGTTTACAATCGTTACGAAACAAAACCAAACGTTTAAAACGTTTTGAAACAAATTAAAACGTTTCACATTTTTAGCGATTTAAGCCAAACATTTACAAACGTTACGAAACAAAACCAAGCGTTTCACCTTTTTAGAAATTTAAGCCAAATGATTACAAACATTACGAAACAAATCCAAGCGTTTCACCTTTTTAGCAATTTAAGCCAAAAGTTTACAAGCGTTACGAAACAAATCCAAACGTTTCACCTTTTTAGCAATTTAAGCCAAACGTTTACAAACGTTACGAAACAAATCTAAACGTTTTACCTTTTTAGCGATTTAAGCCAAACATTTACAAACGTTATAAAACAAATCCAAGCGTTTCCCCTTTTTAGCAATATAAGCCAAACGTTTACAAACGTTACGAAACAAATCCAAACGTTTCACCTTTTTAGCAATTTAAGCCAAACGTTTACAAACGTTACGAAACAAATCTAAACGTTTTACCTTTTTAGCGATTTAAGCCAAACATTTACAAACGTTATAAAATGAAGGATTAATTCCTAAAAAAATCACGAACTTTACACGAAGCTTCATTTTAATCATGAACCTTAAAAGTTGTCATTTAAAGGCACGAACTTTCATTTTGTTTCAAATCTATCGCCAAAGTAAAATCCGATGTATTTTATCGAACCAAAAATTCCTAATCCTATATACTCTAACTAAAAGATAATAAGATTTAATGTTGATTTATAATTTGGGTCTTTCATTAATGGTTTATTGAAGAATTTAGTCAACAAAAATACATTGAAATGATAGATTTGAAACAAAATGAAAGTTCGTGCCTTTAAATGGCAACTTTAAAAGGTCATGATTAAAACGAAACTTCGTGTAAAGTTCGTGATTTTTTTAGGAATTAACCCTAAAATAAATCCAAGCGTTTCACCTTTTTAGCAATATAAGCCAAACGTTTACAAACGTTACGAACCAAATCCAAGCGTTTCACCTTTTTAGCAATTTAAGCGAAATGTTTACAAACATTACGAAACAAATCCAAACGTTTCACCTTTTAGCGATTTAAGCGAAATGTTTATAAACATTACGAAACAAGTCCAAACGTTTCACCTTTTTAGAAATTTAAGCTAAACGTTTGCAAACAATACAAAACAAATCCAAGCGTTTCACCTTTTTAGCAATTTAAGCCAAATGTTTACAAACGTTACGAAACAAATCCAAGCGTTTCACCTTTTTAGCATTTTAAGTCAAACGATTACAAACATTACCAAACAAATCCAAGTGTTTCACCTTTTTAGCAATATAAGCCAAACGTTTACAAACATTATGAAACAAAACCAAGCGTTTCACCTTTTTAGCAATTTAAGCAAAACGTTTACAAACGTAACGAAAGAAATCCAAATGTTTCACCTTATTAACAATTTAAGCCAAACGTTTACAAAGGTAAGGAAACAAATCTGAATGTTTGACCTTTTTAGCGATTTAAGCCAAACGTTTACAAACGATACGAAACAAATCCAAACGTTTCCCCTTTTCAGCAATTTAAGCCAAACTCTTACAAACGTTACGAAACAAATCCAAACGTTTCACCTTTTTAGCGATTTAAGCCAAACGTTTACAAAGGTTACGAAACAAATCCAAAGGTTTCACCTTTTTAGCGATTTAAGCCAAACGTTTACAAACGTTACGAAACAAATCCAAACGTTTCACCTTTTTAGCGATTTAAGGCAAACATTTTCAAATGTTACGAAACAAATCAAAATGTTTCACTTTTTTAGCGATTTAAGCCAAACGTTTAAAAGTTTCACCTTTTTAGCAATTTAAGCCAAGCGTTTACAAACATTATGAAACAAAACCAAACGTTTAAAACATTATGAAACAAATTAAAACGTTTCATATTTTTAGCGATTTAAGCCAAACGTTTACAAACGTTACGAAACAAAACCAAGCGTTTCACCTTTTTAGCAATTTAAGCCAAATGTTTACAAACATTACAAAACAAATCCAAACGTTTCACCTTTTTAGCAATTCAAGCCAAATGTTTACAAACGTTACGAAACAAATCCAAGCATTTCACCTTTTTTACAATGTAAGCCAAACGTCTACAAACATTACAAAACAAATCCAAGCGTTTTCCCTTTTTAGCAATTTAAGCCAAATGTTTACAAACGTTACGAAACAAATCCAAGCGTTTAACCTTTTTAGACATTTAAGCCAAACGTTTACAAACATTACAAAACAAATCCAAGCGTTTCACCTTTTTAGAAATTTAAGCCAAAAGTTTACAAACATTACTAAACAAATCCAAGAGTTTCACCTTTTTAGCAATTTAAGCCAAACGTTTACGAACGTTACGAAACAAATCCAAACGTTTCACCTTTTTAGCAATTTAAGTCAAACGTTTACAAACGTTACGAAAAAATCCAAACGTTTCACCTTTTTAGCTATTTAAGCCAAACATTTACAATGGTTTGGAAACAAATCCAAATGTTTCACCTTTTTAGCAATTTAAGCCAAACGTTTACAAACGTTGCGAAACAAATTCAAGCATTTCACATTTTTAGCAATTTAAGCCAAACGTTTACAAACGTTACAAAACAAATCCAAGCGTTTCACCTTTTTAGTAATTTTAGCGAAATATTAACAAACGTTAGTGATTTAAGAGAAATGTTTAAAAACTTACGAAACAAATCCAAACGTTTCATCTTTTTAGCGATTTAAGCCAAAAATTTACAAATGTTACCAAATAAATATCAAACGTTTCCCCTTTATAGCGATATCAGCCAAACGTTTACAAACATTACTAAACAAATCCAAACGTTTCTCCTTTTTAGCAATTTAAGCCAAACGTTTACAAACGTTACAAAACAAATCCAAACGTTTCGCCTTTTTAGCAATTTAAGCCAAACGTTTACGAACATTACGAAAAAAATTCAAACGTTTCCCCATTTTACCGATTTAAGCCAAACGTTTAAAATGTTACGAAACAAATCCAAATGTTTCACCTTTTTGGCGATTTAAGCCAAACGTTTAAAACGTTACGAAACAAATCCAAACGTTTCAACTTTTAAGCAATTTATGCAAAACGTTTACAAACATTACGAAACAAATCGAAGTGTTTCATCTTTTTAGCGATTGAAGCCAAATGTTTACAAACATTACGAATCAAATCCAAACGTTTCACATTTTTAGCAATTTAAGCAAAAGTTTTACAAATGATACGAAAGAAAAACCAATTGTTTCACCTATTTTTAGCAATTTAAGCCAAATGTTTACAAATGTTACGAAACAAAACAAATGTTTCACCTATTTAGCGATTTAAGCCAACGTTTACAAACGTTACAAAACAAATCCAAACGTTTCACCTTTTTAGTGATTTAAGACAAACATTTACAAACATTACGAAACAAATCCAAACGTTTCACCTTTTTAGCAATTTAAATCCAAACATTTCACCTCTTTAGCAAATTAAGCCAAACATTTTCAAAAGTTACGAAACAAATCCAAAAGTTTAACCTTTTTAGCAATTTAAGCCAAACTTTTCACCTTTCTAGAGATTTAAGCCAAACATTTACAAACGTTAGGAAACAAATCCAAATGTTTCACCTTTTTAGCGAATTAAGCCAAACGTTTACAAACGTTACGAAAGTAATCCAAACATTTAAAACGTTATGAAACCCTTTTTAATAATTTAAGCCAAACGTTTACTAACGTTACGAAACAAATCAAAACCTTCAATCTTTTTAGCGATCTAAAACATATATTACGAAATAAATCCAAATGTTTCACCTTTTTAGCGATTTAAGCCAAACTTTTACAAACATTACGAAACAAAACCAAACGTTTCACCTTTTCAGCAATTTAAGCCAAACGTTTACTGATGTTACGAAACAAATCCCAAACGTTTCACCTTAGCGGATTAAGAAAAACGTTTACACATGTTACGAAACAAATACAAAAGTTTTACCTTTTTAGCGATTTAAGTCAAAAGTTTAGAAACGTTACGAAATAAATTTAAGCATTTCACCTTTTTAGCGATTTAAGCGGATAATAAACTCCCTGGTTCACTCAAGTCTCAGGAAATTTCAAAAAGGTCACTAAAGTCAATTTTCTTACAAAGTGGTCACTGAACTATACCTTTTATTACAAAAATATTTCTATTGTTACGAAAAGAACACTAAACTTTTTGTGAACTACAATAAAATCATTGGGTTATTTCTTTTATTACAAAAAAGTCACTGAACTATGTTCCTTTTTGTAATTTTGGCTTGCCATGTAAGCAAAAATATTAGGTTTTTACGTCGTTTTATATGGGTGTACCCTTTTGTAATAAAAGGTATAGTTCAGTGACCATTTTGTAAGAAAATTGACTTTAGTGACCTTTTTGAAATTTCCTGAGACTTGAGTGATCCAAGGAGTTTAATATCCGATTTAAGCCAAACGTTAAAAACGTTACAAAATAAATGTAGACATTTTTACTTTTAGCTATTTAAGTCAAATGTTTACAAATGTTACGAAACAAATCCAAAAGTTTCCCCTTTTTAGGGACTGAAGTGAAACGTTTCCAAACGTTACGAAATAAATTCAAATGTTTACAAACGTTTCGAAACAAAACCAAGCGTTTCCCGTTTTTATCAATTTAAGCAAAACATTTACAAACATTAGAAAAAAAATCTAAGCGTTTCACCTTTTTAGCAATTTAAGTCAAACATTTACAAACATTACGAAACAAATACAAGTGTTTCACCTTTTTAGCAATTCAAGCCAAACATTTACAAACGTTACAAAACAAAACCAAACTTTTAAAACGTTACGAAACAAATTCAAACGTTTTTCATTTTTAGCGATTTAAGCAAAATGTTTACACACGTTACGAAACAAATCCAATCGTTTAAAATGTTACGAAACAAATTCAAACGTTTACAAACGTTACGAAACAAACCAAGCGTTTCACCTTTTTAGCAAGTTAAGCCAAACGTTTAGAAGATTACCAAATAAATGCAAGCGTTTCAGCTTTTTAGGAATTTAAGTCAAACGTTTACAAACGTTACGAAACAAATCCAATCGTTTCACCTTTTTAGCAATTCAAGGCAAATGTTTACAAACGTTACGAAAAAAATCCAAACATTTCACCTTTTTAGCGATTTAAGCCAAACCATTACAATCATTACGAAACATATCCAATCAACTTTTTAGTGATTTAAGCGAAACGTTTGCAAACGTTACAAAACAAATCTAAACGTTTCACCTTTTTAGCGATTTAAGCCATACGTTTACAAACGGTAGGAAACAAATCCAAACGTTTCACCTTTTGAGCGATTTAAGCCAAATGTTTACAAACGCTACGAAACAAATCATAACGTTTCGCCTTTTTAGCAAATTAAGCAAAAGATTTACAAACGTTACGAAACAAATCCAAACGTTTCACTTTTTTTGCGATTTAAGCCAAACGTTTGCAAACGTTACGAAACAAATACAAACCTTTCCCCTTTTAGCGATTTAAGCCAAACGTTTTCAAACGTTACGAAAGAAATCCAAATATTTCACCTTTTTAGCGATTTAAGCTAGACGTTTACAAACATTACAAAACAAATCCAAATATTTCACCTTTTTAGCAATTTAAGCCAAAAGTTTACAATCGTTACGAAACAAAACCAAACGTTTAAAACGTTTTGAAACAAATTAAAACGTTTCACATTTTTAGCGATTTAAGCCAAACATTTACAAACGTTACGAAACAAAACCAAGCGTTTCACCTTTTTAGAAATTTAAGCCAAATGATTACAAACATTACGAAACAAATCCAAGCGTTTCACCTTTTTAGCAATTTAAGCCAAAAGTTTACAAGCGTTACGAAACAAATCCAAACGTTTCACCTTTTTAGCAATTTAAGCCAAACGTTTACAAACGTTACGAAACAAATCTAAACATTTTACCTTTTTAGCGATTTAAGCCAAACATTTACAAACGTTATAAAACAAATCCAAGCGTTTCCCCTTTTTAGCAATATAAGCCAAACGTTTACAAACGTTACGAAACAAATCCAAACGTTTCACCTTTTTAGCAATTTAAGCCAAACGTTTACAAACGTTACGAAACAAATCTAAACGTTTTACCTTTTTAGCGATTTAAGCCAAACATTTACAAACGTTATAAAATAAAGGATTAATTCCTAAAAAAATCACGAACTTTACACGAAGCTTCATTTTAATCATGAACTTTAAAAGTTGTCATTTAAAGGCACGAACTTTCATTTTGTTTCAAATCTATCGCCAAAGTAAAATCCGATGTATTTTATCGAACCAAATATTCCTAATCTTATATACTCTAACTAAAAGATAATAAGATTTAATGTTGATTTATAATTTGGGTCTTTCATTAATGGTTTATTGAAGAATTTAGTCAACAAAAATACATTGAAATGATAGATTTGAAACAAAATGAAAGTTCGTGCCTTTAAATGGCAACTTTAAAAGGTCATGATTAAAACGAAACTTCGTGTAAAGTTCGTGATTTTTTTAGGAATTAACCCTAAAATAAATCCAAGCGTTTCACCTTTTTAGCAATATAAGCCAAACGTTTACAAACGTTACGAACCAAATCCAAGCGTTTCACCTTTTTAGCAATTTAAGCGAAATGTTTACAAACATTACGAAACAAATCCAAACGTTTCACCTTTTAGCGATTTAAGCGAAATGTTTATAAACATTACGAAACAAGTCCAAACGTTTCACCTTTTTAGAAATTTAAGCTAAACGTTTACAAACAATACAAAACAAATCCAAGCGTTTCACATTTTTAGCAATTTAAGCCAAATGTTTACAAACGTTACGAAACAATTCCAAGCGTTTCACCTTTTTAGCATTTTAAGTCAAACGATTACAAACATTACAAAACAAATCCAAGTGTTTCACCTTTTTAGCAATATAAGCCAAACGTTTACAAACATTATGAAACAAAACCAAGCGTTTCACCTTTTTAGCAATTTAAGCAAAACGTTTACAAACGTTACGAAAGAAATCCAAATGTTTCACCTTATTAACAATTTAAGCCAAACGTTTACAAAGGTAAGGAAACAAATCTGAATGTTTGACCTTTTTAGCGATTTAAGCCAAACGTTTACAAACGATATGAAACAAATCCAAACGTTTCCCCTTTTCAGCAATTTAAGCCAAACCCTTACAAACGTTACGAAACAAATCCAAACGTTTCACCTTTTTAGCGATTTAAGCCAAACGTTTACAAAGGTTACGAAACAAATCCAAAGGTTTCACCTTTTTAGCGATTTAAGCCAAACGTTTACAAACGTTACGAAACAAATCCAAACGTTTCACCTTTTTAGCGATTTAAGGCAAACATTTTCAAATGTTACGAAACAAATCAAAATGTTTCACTTTTTTAGCGATTTAAGCCAAACGTTTAAAAGTTTCACCTTTTTAGCAATTTAAGCCAAGCGTTTACAAACATTATGAAACAAAACCAAACGTTTAAAACATTATGAAACAAATTAAAACGTTTCATATTTTTAGCGATTTAAGCCAAACGTTTACAAACGTTACGAAACAAAACCAAGCGTTTCACCTTTTTAGCAATTTAAGCCAAATGTTTACAAACATTACAAAACAAATCCAAACGTTTCACCTTTTTAGCAATTCAAGCCAAATGTTTACAAACGTTACGAAACAAATCCAAGCATTTCACCTTTTTTACAATGTAAGCCAAACGTCTACAAACATTACAAAACAAATCCAAGCGTTTTCCCTTTTTAGCAATTTAAGCCAAATGTTTACAAACGTTACGAAACAAATCCAAGCGTTTAACCTTTTTAGACATTTAAGCCAAACGTTTACAAACATTACAAAACAAATCCAAGCGTTTCACCTTTTTAGAAATTTAAGCCAAAAGTTTACAAACATTACTAAACAAATCCAAGAGTTTCACCTTTTTAGCAATTTAAGCCAAACGTTTACGAACGTTACGAAACAAATCCAAACGTTTCACCTTTTTAGCAATTTAAGTCAAACGTTTACAAACGTTACGAAACAAATCCAAACGTTTCACCTTTTTAGCTATTTAAGCCAAACATTTACAATGGTTTGGAAACAAATCCAAATGTTTCACCTTTTTAGCAATTTAAGCCAAACGTTTACAAACGTTGCGAAACAAATTCAAGCATTTCACATTTTTAGCAATTTAAGCCAAACGTTTACAAACGTTACAAAACAAATCCAAGCGTTTCACCTTTTTAGTAATTTTAGCGAAATATTTACAAACGTTAGTGATTTAAGAGAAATGTTTAAAAACTTACGAAACAAATCCAAACGTTTCATCTTTTTAGCGATTTAAGCCAAAAATTTACAAATGTTACCAAATAAATATCAAACGTTTCCCCTTTATAGCGATATCAGCCAAACGTTTACAAACATTACTAAACAAATCCAAACGTTTCTCCTTTTTAGCAATTTAAGCCAAACGTTTACAAACGTTACAAAACAAATCCAAACGTTTCGCCTTTTTAGCAATTTAAGCCAAACGTTTACGAACATTACGAAAAAAATTCAAACGTTTCCCCATTTTACCGATTTAAGCCAAACGTTTAAAATGTTACGAAACAAATCCAAATGTTTCACCTTTTTGGCGATTTAAGCCAAACGTTTAAAACGTTACGAAACAAATCCAAACGTTTCAACTTTTAAGCAATTTATGCAAAACGTTTACAAACATTACGAAACAAATCGAAGTGTTTCATCTTTTTAGCGATTGAAGCCAAATGTTTACAAACATTACGAATCAAATCCAAACGTTTCACATTTTTAACAATTTAAGCAAAAGGTTTACAAATGATACGAAAGAAAAACCAATTGTTTCACCTATTTTTAGCAATTTAAGCCAAATGTTTACAAATGTTACGAAACAAAACAAATGTTTCACCTATTTAGCGATTTAAGCCAACGTTTACAAACGTTACAAAACAAATCCAAACGTTTCACCTTTTTAGTGATTTAAGACAAACATTTACAAACATTACGAAACAAATCCAAACGTTTCACCTTTTTAGCAATTTAAATCCAAACATTTCACCTCTTTAGCAAATTAAGCCAAACATTTTCAAAAGTTACGAAACAAATCCAAAAGTTTAACCTTTTTAGCAATTTAAGCCAAACTTTTCACCTTTCTAGAGATTTAAGCCAAACATTTACAAACGTTAGGAAACAAATCCAAATGTTTCACCTTTTTAGCGAATTAAGCCAAACGTTTACAAACGTTACGAAAGTAATCCAAACATTTAAAACGTTATGAAACCCTTTTTAATAATTTAAGCCAAACGTTTACTAACGTTACGAAACAAATCAAAACCTTCAATCTTTTTAGCGATCTAAAACAAATATTACGAAATAAATCCAAATGTTTCACCTTTTTAGCGATTTAAGCCAAACTTTTACAAACATTACGAAACAAAACCAAACGTTTCACCTTTTCAGCAATTTAAGCCAAACGTTTACTGATGTTACGAAACAAATCCCAAACGTTTCACCTTAGCGGATTAAGACAAACGTTTACACATGTTACGAAACAAATACAAAAGTTTTACCTTTTTAGCGATTTAAGTCAAAAGTTTAGAAACGTTACGATATAAATTCAAGCATTTCACCTTTTTAGCGATTTAAGCGGATAATAAACTCCCTGGTTCACTCAAGTCTCAGAAAATTTCAAAAAGGTCACTAAAGTCAATTTTCTTACAAAGTGGTCACTGAACTATACCTTTTATTACAAAAATATTTCTATTGTTACGAAAAGAACACTAAACTTTTTGTGAACTACAATAAAATCATTGGGTTATTTCTTTTATTACAAAAAAGTCACTGAACTATGTTCCTTTTTTGTAATTTTGGCTTGCCACGTAAGCAAAAATATTAGGTTTTTACGTCGTTTTATATGGGTGAACCCTTTTGTAATAAAAGGTATAGTTCAGTGACCATTTTGTAAGAAAATTGACTTTAGTGACCTTTTTGAAATTTCCTGAGACTTGAGTGATCCAAGGAGTTTAATATCCGATTTAAGCCAAACGTTAAAAACGTTACAAAATAAATGTAGACATTTTTACTTTTAGCTATTTAAGTCAAATGTTTACAAATGTTACGAAACAAATCCAAACGTTTCCCCTTTTTAGGGACTGAAGTGAAACGTTTCCAAACGTTACGAAATAAATTCAAATGTTTACAAACGTTTCGAAACAAAACAAAGCGTTTCCCGTTTTTATCAATTTAAGCAAAACATTTACAAACATTAGAAAAAAAATCTAAGCGTTTCACCTTTTTAGCAATTTAAGCCAAACGTTTACAAACATTACGAAACAAATATAAGTGTTTCACCTTTTTAGCAATTCAAGCCAAACATTTACAAACGTTACAAAACAAAACCAAACTTTTAAAACGTTACGAAACAAATTCAAACG
Source organism: Mercurialis annua (assembly GCF_937616625.2). Taxonomy (NCBI): domain Eukaryota; kingdom Viridiplantae; phylum Streptophyta; class Magnoliopsida; order Malpighiales; family Euphorbiaceae; genus Mercurialis; species Mercurialis annua. The sequence continues at coordinate 42,591,132 of NC_065572.1, forward strand.
TTTTTCATTTTTAGCGATTTAAGCAAAATGTTTACACACGTTACGAAACAAATCCAATCGTTTAAAATGTTACGAAACAAATTCAAACGTTTACAAACGTTACGAAACAAACCAAGCGTTTCACCTTTTTAGCAATTTAAGCCAAACGTTTAGAAGATTACAAAATAAATGCAAGCGTTTCAGCTTTTTAGGAATTTAAGTCAAACGTTTACAAACGTTACGAAACAAATCCAATCGTTTCACCTTTTTAGCAATTCAAGGAAAATATTTACAAACGTTACGAAAAAAATCCAAACATTTCACCTTTTTAGCGATTTAAGCCAAACCTTTACAATCATTACGAAACATATCCAATCAACTTTTTAGCGATTTAAGCGAAACGTTTGCAAACGTTACCAAACAAATCTAAACGTTTCACCTTTTTAGCGATTTAAGCCATACGTTTACAAACGGTAGGAAACAAATCCAAACGTTTCACCTTTTGAGCGATTTAAGCCAAACATGTACAAACGCTACGAAACAAATACTAACGTTTCCCCTTTTTGGCAATTTAAGCCAAACATTTACAAACGTTACGAAAAAAATCCAAACGTTTCACTTTTTTAGCGATTTAAGCCAAACGTTTGCCCTTTTTAGCAATTTAAGCCAAACGTTTTCAAACATTACGAAACAAATCCAAATGTTTCAACTTTTTAGCAATTTAGGCCAAATGTTTACAAACTTTACAAAACATATCCAAATGTTTCACCTTTTTAGCAATTTAAGCCAAACGTTTACAAATGTTACGAAACAAAACCAAACGTTTAAAACGTTATAAAACAAATTAAAAAGTTTCACATTTTTAGCGATTTAATCCAAACGTTTACAAACGTTTCGAAACAAAACCAAGTGTTTCACCTTTTTAGCAATTTAAGTCAAACGTTTACAAACGTTACGAAACAAATCTAAACGTTTCACCTTTTTAGCAATTCAAGCCAAACATTTACAAATGTTACGAAACAAAACCAAACGTTTAAAACGATATGAAACAAATTCAAACGCTTTTCATTTTTAGCGATTTAAGCCAAACGTGGACAAACGTTACGAAACAAATCCAAACGTTTAAAATGTTACGAAACAAATTCAAACGTTTACAAACCTTACGAAACAAAACCAAGGGTTTCACCTTTTTAGCTATTTAAGCCAAACGTTTACAACATCACAAAACAAATCCAAGCGTTTTAGCTTTTTAGCAATTTAAGTCAAACGTTTACAAACGTTACGAAACGAATCCAAGCGTTTCACCTTTTTAGCAATTCAAGCCGAACGTTTACAACCGTTAAGAAACAAATCCAAACATTTCACCTTTTAAGCGATTTAAGCCAAACCTTTACAAACATTACGAAACAAATCCAAACGTTTCACCTTTTTAGCGATTTAAGCGAAATGTTTGCAAACGTTTCGAAACAAATCCAAACGTTTCACCTTTTTAGCGATTTAAGCAAAACGTTTACAAACGGTAAGAAACAAATCCAAATGTTTCACCTTTTTAGCAATTTAAGCCAAACGTTTACAAACGCTACGAAAAAATCCCAACGTTTCACCTTTTTAGCAATTTAAGCCAAACATTTACAAACGTTATGAAACAAATCCAAACGTTTCACTTTTTTTGCGATTTAAGCCAAACGTTTGCAAACGTTACGAAACAAATACAAACGTTTCCCCTTTTAGCGATTTAAGCCAAACGTTTTCAAACGTTACGAAAGAAATCCAAATGTTTCACCGTTTTAGCGATTTAAGCCAGACGTTTACAAACGTTACAAAACAAATCCAAATGTTTAACCTTTTTAGCAATTTAAGCCAAAAGTTTACAATCGTTATGAAACAAAACCAAACGTTTAAAACGTTATGAAACAAATTAAAACGTTTCACATTTTTACCGATTTAAGCCAAGCATTTACAAACGTTACGAAGCAAAACCAAGCGTTTCACCTTTTCAGCAATTTAAGCCAAATGTTTACAAACATTACAAAACAAATCCAAGCGTTTCACCTTTTTAGCAATTTAAGCCAAACGTTTACCAACGTTACGAAACAAATCCAAACGTTTCCCCTTTTTAGCAATTTAAGCCAAACGTTTTTAAACGTTACGAAACAAATTCAAACGTTTCACCTTTTAAGCGATTTAAGCCAAACATTTATAATGGTTTTGAAACAAATCCAAAAGTTTTACCTTTTTAAAAATTTAAGCCAAAAGTTATAAAACAAATCCAAGCGTTTAACCTTTTTAGCAATTTAAGCCAAACGTTTACAAACATTACGAAACAAATCCAAGCGTTTCACCTTTTTAGCAATTTAAGCGAAATGTTTACAAACATTACAAAACAAATCCAAAGGTTTCACCTTTTAGCGATTTAAGCGAAATGTTAAAAACATTACGAAACAAATCCAAACGTTTCACCTTTTTAGCAATTTAAGCAAAACGTTAACAAACATTACAAAACAAATCCGAGCGTTTCACCTTTTTAGAAATTTAAGCCAAATGTTTGCAAACGTTACGAAACAAATCCAAGCGTTACACCTTTTTAGCATTTTAAACCAAACGTTTACAAACATTACCAAACAAATCTAATCGTTTCACTTTTTTAGCAATTTAAGCCAAACTTTTACAAACATTACGAAACAAAACCAAGGGTTTCACCTTTTTAGCAAATTAAGCAAAACGTTTACAAACGTTACGAAACAAATCCAAGCGTTTTAGCTTTTTAGCAATTTAAGCCAAACGTTTAAAAACGTTACGAAATAAATCCGAACGTTTGACCTTTTTACCGATTTAAGCCAAACGTTCACAAATGATACGAAACAAATCCAAACGTTTCACCTTTTTAGCAATTTAAGCCAAACCCTTAAAAACGTTACGAAACAAATCCAAATGTTTCACCTTTTTAGGGATTTAAGCCAAACGTTTACAAACGTTACGAAACAAATCCAAACGTTTCACCTTTTTAGGGATTTAAGGCAAACGTTTTCAAACGTTACAAAATAAATCCAAACGTTTCACCTTTTAAGCGATTTAAGCCAAACGTTTACAAACGTTACAAAACAAATCCAAATGTTTCACCTTTTTAGCAATTTAAGCCAAGAGTTTACAAACGTTATGAAATAAAACCAAACGATTAAAACGTTATGAAACAAATTAAAACGTTTCACATTTTTAGCTTTTTAAGCCAATCGTTTACAAACTTTACGAAACAAAACCAAGTGTTTCACCTTTTTTGGAATTTAAGCCAAACGTTTACAAACATTACAAAACAAATCCAAGTGTTTCACCTTTTTAAAAATTTAAGCCAAATGTTTACAAACGTTACGAAACAAATCCAAGCATTTCACTTTTTTTGCTATGTAAACAAAATGTCTACAAACATTTCCAAAACAAATCCAAGCGTTTCACCTTTTTAGCAATTTAAGCCAAATGTTTACAAACGTTACGAAACAAATCCAAGCGTTTAACCTTTTTAGACATTTTAGCCAAACGTTTACAAACATTACAAAACAAATCCAAGCGTTTCACCTGTTTAGCAATTTAAGCCAAAAGTTTACAAACATTACGAAACAAATCCAAGAGTTTCACCTTTTTAGCAATTTAAGCCAAACGTTTATAAACGTTACGAAACAAATCCAAACGTTTCACCTTTTTAGCGATTTAAGTCAAATATTTTCAAACGTTACGAAACAAATTCAAACGTTTCACCTTTTTAGCTATTTAAGCCAAACATTTACGATGGTTTGAAAACAAATCCAAATGTTTCACCTTTTTAGCAATTTAAGCCAAACGTTTACAAACGTTACGAAACAAATTCATTCATTTCACCTTTTTAGCAATTTCAGCCAAACATTTATAAACGTTACAAAACAAATCCAAGCGTTTCACCTTTTTAATAATTTTAGCGAAATGTTTACAAACGTTAGCGATTTAAGCGAAATGTTTAAAAACTTACGAAACAAATCCAAACGTTTCAACTTTTTAGCGATTTAAGCCAAACGTTAACAAATGTTACCAAATAAATCCAAACGTTTCCCCTTTATAGCGATATAAGCCAAACGTTTACAAACGTTATGAAACAAATCCAAACGTTTCCCCTTTTTAGCTATTTAAGCCAAACGTTTACAAACATTACAAAACAAATCCAAAAGTTTCTCCTTTTTAAAAATTTAAGCCAAACGTTTATAAACGTTACGAAACAAATCCAAACGTTTCGCCTTTTTAGAAATTTAAGCCAAACGTTTACGAACATTGCGAAAAAATTTCAAACGTTTCCCCATTTTATCGATTTAAGCCGAACGTTTAAAACGTCACGAAACAAATCCAAGCGTTTCACCTTTTTGGCGATTGAAGCCAAACGTTTAAAACGTTGCGAAACAAATCCAAACGTTTCACCTTTTTAGCAATTTATGCAAAACGTTTACAAACATTACGAAATAAATCGAAGTGTTTCATCTTTTTAGCGATTGAAGCCAAATGTTTACAAACGTTACGAAACAAATTCAAACGTTTCACATTTTTAGCAATTTAAGCCAAACGTTTACAAATGTTACGAACAAATCCAAGAGTTTCAGCTCTTTAGCAATTTAAGCCAAACGTTTACAAACGTTACGAAACAAATCCAAGCGTTTCACCTATTTAGCAATTTAAGCCAAACGTTTACAAACGTTACGAAACAAATCCAAATATTTCACCTTTTTAACAGTTTAAGCCAAACGTTTACAAACGGTACGAAACAAATCCAAATGTTTCACCTTTATAGCGATTTAAGCCAATCATTTACAAACGCTACGAAACAAATCCAAATGTTTCACCTTTTTAGAAATTTAAGCCAAACGTTTACAAACTTTACAAAACAAATCCAAGTGCTTTACCTTTTTAGCAATTTAAACCAAACATTGACAAACGTTACGAAACAAATCAAGCGTTTCATCTTTTTATCAATTTAAGTAAAACGTTTACAAACGTTGCGAAAAAAATCCAAACGTTTCCTTATTTTAGCGATTTAAGCAAAACGTTTAAAAGGTTACGCAACCAATCCAAATGTTTCACCTTTTTAACAATTTAAGCGAAACGTTTACAAACGTTACGAAACAAATCCAAGTGTTTCACCTTTTTAGCAATTTAAGCAAAATATTTATAAACGTTACGAAATAAATCCAAGCGTTTCACCTTTTTAGCAACAAACGTTACGAAAGAAACCCAAGCGTTTCACCTTTTTAGCAATTCAAGTCGAACGTTTACAACCGTTAGGAAACAAATCCAAACATTTCACCTTTTAAGCGATTTAAGCCAAACCTTTACAAACATTACGAAACAAATCCAAACGTTTCACCATTTTAGCGATTTAAGCGAAACGTTTGCAAACGTTACGAAACAAATCCAGACGTTTCACCTTTTTAGCGATTTAAGCAAAATGTTTTCAAACGGTATGAAACAAATCCAAATGCTTTGCCTTTTTAGTGATTTAAGCCAAACGTTTACAAACGCTACGTAAAAAATCACAATGTTTCACCTTTTTAGCAATTTAAACCAAACATTTACAAACGTTACGAAACAAATCCAAATGTTTCCTTTTTTGTGCGATTTAAGCCAAACGTTTGCAAACGTTTCGAAACAAATACAAACGTTTCCCCTTTTAGCGATTTAAGCCAAACGTTTTCAAACGTTATGAAAGAAATCCAAATGTTTCACCTTTTTAGCGATTTAAGCCAGATATTTACAAACGTTACAAAATAAATCCAAATGTTTCACCTTTTTAGCAATTAAAGCCAAATGTTTACAAATGTTACGAAACAAATCCAAACGTATCCCCATTTTAGTGATTTAAGCCAAACATTTAAAACGTTACGAAACAAAACCAAGCGTTTCACCTTTTTAGCAATTTAAGCCAAATGTTTACAAACATTACGAAACAAATCCAAGCGTTTCACCTTTTTAGCAATTGAAGCCAAACGTTTACCAACGTTACGAAACAAATCCAAACGTTTCACTTTTTAGAAATTTAAGCCAAACGTTTATAAATGTTACGAAACAAATCCAAACGTTTCACCTTTTTAGCGATTTAAGCCAAACATTTACAATGCTTTTGAAACAAATCCAAAAGTTTCACCTATTTAGAAATTTAAGCCAAAAGTTATAAAACAAATCCAAGTGTTTCACCTTTTTAATAATTTAAGCCAAACGTATATAAATGGTACAAAACAAATCCAATCGTTTCACCTTTTTAGCGATTTAAGTGAAATGATTACAAACATTACGAAACAAATCCAAACGTTCCACCTTTTAGCGATTTAAGCGAAACGTTTAAAAACATTACGAAACAAATCCAAATGTTTCACCTTTTTAGCAATTTAAGCAAAACGTTTACAAACATTACAAAACAAATCCAAGCGTTTCACCTTTTTAGCAATTTAAGCCAAATATTTACAAACGTTACGAAACAAATCCAAGCGTTGCACCTTTTTAGCATTTTAAGCCAAACGTTTACAAACATTACAAAACAAATCCAAGCGTTTCACCTTTTTAGCAATTTAAGCCAAACCTTTACAAACATTAAAAAAAAAACAAGCGTTTCACCTTTTCAGCAATTTAAGCAAAACGTTTATAAACGTTACGAAACAAATCCAAGCGTTTCACCTTTTCAGCAATATAAGCCAAGCGTTTACAAAAATTACGAAACAAATCCAAGCGTTTCACCCTTTTAGCAATGTAAGCCAAACGTTTACAAACGTTACGAAACAAATCCAAGCGTTACACCTTTTTACCAATTAAGCCAAACGTTTACAAACATTACAAAACTAATCCAAGCGTTTCACCTTTTTAGCAATTTAAGCCAAATGTTTGCAAACGTTACGAAACAAATCCAAGCGTTTCACCTTTTTAGCATTTTAAGCCAAACGTTTACAAACATTACCAAACAAATCCAATCGTTTCACTTTTTTAGCAATTTAAGCCAAACTTTTACAAACATTACGAAACAAAACCAAGCGTTTCACCTTTTTAGCAAATTAAGCAAAACGTTTACAAACGTTACGAAACAAATCCAAGCGTTTCACCTTTTTAGCAATTTAAGCCAAATGTTTACAAACATTACGAAACAAATCCAAGCGTTTCACCTTTTTTGCAATGTAAGCCAAATGTTTACAAACGTTACGAAACAAATCCAAGCGTTTTACCTTTTTAGCAATTTAAGCCAAACGTTTACAAACGTTACGAAATAAATCTGAATGTTTGACCTTTTAAGCGATTAAAGCCAAACGTTCACAAACGATACGAAACAAATCCAAATATTTCACCTTTTTAGCAATTTAAGCCAAACCCTTACTAACGTGATGAAACAAATCCCAATGTTTCACCTTTTTAGCGATTTAAGCCAAACGTTTACAAATGTTACGAAACAAAACTAAATGTTTCACCTATTTAGCGATTTAAGCCAAACGTTTACAAACGTTACAAAATAAATCCAAATGTTTCACCTTTTTAGCGATTTAAGGCAAACGTTTTCAAACGTTATGAAATAAATCCAAACGTTTCACCTTTTTAGCGATTTAAGCCAAACGTTTACAAACGTTACAAAACAAATCCAAATATTTCACCTTTTTAGCAATTTAAGCCAAACTTTTACAAACGTTATGAAATAAAACCAAATGTTTAAAACGCTATGAAACAAATTAAAACGTTTCACATTTTTAGCGGTTTAAGCCAATCGTTTACAAATGTTACGAAACAAAACCAAGCGTTTCACCTTTTTAGCAATTTAAGCCAAACGTTTACAAACATTACAAAACAAATCCAATTATTTCACCTTTTTAACAATTTAAGCCAAATGTTTACAAACGTTACGAAACAAATCCAAGCAGTTCACCTTTTTTGCAATATAAACAAAATATCTACAAACATTTCAAAACAAATCCAAGCGTTTCACCTTTTTAGCAAATTAAGCCAAATGTTTACAAATGTTACGAAACAAATCCAAGCGTTTAACCTTTTTAGACATTTTAGCTAAACGTTTACAAACATTACAGAACAAATCCAAGCGTTTCACCTTTTTAGCAATTTAAGCCAAAAGTTTACAAACATTACGAAACAAATCCAAGAGTTTCACCTTTTTTTTAATTTAAGCCAAACTTTTATAAACGTTACGAAACAAATCCAAACTTTTCACCTTTTAAGCGATTTAAGTCAAACATTTTCAAACTTTACGAAACAAATTCAAACGTTTCACCTTTTTATCTATTTAAGCCAAACATTTACGATGGTTTGGAAACAAATCCAAATGTTTCACATTTTTAGCAATTTAAGCCAAATGTTTACAAACGTTACGAAACAAATTCAAGCATTTCTCCTTTTTAGCAATTTAAGCCAAACGTTTACAAATGTTACAAACAAATCCAAGCGTTTCACCTTTTTAGTAATTATAGCGAAATGTTTACAAATGTTAGCGATTTAAGCGAAATGTTAAAAAACTTACGAAACAAATCCAAACGTTTCAACTTTTTAGCGATTTAAGCCAAACGTTTACAAATGTTACCAAATAAATCCAAACGTTTCCCCTTTATAGCGATATAAGCCAAACATTTACAAACGTTACGAAACAAATCCAAACGTTTCCCCTTTTTAGCGATTTAAGCCAAATGTTTACAAACATTACTAAACAAATCCAAACGTTTCTCCTTTTTAGCAATTTAAGCCAAATGTTTATAAACGTTACGAAACAAATCCAAACGTTTCGCCTTTTTAGCAATTTAAGCCAAACGTTTACGAACATTGCGAAAAATTTCAAACGTTTCCCCATTTTATCGACTTAAGCCGAACGTTTAAAACGTCACGAAACAAATCCAAATGTTTCACATTTTTGGCGATTTAAGCCAAACGTTTAAAACGTTGCGAAACAAATCCAAACGTTTCACCTTTTTAGCAAATTATGCAGAACGTTTACAAACATTACGAAACAAAATCGAAGTGTTTCATCTTTTTAGCGATTGAAGCCAAATGTTTACAAACGTAACGAAACAAATTCAAACGTTTCACATTTTTAGCAATTTAAGCCAAATGTTTACAAATGTTACGAAAGAAAAACCAAGTATTTCACCTATTTTTAGCAATTTAAGCCAAACGTTTATAAACGTTAAGAACAAATCAGAGCGTTTCAGCTCTTTAGCAATTTAAGCCAAACGTTTACAAACGTTACGAAACAAATCCAAGCGTTTCACCTTTTTAGCAATTTAAGCCAAACGTTTACAGACGTTACGAAACAAATCCAAATATTTCACCTTTTTGGAGTTTAAGCCAAACGTTTACAAACGGTACGAAACAAATTTAAACGTTTCCCCTTTATAGCGATTTAAGCCAATCATTTACAAACGCTACGAAACAAATCCAAATGTTTCACCTTTTTAGCAATGTAAGCCAAACGTTTACAAACGTTACAAAACAAATCCAAGTATTTCACCTTTTTAGCAATTTAAACCAAACATTTACAACGTTACGAAACAAATCAAGCGTTTCATCTTTTGATAAATTTAAGCAAAACGTTTACAAACGTTGCGAAAAAAATCCAAACGTTTCCTTCTTTTAGCGATTTAAGCAAAACGTTTAAAAGGTTACGCTACCAATCCAAATGTTTCACCTATTTAGCAATTTAAGCGAAACGTTTACAAACGTTACGAAACAGATCTAAGCGTTTCACCTTTTTAGCAATTTAAGCCAAATATTTACAAACGTTACGAAACAAATCCAAGCGTTTCACCTTTGTAGCAATTTAAGCAAAACGTTTACGAACGTTACGAAACAAATCCAAGCGTTTCACCTTTTTAGCAATTCAAGCCGAACGTTTACAACCGTTACGAAACAAATCCAAACATTTCACCTTTTAAGCGATTTAAGCCAAACCTTTACAAACCTTACGAAACAAATCCAAACGTTTCACCTTTTTAGCGATTTAAGCGAAACGTTTGCAAACGTTGCGAAACAAATCCAGACGTTTCACCTTTTTAGCGATTTAAGCAAAACGTTTTCAAACGGTAAGAAACAAATCCAAATGTTTCGCCTTTTTAGTGATTTAAGCCAAACGTTTACAAACGCTACGAAAAAAATCACAACGTTTCACCTTTTTAGCAATTTAAGCCAAACCTTTACAAACGTTACGAAACAAATCCAAACGTTTCACCTTTTTAGCGATTTAAGCGAAACGTTTGCAAACGTTGCGAAACAAATCCAGACGTTTCACCTTTTTAGCGATTTAAGCAAAACGTTTTCAAACGGTAAGAAACAAATCCAAATGTTTCGCCTTTTTAGTGATTTAAGCCAAACGTTTACAAACGCTACGAAAAAAATCACAACGTTTCACCTTTTTAGCAATTTAAGCCAAACGTTTGCAAACGTTTCGAAACAAATACAAACGTTTCCCCTTTTAGCGATTTAAGCCAAACGTTTTCAAACGTTATGAAAGAAATCCAAATGTTTCACCTTTTTAGCGATTTAAGCCAGATGTTTACAAACGTTACAAAACAAATCCAAATGCTTCACCTTTTTAGCAATTTAAGCCAAAAGTTTACAATCGTTACGAAACAAAGCCAAACGTTTAAAACATTATGAAACAAATTAAAACGTTTCATATTTTTAGCGATTTAAGCCAAACATTTACAAACGTTACGAAACAAAACCAAGCGTTTCACCTTTTTAGCAATTGAAGCCAAATGTTTACAAACATTACGAAACAAATCCAAGTGTTTCACCTTTTTAGCAATTTAAGCCAAACGTTTACCAACGTTACGAAACAAATCCAAACGTTTCACCTTTTTAGAAATTTAAGCCAAACGTTTATAAACTTTACGAAACAAATCCAAATGTTTCACCTTTTTAGCAATTTATGCCAAACATTTACAATGCTTTTGAAACAAATCCAAAAGTTTCACCTATTTAGAAATTTAAGCCAAAAGTTATAAAACAAATCCAAGTGTTTCACCTTTTTAATAATTTAAGCCAAACGTTTACAAATGGTACGAAACAAATCCAATCGTTTCACCTTTTTAGCAATTTAAGCGAAATGTTTGCAAACATTACGAAACAAATCCAAACGTTCCACCTTTTAGTGATTTAAGCGAAATGTTTAAAATTATTACGAAACAAATCCAAATGTTTCACCTTTTTAGCAATTTAAGCAAAACGTTTACAAAGATTACAAAACAAATCCAAGCGTTTCACCTTTTTAGCAATTTAAGCCAAATGTTTACAAACGTTACGAAACAAATCCAAGCGTTGCACCTTTTTAGCATTTTAAGCCAAACGTTTACAAACATTACGAAACAAATCCAAGCGTTTCACCTTTTTAGCAATTTAAGCCAAACCTTTACAAACATTAAAAAAAACCGAGCGTTTCACCTTTTTAGCAATTTAAGCAAAACGTTTACAAACGTTACGAAACAAATCCAAGCGTTTCACCTTTTCAGCAATATAAGCCAAGCGTTTACAAAAATTACGAAACAAATCCAAGCGTTTCACCCTTTTAGAAATGTAAGCCAAACGTTTACAAACGTTACGAAACAAATCCAAGCGTTTCACCTTTTTAGCAATTAAGCCAAACGTTTACAAACATTACAAAACACATCCAAGCGTTTCACCTTTTTAGCAATTTAAGCCAAATGTTTGCAAACGTTACGAAACAAATCCAAGCGTTTCACCTTTTTAGCATTTTAAGCCAAACGTTTACAAATGTTACGAAACAAATCCAAACGTATCCCCATTTTAGTGATTTAAGCCAAACATTACAAATGTTACGAAACAAAACCAAGCGTTTCACCTTTTTAGCAATTAAGCCAAATGTTTACAAACATTACGAAACAAATCCAAGCGTTTCACCTTTTTAGCAATTTAAGCCAAACGTTTACCAACGTTACGAAACAAATCCAAACGTTTCACTTTTTAGAAATTTAAGCCAAACGTTTATAAATGTTACGAAACAAATCCAAACGTTTCACCTTTTTAGCGATTTAAGCCAAACATTTACAATGCTTTTGAAACAAATCCAAAAGTTTCTCCTATTTAGAAATTTAAGCCAAAAGTTATAAAACAAATCCAAGCGTTTCACCTTTATAATAATTTAAGCCAAACGTTTACAAATGGTACGAAACAAATCAAATCGTTTCACCTTTTTAGCAATTTAAGCGAAATGATTACAAACATTACGAAACAAATCCAAACGTTCCACCTTTTAGCGATTTAAGCGAAACGTTTAAAAACATTACGAAACAAATCCAAATGTTTCACCTTTTTAGCAATTTAAGCAAAACGTTTACAAACATTACAAAACAAATCCAAGCGTTTCACCTTTTTAGCAATTTAAGCAAAATGTTTACAAACGTTACGAAACAAATCCAAGCGTTGCACCTTTTTAGCATTTTAAGCCAAACGTTTACAAACATTACAAAACAAATCCAAGCGTTTCACCTTTTTAGCAATTTAAGCCAAACCTTTACAAACATTAAAAAAACCAAATGTTTCACCTTTTCAGCAATTTAAGCAAAACGTTTACAAACGTTACGAAACAAATCCAAGCGTTTCACCTTTTCAGCAATATAAGCCAAGCGTTTACAAAATTTTTGAAACAAATCCAAGCGTTTCACCCTTTTAGAAATGTAAGCCAAACGTTTACAAACGTTACGAAACAAATCCAAGCGTTTCACCTTTTTAGCAATTAAGCCAAACGTTTACAAACATTACAAAACAAATCCAAGCGTTTCACCTTTTTAGCAATTTAAGCCAAATGTTTGCAAACGTTACGAAACAAATCCAAGTGTTTCACCTTTTAGCATTTTAAGCCAAACGTTTGCAAACGTTACGAAACAAATCCAAGTGTTTCACCTTTTTAGCATTTTAAGCCAAACGTTTACAAATGTTACGAAACAAATCCAAACGGATTCCCATTTTAGTGATTTAAGCCAAACATTTAAAACGTTACGAAACAAAACCAAGCGTTTCACCTTTTTAGCAATTTAAGCCAAACGATTACCAACGTTACGAAAGAAATCCAAACGTTTCACTTTTTAGAAATTTAAGCCAAACGTTTATAAATGTTACGAAACAAATCCAAACGTTTCACCTTTTTAGCGATTTAAGCCAAACATTTACAATGCTTTTGAAACAAATCCAAAAGTTTCACCTATTTAGAAATTTAAGCCAAAAGTTATAAAACAAATCCAAGCGTTTCACCTTTTTAATAATTTAAGCCAAACGTTTACAAATGGTACGAAGCAAATCCAATCGTTTCACCTTTTTAGCAATTTAAGTGAAATGATTACAAACATTACGAAACAAATCCAAACGTTCCACCTTTTAGCGATTTAAGCGAAACGTTTAAAAACATTACGAAACAAATCCAAGTGTTTCACCTTTTTAGCAATTTAAGCAAAACGTTTACAAACATTACAAAACAAATCCAAGCGTTTCACCTTTTTAGCAATTTAAGCCAAATGTTTACAAACGTTACGAAACAAATCCAAGCGTTGCACCTTTTTAGCATTTTAAGCCAAACGTTTACAAACATTACAAAACAAATCCAAGCGTTTCACCTTTTTAGCAATTTAAGCCAAACCTTTACAAACATTAAAAAAACCAAATGTTTCACCTTTTCAGCAATTTAAGCAAAACGTTTACAAACGTTACGAAACAAATCCAAGCGTTTCACCTTTTCAGCAATATAAGCCAAGCGTTTACAAAAATTACGAAACAAATCCAAGCGTTTCACCCTTTTAGCAATGTAAGCCAAACGTTTACAAACGTTACAAAACAAATCCAAGCGTTACACCTTTTTACCAATTAATCCAAACGTTTACAAACATTACAAAACAAATCCAAGCGTTTCACCTTTTTAGCAATTTAAGCCAAAGGTTTGCAAACGTTACGAAACAAATCCAAGCGTTTCACCTTTTTAGCATTTTAAGCCAAACGTTTACAAACATTACCAAACAAATCCAATCGTTTCACTTTTTTAGTAATTTAAGCCAAACTTTTACAAACATTACGAAACAAAACCAAGCGTTTCACCTTTTTAGCAAATTAAGCAAAACGTTTACAAACGTTACGAAACAAATCCAAGCGTTTCACCTTTTTAGCAATTTAAGCCAAATGTTTACAAACATTACGAAACAAATCCAAGCGTTTCACCTTTTTGGCAATGTATGCCAAATGTTTACAAACGTTACGAAACAAATCCAAGCGTTTTACCTTTTTAGCCATTTAAGCCAAACGTTTACAAACGTTACGAAATAAATCCGAATGTTTGACCTTTTAAGCGATTAAAGCCAAACGTTCACAAACGATACGAAACAAATCCAAATATTTCACCTTTTTAGCAATTTAAGCCAAACCCTTACTAACGTTATGAAACAAATCCAAATGTTTCACCTTTTTAGCGATTTAAGCCAAACGTTTACAAATGTTACAAAACAAAACTAAACGTTTCACCTATTTAGCGATTTAAGCCAAACGTTTACAAACGTTACGAAATAAATCCAAACGTTTCACCTTTTTAGCGATTTAATGCAAACGTTTTCAAACGTTACGAAATAAATCCAAACGTTTCACCTTTTTAGCGATTTAAGCCAAACGTTGCAAAACAAATCCAAATATTTCACCTTTTTAGCAATTTAAGCCAAGCTTTTACAAACGTTATGAAATAAAACCAAATGTTTAAAACGCTATGAAACAAATTAAAACGTTTCACATTTTTAGCGGCTTAAGCCAATCGTTTACAAATGTTACGAAACAAAACCAAGCGTTTCACCTTTTTAGCAATTTAAGCCAAACTTTTACAAACATTACAAAACAAATCCAATTGTTTCACCTTTTTAACAATTTAAGCCAAATGTTTACAAACTTTACGAAACAAATCCAAGCATTTCACCTTTTTTGCAATATAAACAAAATATCTACAAACATTTCAAAACAAATCCAAGCGTTTCACCTTTTTAGCAATTTAAGCCAAATGTTTACAAACGTTACGAAACAAATCCAAGCGTTTAAACTTTTTAGACATTTTAGCTAAACGTTTAAAAACATTACAAAACAAATCCAAGCGTTTCACCTTTTTAGCAATTTAAGCCAAAAGTTTACAAACATTACGAAACAAATCCAAGAGTTTCACCTTTTTAGCAATTTAAGCCAAACTTTTATAAACGTTACGAAACAAATCCAAACGTTTCACCTTTTTAACGATTTAAGTCAAACATTTTCAAACGTTACGAAACAAATTCAAACGTTTTACCTTTTTATCTATTTAAGCCAAACATTTACGATGGTTTGGAAACAAATCCAAATGTTTCACCTTTTTAGCAATTTAAGCCAAATGTTTACAAACGTTACGAAACAAATTCAAGCATTTCACCTTTTTAGCAATTTAAGCCAAACGTTTACAAATGTTACAAACAAATCCAAGCGTTTCACCTTTTTAGTAATTTTAGCGAAATGTTTACAAATGTTAGCGATTTAAGGGAAATGTTTAAAAACTTACGAAACAAATCCAAACGTTTCAACGTTTTAGCGATTTAAGCCAAACGTTTACAAATGTTACCAAATAAATCCAAACGTTTCCCCTTTATAGCGATATAAGCCAAACATTTACAAACGTTACGAAACAAATCCAAACGTTTCCCCTTTTTAGCGATTTAGGCCAAATGTTTACAAACATTACTAAACAAATCCAAACGTTTCCCCTTTTTAGCGATTTAGGCCAAATGTTTACAAACATTACTAAACAAATCCAAACGTTTCTCCTTTTTAGCAATTTAAGCCAAACCTTTACAAACATTAAAAAAAACAAGCGTTTCACCTTTTCAGCAATTTAAGCAAAACGTTTATAAACGTTACGAAACAAATCCAAGCGTTTCACCTTTTCAGCAATATAAGCCAAGCGTTTACAAAAATTACGAAACAAATCCAAGCGTTTCACCCTTTTAGCAATGTAAGCCAAACGTTTACAAACGTTACGAAACAAATCCAAGCGTTACACCTTTTTACCAATTAAGCCAAACGTTTACAAACATTACAAAACAAATCCAAGCGTTTCACCTTTTTAGCAATTTAAGCCAAATGTTTGCAAACGTTACGAAACAAATCCAAGCGTTTCACCTTTTTAGCATTTTAAGCCAAACGTTTACAAATATTACCAAACAAATCCAATCGTTTCACCTTTTTAGTAATTTAAGCCAAACTTTTACAAACATTACGAAACAAAACCAAGCGTTTCACCTTTTTAGCAAATTAAGCAAAACGTTTACAAACGTTACGAAACAAATCCAAGCGTTTCACCTTTTTAGCAATTTAAGCCAAATGTTTACAAACATTACGAAACAAATCCAAGCGTTTCACCTTTTTGGCAATGTATGCCAAATGTTTACAGACGTTACGAAACAAATCCAAGCGTTTTACCTTTTTAGCAATTTAAGCCAAACGTTTACAAACGTTACGAAATAAATCCGAATGTTTGACCTTTTAAGCGATTAAAGCCAAACGTTCACAAACGATACGAAACAAATCCAAATATTTCACCTTTTTAGCAATTTAAGCCAAACCCTTACTAACGTTATGAAACAAATCCAAATGTTTCACCTTTTTAGCGATTTAAGCCAAACGTTTACAAATGTTACGAAACAAAACTAAATGTTTCACCTATTTAGCGATTTAAGCCAAACGTTTACAAACGTTACGAAATAAATCCAAACGTTCCACCTTTTTAGTGATTTAAGGCAAACGTTTTCAAACGTTATGAAATAAATCCAAACGTTTCACCTTTTTAGCGATTTAAGCCAAACGTTTACAAACGTTACAAAACAAATCCAAATATTTCACCTTTTTAGCAATTTAAGCCAAACTTTTACAAACGTTATGAAATAAAACCAAATGTTTAAAACGCTATGAAACAAATTAAAACGTTTCACATTTTTAGCGGTTTAAGCCAATCGCTTACAAATGTTACGAAACAAAACCAAGCGTTTCACCTTTTTAGCAATTTAAGCCAAACGTTTACAAACATTACAAAACAAATCCAATTATTTCACCTTTTTAACAATTTAAGCCAAATGTTTACAAACGCTACGAAACAAATCCAAGCAGTTCACCTTTTTTGCAATATAAACAAAATATCTACAAACATTTCAAAACAAATCCAAGCGTTTCACCTTTTTAGCAAATTAAGCCAAATGTTTACAAATGTTACGAAACAAATCCAAGCGTTTAACCTTTTTAGACATTTTAGCTAAACGTTTACAAACATTACAGAACAAATCCAAGCGTTTCACCTTTTTAGCAATTTAAGCCAAACGTTTACAAACATTACGAAACAAATCCAAGAGTTTCACCTTTTTTTTAATTTAAGCCAAACTTTTATAAACGTTACGAAACAAATCCAAACGTTTCACCTTTTAAGCGATTTAAGTCAAACATTTTCAAACTTTACGAAACAAATTCAAACGTTTCACCTTTTTATCTATTTAAGCCAAACATTTACGATGGTTTGGAAACAAATCCAAATGTTTCACATTTTTAGCAATTTAAGCCAAATGTTTACAAACGTTACGAAACAAATTCAAGCATTTCTCCTTTTTAGCAATTTAAGCCAAACGTTTACAAATGTTACAAACAAATCCAAGCGTTTCACCTTTTTAGTGATTTTAGCGAAATGTTTACACATGTTAGCGATTTAAGCGAAATGTTTAAAAACTTACGAAACAAATCCAAACGTTTCAACTTTTTAGCGATTTAAGCCAAAAGTTTACAAATGTTACCAAATAAATCCAAACGTTTCCCCTTTATAGCGATATAAGCCAAACATTTACAAACGTTACGAAACAAATCCAAACGTTTCCCCTTTTTAGCGATTTAAGCCAAATGTTTACAAACATTACTAAACAAATCCAAACGTTTCTCCTTTTTAGCAATTTAAGCCAAATGTTTATAAACGTTACGAAACAAATCCAAACGTTTCGCCTTTTTAGCAATTTAAGCCAAACGTTTACGAACATTGCGAAAAATTTCAAACGTTTCCCCATTTTATCGACTTAAGCCGAACGTTTAAAACGTCACGAAACAAATCCAAATGTTTCACATTTTTGGTGATTTAAGCCAAACGTTTAAAACGTTGCGAAACAAATCCAAACGTTTCACCTTTTTAGCAATTTATGCAAAACGTTTACAAACATTACGAAACAAAATCGAAGTGTTTCATCTTTTTAGCGATTGAAGCCAAATGTTTACAAAAGTTACGAAACAAATTCAAACGTTTCACATTTTTAGCAATTTAAGCCAAATGTTTACAAATGTTACGAAAGAAAAACCAAGTATTTCACCTATTTTTAGCAATTTAAGCCAAACGTTTATAAACGTTAAGAACAAATCCAAGCGTTTCAGCTCTTTAGCAATTTAAGCCAAACGTTTACAAACGTTACGAAACAAATCCAAGCGTTTCACCTTTTTAGCAATTTAAGCCAAACGTTTACAGACGTTACGAAACAAATCCAAATATTTCACCTTTTTTGGAGTTTAAGCCAAACGTTTACAAACGGTACGAAACAAATTTAAACGTTTCCCCTTTATAGCGATTTAAGCCAATCATTTACAAACGCTACGAAACAAATCCAAATGTTTCACCTTTTTAGCAATGTAAGCCAAACGTTTACAAACGTTACAAAACAAATCCAAGTATTTCACCTTTTTAGCAATTTAAACCAAACATTTAAAACGTTACGAAACAAATCAAGCGTTTCATCTTTTGATAAATTTATGCAAAACGTTTACAAACGTTGCGAAAAAAATCCAAACGTTTCCTTCTTTTAGCGATTTAAGCAAAACGTTTAAAAGGTTACGCTACCAATCCAAATGTTTCACCTTTTTAGCAATTTAAGCGAAACGTTTACAAACGTTACGAAACAGATCTAAGCGTTTCACCTTTTTAGCAATTTAAGCCAAATATTTACAAACGTTACGAAACAAATCCAAGCGTTTCACCTTTTTAGCAATTTAAGCAAAACGTTTACGAACGTTACGAAACAAATCCAAGCGTTTCACCTTTTTAGCAATTCAAGCCGAACGTTTACAACCGTTACGAAACAAATCCAAACATTTCACCTTTTAAGCGATTTAAGCCAAACCTTTACAAACATTACGAAACAAATCCAAACGTTTCACCTTTTTAGCGATTTAAGCGAAACGTTTGCAAACGTTGCGAAACAAATCCAGACGTTTCACCTTTTTAGCGATTTAAGCAAAACGTTTTCAAACGGCAAGAAACAAATCCAAATGTTTCGCCTTTTTAGTGATTTAAGCCAAACGTTTACAAACTCTACGAAAAAAATCACAACGTTTCACCTTTTTAGCAATTTAAGCCAAACATTTACAAACGTTACGAAACAAATCCAAATGTTTCACTTTTTTTGCGATTTAAGCCAAACGTTTGCAAACGTTTCGAAACAAATACAAACGTTTCCCCTTTTAGCGATTTAAGCCAAACGTTTTCAAACGTTATGAAAGAAATCCAAATGTTTCACCTTTTTAGCGATTTAAGCCAGATGTTTACAAACGTTACAAAACAAATCCAAATGCTTCACCTTTTTAGCAATTTAAGCCAAAAGTTTACAATCGTTACGAAACAAAACCAAACGTTTAAAACATTATGAAACAAATTAAAACGTTTCATATTTTTAGCGATTTAAGCCAAACATTTACAAACGTTACGAAACAAAACCAAGCGTTTCACCTTTTTAGCAATTGAAGCCAAATGTTTACAAACATTACGAAACAAATCCAAGTGTTTCACCTTTTTAGCAATTTAAGCCAAACGTTTACCAACGTTACGAAACAAATCCAAACGTTTCACCTTTTTAGAAATTTAAGCCAAACGTTTATAAACTTTACGAAACAAATCCAAATGTTTCACCTTTTTAGCAATTTAAGCCAAACATTTACAATGCTTTTGAAACAAATCCAAAAGTTTCACCTATTTAGAAATTTAAGCCAAAAGTTATAAAATAAATCCAAGCGTTTCACCTTTTTAATAATTTAAGCCAAACGTTTACAAATGGTACGAAACAAATCCAATCGTTTCACCTTTTTAGCAATTTAAGCGAAATGTTTGCAAACATTACGAAACAAATCCAAACGTTCCACCTTTTAGTGATTTAAGCGAAATGTTTAAAATTATTACGAAACAAATCCAAATGTTTCACCTTTTTAGCAATTTAAGCAAAACGTTTACAAAGATTACAAAACAAATCCAAGCGTTTCACCTTTTTAGCAATTTAAGCCAAATGTTTACAAACGTTACGAAACAAATCCAAGCGTTGCACCTTTTTAGCATTTTAAGCCAAACGTTTACAAACATTACGAAACAAATCCAAGCGTTTCACCTTTTTAGCAATTTAAGCCAAACCTTTACAAACATTAAAAAAAACCAAGTGTTTCACCTTTTTAGCAATTTAAGCAAAACGTTTACAAACGTTACGAAACAAATCCAAGCGTTTCACCTTTTCAGCAATATAAGCCAAGCGTTTACAAAAATTACGAAACAAATCCAAGCGTTTCACCCTTTTAGAAATGTAAGCCAAACGTTTACAAACGTTACGAAACAAATCCAAGCGTTTCACCTTTTTAGAAATTTAAGCCAAACGTTTATAAACTTTACGAAACAAATCCAAATGTTTCACCTTTTTAGCAATTTAAGCCAAATGTTTACAAATGTTACGAAAGAAAAACCAAGTATTTCACCTATTTTTAGCAATTTAAGCCAAACGTTTATAAACGTTAAGAACAAATCCAAGCGTTTCAGCTCTTTAGCAATTTAAGCCAAACGTTTACAAACGTTACGAAACAAATCCAAGCGTTTCACCTTTTTAGCAATTTAAGCCAAACGTTTACAGACGTTACGAAACAAATCCAAATATTTCACCTTTTTTGGAGTTTAAGCCAAACGTTTACAAACGGTACGAAACAAATTTAAACGTTTCCCCTTTATAGCGATTTAAGCCAATCATTTACAAACGCTACGAAACAAATCCAAATGTTTCACCTTTTTAGCAATGTAAGCCAAACGTTTACAAACGTTACAAAACAAATCCAAGTATTTCACCTTTTTAGCAATTTAAACCAAACATTTAAAACGTTACGAAACAAATCAAGCGTTTCATCTTTTGATAAATTTATGCAAAACGTTTACAAACGTTGCGAAAAAAATCCAAACGTTTCCTTCTTTTAGCGATTTAAGCAAAACGTTTAAAAGGTTACGCTACCAATCCAAATGTTTCACCTTTTTAGCAATTTAAGCGAAACGTTTACAAACGTTACGAAACAGATCTAAGCGTTTCACCTTTTTAGCAATTTAAGCCAAATATTTACAAACGTTACGAAACAAATCCAAGCGTTTCACCTTTTTAGCAATTTAAGCAAAACGTTTACGAACGTTACGAAACAAATCCAAGCGTTTCACCTTTTTAGCAATTCAAGCCGAACGTTTACAACCGTTACGAAACAAATCCAAACATTTCACCTTTTAAGCGATTTAAGCCAAACCTTTACAAACATTACGAAACAAATCCAAACGTTTCACCTTTTTAGCGATTTAAGCGAAACGTTTGCAAACGTTGCGAAACAAATCCAGACGTTTCACCTTTTTAGCGATTTAAGCAAAACGTTTTCAAACGGCAAGAAACAAATCCAAATGTTTCGCCTTTTTAGTGATTTAAGCCAAACGTTTACAAACTCTACGAAAAAAATCACAACGTTTCACCTTTTTAGCAATTTAAGCCAAACATTTACAAACGTTACGAAACAAATCCAAATGTTTCACTTTTTTTGCGATTTAAGCCAAACGTTTGCAAACGTTTCGAAACAAATACAAACGTTTCCCCTTTTAGCGATTTAAGCCAAACGTTTTCAAACGTTATGAAAGAAATCCAAATGTTTCACCTTTTTAGCGATTTAAGCCAGATGTTTACAAACGTTACAAAACAAATCCAAATGCTTCACCTTTTTAGCAATTTAAGCCAAAAGTTTACAATCGTTACGAAACAAAACCAAACGTTTAAAACATTATGAAACAAATTAAAACGTTTCATATTTTTAGCGATTTAAGCCAAACATTTACAAACGTTACGAAACAAAACCAAGCGTTTCACCTTTTTAGCAATTGAAGCCAAATGTTTACAAACATTACGAAACAAATCCAAGTGTTTCACCTTTTTAGCAATTTAAGCCAAACGTTTACCAACGTTACGAAACAAATCCAAACGTTTCACCTTTTTAGAAATTTAAGCCAAACGTTTATAAACTTTACGAAACAAATCCAAATGTTTCACCTTTTTAGCAATTTAAGCCAAACATTTACAATGCTTTTGAAACAAATCCAAAAGTTTCACCTATTTAGAAATTTAAGCCAAAAGTTATAAAATAAATCCAAGCGTTTCACCTTTTTAATAATTTAAGCCAAACGTTTACAAATGGTACGAAACAAATCCAATCGTTTCACCTTTTTAGCAATTTAAGCGAAATGTTTGCAAACATTACGAAACAAATCCAAACGTTCCACCTTTTAGTGATTTAAGCGAAATGTTTAAAATTATTACGAAACAAATCCAAATGTTTCACCTTTTTAGCAATTTAAGCTAAACGTTTACAAAGATTACAAAACAAATCCAAGCGTTTCACCTTTTTAGCAATTTAAGCCAAATGTTTACAAACGTTACGAAACAAATCCAAGCGTTGCACCTTTTTAGCATTTTAAGCCAAACGTTTACAAACATTACGAAACAAATCCAAGCGTTTCACCTTTTTAGCAATTTAAGCCAAACCTTTACAAACATTAAAAAAAACCAAGTGTTTCACCTTTTTAGTAATTTAAGCAAAACGTTTACAAACGTTACGAAACAAATCCAAGCGTTTCACCTTTTCAGCAATATAAGCCAAGCGTTTACAAAAGATACGAAACAAATCCCAGCGTTTCACCCTTTTAGAAATGTAAGCCAAACGTTTACAAACGTTACGAAACAAATCCAAGCGTTTCACCTTTTTAGAAATTTAAGCCAAACGTTTATAAACTTTACGAAACAAATCCAAATGTTTCACCTTTTTAGCAATTTAAGCCAAACATTTACAATGCTTTTGAAACAAATCCAAAAGTTTCACCTATTTAGAAATTTAAGCCAAAAGTTATAAAATAAATCCAAGCGTTTCACCTTTTTAATAATTTAAGCCAAACGTTAACAAATGGTACGAAACAAATCCAATCGTTTCACCTTTTTAGCAATTTAAGTGAAATGTTTGCAAACATTACGAAACAAATCCAAACGTTCCACCTTTTAGTGATTTAAGCGAAATGTTTAAAATTATTACGAAACAAATCCAAATGTTTCACCTTTTTAGCAATTAAGCCAAACGTTTACAAACATTACAAAACAAATCCAAGCGTTTCACCTTTTTAGCAATTAAGCCAAACGTTTACAAACATTACAAAACAAATCCAAGCGTTTCACCTTTTTAGCAATTAAGCCAAATGTTTACAAACATTACGAAACAAATCCAAGCGTTTCACCTTTTTAGCAATTTAAGCCAAACGTTTACCAACGTTACGAAACAAATCCAAACGTTTCACTTTTTAGAAATTTAAGCCAAACGTTTATAAATGTTACGAAACAAATCCAAACGTTTCACCTTTTTAGCGATTTAAGCCAAACATTTACAATGCTTTTGAAACAAATCCAATAGTTTCTCCTATTTAGAAATTTAAGCCAAAAGTTATAAAACAAATCCAAGCGTTTCACCTTTTTAATAATTTAAGCCAAACATTTACAAATGGTACGAAACAAATCCAATCGTTTCACCTTTTTAGCAATTTAAGTGAAATGATTACAAACCTTACGAAACAAATCCAAACGTTCCACCTTTTAGCGATTTAAGCGAAACGTTTAAAAACATTACGAAACAAATCCAAATGTTTCACCTTTTTAGCAATTTAAGCAAAACGTTTACAAACATTACAAAACAAATCCAAGCGTTTCACCTTTTTAGCAATTTAAGCAAAATGTTTACAAACGTTACGAAACAAATCCAAGCGTTGCACCTTTTTAGCATTTTAAGCCAAACGTTTACAAACATTACGAAACAAATCCAAGCGTTTCACCTTTTTAGCAATTTAAGCCAAACCTTTACAAACATTAAAAAAAACCAAGCGTTTCACCTTTTTAGCAATTTAAGCAAAACGTTTACAAACGTTACGAAACAAATCCAAGCGTTTCACCTTTTCAGCAATATAAGCCAAGCGTTTACAAAAATTTTGAAACAAATCCAAGCGTTTCACCCTTTTTGAAATGTAAGCCAAACGTTTACAAACGTTACGAAACAAATCCAAGCGTTTCACCTATTTAGCAATTAAGCCAAACGTTTACAAACATTACAAAACAAATCCAAGCGTTTCACCTTTTTAGCAATTTAAGCCAAATGTTTGCAAACGTTACGAAACAAATCCAAGTGTTTCACCTTTTTAGCATTTTAAGCCAAACGTTTGCAAACGTTACGAAACAAATCCAAGTGTTTCACCTTTTTAGCATTTTAAGCCAAACGTTTACAAATGTTACGAAACAAATCCAAACGTATTCCCATTTTAGTGATTTAAGCCAAACATTTAAAACGTTACGAAACAAAACCAAGCGTTTCACCTTTTTAGCAATTTAAGCCAAACGTTTACCAACGTTACGAAACAAATCCAAACGTTTCACTTTTTAGAAATTTAAGCCAAACGTTTATAAATGTTACGAAACAAATCCAAACGTTTCACCTTTTTAGCGATTTAAGCCAAACATTTACAATGCTTTTGAAACAAATCCAAAAGTTTCACCTATTTAGAAATTTAAGCCAAAAGTTATAAAACAAATCCAAGCGTTTCACCTTTTTAATAACTTAAGCCAAACGTTTACAAATGGTACGAAACAAATTCAATCGTTTCACCTTTTTAGCAATTTAAGTGAAATGATTACAAACATTACGAAACAAATCCAAACGTTCCACCTTTTAGCGATTTAAGCGAAAGGTTTAAAAACATTACGAAACAAATCCAAGTGTTTCACCTTTTTAGCAATTTAAGCAAAAACGTTTACAAACATTACAAAACAAATCCAAGCGTTTCACCTTTTTAGCAATTTAAGCCAAATGTTTACAAACGTTACGAAACAAATCCAAGCGTTGCACCGTTTTAGCATTTTAAGCCAAACGTTTACAAACATTACAAAACAAATCCAAGCGTTTCACCTTTTTAGCAATTTAAGCCAAACCTTTACAAACATTAAAAAAACCAAATGTTTCACCTTTTCAGCAATTTAAGCAAAACGTTTACAAACGTTACGAAACAAATCCAAGCGTTTCACCTTTTCAGCAATATAAGCCAAGCGTTTACAAAAATTACGAAACAAATCCAAGCGTTTCACCCTTTTAGCAATGTAAGCCAAACGTTTACAAACGTTACGAAACAAATCCAAGCGTTGCACCTTTTTACCAATTAATCCAAACGTTTACAAACATTACAAAACAAATCCAAGCGTTTCACCTTTTTAGCAATTTAAGCCAAATGTTTGCAAACGTTACGAAACAAATCCAAGCGTTTCACCTTTTTAGCATTTTAAGCCAAACGTTTACAAACATTACCAAACAAATCCAATCGTTTCACTTTTTTAGTAATTTAAGCCAAACTTTTACAAACATTACGAAACAAAACCAAGCATTTCACCTTTTTAGCAAATTAAGCAAAACGTTTACAAACGTTACGAAACAAATCCAAGCGTTTCACCTTTTTAGCAATTTAAGCCAAATGTTTACAAACATTACGAAACAAATCCAAGCGTTTCACCTTTTTGGCAATGTATGCCAAATGTTTACAAACGTTACGAAACAAATCCAAGCGTTTTACCTTTTTAGCAATTTAAGCCAAACGTTTACAAACGTTACGAAATAAATCCGAATGTTTGACCTTTTAAGCGATTAAAGCCAAACGTTCACAAACGATACGAAACAAATCCAAATATTTCACCTTTTTAGCAATTTAAGCCAAACCCTTACTAACGTTATGAAACAAATCCAAATGTTTCACCTTTTTAGCGATTTAAGCCAAACGTTTACAAATGTTACGAAACAAAACTAAATGTTTCACCTATTTAGCGATTTAAGCCAAACGTTTACAAACGTTTCGAAATAAATCCAAACGTTTCACCTTTTTAGCGATTTAAGCCAAACGTTTACAAACGTTACAAAACAAATCCAAATATTTCACCTTTTTAGCAATTTAAGCCAAGCTTTTACAAACGTTATGAAATAAAACCAAATGTTTAAAACGCTATGAAACAAATTAAAACGTTTCACATTTTTAGCGGCTTAAGCCAATCGTTTACAAATGTTACGAAACAAAACCAAGCGTTTCACCTTTTTAAATATTTAAGCCAAACTTTTACAAACATTACAAAACAAATCCAATTGTTTCACCTTTTTAACAATTTAAGCCAAATGTTTACAAACTTTACGAAACAAATCCAAGCATTTCACCTTTTTTGCAATATAAACAAAATATCTACAAACATTTCAAAACAAATCCAAGCGTTTCACCTTTTTAGCAATTTAAGCCAAATGTTTACAAACGTTACGAAACAAATCCAAGCGTTTAACCTTTTTAGACATTTTAGCTAAACGTTTAAAAACATTACAAAACAAATCCAAGCGTTTCACCTTTTTAGCAATTTAAGCCAAAAGTTTACAAACATTACGAAACAAATCCAAGAGTTTCACCTTTTTAGCAATTTAAGCCAAACTTTTATAAACGTTACGAAACAAATCCAAACGTTTCACCTTTTTAACGATTTAAGTCAAACATTTTCAAACGTTACGAAACAAATTCAAACGTTTCACCTTTTTATCTATTTAAGCCAAACATTTACGATGGTTTGGAAACAAATCCAAATGTTTCACCTTTTTAGCAATTTAAGCCAAATGTTTACAAACGTTACGAAACAAATTCAAGCATTTCACCTTTTTAGCAATTTAAGCCAAACGTTTACAAATGTTACAAACAAATCCAAGCGTTTCACCTTTTTAGTAATTTTAGCGAAATGTTTACAAATGTTTGCGATTTAAGGGAAATGTTTAAAAACTTACGAAACAAATCCAAACGTTTCAACGTTTTAGCGATTTAAGCCAAACGTTTACAAATGTTACCAAATAAATCCAAACGTTTCCCCTTTATAACGATATAAGCCAAACATTTACAAACGTTACGAAACAAATCCAAAGGTTTCCCCTTTTTAGCGATTTAGGCCAAATGTTTACAAACATTACTAAACAAATCCAAACGTTTCTCCTTTTTAGCAATTTAAGCCAAATGTTTATAAACGTTACGAAACAAATCCAAACGTTTCGCCTTTTTAGCAATTTAAGCCAAACGTTTACGAACATTGCGAAAAATTTCAAACGTTTCCCCATTTTATCGATTTAAGCCGAACGTTTAAAACGTCACGAAACAAATCCAAATGTTTCACATTTTTGGCGATTTAAGCCAAACGTTTAAAACGTTGCGAAACAAATCCAAACGTTTCACCTTTTTAGCAATTTATGCAAAACGTTTACAAACATTACGAAACAAAATCGAAGTGTTTCATCTTTTTAGCGATTGAAGCCAAATGTTTACAAACGTTACGAAACAAATTCAAACGTTTCACATTTTTAGCAATTTAAGCCAAATGTTTACAAATGTTACGAAAGAAAAACCAAGTATTTCACCTATTTTTAGCAATTTAAGCCAAACGTTTATAAACGTTAAGAACAAATCCAAGCGTTTCAGCTCTTTAGCAATTTAAGCCAAACGTTTACAAACGTTACGAAACAAATCCAAGCGTTTCACCTTTTTAGCAATTTAAGCCAAACGTTTACAGACGTTACGAAACAAATCCAAATATTTCACCTTTTTTGGAGTTTAAGCCAAACGTTTACAAACGGTACGAAACAAATTTAAACGTTTCCCCTTTATAGCGATTTAAGCCAATCATTTACAAACGCTACGAAAGAAATCCAAATGTTTCACCTTTTTTAGCAATGTAAGCCGAACGTTTACAAACGTTACAAAACAAATCCAAGTATTTCACCTTTATAGCAATTTAAACCAAACATTTAAAACGTTACGAAACAAATCAAGGGTTTCGTCTTTTGATCAATTTAAGCAAAACGTTTACAAACGTTGCGAAAAAAAATCCAAACGTGTCCTTCTTTTATCGATTTAAGCAAAACGTTTAAAAGGTTACGCTACCAATCCAAATGTTTTACCTTTTTAGCAATTTAAGCGAAACGTTTACAAACGTTACGAATCAGATCTAAGCGTTTCACCTTTTTAGCAATTTAAGCCAAATATTTACAAACGTTACGAAACAAATCCAAGCGTTTCACCTTTTTAGCAATTTAAGCAAAATGTTTACGAACGTTACGAAACAAATCCAAGCGTTTCACCTTTTTAGCAATTCAAGCCGAACGTTTACAACCGTTACGAAACAAATCCAAACATTTCACCTTTTAAGCGATTTAAGCCAAACCTTTACAAACATTACGAAACAAATCCAAACGTTTCACCTTTTTAGCGATTTAAGCGAAACGTTTGCAAACGTTGCGAAACAAATCCAGACGTTTCACCTTTTTAGCGATTTAAGCAAAACGTTTTCAAACGGTAAGAAACAAATCCAAATGTTTCGCCTTTTTAGTGATTTAAGCCAAACGTTTACAAACGCTACGAAAATTTCACAACGTTTCACCTTTTTAGCAATTTAAGCCAAACATTTAAAAACGTTACGAAACAAATCCAAATGTTTCACTTTTTTTGCGATTTAAGCCAAACGTTTGCAAACGTTTCGAAACAAATACAAACGTTTCCCCTTTTAGCGATTTAAGCCAAACGTTTTCAAACGTTATGAAAGAAATCCAAATGTTTCACCTTTTTAGCGATTTAAGCCAGATGTTTACAAACGTTACAAAACAAATCCAAATGCTTCACCTTTTTAGCAATTTCAGCCAAAAGTTTACAATCGTTACGAAACAAAACCAAACGTTTAAAACGTTATGAAACAAATTAAAACGTTTTATATTTTTAGCGATTTAAGCCAAACATTTACAAACGTTACGAAACAAAAACAAGCTTTTCACCTTTTTAGCAATTTAAGCCAAATGTTTACAAACATTACGAAACAAATCCAAGTGTTTAACCTTTTTAGCAATTTAAGCCAAACGTTTACCAACGTTACGAAACAAATCCAAACGTTTCACCTTTTTAGAAATTTAAGCCAAACGTTTATAAACGTTACGAAACAAATCCAAATGTTTCACCTTTTTAGCGATTTAAGCCAAATATTTACAATGCTTTTGAAACAAATCCAAAAGTTTCACCTATTTAGAAATTTAAGCCAAAAGTTATAAAACAAATCCAAGCGTTTCACCTTTTTAATAATTTAAACCAAACGTTTACAAATGGTACGAAACAAATTCAATCGTTTCACCTTTTTAGCAATTTAAGCGAAATGTTTACAAACATTACGAAACAAATCCAAATGTTCCACCTTTTAGTGATTTAAGCGAAATGTTTAAAAACATTACGAAACAAATCCAAATGTTTCACCTTTTTAGCAATTTAAGCAAAACGTTTACAAAGATTACAAAACAAATCCAAGCGTTTCACCTTTTTTAGCAATTTAAGCCAAATGTTTACAAACGTTACGAAACAAATCCAAGCGTTGCACATTTTTAGCATTTTAAGCCAAACGTTTACAAACATTACAAAACAAATCCAAGCGTTTCACCTTTTTAGCAATTTAAGCCAAACCTTTACGAACATTAAAAAAAACCAAGCGTTTCACCTTTTTAGCAATTTAAGCAAAACGTTTACAAACGTTACGAAACAAATCCAAGCGTTTCACCTTTTCAGCAATATAAGCCAAGCGTTTACAAAAATTACGAAACAAATCCAAGCGTTTCACCCTTTTAGAAATGTAAGCCAAACGTTTACAAACGTTACGAAACAAATCCAAGCGTTTCACCTTTTTAGCAATTAAGCCAAACGTTTACAAACGTTACAAAACAAATCCAAGCGTTTCACCTTTTTAGCAATTTAAGCCAAATGTTTGCAAACGTTACGAAACAAATCCAAGCGTTTCACCTTTTTAGCATTTTAAGCTAAACGTTTACAAACATTACCAAACAAATCCAATCGTTTCACTTTTTTAGCAATTTAAGCCAAACTTTTACAAACATTACGAAACAAAACCAAGCGTTTCACCTTTTTAGCAAATTAAGCAAAACGTTTACAAACGTTACGAAACAAACCCAAGCGTTTCACCTTTTTAGCAATTTAAGCCAAACGTTTACAAACATTACGAAACAAATCCAAGCGTTTCACCTTTTAAGCAATGTAAGCAAAACGTTTACAAACGTTACGAAACAAATCCAAGCGTTTTACCTTTTTAGGAATTTAAGCCAAACGTTTACAAACGTTACGAAATAAATCCGAACGTTTGACCTTTTTAGCGATTTAAGCCAAACGTTCACAAACGATACGAAAGAAATCCAAATATTTCATCTTTTTAGCAATTTATGCCAAACCCTTACAAACGTTACGAAACAAATCGAAATGTTTCACCTTTTTAGCAATTTAAGCCAAGCGTTTACAAACGTTATGAAATAAAAACCAAACGTTTAAAACGTTATGAAACAAATTAAAACGTTTCACATTTTTAGCGATTTAAGCCAATCGTTTACAAACGTTACGAAACAAAACCAAGCGCTTCACCTTTTTAGCAATTTAAGCCAAACTTTTACAAACATTACAAAACAAATCCAATTGTTTCACCTTTTTAGCAATTTTAGCAAAACGTTTACAAAAATTACAAAACAAATCCAAGCGTTTCACCTTTTTAGCAATTTAAGCAAAACGTTTACAAAGATTACAAAACAAATCCAAGCGTTTCACCTTTTTAGCAATTTAAGCCAAATGTTTACAAACGTTACGAAACAAATCCAAGCGTTGCACCTTTTAAGCAATGTAAGCCAAACGTTTACAAACGTTACGAAACAAATCCAAGCGTTTTACCTTTTTAGGAATTTAAGCCAAACGTTATGAAACAAATCCAAGCGTTTCACCTTTTTAGGAATTTAAGCCAAACGTTAACAAACGTTACGAAATAAATCCGAACGTTTGACCTTTTTAGCGATTTAAGCCAAACGTTCACAAACGATACGAAAAAAATCCAAATATTTCATCTTTTTAGCAATTTATGCCAAACCCTTACAAACGTTACGAAACAAATCGAAATGTTTCACCTTTTTAGCAATTTAAGCCAAGCGTTTACAAACGTTATGAAATAAAACCAAACGGTTAAAACGTTATGAAACAAATTAAAACGTTCCACATTTTTAGCGATTTAAGCCAATCGTTTACAAACGTTACGAAACAAAACCAAGCGTTTCACCTTTTTAGCAATTTAGGCCAAACTGTTACTAACATTACAAAACAAATCCAATTGTTTCACCTTTTTAGCAATTTAAGCAAAACGTTTACAAAAATTACAAAACAAATCCAAGCGTTTCACCTTTTTAGCAATTTAAGCCAAATGTTTACAAACGTTACGAAACAAATCCAAGCGTTGCACCTTTTTAGCATTATAAGCCAAACGTTTACAAACATTACAAAACAAATCCAAGCGTTTCACCTTTTTAGCAATTTAAGCCAAACCTTTACAAACATTAAAAAAAACCAAGCGTTTCACCTTTTTAGCAATTTAAGCAAAACGTTTACAAACGTTACGAAACAAATCCAAGCGTTTCACCTTTTCAGCAATATAAGCCAAACGTTTACAAAAATTACGAAACAAATCCAAGCGTTTCACCCTTTTAGAAATGTAAGCCAAACGTTTACAAACGTTACGAAACAAATCCAAGCGTTTCACCTTTTTAGCAATTAAGCCAAACGTTTACAAACTTTACAAAACAAATCCAAGCGTTTCACCTTTATAGCAATTTAAGCCAAATGTTTGCAAACGGTACGAAACAAATCCAAGCGTTTCACCTTTTTAGCATTTTAAGCCAAACGTTTACAAACATTACCAAACAAATCCAATCGTTTCACTTTTTTAGCAATTTAAGCCAAACTTTTACAAACATTACGAAACAAAACCAAGCGTTTCACCTTTTTAGCAAATTAAGCAAAACGTTTACAAACGTTACGAAACAAATCCAAGCGTTTCACCTTTTTAGCAATTTAAGCCAAACCCTTACAAACGTTACAAAACAAATCCAAATGTTTCACCTTTTTAGCAATTTAAGCCAAGCGTTTACAAACGTAATGAAATAAAACCAAACGTTTAAAACGTTATGAAACAAATTAAAACGTTTCACATTTTTAGCGATTTAAGCAAATCATTTACAAACGTTACGAAACAAAACCAACCGTTTCACCTTTTTAGCAATTTAAGCCAAACGTTTACAAACATTAGGAAACAAATCCAAGCGTTTCACCTTTTTAGCAATGTAAGCCAAACGTTTACAAACGTTACGAAACAAATCCAAGCGTTTTACCTTTTTAGGAATTTAAGCCAAACGTTTACAAACGTTACGAAATAAATCCGAACGTTTGACCTTTTTAGCGATTTAAGCCAAACGTTCACAAACGATACGAAACAAATCCAAATATGTCACCTTTTTAGCAATTTAAGCCAAACCCTTACAAACGTTACGAAACAAATCCAAATGTTTCACCTTTTTAGCAATTTAAGCCAAGCGTTTACAAACGTTATGAAATAAAACCAAACGTTTAAAACGTTATGAAACAAATTAAAACGTTTCACATTTTTAGCGATTTAAGCCAATCGTTTACAAACGTTACGAAACAAAACCAAGCGCTTCACCTTTTTAGCAATTTAAGCTAAACTTTTACAAACATTACAAAACAAATCCAATTGTTTCACCTTTTTAGCAATTTAAGCAAAACGTTTACAAAAATTACAAAACAAATCCAAGCGTTTCACCTTTTTAGCAATTTAAGCCAAATGTTTACAAACGTTACGAAACAAATCCAAGTGTTGCACCTTTTTAGCATTATAAACCAAACGTTTACAAACATTACGAAACAAAACCAAGCGTTTCACCTTTTTAGCAATTTAAGCCAAACCTTTACAAACATTACAGAACAAATCCAATTGTTTCACCTTTTTAGCAATTTAAGCAGAACGTTTACAAACATTACAAAACAAATCCAAGCGTTTCACCTTTTTCGCAATTTAAGCCAAATGTTTACAAACATTACGAAATAAATCCAAACATTGCACCTTCTTAGCATTTTAAGCCAAACGTTTACAAACATTACAAAACAAATCCAAGCGTTTCACCTTTTTAGAAATTTAAGCAAAACGTTTACAAACGTTACGAAACAAATCCAAGCGTTTCACCTTTTCAGCAATATAAGCCAAGCGTTTACAAAAATTACGAAACAAATCCAAGCGTTTCACCCTTTTAGAAATGTAAGCCAAACGTTTACAAAAGTTACGTAACGAATCCAAGCGTTTCACCCTTTTAGCAATTAAGCTAAACGTTTACAAACATTACAAAACAAATCCAAGCGTTTCACCTTTTTAGCAATTTAAGCCAAATGTTTGCAAACGTTACGAAACAAATCCAAGGGTTTCACCTTTTTAGCATTTTAAGCCAAACGTTTACAAACATTACCAAACAAATCCAATCGTTTCACTTTTTTAGCAATTTAAGCCAAACTCTTACAAACATTACGAAACAAAACCAAGCGTTTCACCTTTTTAGAAAATTAAGCAAAACGTTTACAAACGTTACGAAACAAATCCAAGCGTTTCACCTTTTTAGCAATTTAAGCCAAACGTTTACAAACATTACGAAACAAATCCAAGCGTTTCACCTTTTTAGGAATGTAAGCCAAACGTTTACAAACGTTACGAAACAAATCCAAGCGTTTTACCTTTTTAGGAATTTAAGCCAAACGTTTACAAACGTTACGAAATAAATCCGAACGTTTGACCTTTTTAGCGATTTAAGCCAAACGTTCACTAACGATACGAAAAAAATCCAAATATTTCACCTTTTTAGCAATTTAAGCCAAACCCTTACAAACGTTACGAAACAAATCCAAATGTTTCACCTTTTTAGCAATTTAAGCAGAGCGTATACAAACGTTATGAAATAAAACCAAACGTTTAAAACGTTATGAAACAAATTAAAATGTTTCACATTTTTAGAGGTTTAAGCCAATCGTTTACAAACGTTACGAAACAAAACCAAGCGTTTCACCTTTTTAGCAATTTAAGCCAAACGTTTAATAACATTACAAAACAAATCCAATTGTTTCACCTTTTTAGCAATTTAAGCAAAACGTTCACAAACATTACAAAACAAATCCAAGCGTTTCAACTTTTTAGCAATTTAAGCCAAATGTTTACGAACGTTACGAAACAAATCCAAACATTGCACCTTCTTAGCATTTTAAGCCAAACGTTTACCAACATTACAAAACAAATCCAAGCGTTTCACCTTTTTAGCAATTTAAGCAAAACGTTTACAAACGTTACGAAACAAATCCAAGCGTTTCACCTTTTCAGCAATATAAGCCAAGCGTTTACAAAAATTACGAAACAAATCCAAGCGTTTCACCCTTTTAGAAATGTAAGCCAAACGTTTACAAAAGTTACGTAACGAATCAAGGCGTTTCACCCTTTTAGCAATTAAGCCAAACGTTTACAAACATTACAAAACAAATCCAAGCGTTTCACCTTTTTAGCAATTTAAGCCAAATGTTTGCAAACATTACGAAACAAATCCAAGCGTTTCACCTTTTTAGCATTTTAAGCCAAACGTTTACAAACATTACCAAACAAATCCAATCGTTTCACTTTTTTAGCAGTTTAAGCCAAACTTTTACAAACATTACGAAACAAAACCAAGCGTTTCACCTTTTTAGAAAATTAAGCAAAACGTTTACAAACGTTACGAAACAAATCCAAGCGTTTCACCTTTTTAGCAATTTAAGCCAAACGTTTACAAACATTACGAAACAAATCCAAGCGTTTCACCTTTTTAGGAATGTAAGCCAAACGTTTACAAACGTTACGAAACAAATCCAAGCGTTTTACCTTTTTAGGAATTTAAGCCAAACGTTTACAAACGTTACGAAATAAATCCGAACGTTTGACCTTTTTTGCGATTTAAGCCAAACGTTCACTAACGATACGAAAAAAATCCAAATATTTCACCTTTTTAGCAATTTAAGCCAAACCCTTACAAACGTTACGAAACAAATCCAAATGTTTCACCTTTTTAGCAATTTAAGCCAAGCGTTTACAAACGTTATGAAATAAAACCAAACGTTTAAAACGTTATGAAACAAATTAAAATGTTTCACATTTTTAGAGGTTTAAGCCAATCGTTTACAAACGTTACGAAACAAAACCAAGCGTTTCACCTTTTTAGCAATTTAAGCCAAACGTTTAAAAACATTACAAAACAAATCCAATTGTTTCACCTTTTTAGCAATTTAAGCAAAACGTTCACAAACATTACAAAACAAATCCAAGCGTTTCACCTTTTTAGCAATTTAAGCCAAATGTTTACGAACGTTACGAAACAAATCCAAACATTGCACCTTCTTAGCATTTTAAGCCAAACGTTTACCAACATTACAAAACAAATCCAAGCGTTTCACCTATTTAGCAATTTAAGCAAAACGTTTACAAACGTTACGAAACAAATCCAAGCGTTTCACCTTTTCAGCAATATAAGCCAAGCGTTTACAAAAATTACGAAACAAATCCAAGCGTTTCACCCTTTTAGAAATGTAAGCCAAACGTTTACAAAAGTTACGTAACGAATCAAGGCGTTTCACCCTTTTAGCAATTAAGCCAAACGTTTACAAACATTACAAAACAAATCCAAGCGTTTCACCTTTTTAGCAATTTAAGCCAAATGTTTGCAAACGTTATGAAACAAATCCAAGCGTTTCACCTTTTTAGCATTTTAAGCCAAACGTTTACAAACATTACCAAACAAATCCAATCGTTTCACTTTTTTAGCAATTTAAGCCAAACTTTTACAAACATTACGAAACAAAACCAAGCGTTTCACCTTTTTAGAAAATTAAGCAAAACGTTTACAAACGTTACGAAACAAATTCAAGCGTTTCACCTTTTTAGCAATTTAAGCCAAACGTTTACAAACATTACGAAACAAATCCAAGCGTTTCACCTTTTTAGCAATGTAAGCCAAACGTTTACAAACGTTACGAAACAAATCCAAGCGTTTTACCTTTTTAGGAATTTAAGCCAAACGTTTACAAACGTTACGAAATAAATCCGAACGTTTGACCTTTTTAGCGATTTAAGCCAAACGTTCACTAACGATACGAAAAAAATCCAAATATTTCACCTTTTTAGCAATTTAAGCCAAACCCTTACAAACGTTACGAAACAAATCCAAATGTTTCACCTTTTTAGCAATTTAAGCCAAGCGTTTACAAACGTTATGAAATAAAACCAAACGTTTAAAACGTTATGAAACAAATTAAAATGTTTCACATTTTTAGAGGTTTAAGCCAATCGTTTACAAACGTTACGAAACAAAACCAAGCGTTTCACCTTTTTAGCAATTTAAGCCAAACGTTTAAAAACATTACAAAACAAATCCAATTGTTTCACCTTTTTAGCAATTTAAGCAAAACGTTCACAAACATTACAAAACAAATCCAAGCGTTTCACCTTTTTAGCAATTTAAGCCAAATGTTTACGAACGTTACGAAACAAATCCAAACATTGCACCTTCTTAGCATTTTAAGCCAAACGTTTACCAACATTACAAAACAAATCCAAGCGTTTCACCTATTTAGCAATTTAAGCAAAACGTTTACAAACGTTACGAAACAAATCCAAGCGTTTCACCTTTTTAGCAATATAAGCCAAGCGTTTACAAAAATTACGAAACAAATCCAAGCGTTTCACCCTTTTAGAAATGTAAGCCAAACGTTTACAAAAGTTACGTAACGAATCAAGGCGTTTCACCCTTTTAGCAATTAAGCCAAACGTTTACAAACATTACAAAACAAATCCAAGCGTTTCACCTTTTTAGCAATTTAAGCCAAATGTTTGCAAACGTTACGAAACAAATCCAAGCGTTTCACCTTTTTAGCATTTTAAGCCAAACGTTTACAAACATTACCAAACAAATCCAATCGTTTCACTTTTTTAGCAATTTAAGCCAAACTTTTACAAACATTACGAAACAAAACCAAGCGTTTCACCTTTTTAGAAAATTAAGCAAAACGTTTACAAACGTTACGAAACAAATCCAAGCGTTTCACCTTTTTAGCAATTTAAGCCAAACGTTTACAAACATTACGAAACAAATCCAAGCGTTTCACCTTTTTAGCAATGTAAGCCAAACGTTTACAAACGTTACGAAACAAATCCAAGCGTTTTACCTTTATAGGAAATTTAAGCCAAACGTTTACAAACGTTACGAAATAAATCCGAACGTTTGACCTTTTTAGCGATTTAAGCCAAACGTTCACCAACGATACGAAAAAATTCCAAATATTTCACCTTTTTAGCAATTTAAGCCAAACCCTTACAAACGTTACGAAACAAATCCAAATGTTTCACCTTTTTAGCAATTTAAGCCAAGCGTTTACAAACGTTATGAAATAAAACCAAACGTTTAAAACGTTATGAAACAAATTAAAATTTTTCACATTTTTAGAGGTTTAAGCCAATCGTTTACAAACGTTACGAAACAAAACCAAGCGTTTCACCTTTTTAGCAATTTAAGCCAAACGTTTAAAAACATTACAAAAGAAATCCAATTGTTTCACCTTTTTAGCAATTTAAGCAAAACGTTTACAAACATTACAAAACAAATCCAAGCGTTTCACCTTTTTAGCAATTTAAGCCAAATGTTTACAAACGTTACGAAACAAATCCAAGCGTTACACCTTTTTAGCATTTTAAGCCAAACGTTTACCAACATTACAAAACAAATCAAAGCGTTTCACCTTTTTAGCAATTTAAGCAAAACGTTTACAAACGTTACGAAACAAATCCAAGCGTTTCACCTTTTCAGCAATATAAGCCAAGCGTTTACAAAAATTACGAAACAAATCCAAGAGTTTCACCCTTTTAGAAATGTAAGCCAAACGTTTCCAAACGTTACGAAACAAATCCAAGTGTTTCACCTTTTTAGCAATTAAGCCAAACGTTTACAGACATTACAAAACAAATCCAAGCGTTTCACCTTTTTAGCAATTTAAGCCAAATGTTTGCAAACGTTACGAAAAAAATCCAAGCGTTTCACCTTTTTAGCTTTTTAAGCCAAACGTTTACAAACATTACCAAACAAATCCAATCGTTTCACTTTTTTAGCAATTTAAGCCAAACTTTTACAAACATTACGAAACAAAACAAAGCGTTTCACTTTTTAGCAAATTAAGCAAAACGTTTACAAACGTTACGAAACAAATCCAAGCCTTTCACCTTTTTAGCAATTTAAGCCAAACGTTTACAAACATTACGAAACAAATCCAAGCGTTTCACCTTTTTAGCAATGTAAGCCAAACGTTTACAAACGTCACGAAACACATCCAAATGTTTTACCTTTTTAGGAATTTAAGCCAAACGTTTACAAACATTACGAAACAAATCCAAGCGTTTCACCTTTTTAGCAATGTAAGCCAAACGTTTACAAACGTTACGAAACAAATCCAAGCGTTTTACCTTTTTAGGAATTTAAGCCAAACGTTTACAAACGTTATGAAATAAATCCGAACGTTTGACCTTTTTAGCGATTTAAGCCAAACGTTCACTAACGATACGAAACAAATCCAAATATTTCACCTTTTTAGCAATTTAAGCCAAACCCTTACAAACGTTACGAAACAAATCCAAATGTTTCACCTTTTTAGCAATTTAAGCAGAGCGTATACAAACGTTATGAAATAAAACCAAACATTTAAAACGTTATGAAACAAATTAAAACGTTTCACATTTTTAGCGGTTAAAGCCAATCGTTTACAAACGTTACGAAACAAAACCAAGCGTTTCACCTTTTTAGCAATTTAAGCCAAACGTTTACAAACATTACAAAACAAATCCAATTGTTTCACCTTTTTAGCAATTTAAGCAAAACGTTTACGAACATTACAAAACAAATCCAAGCGTTTCACCTTTTTAGCAATTTAAGCCAGATGTTTACAAACGTTACGAAACAAATCCAACCGTTGCACCTTTTTAGCATTTTAAGCCAAACGTTTACAAACATTACAAAACAAATCCAAGCGTTTCACCTTTTTAGCAATTTAAGCAAAACGTTTACAAACGTTACGAAATAAATCCAAGCGTTTCACCTTTTCAGCAATATAAGCCAAACGTTTACAAAAATTACGAAACAAATCCAAGCGTTTCACCTTTTTAGAAATGTAAGCCAAACGTTTACAAACATTACGAAACAAATCCAAGCGTTTCACCTTTTTAGCAATTAAGCCAAATGTTTGCAAACGTTACAAAACAAATCCAAGCGTTTCACCTTTTTAGCATTTTAAGCCAAATGTTTGCAAACATTACGAAACAAATCCAATCGTTTCACCTTTTTAGCATTTTAAGCCAAACGTTTACAAACATTACCAAACAAATACAATCGATTCACTTTTTTAGAAATTTAAGCCAAACTTTTACAAACATTACGAAACAAAACCAAGCGTTTCACCTTTTTAGCAAATTAAGCAAAACGTTTACAAACATTACGAAACAAATGCAAGCGTTTCACCTTTTTAGCAATTTAAGCCAAACGTTTACAAACAATACGAAACAAATCCAAGCGTTTCACCTTTTTAGCAATGTAAGCCAAACGTTTACAAACGTTACGAAACAAATCCAAGCGTTTTACCTTTTTAGGAATTTAAGCCAAACGTTTATAAACGTTACGAAATTAATCCGAACGTTTGACCTTTTAAGCAATTTAAGCCAAACCCTTACAAACGTTACGAAATAAATCCAAATATTTCACCTTTTTAGCAATTTAAGCCAAACCCTTACAAACGTTACGAAACAAATCCAAATGTTTCACCCTTTTCGCAATTTAAGCCAAGCGTTTACAAACGTTATGAAATAAAACCAAACGTTTAAAACGTTATGAAACAAATTAAAACGTTTCACATTTTTAGCGGTTTAAGCCAATCGTTTACAAACGTTACGAAACAAATCCAAGCCTTTCACCTTTTTAGCAATTTAAGGCAAACGTTTACAAACATTACGAAACAAATCCAAGCGTTTCACCTTTTTAGCAATGTAAGCCAAACGTTTACAAACGTTACGAAACAAATCCAAGCGTTTTACCTTTTTAGGAATTTAAACCAAACGTTTACAAACATTACGAAACAAATCCAAGCGTTTCACCTTTTTAGCAATGTATGCCAAACGTTTACAAACGTTACGAAACAAATTCAAGCGTTTTACCTTTTTAGGAATTTAAGCCAAACGTTTACAAACGTTATGAAATAAATCCGAACGTTTGACCTTTTTAGCGATTTAAGCCAAACGTTCACTAACGATACGAAACAAATCCAAATATTTCACCTTTTTAGCAATTTAAGCCAAACCCTTACAAACGTTACGAAACAAATCCAAATGTTTCACCGTTTTAGCAATTTAAGTCAAGCGTATACAAACGTTATGAAATAAAACAAAACATTTAAAACGTTATGAAACAAATTAAAACGTTTCACATTTTTAGCGGTTTAAGCCAATCGTTTACAAACGTTACGAAAAAAAACCAAGCGTTTCACCTTTTTAGCAATTTAAGACAAACGTTTACAAACATTACAAAACAAATCCAATTGTTTCACCTTTTTAGAAATTTAAGCAAAACGTTTACAAACATTACAAAACAAATCCAAGCGTTTCACCTTTTTAGCAATTTAAGCCAAATGTTTACAAACGTTACGAAACAAATCCAAGCGTTGCACCTTTTTAGCATTTTAAGCCAAACGTTTACAAACATTACCAAACAAATCCAAGCGTTTCACCTTTTTAGCAATTTAAGCAAAACGTTTACAAACGTTACGAAACAAATCCAAGCGTTTCACCTTTTCAGCAATATAAGCCAAACGTTTACAAAAATTACGAAACAAATCCAAGCGTTTCACCTTTTTAGAAATGTAAGCCAAACGTTTACAAACATTACGAAACAAATGCAAGCGTTTCACCTTTTTAGCAATTAAGCCAAATGTTTGCAAACGTTACAAAACAAATCCAAGCGTTTCACCTTTTTAGCATTTTAAGCCAAATGTTTGCAAACATTACGAAACAAATCCAATCGTTTCACCTTTTTAGCATTTTAAGCCAAACGTTTACAAACATTACCAAACAAATCCAATCGTTTCACTTTTTTAGAAATTTAAGCCAAACTTTTACAAACATTACGAAACAAAACCAAGCGTTTCACCTTTTTATCAAATTAAGCAAAACGTTTACAAACGTTTCGAAACAAATGCAAGCGTTTCACCTTTTTAGCAATTTAAGCCAAATGTTTACAAACAATACGAAACAAATCCAAGCGTTTCACCTTTTTAGCAATGTAAGCCAAACGTTTACAAACGTTACGAAACAAATCCAAGCGTTTTACCTTTATAGGAATTTAAGCCAAACGTTTATAAACGTTACGAAATAAATCCGAACGTTTGACCTTTTAAGCAATTTAAGCCAAACCCTTACAAACGTTACGAAATAAATCCAAATATTTCACCTTTTTAGCAATTTAAGCCAAACCTTTACAAACGTTACGAAACAAATCCAAATGTTTCACCCTTTTCGCAATTTAAGCCATGCGTTTACAAACGATATGAAATAAAACCAAACGTTTAAAATGTTATGAAACAAATTAAAACGTTTCACATTTTTAGCGGTTTAAGCCAATCGTTTACAAACGTTACGAAACAAAACCAAGCGTTTCACCTTTTTAGCAATTTAAGCCAAACGTTTACAAACATTACGAAACAAATCCAAGCGTTTCACCTTTTTAGCAATGTAAGCCAAACGTTTACAAACGTTACGAAACAAATTCAAGCGTTTTACCTTTTTAGGAATTTATACCAAACGTTTACAAACATTACGAAACAAATCCAAGCGTTTCACCTTTTTAGCAATGTAAGCCAAACGTTTACAAACGTTACGAAACAAATCCAAGCGTATTACCTTTTTAGGAATTTAAGTCAAACGTTTACAAACGTTATGAAATAAATCCGAACGTTTGACCTTTTTAGCGATTTAAGCCAAACGTTCACTAACGATACGAAACAAATCCAAATATTTCACCTTTTTAGCAATTTAAGCTAAACCCTTACAAACGTTACGAAACAAATCCAAATGTTTCACCGTTTTAGCAATTTAAGCCAAGCGTATACAAACGTTATGAAATAAAACCAAACATTTAAAACGTTATGAAACAAATTAAAACGTTTCACATTTTTAGCGGTTTAAGCCAATCGTTTACAAACGTTACGAAACAAAACCAAGCGTTTCACCTTTTTAGCAATTTAAGCCAAACGTTTACAAACATTACAAAACAAATCCAATTGTTTCACCTTTTTAGCAATTTAAGCAAAACGTTTACAAACATTACAAAACAAATCCAAGCGTTTCACTTTTTTCGCAATTTAAGCCAAATGTTTACAAACGTTACGAAACAAATCCAAGCGTTACACGTTTTTAGCATTTTAAGCCAAACGTTTACCAACATTACAAAACAAATCCAAGCGTTTCACCTTTTTAGCAATTTAAGCAAAACGTTTACAAACGTTACGAAACAAATCCAAGCGTTTCACCTTTTCAGCAATATAAGCCAAGCGTTTACAAAAATTACGAAACAAATCCAAGCGTTTCACCCTTTTAGAAATGTAAGCCAAACGTTTCCAAACGTTACGAAACAAATCCAAGCGTTTCACCTTTTTAGCAATTCAGCCAAACGTTTACAAACATTACAAAACAAATCCAAGCGTTTCACCTTTTTAGCAATTTAAGCCAAATGTTTGCAAACGTTACGAAAAAAATCCAAGCGTTTCACCTTTTTAGCATTTTAAGCCAAACGTTTACAAACATTACCAAACAAATCCAATCGTTTCACTTTTTTAGCAATTTAAGCCAAACTTTTACAAACATTACGAAACAAAACAAAGCGTTTCACTTTTTAGCAAATTAAGCAAAACGTTAACAAACGTTACGAAACAAATCCAAGCCTTTCACCTTTTTAGTAATTTAAGCCAAACGTTTACAAACAGTACGAAACAAATCCAAGCGTTTCACCTTTTTAGCAATTTAACCCAAATGTTTACAAACGTTACGAAACAAATCCAAGCGTTACACCTTTTTAGCATTTTAAGCCAAACGTTTACCAACATTACAAAACAAATCCAAGCGTTTCACCTTTTTAGCAATTTAAGCAAAACGTTTACAAACGTTACGAAACAAATCCAAGCGTTTCACCTTTTCAGCAATATAAGCCAAGCGTTTACAAAAATTACGAAACAAATCCAAGCGTTTCACCCTTTTAGAAATGTAAGCCAAACGTTTCCAAACGTTACGAAACAAATCCAAGCATTTCACCTTTTTAGCAATTAAGCCAAACGTTTACAAACATTACAAAACAAATCCAAGCGTTTCACCTTTTTAGCAATTTAAGCCAAATGTTTGCAAACGTTACGAAAAAAATCCAAGCGTTTCACCTTTTTAGCATTTTAAGCCAAACGTTTACAAACATTACCAAACAAATCCAATCGTTTCACTTTTTTAGCAATTTAAGCCAAACTTTTACAAACATTACGAAACAAAACAAAGCGTTTCACTTTTTAGCAAATTAAGCAAAACGTTTACAAACGTTACGAAACAAATCCAAGCCTTTCACCTTTTTAGCAATTTAAGCCAAACGTTTACAAACATTACGAAACAAATCCAAGCGTTTCACCTTTTTAGCAATGTAAGCCAAACGTTTACAAACGTTACGAAACAAATCCAAATGTTTTACCTTTTTAGGAATTTAAGCCAAACGTTTACAAACATTACGAAACAAATCCAAGCGTTTCACCTTTTTAGCAATGTAAGCCATACGTTTACAAACGTTACGAAACAAATCCGAGCGTTTTACCTTTTTAGGAACTTAAGCAAAACGTTTACAAACGTTATGAAATAAATCCGAACGTTTGACCTTTTTAGCGATTTAAGCCAAACGTTCACTGACGATACGAAACAAATCCAAATATTTCACCTTTTTAGCAATTTAAGCCAAACCCTTACAAACGTTACGAAACAAATCCAAATG
Organism: Mercurialis annua; assembly: GCF_937616625.2. Classification (NCBI taxonomy): domain Eukaryota; kingdom Viridiplantae; phylum Streptophyta; class Magnoliopsida; order Malpighiales; family Euphorbiaceae; genus Mercurialis; species Mercurialis annua. Next base: position 42,635,571 of record NC_065572.1, read on the forward strand.
TTTCACCTTTTTTGCAATTTAAGCAGAGCGTATACAAACGTTATGAAATAAAACCAAACATTTAAAACGTTATGAAACAAATTAAAACGTTTCACATTTTTAGCGGTTTAAGCCAATCGTTTACAAACGTTACGAAACAAAACCAAGCGTTTCACCTTTTTAGCAATTTAAGCCAAACGTTTACAAACATTACAAAACAAATCCAATTGTTTCACCTTTTTAGCAATTTAAGCAAAACGTTTACAAACATTACAAAACAAATCCAAGCGTTTCACCTTTTTAGCAATTTAAGCCAAATGTTTACAAACGTTACGAAACAAATCCAACCGTTGCACCTTTTTAGCATTTTAAGCCAAACGTTTACAAACATTACAAAACAAATCCAAGCGTTTCACCTTTTTAGCAATTTAAGCAAAACGTTTACAAACGTTACGAAACAAATCCAAGCGTTTCACCTTTTCAGCAATATAAGCCAAACGTTTACAAAAATTACGAAACAAATCCAAGCGTTTCACCTTTTTAGAAATGTAAGCCAAACGTTTACAAACATTACGAAACAAATCCAAGCGTTTCACCTTTTTAGCACTTAAGCCAAATGTTTGCAAACGTTACAAAACAAATCCAAGCGTTTCACCTTTTTAGCATTTTAAGCCAAATGTTTGCAAACATTACGAAACAAATCCAATCGTTTCACCTTTTTAGCATTTTAAGCCAAACGTTTACAAACATTACCAAACAAATCCAATCGTTTCACTTTTTTAGAAATTTAAGCCAAACTTTTACAAACATTACGAAACAAAACCAAGCGTTTCACCTTTTTAGCAAATTAAGCAAAACGTTTACAAACGTTACGAAACAAATGCAAGCGTTTCACCTTTTTAGCAATTTAAGCCAAACGTTTACAAACAATACGAAACAAATCCAAGCGTTTCACCTTTTTAGCAATGTAAGCCAAACGTTTACAAACGTTACGAAACAAATCCAAGCGTTTTACCTTTTTAGGAATTTAAGCCAAACGTTTATAAACGTTACGAAATAAATCCGAACGTTTGACCTTTTAAGCAATTTAAGCCAAACCCTTACAAACGTTACGAAATAAATCCAAATATTTCACCTTTTTAGCAATTTAAGCCAAACCCTTACAAACGTTACGAAACAAATCCAAATGTTTCACCCTTTTCGCAATTTAAGCCAAGCGTTTACAAATGTTATGAAATAAAACCAAACGTTTAAAACGTTATGAAACAAATTAAAACGTTTCACATTTTTAGCGGTTTAAGCCAATCGTTTACAAACGTTACGAAACAAATCCAAGCCTTTCACCTTTTTAGCAATTTAAGCCAAGCGTTTACAAACATTACGAAACAAATCCAAGCGTTTCACCTTTTTAGCAATGTAAGCCAAACGTTTACAAACGTTACGAAACAAATCCAAGCGTTTTACCTTTTTAGGAATTCAAACCAAACGTTTACAAACATTACGAAACAAATCCAAGCGTTTCACCTTTTTAGCAATGTAAGCCAAACGTTTACAAACGTTACGAAACAAATCCAAGCGTTTTACCTTTTTAGGAATTTAAGCCAAACGTTTACAAACGTTATGAAATAAATCCGAACGTTTGACCGTTTTAGCGATTTAAGACAAACGTTCACTAACGATACGAAACAAATCCAAATATTTCACCTTTTTAGCAATTTAAGGCAAACCCTTACAAACGTTACGAAACAAATCCAAATGTTTCACCGTTTTAGCAATTTAAGCTAAGCGTATACAAACGTTATGAAATAAAACCAAACATTTAAAACGTTATGAAACAAATTAAAACGTTTCACATTTTTAGCGGTTTAAGCCAATCGTTTACAAACGTTACGAAACAAAACCAAGCGTTTCACCTTTTTAGTAATTTAAGACAAACGTTTACAAACATTACAAAACAAATCCAATTGTTTCACCTTTTTAGCAATTTAAGCAAAACGTTTACAAACATTACAAAACAAATCCAAGCGTTTCACCTTTTTAGCAATTTAAGCCAAATGTTTACAAACGTTACGAAACAAATCCAAGCGTTGCACCTTTTTAGCATTTTAAGCCAAACGTTTACAAACATTACAAAACAAATCCAAGCGTTTCACCTTTTTAGCAATTTAAGCAAAACGTTTACAAACGTTACGAAACAAATCCAAGCGTTTCACCTTTTCAGCAATATAAGCCAAACGTTTACAAAAATTACGAAACAAATCCAAGCGTTTCATCTTTTTAGAAATGTAAGCCAAACGTTTACAAACATTACGAAACAAATCCAAGCGTTTTACCTTTTTAGGAATTTAAGCCAAACGTTTATAAACGTTACGAAATAAATCCGAACGTTTGACCTTTTAAGCAAATTAAGCCAAACCCTTACAAACGTTACGAAATAAATCCAAATATTTCACCTTTTTAGCAATTTAAGCCAAACCTTTACAAACGTTACGAAACAAATCCAAATGTTTCACCCTTTTCGAGATTTAAGCCAAGCGTTTACAAACGTTATGAAATAAAACCAAACATTTAAAATGTTATGAAACAAATTAAAACGTTTCACATTTTTAGCGGTTTAAGCCAATCGTTTACAAACGTTACGAAACAAAACCAAGCGTTTCACCTTTTTAGCAATTTAAACCAAACGTTTACAAACATTACGAAACAAATCCAAGCGTTTCACCTTTTTAGCAATGTAAGCCAAACGTTTACAAACGTTACGAAACAAATTCAAGCGTTTTACCTTTTTAGGAATTTATACCAAACGTTTACAAACATTACGAAACAAATCCAAGCGTTTCACCTTTTTAGCAATGTAAGCCAAACGTTTACAAACATTACGAAACAAATCCAAGCGTTTTACCTTTTTAGGAATTTAAGCCAAACGTTTACAAACGTTAGAACGTTTGACCTTTTTAGCGATTTAAGCCAAACGTTCACTAACGATACGAAACAAATCCAAATATTTCACCTTTTTAGCAATTTAAGCTAAACCCTTACAAACGTTACGAAACAAATCCAAATGTTTCACCGTTTTAGCAATTTAAGCCAAGCGTATACAAACGTTTTGAAATAAAACCAAACATTTAAAACGTTATGAAACAAATTAAAACGTTTCACATTTTTAGCGGTTTAAGCCAATCGTTTACAAACGTTACGAAACAAAACCAAGAGTTTCACCTTTTTAGCAATTTAAGCCAAACGTTTACAAACATTGCAAAACAAATCCAATTGTTTCACCTTTTTAGCAATTTAAGCAAAACGTTTACAAATATTACAAAACAAATCCAAGCGTTTCACCTTTTTCGCAATTTAAGCCAAATGTTTACAAACGTTACGAAACAAATCCAAGCGTTGCACCTTTTTAGCATTTTAAGCCAAACGTTTACAAACATTACAAAACAAATCCAAGCGTTTCACCTTTTTAGCAATTTAAGCAAAACGTTTACAAACGTTACGAAACAAATCCAAGCGTTTCACCTTTTCAGCAATATAAGCCAAACGTTTACAAAAATTACGAAACAAATCCAAGCGTTTCACCTTTTTAGTAATGTAAGCCAAACGTTTACAAACATTACGAAACAAATCCAAGCGTTTCACCTTTTTAGCAATTAAGCCAAATGTTTGCAAACGTTACAAAACAAATCCAAGCGTTTCACCTTTTTAGCATTTTAAGCCTGCAAACATTACGAAACAAATCCAATCGTTTCACTTTTTTAGCATTTTAAGCCAAACGTTTACAAACATTACCAAACAAATCCAATCGTTTCACTTTTTTAGCAATTTAAGCCAAACTTTTACAAACATTACGAAACAAAACCAAGCGTTTCACCTTTTTAGGAAATTAAGCAAAACGTTTACAAACGTTACGAAACAAATGCAAGCGTTTCACCTTTTTAGCAATTTAAGCCAAACGTTTACAAACATTACGAAACAAATCCAAGCGTTTCACCTTTTTAGCAATGTAAGCCAAACGTTTACAAACGTTACGAAACAAATCCAAGCGTTTTACCTTTTTAGGAATTTAAGCCAAACGTTTATAAACGTTACGAAATAAATCCGAACGTTTGACCTTTTAAGCGATTAAGCCAAACGTTTACAAACATTACGAAACAAATCCAAGCGTTTCACCTTTATAGCAATGTAAGCCAAACGTTTACAAACGTTACGAAACAAATCCAAGCGTTTTACCTTTTTAGGAATTTAAACCAAACGTTTACAAACATTACGAAACAAATGCAAGAGTTTCACCTTTTTAGCAATGTAAGCCAAACGTTTACAAACGTTACGAAACAAATCCAAGCGTTTTACCTTTTTAGGAATTTAAGCCAAACGTTTACAAACGTTATGAAATAAATCTGAACGTTTGACCTTTTTAGCGATTTAAGCCAAACGTTCACTAACGATACGAAACAAATCCAAATATTTCACCTTTTTAGCAATTTAAGCCAAACCCTTACAAACGTTTCGAAACAAATCCAAATGTTTCACCGTTTTAGCAATTTAAGCCAAGCGTATACAAACGTTATGAAATAAAACCAAACATTTAAAACGTTATGAAACAAATTAAAACGTTTCACATTTTTAGCGGTTTAAGCCAATCGTTTACAAACCTTACGAAACAAAACCAAGCGTTTCACCTTTTTAGCAATTTAAGCCAAACGTTTACAAACATTACAAAACAAATCCAATTGTTTCACCTTTTTAGCAATTTAAGCAAAACGTTTACAAACATTACAAAACAAATCCAAGCGTTTCACCTTTTTAGCAATTTAAGCCAAATGTTTACAAACGTTACGAAACAAATCCAAGTGTTGCACCTTTTTAGCATTTTAAGCCAAACGTTTACAAACATTACAAAAAAATCAAAGAGTTTCACCTTTTTAGCAATTTAAGCGAAACGTTTACAAACGTTACGAAACAAATCCAAGCGTTTCACCTTTTCAGCAATATAAGCCAAACGTTTACAAAAATTACGAAACAAATCCAAGCGTTTCACCTTTTTAGTAATGTAAGCCAAACGTTTACAAACATTACGAAACAAATCCAAGCGTTTCACCTTTTTAGCAATTAAGCCAAATGTTTGCAAACGTTACAAAACAAATCCAAGCGTTTCACCTTTTTAGCATTTTAAGCCAAATGTTTGCAAACATTACGAAACAAATCCAACCGTTTCACCTTTTTAGCATTTTAAGCCAAACGTTTACAAACATTACCAAACAAATCCAATCGTTTCACTTTTTTAGCAATTTAAGCCAAACTTTTACAAACATTACGAAACAAAACCAAGCGTTTCACCTTTTTAGAAATTAAGCAAAACGTTTACAAACGTTACGAAACAAATGCAAGCGTTTCACCTTTTTAGCAATTTAAGCCAAACGTTTACAAACATTACGAAACAAATCCGAGCGTTTCACCTTTTTAGCAATGTAAGCCAAACGTTTACAAACGTTACGAAACAAATCCAAGCGTTTTACCTTTTTAGGAATTTAAGCCAAACGTTTATAAACGTTACGAAATAAATCCGAACGTTTGACCTTTTAAGCGATTAAAGCCAAACGTTCACAAATGATACGAAACAAATCCAAATATTTCACCTTTTTAGCAATTTAAGCCAAACCCTTACAAACGTTACGAAACAAATCCAAATGTTTCACCCTTTTAGCAATTTAAGCCAAGCATTTACAAACGTTATGAAATAAAACCAAACGTTTAAAACGTTATGAAACAAATTAAAACGTTTCACATTTTTAGCGGTTTAAGCCAATCGTTTACAAACGTTACGAAACAAAACCAAGCGTTTCACCTTTTTAGCAATTTAAGCCAAACGTTTACAAACATTACAAAACGAATCCAATTGTTTCACCTTTTTAACAATTTAAGCCAAATGTTTACAAACGTTACGAAACAAATCCATTTCACCTTTTTTGCAACGTAAACAAAATGTCTACAAACATTTCAAAACAAATCCAAGCGTTTCACCTTTTTAGCAATTTAAGCCAAATGTTTACAAACGTTACGAAACAAATCCAAGCGTTTAACCTTTTTAGACATTTTAGCCAAACGTTTACAAACATTACAAAACAAATCCAAGCGTTTCACCTTTTTAGCAATTTAAGCCAAAAGTTTACAAACATTACGAAACAAATCCAAGAATTTCACCTTTTTAGCAATTTAAGCCAAACTTTTATAAACGTTACGAAACAAATCCAAACGTTTCACCTTTTTAGCGATATAAGTCAAACATTTTCAAACGTTACGAAACAAATTCAAACGTTTCACCTTTTTATCTATTTAAGCCAAACATTTACGATGGTTTGGAAACAAATCCAAATGTTTCACCTTTTTAGCAATTTAAGCCAAATGTTTACAAACGTTACGAAACAAATTCAAGCATTTCACCTTTTTATAAATTTAAGCCAAATGTTTACAAACGTTACAAACAAATCCAAGCGTTTCACCTTTTTATTAATTTTAGCGAAATGTATACAAATGTTAGCAATTTAAGCGAAATGTTTAAAAACTTACGAAACAAATACAAACGTTTCCCCTTTTAGCGATTTAAGCCAAACGTTTTCAAACGTTATGAAAGAAATCCAAATGTTTCACCTTTTTAGCGATTTAAGCCAGAAGTTTACAAACGTTACAAAATAAATCAAATTGTTTCACCTTTTTAGCAATTTAAGCCAAAAGTTTACAATCGTTACGAAACAAAACCAAACGTTTAAAACGTTATGAAACAAATTAAAACGTTTCACAATGTTAGCGATTTAAGCCAGACATTTACAAACGTTACGAAACAAAACCAAGCGTTTCACCTTTTTAGTAATTTAAGCCAAATGTTTACAAACATTACGAAACAAATCCAAGTGTTTCACCTTTTTAGCAATTTAAGCCAAACGTTTACCAACGTTACGAAACAAATCCAAACGTTTCACCTTTTTAGAAATTTAAGCCAAACGTTTATAAACGTTACGAAACAAATCCAAACGTTTCACCTTTTCAGCGATTTAAGCCAAATATTTACAATGCTTTTGAAACAAATCCAAAAGTTTCACCTATTTAGAAATTTAAGCCAAATGTTATAAAACAAATCCAAGCGTTTCACCTTTTTAATAATTTAAGCCAAACGTTTACAAATGGTACGAAACAAATCGAATCGTTTCACCTTTTTAGCAATTTAAGCGAAATGTTTACAAACATTACGAAACAAATCCAAACGTTTCACCTTTTTAGCAATTTAAGCAAAACGTTTACAAACATTACAAAACAAATCCAAGCGTTTCACCTTTTTAGCAATTTAAGCCAAATGTTTACAAACGTTACGAAACAAGTCCAAGCATCCCACCTTTTAGCATTTTAAGCCAAACGTTTACAAACATTACAAAACAAATCCAAGCGTTTCACCTTTTTAGCAATTTAAGCCAAACCTTTACAAACATTAAAAAAAACCAAGCGTTTCACCTTTTTAGCAATTTAAGCAAAACGTTTACAAACGTTATGAAACAAATCCAAGCGTTTCACCTTTTCAGCAATATAAGCCAAGCGTTTACAAAAATTACGAAACAAATCCAAGCGTTTCACCCTTTTAGCAATGTAAGCCAAACCTTTACAAACGTTACGAAACAAATCCAAGCGTTTCACCTTTTAAGAAATTAACCAAACGTTTACAAACATTACAGAACAAATCCAAGCGTTTCACCTTTTTAGCAATTTAAGCCAAATGTTTGCAAACGTTACGAAACAAATCCAAGCGTTTCACCTTTTTAGCATTTTAAGCCAAACGTTTACAAACATTACTAAACAAATCCAATCGTTTCACTTTTTTAGCAATTTAAGCCAAACGTTTACAAACATTACGAAACAAAACCAAGCGTTTCACCTTTTTAGCAAATTAAGCAAAACGTTTACTAACTTTACGAAACAAATTCAAGCGTTTCACCTTTTTAGCAAATTAAGCCAAACGTTTACAAACATTACGAAACAAATCCAAGCGTTTCACCTTTTTAGCAATGTAAGCCAAACGTTTACAAACGTTACGAAACAAATCCAAGCGTTTTACCTTTTTAGGAATTTAACCCAAACGTTTACAAACGTTACGAAATAAATCCGAACGTTTGACCTTTTTAGAGATTTAAGCCAAACGTTCACAAACGATACGAAACAAATCCAAATATTTCACCTTTTTAGCAATTTAAGCCAAACCCTTACAAACGTTACGAAACAAATCCAAATGTTTCATCTTTTTAGCGATTTAAGCCAAACGTTTACAAACATTACGAAACAAAACCAAATGTTTCACCTTCTTAGTGATTTAAGCCAAACGTTTACAAACGTTACGAAACAAATCCAAACGTTTCACCTTTTTAGCGATTTAAGGCAAACGTTTTCAAACGTTACGAAATAAATCCAAACGTTTCACCTTTTTAGCGATTTAAGCCAAACGTTTACAAACGTTACCAAACAAATCCAAATGTTTCACCTTTTTAGCAATTTAAGCCAAGCGTTTACAAACGTTATGAAATAAAACCGAACGTTTAAAACGTTATGAAACAAATTAAAACGTTTCACATTTTTAGCGGTTTAAGCCAATCGTTTACAAACGTTACGAAACAAAACCAAGCGTTTCACCTTTTTAGCAATTTAAGCCAAACGTTTACAAACATTAAAAAACAAATCCAATTGTTTCACCTTTTTAATAATTTAAGCCAAATGTTTACAAACGTTACGAAACAAATCCAAGCATTTCACCTTTTTTGCAATGTAAACAAAATGTCTACAAACATTTCAAAACACATCCAAGCGTTTCACCTTTTTAGCAATTTAAGCCAAATGTTTACAAACGTTGTGAAACAAATCCAAGCGTTTAACCTTTTTAGACATTTTAGCCAAACGTTTACAAACATTACAAAACAAATCCAAGCGTTTCACCTTTTTAGCAATTTATGCCAAAAGTTTACAAACATTACGAAACAAATCCAAGAGTTTCACCTTTTTAGCAATTTAAGCCAAACTTTTATAAAAGTTACGAAACAAATCCAAACGTTTCACCTTTTTAGCGATTTAAGTCAAACATTTTCAAACGTTACGAAACAAATTCAAACGTTTCACCTTTTTATCTATTTACGCCAAACATTTACGATGGTTTGGAAACAAATCCAAATGTTACACCTTTTTAGCAATTTAAGCAAAACGTTTACAAACATTACGAAACAAAACCAAGCGTTTCACCTTTTTAGCAAATTAAGCAAAACGTTTACCAACTTTACGAAACAAATCCAAGCGTTTCACCTTTTTAGCAATTTAAGCAAAACGTTTACAAACGTTACGAAACAAATCCAAGCGTTTCACCTTTTTAGCAATGTAAGCCAAACGTTTACGAACGTTACAAAACAAATCGAAACGTTTCCCCTTTTTAGCGATTTAAGCCAAACGTTTACAAAAATTACTAAACAAATCCAAATGTTTCTTCTTTTTAACAATTTAGGCCAAACGTTCACAAACGATACGAAACAAATCCAAATATTTCACCTTTTTAGCAATATAAGCCAAACCCTTACAAACGTTACGAAACAAATCCAAATGTTTCACCTTTTTTGCGATTTAGGCCAAACTTTTACAAACGTTACGAAACAAAACCAAATGTTTCACCTTTTTAGTGATTTAAGCCAAACGTTTACAAACGTTACGAAACAAATCCAAACGTTTCACCTTTTTAGCGATTTAAGGCAAACGTTTTCAAACGTTACGAAATAAATCCAAACCTTTCACCTTTTTAGCGATTTAAGCCAAACGTTTACAAACGTTACAAAACAAATCCAAATGTTTCACCTTTTTAGCAATTTAAGCCAAGCGTTTACAAACGTTATGAAATAAAACCAAACGTTTAAAACGTTATGAAACAAATTAAAACGTTTCACATTTTTAGCGGTTTAAGCCAATCGTTTACAAACGTTACGAAACAAAACCAAGCGTTTCACCTTTTTAGCAATTTAAGCCAAACGTTTACAAACATTAAAAAACAAATCCAATTGTTTCACCTTTTTAACAATTTAAGCCAAATGTTTACAAACGTTACGAAACAAATCCAAGCATTTCACCTTTTTTGCAATGTAAACAAAATGTCTACAAACATTTCAAAACAAATCCAAGCGTTTCACCTTTTTAGCAATTTAAGCCAAATGTTTACAAACGTTATGAAACAAATCCAAGCGTTTAACCTTTTTAGACATTTTAGCCAAACGTTTACAAACATTACAAAACAAATCCAAGCGTTTCACCTTTTTAGCAATTTATGCCAAAAGTTTACAAACATTACGAAACAAATCCAAGAGTTTCACCTTTTTAGCAATTTAAGCCAAACTTTTATAAACGTTACGAAACAAATCCAAACGTTTCACCTTTTTAGCGATTTAAGTCAAACATTTTCAAACGTTACGAAACAAATTCAAACGTTTCACCTTTTTATCTATTTAAGCCAAACATTTACGATGGTTTGGAAACAAATCCAAATGTTTCACCTTTTTAGCAATTTAAGCAAAACGTTTACAAACATTACGAAACAAATCCAAACATTTCACCTTTTTAGCAATTTAAGCCAAATGTTTACAAACGTTACGAAACAAATCCAAGCGTTGCACCTTTTTAGCATTTTAAGCCAAACGTTTACAAACATTACAAAACAAATCCAAGCGTTTCACCTTTTTAGCAATTTAAGCCAAACGTTTATAAACGTTACAAAACAAATCCAAACATTTCCCCTTTTTAGCGATTTAAGCCAAACGTTTACAAAAATTACTAAACAAATCCAAACGTTTCTTCTTTTTAACAATTTAGGCCAAATGTTTATAAACGTTACGAAACAAATCCAAACATTTCGCCTTTTTAACAATTTAAGCCAAACGTTTACGAACATTGCGAAAAAAATTCAAACGTTTCCCCATTTCGTCAATTTAAACCGAACGTTTAAAACGTCACGAAACAAATCCAAATGTTTCACATTTTTGGCGATTTAAGCCAAACGTTTAAAACGTTGCGAAACAAATCCAAACGTTTCACCTTTTTAGCAATTTATGCAAAACGTTTACAAATATTACGAAACAAAATCGAAGTGTTTCATCTTTTTAGCGAGTGAAGCCAAATGTTTAAAAACATTACGAAACAAATTCAAACGTTTCACATTTTTAGCAATTTAAGCCAAACATTTACAATGCTTTTGAAACAAATCCAAAAGTTTCACCTATTTATAAATTTAAGCCAAAAGTTATAAAACAAATCAAAGTGTTTCACCTTTTTAATAATTTAAGTCAAACGTTTACAAATGGTACGAAACAAATCCAAGCGTTTCACCTTTTTAGCAATTTAAGCGAAATGTTTACAAACAGTACGAAACAAATCCAAACGTTCCACCTTTTAGCCATTTAAGCAAAATGTTTAAAAACATTACGAAACAAATCCAAATGTTTCACCTTTTTAGCAATTTAAGCAAAACGTTTACAAACATTACAAAACAAATCCAAGCGTTTCACCTTTTTAGCAATTTAAGCCAAATGTTTACAAACGTTACGAAACAAATCCAAGCGTTGCACCTTTTTAGCATTTTAAGCCAAACGTTTACAAACATTACAAACAAATCCAAGCGTTTCACCTTTTTAGCAATTTAAGCCAAACGTTTATAAACGTTACAAAACAAATCCAAACGTTTCCCCTTTTTAGCGATTTAAGCCAAACGTTTACAAACATTACTAAACAAATCCAAACGTTTCTCCTTTTTAACAATTTAGGCCAAATGTTTATAAACGTTACGAAACAAATCCAAACATTTTGCCTTTTTAACAATTTAAGCCAAACGTTTACGAACATTGCGAAAAAAATTCAAACGTTTCCCCATTTCATCGATTTAAACCGAGCGTTTAAAACGTCACGAAACAAATCTAAATGTTTCACATTTTTGGCGATTTAAGCCAAACGTTTAAAACGTTGCGAAACAAATCCAAACGTTTCACATTTTTAGCAATTTATGCAAAACGTTTACAAATATTACGAAACAAAATCGAAGTGTTTCATCTTTTTAGCGATTGAAGCCAAATGTTTACAAACATTACGAAACAAATTCAAACGTTTCACATTTTTAGCAATTTAAGCCAAACATTTACAATGCTTTTGAAACAAATCAAAAAGTTTCACCTATTTATAAATTTAAGCCAAAAGTTATAAAACAAATCCAAGTGTTTCACCTTTTTAATACTTTAAGCCAAACGTTTACAAATGGTACGAAACAAATCCAAGCGTTTCACCTTTTTAGCAATTTAAGCGAAATGTTTACAAACAGTACGAAACAAATCCAAACGTTCCACCTTTTAGCCATTTAAGCGAAATGTTTAAAAACATTACGAAACAAATCCAAATGTTTCACCTTTTTAGCAATTTAAGCAAAAAGTTAACAAACATTACAAAACAAATCCAAGCGTTTCACCTTTTTAGCATTTTAAGCCAAACGTTTACAAACATTACAAAACAATTCCAAGCGTTTCACCTTTTTAGCAATTTAAGCCAAACCTTTACAAACATTAAAAAAACCAAGCGTTTCACCGTTTTAGCAATTTAAGCAAAACGTTTACAAACGTTACGAAAGAAATCCAAGTGTTTCACCATTTCAGCAATATAAGCCAAGCGTTTACAAAAATTACGAAACAAATCCAAGTGTTTCACCCTTTTAGCAATGTAAGCCAAACGTTTACAAACGTTACGAAACAAATCCAAGCGTTTCACCTTTTTAGCAATTAAGCCAAACGTTTACAAACATTACAAAACAAATCCAAGCGTTTCACCTTTTTAGCAATTTAAGCCAAATGTTTGCAAACGTTACGAAACAAATCCAAGCGTTTCACCTTTCTAGCATTTTAAGCCAAACGTTTACAAACATTACCAAACAAATCCAATCGTTTCACTTTTTTAGCAATTTAAGCCAATCTTTTACAAACATTACGAAACAAAACCAAGCGTTTCACCTTTTTAGCAAATTAAGCAAAACGTTCACAAACGTTACGAAACAAATCCAAGCGTTTCACCTTTTTTGCAATTTAAGCAAACGTTTACAAACATTACGAAACAAATCCAAGCGTTTCACCTTTTTAGCAATGTAAGCCAAACGTTTACAAACGTTACGAAACAAATCCAAGCGTTTTACCTTTTTAGGAATTTAAGCCAAACGTTTACAAACGTTACAAAATATATCCGAACATTTGACCTTTTTAGCGATTTAAGCCAAACGTTCACAAACGATACGAAAAAAATCCAAATATTTCACCTTTTTAGCAATTTAAGCCAAACGTTTATAAACGTTACGAAACAAATCCAAACGTTTCACCTTTTTAGCGATTTAAGTCAAACATTTTCATACGTTACGAAACAAATTAAAACGTTTCACCTTTTTATCTATTTAAGCCAAACATTTACGATGGTTTGGAAACAAATCCAAATGTTTCACGTTTTTAGCAATTTAAGCCAAATGTTTGCAAACGTTACGAAACAAATTCAAGCATTTCTCCTTTTTAGCAATTTAAGCCAAACGTTTACAAACGTTACAAACAAATCCAAGCGTTTCACCTTTTTAGTAATTTTTGCGAAATGTTTACAAATGTTACCAAATAAATCCAAACGTTTCCCCTTCATAGCGATATAAGCCAAACGTTTACAAACGTTACGAAACAAATCCAAACGTTTCCCCGTTTTAGCGATTTAAGCCAAACGTTTACAAAAATTACTAAACAAATCCAAACGTTTCTCCTTTTTAGCAATTTAAGCCAAACGTTTATAAAAGTTACGAAACAAATCCAAACATTTCGCGTTTTTAGCAATTTAAGCCAAACGTTTACGAACATGCGAAAAAATTTCAAACGTTTCCCCATTTTATCGATTTAAGCCGAACGTTTAAAACGTCACGAAACAAATCCAAACGTTTCACATTTTTGGTGATTTAAACCAAATATTTAAAACGTTGCGAAACAAATCCAAACGTTTCACCTTTTTAGCAATTTATGCAAAACGTTTACAAACATTACGAAACAAAATCGAAGTGTTTCATCTTTTTAGCGATTGAAGCCAAATTTTTACAAACGTTACGAAACAAATTCAAACGTTTCACATTTTTAGCAATTTAAGCCAAACGTTTACAAATGTTACGAAAGAAATCCAAATATTTCACCTTTTTAGCAGTTTAAGCCAAACGTTTACAAACGGTATGAAACAAATCCAAACGTTTCACCTTTATAGCGATTTAAGCCAATCATTTACAAACGCTACGAAACAAATCCAAATGTTTCACCTTTTTAGCAATGTAAGCCAAACGTTTACAAACGTTACAAAACAAATCCAAGTGTTTCACCTTTTTAGTAATTTAAACCAAACATTTAAAACGTTACGAAACAAATCAAGCGTTTCATCTTTTGATCAATTTAAGCAAAACATTTACAAACGTTGCGAAAAAAAATCCAAACATTTCCTTTTTTTAGCGATTTAAGCAAAACGTTCAAAAGGTTACGCTACCAATCCAAATGTTTCACCTTTTTAGCAATTTAAGCGAAACGTTTTCAAACGTTACAAAACAGATCCAAGCGTTTCACCTTTTTAGCAATTTAAGCCCAATATTTACAAACGTTTCGAAACAAATCCAAGCGTTTCACCTTTTTAGCAATTTAAGCAAAACAATTACGAACGTTACGAAACAAATCCAAGCGTTTCACCTTTGTAGCAATTCAAGCCGAACGTTTACAACCGTTACGAAACTAATCCAAACATTTCACCTTTTAAGCGATTTAAGCCAAACCTTTACAAACGTTACGAAACAAATCCAAACGTTTCACCTATTTAGCGATTTAAGCGAAACGTTTGCAAACGTTACGAAACAAATCCAGACGTTTCACCTTTTTAGCGATTTAAGCAAAACATTTACAAACGGTAAGAAACAAATCCAAATGTTTCGCCTTTTTAGTGATTTAAGCCAAACGTTTACAAACGCTACGAAAAAAATCACAACATTTCACCTTTTTAGCAATTTAAGCCAAACGTTTACAAATGTTATGAAACAAATCCAAACGTTTCACTTTTTTTTGCGATTTAAGCCAAACATTTGCAAACGTTTCGAAACAAAACAAATGTTTCCCCTTTTAGCGATTTAAGCCAAACGTTTTCACACGTTATGAAAGAAATCCAAATGTTTCACCTCTTTAGCGATTTAAGCCAGATGTTTGCAAAGGTTACAAAACAAATCCAAATGTTTCACCTTTTTAGCAATTTAAGCCAAAAGTTTACAATCGTTACGAAACAAAACCAAACGTTTAAAACGTTATGAAACAAATTAAAACGTTTCACATTTTTAGCGATTTAAGCCAAACATTTACAAACGTTACGAAACAAAACCAAGCATTTCACCTTTTTAGCAATTTAAGCCAAATGTTTACAAACATTACGAAACAAATCCAAGCGTTTCACCTTTTTAGCAATTTAAGCCAAACGTTTACCAACGTTACGAAACAAATCCAAACGTTTCACCTTTTTAGCGATTTAAGCCAAAGATTTACAATGCTTTTGAAACAAATCCAAAAGTTTCACCTATTTAGAAATTTAAGCCAAAAGTTATAAAACAAATCCAAGCGTTTAACCTTTTTAATAATTTAACCCAAACGTTTACAAATGGTACGAAACAAATCCAAGCGTTTCACCTTTTTAGCAATTTAAGCGAAATGTTTACAAACAGTACGAAACAAATCCAAACGTTCCACCTTTTAGCCATTTAAGCGAAATGTTTAAAAACATTACGAAACAAATCCAAATGTTTCACCTTTTTAGCAATTTAAGTAAAACGTTTACAAACATTACAAAACAAATCCAAGCGTTTCACCTTTTTAGCAATTTAAGCCAAATGTTTACAAACGTTACGAAACAAATCCAAGCGTTGCACCTTTTTAGCATTTTAAGCCAAACGTTTACAAACATTACAAAACAAATCCAAGCGTTTCACCTTTTTGGCAATTTAAGCCAAACCTTTACAAACATTAAAAAAACCAAGCGTTTCACCTTTTTAGCAATTTAAGCAAAACGTTTACAAACGTTACGAAACGAATCCAAGCGTTTCACCTTTTCAGCAATATAAGCCAAGCGTTTACAAAAATTCCGAAACAAATCCAAGCGTTTCACCTTTTTAGCAATGTAAGCCAAACGTTTACAAACGTTTCGAAACAAATCCAAGAGTTTCACCTTTTTAGCAATTTAAGCCAAACGATACGAAACAAATCCGAACGTTTGACCTTTTTAGCGATTTAATCCAAATGTTTACAAACGATAAGAAACAAATCCAAACGCTTCTCTTTTTTAGCAATTTAAGCCAAACCCTTACAAACGTTACGAAACAAATCCAAACGTGTCACCTTTTTAGCGATTTAAGCCAAACGTTTACAAACGTTACCAAACAAATCTAAATGTTTCACCTTTTTAGCGATTTAAGCCAAACGTTTTCAAACATTACGAAACAAATTCAAAAGTTTCACCTTTTTAGCGATTTAAGGCAAACGTTTTCAAACGTTACGAAACAAATCCAAATGTTTCACCTTTTTAGCGATTTTAGCCAAATGTTTACAAACGTTACAAAACAAATCCAAATATTTCACCTTTTTAGCAATTTAAGCCAAGCGTTTACAAATGTTATGAAATGAAACCAAACGTTTAAAACGTTATGAAACATATTAAAACGTTTCACATTTTTAGCAATTTAAGCCAAACGTTTACAAACGTTACGAAACAAAATCAAGCGTTTAACCTTTTTAGCAATTTAAGCCAAACGTTTACAAACATTACAAAACAAATCCAAGCGTTTCACCTTTTTAGCAATTTAAGCCAAATGTTTACAAACGTTACGAAATAAATCCAAGCATTTCACCTTTTTTGCAATGTAAGCCAATCGTCTACAAACATTACAAAACAAATCCAAGCGTTTCACCTTTTTAGCAATTTAAGCCAAATGTTTACAAACGTTAAGAAACAAATACAAGCGTTTAACCTTTTTAGACATTTAAGCCAAACGTTTCAAAACATTACAAAACAAATCCAAGCGTTTCACCTTTTTAGTATTTTAAGACAAAAGTTTACAAACATTACGAAACAAATCCAAGAGTTTCACCATTTTAGCAATTTAAGCCAAACGTTTACAAACGTTACCAAACAAATCAAAACGTTTCACCTTTTTAACGATTTAAGTCAAACGTTTACAAACGTTACGAAACAAATCCAAACGTTTCACCTTTTTAGCTATTTAAGCCAAACATTTACAAAGGTTTAGAAACAAATCCAAATGTTTCACCTTTTTAGCAATTTAAGCCAAACGTTTACAAACGCTACAAAACAAATCCAAGCTTTTCACCTTTTTAGTAATTTTAGCGAAATGTTTACACACGTTACCGATTTAAGCGAAATGTTTAAAAACTTACGAAACAAATCCAAACGTTTCAACTTTTTAGCGATTTAAGCCAAACGTTTACAAATGTTACCAAATAAATCCAAACGTTTCCCCTTTATAGCGATATAAGCCAAACGTTTACAAACGTTACGAAACAAATCCAAACGTTTCCCCTTTTTAGCGATTTAAGCCAAACGTTTACAAACATTACTAAATAAATCCAAACGTTTCTCCTTTTTAGCAATTTAAGCCAAACGTTTACAAACGTTACAAAAAAAATCCAAACATTTTGCCTTTTTAGCAATTTAAGCCAAACGTTTACGAACATTACGAAAAAAATTCAAACGTTTCCCCATTTTATCGAATTGAGCCAAACGTTTAAAACGTTACGAAACAAATCCAAACGTTTCACCTTTTGGCGATTTAAGCCAAACGTTTAAAACGTTACAAAACAAATCCAATTGTTTCAACTTTTTAGCAATTTAAACCAAACATTTACAAACGTTATGAAACAAATCCAAGCGTTTCATCTTTTGATCAATTTAAGCAAAACGTTTAAAAGGTTATGCAACCAATCCAAATGTTTCTCCTTTTTAGCAATTTAAGCGAAACGTTTACAACCGTAACGAAACAAATCCAAGCGTTTCACCTTTTTAGCAATTTAAGCCAAATATTTACAAAAGTTACGAAACAAATCCAAGCGTTTCACCTTTTTAGCAATTTAGGCAAAACGTTTACGAACGTTACGAAACAAATCCCAGCGTTTTACCTTTATAGCAATTCAAGCCGAACGTTTACAACCGTTACGAAACAAATCCAAACATTTCACATTTTAAGCGATTTAAGACAAACCTTTACAAACATTACGAAACAAATCCAAACGTTTCACCTTTTGAGCGATTTAAGCGAAACGTTTGCAAACGTTACGAAACAAATCTAGACGTTTCAGCTTTTTAGCGATTTAAGCAAAACGTTTACAATAGGTAAGAAACAAATTGTCACGACCCATTTTCATGAATCGCGACCGGCGCTAGGGTATGGGTATGGTTGTACCAAAACCCGTAGCTAGCCTTGCGGATAACCAACAAATACATGAACCTGCAAGAAAACCAATGCTCGGGGGCAACCGAGACTTCAGCCTAGTTCTAGCAGTTCATAATACACAACATCTATTAATAAGTACTCAGCCAACTTTGAGTCTTAAACATGGCAAAATACATATTAACCCAAAATCAATTAAAGAATGCATATACAGCAATAATCCATTGCATAAGTTTATAACAAGTATTAGACATATAAGACTTCTAATCACTACTGCGGTCTAAGAATAAAATCAGTTTTAATAACTTTATTAAATAAAGTAAAACCTCCGAGGAAATAAAGAATCGGAGAGCAGCTGACTCGCTCAAATCATAACCCTGGAAAAATTGGGAAAACAACGGGGTCAGATATACTGAGATGAGTTCATACCACTATTTACATTTATCAAGTGGAAAATCTTTAAAACCCTTTTAAAACATTTAATATAAACATTACGTATAATAGTTGGAACCCTAATCCACAATACTAAATATATATATAATCCAATAGGCCTGGTCCCGAGAGCTGAGCTACACCGAGTTACCACCGACCATACTTAATCCATATCCAGAGTCCCGAGAGCTGAGCTACACCGAGTTACTCTACTGGTCCCGAGAGCTATGCTCACACCGAGTTACCACCACATATCACATACCTTATCTAGATCAATACCGGTGCGCACGCAGTCCTAATGATGCCCATTAGGTAGCATGTTCCAACTAGAAGCCATAATGGGAAAACAGTTCGAAATACACATACAGTATATATTTATATATTAAAATAACAATTTACTTAATAAAGCGGTAAATAGTAAGTACAAACTCACTGCTTGCTAATCCACGTGAAAAATCCTGGCTAGCAACCTAGACTCGGTTCGCCTCAAAAGCACGAACAGTCGACGAGTCTAAACACAAATAAATAATTATTAAAACGAACCCTAACTCTAGAGAGTACTAGACACCTCATAGGACTAGCACAAACAACAAGTCAAGGTAAAACCAACCAGAGTAAACACAATACTCAATTAATTAATAAACCACACAAGTCAAGTCTATTGAGTTCCCGCTTTAAAATCCATTTCATAAAATACTTTTTAAAACAATTGATAAATAATAAACCAAGTAATCTCCAAATAGTGGGTTAGCCGAGTTACTGATAACTACCAAGCTAACCTCACATGTCAGGTGACCCAAGTCTAACCCGACCCAATCAT
This sequence comes from Mercurialis annua, assembly GCF_937616625.2. Classification (NCBI taxonomy): domain Eukaryota; kingdom Viridiplantae; phylum Streptophyta; class Magnoliopsida; order Malpighiales; family Euphorbiaceae; genus Mercurialis; species Mercurialis annua. Next base: position 42,655,334 of record NC_065572.1, read on the forward strand.
TTTATCAAAATATAAACCATAGTTTATAATCCCAAGAATAATGATTTGATAAAATAATAAATTATAATTGAAAGCGGAACTCAATATCTTTAAACAAAAGTAACCATTAGTTACTAACAAAAACTTAACCACAATAAAGTTTAAGAAAACGTTTTATGTCAAAACATAACTTTATCCAAAATGGCACATCAAGCCAATATTTTCAAAACCCATAATTACCCAAGTAATTATGTGATTAAAGATTATAAAATAAAAATCGTATTCAGATTGAAATTATAAAAACCAATCCGATTAACATCAAAAACAATATTATTTCCAAATTTAAACGATGCTAACACTTAGCAAAAATTTGGCTAAACAAGCCAACAACATTACAAGCATGCTGTAACACTTAAATGAATCCAATAAGGATTGCATAACACATTTAAATCATTTACTCAGAATGAACCAACAATCAAACCATATATCAATCGAATAACTATGGCATACATAACATAACTCGTGTACAAACAATCAAGAATCGATGGGCAACAATCTTGAACAATATCATCATGCCAAAGACATTACAAACAGCCCTAACATGTATTTCTAGCCACCATCAACATATTCAAACAGTAGGTAAGCAATGAAATAATCATACCAAGCAAGCTAGCACTTAACCTAGCAATTCAATTCATACTACCCAAGGTAAAATCCAATACAAACACTCTAAACCAAAGCTAACTATACATAATCAGTTCTAAGCATGCCAAAACAGTAAATCAAATCATCACAACACCCAAGGTATAGGTTTAACCTTAAAACACAAGATTCGGCACTTACCGACGAAGATAAGCGGATAAAACATCACATGGATCCAAGAACGAGGCGAATCAGAATTGGTATGCTTAAGACCTCACACAACAATGGAAAACATGGATACATAAGCCCTAAAACGAATTGAACAAAGGAAATGTGAACATACTAAGGATAGGGTATGCAGATCACTTACCGGAGTCCAACAAACAAAGGAATTGATGTGCAAACTATCAAATCAGAGTGTTGTAATGTCAATAGGTCGGCTAGGGTTTATAAAATGAAGTGGGAAAAGTTTTAGATCATATAAAGGGTCTATTTATAGGCCAAACAACAAATCTGACAGAGGGGCGCGTTGCGAGGCGCGTTCGTCCCATCGTGCCTTCACTTGACGCTGAAATCGTATGGGGCGCGTTGCGAGGCGCGATGGCCCATCGCGCCCTCCAACGCGCCTCAATTTTTGATCCAACGGTCAACTTTGTCTTGGGCATAACATATCCAAAAATGAACCTGATCCAACAGTTAAATTGGGAGATATGAATGTTTTCTCAAAACATGTCAGATTCAGAAGGTACCAGAATAAATCATCGATTATAAACCGAATCCAAATCAAATCGCCATCGAAAACTCACACGATACATGCGACATATACAAGATACAACTCAAACCGCAAACAAAGTGTTACACTTGCTAAGTCCACCATTAACAATCCGAAACTAAGTCGGAAACACAACAAAACCATGACGGAAAAACACGGGATATTACATTCTCCCCAACTTATATAAAATTCGTCCTCGAATTTAAAACAATACAACCCGCGTAATAACATATCATAAAACTATATGCTGACCGAACGAAAAAGCATAGAGCCAACGTAAACACATAAACATGACACCCAAAGTAATCAAGGAAAGCAATTTTTAACAACTCTGCAAAACGAACTTTGTTTCGCAGGAACACTCCTCAACCAAGTAACCAACCCAAACTGTAATCATAGGAATTCCGTGCTTAACGACCTAAGTACTTGCGTAAGCAAAACTCAAATGGTTGTTCCTCGTATTATAACTAAAAACTACCACTTTCATAAATCGAACAATCTTAAAAGGTCACAAAAGCCTTAGTGCCAACTTCCACTTAACATAAAACGATAACGCCCTTTCTAGGTGAAATCAAACGAAGGAATACAAACTCCCACATAAAGTTCGACTGAAATACTTAGGATAATCTATAACGAAACCTCGAATCTCTTTCAATTAGAACTCTAAACAAAATTGCCACCAAGAGAAGGTCAACACAAGACGAAACACGCCAAGAACATATGGGGTATTACATTCTCCCCAACCTAAGAAAAATTCGACCTCGAATTTCAAACTGAACTAATTCGCACTATAACGGTCACGAAACAAAAATGCGCAAATTTTTCTGATTCCGATAACTCGTTGCTCTAAAGATTAAATCGATCAACACAATTGAATAATCCAAAATTTCCTAACTGATAGTCACAAATACGCTTTACCGGAGTGGTTTCAAAAACCATCTCGCATATTAAAAATTATAAAATCCTCAATTATCAAAATAAAGATCAAGCCCTTAGCTCGATTAAAGTTCTACAATTCCAAACGCTTTTACCTCAAACAAAACAAAAATACTGCAAACATAGCTGATAAAATCTATCGTTCTAAAACACTTACTTACTTCCACTTATAGCATCTCTACATTTAAATTATCGATAACAAAACCCAATAAACTCAGATAATATTTCGGTTACAGAACAAACATTAATAATAATCTAATCCTAACGATTAGTACCAACTCGATAATACCATTATCTTGTGAATCATAAAACATAAAAATATCGCAATTCAAAGAAAGCGAATTTCTCTCATGACACAAAAAGTCTCTAGATCTTTGATACCCAATATCAATCATAATGATTCTTCCAATCATTCAGAGCATAACGCCACAACTAAACTGGACATCGACTAAATCTCACAACTCAAAAATTTTATCGCCCACACCAAGGGTTCAACCACTTACCCGAACGATATTTAAACATTACAATAACACCATCAATCAACTAATGGTTGTTGAAACCTATTAACCGCGATTCCCGATTCTCAAATTTGCTAACTCATATATCCAGATTAAGTCCACCAAATTATTCCATCAATTAACTATTGCCACGTATACAACAAATGATCACCACGATCAAATCACCACGACCTGATTGTTAGTTATGCTCAAAACCAATCCCTGAGGGTATAAAATCTTTTAATACAAAATATTTATATACAAATTTTTCCACCCTGTTTAGAAGACTTTACGTCTTACACCCCCTTATATATTAAAATCGAAGTGCCTTTACCGTTTAAAAACCATCATTTTTATAAACCCCTGATTTATTTTTAAAGTATTTGCACTTTGAATCCGCAAATTCCCCTTACTTTTAAATACGTTTGCAAATTTGAGAAACAGTTCACCTAACAAAATTTATGTTATCTATAAATCAATCTTGTCAAAATAATTTATACTTTTTTCGTAAATAATCAAACTGTGACAAAATACTCCATATTCAAAATACCCATTGATGTTTCAAACATCAAAATTTAAGTCGCTTCCAAATCTTACTCTCAAACAAAAACACAATTGAAGAAATCATTTAACCGAAAGAGAAAAAAATTATTATTTCTTTTGAATCAAATTTGATAAAATATCTTCCTTTCCTTAGAAAGGTAAAGTTTAGCAATTCAAATCTATCTGTTTGTGAAAATACCTATATATCAATATACAAAAAAATACTTGGACACAATCGAATCTGAAAAGATAAAGTTTATTTTAAAACGTAGTGTATACACACATATGAGCATAACCAATATCCTTAATCCACTAATCCTTAAATCACTAATATGAATTTATCACGAAAACTTCCTAATCTGAATCTAACCATACGCCACACTTGGCACAACTAAATCTCGAGCGCAACCTCGAATTCAATTTCACGTCCCATGAAACACACGATTCTGAAAATTCAGACTGATCCATTACAACGTAATCGTCCAAAATTTACCACCATCATCACAGAGTATTCGTCTAGCTACCTCTTGGTAACAGTTTTAAAATCATTTGAAATCCGACAACTTATAAATACATTTATCATAATGTGACTCGCGAGCTCGTTTCAAAACATCATTCTCAAAACACTTTATTGATAAAATGCGTTTTTCATATTTGTGCACCAGGGTGATGTTAGCTCTCATCCCCAAAGAGTTGCATCCAACCCTAATCATTTCTATGCACGTGATGCATGTACTATTATGCGTGTATCAATTATTAATTTACCTTTTATTTGGTGAACATACTCAATGTTCAATGCAAACCTAATCGTGACATTCAAAATGCATGTCCATGATATGTCTGGGCACAATTACGTGTTAAAAATATTTCAAATATTTTAACAATTCAACCTTTGAAATCAACTTCTCAATAAAATATTTGCTAGACGTTACACTCTGTGAGATGTGCACTCGATAACCTCAAAATATTTCTCAAATTCCATACTTGCAACCTAGCAACACTCGATGCTATATGACAACTCATCCTAATAACTTCATTACAACTCTATCATATAAGATATCCCACTAACCTCAATTTATATTGAGCTTATTCCCAAAGAAATAACACATCAATTTGTTCCTACAAAACTTAACGCCAGCTCCCGCATCGCATCATCAGACTTGATGGAAACACTAGTGTATTAATACACCGATCTATCTTCTCGGTTCAGAGTTTCCAATATATGTCCTAGGATAATCAGAAATCATCAACCAATTCAAGGGAATATTTTCCTCATATTCCTCGATATCGAAACCCAAAGATTTCGATCCAACAATAATATAACAAACCCAGCTTATCCCCAATTGATACTATATCAAAACAGGGTCTGAACAAAAGTTCGACTTACAATCAAACTAAAAATCAGGTAATTACCATAACCACATGAAATGAATCATCCCGCGTGCTACTTCGCACGAATAGATGAAACAAAACAGTTAACTTAGTCCAACAGGTAAGCAAATTATACAACGCAAATTAAAACCAAAACTATTACGATTTTTACAACCCATAAATCACGTATGCATGCCATTGAACAAAATTAACCCAAATATACTTTGAAACAAAATCAAGATATGCTAAAACAAGCTTGAAGTTTCGTAGCAAATCATTCTGTAACATTTAATCTTCCAAGAAAACGCTTCAAAATTTATTTTGAAATCTTAAAGTCAAATACGAAAACTTCCAAATTTTGTTGAGCCCCACAGTTAAAACAAGTTCACAATTTGTAAAAGTCTCTTCTTATTAATCAGTTGTTTTAAAACGGATACCCGAGTATCTCAACCATAAAATCATCGAGCTAGCCGAGTCATTACAACTATCAAGCTCAACTCCTAAATTTGGGTGACCCAAGTCGAACCCAAAACAATCGTTTATAAAACGTATTCAAAATATTTGTATATCCGAAAAAAATATTTTAATAAAATTTCATCCTTTGAAATTTGACAGCTCAACTTAATCCAACCGCTAAACGACAATTTAAAACTCAAGTCAGAAATCTTTGATTTCAAACATGTATTCCGTAAATTCAAAAAATTTAAAATGCTGACATACTACATTATGATAAAATAACTTCAATGTTAAATTCTTAAAAGAATGGCTCATCTCATAAAATATCATTTTGAAATCATCGCTTGTTAACACCAAGCCAAACATTATATTTAAAAATACAAGAATTTCTTTTTACTGGTAACTCAACCAAAAATCAAACTTCTCATATGATTCTGTGTCGAAACACAAATCAGAATAAACAAATATTCTGAATGAAAATTTTAAAACAACATGTGGTAAAACAATGTATGACCACCAAAACACGTTTTAAAATTTAACCCAAAATCTCTTTAACAGAAAAACAAGGCTAACGTCCAACATACGATCACATTTAAAATCAACAATCGAGGCCAAAGCCAAGATGTACTTTAAAAATATGGAAAAGGCAATTCAACGCATCATGTAAAAATAGTTGTAACCATACCATATACTCAAAATTGTATCAGGCACAAACACCAAGGTTTGTCAAACAACATCATACCCAAGTATGAGTTTTAGAAAAATTTACCAACCTAAGATTTCCCGAGAAATCGAAAGCAATTATAATCACCCAAGTGAAGTAACATCAACATGATAAAACACAGCAAGTAACATCCAAGTGAAATTAATTATCAATCATAGCATCAACACTAAATAGAGACTGACAGACATCACCTATAGGATGTAGGCTGAAAGTTTGAAAACAAAAGATGACGTTTTAAAAGACAAGACACGAATCCTAATTCCGCAGTAGTTCCTAAGACACGACATCAACTTATCATGCCAAAACACATAACACATAACATGCATAAGGTCTTGGTTTGGAACCAAAGCTCTGATACCAACTTTGTCACGACCCATTTTCATGAATCGCGACCGGCGCTAGGGTATGGGTATGGTTGTACCAAAACCCGTAGCTAGCCTTGCGGATAACCAACAAATACATGAACCTGCAAGAAAACCAATGCTCGGGGGCAACCGAGACTTCAGCCTAGTTCTAGCAGTTCATAATACACAACATCTATTAATAAGTACTCAGCCAACTTTGAGTCTTAAACATGGCAAAATACATATTAACCCAAAATCAATTAAAGAATGCCAATACAGCAATAATCCATTGCATAAGTTTATAACAAGTATTAGACATATAAGACTTCTAATCACTACTGCGGTCTAAGAATAAAATCAGTTTTAATAACTTTATTAAATAAAGTAAAACCTCCGAGGAAATAAAGAATCGGAGAGCAGCTGACTCGCTCAAATCATAACCCTGGAAAAATTGGGAAAACAACGGGGTCAGATATACTGAGATGAGTTCATACCACTATTTACATTTATCAAGTGGAAAATCTTTAAAACCCTTTTAAAACATTTAATATAAACATTACGTATAATAGTTGGAACCCTAATCCACAATACTAAATATATATATAATCCAATAGGCCTGGTCCCGAGAGCTGAGCTACACCGAGTTACCACCGACCATACTTAATCCATATCCAGAGTCCCGAGAGCTGAGCTACACCGAGTTACTCTACTGGTCCCGAGAGCTATGCTCACACCGAGTTACCACCACATATCACATACCTTATCTAGATCAATACCGGTGCGCACGCAGTCCTAATGATGGCCATTAGGTAGCATGTTACAACTAGAAGCCATAATGGGAAAACAGTTCGAAATACACATACAGTATATATTTATATATTAAAATAACAATTTACTTAATAAAGAGGTAAATAGTAAGTACAAACTCACTGCTTGCTAATCCACGTGAAAACTCCTGGCTAGCAACCTAGACTCGGTTCGCCTCAAAAGCACGAACAGTCGACGAGTCTAAACACAAATAAATAATTATTAAAACGAACCCTAACTCTAGAGAGTACTAGACACCTCATAGGACTAGCACAAACAACAAGTCAAGGTAAAACCAACCAGAGTAAACACAATACTCAATTAATTAATAAACCACACAAGTCAAGTCTATTGAGTTCCCGCTTTAAAATCCATTTCATAAAATACTTTTTAAAACAATTGATAAATAATAAACCAAGTAATCTCCAAATAGTGGGTTAGCCGAGTTACTGATAACTACCAAGCTAACCTCACATGTCAGGTGACCCAAGTCTAACCCGACCCAATCATTTTATCAAAATATAAACCATAGTTTATAATCCCAAGAATAATGATTTGATAAAATAATAGATTATAATTGAAAGCGGAACTCAATATCTTTAAACAAAAGTAACCATTAGTTACTAACAAAAACTTAACCACAATAAAGTTTAAGAAAACGTTTTATGTCAAAACATAACTTTATCCAAAATGGCACATCAAGCCAATATTTTCAAAACCCATAATTACCCAAGTAATTATGTGATTAAAGATTATAAAATAAAAATCGTATTCAGATTGAAATTATAAAAACCAATCCGATTAACATCAAAAACAATATTATTTCCAAATTTAAACGATGCTAACACTTAGCAAAAATTTGGCTAAACAAGCCAACAACATTACAAGCATGCTGTAACACTTAAATGAATCCAATAAGGATTGCATAACACATTTAAATCATTTACTCAGAATGAACCAACAATCAAACCATATATCAATCGAATAACTATGGCATACATAACATAACTCGTGTACAAACAATCAAGAATCGATGGGCAACAATCTTGAACAATATCATCATGCCAAAGACATTACAAACAGCCCTAACATGTATTTCTAGCCACCATCAACATATTCAAACAGTAGGTAAGCAATGAAATAATCATACCAAGCAAGCTAGCACTTAACCTAGCAATTCAATTCATACTACCCAAGGTAAAATCCAATACAAACACTCTAAACCAAAGCTAACTATACATAATCAGTTCTAAGCATGCCAAAACAGTAAATCAAATCATCACAACACCCAAGGTATAGGTTTAACCTTAAAACACAAGATTCGGCACTTACCGACGAAGATAAGCGGATAAAACATCACATGGATCCAAGAACGAGGCGAATCAGAATTGGTATGCTTAAGACCTCACACAACAATGGAAAACATGGATACATAAGCCCTAAAACGAATTGAACAAAGGAAATGTGAACATACTAAGGATAGGGTATGCAGATCACTTACCGGAGTCCAACAAACAAAGGAATTGATGTGCAAACTATCAAATCAGAGTGTTGTAATGTCAATAGGTCGGCTAGGGTTTATAAAATGAAGTGGGAAAAGTTTTAGATCATATAAAGGGTCTATTTATAGGCCAAACAACAAATCTGACAGAGGGGCGCGTTGCGAGGCGCGTTCGTCCCATCGCGCCTTCACTTGACGCTGAAATCGTATGGGGCGCGTTGCGAGGCGCGATGGCCCATCGCGCCCTCCAACGCGCCTCAATTTTTGATCCAACGGTCAACTTTGTCTTGGGCATAACATATCCAAAAATGAACCTGATCCAACAGTTAAATTGGGAGATATGAATGTTTTCTCAAAACATGTCAGATTCAGAAGGTACCAGAATAAATCATCGATTATAAACCGAATCCAAATCAAATCGCCATCGAAAACTCACACGATACATGCGACATATACAAGATACAACTCAAACCGCAAACAAAGTGTTACACTTGCTAAGTCCACCATTAACAATCCGAAACTAAGTCGGAAACACAACAAAACCATGACGGAAAAACACGGGATATTACACAAATCCAAATGTTTCACCTTTTGAGCGATTTAAGACAAACGTGTACAAACGCTACGAAACAAATCCCAATGTTTCACCTTTTTAGCAAATTAAGCCAAACATTTACAAACGTAACGAAACAAATCCAAATGTTTCACATATTTTGCGATTTAAGCCAAACGTTTGCAAACGTTACGAAACAAATACAAATGTTTCCCCTTTTAGCGATTTAACCCAAACGTTTTCAAACGTTACGAAAGAAATCCAAATGTTTCACCTTTTTAGGGATTTAAGCCAGACGTTTACAAACGTTACAAAACAAATCCAAATATTTCACCTTTTTAGCAATTTAAGTCAAAAGTTTACAATCGTTACGAAACATACCCAAACGTTTAAAACGTTATGAAACAAATTAAAACGTTTCACATTTTTAGCGATTTAAGCCAAACATTTAAAAACATTACGAAACAAAAGCAAGCGTTTCACCTTTTTAGAAATTTAAGCAAACAAATTTAAGCGTTTCACCTTTTTAGAAATTTAAGCCAAACATTTACAAACGTTACAAAACAAATCCAAATATTTCACCTTTTTAGCAATTTAAGCCAAGCGTTTACAAATGTTATGAAATGAAACCAAACGTTTAAAACGTTATGAAACATATTAAAACGTTTCACATTTTTAGCAATTTAAGCCAAACGTTTACAAACGTTACGAAACAAAATCAAGCGTTTCACCTTTTTAGCAATTTAAGCCAAACGTTTACAAACATTACAAAACAAATCCAAGCGTTTCACCTTTTTAGCAATTTAAGCCAAATGTTTACAAACGTTACGAAATAAATCCAAGCATTTCACCTTTTTTGCAATGTAAGCCAATCGTCTACAAACATTACAAAACAAATCCAAGCGTTTCACCTTTTTAGCAATTTAAGCCAAATGTTTACAAACGTTAAGAAACAAATCCAAGCGTTTAACCTTTTTAGACATTTAAGCCAAACGTTTTCAAACATTACAAAACAAATCCAAGCGTTTCACCTTTTTAGTATTTTAAGACAAAAGTTTACAAACATTACGAAAGAAATCCAAGAGTTTCACCATTTTAGCAATTTAAGCCAAACGTTTACAAACGTTACCAAACAAATCAAAACGTTTCACCTTTTTAACGATTTAAGTCAAACGTTTACAAACGTTACGAAACAAATCCAAACGTTTCACCTTTTTAGCTATTTAAGCCAAAGATTTACAAAGGTTTAGAAACAAATCCAAATGTTTCACCTTTTTAGCAATTTAAGCCAAACGTTTACAAACGCTACAAAACAAATCCAAGCGTTTCACCTTTTTAGTAATTTTAGCGAAATGTTTACACACGTTACCGATTTAAGCGAAATGTTTAAAAACTTACGAAACAAATCCAAACGTTTCAACTTTTTAGCGATTTAAGCCAAACGTTTACAAATGTTACCAAATAAATCCAAACGTTTCCCCTTTATAGCGATATAAGCCAAACGTTACGAAACAAATCCAAACATTTCCCCTTTTTAGCGATTTAAGCCAAACGTTTACAAACATTACTAAATAAATCCAAACGTTTCTCCTTTTTAGAATTTTAAGCCAAACGTTTACAAACGTTACAAAACAAATCCAAACATTTTGCCTTTTTAGCAATTTAAGCCAAACGTTAACGAACATTACGAAAAAAATTCAAACGTTTCCCCATTTTATCGAATTGAGCCAAACGTTTAAAACGTTACGAAACAAATCCAAACGTTTCACCTTTTGGCGATTTAAGCCAAACGTTTAAAATGTTACAAAACAAATCCAAATGTTTCGCCTTTTTAGCAATTTAAGCCAAACGTTTACGAACATTACGAAAAAAATTCAAACGTTTCCCCATTTTATCGATTTAAGCCAAATGTTTACAAACGTTACAAAACAAATCCAAATATTTCACCTTTTTAGCAATTTAAGCCAAGCGTTTACAAATGTTATGAAATGAAACCAAACGTTGAAAACGTTATGAAACATATTAAAACGTTTCACATTTTTAGCAATTTAAGCCAAACGTTTACAAACGTTACGAAACAAAATCAAGCGTTTCACCTTTTTAGCAATTTAAGCCAAACGTTTACAAACCTTACAAAACAAATCCAAGCGTTTCACCTCTTTAGCAATTTAAGCCAAATGTTTACAAACGTTACGAAATAAATCCAAGCATTTCACCTTTTTTGCAATGTAAGCCAATCGTCTACAAACATTACAAAACAAATCCAAGCGTTTCACCTTTTTAGCAATTTAAGCCAAATGTTTACAAACGTTAAGAAACAAATCCAAGCGTTTAACCTTTTTAGACATTTAAGCCAAACGTTTCCAAACATTACAAAACAAATCCAAGCGTTTCACCTTTTTAGTATTTTAAGACAAAAGTTTACAAACATTACGAAACAAATCCAAGAGTTTCACCATTTTAGCAATTTAAGCCAAACGTTTACAAACGTTACCAAACAAATCAAAACGTTTCACCTTTTTAACGATTTAAGTCAAACGTTTACAAACGTTACGAAACAAATCCAAACGTTTCACCTTTTTAGCTATTTAAGCCAAACATTTACAAACGTTACGAAACAAAACCAAATGTTTCACCTTTTTAGCAATTTAAGCCAAACGTTTACAAACGCTACAAAACAAATCCAAGCGTTTCACCTTTTTAGTAATTTTAGCGAAATGTTTACACACGTTACCGATTTAAGCGAAATGTTTAAAAACTTACGAAACAAATCCAAACGTTTCAACTTTTTAGCGATTTAAGCCAAACGTTTACAAATGTTACCAAATAAATCCAAACGTTTCCCCTTTATAGCGATATAAGCCAAACGTTTACAAACGTTACGAAACAAATCCAAATGTTTCCCCTTTTTAGTGATTTAAGCCAAACGTTTACAAACATTACTAAATAAATCCAAACGTTTCTCCTTTTTAGCAATTTAAGCCAAACGTTTACAAACGTTACAAAACAAATCCAAACATTTTGCCTTTTTAGCAATTTAAGCCAAACGTTTACGAACATTACGAAAAAAATTCAAACGTTTCCCCATTTTATCGAATTGAGCCAAACGTTTAAAACGTTACGAAACAAATCCAAACGTTTCACCTTTTGGCGATTTAAGCCAAACGTTTAAAACGTTACAAAACAAATCCAAACGTTTCGCCTTTTTAGCAATTTAAGCCAAACGTTTACGAACATTACGAAAAAAATTCAAACGTTTCCCCATTTTATCGATTTAAGCCAAACGTTTAAAACATCACGAAACGAATCCAAACGTTTCACCTTTTTGGCGATTTAAGCCAAACGTTTAAAACGTTGCGAAACAAATCCAAACGTTTCACCTTTTTAGCAATTTATGCAAAACGTTTACAAACATTACGAAACAAATCGAAGTGTTTCATCTTTTTAGCGATTGTAACAAATATGTTTACAAACGTTACGAAACAAATCCAAACGTTTCACATTTTTAGCAATTTAAGCCAAACGTTTACAAATGTTACGAAAGAAAAACCAAGTGTTTCACCTATTTTTAGCAATTTAAGCCAAACGTTTATAAAAGTTATGAAACAAATCCAAGCGTTTCAACTCTTTAGCAATTTAAGCCAAACGTTTACAAACGTTACGAAACAAATCCAAGCGTTTCACCTTTTTAGCAATTTAAGCCAAACGTTTACAAACGTTACGAAACAAATCCAAATATTTCACCTTTTTAGCAATTTAAGCCAAACGTTTACAAACGATACGAAACAAATCCAAATGTTTCACCTTTATAGCGATTTAAGCCAATCATTTACAAACGCTACGAAACAAATCCAAATGTTTCACCTTTTTAGCAATGTAAGCCAAACGTTTACAAACGTTACAAAACAAATCCAATTGTTTCAACTTTTTAGCAATTTAAACCAAACATTTACAAACGTTATGAAACAAATCCAAGCGTTTCATCTTTTGATCAATTTAAGCAAAACGTTTAAAAGGTTATGCAACCAATCCAAATGTTTCTCCTTTTTAGCAATTTAAGCAAAACGTTTACAACCGTAACGAAACAAATCCAAGCGTTTCACCTTTTTAGAAATTTAAGCCAAATATTTACAAAAGTTACGAAACAAATCCAAGCGTTTCACCTTTTTAGCAATTTAGGCAAAACGTTTACGAACGTTACGAAACAAATCCCAGCGTTTTACCTTTATAGCAATTCAAGCCGAACGTTTACAACCGTTACGAAACAAATCCAAACATTTCACATTTTAAGCGATTTAAGACAAACCTTTACAAACATTACGAAACAAATCCAAACGTTTCACCTTTTGAGCGATTTAAGCGAAACGTTTGCAAACGTTACGAAACAAATCTAGACGTTTCAGCTTTTTAGCGATTTAAGCAAAACGTTTACAATAGGTAAGAAACAAATCCAAATGTTTCACCTTTTGAGCGATTTAAGACAAATGTGTACAAACGCTACGAAACAAATCCCAATGTTTCACCTTTTTAGCAAATTAAGCCAAACATTTACAAACATAACGAAACAAATCCAAATGTTTCACATATTTTGCGATTTAAGCCAAACGTTTGCAAACGTTACGAAACAAATACAAATGTTTCCCCTTTTAGCGATTTAACCCAAACGTTTTCAAACGTTGCGAAAGAAATCCAAATGTTTCACCTTTTTAGGGATTTAAGCCAGACGTTTACAAACGTTACAAAACAAATCCAAATATTTCACCTTTTTAGCAATTTAAGTCAAAAGTTTACAATCGTTACAAAACATACCCAAACGTTTAAAACGTTATGAAACAAATTAAAACGTTTCACATTTTTAGCGATTTAAGCCAAACATTTAAAAACGTTACGAAACAAAAGCAAGCGTTTCACCTTTTTAGAAATTTAAGCAAACAAATTTAAGCGTTTCACCTTTTTAGAAATTTAAGCCAAACATTTACAAAACTTACGAAACAAAACCAAGCGTTTCATCTTTTTAGAAATTTAAGCTAAATGTTTACAAACATTACGAAACAAATCCAAGAGTTTCACCTTTTTAGCAATTTAAGCCAAACGTTTACAAACGTTACGAAACAAATCCAAATATTTCACCTTTTTAGCGATTTAAGCCAAACGTTTACAAACGGTACGAAAGAAATCCAATTGTTTCACCTTTAGAGCGATTTAAGCCAATCATTTACAAACGCTACGAAACAAATCCAAATGTTTCACCTTTTTAGCAATGTAAGAAAAACGTTTACAAACGTTAAAAAACCAATCCAAGTGTTTCACCTTTTTAGCAATTTAAACCAAACATTTACAAACATTACGAAACAAATCCAAGCGTTTCATCTTTTGATCAATCTAAGCCAAACGTTTACAAACGTTGCGAAAAAAATCCAAATGTTTCCTTTTTTAGCGATTTAAACAAAATGTTTAAAAGGTTACGCAACCAATCCAAATGTTTCACCTTTTTAGCAATTTAAGGGAAACGTTTACAAACGTCACGAAACGAATCCAAGCGTTTCACCTTTTTAGCAATTTAAGCCAAATATTTACAAACGTTACGAAACATATCCAAGCGTTTCACCTTTTTAGTAATTTAAGCAAAACGTTTACGAACGTTACGAAACAAATGCAAACGTTTCACCTTTTTAGCAATTCAAGCCGAAGGTTGCCAACCGTTACGAAACAAATCCAAACATTTCACCTATTAAGCGATTTAAGCCAAATATTTACAAACGTTACGAAACAAATCCAAGCGTTTCATCTTTTGATCAATCTAAGCCAGACATTTACAAACGGTAAGAAACAAATCCAAATGTTTCACCTTTTGAGCGATTTAAGCCAAACGTTTACAAACGCTACGAAACAAATCCCAACGTTTCACTTTTTTAGCAATTTAAGCCAAACATTTACAAACGTTACGAAACAAATCCAAGCGTTTCATCTTTTGATCAATCTAAGCCAAACGTTTACAAACGTTGTGAAAATAAATCCAAACGTTTCCTTTTTTTAACGATTTAAACAAAACGTTTAAAAGGTTACGCAACCAATCCAAATGTTTCACCTTTTTAGCAATTTAAGCGAAACGTTTGCAAACGTCACGAAACAAATCCAAGCGTTTCACCTTTTTAGCAATTTAAGCCAAATATTTACAAATGTTACGAAACAAATCCAAGCGTTTCACCTTATTAGCAATTTAAGCAAAACGTTTACGAACGTTACGAAACAAATCCAAGCGTTTCACCTTTTTAGCAATTCAAGCCGAACGTTTACAACCGTTACGAAACAAATCCAAACATTTCACCTTTTAAGAGATTTAAGACAAACCTTTACAAACATTACGAAACAAATCCAAACGTTTCACCTTTTTAGCGATTAAAGCGAAACGTTTGCAAACGTTACGAATAAATCCAGACGTTTCACCTTTTTACCGATTTAAGCAAAACTTTTACAAACGGTAAGAAACAAATCCAAATGTTTCACCTTTTTAGCAATTTAAGCCAAACGTTTACAAACGCTACGAAACAATTCCCAACGTTTCACCTTTTTAGCAATTTATGCCAAACATTTACAAACGTTACGAAACAAATCCAAACGTTTTACTTTTTTTTGCGATTTAGGCCAAACGTTTGCAAACGTTATGAAATAAATACAAACGTTTCCCCTTTTAGCGATTTAAGCCAAACGTTTTCATACGTTACGAAAGAAATCCAAATGTTTCACCTTTTTAGCGATTTAAGCCAGACGTTACAAACGTTAAAAAACAAATCCAAATGTTTCACCTTTTTAGCAATTTATGCCAAAATTTTACAATCGTTACGAAACAAAACCAAACGTTTAAAACGTTATGAAACAAATTAAAACGTTTCAGATTTTTAGCGATTTAAGCCAAACATTTACAAACGTTACGAAACAAAACCAAGCGTTTCACCTTTTTAGAAATTTAAGCCAAATGTTTACAAACATTACGAAACAAATCCAAGCGTTTCACCTTTTTAGCAATTTAAGCCAAACGTTTACAAACGTTATGAAACAAATCCAAACGTTTCATCTTTTTAGCAATTTAAGCCAAACGTTTACAAACGTTACGACACAAATCCAAACGTTTCACCTTTTTAGCGATTTAAGCCAAACGTTATAAAACAAATCCAAGCGTTTCACCTTTTTAGCAATATAAGCCAAACGTTTACAAACGTTACGAAACAAATCCAAGCGTTTCACCTTTTTAGCAATTTAAGCGAAATGTTTACAAACATTACGAAACAAATCCAAACGTTTCACCTTTTAGCGATTTAAGCGAAATGTTTAGAAACATTACGAAACAAATCCAAATGTCTCACCTTATTAGCAATTTAAGCAAAACATTTACAAACATTACAAAACAAATCCAAGCGTTTGACCTTTTTAGCAATTTAAGCCAAATGTTTACAAACGTTACGAAACAAATCCAAGCGTTTCACCTTTTTAGCATTTTAACCCAAACGATTAGAAACATTACAAAACAAATCCAAGTGTTTCACCTTTTTAGCAATATAAGCCAAAAGTTTACAAACATTACGAAATAAATCCAAGAGTTTCACCTTTTTAGCAATTTAAGCCAAACGTTTACAAACGTTACGAAACAAATCCAAACGTTTCGCCTTTTTAGCGATTTAAGTCAAACGTTTACAAACGTTACGAAACAAATACAAACGTTTCACCTTTTTAGCTATTTAAGCCAAACATTTACAAAGGTTTAGAAACAAATCCAAATGTTTCACCTTTTTAGCAATTTAAGCCAAACGTTTACAAACGCTACAAAACAAATCCAAGCGTTTCACCTTTTTAGTAATTTTAGCGAAATATTTACACACGTTACCGATTTAAGGGAAATCTTTAAAAACTTACGAAACAAATCCAAACGTTTCAACTTTTTAGCGATTTAAGCCAAACGTTTACAAATGTTACCAAATAAATCCAAACGTTTCCCCTTTATAGCGATATAAGCCAAACGTTTACAAACGTTACGAAACAAATCCAAACGTTTCCCCTTTTTAGCGATTTAAGCCAAACGTTTACAAACATTACTAAATAAATCCAAACGTTTCTCCTTTTTAGCAATTTAAGCCAAACGTTTACAAACGTTACAAAACAAATCCAAACATTTTGCCTTTTTAGCAATTTAAGCCAAACGTTAACGAACATTACGAAAATAATTCAAACGTTTCCCCATTTTATCGAATTGAGCCAAACGTTTAAAACGTTACGAAACAAATCCAAACGTTTCACCTTTTGGCGATTTAAGCCAAACGTTTAAAACGTTACAAAACAAATCCAAATGTTTCGCCTTTTTAGCAATTTAAGCCAAACGTTTACGAACATTACGAAAAAAATTCAAACGTTTCCCCATTTTATCGATTTAAGCCAAACGTTTAAAACATCACGAAACAAATCCAAACGTTTCACCTTTTTGGCGATTTAAGCCAAACGTTTAAAACGTTGCGAAACAAATCCAAACGTTTCACCTTTTTAGCAATTTATGCAAAACGTTTACAAACATTACGAAACAAATCGAAGTGTTTCATCTTTTTAGCGATTGTAACAAATATGTTTACAAACGTTACGAAACAAATCCAAACGTTTCACATTTTTAGCAATTTAAGCCAAACGTTTACAAATGTTACGAAAGAAAAACCAAGTGTTTCACCTATTTTTAGCAATTTAAGCCAAACGTTTATAAAAGTTATGAAACAAATCCAAGCGTTTCAACTCTTTAGCAATTTAAGCCAAACGTTTACAAACGTTACGAAACAAATCCAAGCGTTTCACCTTTTTAGCAATTTAAGCCAAACGTTTACAAACGTTACGAAACAAATCCAAATATTTCACCTTTTTAGCAATTTAAGCCAAACGTTTACAAACGATACGAAACAAATCCAAATGTTTCACCTTTATAGCGATTTAAGCCAATCATTTACAAACGCTACGAAACAAATCCAAATGTTTCACCTTTTTAGCAATGTAAGCCAAACGTTTACAAACGTTACAAAACAAATCCAATTGTTTCAACTTTTTAGCAATTTAAACCAAACATTTACAAACGTTATGAAACAAATCCAAGCGTTTCATCTTTTGATCAATTTAATCCAAACGTTTACAAACGTTGCGAAAAAAATCCAAACATTTCCTTTTTTTAGCGATTTAAGCAAAACGTTTAAAAGGTTATGCAACCAATCCAAATGTTTCTCCTTTTTAGCAATTTAAGCGAAACGTTTACAACCGTAACGAAACAAATCCAAGCGTTTCACCTTTTTAGCAATTTAAGCCAAATATTTACAAAAGTTACGAAACAAATCCAAGCGTTTCACCTTTTTAGCAATTTAGGCAAAACGTTTACGAACGTTACGAAACAAATCCCAGCGTTTTACCTTTATAGCAATTCAAGCCGAACGTTTACAACCGTTACGAAACAAATCCAAACATTTCACATTTTAAGCGATTTAAGACAAACCTTTACAAACATTACGAAACAAATCCAAACGTTTCACCTTTTGAGCGATTTAAGCGAAACGTTTGCAAACGATACGAAACAAATCTAGACGTTTCAGCTTTTTAGCGATTTAAGCAAAACGTTTACAATAGGTAAGAAACAAATCCAAATGTTTCACCTTTTGAGCGATTTAAGACAAACGTGTACAAACGCTACGAAACAAATCCCAATGTTTCACCTTTTTAGCAAATTAAGCCAAACATTTACAAACGTAACGAAACAAATCCAAATGTTTCACATATTTTGCGATTTAAGCCAAACGTTTGCAAACGTTACGAAACAAATACAAATGTTTCCCCTTTTAGCGATTTAACCCAAACGTTTTCAAACGTTACGAAAGAAATCCAAATGTTTCACCTTTTTAGGGATTTAAGCCAGACGTTTACAAACGTTACAAAACAAATCCAAATATTTCACCTTTTTAGCAATTTAAGTCAAAAGTTTACAATCGTTACGAAACATACCCAAACGTTTAAAACGTTATGAAACAAATTAAAACGTTTCACATTTTTAGCGATTTAAGCCAAACATTTAAAAACGTTACGAAACAAAAGCAAGCGTTTCACCTTTTTAGAAATTTAAGCCAACAAATTCAAGCGTTTCACCTTTTTAGAAATTTAAGCCAAACATTTACAAACGTTACGAAACAAAACCAAGCGTTTCATCTTTTTAGAAATTTAAGCTAAATGTTTACAAACATTACGAAACAAATCCAAGAGTTTCACCTTTTTAGCAATTTAAGCCAAACGTTTACAAACGTTACGATACAAATCCAAATATTTCACCTTTTTAGCGATTTTAAGCCAAACGTTTACAAACGGTACGAAAGAAATCCAATTGTTTCACCTTTAGAGCGATTTAAGCCAATCATTTACAAACGCTACGAAACAAATCCAAATGTTTCACCTTTTTAGCAATGTAAGAAAAACGTTTACAAACGTTAAAAAACCAATCCAAGTGTTTCACCTTTTTAGCAATTTAAACCAAACATTTACAAACATTACGAAACAAATCCAAGCGTTTCATCTTTTGATCAATCTAAGCCAAATGTTTCCTTTTTTAGCGATTTAAACAAAATGTTTAAAAGGTTACGGAACCAATCCAAATGTTTCACCTTTTTAGCAATTTAAGGGAAACGTTTACGAACGTCACGAAACGAATCCAATCGTTTCACCTTTTTAGCAATTTAAGCCAAATATTTACAAACGTTACGAAACATATCCAAGCGTTTCACCTTTTTAGTAATTTAAGCAAAACGTTTACGAACGTTACGAAACAAATGCAAACGTTTCACCTTTTTAGCAATTCAAGCCGAAGGTTGCCAACCGTTCCGAAACAAATCCAAACATTTCACCTTTTAAGCGATTTAAGCCAAATATTTACAAACGTTACGAAACAAATCCAAGCGTTTCATCTTTTGATCAATCTAAGCCAGACATTTACAAACGGTAAGAAACAAATCCAAATGTTTCACCTTTTGAGCGATTTAAGCCAAACGTTTACAAACGCTACGAAACAAATCCCAACGTTTCACTTTTTTAGCAATTTAAGCCAAACATTTACAAACGTTACGAAACAAATCCAAGCGTTTCATCTTTTGATCAATCTAAGCCAAACGTTTACAAACGTTGCGAAAAAAAATCCAAACGTTTCCTTTTTTTAACGATTTAAACAAAACGTTTAAAAGGTTACGCAACCAATCCAAATGTTTCACCTTTTTAGCAATTTAAGCGAAACGTTTGCAAACGCCACGAAACAAATCCAAGCGTTTCACCTTTTTAGCAATTTAAGCCAAATATTTACAAATGTTACGAAACAAATCCAAGCGTTTCACCTTATTAGCAATTTAAGCAAAACGTTTACGAACGTTACGAAACAAATCCAAGCGTTTCACCTTTTTAGCAATTCAAGCCGAACGTTTACAACCGTTACGAAAAAAATCCAAACATTTCACCTTTTAAGAGATTTAAGACAAACCTTTACAAACATTACGAAACAAATCCAAACGTTTCACCTTTTTAGCGATTAAAGCGAAACGTTTGCAAACGTTACGAACAAATCCAGACGTTTCACCTTTTTAGCGATTTAAGCAAAACTTTTACAAACGGTAAGAAACAAATCCAAATGTTTCACCTTTTTAGCAATTTAAGCCAAACGTTTACAAACGCTACGAAACAATTCCCAACGTTTCACCTTTTTAGCAATTTATGCCAAACATTTACAAATGTTACGAAACAAATCCAAACGTTTTACTTTTTTTTGCGATTTAAGCCAAACGTTTGCAAACGTTACGAAATAAATACAAACGTTTCCCCTTTTAGCGATTTAAGCCAAACGTTTTCAAACGTTACGAAAGAAATCCAAATGTTTCACCTTTTTAGCGATTTAAGCCAGACGTTACAAACGTTAAAAAACAAATCCAAATGTTTCACCTTTTTAGCAATTTATGCCAAAATTTTACAATCGTTACGAAACAAAACCAAACGTTTAAAACGTTATGAAACAAATTAAAACGTTTCACATTTTTAGCGATTTAAGCCAAACATTTACAAACGTTACGAAACAAAACCAAGCGTTTCACCTTTTTAGAAATTTAAGCCAAATGTTTACAAACATTACGAAACAAATCCAAGCGTTTCACCTTTTTAGCAATTTAAGCCAAACGTTTACAAACGTTATGAAACAAATCCAAACGTTCCATCTTTTTAGCAATTTAAGCCAAACGTTTACAAACGTTACGACACAAATCCAAACGTTTCACCTTTTTAGCGATTTAAGCCAAACATTATAAAACAAATCCAAGCGTTTCACCTTTTTAGCAATATAAGCCAAACGTTTACAAACGTCACGAAACAAATCCAAGCGTTTCACCTTTTTAGCAATTTAAGCTAAATGTTTACAAACATTACGAAACAAATCCAAACGTTTCACCTTTTAGCAATTTAAGCGAAATGTTTAGAAACATTACGAAACAAATCCAAACGTCTCACCTTTTTAGCAATTTAAGCAAAACATTTACAAACATTACAAAACAAATCCAAGCGTTTCACCTTTTTAGTAATTTAAGCCAAATGTTTACAAACGTTACGAAACAAATCCAAGCGTTTCACCTTTTTAGCATTTTAACCCAAACGATTAGAAACATTACAAAACAAATCCAAGTGTTTCACCTTTTTAGCAATATAAGCCAAAAGTTTACAAACATTACGAAATAAATCCAAGAGTTTCACCTTTTTAGCAATTTAAGCCAAACGTTTACAAACGTTACGAAACAAATCCAAACGTTTCGCCTTTTTAGCGATTTAAGTCAAACGTTTACAAACGTTACGAAACAAATCCAAACGTTTCACCTTTTAGCTATTTAAGCCAAACATTTACAATGGTTTGGAAACAAATCCAAATGTTTCACCTTTTTAGCAATTTAAGCCAAACGTTTACAAACGTTGCGAAACAAATTCAAGAATTTCACCTTTTTAACAATTTAAGCCAAACGTTTACAAACGTTACAAAACAAATCCAAGCGTTTCACCTTATTAGTAATTTTAGCGAAATGTTTACAAACGTTAGCGATTTAAGCGAAATGTTTAAAAACTTACGAAAAAAATCCAGACGTTTCATCTTTTTAGCGATTTAAGCCAAACGTTTACAAATGTTACTAAACAAATCCAAATGTTTCTCCTTTTTAGCAATTTAAGCCAAACGTTTACAAATGTTACGAAACAAATCCAAGTGTTTCGCCTTATTAGCAATTTAAAACAAACGTTTACAAAGGTTAGGAAACAAATCCGAATGTTTGACCTTTTTAGCGATTTAAGCCAAACGTTTACAAACGATATGAAACAAATCCAAACATTTCACCTTTTTAGCAATTTAAGCCAAACCCTTACAAACGTTACGAAACAAATCCAAACGTTTCACCTTTTTAGCGATTTAAGCCAAACGTTTACAAACGTTACGAAACAAATCCAAATGTTTCACCTTTTTAGCGATTTAAGCCAAACATCTACAAACGTTACGAAACAAATCCAAACGTTTCACCTTTTTATCGATTTAAGGCAAATATTTTCAAACGTTGTGAAATAAATCCAAATGTTTCACCTTTTTAGCGATTTAAGCCAAACGTTTACAAAAGTTACAAAATAAATTCAAATGTTTCACCTTTTTAGCAATTTAAGACAAGCGTTTACAAACGTTATGAAACAAAACCAAACGTTTAAAATGTCATGAAACAAATTAAAACGTTTCATATTTTTAGCGATTTTAGCCAAACGTTTACAAACGTTACAAAACAAAACCAAGCGTTTCACCTATTTTCAGCAATTTAAGCCAAAGGTTTACAAACATTTCAAAACAAATCCAAGCGTTTCACCATTTTAGCAATTTAAGTCAAATGTTTAGATACGTTACGAAACAAATCCAAGCATTTCACCTTTTTTGCAATGTAATCCAAACGTCTACAAACATTACAAAACAAATCCAAGCGTTTCACCTTTTTAGCGATTTAAGCCAAATGTTTACAAACGTTACGAAACAAATCCAAGCGTATCACCTTTTTAGACATTTAAGCCAAACGTTTACAAACATTACAAAACAAATCCAAGCGTTTCACCTTTTTAGCAATATAAGCCAAAAGTTTACAAACATTACGAAACAAATCCAAGAGTTTCACCTTTTTAGCAATTTAAGCCAAACGTTTCACCTTTCTAGTTATTTAAGCCAAACATTTACAATGGTTTGGAAACAAATCCAAATGTTTCACCTTTTTAGCAATTTAAGCCAAACGTTTACAAACGTTGCCAAACAAATTCAACCATTTCACCTTTTTAGCAATTTAAGCCAAACGTTTACAAACGTTACAAAACAAATCCAAGCGTTTCACCTTTTTAGTAATTTTAGCGAAATGTTTACAAACGTTAGCGATTTAAGCGAAATGTTTAAAAACTTAGAAAACAAATCCAAACGTTTCATCTTTTTAGCGATTTAAGCCAAACGTTTACAAATGTTACTAAACAAATCCAAATGTTTCTCCTTTTTAGCAATTTAAGCCAAACGTTTACAAATGTTACGAAACAAATCCAAATGTTTCCCCTTTATAGCGATATAAGCCAAACGTTTACAAACATTACTAAACAAATCCAAACGTTTCTCCTTTTTAGCAATTTAAGCCAAACGTTTACAAACGTTACGAAACAAATTCAAACGTTTCGCCTTTTTAGCAATATAAGCCAAACGTTTACGAACATTACGAAAAAAATTCAAACGTTTCCCCATTTTATCGATTTAAGTCAAACGTTTAAAATGTTACGAAACAAATCCAAATGTTTCACCTTTTTGGCGATTTAAGCCAAACGTTTAAAACGTTACGAAACAAATCCAAACGTTTCAACTTTTAAGAAATTTATGCAAAACGTTTACAAACATTACGAAACAAATCGAAGTGTTTCATCTTTTTAGCGATTGAAGCCAAATGTTTACAAACGTTACGAAACAAATCCAAACGTTTCACATTTTTAGCAATTTAAGCAAAAGGTTTACAAATGTTACGAAAGAAAAACCAATTGTTTCACCTATTTCTAGCAATTTAAGCCAAAGGTTTACAAATGTTACGAAAGAAAATCCAAGTGTTTCACCTATTTTTAGCAATTTAAGCCAAATGTTTAGATACGTTACGAAACAAATCCAAGCATTTCACCTTTTTTGCAATGTAATCCTAACGTCTACAAACATTACAAAACAAATCCAAGTGTTTCACCTTTTTAGCAATTTAAGCCAAATGTTTACAAACGTTACGAAACAAATCCAAGCGTTTAACCTTTTTAGACATTTAGGCCAAACGTTTACAAACATTACAAAACAAATCCAAGCGTTTCACCTTTTTAGCAATATAAGCCAAAAGTTTACAAACATTACGAAACAAATCCAAGAGTTTCACCTTTTTAGCAATTTAAGCCAAACGTTTACAAACGTTACGAAACAAATCCAAACGTTTCACCTTTTTAGCTATTTAAGCCAAACATTTACAATGGTTTGGATACAAATCCAAATGTTTCACCTTTTTAGCAATTTAAGCCAAACGTTTACAAACGTTGCGAAACAAATTCAAGCATTTCACCTTTTTAGCAATTTAAGTCAAACGTTTACAAACGTTACAAAACAAATCCAAGTGTTTCACCTTTTCAGTAATTTTAGCGAAATGTTTACAAACGTTAGCGATTTAAGCGAAATGTTTAAAAACTTACGAAACAAATCCAAACGTTTCATCTTTTTAGCGATTTACGCCAAATGTTTACAAATGTTACTAAACAAATCCAAATGTTTCTCCTTTTTAGCAATTTAAGCCAAGCGTTTACAAACGTTACGAAACAAATCCAAACGTTTCCCCTTTATAGAGATATAAGCCAAACGTTTACAAACATTACGAAACAAATCCAAACGTTTCTCCTTATTAGCAATTTAAGCCAAACGTTTACAAACGTTACGAAACAAATCCAAACGTTTCGCCTTTTTAGAAATTTAAGCCAAACTTTTACGAACATTACGAAAAAAAATTCAGACGTTTCTCCATTTTATTGATTTAAGCCAACGTTTAAAATGTTACGAAACAAATCCAAATGTTTCACCTTTTTTGCGATTTAAGCCAAACTTTTAAACGTTACGAAACAAATCCAAACGTTTTAACTTTTAAGAAATTTATGCAAAACGTTTATAAACATTACGAAACAAATCGAAGTGTTTCATCTTTTTAGCGATTGAAGCCAAATGTTTACAAACGTTACGAAACAAATCCAAACATTTCACATTTTTAGCAATTTAAGCAAAAGGTTTACAAATGTTACCAAAGAAAAACCCATTGTTTCACCTATTTTTAGCAATTTAAGCCAAAGGTTTACAAATGTAACGAAAGAAAAACAAAGTGTTTCACCTATTTTTAGCAATTTAAGACAAATGTTTATAAACGTTACGAAACAAATCCATGCGTTTTAGCTCTTTAGAAATTTAAGCCAAACGTTTACAAACGTTACAAAACAAATCCAAGCGTTTCACCTTTTTAGCAATTTAAGCCAAACGTTTACAAACGTTACGAAAGAAATCCAAATATTTCACCTTTTAGCAATTTAAGCCAAACGTTTACAAACAGTACGAAACAAATCCAAACGTTTCACCTTTATAGCGATTTAAACTAATTATTTACAAAAGCTACGAAATAAATCCAAATGTTTTACCTTTTTAGCAATGTAAGCCAAAGGTTTACAAACGTTACAAAACAAATCCAAGTGTTTCACCTTTTTAGCAATTTAAACCAAACATTTATAAACGTTACGAAACAAATCCAAGCGTTTCATCTTTTGATCAATTTAAGCCAAACGTTTAGAAACGTTGCGAAAAAAATCCAAACGTTTCCTTTTTTTAGCGATATAAGCAAAACGTTTAAAAGGTTACGCAACCAATCCAAATGTTTCACCTTTTTAGCAATTTAAGCGAAATGTTTACAAAAGTTACGAAACAAATCCAAGCGTTTCACCTTTTTAGCAATATAAGCCAAATATTTACAAACGTTATGAAACAAATCCAAGTGTTTCACCTTTTTAGCAATTTAAGCAAAACGTTTACGAACGATACGAAACAAATCCAAGCATTTCACCTTTTCAGCGATATAAGCCGAACGTTTACAAACGTTACGAAACAAATCCAATCGTTTCACCTTTTTAGCGATTTAAGCCGAACGTTTAGAAACGTTACGAAACAAACATTTCACCTTTTTAGTGATTTAAACCAAACGTTTAAAACGTTAAGAAACAAATCCAAACGTTTCAACTTTTTAGCGATTTAAGCCAAACGTTTACTAACGTTTCGAAACAAATCCAAACGTTTCCCTTTTTTAGCGATTAAAGTCAAACATTTACAAACATTACGAAAGAAATCCAAACGATTCACATTTTTAGCAATTTAAGCCAAACGTTTATAAACGTTACGAAACAAAACCAAGCGTTTCACCTTTTTAGCAATTTAAGCCAAACGTTTACAAACGTTACGAAACACATCCAAGTGTTACCACCTTTTTATCAATTTAAGCCAAACGTTTACAAACGTTACGAAACAAATCCAAATATTTCACCTTTTTAGCGATTTAAGCCAAACGTTTACAAACGGTACGAAAGAAATCCAATTGTTTCACCTTTAGAGCGATTTAAGCCAATCATTTAAAAACGCTACGAAACAAATCCAAATGTTTCACCTTTTTAGCAATGTAAGAAAAACGTTTACAAACGTTAAAAAACCAATCCAAGTGTTTCACCTTTTTAGCAATTTAAACCAAACATTTACAAACGGTACGAAACAAATCCAAACGTTTCACCTTTATAGCGATTTAAGCCAATAATTTACAAACGCTACGAAACAAATCCAAATGTTTCACCTTTTTAGCAATGTAAGCCAAAGGTTTACAAACGTCACAAAACAAATCCAACTGTTTCACCTTTTTAGCAATTTAAACCAAACATTAATAAACGTTACGAAACAAATCCAAGCGTTTCATCTTTTGATCAATTTAAGCCAAACATTTAGAAACGTTGCGAAAAAAATCCAAACGTTTCCTTTTTTTAGCGATTTAAGCAAAACGTTTAAAAGGTTACGCAACCAATCCAAATATTTCACCTTTTTAGCAATTTAAGCGAAATGTTTACAAACGTTACGAAACAAATCCAAGCGTTTTACCTTTTTAGAAATTTAAGCCAAATATTTACAAACATTATGAAACAAATCCAACTGTTTCACCTTTTTAGCAATTTAAGCAAAACGTTTACGAACGATAAGAAACAAATCCAAGCGTTTCACCTTTTCAGCGATGTAATCCGAACGTTTACAAACGTTACGAAACAAATCCAATCGTTTCACCTTTTTAGCGATTTAAGCCGAACGTTTACAAACGTTACAAAACAAACATTTCACCTTTTTAGCGATTTAAACCAAACGTTTAAAACGTTAAGAAACAAATCCAAACGTTTCACCTTTTTAGCGATTTAAGCCAAACGTTCACTAACGTTTCAAAACAAATCCAAACGTTTCCCTTTTTTAGCGATTAAAGTCAAATGTTTACAAACATTACGAAACAAATCCAAACGATTCACATTTTTAGCAATTTAAGCCAAACGTTTATAAACGTTACGAAACAAAACCAAGCGTTTCACCTTTTTAGCAATTTAAGCCAAACGTTTACATATGTTACGAAACACATCCAAGCGTTACCACCTTTTTAGCAATTTAAGTCAAACGTTTACAAACGTTACGAAACAAATCCAAACATTTAACCTTTTTAGCGATTTAAGCCAAACGTTTACAAACGGTACGAAACAAATCCAAACATTTCACCTTTTAAGGGATTTATGTCAAATGTTTATAAACTCTACAAAACAAATCGAGACGTTTCACCTTTTTAACAATTTAAACCAAACGTTTACAAACGTTATGAAATAAATCCAAGCGTTTCTCCTTTTTAGCAATTTAAGCAAAACGTATAAAAACGTTACGAAACAAATCAAAGCGTTTTACCCTATTAGCAATTTAAGCCAAACGTTTACAAAGGTTAGGAAACAAATCCGAACGTTTGACCTTTTTAGTGATTTAAGCCAAATGTTTACAAACGATACGAAACAAATCCAAATATTTCACCTTTTTAGCAATTTAAGCCAAACCCTTACAAACGCTACAAACAAATCCAAACGTTTCACCTTTTTAGCGATTTAAGCCAAACGTTTACAAACGTTACGAAACAAATCTAAATGTTTCACCTTTTTAGCGATTTAAGCCAAACGTTTACAAACGTTACGAAACAAATCCAAATGTTTCCCCTTTTTATCGATTAAAGTCAAACGCTTACAAACGTTACGAAACAAAACCAAACGTTTAAAACGTTAGAAAACAAATCCAAATGTTTCACATTTTTAGCAATTTAAGCCAAACATTTACAAACGTTTCAAAACAAAACAAAGCGTTTCTATTTTTTAGCAATTTAAGCCAAACGTTTACAAACGTTACGAAACAAATCCAAGCGTTTCACCTTTTTACCAATTTAAGCCAAACGTATACAAACGTTACAAAACAAATCCAAACATTTCATCTTTTAGCAATTTAAGCCAAACGTTTACAAACGTAGGAAACAAATTCAAACGTTTCACCTTTTTAGCGATTTAAGACAAACATTTACCAATGTTATGAAACAAATCAAAAAAATTTACCTTTTTAGCGATTTAAGTCAAACGTTTACAAACGTTACGAAACAAATCCTAGCGCTTCACCCTTTTAGCAATTTAAGCCAATTGTTTACAAACGTTACGAAACAAATCCAAGTGTTTTACCTTTTAAGCAATTTAAGCCAAACGATTACAAACGGTACAAAACAAATCAAAAAAATTCACCTTTTTAGCTATTTAGGACAAACGTTTACAGACGTTACGAAACAAATCCAAACGTTTAACCTTTTTAGCAATTTAAGCCAAACGTTTACAAATGTTAGAAAACTAATCCAAACGTTTAAAATGTTACGAAACAAACGTTATGAAACAAATCCAAACGTTTACAAACGTTACGAAACAAAACAAAACGTTTCGCCGTTTTAGTTATTTAAGCCAAACGTATACAAACGTTACGAAACAAAATCAAATGTTTCAGCTTTTAGCGATTTAAGCCATACGTTTACAAACGTTACGTAATAAATCCAAATGTTTCAATTTTTTAGCGATTTGAGCCAAACGTTTACAAACGCTATGAAACAAATCCAAACGACGTTTTACCTTTTAAGCGATTTAAGCCAAACGTTTACAAACGTTACGAAACAAAACGAAACGTGTCACCTTTTTAGCGATTTAAGCCAAACTTTTACAAATGTTACGAAACAAAACCAAACGTTTAAGACGTTATGAAACAAATCCAAACGTTTCACAATTTTAGCGAATTAAGACAAACCTTTACAAAAGATACGAAACAAAACCAAGCGTTTCACCTTTTTAGCAGTTTAAGCCAAACGTTTACAAACGTTACGAAACAAATCCATGCGTTTCACATTTTTAGTGATTTAAGCCATACGTTTACAAACATTACGAAACAAATCCAAACATCTCACTTTTTTAGTGATTTAAGCCAAACGTTTACAAACGTTATGAAAAAATACAAACGTTGCGAAACAAACGTTATGAAACCAATCCAAACGTTTACAAACGCTATGAAACAAAACCAAACGTTTCACCTTTTTAGTGATTTAGCCCAAACATTTACAAACATTACGAAACAAAATCTAAACGTTTCACATTTTTAGCGATTTAAGCCATACGTTTACAAACGTTATGAAACAAATCCAAATGTTTCACTTTTTTAGCGATTTAAGCCAAATGTTTACAAACGTTATGAAACAAATCCAAACGTTTCACCATTTTAGCGATTTAAGTCAAACGTTTACAAACGTTACGAAAGAAAACCAAACGTTTCACATTTTTAGCGATTTAAGCCAAAACTTTACAAACGTTATGAAACATATCCAAACGTTTAAAACGATATGAAATAAACGTTACGAAACAAATCCAAATGTTTCACATTTTAGCGATTTAAGCCATACATTTTCAAACATTACTAAACAAATCCAAACGTTTCGCCTTTTTAGTAATTTAAGCCAAACGTTTACAAACGTTACGAAACAAATCCAAGCGTTTTTCCTTTTTAGCAATTTAAGTCAAACGTTTACAAACATTACGAAAAAATTCAAACGTTTCCCCATTTTAGCAATTTAAGCCAAACGTTTAAAACGTTACGAAACAAATACAAACGTTTCACCTTTATAGAGATTTAAGCCAAATGTTTAATACGTAGCGAAACAAATCCAAACGTTTCACCTTTTTAGCAATTTATGCAAAACGTTTACAAAAATTACGAAACGAATCCAAGTGTTTTATTTTTTTAGCGATTGAAGCCAAATGTTTACAAACGTTTCGAAATAAATCCAAACGTTTCACATTTTTAGCAATTTAAGCCAAGCGTTTACAAATGTTACGAAACAAAAACCAAGTGTTTCACCTATTTTTAGCAATTTAAGCCAAACGTTTATGAATGTTACGAAACAAATCCAAGAGTTTCATCTTTTTAGCAATTTAAGCCAAACTTTTACAAACGTTACTAAACAAGTCCAAGCGTTTCACCTTTTTAGCAATTTAAGCTAAACGTTTACAAATGTTATGAAACAAATCCATACATTTCATCTTTTTAGAAATTTAAGCCAAACGTTTACAAACTCTACGAAACAAATCCAAATGTTTCACCTTTTTAGCAATGTAAGCTAAACGTTTACAAACGTTACAAAACAAATTCAAGTGTTTCACCTTTTCAGCAATTTAAACCAAACATTTACAAACGTTACGAAACAAATCTAAGCGTTTCACCTTTTGATCAATTTAAACCAAACGTTTACAAAAGTTACGAAAAAATCCAAACGTTTCCCTTTTTTAGCGATTTAAGCAAAACGTTTAAAATATTATGGAACAAATCCAAATGTTTCGCCTTGTTAGCAAATTAGGCGAAACTTTTTCAAACGTTACGAAACAAATCAAAGCGTTTTATATTTTTAGCAATTTAAGCCAAATATTTACAAACATTACGAAACAAATCCAAGCGTTTCACCTTGTTAGAAATTTAAGCCAAACGTTTGTGAACATTACGATACAAATCCGAGCGGTTCACCTTTTTAGCGATCTAATCCGAATGTTTACAAACGTTACGAAACAAATCCAAGCGTTTTACCTTTTTAGCGATTTAACCCGAACATTTACAAACGTTACGAAACAAAACCAAACGTTTCACCTTTTTAGCAATTTAAGCCGAACGTTTACAAACTTTTAGAAATAAACGTTTCACCTTTTTAGCGATTTAAGCCAAAGGTTTTAAACGTTACGAAAAAATCCAAATGTTTCCCCATTTTAGCGATTTAAGTCAAACGTTTAAAACATTACGAAACAAATCCACATGTTTCGCCTTTTTAGCAATTTAAGCCAAACGTTTACAAACGCTACGAAACAAATCCAAACGTTTCCCCTTTTTAGCTATTGAAGCCAAACGTTTACAAACATTACAAAACAAATCCAAACGTTTCACCTTTTTAGCGATTTAAGCCAAACGTTTACACACGCTACAAAACAAATCCAAACGTTTCACTTTTTTAGCTATTGAAGCCAAGCGTTTACAAACATTACGAAACAAATCTAAACGATTCACATTTTTAGCAATTGAAGCCAAACATTTACAAATGTTACGAAACAAAACAAAGCGTTTCACCTTTTTAGCAATTTATGCCAAACGTTTACAAATGTTACGAAACAAATCCAAGTGTTTCCACCTTTTTAGCAATTTAAGCCAAACGTTTACAAACGTTAGGAAACAAATCCAAACATTTCACCTATTAAGCGATTTAAGCCAAACGTTTACAAATGGTACGAAACAAATCCAAACATTTCACCTTTTGAGGGATTTATGTCAAACGTTTATAAACTCTACGAAACAAATCCAGACGTTTTACCTTTTTAGCAATTTAAGCCAAACGTATACAAACATTATAAAATAAATCCTAGCGTTTCACTTTTTTAGCGATTGAAGGCAAGTGTTTACAAACATTACGAAACAAATCCAAACGATTCACATTTTCAGCAATTGAAGCCAAACGTTTACAAATGTTACGAAACAAATCAAAGCATTTCAACTATTTAGCAATTTAAGCCAAAGGTTTACAAAGGTTAGGAAATAAATCCGAACGTTTAACCTTTTTAGCGATTTAATCCAAACGTTTATAAACGATACGAAACAAATCCAAACTTGTCACCTTTTTAGCGATTTAAGCCAAATCTTTACAAATGTTACGAAACAAATCCAAACGTTTAACATTTTTAGCGATTTAAGCCAAATGTTTACAAACGCTATGAAAAAAATCTAATTGTTTCACCTTTTTAGCGAATTAATCAAACGTTTACAAACGTTACCAAACAAATCCCAACGTTTCAGCTTTTTAGCGATTCAAGTCAAACGCATACAAACGTTTACAAATGTTACGAAACAAAAATCAAGTGTTTCACCTATTTTTAGCAATTTCATCCAAACGTTTATAAACTTTACGAAACAAATCCAAGCGTTTCATCTTTTTAGCAATTTAAGCCAAACGTTTACAAACGTTACGAAACAAATCCATGCGTTTCACCTTTTTAGCAATTTAAGCCAAACGTATACAAACTTTACAAAACAAATCCAAACATTTTACCTTTTAGCGATTTAAGCTAAACGTTTAAAAACACAGGAAACAAATCCAAACGTTTCACCTTTTTAGCGATTTAAGCCAAACGTTTAAAAACATTAAGAATCAAACTCAAACGTTTCACTTTTTTAGCAATTTAAGCCAAACATTTACAAACGTTACGAAACAAATCCAAAATTTTCACCTTTTTAGCGATTTAAGCCAAACGTTTACAAACGATACGAAACAAATCCAAGCGTTTCACCTTTTTAGCAATTTAAGCCAAGCGTTTACAAACGCTACGAAACAAATCCAAGTATTTCACCTTTTTAGCAGTTTAAACCAAACGTTTACAAACGTTACAAAACAAATCAAAACATTTCAACTTTTTAGAGATTTAAGCCAAACGTTTACAGATGTTACGAATCAAATCCAAACGTTTCACCTTTTTAGCAATTTAAGCCAAACGTTTACAGACGTTAGGAAACTAATCCAAACTTTTAAAATGTTACGAAACAAACGTTACGAAACAAATCCAAACGTTTGCAAACGTTACGAAACAAAACCAAACGTTTTACCTTATTAGTGATTTAGGCCAAACGTTTACAAATGTTACGAAACAAAACCAAATGTTTCAGCATTTAGCGATATAAGCCATACGTTTACAAAAGTTACGAAACAAATCCAAATGTTTAACGTTTTTAGCGATTTAAGCCAAACAATTACAAACATTTTGAAACAAATCCAAACGTTTCACCTTTTTAGCGATTTAAGCCAAACGTTTACAAACGTTACGAAACAAAACGAAACGTTTCACCTTTTTAGCGATTTAAGCCAAACGTTTACAAACGTTATGAAATAAAACCAAACGTTTAAGACATTATGAAACAAATCCAAATGTTTCAAATCTTTAGCAAATTAAGCCAAAACTTTATAAAAGATACGAAACAAAACAAAGCGTTTCACCTTTTTAGCAGTTTAAGCCAAACGTTTACAAACTTTACGAAAC
Organism: Mercurialis annua; assembly: GCF_937616625.2. Lineage (NCBI taxonomy): Eukaryota > Viridiplantae > Streptophyta > Magnoliopsida > Malpighiales > Euphorbiaceae > Mercurialis > Mercurialis annua. The sequence continues at coordinate 42,689,281 of NC_065572.1, forward strand.
AAATCCATGCGTTTCACATTTGTAGCGATTAAAGCCATACGTTTACAAATGTTACCAAACAAATCCAAATGTTTAACTTTTTTAGTGATTTAAACCAAACATTTACAAACGTTACGATACAAATACAAACGTTACGAAAAAAATGTTACGAAACAAATCCAAACGTTTACAAACTTTACGAAACAAAACCATACGTTTCACCTTTTTAACAATTTAAGCCAAACCTTTACAAACGCTACGATACAAATGCAATCGTTTGAAACGTTACGAAATAAACGTTACGAAACAAATCCAAACGTTTACAAACGTTACGAAACAAAACCAAATGTTTCACCTTTTTAGCGATATAAGCCGAATGTTTACAAACGTTACGAAACAAAACCAAACATTTAACTATTTTAGCAATTTATGCTAAACGTTTACAAAAGTTACGAAACAAATCCAAATGTTTTCCCATTTTAGCGATATAAGCCAAACGTCTAAAACGTTACAAAACAAATCCAAACATTTCTCCTTTTTAGCGATTTATGCTAAGCGTTTACAAACGTTACGAAACAAATCCAAACGTTTCACCTATTTAGCAATATGAGCCAAACGTTTACAAACTTACGAAACAAATCCATACGTTTCTCCTTTTTAGCGATTTAAGCAAAACGGTTACAAATGTTACAATACAAATCTAAACATTTCACCTTTTTAGCGATATAAGCCAAACGTTGACAAAGATTATGAAACAAATTTAAAAGTTTCACCTTTTTTGCCTTTTAAGCCAAACGTTTACAAACGTTAAGAAAAAAATCCAAACGTTTCACCTTTTTAGCGATTTAAGCCAAACGATTACAAACGTTACGAAACAAATCGAAACGTTTCACCTTTTTAGCGATTTAAGCCAAACATTTTCAAACGTTACGAAACAAATCCAAAACTTTTGTCTTTTTAGCGATTTAAGCCAAACGTTTACAAACATTACGAAATAAATCCAAACGTTTCGCCTTTTTTGCAATTTAAGCCAAACGTTTTTAAACGTTACAAAAAAAATCCAAACGTTTCACCTTTTGAGAGATTTAAGCCAAAGATTTACCTACGTTACGAAACAAAACCCAACGTTTAAAACGTTACGAAACAAATCCAAACGTTCCACATACGATTTAAGCCAAACCTTTACAAACGTTATGAAACAAAACACAGAGTTTCACCTTTTTAGCAATTTAAGCCAAACGTTTAAAAAGTTACGAAACAAATCCAAACAATTCACATTTTTAGCAATTTAAGCCAGACGTTTACAAACTTTACGAAACAAATCCAAACGTTTCACCTTTTTAGCAATTTAAGCCAAATGTTTACAAACGCTACGAAAAAAATCTAATTGTTTCACCTTTTTAGGGATTTAATCAAACGTTTACAAACGTTACCAAACAAATCCAAACGTTTCAGCTTTTTAGCGATTAAAGTCAAACGCATACAAACGTTTACAAATGTAACGAAACAAAAACCAAGTGTTTCACCTATTTTTAGCAATTTAAGCCAAACGTTTATGAACTTTACGAAACAAATCCAAGTGTTTCATCTTAATAGCAATTTAAGCCAAACGTTTACAAACGTTACGAAACAAATCCATGTGTGTCACCTTTTTAGCAATTTAAGCAAAACGTATACAAACTTTACAAAACAAATCCAAACATTTTACTGTTTAGCGATTTAAGCCAAACATTTACAAACACAGGAAACAAATCCAAACGTTTCACCTTTTAGCGATTTAAGCCAAACGTTTACAAACATTAAGAATCAAACTCAAACGTTTCACCTTTTTAGCAATGTAAGCCAAACATTTACAAACGTTGCGAAACAAATCCAAAATTTTCACCTTTTTAGCGATTTAAGCCAAATGTTTACAAACGATACGAAATAAATCCAAGCGTTTCACCTTTTTAGCAAAATAAGCCAAGCGTTTACAAACGCTACGAAACAAATCCAAGTGTTTCACCTTTTTAGCAGTTTAAACCAAACGTTTACAAACGTTACAAAACAAATCCAAACATTTAACCTTTTTAGCGATTTAAGCCAAACGTTTACAAACGTTACGAATCAAATCCAAACGTTTCACCTTTTTAGCAATTTAAGCCAAACGTTTACAAACGTTACGAAACAAAACCAAACGTTTCCCCTTTTTAGCAATTTTAGCTAAACGTTACGAAACAAATCCAAGTGTTTCAACTTTTTCACAATTCAAGCCAATCGTTTACAACCGTTACGAAACAAAACCAAACGTTTCACCTTTTGAAGCAATTTTAGCCAAACTTTTACAATCGTTACGAAACAAATCCAAGTGTTTCACCTTTTTAGCAATTTAAGCCAAATATTTGTTTACAAACGTTACGAAACAAACCAAATGTTTCCCCTTTTTAGCAATTTAAGCCAATCGTTTACAAACGTTACGAAACAAATCCAAGCATTTCACCTTTTTAGCAATTTAAGCCAATCGTTTACAACCGTTTCAAAACAAAACCAAACGTTTCACCTTTTTAGCAATATTAGCCAAACGTTTACAAACGTTACGAAACAAATCCAATTGTTTCACCTTTTTAGCAATTTAATCCATATATTTGTTTACAACCGTTACAAAACAAATCTAAACGTTTCACCTTTTTAGCGATTTAAGCCAAACATTTACAAACGTTACGAAACAAATCCATATGTTTCACCTTATTAGCTATTTAAGCCAAACGTTTACAAATTCTACGAAACAAATCCAAACGTTTAAAACGTTACGAAACAAACATTACGAAACATATCTAAACGTTTACAAACGTTACAAAACAAAACCAAACGTTTCAAATTTTAAGTGATTTTAAGACAAACATTTACAAACGTTATAAAATAAAACAAAATGTTTCACCTTTTTAGCGATTTAAGCCATACGTATACAAACGTTACGAAACAAATCCAAACGTTTCACTTTTTTAGAGATTTAAGCCAAACTTTTACAAACGTTACGAAACAAATCGAAACGTTTCACATTTTTAGCAATTTAAGCTAAACGTTTACAAAGTTACGAAACAAAACCAAACGTTTCCCCTTTTTAGAGATTTACGCCAAACGTTTACAAACGTTACGAAACAAAACTAAACGTTTAAAATGTTATGAAACAAATCCAAACGTTTTATATTTTTAGCGATTTATGCCAAACCTTTACTAATGTTGCGAAACAAAACCAAGAGTTTCACCTATTTAGTAATTTAAGCCAAATGTTAACAAACGTTTGGAATCAACTCCAAGTGTTTCACCTTTTTAGAAATTTAAACGAAACGTTTACAAACGTTCCGAAACAAATCCAAACGTTTCCCCTTTTTAGCAATTTAAGCCAAACGTTTACAAACGTTTGGAAAAGAATCCAAGCGTTTCAAATTTTTAGTAATTTAAACCAAACATTTACAAAAGTTCGAAACCAATACAAACGTTTCACCTTTTTAGCGATTTAAGCCAAACGTTTAAAAACGTTACGAAACAAAACCAAACATTTCACTTTTTTAGCAATTTAAGCCAAACATTTACAAATGTTAAGAAACAAATCCAAACATTTCACCTTTTTAGAAATTTATGCCAAACGTTTACAAACGTTACGAAACAAATCCAAACGTTTCACCTATTTAGCGATTGAAGCCAAACGTTTACAAACGTTACGAAACAAATCCATACATTTAACCCTTTTAGCGATATAAGCCAAACGTTTACAAACGTTACGAAACAAATCCAAATGTTTCACCTTTCTAGTATATTAAGCCAAATGTTTAAAAACGTTACAAAACAAATCCAAGCGTTCCACCTTTTTAGTAATTTAAGCCAAACGTTTACAAACGTTACGAAACAAATCCAAGCGTTTTATCTTTTCAGCAATTTAAGCCAAAAGTTTACAAACTCTATGAAACAAATCCAAAAGTTTCACCTTTTTAGCGATTTAAGCCAAACGTTTACAAAAGCTACGAAACAAATCCAAACGTTTCACATTTTTAGCGATTTAAGCCAAACATTTACAAATGTTGCAAAACAAATCCAAACGTTTCACCTTTTTATCGATTCAAGCCAAATGTTTACAAACGTTACGAAACAAATCAAAATGTTTCACCTTTTTAGCTATTTAAGAAAAATGTTTACAAATAATATGAAACAAATCCAAACGTTTCGCCTTTTTAGCAATTTAAGCCAAACGTTTACAAACGTTACAAAACCAATCCAAATGTGTCACCTTTTTAGATATTTAAGCGAAACATTTACCTACGTTACGAAATAAAACCAAATGTTTAAAACGTTATAAAACAAATTCAATCGTTTCACATTATTAGCGATTTAAGCCAAAACTTTACAAACGTTACAAAACAAAACCAAGCGTTTAACCTTTTTAGAAATTTAAGCCAAACGTTTGCAAAAAATACGAAACAAATCCAAGCGTTTATGCCAAACGTTTAGAAACGTTACGAAACAAATCCAAACGTTTCCTCTTTTTAGCGATTTAAGCCACACGTTTAAAACATTAAGAAATAAATCCAAATGTTTCACCTTTTAAGCGATTTATGCCGAACTTTACGAAACAAATCCAAACATTTTGCCTTTTTAGCGATTTTAGCAAAACATTTACAAACTGTACAAAAAAAATCCAAACACTTCACCTTATGTTTCACCTTTTTAGCAATATAAGCCAAACGTTTACAAACGTTACAAAACAAATCCAAGCGTTTCACCTTTTTAGCAGTTAAAGCTAAACGTTTACAAAAGTTCCGAAACAAATCCAAGCGTTTCACATTTTTTGCAATTTATGCCAGACGTTTAGAAACGTTACGAAACAAATCCAAACGTTTCCTCTATTTAGCGATTTAAGCCACACGTTTAAAACATTAAGAAATAAATCCAAATGTTTCACCTTTTAAGCGATTTATGCCGAACTTTACGAAACAAATCCAAGCATTTTGCCTTTTTAGCGATTTTAGCCAAATATTTACAAACTGTACAAAACAAATCCAAACACTTCACCTTATGTTTCACCTTTTTAGCAATGTAAGCCAAACGTTTACAAACGTTACAAAACAAATCCAAGTGTTTCACCTTTTTAGCAGTTAAAGCTAAACGTTTACAAAAGTTCCGAAACAAATCCAAGCGTTTCACATTTTTTGCAATTTAAGCCAAACGTTTACAAATGTTACGAAAAAAATCCAAACGTTTCACCTTTTTAGTGATTTAAGCCAAACGTTAACAAACGTTAAGAAACAAATCCAAAAGTTTCACTTTTTTAGCAATTTAAGCCAAACGTTTACAAACGTTACAAAACAAATCCAAGCGTTTCACCTTTATAAGAATTTAAGCCAAACGTTTATAAATCTTACGAAACAAATCCAAGCGTTTCACCTTTTTAGCAATTTAAGCCAAAAGTTTACAAACGTTACGAAACAAATCCAAGTGTTTCACCTTTTTAGAAATTTAAGCCAATCGTTTACAAACATTACGAAACAAATTCAAACGTTTAACCTCTTTAGCAATTTTAGCCAAACGTTTACAAATGTTACGAAACAAATTCAAACGTTTCCCCATTTTAGCGATTTAAGCCAAACGTTTAAAACGTTACGAAATAAATCCAAAAATTTCACCTTTTTAGCGATTTAAGCCAAACGTTTACAAATGTTACGAAACAATTTCAAACGTTTCACCTATTTAGAGATTGAAGCCAAACGTATACAAACGTTACGAAACAAAATCAAATGTTTCAGCTTTTAGCGATTTAAGCCATACGTTTACAAACGTTACGTAATAAATCCAAATGTTTCAATTTTTTAGCGATTTGAGCCAAACGTTTACAAACATTACAAAATAATTCCAAATTTTTTAGCCTTTTGAGCGATTTAAGAAAAACGTTTACAAACGTTACGAAACAAATCCAAATGTTTCACCTTTTCAACGATTTAAGCCAAACGTTTACAAATGTTACGAAACAAATCCAAACGTGTCACCTTTTTAGCGATATAAGCCAAATGTTTACAAACATTACGAAACAAAACCAAACGTTTAAAACTTTACGAAACAAATCCAAACGTTTCATATTTTTAGAAATTTTAGCCAAACGTTTACAAACATTACGAAACAAAACCAATCGTTTCAGCTTTTTAGAAATTTAAGCCAAACAATTACAAACGTTATGAAACAAATCCAAATGTTTCACCTTTTTAGCGATTGAAGCCAAATGTTTACAAACATTACGAAACGAATCCAGACGTTTCCCATTTTTAGCAATTTAAGCCAAACGTTTACAATCATTACAAAACCAAACCAATCGTTTCACCTTTTTAGCAATTTAAGACAAACGTTTACAAATGTTACAAAAAAAATCCAAGCGTTTCCACCTCTTTAGCAATTTAAGTCAAACATTTACAAACGTTTCGAAACAAATCCAAACGTTTCATCTTTTTAGCGATTTAAGAAAAAGGTTTACAGACGGTTCGAAAAAAATCCAAACGTTTCACCTTTTGAGCGATTTAAATTAAACGTTTATAACCGCTACAAAACAAATCCAAACGTTTCACCTTTTTAGCAATTTATGCCAAACGTTACGAAACAAAACCAAGTGTTTCACCCTTTTTAGAGATTTAAGCCAAACGTTTAAGCCAAACGTTTATAAATGGTACGAAACAAATCCAAACGTTTCACCTTTTCAGCGATTTAAGCCAAACGCTGACCTACGTTACAAAACAAAACCAAATGCTTTACAATTTTAGCGATTTAAGCCAAATGTTTAAAACGTTACGAAAAAAATCCAAACGTTTCACGTTTTTAGTGATTTAAGCCAAATGTTTACAAACGATAAAAAACAAATCCAAATGTTTCCTCTTTTTAGCGATTTAAGCCAAACGTTTACAAACGTTACGAAATAATTCCAAACGTTTCCACCTTTTAAGAGATTTAAGCCAAACTTTTACAAACGTTACGAAACAAATCCAACTGTTTCACCTTTTCAACGATTTAAGCCAAACGTTTATAAACATTACGAAACAAATCCAAACGTTTCACCTATTTAGCGATATAAGCCAAATGTTTACAAACATTACGAAAAAAAAAAAACGAAACGTTTAAAACGTTACGAAACAAATCCAAACGTTTCATATTTTTAGCGATTTTAGCCAAATATTTACAAACATTACGAAACAAGGGTTAATTATTTAAAAACCACCCACCTTGTAATTTTTTTTCATTTATACCATGAGCTAGGAAAATTTTCAATTGTACCCTGTTTTTGATTTTTATGTTTCATCTCTACCCTAATAAGTTGAATTGACCTATTTTCTTTTGAAAAAGAGTTGAAATTAGTCCTTCATTTTTAACCTATATTCTAATAAAACGTTAATGTTAATTATTTGTGTATCTTATTTTTAATATTTTCATCTTTAAATTAATTAAATAATCAAAAAATTTACTTTTGGGGTACAAACGAAACATAAAAATCAAAAATAGGGTACATCTGAAAATTTTTCTAGGTCGTGGTATTAATGAAAAAAAATTACAAGGTGAGTGGTTTTTAAGTAATTAAACCACGAAACAAAACCAATTGTTTCATCTTTTTAGAAATTTAAGCCAAACAATTACAAACGTTATGAAACAAATCCAAACGTTTCACCTTTTTAGTGATTTAAGCCAAACATTTACAAACATTACGAAACAAATCCAAATGTTTCACCTTTTTAGAGATTTAAGCCAAATGTTTAAAAACGGTACGAAACAAATCTAAACGTTTCACCTTTTAAGCTATTTAAGCCAAACGCTTACCTACATTACGAAACAAAACCAAATATTTTCCCATTTTAGCGATTTAAGCCAAATGTTTAAAACATTACGAAACAAATTCAAACTTTTCGCATTTTTAGCAATTTAAGCCAAACGTTTACAAACGTTATGAAACAAATCCAAACGTTTCTCCTTTTTAAAGATTTAAGCCAAACATATACCGACGTTACGAAACAAAACCAAACGTTTAAAATGTTACAAAACAAATCCAAACATTTCACATTTTTAGCGATTTAAGCCAAACCTTTGCAAACGTTACAAAACAAAACCAAGCATTTCACCTTTTTAGTAATTTAAGCCAAACATTTACAAACATTACAAAACAAATCTGTAATATCCCGGACAATTTTTAAATTTTTCTAAATGTGATTTCGGAAATAATTTGAGTCTTTTTCGTTTGGCGGTTCGATTCGTAGTTTAATTTTTGGATCGGTTCAATTTTAATATTTTTGTATGGGTCTTTTTATTTTGGTGGTTCAACCAAAAGGTTGAACCACCACCATTGAATCAGGTCTCGAAAGAGATCTGACTTAATTGTGTTTAGTCTCATTCGAGAATTGGAATTCTCGAACGAGACACCAGCATTTGAGCCGAGCCTCGTTCGAGAATTCCAATTCTCGAACGAGAGCCTAGTGTTTAATGCCTGGTCTATTTTGAGACCAGGGTTCTCGAACAAGAACCAGCTTTAAATTGCTGTTCTCGTTCGAGAACAGCCGTACCCTTACGAGGATGGTATTTTGGACCAGAATTACTATTCTTCTGAATCCGTATTTTGATCAAACTCAAACCCTAATATCTTTCCCGCACTGCAAACTAACCCTAGCCTCCATCCTCTTATTGTTTCGCTGTGAAATCGTTGCTCAATTTCCTTCCAAAGTCATGTGTTCATCGGTAAGACTTTTATGTTCATCATTTCAGATTTTGCTTTCAATGACACTTTGGAAATTTTGATCGTTCTCTTTTATTTTTGGATCGAAATAAGTTCCGTCTGGTCCCATTGATTATAGACTCACGTATCTACGATTCCCTATCTTGTTTACGCTAAACGGTACGGTATCGATCTCGTTTCAATCGCCGTCGTTTTATCGTATATCTAAATTCTGTTTCTTATATATGTCTTCTGCCGTTGTTCTTGAGCCATTAGATTTGATATTTTTATGATTGTTACCATCCTTGATTATTGGGTCATCAGAATCGTTTGAGTTGTGTTGTGTCGTTGTGTTATTTGCCGTTCGTTTAGTCGTCGCCTAGAGTTGGATTCTGCCATTCCTTAATTTGTTACTGCTTTGAGTATGAGTATTTGATTAATGGTTGTTGTTGGCTTAAGATCATGCTAAGTATTGTTAAGTTCCTTTAGGTTTGTTTAATGGTTAGGCTAGCTCAGCAAACTACATATCAATGGATTTATACTTGTTGAATGCAATTACAAGCATGGCGGGATTGTTTTGTCTATTTCAATGAAGAAGAAGATGGTCAATTACTCCATATGATCACCAAAATGTTTTATCTTAAACAAATAAATGCTAAGGTTAATTATAGTTAGATTTGGTGTTAATATTAATTTTCGAATCTCGGTTGCTTCATAAATTAGAAATTTGTAAACGATAAGTGTTTTACAAACTTAGGTTAACATATAATTGAAAATCAAAGTGGATAAATTACTATTTAGCCCCTGAACATTTTAAACTTAGGTGATTAAATTATTGGTTATAACTTTATATTTCATTTTAAATTATAATAACTGTATTTAATTAAGAATATCAATTTGGCATGAAATTGACTAAATTACAATTTAGCCCCCGAACTTATTTTATAACTTAATTAAGTGGATTTTTGGTTGGTAACTCTATATGTTGTTTTAATTATAACAAAAGCAATTAAATTGATCTCGGATATCAAATTGGCTAAAGTACAGTTTAGTTCCTAATTGGCTAAAGTACAGTTTAGTCCCTAAAATGGCTAAAGTACAGTTTAGTCCCTAAATTGGCCAAAGTTCAATTTAGTCCCTAAACTTTTAAAAACTTAATTTAGTTAAGTTTTTGATTTGTAACTTGGGTTACTTGAAGTTAAATTTATTGGGTTCTGTTTTAAAAATTGATTTATTATTTTATCAAAGTTGATTATACAATTATAAACTATGGTTTATAATTGGATATGATTATATTTATTTTATCAAAGTAAATTTTTTTGGAATTATAAACTCTGATTTATATTTTGATAAAATATTTTGGGTCGGGTTAGACTTGGGTCACCCGACATGTGAGGTAGCTTGGTATTGGTAACTCGGCTAATCCAATATTTGAAAAAATGGATTTAAGTTATTATTTATTTATTATTTAAGTAATATTTTTCGGAACGTATTTTAAAGTGGAAACCCAATAGACTTTGCTTAATTATTTGAGTATTGTGTTACTCGATGTGATTCAGTTTGACTCGGTCATTACATGATTAATTGTTCATTTTATTCTTGCTACGTTTATGCTTGACTCGGTATTGTGCTAGTCTTATGTGGTGTCTAGTATTCTTACAGTTAGGGGTTGGATGGATTTTAACTTATATATTGTTTTAGACCCGTCGACTGCTCGTGTTTCGGAGTCTACGTAGGGTTAGCTGTTTGCCAAGATTCACGTGGATAAGCAAGCAGTGAGTTTGTAGTGCTATTTACAGCTTTATTAAGTACCGCAATTTATTTTAGTATTATCAATGTTTTCGAATTGTTTTAAGCGATAATGGATCTGGATTGAAACGAGCTACTCGATAGGCTTGTATCGAGACCTTGTGCACCGGTAAATACTCTGTGATCGGCAGACTAAGGTCTTGCTTACGCTGGTAATTTGACGAGGATTTGTTCCCGTCCACTTTGGGGTTTTTCAGTATGCTATGTCATACTTACGCTGGGATCATTTCAATACTGTTATTTCATAATCATATTATATTAGTATAAAAGGTTTTGATTTAAGGGTTTTAAACTTAATAAATGTAAATAGTATTGCGAACTCATCTCAATATATCTGACCCCGTTGTTTTCCCCAAATTTTCCAAGTTTATGATTTGAAAGCTGGTCCACTACAATCCTTTTATTCTTCGGAGGTTTATTTTATTATAAATAAATTGTCAAACTGATTTTTATTCTTAGACCGCAGTAGTAAACTAGAAGTCCATATAAAATTTTATGTTTGTCAGATTGGTCTGCCTGGCTTTATTTTATGCTTTGACATACTTATTTGTTTAACTCTGGTTATTTCTTAATTAATATAAGTAATTATATTTAAGTTGTTATATTACTTTGTATGTTTGATTTTTATCCGCAAGGCTTGCTGCGGGTTTTGGTACAACCATACCCATTCCCTAGCGCCAGTCGCGATCCATGAAATTGGGTCGTGACAAAATCCAAGCGTTTCAACTCTTTAGCAATTTAAGCCAGACGTTTACAAATGTTACGAAATAAATCCAAACGTTTCCTCTTTTTTTTGCGATTTCGCCTCTTAAGCGTTTCACCTTTTTAGCGATTTAAGCCAAAGGTTTACAAACTGTACGAAACAAATCCAAACGTTTCACTTTTTGAGCGATTTAAGCCAAATGTTTATAAATTCTACGAAACAAATCCAAACGTTCCACCTTTTAAGCAATTTGAGTCAAACGTTTATAAAAGTTACGAAACAAATCCAAGTGTTTCTCCTTTTAAGCAATTTAAGCCAAATGCATACAAACGTTACAAAACAAATTAAAGCGTTTCACCTTTTTAGCAATTTAAGCCAAACGTTTACAAAGGTTACGAAGAAAATCCAAACGTTTACAAACAATACGAAACAAATCCAAACCTTTCACCTTTTGAGCGATTTAAGCAACACGTTTATAAACGTTACGAAACAAATCCAAACGTTTCACCTTTTCAGCGATTTAAGGCAAACGTTTACAAACGTTATGAAATAAAACCAAACGTTTAAAACGTTACGAAACAAATCCAAACGTTCTACACTTTTAGCAATTCAAACTAAATGTTTACAAACATTACGAAACAAAACCAATCGTTTCATCTTTTTAGCAATTTAAGCCAAACATTTACAAACGTTACGAAACAAATCCAAGCGTTTCACCTTTTTAGAAATTTAAGCCAATCGTTTACAAACGTTACGAAACAAATTCAAACATTTAACCTTTTTAGCAATTTTAGCCAAACGTTTACAAATGTTACGAAACAAATTCAAACGTTTCCCCGTTTTAGCGATTTAAGCCAAACGTTTAAAACATTACGAAACAAATCCAAAAATTTCACCTTTTTAGCGATATAAGACAAACGTTTACAAATGTTATGAAACAAATCCAAGCGTTTCCACCTCTTTAGCAATTTAAGTCAAAAGTTTATAAACGTTACAAAACAAATCCAAACGTTTCATCTTTTTAGCGATTTAAGCCAAAGGTTTACAAACGGTACGAAAAAAATCCAAACGTTTTACCTTTTCAGCGATTTAAGTTAAACGTTTATAAACGCTACAAAACAAATCCAAATGTTTCACCTTTTTAGCAATTTATGCCAAACTTTACGAAACAAAACCAAGTGTTTCACCCTTTTTAGAGATTTAAGCCAAACGTTTAAGCCAAAAGTTTATAAATGGTACGAAACAAATCCAAACGTTTCACCTTTTCAGCGATTTAAGCCAAACGCTTACCTACGTTACAAAACAAAATCAAATGCTTTACAATTTTAGCGATTTAAGCCAAATGTTTAAAACGTTACGAAAAAAATCCAAACGTTTCACCTTTTTAGTGATTTATGCCAAACGTTTAGAAACGATAAAAAACAAATCCAAATGTTTCCCCTTTTTAGCGATTTAAGCCAAACGTTTACAAACGTTACGAAATAATTCCAAACTTTTTCACCTTTTGAGCGATTTAAGCCAAACGTTTATAAACGTTACGAAACAAATCCAAACGCTTCACCTTTTTAGCGATATAAGCCAAATGTTTACAAACATTACGAAACAAAACCAAACATTTAAAACGTTACGAAACAAATCCAAACGTTTCATATTTTTTGCGATTTTAGCCAAACGTTTACAAACATTACGAAACAAAACCAATCGTTTCATCTTTTTAGAAATTTCAGCCAAAAAATTACAAACGTTATGAAACAAATCCAAACATTTAACCTTTTTAGCGATTTAAGCCAAACCTTTACAAACTTTACGAAACAAAACAAAGCATTTCACCTTTTTAGTAATTTAAGCCAAACGTTTACAAAAATTACAAAACAAATCCAAGCGTTTCAACTCTTTAGCAATTTAAGCTAGACGTTTACAAATGTTACGAAACAAATCCAAAAGTTTCCTCGTTTTTTGCGATTTCGCCTCTTAAGTGTTTCACCTTTTTAGCGATTTAAGCCAAAGGTTTACAAACTGTACGAAATAAATCCAAATGTTTCACTTTTTAAGCGATTTAAGCCAAATGTTTATAAACGCTACGAAACAAATTCAAATGTTACCTTTTTAGCACTTTGAGTCAAACGTTTATAAAAGTTACGAAACAAATCTAAGTGTTTCTCCTTTTAAGCAATTTAAGCCAAATGTATACAAACGTTAAGAAACAAATTAAAGCGTTTCACCTTTTTAGCAATTTAAGCCAAACGTTTACAAAGGTTACGAAGAAAATCCGAACGTTTCCCCTTTTTAGTGATTTATGCCTAACATTTACAAACGATACGAAACGACTCCAAACGTTTCATCTTTTTAGGGATTTAAGTAACACGTTTCCAAACGTTACGAAACAAATCCAAACGTTTCACCTTTTAAGCGATTTAAGCCAAACGTTTACAAACGTTACGAAATAAAACAAAACGTTTAAAGCGTTACAAAACAAATCCAAGCGTTTCACCTTTATAAGAATTTAAGCCAAATGTTTACAAATGCTACGAAATAAATCCAAGCGTTTCACCTTTTTAGCAATTTAAGCCAAAAGTTTACAAACGTTACAAAACAAATCCAAGCGTTTCACCTTTTTAGAAATTTAAGCCAATAGTTTACAAACGTTACGAAACAAATTCAAATGTTTAACCTTTTTAGCAATTTTAGCTAAACATTTACAAATGTTACGAAACAAATTCAAACGTTTAAAATGTTACGAAACAAATCCAAAAATTTCACCTTTTTAGCGATTTAAGCCAAACGTTTACAAATGTTACGAAACAATTCCAAACGTTTCCCCTATTTAGCGATTGAAGCCAAACGTTTACAAACATTAGGAAACAAATCCAGACGTTTCCCATTTTTAGCAATTTAAGCTAAACGTTTACAATCGTTACAAAACAAAACCAACCGTTTCACCTTTTTAGCAATTTAAGACAAACGTTTACAAATGTTACGAAACAAATCCAAGAATTTCCACCTCTTTAGCAATTTAAGTCAAACGTTTACAAACGTCACGAAACAAATCTAAACGTTTCATCTTTTTAGCGATTTAAACCAAAGGTTTACAAACGGTACGAAAAAAATCCAAACATTTCACCTTTTCAGCGATTTAAGTTAAACGTTTATAAACGCTACAAAACAAATCCAAACATTTCACCTTTTTAGCAATTTATGCCAAACGTTACTCAACAAAACCAAGTGTTTCACCCTTTTTAGAGATTTAAGACAAATGTTTAAGCCAAACATTTATAAATGGTACGAAACAAATCCAAACGTTTTCCCTTTTCAGCGATTTAAGCCAAACGCTTACCTACGTTACAAAACAAAACCAAATGCTTTACAATTTTAGCGATTTAAGCCAAATGTTTAAAACGTTACGAAAAAAATCCAAACGTTTCACCTTTTTAGTGATCTAAGACAAACGTTTACAAACGATAAAAAACAAATCCAAATGTTTCCCCTTTTTTAGCGATTTAAGCCAAACGTTTACAAACGTTACGAAATAATTCCAAACTTTTTCACCTTTTGAGCGATTTAAGCCAAACTTTTACAAACGTTACGATACAAATCCAAAAGTTTCACCTTTTCAACGATTTAAGTCAAACGTTTACAAACGTTACGAAACAAATCCAAACGTTTCATCTTTTTAGCGATATAAGCCAAATGTTTACAAACATTACGAAACAAAACCAAACGTTTAAAACCTTACAAAACAAATCCAAACGTTTCATATTTTTAACGATTTTAGCCAAACGTTTACAAACATTACGAAACAAAACCAATTGTTTCATCTTTTTAGAAATTTAAGCCAAACAATTACTAATGTTATGAAGCAAATCCAAATGTTTCACCTTTTTAGCCATTTAAGCCAAACCTTTACAAACATTACGAAACAAATCCAAATGTTTCACCTTTTAGCAATTTAAGCCAAACATTTATAAACATTACGAAACAAAACCAATCGTTTCATCTTTTTAGCAATTTTAGCCAAACGTTACGAAACAAATCCAAGTGTTTCAACTTTTTCACAATTCAAGCCAATCGTTTACAACCGTTACGAAATAAAACCAAACGTTTCACCTTTTTTAGCAATTTTAGCAAAAATTTTACAAACGTTACGAAACAAATCCAAGTGTTTCACCTTTTTAGCAATTTAACCCAAATATTTGTTTACAAACGTTACGAAACAAAACCAAATGTTTCCCCTTTTTAGCAATTTAAGCCAATTGTTTACAAACGTTACGAAACAAATCCAAGCATTTCACCTTTTTAGCAATTTAAGCCAATCATTTACAACCGTTACAAAACAAAACTAAACGTTTCACCTTTTTAGCAATATTAGCCAAACGTTTACAAACGTTACGAAACAAATCCAATTGTTTCACCTTTTTAGCAATTTAATCCATATATTTGTTTACAACCGTTACAAAGCAAATCCAAACGTTTCACCTTTTTAGTAATTTAAGCCAAACATTTACAGACGTTACGAAACAAATCCATATGTTTCACCTTATTAGCGATTTAAGCCAAACGTTAAAAATGCTACGAAACAAATCAAAACGTTTAAAACGTTACGAAACAAACATTACGAAACATATCTAAAGGTTTACAAACGTTACGAAACAAAACCAAACGTTTCACCGTTTTAGCGATTTACGTTTACAAACGTTACGAAATAAAACAAAATGTTTCACCTTTTTAGCGATTTAAGCCATATGTTTACAAACGTTACGAAACAAAACCAAACGTTTCACCTTTTTAGAGATTTACGCAAAACGTTTACAAACGTTACGAAACGAAACTAAACATTTAAAATGTTCGAAACAAATCCAAACGTTTTATATTTTTAGCGATTTATGCCAAACCTTTACTAATGATGCGAAACAAAACAAAAAGTTTCACCATTTTAGTAATTTAAGCGAAATGTTAACAAACGTTAGGAATCAACTCCAAGCGTTTCACCTTTTTAGAAATTTAAACGAAACGTTTACTGTCACGACCCGATTCTCGGCGTCGAGACCGGCGCTAGGGAATGGGAGTGGTTGCTCCGAAACCCGTAGCAAGCCTTAAAATACATTAAAAATCACTTAAAAAATTTCGCGGAATTCAATTCATTTTCGAACATTTTAAAATCGCAGTTTAAAACGTTCTTATAAAATTAACATTTAAAACATGCACATAATTTTCTCTTTTTAATTATTGCATTTTAGTTTCAAAACCATTTCACTATGGTTTATCATGCATCTCATTATGCATACCATCTTACTATGGTAATTACTGCATTTCACTATGCAGGCCATTTCATTATGGACTTAACCGCATTTCATTATGCAGACCATTTCATTATGGATTTAACTGCATTTCATTATGCAGATGCGCTCGCCGCATTTTGTACTCGTGCAGTCGCTCGGACTTTCGCACAGCATTCACATATTACATATTATTAGAGTTTAAGCGTTATA
Organism: Mercurialis annua; assembly: GCF_937616625.2. Taxonomy (NCBI): domain Eukaryota; kingdom Viridiplantae; phylum Streptophyta; class Magnoliopsida; order Malpighiales; family Euphorbiaceae; genus Mercurialis; species Mercurialis annua. The sequence goes on from NC_065572.1 coordinate 42,705,968, forward strand.
ATAAAATATAAAGCATAAATAAGTCCAACGACTACTAAGGTATCACCGTTCATTATTCTAGCTACTGCAACTCTAGACACATAAAGGAAAGTCATTCTCACTTTATTCAAGCCATGGATTTCCGGAACAAGAAATTGGAAATCCACACGTCAAACTACTCGCCTGTAAAAATATTAAATTCAACGGGGTCAGTTATAAAAACTGCGTGAATGCGTACAACATGTACTAATAAACATTAATATGAAAGCAATGTATTCCAGATTACCGATTCATATGAAACCCTAACCATGATTCATGTTCCTATATGCTTTCAAAACAGGAAACATAAATATTCCACATCATTTCATTATATTCGGGTTAACCTTTTCATGGCCGTATTTATTCATTTCTTTTGTACTTTAGCCCGTCAAATCTGATCATTCATCTTTTACGTATGTGAAGGTCTTTAGACTCTTTCACCATACAACAGATTTCGGCAGTACATATATACCGTCGCCATTTCACTTTTTATTAAAAGGTTCAACCTCTCAGATCTCGGCAGTTTCTCTTTACTGCCTTTGGTCGTCTATATTCCGTTGTCTCTGAAGATTTGTTCACACAGAGTCTAGGCCGTCGCCAGGATTCACACAGTACATTCACATGCAACCCATTCTAAATGCAATACCGATGATCACACAGCACGATTGCCGCCCAATAGTAAGCATGTTTCAATGAATCTAAATCGGTTTCAAAACTATGTATAATAGTTCATGCGATTTAAATTCAAAATAAAATAAAGCATTTTGCAAATCATGTAAAGCAGTTCGCAATATTTTTAATACTAATATTTAGCAGTATAAGTTGTAAACACACTCACAGTACTCGCTTATTCCAAATATAAAAATATCACCCGTCGAATATTCAAAACCTTTGCTCGCCGGTTTCCGCGACAAAACTCGCTGGATCTAATTAACAGATTAAACATTAATAAATGTATTAACTCTAAATTCTAGGATAAACTCTAGACCGACTCAACCATATAAACCACATAATCACAAACCAAATTTGATTCCGACTATCTCTTTCCGCGTCATCGTATTTCTATACGATACACTCTATTCACATTAGTTTATTTAATTCAATAAATAAACATAGAATTATAATTTCATATAATTCTAACACACATTCAATTCACATAATTTTCTAAAAATACACTTTTAGAAAATCTCAACAAATATACCACAATTCATAAATAACCAAAAATATTTTTCCGTAAAATATTTTTGACCCGGGGCTCGGCCCCCCTTATTTTCTGCCAAAATCATTTCGGCACTAACTGCTGCCAAATGAGTTTAGAACTGAGCCAACATGCTCTGTCCCCTCTACTCATATTTCTATATTCCGGTGGTTTTGGCCGGAAAACTCAAAAACGCAAAAAACGCTTAAAAATTCATTTTAAGCCATTTTAATCACCAAAATTCACCAAAATTATTTTTGAACAAATTTTTAATCTCATCTTTTAAAAATAGCAGCCCATAATTTTTAAAATAATTATTCTCCATTATTTTAACCATTAAAACCGAAATATCAATTAATAATCAAAACCGATTATTAATCCTTCAAAACCCTTCACAAAAATCAATTAAACTCCACAAATAATTATCAAACATATATCATAAATATTTTAGAATAATTTCTGCCCAGAAATTAAAATGACAGTTTTACCCTTTTTAACAATTTTAACCGAATAAACAATGATCAAAATTTAAACCCGGTTACTAAATCACTAAAAATTCACCATTAAATATTTATTTATCATCATTCAAACATTTAGATCAACCTTAAACAAACTCATTTCCAGAAATTTAAAATCATTAGATTTACCCACATTTAAGCATTTTTTTGAGTTTTAAACTATTAAAAATCGAATTTCAAACCTTTAAATTAACACCCGAATTAATTAACATTATTAATCCACAAAAATCTCACTTTAAAGAATATTTAATCCTCATCAAATAGATCAGCCCAGAAATTAAAATAAATAATTTAATTTTCACGGAAAAATTATTTAAAACCGAAACCCATTAAACTAGCAACTAAAACCAACTAATTATTTATCAAACATCACATATAAACCATCCTAAGCATGTTTCTAAGATTCAACCAACATCAGCAACTAAAAGTAAGATTTTGAGCTTGAAATTATACCTCAAACGAACATGCAAATACACCTTAACGATCTACACAATATTCCCGACAATTTTCGTGAAGAAATTTTTGAGAGAAAATCAAAGAGTAAAGCTTGGTGTTGTGAGTTATGGTGTATTCGGCACCCACAAAAATGGAGAAGAAGATTAAAGACTTGGGCACCAAGTTTAGCTTAAGAAAATATCTAGATATTTAGATAGCTATTTCAATTATTTACAAGTTTGCCATTAGGGGCATTCTTGTAATTAAATCAAACTCTAGGGGCAAAATAAATTCAACTTTACCAAATATTCAAAACATTAAATCATATCATATGGGCTGAGTTTAAAATATTTTTGGGCCTTTAAAAATATTTAAAATAACTATTTTGACGGTTTTTAGTGAAAAATCGCGAAATTCACTTTTAACACGTAAAATTGCCAAAAATCAACTTAAGGCAAAACACATACCAAATCACATTTTCACATTTATAAATTCATCACGTGAATTTATTCACTATTTTCGAGGTCCTAATCAATTGAAATCAGACACACACGAAAATAAACACTAATAATTCTACGGGGTATTACATTTACAAACGTTCTGAAACAAATCCAAATGTTTCCCCTTTTTAGCAATTTAAGCCAAATGTTTACAAACATTACGAAAAGAATCCAAGCGTTTCAAATTTTTAGCAATCTAAACCAAACATTTATAAAAGTTACGAAACAAATCCAAACGTTTCACCTTTTTAGCTATTTAAGCCGTACGTTTACAAACGTTACGAAACAAAAACAAACATTTCACCTTTTTCGCAATTTAAGCCAAACATTTACAAACGTTAAGAATCAAATCCAAATGCTTTCCCAGTTTAGCGATTTAAGCCAAACGTTAAAAAAGTTACGAAACAAATCCAAACATTTCACCTTTTTAGCAATTTATGCCAAACGTTTACAAACGTTACGATTTAAATCGCAACGTTTCACCTATTTAGCGATTGAAGCCAAACGTTTACAAACGTTACGAAACAAATCCATACATTTAACCCTTTTAGCGATATAAGCCAAACGTTTACAAACGTTACGATACAAATCCAAATGTTTCACCTTTCTAGTATTTTAAGCCAAACGTTTAAAAACGTTACAAAACAAATCCAAGCGTTCCACCTTTTTAGCAATTTAAGCCAAACGTTTACAAACGTTACGAAACAAATCCAAGCGTTTTATCTTTTTAGCAATTTAAGCCAAACGTTTATAAACGCTATGAAACAAATCTAAATGTTTCACCTTTTTAGCGATTTAAGCCAAACGTTTACAAAAGCTACGATACAAATCCAAACGTTTCACATTTTTAGCGATTCAAGCCAAACATTTACAAACGTTGCGAAACAAATCCAAATGTTTCACCTTTTTATCGATTCAAGCCAAGTGTTTACAAACGTTACGAAACAAATCAAAATGTTTCACCTTTTTAGCTATTTAAGCAAAACGTTTACAAATATTACGAAACAAATCCAAACGTTTCGCCTTTTTAGCAATTTAAGCCAAACGTTTACAAACGTTACAAAACAAATCTAAACGTGTCGCCTTTTTAGATATTTAAGCGAAATATTTACCTAAGTTACGAAACAAAACCAAACGTTTAAAACGTTACAAAACAAATTCAAATGTTTCATATTTTTAGCGATTTAAGCCAAACCTTTACAAACGTTACAAAACAAAACCAAGCGTTTAAATTTTTAGAAATTTAAGCCAAACGTTTGCAAAAAATACAAAACAAATCCAAGCGTTTCATCTTTTTAGAAATTTAAGCCAGACGTTTACAAACGTTACGAAACAAATCCAAACGTTTCCTCTTTTTAGCGATTTAAGCCACACGTTTAAAACATTAAGAAATAAATCAAAACGTGTCACCTTTTAAGCGATTCATGCCAACCGTTACGAAACAAATCCAAACATTTTGCCTTTTTAGCAATTTTAGACAAACATTTAGAAACTGTGCAAAACAAATCCAAACACTTCACCTATTATTTCACCTATTTAGCAATGTAAGCCAAAGTTTACAAACGTTACAAAACAAATCCAAGCGTTTTACCTTTTTAGCAGTTAAAGCCAAACGTTTACAAACATTACGAAACAAATCCAAGCGTTTCACATTTTTTGCAATTTAAGCCAAACGTTAACAAACGTTATGAAAAAAATCCAAACGTTTCACCTTTTTTGCGATTTAAGCCAAACGTTTACAAACGTTAAGAAACAAATCCAAAGGTTTCACTTTTTTAGCAATTTAAGCCAAACGTTTACAAACGTTACAAAACAAATCCAAGCGTTTCACCTTTATAAGAATTTATGCCAAACGTTTACAAACGTTACGAAACAAATCCAAGCGTTTCACCTTTTTAGCAATTTAAGCCAAAAGTTTACAAACGTTACGAAACAAATCCAAGCGATTCACCTTTTTAGCAATTTAAGCCAAAAGATTACAAACGTTAAGAAACAAATCCAAGCATTTCACCTTTTTAGAAATTTAAGCCAATCGTTTACAAACGTTACGAAACAAATTCAAATGTGTAACCTTTTCAGCAATTTTAGCTAAATGTTTACAAATTTTACGAAACAAATTCAAATGTTTCCCCATTTTAGCGATTTAAGCAAAACATTTAAAACGTTACGAAACAAATCCAAAAGTTTCACCTTTTTAGCGATTTAAGCCAAACGTTTACAAATGTTACAAAACAATTCCTAACGTTTCCCCTATTTAGCGATTGAAGCCAAACGTTTACAAACATTACGAAACAAATCCAGATGTTTCCCATTTTTAGCAATTTAAGCCAAACGTTTACAATCGTTACAAAACAAAACCAATCGTTTCACCTTTTTAGCAATTTAAGACAAACGTTTACAAATGTTACGAATCAAATCCAAGCGTTTCCACCTCTTTAGCAATTTAAGTCAAACGTTTACAAACGTTACGAAACAAATCCAAACGTTTCATCTTTTTAGCGATTTAAGCCAAAGGTTTACAAACGGTACAAAAAAAAATCCAAATATTTCACCTTTTGAGCGATTTAAGTTAAACATTTATAAACGCTACAAAACAAATCCAAACATTTCACCTTTTTAGCAATTTATGCCAAACGTTACGAAACAAAACCAAGTGTTTCACCCGTTTTAGAGATTTAAGCCAAACGTTTAAGGCAAACGTGTATAAATGGTACGAAACAAATCCAAACGTTTCACCTTTTCAGCGATTTAAGCCAAACGCTTACCTAAGTTACAAAACAAAACCAAATGCTTTACAATTTTAGTGATTTAAGCCAAACATTTCACCTTTTTAGCGATTGAAACAAAACGTTTACAAACATTATGAAACAAATCCAAACGTTTCCCATTTTTAGCAATTTAAGCCAAACGTTTACAAACGTTACGAAACAAAACCAAGCGTTTCACCTTTTTAGCAAATTAAGCCAAACGTTAACAAACGTTACGAAACAAATCCAAGCGTTTCACGTTTTTAGCAAATTAGGCCAAACGTTTACAAACGTTATGAAACAAATCCAAACGTTTCAACTTTCTAGCGATTTAAGCCAAACTTTTACAAACGTTACGAAACAAATCCAAAGGTTTCAACTTTTTAGCGATTTAAGCTAAATGTTTGCAAACGTTACGAAACAAATCCAAACGTTTCCCCATTTTAGCAATTTAAGCTAAACGTTTACAAACGTTACGAAACAAATCCAATCGATTCACGTTTTTAGTAATTTAAGCCAAAGGTTTACAAACGTTACGAAACAAATTGAAGCGTTTCACCTTTTGAGAAATTTAAGCCAAACGTTTACAAAGGTTACGAAGAAAATCTAAACGTTTCCCCTTTTTAGTGATTTAAGCCAAACGTTTACAAACGATACGAAACGAATCCAAACGTTTCACCTTTTTAGCGATTTAAGCATCACGTTTACAAAGGTTACGAAACAAATCCAAACGTTTCACCTTTTCAGCGATTAAAGCCAAACGTTTACAAACGTTACGAAATAAAACCAAACGTTTAAAATGTTACGAAACAAATCCAAACGTTTCACACTTTTAGCAATTTAAACAAAACGTTTACAAACGTTACGAAACAAAACCAGTCGTTTCATCTTTTTAGCAATTTAATCCAAACATTTACAAACGTTACGAAACAAATTCAAGCGTTTCACCTTTTTAGATATTTAAGCCAATCGTTTACAAACGTTACGAAAATTCAAACGTTTAACCTTTTTAGCAATTTTAGCCAAACGTTTACAAATATTACGAAACAAATTCAAACGTTTCCCCATTTTAGCGATTTAAGCCAAACGTTTAAAATGTTACGAAACAAATCCAAAAATTTCACCTTTTTAGCGATTTAAGCCAAACGTTTACAAATGTTACGAAACAATTCCAAATGTTTCACCTATTTAGCGATTGAAGCCAAACGTTTACAAACATTACGAAACAAATCCAGACGTTTCCCATTTTTAGCAATTTAAGCCAAACGTTTACAATCGTTACAAAACAAAACCAATCGTTTCACCTTTTTAGCAAGTTAAGACAAACGTTTACAAATGTTATGAAACAAATCCAAGCGTTTCTACCTCTTTAGCAATTTAAATCAAACGTTTACAAACGTTACAAAACAAATCCAAACGTTTCATCTTTTTAGCGATTTAAGCCAAAGGTTTATAAACGGTACGAAAAAAATCCAAACGTTTCACCTTTTCAGGGATTTAAGTTTAACGTTTATAAACGCTACAAAACAAATCCAAACGTTTCACCTTTTTAGCAATTTATGCCAAACGTTACGAAACAAAACCAACTGTTTCACCCTTTTTAGAGATTTAAGCCAAACGTTTAAGCCAAACGTTTATAAATGGTACGAAAGAAATCCAAACATTTCACCTTTTCAGCGATTTAAGCCAAACGCTTACCTATGTTACAAAACAAAACCAAATGCTTTACAATATTAGCGATTTAAGCCAAATGTTTAAAACGTTACGAAAAAAATCCAGATGTTTCACCGTTTTAGTGATTTAAGCCAAACGTTTACAAACGATAAAAAACAAATCCAAATGTTTCCCTTTTTTAGCGATTTAAGCCAAACGTTTACAAACGTTACGCAATAATTCCAAACTTTTTCACCTTTTGAGCGATTTAAACCAAACGTTTACAAACGTTACGAAACAAATCCAAATGTTTCACCTTTTCAACGATTTAAGCCAAATGTATACAGACGTTACGAAACAAATCCAAACATTTCACCTTTTTAGCGATATAAGCCAAATGTTTACAAACATTACGAAACAAAACCAAACGTTTAAAACGTTACGAAACAAATCCAAACGTTTCATATGTTTAGCAATTTTAGCCAAACGTTTACAAACATTATGAAACAAAACCAATCGTTTCATCTTTTTAGAAATTTAAGCCAAACAATTACAAACGTTATGAAACAAATCCAAATGTTTCACCTTTTTAGCGATTTAAGCCAAACATTTACAAACATTACGAAACAAATCCAAATGTTTCACCTTTTTAGAGATTTAAGCCAAACATTTAAAAACGGTACGAAACAAATCTAAACGTTTCACCTTTTAAGCTATTTAAGCCAAACGCATACCTATATTATGAAACAAAACCAAATGTTTTCCCATTTTAGCGATTTAAGCCAAATGTTTAAAACATTACGAAACAAATCCAAACTTTTCGCCTTTTTAGCAATTTAAGCCAAACGTTTACAAACGTTATGAAACAAATCCAAACGTTTCGCCTTTTTAAAGATTTAAGCCAAACATATACCGATGTTACGAAACCAAACCAAACGTTTAAAATGTTACAAAATAAATCCAAACATTTCACATTTTTAGCGATTTAAGCCAAACCTTTACACACGTTACGAAACAAAACCAAGCATTTCACATTTTTAGTAATTTTAGCCAAACGTTTACAAACATTACAAAACAAATCCAAGTGTTTCAACTCTTTAGCAATTTAAGCCAGACGTTTACAAATGTTACGAAACAAATCCAAACGTTTCCTTTTTTTTTTTGCGATTTCGCCTCTTAAGCGTTTCACCCTTTTAGCGATTTAAGCCAAAGGTTTACAAACTGTACGAAACAAATCCAAACGTTTCATTTTTTGAGCGATTTAAGCCAAATGTTTATAAACGCTGCGAAACAAATCCAAACGTTTCACCCTTTTAGCAATTTGAGTCAAACGTTTATAAATGTTACGAAACAAATCCAAGTATTTCTCCTATTAAGCAATTTAAGCCAAATGTATACAAACGTTACGAAACAAATTAAAGCGTTTTACCTTTTTAGCAATTTAAGCCAAACGTTTACAAAGGTTACGAAGAAAATCCAAACGTTTCCCCTTTTTAGTGATTTAAGCCAAACGTTTACAAACGATACGAAACGAATCCAAACGTTTCACCTTTTTAGCGATTTAAGCAACACGTTTACAAACGTTACGAAAAAAATCCAAACTTTTCACCTTTTCAGCGATTTAAGCCAAACGTTCACAAACGTTACGAAATAAAACCAAACGTTTAAAACGTTACGAAACAAATCCAAACGTTTCACCATTTTAGCGATTTAAGCAACACGTTTACAAACATTACGAAACAAAACCAATCGTTTCATCTTTTTAGCAATTTAAGCAAAACATTTACAAATGTTATGAAACAAATCCAAACTTTTCAACTTTTTAGCGAATTGAGCCAAACATTTACAAACGTTACGAAATAAATCCAAACGCTTTATCTTTTTAGCGAATTAAGCCAAATGTTTATAAGTGGTACAATAGAAATCCAAACGTTTCACCTTTTAAGCGATTTAAGCCAAACGTTTATAAACGTTACGAAACAAATCCACATGTTTCGCCTTTTTAGCAATTTAAGCCAAATGTTTACAAACGATACGAAACAAATCCAAACGTTTCCCCTTTTTAGCGATTTAAGCCAAACATTTACAAACGTTATGAAACAAATCCAAACTTTTCACCTTTTTAGCGATTCAATCCAAATGTTTAAAAAACGATACGAAAACAAATCTAAACGTTTCACCTTTTCAGCGATTTAAGCCAAACATTTACAAACGTTACGAAACAATTCCAAACGTTTCACCTTTTTAGCGATTTAAGCTAAATGTTTGCAAACGTTACGAAACAAATCCAAACGTTCCCATTTTTAGCAATTTAAGCCAAACGTTTATAAACGGTACGAAACAAATCCAAACGTTTTTAGCAATGTAAGCCACACATTTACAGACGTGTCGAAACAATTCCAAACGTTTCACCTTTTTAGCTATTGAAGCCAAACGTTTACAAACATTATGAAACAAATCCAAACGTTTCCCATTTTTAGCAATTTAAGCCAAACGTTTACAAACGTTACGAAACAAAACCAAGCGTTTCACCTTTTTAGCAATTTAAGCAAAACGTTTACAAACATTACGAAACAAATCCAAGCGTTTCACGTTTTTAGCAATTTGGGCCAAACGTTTACAAACGTTACGAAACAAATCCAAACGTTTCAACTTTCTAGCGATTTAAGCCAAACTTTTACAAATGTTACGAAACAAATCCAAAGGTTTCAACTTTTTAGCGATTTAAGCTAAATGTTTGCAAACGTTACGAAACAAATCCAAACGTTTCCCTATTTTAGCAATTTAAGCTAAACTTTTACAAACGTTATGAAACAAATCCAAGCGATTCACCTTTTTAGAAATTTAAGCTAAAGGTTTACAAACGTTACGAAACAAATTAAACCGTTTCACCTTTTGAGCAATTTAAGCCAAAAGTTTACAGAGGTAACCAAGAAAATCCAAACGTTTTCCCTTTTTAGTGATTTAAGCCAAACGTTTACAAACGATACGAAACGAATCCAAACGTTTCACCTTTTTAGCGATTTAAGCAACACGTTTACAAATGTTACGAAACAAATCCAAACGTTTTACCTTTTCAACGATTTAAGCCAAACGTTTACAAACATTACGAAATAAAACCAAGCATTTAAAACGTTATGAAACAAATCCAAACGTTTCACACTTTTAGCAATTTAAACCAAACGTTTACAAACGTTACGAAACAAAACCAGTCGTTTCATCTTTTTAGCAATTTAATCCAAACATTTACAAACGTTACGAAACAAATCCAAGCGTTTCACCTTTTTAGAAATTTAAGCCAATCGTTTACAAACGTTACGAAACAAATTCAAACGTTTAACCTTTTTAGCAATTTTAGCCAAACGTTTACAAATGTTACGAAACAAATTCAAACGTTTCCCCATTTTAGCGATTTAAGCCAAACGTTTAAAACGTTACGAAACAAATCCAAAAATTTCACCTTTTTAGCGATTTAAGCCAAACGTTTACAAATGTTACGAAACAATTCCAAACGTTTCCCCTATTTAGAGTTTGAAGCCAAACGTTTACAAACATTACGAAACAAATCCAGACAATTCCCATTTTTAGCAATTTAAGCCAAACGTTTACAATCGTTACAAAACAAAACCAATCGTTTCACCTTTTTAGCAATTTAAGACAAACGTTTACAAATTTTATGAAACAAATCCAAGCATTTCTACATCTTTAGCAATTTAAGTCAAACGTTTACAAACGTTACAAAACAAATCCAAACGTTTCATCTTTTTAGCGATTTAAGCCAAAGGTTTACAAACGGTACGAAAAAATCCAAACGTTTCACCTTTTCAGCGATTTAAGTTAAAAGTTTATAAACGCTACAAAACAAATCCAAACGTTTCACCTTTTTAGCAATTTATGCCAAACGTTACGAAACAAAACCAAGTGTTTCACCCTTTTTAGAGATTTAAGCCAAAAGTTTAAGCCAAACGTTTATAAATGGTACGAAACAAATCCAAACGTTTCACCTTTTCAGCGATTTAAGCCAAACGCTTACCTATGTTACAAAACAAAACCAAATGCTTTACAATTTTAGCGATTTAAGCCAAATGTTTAAAATGTTACGAAAAAAATCAAAACGTTTCACCTTTTTAGTGATTTAAGCCAAACGTTTACAAACGATAAAAAACAAATCCAAATGTTTTCCCTTTTTAGCGATTTAAGCCAAACATTTACAAACGTTACAACATAATTTCAAACTTTTTCACCTTTTGAGCGATTTAAGCCAAACGTTTACAAACGTTACGAAACAAAACCAAACGTTTAAAACGTTACGAAACATATCCAAACGTTTCATATTTTTAGCGATTTTAGCCAAACGTTTACAAACATTACGAAACAAAACCAATCGTTTCATCTTTATAGAAATTTAAGCCAAACAATTACAAACGTTATGAAGCAAATCCAAACGTTTCCCCTTTTAAGCGATTTAAGCCAAACATTTACAAACATTACGAAACAAATCCAAATGTTTCACCTTTTTAGAGATTTAAGACAAACGTTTAAAAACGATACGAAACAAATCTAAATGTTTCACCTTTTAAGCTATTTAAGCCAAACGCTTACCTACATTACGAAACAAAACCAAATGTTTTCCCATTTTAGCGATTTAAGCCAAATGTTTACAAACATTATGAAGCAAATCCAAACGTTTCGCCTTTTTAAAGATTTAAGCCAAACATATACCGACGTTACGAAACAAAACCAAACGTTTAAAATGTTACAAAACAAATCCAAACATTTCACATTTTTAGCGATTTAAGCCAAACCTTTACGAACGTTACGAATCAAAACCAAGCATTTCACCTTTTTAGTAATTTAAGCCAAACATTTACAAACACTACAAAACAAATCCAAGCATTTCAACTCTTTAGCAATTTAAGCCAGACGTTTACAAATGTTACGAAACAAATCCAAACGTTTCCTCTTTTTTTTGCGATTTCGCTTCTTAAGCGTTTCACCTTTTTAGCGATTTAAGCCAAACCTTAACAAACTGTACGAAACAAATCCAAACGTTTCACTTTTTGAGCGATTTTAGCCAAATGATTATAAACGCTACGAAACAAATTTAAACCTTTCACATTTTTAGCAATTTGAGTCAAAGGTTTATATAAGTTACGAAACAAATCCAAGTGTTTCTCCTTTTAAGCAATTTAAGCCAAATGTATACAAACGTTACGAAACAAATTAAAGCGTTTCCCCTTTTTAGCAATTTAAGCCAAACGTTTACAAAGGTTACGAAGAAAATCCAAACGTTTCCCCTTTTTAGTGATTTAGCCAAACGTTTACAAACGATACGAAACAAATCCAAACGTTTCACCTTTTTAGCGATATAAGCAACACGTTTACAAATGTTACGAAACGAATCCAAACGTTTAACCTTTTCAGCGATTTAAGCCAAACGTTTACAAACGTTACGAAATAAAACCAAACGTTTAAAACGTTACGAAACAAATCCAAACGTTTCACACTTTTTGCAATTTAAACCAAACATTTACAAACATTACGAAACAAAACCAATCGTTTCATCTTTTTAGCAATTTAAGCCAAACGTTTACAAACATTAAGAATCAAACTCAAACGTTTCACTTTTTTAGCAATTTAAGCCAAACATTTACAAACGTTACGAAACAAATCCAAAATTTTCACCTTTTTAGCGATTTAAGCCAAACGTTTACAAACGATACGAAACAAATCCAAGCGTTTCACCTTTTTAGCAATTTAAGCCAAGCGTTTACAAACGCTACGAAACAAATCCAAGTATTTCACCTTTTTAGCAGTTTAAGCCAAACGTTTACAAACGTTACAAAACAAATCCAAACATTTCAACTTTTTAGAGATTTAAGCCAAACGTTTACAGATGTTACGAATCAAATCCAAACGTTTCACCTTTTTAGCAATTTAAGCCAAACGTTTACAAACGTTAGGAAACTAATCCAAACTTTTAAAATGTTACGAAACAAACGTTACGAAACAAATCCAAACGTTTGCAAACGTTACGAAACAAAACCAAACGTTTTACCTTATTAGTGATTTAGGCCAAACGTTTACAAATGTTACGAAACAAAACCAAATGTTTCAGCATTTAGCGATATAAGCCATACGTTTACAAAAGTTACGAAACAAATCCAAATGTTTAACGTTTTTAGCGATTTAAGCCAAACAATTACAAACATTTTGAAACAAATCCAAACGTTTCACCTTTTTAGCGATTTAAGCCAAACGTTTACAAACGTTACGAAACAAAACGAAACGTTTCACCTTTTTAGTGATTTAAGCCAAACGTTTACAAACGTTATGAAATAAAACCAAACGTTTAAGACATTATGAAACAAATCCAAATGTTTCAAATCTTTAGCAAATTAAGCCAAAACTTTATAAAAGATACGAAACAAAACAAAGCGTTTCACCTTTTTAGCAGTTCAAGCCAAACGTTTACAAACTTTACGAAACAAATCCATGCGTTTCACATTTGTAGCGATTAAAGCCATACGTTTACAAATGTTACCAAACAAATCCAAACGTTTAACTTTTTTAGTGATTTAAACCAAACATTTACAAACGTTACGATACAAATACAAACGTTACGAAAAAAATGTTACGAAACAAATCCAAACGTTTACAAACTTTACGAAACAAAACCATACGTTTCACCTTTTTAACAATTTAAGCCAAACCTTTACAAACGCTACGATACAAATGCAATCGTTTGAAACGTTACGAAATAAACGTTACGAAACAAATCCAAACGTTTACAAACGTTACGAAACAAAACCAAACGTTTCACCTTTTTAGCGATATAAGCCGAATGTTTACAAACGTTACGAAACAAAACCAAACATTTAACTATTTTAGCAATTTATGCTAAACGTTTACAAAAGTTACGAAACAAATCCAAATGTTTTCCCATTTTAGCGATATAAGCCAAACGTCTAAAACGTTACAAAACAAATCCAAACATTTCTCCTTTTTAGCGATTTATGCTAAGCGTTTACAAACATTACGAAACAAATCCAAACGTTTCCCCTATTTAGCAATATGAGCCAAACGTTTACAAACTTACGAAACAAATCCATACGTTTCTCCTTTTTAGCGATTTAAGCAAAACGGTTACAAATGTTACAATACAAATCTAAACATTTCACCTTTTTAGCGATATAAGCCAAACGTTGACAAAGATTATGAAACAAATTCAAAAGTTTCACCTTTTTTGCCTTTTAAGCCAAACGTTTACAAACGTTAAGAAACAAATCCAAACGTTTCACCTTTTTACCGATTTAAGCCAAACGATTACAAACGTTACGAAACAAATCGAAACGTTTCACCTTTTTAGCGATTTAAGCCAAACATTTTCAAACGTTACGAAACAAATCCAAAACTTTTGTCTTTTTAGCGATTTAAGCCAAACGTTTACAAACATTACGAAATAAATTCAAACGTTTCGCCTTTTTTGCAATTTAAGCCAAACGTTTTTAAACGTTACAAAAAAAATCCAAACGTTTCACCTTTTGAGAGATTTAAGCCAAACATTTACCTATGTTACGAAACAAAACCAAACGTTTAAAACGTTACGAAACAAATCCAAACGTTCCACATACGATTTAAGCCAAACCTTTACAAACGTTATGAAACAAAACCAAGAGTTTCACCTTTTTAGCAATTTAAGCCAAACGTTTAAAAAGTTACGAAACAAATCCAAACAATTCACATTTTTAGCAATTTAAGCCAGACGTTTACAAACTTTACGAAACAAATCCAAACGTTTCACCTTTTTAGCAATTTAAGCCAAATGTTTACAAACGCTACGAAAAAAATCTAATTGTTTCACCTTTTTAGGGATTTAATCAAACGTTTACAAACGTTACCAAACAAATCCAAACGTTTCAGCTTTTTAGCGATTAAAGTCAAACGCATACAAAAGTTTACAAATGTAACGAAACAAAAACCAAGTGTTTCACCTATTTTTAGCAATTTAAGCCAAACGTTTATGAACTTTACGAAACAAATCCAAGTGTTTCATCTTAATAGCAATTTAAGCCAAACGTTTACAAACGTTACGAAACAAATCCATGCGTGTCACCTTTTTAGCAATTTAAGCAAAACGTATACAAACTTTACAAAACAAATCCAAACATTTTACTGTTTAGCGATTTAAGCCAAACATTTACAAACACAGGAAACAAATCCAAACGTTTCACCTTTTAGCGATTTAAGCCAAACGTTTACAAACATTAAGAATCAAACTCAAACGTTTCACCTTTTTAGCAATGTAAGCCAAACATTTACAAACGTTGCGAAACAAATCCAAAATTTTCACCTTTTTAGCGATTTAAGCCAAATGTTTACAAACGATACGAAACAAATCCAAGCGTTTCACCTTTTTAGCAAAATAAGCCAAGCGTTTACAAACGCTACGAAACAAATCCAAGTGTTTCACCTTTTTAGCAGTTTAAACCAAACGTTTACAAACGTTACAAAACAAATCCAAACATTTCACCTTTTTAGCGATTTAAGCCAAACGTTTACAAACGTTACGAATCAAATCCAAACGTTTCACCTTTTTAGCAATTTAAGCCAAACGTTTACAAACGTTACGAAACAAAACCAAACGTTTCCCCTTTTTAGCAATTTTAGCTAAACGTTACGAAACAAATCCAAGTGTTTCAACTTTTTCACAATTCAAGCCAATCGTTTACAACCGTTACGAAACAAAACCAAACGTTTCACCTTTTGAAGCAATTTTAGCCAAACTTTTACAATCGTTACGAAACAAATCCAAGTGTTTCACCTTTTTAGCAATTTAAGCCAAAAATTTGTTTACAAACGTTACGAAACAAACCAAATGTTTCCCCTTTTTAGCAATTTAAGCCAATCGTTTACAAACGTTACGAAACAAATCCAAGCATTTCACCTTTTTAGCAATTTAAGCCAATCGTTTACAACCGTTACAAAACAAAACCAAACGTTTCACCTTTTTAGCAATATTAGCCAAACGTTTACAAACGTTACGAAACAAATCCAATTGTTTCACCTTTTTAGCAATTTAATCCATATATTTGTTTACAACCGTTACAAAACAAATCTAAACGTTTCACCTTTTTAGCGATTTAAGCCAAACATTTACAAACGTTACGAAACAAATCCATATGTTTCACCTTATTAGCTATTTAAGCCAAACGTTTACAAATTCTACGAAACAAATCCAAACGTTTAAAACGTTACGAAACAAACATTACGAAACATATCTAAACGTTTACAAACGTTACAAAACAAAACCAAACGTTTCAAATTTTAAGTGATTTTAAGACAAACATTTACAAACGTTACAAAATAAAACAAAATGTTTCACCTTTTTAGCGATTTAAGCCATACGTTTACAAACGTTACGAAACAAATCCAAACGTTTCACTTTTTTAGAGATTTAAGCCAAACTTTTACAAACGTTACGAAACAAATCGAAACGTTTCACATTTTTAGCAATTTAAGCTAAACGTTTACAAAGTTACGAAACAAAACCAAACGTTTCACCTTTTTAGAGATATACGCCAAACGTTTACAAACGTTACGAAACAAAACTAAACGTTTAAAATGTTATGAAAGAAATCCAAACGTTTTATATTTTTAGCAATTTATGCCAAACCTTTACTAATGTTGCGAAACAAAACCAAGAGTTTCACCTATTTAGTAATTTAAGCCAAATGTTAACAAACGTTTGGAATCAACTCCAAGTGTTTCACCTTTTTAGAAATTTAAACGAAACGTTTACAAACGTTCCGAAACAAATCCAAACGTTTCCCCTTTTTAGCAATTTAAACCAAACGTTTACAAACGTTTGGAAAAAAATCCAAGCGTTTCAAATTTTTAGTAATTTAAACCAAACATTTACAAAAGTTACGAAACAAATCCAAACGTTTCACCTTTTTAGCGATTTAAGCCAAACGTTTAAAAACGTTACGAAACAAAACCAAACATTTCACCTTTTTAGCAATTTAAGCCAAACATTTACAAATGTTAAGAAACAAATCCAAATGTTTTCCCAGTTTAGCGATTTAAGCCAAACGTTAAAAATGTTACGAAACAAATCCAAACATTTCACCTTTTTAGAAATTTATGCCAAACGTTTACAAACGTTACGAAACAAATCCAAACGTTTCACCTATTTAGCTATTGAAGCCAAACGTTTACAAACGTTACGAAACAAATCCATACATTTAACCCTTTTAGCGATATAAGCCAAACGTTTACAAACGTTACGAAACAAATCCAAATGTTTCACCTTTCTAGTATATTAAGCCAAATGTTTAAAAACGTTACAAAACAAATCCAAGCGTTCCACCTTTTTAGTAATTTAAGCCAAACGTTTACAAACGTTACGAAACAAATCCAAGCGTTTTACCTTTTCAGCAATTTAAGCCAAAAGTTTACAAACTCTATGAAACAAATCCAAAAGTTTCACCTTTTTAGCGATTTAAGCCAAACGTTTACAAAAGCTATGAAACAAATCCAAACGTTTCACATTTTTAGCGATTTAAGCCAAACATTTACAAATGTTGCAAAACAAATCCAAACGTTTCACCTTTTTATCGATTCAAGCCAAATGTTTACAAACGTTACGAAACAAATCAAAATGTTTCACCTTTTTAGCTATTTAAGAAAAATGTTTACAAATAATATGAAACAAATCCAAACGTTTCGCCTTTTTAGCAATTTAAGCCAAACGTTTACAAACGTTACAAAACCAATCCAAATGTGTCACCTTTTTAGATATTTAAGCGAAACATTTACCTACGTTACGAAATAAAACCAAATGTTTAAAACGTTATAAAACAAATTCAATCGTTTCACATTTTTAGCGATTTAAGCCAAAACTTTACAAACGTTACAAAACAAAACCAAGCGTTTAACCTTTTTAGAAATTTAAGCCAAACGTTTGCAAAAAATACGAAACAAATCCAAGCGTTTAAGCCAAACGTTTAGAAACGTTACGAAACAAATCCAAACGTTTCCTCTTTTTAGCGATTTAAGCCACACGTTTAAAACATTAAGAAATAAATCCAAATGTTTCACCTTTTAAGCGATTTATGCCGAACTTTACGAAACAAATCCAAACATTTTGCCTTTTTAGCGATTTTAGCCAAACATTTACAAACTGTACAAAAAAAATCCAAACACTTCACCTTATGTTTCACCTTTTTAGCAATATAAGCCAAACGTTTACAAACGTTACAAAACAAATCCAAGCGTTTCACCTTTTTAGCAGTTAAAGCTAAACGTTTACAAAAGTTCCGAAACAAATCCAAGCGTTTCACATTTTTTGCAATTTATGCCAGACGTTTAGAAACGTTACGAAACAAATCCAAACGTTTCCTCTATTTAGCGATTTAAGCCACACATTTAAAACATTAAGAAATAAATCCAAATGTTTCACCTTTTAAGCGATTTATGCCGAACTTTACAAAACAAATCCAAACATTTTGCCTTTTTAGCGATTTTAGCCAAATATTTACAAACTGTACAAAACAAATCCAAACACTTCACCTTATGTTTCACCTTTTTAGCAATGTAAGCCAAACGTTTACAAACGTTACAAAACAAATCCAAGCGTTTCACCTTTTTAGCAGTTAAAGCTAAACGTTTACAAAAGTTCCGAAACAAATCCAAGCGTTTCACATTTTTTGCAATTTAAGCCAAACGTTTACAAATGTTACGAAAAAAATCCAAACGTTTCACCTTTTTAGTGATTTAAGCCAAACGTTAACAAACGTTAAGAAACAAATCCAAAGGTTTCACTTTTTTAGCAATTTAAGCCAAACGTTTACAAACGTTACAAAACAAATCCAAGCGTTTCACCTTTACAAGAATTTAAGCCAAACGTTTACAAATCTTACGAAACAAATCCAAGCGTTTCACCTTTTTAGCAATTTAAGCCAAAAGTTTACAAACGTTACGAAACAAATCCAAGTGTTTCACCTTTTTAGAAATTTAAGCCAATCGTTTACAAACATTACGAAACAAATTCAAACGTTTAACCTCTTTAGCAATTTTAGCCAAACGTTTACAAATGTTACGAAACAAATTCAAACGTTTCCCCATTTTAGCGATTTAAGCCAAACGTTTAAAACGTTACGAAATAAATCCAAAAATTTCACCTTTTTAGCGATTTAAGCCAAACGTTTACAAATGTTACGAAACAATTTCAAACGTTTCACCTATTTAGCGATTGAAGCCAAACGTTTACAAACATTACGAAACAAGTCCAGACGTTTCCCATTTTTAGCAATTTATGCCAAACGTTAACAATCGTTACAAAACAAAACCAATCGTTTCACCTTTTTAGCGATTTAAGCCAAACGTTTACAAACATTACAAAATAATTCCAAATTTTTTAGCCTTTTGAGCGATTTAAGAAAAACGTTTACAAACGTTACGAAACAAATCCAAATGTTTCACCTTTTCAACGATTTAAGCCAAACGTTTACAAATGTTACGAAACAAATCTAAACGTTTCACCTTTTTAGCGATATAAGCCAAATGTTTACAAACATTACGAAACAAAACCAAACGTTTAAAACTTTACGAAACAAATCCAAACGTTTCATATTTTTAGAAATTTTAGCCAAACGTTTACAAACATTACGAAACAAAACCAATCGTTTCAGCTTTTTAGAAATTTAAGCCAAACAATTACAAACGTTATGAAACAAATCCAAATGTTTCACCTTTTTAGCGATTGAAGCCAAATGTTTACAAACATTACGAATCGAATCCAGACGTTTCCCATTTTTAGCAATTTAAGCCAAACGTTTACAATCATTACAAAACCAAACCAATCGTTTCACCTTTTTAGCAATTTAAGACAAACGTTTACAAATGTTACAAAAAAATTCCAAGCGTTTCCACCTCTTTAGCAATTTAAGTCAAACATTTATAAACGTTTCGAAACAAATCCAAACATTTCATCTTTTTAGCGATTTAAGCAAAAGGTTTACAGACGGTTCGAAAAAAATCCAAACGTTTCACCTTTTGAGCGATTTAAATTAAACGTTTATAACCGCTACAAAACAAATCCAAACGTTTCACCTTTTTAGCAATTTATGCCAAACGTTACGAAACAAAACCAAGTGTTTCACCCTTTTTAGAGATTTAAGCCAAACGTTTATAAATGGTACGAAACAAATCCAAACGTTTCACCTTTTCAGCGATTTAAGCCAAACGCTGACCTACGTTACAAAACAAAACCAAATGCTTTACAATTTTAGCGATTTAAGCCAAATGTTTAAAACGTTACGAAAAAAATCCAAACGTTTCACCTTTTTAGTGATTTAAGCCAAATGTTTACAAACGATAAAAAACAAATCCAAATGTTCCCTCTTTTTAGCGATTTAAGCCAAATGTTTACAAACGATAAAAAACAAATCCAAATGTTCCCTCTTTTTAGCGATTTAAGCCAAACGTTTACAAACGTTACGAAATAATTCCAAACGTTTCCACCTTTTAAGAGATTTAAGCCAAACTTTTACAAACGTTACGAAACAAATCCAACTGTTTCACCTTTTCAACGATTTAAGCCAAACGTTTATAAACATTACGAAACAAATCCAAACGTTTCACCTATTTAGTGATATAAGCCAAATGTTTACAAACATTACGAAAAAAAAACGAAACGTTTAAAACGTTACGAAACAAATCCAAACGTTTCATATTTTTAGCGATTTTAGCCAAACATTTACAAACATTACGAAACAAGGGTTAATTATTTAAAAACCACCCACCTTGTAATTTTTTTTCATTTATACCATGAGCTAGGAAAATTTTCAATTGTACCCTGTTTTTGATTTTTATGTTTCATCTCTACCCTAATAAGTTGAATTGACCTATTTTCTTTTGAAAAAGAGTTGAAATTAGTCCTTAATTTTTAACCTATATTCTAATAAAACGTTAATGTTAATTATTTGTGTATCTTATTTTTAATATTTTCATCTTTAAATTAATTAAATAATCAAAAAATTTACTTTTGGGGTACAAACGAAACATAAAAATCGAAAATAGGGTACATTTGAAAATTTTTCTAGGTCGTGGTATTAATGAAAAAAAATTACAAGGTGAGTGGGTTTTAAGTAATTAAGCCACGAAACAAAACCAATTGTTTCATCTTTTTAGAAATTTAAGCCAAACAATTACAAACGTTATGAAACAAATCCAAACGTTTCACCTTTTTAGTGATTTAAGCCAAACATTTACAAACATTACGAAACAAATCCAAATGTTTCACCTTTTTAGAGATTTAAGCCAAATGTTTAAAAACGGTACGAAACAAATCTAAACGTTTCACCTTTTAAGCTATTTAAGCCAAACGCTTACCTACATTACGAAACAAAACCAAATATTTTCCCATTTTAGCGATTTAAGCCAAATGTTTAAAACATTACGAAACAAATTCAAACTTTTCGCCTTTTTAGCAATTTAAGCCAAACGTTTACAAACGTTATGAAACAAATCCAAACGTTTCTCCTTTTTAAAGATTTAAGCCAAACATATACCGACGTTACGAAACAAAACCAAACGTTTAAAATGTTACAAAACAAATCCAAACATTTCACATTTTTAGCGATTTAAGCCAAACCTTTGCAAACGTTACGAAACAAAACCAAGCATTTCACCTTTTTAGTAATTTAAGCCAAACATTTACAAACATTACAAAACAAATATGTAATATCCCGGACAATTTTTAAATTTTTCTAAATGTGATTTCGGAAATAATTTGAGTCTTTTTCGTTTGGCGGTTCGATTCGTAGTTTAATTTTTGGATCGGTTCAATTTTAATATTTTTGTATGGGTCTTTTTATTTTGGTGGTTCAACCAAAAGGTTGAACCACCACCTTTGAATCAGGTCTCGAAAGAGACCTGACTCAATTGTGTTTAGTCTCATTCGAGAATTGGAATTCTCGAACGAGACACCAGCATTTGAGCCGAGCCTCGTTCGAGAATTCCAATTCTCGAACGAGAGCCTAGTGTTTAAAGCCTGGTCTATTTTGAGACCAGGGTTCTCGAACAAGAACCAGCTTTAAATTGCTGTTCTCGTTCGAGAACAGCCGTACCCTTACGAGGATGGTATTTTGGACCAGAATTACTATTCTTCTGAATCCGTATTTTGATCAAACTCAAACCCTAATCTCTTTCCCGCACTGCAAACTAACCCTAGCCTCCATCCTCTTATTGTTTCGCTGTGAAATCGTTGCTCAATTTCCTTCCAAAGTCATGTGTTCATCGGTAAGACTTTTGTGTTCATCATTTCAGATTTTGCTTTCAATGACACTTTGGAAATTTTGATCGTTCTCTTTTATTTTTGGATCGAAATCAGTTCCGTCTTGTCCCAGTGATTATAGACTCACGTATCTACGATTCCCTATCTTGTTTACGCTAAACGGTACGGTATCGATCTCGTTTCAATCGCCGTCGTTTTATCGTATATCTAAATTCTGTTTCTTATTTATGTCTTCTGCCGTTGTTCTTGAGCCATTAGATTTGATATTTTTATGATTGTTACCATCCTTGATTATTGGGTCATCAGAATCGTTTGAGTTGTGTTGTGTCGTTGTGTTGTTTGCCGTTCGTTTGGTCGTCGCCTAGAGTTGGATTCTGCCATTCCTTAATTTGTTACTGCTTTGAGTATGAGTATTTGATTAATGGTTGTTGTTGGCTTAAGATCATGCTAAGTATTGTTAAGTTCCTTTAGGTTTGTTTAATGGTTAGGCTTGCTCAGCAAACTACATATCAATGGATTTATACTTGTTGAATGCAATTACAAGCATGGCGGGATTGTTTTGTCTATTTCAATGAAGAAGAAGATGGTCAATTACTCCATATGATCACCAAAATGTTTTATCTTAAACAAATAAATGCTAAGGTTAATTATAGTTAGATTTGGTGTTAATATTAATTTTCGAATCTCGGTTGCTTCATAAATTAGAAATTTGTAAACGATAAGTGTTTTACAAACTTAGGTTAACATATAATTGAAAATCAAAGTGGATAAATTACTATTTAGCCCCTGAACATTTTAAACTTAGGTGATTAAATTATTGGTTATAACTTTATATTTAATTTTAATTTATAATAACTGTATTTAATTAAGAATATCAATTTGGCATGAAATTGACTAAATTACAATTTAGCCCCCGAACTTATTTTATAACTTAATTAAGTGGATTTTTGGTTGGTAACTCTATATGTTGTTTTAATTATAACAAAAGCAATTAAATTGATCTCGGATATCAAATTGGCTAAAGTACAGTTTAGTTCCTAATTGGCTAAAGTACAGTTTAGTCCCTAAAATGGCTAAAGTACAGTTTAGTCCCTAAATTGGCCAAAGTTCAATTTAGTCCCTAAACTTTTAAAAACTTAATTTAGTTAAGTTTTTGATTTGTAACTTGGGTTACTTGAAGTTAAAGTTATTGGGTTCTGTTTTAAAAATTGATTTATTATTTTATCAAAGTTGATTATACAATTATAAACTATGGTTTATAATTGGATATGATTATATTTATTTTATCAAAGTAAATTTTTTTGGAATTATAAACTCTGATTTATATTTTGATAAAATATTTTGGGTCGGGTTAGACTTGGGTCACCCGACATGTGAGGTAGCTTGGTATTGGTAACTCGGCTAATCCAATATTTGAAAAAATGGATTTAAGTTATTATTTATTTATTATTTAAGTAATATTTTTCGGAACGTATTTTAAAGTGGAAACCCAATAGACTTTGCTTAATTATTTGAGTATTGTGTTACTCGATGTGATTCAGTTTGACTCGGTCATTACATGATTAATTGTTCATTTTATTCTTGCTACGTTTATGCTTGACTCGGTATTGTGCTAGTCTTATGTGGTGTCTAGTATTCTTACAGTTAGGGGTTGGATGGATTTTAACTTATATATTGTTTTAGACCCGTCGACTGCTCGTGTTTCGGAGTCTACGTAGGGTTAGCTGTTTGCCAAGATTCACGTGGATAAGCAAGCAGTGAGTTTGTAGTGCTATTTACAGCTTTATTAAGTACCGCAATTTATTTTAGTATTATCAATGTTTTCGAATTGTTTTAAGCGATAATGGATCTGGATTGAAACGAGCTACTCGATAGGCTTGTATCGAGACCTTGTGCACCGGTAAATACTCTGTGATCGGCAGACTAAGGTCTTGCTTACGCTGGTAATTTGACGAGGATTTGTTCCCGTCCACTTTGGGGTTTTTCAGTATGCTATGTCATACTTACGCTGGGATCATTTCAATACTGTTATTCCATAATCATATTATATTAGTATAAAAGGTTTTGATTTAAGGGTTTTAAACTTAATAAATGTAAATAGTATTGCGAACTCATCTCAATATATCTGACCCCGTTGTTTTCCCCAAATTTTCCAAGTTTATGATTTGAAAGCTGGTCCACTACAATCCTTTTATTCTTCGGAGGTTTATTTTATTATAAATAAATTGTCAAACTGATTTTTATTCTTAGACCGCAGTAGTAAACTAGAAGTCCATATAAAATTTTATGTTTGTCAGATTGGTCTGCCTGGCTTTATTTTATGCTTTGACATACTTATTTGTTTAACTCTGGTTATTTCTTAATTAATATAAGTAATTATATTTAAGTTGTTATATTACTTTGTATGTTTGATTTTTATCCGCAAGGCTTGCTGCGGGTTTTGGTACAACCATACCCATTCCCTAGCGCCGGTCGCGATCCATGAAATTGGGTCGTGACAAAATCCAAGCGTTTCAACTCTTTAGCAATTTAAGCCAGACGTTTACAAATGTTACGAAATAAATCCAAACGTTTCCTCTTTTTTTGCGATTTCGCCTCTTAAGCGTTTCACCTTTTTAGCAATTTAAGCCAAAGGTTTACAAACTGTACGAAACAAATCCAAACGTTTCACTTTTTGAGCGATTTAAGCCAAATGTTTATAAATTCTACGAAACAAATCCAAACGTTCCACCTTTTAAGCAATTTGAGTCAAACGTTTATAAAAGTTACGAAACAAATCCAAGTGTTTCTCCTTTTAAGCAATTTAAGCCAAATGCATACAAACGTTACAAAACAAATTAAAGCGTTTCACCTTTTTAGCAATTTAAGCCAAACGTTTACAAAGGTTACGAAGAAAATCCAAACGTTTACAAACAATACGAAACAAATCCAAACCTTTCACCTTTTGAGCGATTTAAGCAACACGTTTATAAACGTTACGAAACAAATCCAAACGTTTCACCTTTTCAGCGATTTAAGGCAAACGTTTACAAACGTTATGAAATAAAACCAAACGTTTAAAACGTTACGAAACAAATCCAAACGTTCTACACTTTTAGCAATTCAAACTAATCGTTTACAAACATTACGAAACAAAACCAATCGTTTCATCTTTTTAGCAATTTAAGCCAAACATTTACAAACGTTACGAAACAAATCCAAGCGTTTCACCTTTTTAGAAATTTAAGCCAATCGTTTACAAACGTTACGAAACAAATTCAAACATTTAACCTTTTTAGCAATTTTAGCCAAACGTTTACAAATGTTACGAAACAAATTCAAACGTTTCCCCGTTTTAGCGATTTAAGCCAAACGTTTAAAACATTACGAAACAAATCCAAAAATTTCACCTTTTTAGCGATATAAGACAAACGTTTACAAATGTTATGAAACAAATCCAAGCATTTCCACCTCTTTAGCAATTTAAGTCAAAAGTTTATAAACGTTACAAAACAAATCCAAACGTTTCATCTTTTTAGCGATTTAAGCCAAAGGTTTACAAACGGTACGAAAAAAATCCAAACGTTTCACCTTTTCAGCGATTTAAGTTAAACGTTTATAAACGCTACAAAACAAATCCAAATGTTTCACCTTTTTAGCAATTTATGCCAAACTTTACGAAACAAAACCAAGTGTTTCACCCTTTTTAGAGATTTAAGCCAAACGTTTAAGCCAAAAGTTTACAAATGGTACGAAACATCCAAACGTTTCACCTTTTCAGCGATTTAAGCCAAACGCTTACCTACGTTACAAAACAAAACCAAATGCTTTACAATTTTAGCGATTTAAGCCAAATGTTTAAAACGTTACGAAAAAAATCCAAACGTTTCACCTTTTTAGTGATTTATGCCAAACGTTTAGAAACGATAAAAAACAAATCCAAATGTTTCCCCTTTTTAGCGATTTAAGCCAAACGTTTACAAACGTTACGAAATAATTCCAAACTTTTTCACCTTTTGAGCGATTTAAGCCAAACGTTTATAAACGTTACGAAACAAATCCAAACGCTTCACCTTTTTAGCGATATAAGCCAAATGGTTACAAACATTACGAAACAAAACCAAACATTTAAAACGTTACGAAACAAATCCAAACGTTTCATATTTTTTGCGATTTTAGCCAAACGTTTACAAACATTACGAAACAAAACCAATCGTTTCATCTTTTTAGAAATTTAAGCCAAAAAATTACAAACGTTATGAAACAAATCCAAACGTTTAACCTTTTTAGCGATTTAAGCCAAACCTTTACAAACTTTACGAAACAAAACCAAGCATTTCACCTTTTTAGTAATTTAAGCCAAACGTTTACAAAAATTACAAAACAAATCCAAGTGTTTCAACTCTTTAGCAATTTAAGCTAGACGTTTACAAATGTTACGAAACAAATCCAAAAGTTTCCTCGTTTTTTGCGATTTCGCCTCTTAAGTGTTTCACCTTTTTAGCGATTTAAGCCAAAGGTTTACAAACTGTACGAAACAAATCCAAATGTTTCACTTTTTAAGCGATTTAAGCCAAATGTTTATAAACGCTACGAAACAAATTCAAATGTTACCTTTTTAGCAATTTGAGTCAAACGTTTATAAAAGTTACGAAACAAATCTAAGTGTTTCTCCTTTTAAGCAATTTAAGACAAATGTATACAAACGTTAAGAAACAAATTAAAGCGTTTCACCTTTTTAGCAATTTAAGCCAAACGTTTACAAAGGTTACGAAGAAAATCCGAACGTTTCCCCTTTTTAGAGATTTATGCCTAACATTTACAAACGATACGAAACGACTCCAAACGTTTCATCTTTTTAGGGATTTAAGTAACACGTTTCCAAACGTTACGAAACAAATCCAAACGTTTCACCTTTTAAGCGATTTAAGCCAAACGTTTACAAACGTTACGAAATAAATCAAAACGTTTAAAGCGTTACAAAACAAATCCAAGCGTTTCACCTTTATAAAAATTTAAGCCAAATGTTTACAAATGCTACGAAATAAATCCAAGCGTTTCACCTTTTTAGCAATTTAAGCCAAAAGTTTACAAACGTTACGAAACAAATCCAAGCGTTTCACCTTTTTAGAAATTTAAGCCAATCGTTTACAAACGTTACGAAACAAATTCAAATGTTTAACCTTTTTAGCAATTTTAGCTAAACATTTACAAATGTTACGAAACAAATTCAAACGTTTTCCCATTTTAGCGATTTAAGCAAAACGTTTAAAATGTTACGAAACAAATCCAAAAATTTCACCTTTTTAGCGATTTAAGCCAAACGTTTACAAATGTTACGAAACAATTCCAAACGTTTCCCCTATTTAGCGATTGAAGCCAAACGTTTACAAACATTAGGAAACAAATCCAGACGTTTCCCATTTTTAGCAATTTAAGCTAAACGTTTACAATCGTTACAAAACAAAACCAACCGTTTCACCTTTTTAGCAATTTAAGACAAACGTTTACAAATGTTACGAAAAAAATCCAAGCATTTCCACCTCTTTAGCAATTTAAGTCAAACGTTTACAAACGTCACGAAACAAATCTAAACGTTTCATCTTTTTAGCGATTTAAACCAAAGGTTTACAAACGGTACGAAAAAAATCCAAACATTTCACCTTTTCAGCGATTTAAGTTAAACGTTTATAAACGCTACAAAACAAATCCAAACGTTTCACCTTTTTAGCAATTTATGCCAAACGTTACTAAACAAAACCAAGTGTTTCACCCTTTTTAGAGATTTAAGACAAATGTTTAAGCCAAACATTTATAAATGGTACGAAACAAATCCAAACGTTTTCCCTTTTCAGCGATTTAAGCCAAACGCTTACCTACGTTACAAAACAAAACCAAATGCTTTACAATTTTAGCGATTTAAGCCAAATGTTTAAAACGTTACGAAAAAAATCCAAACGTTTCACCTTTTTAGTGATCTAAGACAAACGTTTACAAACGATAAAAAACAAATCCAAATGTTTCCCCTTTTTTAGCGATTTAAGCCAAACGTTTACAAACGTTACGAAATAATTCCAAACTTTTTCACCTTTTGAGCGATTTAAGCCAAACGTTTACAAACGTTACGATACAAATCCAAAAGTTTCACCTTTTCAACGATTTAAGTCAAACGTTTACAAACGTTACGAAACAAATCCAAACGTTTCATCTTTTTAGCGATATAAGCCAAATGTTTACAAACATTACGAAACAAAACCAAACGTTTAAAACCTTACAAAACAAATCCAAACGTTTCATATTTTTAACGATTTTAGCCAAACGTTTACAAACATTACGAAACAAAACCAATTGTTTCATCTTTTTAGAAATTTAAGCCAAACAATTACTAATGTTATGAAGCAAATCCAAATGTTTCACCTTTTTAGCGATTTAAGCCAAACCTTTACAAACATTACGAAACAAATCCAAATGTTTCACCTTTTAGCAATTTAAGCCAAACATTTATAAACATTACGAAACAAAACCAATCGTTTCATCTTTTTAGCAATTTTAGCCAAACGTTACGAAACAAATCCAAGTGTTTCAACTTTTTCACAATTCAAGCCAATCGTTTACAACCGTTACGAAATAAAACCAAAAGTTTCACCTTTTTTTAGCAATTTTAGCAAAAATTTTACAAACGTTACGAAACAAATCCAAGTGTTTCACCTTTTTAGCAATTTAACCCAAATATTTGTTTACAAACGTTACGAAACAAAACCAAATGTTTCCCCTTTTTAGCAATTTAAGCCAATTGTTTACAAACGTTACGAAACAAATCCAAGCATTTCACCTTTTTAGCAATTTAAGCCAATCGTTTACAACCGTTACAAAACAAAACTAAACGTTTCACCTTTTTAGCAATATTAGCCAAACGTTTACAAACGTTACGAAACAAATCCAATTGTTTCACCTTTTTAGCAATTTAATCCATATATTTGTTTACAACCGTTACAAAGCAAATCCAAACGTTTCACCTTTTTAGCAATTTAAGCCAAACATTTACAAACGTTACGAAACAAATCCATATGTTTCACCTACGAAACAAATCCAAACGTTTAAAACGTTACGAAACAAACATTACGAAACATATCTAAAGGTTTACAAACGTTACGAAACAAAACCAAACGTTTCACCGTTTTAGCGATTTACGTTTACAAACGTTACGAAATAAAACAAAATGTTTCACCTTTTTAGCGATTTAAGCCATATGTTTACAAACGTTACGAAACAAAACCAAACGTTTCACCTTTTTAGAGATTTACGCAAAACGTTTAAAAACGTTACGAAACGAAACTAAACATTTAAAATGTTCGAAACAAATCCAAACGTTTTATATTTTTAGCGATTTATGCCAAACCGTTACTAATGATGCGAAACAAAACAAAAAGTTTCACCATTTTAGTAATTTAAGCGAAATGTTAACAAACGTTAGGAATCAACTCCAAGCGTTTCACCTTTTTAGAAATTTAAACGAAACGTTTACTGTCACGACCCGATTCTCGGCGTCGAGACCGGCGCTAGGGAATGGGAGTGGTTGCTCCGAAACCCGTAGCAAGCCTTAAAATACATTAAAAATCACTTAAAATTTTTCGCGGAATTCAATTCATTTTCGAACATTTTAAAATCGCAGTTTAAAACATTCTTATAAAATTAACATTTAAAACATGCACATAATTTTCTCTTTTTAATTATTGCATTTTAGTTTCAAAACCATTTCACTATGGTTTATCATGCATCTCATTATGCATACCATCTTACTATGGTAATTACTGCATTTCACTATGCAGGCCATTTCATTATGGACTTAACCGCATTTCATTATGCAGACCATTTCATTATGGATTTAACTGCATTTCATTATGCAGATGCGCTCGCCGCATTTTGTACTCGTGCAGTCGCTCGGACTTTCGCACAACATTCACATATTACATATTATTAGAGTTTAAGCGTTATAATAAAATATAAAGCATAAATAAGTCCAACGACTACTAAGGTATCACCGTTCATTATTCTAGCTACTGCAACTCTAGACACATAAAGGAAAGTCATTCTCACTTTATTCAAGCCATGGATTTCCGGAACTAGAAATTGGAAATCCACACGTCAAACTACTCGCCTGTAAAAATATTAAATTCAACGGGGTCAGTTATAAAAACTGAGTGAATGCGTACAACATGTACTAATAAACATTAATATGAAAGCAATGTATTCCAGATTACCGATTCATATGAAACCCTAACCATGATTCATGTTCCTATATGCTTTCAAAACAGGAAACATAAATATTCCACATCATTTCATTATATTCGGGTTAACCTTTTCATGGCCGTATTTATTCATTTCTTTTGTACTTTAGCCCGTCAAATCTGATCATTCATCTTTTACGTATGTGAAGGTCTTTAGACTCTTTCACCATACAACAGATTTCGGCAGTACATATATACCGTCGCCATTTCACTTTTTATTAAAAGGTTCAACCTCTCAGATCTCGGCAGTTTCTCTTTACTGCCTTTGGTCGTCTATATTCCGTTGCCTCTGAAGATTTGTTCACACAGAGTCTAGGCCGTCGCCAGGATTCACACAGTACATTCACATGCAACCCATTCTAAATGCAATACCGGTGATCACACAGCACGATTGCCGCCCAATAGTAAGCATGTTTCAATGAATCTAAATCGGTTTCAAAACTATGTATAATAGTTCATGCGATTTAAATTCAAAATAAAATAAAGCATTTTGCAAATCATGTAAAGCAGTTCGCAATATTTTTAATACTAATATTTAGCAGTATAAGTTGTAAACACACTCACAGTACTCGCTTATTCCAAATATAAAAATATCACCCGTCGAATATTCAAAACCTTTGCTCGCCGGTTTCCGCGACAAAACTCGCTGGATCTAATTAACAGATTAAACATTAATAAATGTATTAACTCTAAATTCTAGGATAAACTCTAGACCGACTCAACCATATAAACCACATAATCACAAACCAAATTTGATTCCGACTATCTCTTTCCGCGTCATCGTATTTCTATACGATACACTCTATTCACATTAGTTTATTTAATTCAATAAATAAACATAGAATTATAATTTCATATAATTCTAACACACATTCAATTCACATAATTTTCTAAAAATACACTTTTAGAAAATCTCAACAAATATACCACAATTCATAAATAACCAAAAATATTTTTCCGTAAAATATTTTTGACCCGGGGCTCGGCCCCCCCTTATTTTCTGCCAAAATCATTTCGGCACTAACTGCTGCCAAATGAGTTTAGGACTGAGCCAACATGCTCTGTCCCCTCTACTCATATTTCGTTCACTATATTCCGGTGGTTTTGGCCGGAAAACTCAAAAACGCAAAAAACGCTTAAAAATTCATTTTAAGCCATTTTAATCACCAAAATTCACCAAAATTATTTTTGAACAGATTTTTAATCTCATCTTTTAAAAATAGCAGCCCATAATTTTTAAAATAATTATTCTCCATTATTTTAACCATTAAAACCGAAATATCAATTAATAATCAAAACCGATTATTAATCCTTCAAAACCCTTCACAAAAATCAATTAAACTCCACAAATAATTATCAAACATATATCATAAATATTTTAGAATAATTTCTGCCCAGAAATTAAAATGACAGTTTTACCCTTTTTAACAATTTTAACCGAATAAACAATGATCAAAATTTAAACCCGGTTACTAAATCACTAAAAATTCACCATTAAATATTTATTTATCATCATTCAAACATTTAGATCAACCTTAAACAAACTCATTTCCAGAAATTTAAAATCATTAGATTTACCCACATTTAAGCATTTTTTTGAGTTTTAAACTATTAAAAATCGAATTTCAAACCTTTAAATTAACACCCGAATTAATTAACATTTTTAATCCACAAAAATCTCACTTTAAAGAATATTTAATCCTCATCAAATAGATCAGCCCAGAAATTAAAATAAATAATTTAATTTTCACGGAAAAATTATTTAAAACCGAAACCCATTAAACTAGCAACTAAAACCAACTAATTATTTATCAAACATCACATATAAACCATCCTAAGCATGTTTCTAAGATTCAACCAACATCAGCAACTAAAAGTAAGGTTTTGAGCTTGAAATTATACCTCAAATGAACATGCAAATACACCTTAACGATCTACACAATATTCCCGACAATTTTCGTGAAGAAATTTTTGAGAGAAAATCAAAGAGTAAAGCTTGGTGTTGTGAGTTATGGTGTATTCGGCACCCACAAAAATGGAGAAGAAGATTAAAGACTTGGGCACCAAGTTTAGCTTAAGAAAATATCTAGATATTTAGATAGCTATTTCAATTATTTACAAGTTTGCCATTAGGGGCATTCTTGTAATTAAATCAAACTCTAGGGGCAAAATAAATTCAACTTTACCAAATATTCAAAACATTAAATCATATCATATGGGCTGAGTTTAAAATATTTTTGGGCCTTTAAAAATATTTAAAATAACTATTTTGACGGTTTTTAGTGAAAAATCGCGAAATTCACTTTTAACACGTAAAATTGCCAAAAATCAACTTAAGGCAAAACACATACCAAATCACATTTTCACATTTATAAATTCATCACGTGAATTTATTCACTATTTTCGAGGTCCTAATCAATTGAAATCAGACACACACGAAAATAAACACTAATAATTCTACGGGGTATTACATTTACAAACGTTCTGAAACAAATCCAAATGTTTCCCCTTTTTAGCAATTTAAGCCAAATGTTTACAAACATTACGAAAAGAATCCAAGCGTTTCAAATTTTTAGCAATCTAAACCAAACATTTATAAAAGTTACGAAACAAATCCAAACGTTTCACCTTTTTAGCTATTTAAGCCGAACGTTTACAAACGTTACGAAACAAAAACAAACATTTCACCTTTTTCGCAATTTAAGCCAAACATTTACAAATGTTAAGAATCAAATCCAAATGCTTTCCCAGTTTAGCGATTTAAGCCAAACGTTAAAAAAGTTACGAAACAAATCCAAACATTTCACCTTTTTAGCAATTTATGCCAAACGTTTACAAACGTTACAATTTAAATCGCAACGTTTCACCTATTTAGCGATTAAAGCCAAACGTTTACAAACGTTACGAAACAAATCCATACATTTAACCCTTTTAGCGATATAAGCCAAACGTTTACAAACGTTACGATACAAATCCAAATGTTTCACCTTTCTAGTATTTTAAGCCAAACGTTTAAAAATGTTACAAAACAAATCCAAGCGTTCCACCTTTTTAGCAATTTAAGCCAAACGTTTACAAACGTTACGAAACAAATCCAAGCGTTTTATCTTTTTAGCAATTTAAGCCAAACGTTTATAAACGCTATGAAACAAATCTAAATGTTTCACCTTTTTAGCGATTTAAGCCAAACGTTTACAAAAGCTACGATACAAATCCAAACGTTTCACATTTTTAGCGATTCAAGCCAAACATTTACAAACGTTGCGAAACAAATCCAAATGTTTCACCTTTTTATCGATTCAAGCCAAGTGTTTACAATTGTTACGAAACAAATCAAAATGTTTCACCTTTTTAGCTATTTAAGCAAAACGTTTACAAATATTACGAAACAAATCCAAACGTTTCGCCTTTTTAGCAATTTAAGCCAAACGTTTACAAACGTTACAAAACAAATCTAAACGTGTCGCCTTTTTAGATATTTAAGCGAAATATTTACCTAAGTTACGAAACAAAACCAAACGTTTAAAACGTTACAAAACAAATTCAAATGTTTCATATTTTTAGCGATTTAAGCCAAACCTTTACAAACGTTACAAAACAAAACCAAGCGTTTAAATTTTTAGAAATTTAAGCCAAACGTTTGCAAAAAATACGAAACAAATCCAAGCGTTTCATCTTTTTAGAAATTTAAGCCAGACGTTTACAAACGTTACGAAACAAATCCAAACGTTTCCTCTTTTTAGCGATTTAAGCCACACGTTTAAAACATTAAGAAATAAATCAAAACGTGTCACCTTTTAAGCGATTCATGCCAACCGTTACGAAACAAATCCAAACATTTTGCCTTTTTAGCGATTTTAGACAAACATTTAGAAACTGTGCAAAACAAATCCAAACACTTCACCTATTGTTTCACCTATTTAGCAATGTAAGCCAAAGTTTACAAACGTTACAAAACAAATCCAAGCGTTTTACCTTTTTAGCAGTTAAAGCCAAACGTTTACAAACGTTACGAAACAAATCCAAGCGTTTCACATTTTTTGCAATTTAAGCCAAACGTTAACAAACGTTATGAAAAAAATCCAAACGTTTCACCTTTTTAGCGATTTAAGCCAAACGTTTACAAACGTTAAGAAACAAATCCAAAGGTTTCACTTTTTTAGCAATTTAAGCCAAACGTTTACAAACGTTACAAAACAAATCCAAGCGTTTCACCTTTATAAGAATTTATGCCAAACGTTTACAAATGTTACGAAACAAATCCAAGCGTTTCACCTTTTTAGCAATTTAAACCAAAAGTTTACAAACGTTACGAAACAAATCCAAGCGATTCACCTTTTTAGCAATTTAAGCCAAAAGATTACAAACGTTACGAAACAAATCCAAGCATTTAACCTTTTTAGAAATTTAAGCCAATCGTTTACAAACGTTACGAAACAAATTCAAACGTGTAACCTTTTCAGCAATTTTAGCTAAATGTTTACAAATTTTACGAAACAAATTCAAACGTTTCCCCATTTTAGCGATTTAAGCAAAACGTTTAAAACGTTACGAAACAAATCCAAAAGTTTCACCTTTTTAGCGATTTAAGCCAAACGTTTACAAATGTTACAAAAGAATTCCTAACGTTTCCCCTATTTAGCGATTGAAGCCAAACATTTACAAACATTACGAAACAAATCCAGATGTTTCCCATTTTTAGCAATTTAAGCCAAACGTTTACAATCGTTACAAAACAAAACCAATCGTTTCACCTTTTTAGCAATTTAAGACAAACGTTTACAAATGTTACGAAACAAATCCAAGCGTTTCCACCTCTTTAGCAATTTAAGTCAAACGTTTACAAACGTTACGAAACAAATCCAAACGTTTCATCTTTTTACCGATTTAAGCCAAAGGTTTACAAACGGTACAAAAAAAATCCAAACGTTTCACCTTTTGAGCGATTTAAGTTAAACATTTATAAACGCTACAAAACAAATCCAAACATTTCACCTTTTTAGCAATTTATGCCAAACGTTACGAAACAAAACCAAGTGTTTCACCCTTTTTAGAGATTTAGGCCAAACGTTTAAGGCAAACGTTTATAAATGGTACGAAACAAATCCAAACGTTTCACCTTTTCAGCGATTTAAGCCAAAAGCTTACCTAAGTTACAAAACAAAACCAAATGCTTTACAATTTTAGTGATTTAAGCCAAACGTTTCACCTTTTTAGCGATTGAAACAAAACGTTTACAAACATTATGAAACAGATCCAAACGTTTCCCATTTTTAGCAATTTAAGCCAAACGTTTACAAACGTTACGAAACAAAACCAAGCGTTTCACCTTTTTAGCAAATTAAGCCAAACGTTAACAAACGTTACGAAACAAATCCAAGCGTTTCACGTTTTTAGCAAATTAGGCCAAACGTTTACAAACGTTACGAAACAAATCCAAACGTTTCAACTTTCTAGCGATTTAAGCCAAACTTTTACAAACGTTACGAAACAAATCCAAAGGTTTCAACTTTTTAGCGATTTAAGCTAAATGTTTGCAAACGTTACGAAACAAATCCAAACGTTTCCTCATTTTAGCAATTTAAGCTAAACGTTTACAAACGTTACGAAACAAATCCAATCGATTCACGTTTTTAGTAATTTAAGCCAAAGGTTTACAAACGTTACGAAACAAATTGAAGCGTTTCACCTTTTGAGCAATTTAAGCCAAACGTTTACAAAGGTTACGAAGAAAATCCAAACGTTTCCCCTTTTTAGTGATTTAAGCCAAACGTTTACAAACGATACGAAACGAATCCAAACGTTTCACCTTTTTAGCGATTTAAGCATCACGTTTACAAAGGTTACGAAACAAATCCAAACGTTTCACCTTTTCAGCGATTAAAGCCAAACGTTTACAAACGTTACGAAATAAAACCAAACGTTTAAAATGTTACGAAACAAATCCAAACGTTTCACACTTTTAGCAATTTAAACAAAACGTTTACAAACGTTACGAAACAAAACCAGTCGTTTCATCTTTTTAGCAATTTAATCCAAACATTTACAAATGTTACGAAACAAATTCAAGCGTTTCACCTTTCTAGAAATTTAAGCCAATCGTTTACAAACGTTACGAAAATTCAAACGTTTAACCTTTTTAGCAATTTTAGCCAAACGTTTACAAATATTACGAAACAAATTCAAACGTTTCCCCATTTTAGCGATTTAAGCCAAACGTTTAAAACGTTACGAAACAAATCCAAAAATTTCACCTTTTTAGCGATTTAAGCCAAACGTTTACAAATGTTACGAAACAATTCCAAATGTTTCACGTATTTAGCGATTGAAGCCAAACGTTTACAAACATTTCGAAACAAATCCAGACGTTTCCCATTTTTAGCAATTTAAGCCAAACGTTTACAATCGTTACAAAACAAAACCAATCGTTTCACCTTTTTAGCAATTTAAGACAAACGTTTACAAATGTTATGAAACAAATCTAAGCGTTTCTACCTCTTTAGCAATTTAAGTCAAACGTTTACAAACGTTACAAAACAAATCCAAACGTTTCATCTTTTTAGCGATTTAAGCCAAAGGTTTATAAACGGTACGAAAAAAATCCAAACGTTTCACCTTTTCAGGGATTTAAGTTTAACGTTTATAAACGCTACAAAACAAATCCAAACGTTTCACCTTTTTAGCAATTTATGCCAAACGTTACGAAACAAAACCAACTGTTTCACCCTTTTTAGAGATTTAAGCCAAACGTTTAAGCCAAACGTTTATAAATGGTACGAAACAAATCCAAACATTTCACCTTTTCAGCGATTTAAGCCAAACGCTTACCTATGTTACAAAACAAAACCAAATGCTTTACAATATTAGCGATTTAAGCCAAATGTTTAAAACGTTACGAAAAAAATCCAGATGTTTCACCGTTTTAGTGATTTAAGCCAAACGTTTACAAACGATAAAAAACAAATCCAAATGTTTCCCTTTTTTAGCGATTTAAGCCAAACGTTTACAAACGTTACGCAATAATTCCAAACTTTTTCACCTTTTGAGCGATTTAAACCAAACGTTTACAAACGTTACGAAACAAATCCAAATGTTTCACCTTTTCAACGATTTAAGCCAAATGTATACAGACGTTACGAAACAAATCCAAACATTTCACCTTTTTAGCGATATAAGCCAAATGTTTACAAACATTACGAAACAAAACCAAACGTTTAAAACGTTACGAAACAAATCCAAACGTTTCATATGTTTAGCAATTTTAGCCAAACGTTTACAAACATTATGAAACAAAACCAATCGTTTCATCTTTTTAGAAATTTAAGCCAAACAATTACAAACGTTATGAAACAAATCCAAACG
This sequence comes from Mercurialis annua, assembly GCF_937616625.2. Taxonomy (NCBI): domain Eukaryota; kingdom Viridiplantae; phylum Streptophyta; class Magnoliopsida; order Malpighiales; family Euphorbiaceae; genus Mercurialis; species Mercurialis annua. The sequence continues at coordinate 42,743,967 of NC_065572.1, forward strand.
TTTCACCTTTTTAGCGATTTAAGCCAAACATTTACAAACATTACGAAACAAATCCAAATGTTTCACCTTTTTAGAGATTTAAGCCAAACATTTAAAAACAGTACGAAACAAATCTAAACGTTTCACCTTTTAAGCTATTTAAGCCAAACGCGTACCTACATTATGAAACAAAACCAAATGTTTTCCCATTTTAGCGATTTAAGCCAAATGTTTAAAACATTACGAAACAAATCCAAACTTTTCGCCTTTTTAGCAATTTAAGCCAAACGTTTACAAACGTTATGAAACAAATCCAAACGTTTCGCCTTTTTAAAGATTTAAGCCAAACATATACCGACGTTACGAAACCAAACCAAACGTTTAAAATGTTACAAAATAAATCCAAACATTTCACATTTTTAGCGATTTAAGCCAAACCTTTACACACGTTACGAAACAAAACCAAGCATTTCACCTTTTTAGTAATTTTAGCCAAACGTTTACAAACATTACAAAACAAATCCAAGTGTTTCAACTCTTTAGCAATTTAAGCCAGACGTTTACAAATGTTACGAAACAAATCCAAACGTTTCCTTTTTTTTGCGATTTCGCCTCTTAAGCGTTTCACCTTTTTAGCGATTTAAGCCAAAGGTTTACAAACTGTACGAAACAAATCCAAACGTTTCATTTTTTGAGCGATTTAAGCCAAATGTTTATAAACGCTACGAAACAAATCCAAACGTTTCACCTTTTTAGCAATTTGAGTCAAACGTTTATAAAAGTTACGAAACAAATCCAAGTGTTTCTCCTTTTAAGCAATTTAAGCCAAATGTATACAAACGTTACGAAACAAATTAAAGCGTTTTACCTTTTTAGCAATTTAAGCCAAACGTTTACAAAGGTTACGAAGAAAATCCAAACGTTTCCCCTTTTTAGTGATTTAAGCCAAACGTTTACAAACGATACGAAACGAATCCAAACGTTTCACCTTTTTAGCGATTTAAGCAACACGTTTACAAACGTTACGAAACAAATCCAAACTTTTCACCTTTTCAGCGATTTAAGCCAAACGTTCACAAACGTTACGAAATAAAACCAAACGTTTAAAACGTTACGAAACAAATCCAAACGTTTCACCATTTTAGCGATTTAAGCAACACGTTTACAAACATTACGAAACAAAACCAATCGTTTCATCTTTTTAGCAATTTAAGCAAAACATTTACAAATGTTATGAAACAAATCCAAACTTTTCAACTTTTTAGCGAATTGAGCCAAACATTTACAAACGTTACGAAATAAATCCAAACGCTTTATCTTTTTAGCGAATTAAGCCAAATGTTTATAAGTGGTACAATAGAAATCCAAACGTTTCACCTTTTAAGCAATTTAAGCCAAACGTTTATAAACGTTACGAAACAAATCCACATGTTTCGCCTTTTTAGCAATTTAAGCCAAATGTTTACAAACGATACGAAACAAATCCAAACGTTTCCCCTTTTTAGCGATTTAAGCCAAACATTTACAAACGTTATGAAACAAATCCAAACTTTTCACCTTTTTAGCGATTCAATCCAAATGTTTAAAAAACGATACGAAACAAATCTAAACGTTTCACGTTTTCAGCGATTTAAGCCAAACATTTACAAACGTTACGAAACAATTCCAAACGTTTCACCTTTTTAGCGATTTAAGCTAAATGTTTGCAAACGTTACGAAACAAATCCAAACGTTCCCATTTTTAACAATTTAAGCCAAACGTTTATAAACGGTACGAAACAAATCCAAACGTTTTTAGCAATGTAAGCCACACATTTACAGACGTTTCGAAACAATTCCAAACGTTTCACCTTTTTAGCTATTGAAGCCAAACGTTTACAAACATTATGAAACAAATCCAAACGTTTCCCATTTTTAGCAATTTAAGCCAAACGTTTACAAACGTTACGAAACAAAACCAAGCGTTTCACCTTTTTAGCAATTTAAGCAAAACGTTTACAAACATTACGAAACAAATCCAAGCGTTTCACGTTTTTAGCAATTTGGGCCAAACGTTTACAAACGTTACGAAACAAATCCAAACGTTTCAACTTTCTAGCGATTTAAGCCAAACTTTTACAAATGTTACGAAACAAATCCAAAGGTTTCAACTTTTTAGCGATTTAAGCTAAATGTTTGCAAACGTTACGAAACAAATCCAAACGTTTCCCTGTTTTAGCAATTTAAGCTAAACTTTTACAAACGTTATGAAACAAATCCAAGCGATTCACCTTTTTAGAAATTTAAGCTAAAGGTTTACAAACGTTACGAAACAAATTAAACCGTTTCACCTTTTGAGCAATTTAAGCCAAAAGTTTACAGAGGTTACCAAGAAAATCCAAACGTTTTCCCTTTTTAGTGATTTAAGCCAAACGTTTACAAACGATACGAAACGAATCCAAACGTTTCACCTTTTTAGCGATTTAAGCAACACGTTTACAAATGTTACGAAACAAATCCAAACGTTTTACCTTTTGAGCGATTTAAGCCAAACGTTTACAAACATTACAAAATAAAACCAAGCGTTTAAAACGTTATGAAACAAATCCAAACGTTTCACACTTTTAGCAATTTAAACCAAACGTTTACAAACGTTACGAAAAAAAACCAGTCGTTTCATCTTTTTAGCAATTTAATCCAAACATTTACAAACGTTACGAAACAAATCCAAGCGTTTCCCCTTTTTAGAAATTTAAGCCAATCGTTTACAAACGTTACGAAACAAATTCAAACGTTTAACCTTTTTAGCAATTTTAGCCAAACGTTTACAAATGTTACGAAACAAATTCAAACGTTTCCCCATTTTAGCGATTTAAGCCAAACGTTTAAAACGTTACGAAACAAATCCAAAAATTTCACCTTTTTAGCGATTTAAGCCAAACGTTTACAAATGTTACGAAACAATTCCAAACATTTCCCCTATTTAGAGTTTGAAGCCAAACGTTTACAAACATTACGAAACAAATCCAGACGTTTCCCATTTTTAGCAATTTAAGCCAAACGTTTACAATCGTTACAAAACAAAACCAATCGTTTCACCTTTTTAGCAATTTAAGACAAACGTTTACAAATTTTATGAAACAAATCCAAGCATTTCTACATCTTTAGCAATTTAAGTTGTAATATCCCGTAAAATTTTACATTTTTTTTACATTTAAATTCCGACATTTTTTCCCGGTCGTTTTGAAGTAATCTCGATATTAGTGGCTTGGTTCGAGTTGTTTGGTTTGGGTGTGATTTATTGGTTTAACCAATTATATATTTAAATCAAAAAAAAAAAAAAATTGAATTCATTCATTCCCGTTCGGAAATTGGAATTCCCGAACGGGAATCTCTTTTTTTGGGCCTGGTCTCGTTCGAGACCAGGCATTTCCGAACGGAAATCATGGCCTGAGGCCATTCCCGTTCGGGAATCACATCAGCCCATAGGACCCTTTCGTGTGGCCCTTTTCGACCTCGTTTACGGCCCGCTTCCACTCGTTATACCAGCTCGACTTCTAAACAGAAAATCTTCACCACTCATCACTGAAACCCTAGCCGTTTTCCGCTTGTCATTTCGCTGAGTATCGAACCTGTTATCATCTTCCAAAGATCGCTGTTCGGTAAGTTTTCTGATTCTTATGATTTCCAGATTTTGCTTATGAACGACATTACGTAATTTGGTTCGTTCTCTTTCGTTTCTAGATCGAAACTGATTCTGTTTGATCTCAGACGTTCTAGACTCATATACCTTCGATTCCCCACCTCATTTTCGTTGAACGGTACATGATCGACCTCGTTTCCATTCGCCGTACGGTTTCCGTTTTAAAGCTTTATATTTTCTGTTTTAGTTTTCTGGTTTCTGCCGTATGCTTTCTTCCTCTATTGGCTTTGTTTTTGATTCAAGATGTTCTTGTTATGGCTATATAACCATTGGGTATGATTAGGGATTAATAGTTAAAACCTTTGGAATGAGTTACACCATCGATCTTGCGTGATTGAATTTGGCCGATTATGAGTTTGTTACTGTTAACGTTTTTGAATTTTGGTGAGTGCTTAGGTTGAGTTTTTGGATTGATTTCATGCCATAGATTTGTGATGTAATTAGTTCATGAGGTCAAGACGTTTTTGGTTTGGGTTTCAAGTTCTGAAACTTGAGTTAGGGGCATGAATGGAGGTGTGGGCGGGAATGGTGTTGTTTGAAATGAAAGAGGTGGTGAATAGGTTATTTTAATCACTAGATTATTTCCCTTTAATACAAATGATCCCTTAAGTTAATTACAATCTTTGAGATATGGATTTCGATTTGAATTATAAATAAATATCGTAAACGCTAGAATTTATAATTAAGTTAATATAATTACTCGGGTAATTATATTTGCCTACAAATGTCGTTTTGTCAAAAGTTGGCTAAATTACAATTTAGTCCCTGGACTTATTTTTATAACTCAATTAAGTGGATTTGTGATAAGTAAATTTATATTTTGTATTAATTATAAATAAAAGCAATTAATTTGATTTTTGGAAATCAAATTGGCTAAAGTACAATTTGGTCCCTAATTGGTTAAAGTGCAAATTGGCCCCTGAACTTTTATTTGACTTATTTAACTAAGTTTTTGGGGTTGTAACTTGGGTTACTTTGAATTGAAGTTATTGAGTTCCGCTTTTAAAATGGTTTATTATTTTATGGAATTATTTTATAAATATAAACTCGGGTTTATATTTGATAAACGTTTTGAGTCGGATTAGACTTGGGTCATCCGACAAGTGAAGTTAGCTTGGCAGTTAGTGATAACTCGGCTAACCCACTATTTGGAAATTATTTATTATTTAAAGTTATTAAATAATATTTATAAATTGGATTTTAAGCGGGAACTCAATAGACTTATATTAATTGGGCTTTATTACCTTTTGGATATATTTGTGTTACTTTGGATTGTTTATTACTACGTGTTAATTGTGCTAGTCTTATGTGGTGTCTAGTACTCTCTAGAGTTAGGGTCTGATTTTAATAATTATTTTATTGTCTAGACTCGTCTACTATTCGTGCTTCAGAGGCGAATCAGAGTTAGTTGCTTGCCGGTATTTCACGTGGATTAGCAAGCAGTGAGTTTGTATTTACTATTTACCGCTTTATTAAGTAAATTGATATTTTAATATTAAATATATATACTGTACGTATATTTCGAACTGTTTTTATATTATGGCTCTTAGTTGGAACATGCTACCTAATGGGCATCATTAGGACTGCGTGCGCACCGGTATTGATCTGGGTAAGGTATATATGGAAATGTGGTAACTCGGTGTGAGCATAGCTCTCGGGACCAGGTAGAGTAACTCGGTGTAGCTCAGCTCTCGGGACTCTGGTATAAGTGTGGTCAGTGGTAACTCGGTGTAGCTCAGCTCTCGGGACCAGACCTATTGGATTATGATTATTATTTAGAATTGTGGATTAGGGTTCCAACTATTATCTGTAATATCGTTATTAAATGTTTTAAACGTTTTAAAGGTTTTCCACTTAATAAATGTAAATAGTGGTATGAACTCATCTCAGTATATCTGACCCCGTTGTTTTCCCAATTTTTCCCAGGGTTATGATCTGAGAGAGTCTGGTGATCTCCGCATTTACTTTTCCTCGGAGGTTCCATTTATTTTGATAAACTGTCAAACTATTTTATTTCTTAGACCGCAGTAGTTGACTAGACGTCTTTATTACTGTTATAGTTGTTTGTCGGATTGGTCTGACTGGTTATATTGCTCTGGCATGTTATGTATTTATTTCGGATTATTTATGTTATACCTATTTTAGACCCAAAATTGAATAAGCATGTTATATTAACTGTTGATTATTATAACTGCTAGTTTAGGCTGAAGTCTCGGTTGCCCCCGAGCATTGGTTTTCTGCAGGTTTATGTGTTTATGAATTAAATGAAAGGCTAGCTACGGGTTTCGGTACTACATTACCCATACCCTAGCGCCGGTCGCGATTCATGAAAATGGGTCGTGACAAACTTGGTATCAGAGCTTTGGTTTCAAACCAAGGCCATTGCTTGCTATATGTTTACTCTGTTAAGTTTGGTTGTGTCTTAGGAACTACTGCGGATATAGGATTCTGTCGTGTCTTTAAAAACGTCATCTTTTGATTTTAAAAACATTCTGCCTACACCAATAGGATTGCGTCGAGTCAGTTATTATATGTTGATTTGATGCGGTTAAACGTTAATTTTATTTCACTTGGGTGAATATTTTATTGCTGTTGATTTCTTGGGAAATCCTATATGTTGCTTGTTTTGTTAATAATTGTGTATGAAATATCTGTGTATTTAAATTGTTTTTGTTCAATCCTTAGGATATGGACAATGTTGTTCGTACTCGTGCTCGTGCTGCGGCAGAGCAAGAAGCTGTGGCTGATTATGCGATTTCCATGGAAGTCGATCAGAACGTACCACCAGTTCAGGCAAATGCTGGACGTGGTCGAGGTGGAGGTGCTGGCAGAGGTAGAGGTGCTGGTAGAGGCAGAGGAGCTGGTGCTGGTAGAGGTGGAGCTAGAGGACGCGGTGCAGCAGGTGTTCAGGCACCGAATGTGCAGTAGGCACCAGAGGTGCAACAAGCACCAAATATGCAAGCGTTCGACTTCACTACTTTCTTGGCTGGCGTCGTCGAGATGCAGAACAATCACGCTCTACTGCAGAATCAGTGTAATATACTGGGTCAGTTAGCGCAGCAACAGCAACCTCAGGCTGGTGCTGTAGCTGGTGTTGGTGGACTTGCTGGTGTCGGTCATATTCCGACGGACAGAGAGTTGGTGATGATCTACTTGAAGTTGAATCCGACTTCTTTTGATAGTACTGGGGATGCTCTGGACTTTTTGGAGGAATTTGAGTACAACAGTCAGAGGATTCAGGCTTCTGATCGTCAATCAGTGATGCTTGTGGAGATGTCGCTGAAGGGTCCAGCTAAGGACTGGTATCGCGATAACATCAGACCAGTTATGGATACTTTGTCTTGGGCTGATTTTGTGGTCAGGTTCAGAGGTTACTATCTACCCTTCTCTGTTACTGAGAGTTTCAGAGAAAAGCTGCTCACTTTAAAGAAGGGGGATAGATCGGTGACAGACTACACTACTGAGTTTGTACGTTTGGGGCGGTTTGCTACAGATCTACAGGGTGATCAAGAGCGAGTGAACGACCGTTATATTAGGGGTTTAGGCTCGGAGTTTCTCCCTTTGCTGATAGGGACAAACATGGAGTTTGCCCGGTTAGTGGATAGTGCGCGGCGGATGGAGAATTCGATGGTTCAGTTTGGGACGATCTCTGACCCTTTCCAGAATCAGAAGGGAAAGAGTGACGTTCCTAGTGGGGGGCAGCAGGCCCCAATGCAGCATGGTAGTGGGAACTACTACAGTGGCTCTTCTCAGGCCAACAGGGGGAGTCGACGGACTCACAACAAAGGGAGACATAGTGCCAGGAGTGCTCCGTACAGTTCCAGTAGCAGTGGGAGCAACTGTGGTTCAGGACGCGGGTACACTGGTGGATCGAACATTCCGTTCTGCCAGAATTGCAGACGCAGGCACTATGGTCAGTGTCAGTTAGCTCCTGGAGGTTGTTTTACTTGTGGCCAGCCGGGTCATTTTTCTAGGGAGTGTCCGACATCTGGGCAGCAGATGTCTAACTCCAGTGTGGCGCAGTCGTCTTATCAGCAGCAGAGACCTGCGTTTACACAGTCTGTAGGGTACTCCCAACCTGCAGCATCTTTTGGTGGCCAGCGGGGCCGTGGTTCTGGTGGCAGAGGTTTTGGTGGCCGTGGTAACGGAGGTAGAGGTTCCAACGGTTATGGTACTGGACAGAGTTCGCAGCAGCAGCCGCAGGGTCAGGCCAGAGTGTTCGCACTTACTCCTCAGGATGCGCGTGCATCGAACGCTGTGGTGCAAGGTACCATCCCGATTTCTTTTACTGATGCTTTGGTATTATTTGATGCGGGTGCGACCCATTCGTTTGTTTCTACTTGTTTTGCTGGGAAATTGGGTAGAGCACCATCTGTTTTGAGTGAACCTCTAGCTGTGTCTACACCTATGTCTGAAGGTGTAGTAGTGGACGTCGTCTATCCTTCTTGTCCTGTGGTTATTCAGGGTAGAGAATTATGTGCTGATTTGATTGTACTTGATGTTCTTTCTTTTGATGTTATCTTGGGGATGGACTGGTTGTCACGCCATTATGCTTCTATTGACTGTCGAGGGAAGTCAGTCGAGTTCAGGATTCCAGGTGATCTACCTTTTTCCTTTCAGGGAGAAAAGGCAGAGATACCTAAGAATCTAATTTCCGCCATCAAGGCGAAGCGGATGTTAGGCAAGGGTTGCCAGGGTTTTCTTGCGGTGTTTCGTGATTTGGAGGCTGGTGGTAGTAATATGCATAGTGTTCCGATAGTGAATGAGTTCACTGATGTGTTTCCAGAGGAATTGCCTGGATTACCACCTGATCGTGATATTGAGTTTTGCATTGATGTGGTTTCTGGTACAGCTCCAATTTCGATACCGCCGTATCGGATGGCTCCTGCAGAGCTGAAGGAGTTGAAGGACCAGTTACAAGAGTTGTTGGATAGCGGGTTCATCAGACCGAGTACTTCTCCGTGGGGTGCTCCAGTTCTGTTTGTAAAGAAGAAAGACGGTTCCTTTCGGCTCTGTATCGACTACAGACAGTTGAATAAGGCTACTGTCAAGAACAGATATCCTCTTCCTCGCATCGATGATCTGTTTGACCAGTTGCAGGGTGCGAAGTGTTTTTCCAAGATTGATTTGAGGTCTGGGTATCATCAGCTACGGATCCGTGATGCAGATGTGCCTAAGACTGCTTTTCGGACTCGTTATGGACATTTTGAGTTTCTGGTTATGTCCTTTGGTCTGACGAACGCACCAGCAGCGTTTATGGATATGATGAACAGAGTGTTCAAGCCGTTTTTGGATCAATTTGTTATCGTCTTCATTGATGACATTTTGATCTATTCTCGGAGTGAGGAGAAACATGCTTACCATTTGAGGACTATACTACAGACGTTGCGTGAGCATCAGTTGTACGCTAAGTTCTCAAAATGTGAGTTCTGGTTGAATCAGGTTACCTTTCTAGGACACGTGGTGTCGAAAGATGGGATCAAGGTTGATCCGAAGAAGATTGAGGCGGTCATAGATTGGCAAAGGCCAAGGTCAGTTACCGAGATCAGAAGTTTTCTGGGTTTAGCTGGCTACTATCGTCGGTTCGTGCAAGATTTCTCCAGAATATCTGCACCTTTGACTAAACTGACACAGAAGGGTGTCAAGTTTGAGTGGACTGACAAGTGCGAGGCGAGCTTTGAGAAGCTCAAGGAGATTTTGACTACAGCTCCGGTTTTGGCATTGCCTTCTGGCATTGATGGGTTCACAGTGTATTGTGATGCGTCTCGGATTGGTTTGGGTTGCGTTCTGATGCAACATGGACAGGTGATTGCCTATGCTTCCAGACAGTTGAAGAAGCATGAGGTGAATTACCCTACTCATGATTTAGAGTTGGCAGCTGTAGTTTTTGCGCTGAAAATCTGGAGGCATTATTTGTATGGTGCTACTTGTGAGATTTTCACTGATCATAAGAGTCTGAAATATATCTTTGATCAGAGAGAGTTGAACTTGAGGCAGAGGAGGTGGCTAGAGTTGTTGAAAGACTATGACTGTACTATTCAGTACCATCCTGGTAAGGCTAATGTGGTAGCCGATGCGTTGAGTCGTAAGTCTTCAGGCAGCTTGGCTCATATTTCTGAGATTGGGCGTAGACCCATGGTTAGAGAGTGGCACAGTTTGATAGCTTCAGGCTATGGATTTCAGATTTCTCAGACTGGTTGTTTGTTAGCACAGTTGCAAGTGCAACCCGTTTTGATTGATCGGATTAAAGCTTTACAAGCTGAGGATTCACAGTTGAAACGGATTATTGAGGAGGTTCAGCAGGATGGAAATCCTGAATTTACATTTGTGGATGGTGTTCTGAGACATGGTTCGAGATTGTGTGTTCCGGATTCAGATGGTTTGAGGGACCAGATTCTGGAAGAAGCGCACAAGTCTGCTTATAGTGTTCATCCGGGTTCTACTAAGATGTACCATGATCTTAAGGGTACCTACTGGTGGAGCGGGATGAAGAAGGATGTCGCTGAGTATGTTTCTAAGTGTCTGACTTGCCAGCAGGTGAAGCTGGAACATCAGAGACCTTTTGGCTATCTGCAACCACTACCTATTCCAGAGTGGAAGTGGGAGCGGATTGCTATGGATTTTGTGGTTGGGTTACCACGTACTCGACAGGGATACGATTCCATCTGGGTGATAGTTGACCGTATGACTAAGTCAGCTCATTCCTTCCGATAAAGGTTTCGTATACTGCTTCGAGGTTGGCTCAATTGTACATCGACAGGATTGTCAGTTTGCATGGTGTACCGGTTTCCATTGTTTTAGACAGAGGTTCTGTGTTTACTTCGAGGTTTTGGAAAGCGTTACAGGAATCCTTGGGTTCTCGGTTGGATTTCAGTACAGCTTTTCATCCTCAGACTGACGGTCAGTCTGAGAGGACTATTCAGACGTTGGAGGATATGCTCAGGATGTGTGTTCTCGATTTTCAGGGTAGCTGGGATACTCATTTGCCGTTGATTGAGTTTTCCTATAACAACAGTTATCATGCGAGTATCGAGATGGCGCCGTATGAGGCTTTGTACGGGCGCAAGTGTAGATCTCCTATCTGTTGGGAGGAGGTCGGAGAGCGTAAACTCTCGGGAGCGGAGATTATTCAGATTACCTCTGAGAAGGTACCGTTGAAGAGGAAAGACATTGAGTTCCAGGTTGGTGATTTCGTATTTCTTCGGGTTTCGCCTATGAAAGGCGTGGTTCGTTTTGGTGTCAAGGGAAAGTTGGCACCGAGGTATATTGGTCCTTATGAGATTTCGGAGAGGATTGGAGCTGTGGCTTATCGTCCGGTTCTACCGCCAGACATGTCGTTAGTACATCCTGTGTTTCACGTTTCTATGTTGAGAAAGTGCATTTCTGATCCTTCGCACGTGATTGTGCCTCAGAGTGTTGAGATTGACCAAGAGCTGTCCTATGAGGAACAGCCAGTTGAGATTGTTGATACGCAGGTGCGTAAATTGCGGAACAAGGAGATTCCGATGGTCAAAGTTCTCTGGCGCAATCATTCTGTAGAGGAGTGTACTTGAGAGACCGAGTTGGATATGCGGAATCGCTATCCTTTTCTATTTCCGTGAGGTACAATATCTTGATTTCTGTGACTTTTTATAATTTTTACTGTGTTACGTGTTGTTCTGGTGTGATATTACTTGTCGTGGTAAATTCGAGGACGAATTTTTAATTAGTTGGGGAGAATGTAATATCCCGTAAAATTTTACATTTTTTTTACATTTAAATTCCGACATTTTTTCCCGGTCGTTTTGAAGTAATCTCGATATTAGTGGCTTGGTTCGAGTTGTTTGGTTTGGGTGTGATTTATTGGTTTAACCAATTATATATTTAAATCAAAAAAAAAAAAATTGAATTCATTCATTCCCGTTCGGAAATTGGAATTCCCGAACGGGAATCTCTTTTTTTGGGCCTGGTCTCGTTCGAGACCAGGCATTCCCGAACGGAAATCATGGCCTGAAAGGCCATTCCCGTTCGGGAATCACATCAGCCCATAGGACCCTTTCGTGTGGCCCTTTTCGACCTCGTTTACGGCCCGCTTCCACTCGTTATACCAGCTCGACTTCTAAACAGAAAATCTTCACCACTCATCACTGAAACCCTAGCCGTTTTCCGCTTGTCATTTCGCTGAGTATCGAACCTGTTATCATCTTCCAAAGATCGCTGTTCGGTAAGTTTTCTGATTCTTATGATTTCCAGATTTTGCTTATGAACGACATTACGTAATTTGGTTCGTTCTCTTTCGTTTCTAGATCGAAACTGATTCCGTTTGATCTCAGACGTTCTAGACTCATATACCTTCGATTCCCCACCTCATTTTCGTTGAACGGTACGTGATCGACCTCGTTTCCATTCGCCGTACGGTTTCCGTTTTAAAGCTTTATATTTTCTGTTTTAGTTTTCTGGTTTCTGCCGTATGCTTTCTTCCTCTATTGGCTTTGTTTTTGATTCAAGATGTTCTTGTTATGGCTATATAACCATTGGGTATGATTAGGGATTAATAGTTAAAACCTTTGGAATGAGTTACACCATCGATCTTGCGTGATTGAATTTGGCCGATTATGAGTTTGTTACTGTTAACGTTTTTGAATTTTGGTGAGTGCTTAGGTTGAGTTTTTGGATTGATTTCATGCCATAGATTTGTGATGTAATTAGTTCATGAGGTCAAGACGTTTTTGGTTTGGGTTTCAAGTTCTGAAACTTGAGTTAGGGGCATGAATGGAGGTGTGGGGCGGGAATGGTGTTGTTTGAAATGAAAGAGGTGGTGAATAGGTTATTTTAATCACTAGATTATTTCCCTTTAATACAAATGATCCCTTAAGTTAATTACAATCTTTGAGATATGGATTTCGATTTGAATTATAAATAAATATCGTAAACGCTAGAATTTATAATTAAGTTAATATAATTACTCGGGTAATTATATTTGCCTACAAATGTCGTTTTGTCAAAAGTTGGCTAAATTACAATTTAGTCCCTGGACTTATTTTTATAACTCAATTAAGTGGATTTGTGATAAGTAAATTTATATTTTGTATTAATTATAAATAAAAGCAATTAATTTGATTTTTGGAAATCAAATTGGCTAAAGTACAATTTGGTCCCTAATTGGTTAAAGTGCAAATTGGCCCCTGAACTTTTATTTGACTTATTTAACTAAGTTTTTGGGGTTGTAACTTGGGTTACTTTGAATTGAAGTTATTGAGTTCCGCTTTTAAAATGGTTTATTATTTTATGGAATTATTTTATAAATATAAACTCGGGTTTATATTTGATAAACGTTTTGAGTCGGATTAGACTTGGGTCATCCGACAAGTGAAGTTAGCTTGGCAGTTAGTGATAACTCGGCTAACCCACTATTTGGAAATTATTTATTATTTAAAGTTATTAAATAATATTTATAAATTGGATTTTAAGCGGGAACTCAATAGACTTATATTAATTGGGCTTTATTACCTTTTGGATATATTTGTGTTACTTTGGATTGTTTATTACTACGTGTTAATTGTGCTAGTCTTATGTGGTGTCTAGTACTCTCTAGAGTTAGGGTCTGATTTTAATAATTATTTTATTGTCTAGACTCGTCTACTGTGCGTGCTTCAGAGGCGAATCAGAGTTAGTTGCTTGCCGGTATTTCACGTGGATTAGCAAGCAGTGAGTTTGTATTTACTATTTACCGCTTTATTAAGTAAATTGATATTTTAATATTAAATATATATACTGTACGTATATTTCGAACTGTTTTTATATTATGGCTCTTAGTTGGAACATGCTACCTAATGGGCATCATTAGGACTGCGTGCGCACCGGTATTGATCTGGGTAAGGTATATATGGAAATGTGGTAACTCGGTGTGAGCATAGCTCTCGGGACCAGGTAGAGTAACTCGGTGTAGCTCAGCTCTCGGGACTCTGGTATAAGTGTGGTCAGTGGTAACTCGGTGTAGCTCAGCTCTCGGGACCAGACCTATTGGATTATGATTATTATTTAGAATTGTGGATTAGGGTTCCAACTATTATCTGTAATATCGTTATTAAATGTTTTAAACGTTTTAATGGTTTTCCACTTAATAAATGTAAATAGTGGTATGAACTCATCTCAGTATATCTGACCCCGTTGTTTTCCCAATTTTTCCCAGGGTTATGATCTGAGAGAGTCTGGTGATCTCCGCATTTACTTTTCCTTGGAGGTTCCATTTATTTTGATAAACTGTCAAACTATTTTATTTCTTAGACCGCAGTAGTTGACTAGACGTCTTTATTACTGTTATAGTTGTTTGTCGGATTGGTCTGACTGGTTATATTGCTCTGGCATGTTATGTATTTATTTCGGATTATTTATGTTATACCTATTTTAGACCCAAAATTGAATAAGCATGTTATATTAACTGTTGATTATTATAACTGCTAGTTTAGGCTGAAGTCTCGGTTGCCCCCGAGCATTGGTTTTCTGCAGGTTTATGTGTTTATGAATTAAATGAAAGGCTAGCTACGGGTTTCGGTACTACATTACCCATACCCTAGCGCCGGTCGCGATTCATGAAAATGGGTCGTGACATAAGTCAAACGTTTACAAACGTTACAAAACAAATCCAAACGTTTCATCTTTTTAGCGATTTAAGCCAAAGGTTTACAAACGGTACGAAAAAATCCAAACGTTTCACCTTTTCAGCGATTTAAGTTAAAAGTTTATAAACGCTACAAAACAAATCCAAACGTTTCACCTTTTTTGCAATTTATGCCAAACGTTACGAAACAAAACCAAGTGTTTCACCCTTTTTAGAGAATTAAGCCAAAAGTTTAAGCCAAACGTTTATAAATGGTACGAAACAAATCCAAACGTTTCACCTTTTCAGCGATTTAAGCCAAACGCTTACCTATGTTACAAAACAAAACCAAATGCTTTACAATTTTAGCGATTTAAGCCAATTGTTTAAAACGTTACGAAAAAAATCAAAACGTTTCACCTTTTTAGTGATTTAGGCCAAACGTTTACAAACGATAAAAAACAAATCCAAATGTTTCCCCTTTTTAGCGATTTAAGCCAAACATTTACAAACGTTACAACATAATTTCAAACTTTTTCACCTTTTGAGGGATTTAAGCCAAACGTTTACAAACGTTACGAAACAAAACCAAACGTTTAAAACGTTACGAAACATATCCAAACGTTTCATATTTTTAGCGATTTTAGCCAAACGTTTACAAACATTACGAAACAAAACCAATCGTTTCATCTTTATAGAAATTTAAGCCAAACAATTACAAACGTTATGAAGCAAATCCAAACGTTTCCCCTTTTAAGCGATTTAAGCCAAACATTTACAAACATTACGAAACAAATCCAAATGTTTCACCTTTTTAGAGATTTAAGACAAACGTTTAAAAACGATACGAAACAAATCTAAACGTTTCACCTTTTAAGCTATTTAAGCCAAACGCTTACCTACATTACGAAACAAAACCAAATGTTTTCCCATTTTAGCGATTTAAGCCAAATGTTTACAAACATTATGAAACAAATCCAAACGTTTCGCCTTTTTAAAGATTTAAGCCAAACATATACCGACGTTACGAAACAAAACCAAACGTTTAAAATGTTACAAAACAAATCCAAACATTTCACATTTTTAGCGATTTAAGCCAAACCTTTACGAACGTTACGAATCAAAACCAAGCATTTCACCTTTTTAGTAATTTAAGCCAAACGTTTACAAACACTACAAAACAAATCCAAGCATTTCAACTCTTTAGCAATTTAAGCCAGACGTTTACAAATGTTACGAAACAAATCCAAATGTTTCCTCTTTTTTTGCGATTTCTCTTCTTAAGCGTTTCACCTTTTTAGCGATTTAAGCCAAAGGTTAACAAACTGTACGAAACAAATCCAAACGTTTCACTTTTTGAGCGATTTTAGCCAAATGATTATAAACGCTACGAAACAAATTTAAACCTTTCACCTTTTTAGCAATTTGAGTCAAAGGTTTATATAAGTTACGAAACAAATCCAAGTGTTTCTCCTTTTAAGCAATTTAAGCCAAATGTATACAAACGTTACGAAACAAATTAAAGCGTTTCCCCTTTTTAGCAATTTAAGCCAAACGTTTACAAAGGTTACGAAGAAAATCCAAACGTTTCCCCTTTTTAGTGATTTAAGCCAAACGTTTACAAACGATACGAAACAAATCCAAACGTTTCACCTTTTTAGCGATATAAGCAACACGTTTACAAATGTTACGAAACGAATCCAAACGTTTCACCTTTTCAGCGATTTATGCCAAACGTTTACAAACGTTACGAAATAAAACCAAACGTTTAAAACGTTACGAAACAAATCCAAACGTTTCACACTTTTAGCAATTTAAACCAAACATTTACAAACATTACGAAACAAAACCAATCGTTTCATCTTTTTAGCAATTTAAGCCAAACGTTTACAAACGTTACGAAACAAAACCAAACGTTTCACCTTTTTAGCAATTTTAGCCAAACGTTACGAAACAAATCCAAGTGTTTCAACTTTTTCCCAATTCAAGCCAATCATTTACAACCGTTACGAAACAAAACCAAACGTTTCACCTTTTTTAGCAATTTTAGCCAAACTTTTACAAACGTTACGAAACAAATCCAAGTGTTTCACCTTTTTAGCAATTTAAGCCAAATATTTGTTTACAACGTTACGAAACAAAACCAAATGTTTCCCCTTTTTAGCAATTTAAGCCAATCGTTTACAAACGTTACGAAACAAATCCAAGCATTTCACCTTTTTAGCAATTTAAGCCAATCGTTTACAACCGTTACAAAACAAAACCAAACGTTTCACCTTTTTAGCAATATTAGCCAAACGTTTACAAACGTTACGAAACAAATCCAATTGTTTCACCTTTTTAGCAATTTAATCCATATATTTGTTTACAACCGTTACAAAACAAATCCAAATGTTTCAGCTTTTTAGCGATTTAAGCCAAACATTTACAAACGTTACGAAATAAATCCATATGTTTCACCTTATTAGCAATTTAAGCCAGACGTTTACAAATGCTACGAAACAAATCCAAACGTTTAAAACGTTACGAAACAAACAATACGAAACATATCTAAACGTTTACAAACGTTACGAAACAAAACCAAACGTTTCACCTTTTTAGTGATTTTAAGACAAACGTTTACAAACGTTACGAAATAAAACAAAATGTTTCACCTTTTTAGCGATTTAAGCCATACGGTTACAAACGTTACGAAACAAATCCAAACGTTTCACTTTTTTAGCGAGTTAAGCCAAAGGTTTACAAACGTTACGAAAGAAATCGAAACGTTTCACATTTTTAGCAATTTAAGCAAAACGTTTACAAACGTTACGAAACAAAACCAAACGTTTCACCTTTTTAGAGATTTACGCCAAACGTTTACAAACGTTACGAAACAAAACTAAACGTTTAAAATGTTACGAAACAAATCCAAACGTTTTATATTTTTAGCGATTTATGCCAAACCTTTACTAATGTTGCGAAACAAAACCAAGAGTTTCACCTTTTTAGTAATTTAAGCCAAATATTAACAAACGTTAGGAATCAACTCCAAGAGTTTCACCTTTTTAGCAATTTAAACGAAACGTTTACAAATGTTCCGAAACAAATCCAAACGTTTCCCCTTTTTAGCAATTTAAGCCAAACGTTTACAAACATTACGAAAAGAATCCAAGCGTTTCAAATTTTTAGCAATTTAAACCAAACATTTACAAAAGTTAGGAAACAAATCCAAACGTTTCACCTTTTTAGTGATTTAAGCTGAACGCTTACAAACGTTACAAAGCAAAAACAAACATTTCACCTTTTTAGCAATTTAAGCCAAACATTTACAAACGTTAAGAAACAAATCCAAATATTTTCCCAGTTTAGCGATTTATGCCAAACGTTAAAAATGTTACGAAACAAATCCAAACATTTCACCTTTTTAACAATTTATGCCAAACGTTTACAAACGTTACGAAACAAATCCAAACGTTTCACCTATTTAGCGATTGAAGCCAAACATTTACAAACGTTACGAAACAAATCCATACATTTAACACTTTTAGCGATATAAACCAAACGTTTACAAACGTTACGAAACAAATCTAAATGTTTCACCTTTCTAGTATTTTAAGCCAAACGTTTAAAAACGTTACAAAACAAATCCAAGCGTTCCACCTTTTTAGAAATTTAAGGCAAACGTTGACAAACGTTACGAAACAAATCCAAGCGTTTTACCTTTTTTAGCAATTTAAGCCAAACATTTACAAACGCTAAGAAACAAATCCAAATGTTTCACCTTTTTAGCGATTTAAGCCAAACGTTTACAAAAGCTACGAAACAAATCCAAACGTTTCACATTTTTAGCGATTTAAGCCAAACATTTACAAACGTTGCAAAAAAAATCCAAATGTTTCACCTTTTTATCGATTTAAGCCAAATGTTTACAAACGTTACGAAACAAATCAAAATGTTTCACCTTTTTAGCTATTTAATCAAAATGTTTACAAATATTACGAAACAAATCCAAACATTTCGCCTTTTTAGCAATTTAAGCCAAACATTTACAAACGTTACAAAACAAATCCAAACGTGTCACGGTTTTAGATATTTAAGCGAAACATTTACCTACGTTACGAAAGAAAACCAAACGTTTAAAACGTTACAAAACAAATTCAAACGTTTCACATTTTTAGCGATTTATGCTAAACCTTTACAAACGTTACAAAACAAAACCAAGCGTTTAACCTTTTTAGAAATTTAAGCCAAACGTTTGCGAAAAATACGACACAAATCCAAGCGTTTCATCTTTTTAGCAATTTAAGCCAGACGTTTACAAACGTTACGAAACAAATCCAAACGTTTCCTCTTTTTAGTGATTTAAGCCACACGTTTAAAACATTAAGAAATAAATCCAAACGTTTCACCTTTTAAGCGATTTATGCCAAATGTTACGAAACAAATCCAAACATTTTGCCTTTTTAGCGATTTTAGCCAAACATTTAAAAATTTTACAAAACAAATCCAAACACTTCACCTTATGTTTCACCTTTTTATCAATGTAAGCCAAACGTTTACAAACTTTACGAAACAAATCCAAGCGTTTCACATTTTTTGCAATTTAAGCCAAACGTTAACAAACGTTGTGAAAAAAATCCAAATGTTTCCCCTTTTTAGCGATTTAAGCCAAACGTTTACAAACGTTAAGAACAAAAATCCA
Organism: Mercurialis annua; assembly: GCF_937616625.2. NCBI lineage: Eukaryota > Viridiplantae > Streptophyta > Magnoliopsida > Malpighiales > Euphorbiaceae > Mercurialis > Mercurialis annua. The sequence continues at coordinate 42,762,891 of NC_065572.1, forward strand.
AAGGTTTCACTTTTTTTAGCAATTTAAGCAATTTAAGCCAAAAGTTTACAAACGTTACGAAAAAAATCCAAGCGTTTCACCTTTTTAGAAATTTAAGCCAATCGTTTACAAACGTTACGAAATAAATTCAAACTTTTAACCTTTTTAGCAATTTTAGCTAAACGTTTACAAATGTTACGAAACAAATTCAAACGTTTCCCCATTTTAGCGATTTAAGCAAAACGTTTAAAACGTTACGAAACAAATTCAAAAATTTCACCTTTTTAGCTATTTAAGCCAAACGTTTACAAATGTTACGAAACAATTCCAAAAGTTTCACCTATTTAGCGATTGAAGTCAAATGTTTACAAATATTACGAAACAAATCCAGACGTTTACCATTTTAGCAATTTAAGCCAAACGTTTACAATCGTTATAAAACAAAACCAATCGTTTCACCTTTTTAGCAATTTAAGACAAACGTTTACAAATGTTACGAAACAAATCCAAGCGTTTCCATCTCTTTAGCAATTAAGTCAAACGTTTACGAACGTTACGAAACAAATCCAAACGTTTCATCTTTTTAGCGATTTAAGCCAAAGGTTTACAAATGGTACGAAAAAAATCCAAACGTTTCACCTTTTGAGCGATTTAAGTTAAACATTTATAAACGCTACAAAACAAATCCAAACGTTTCCCCTTTTTAGCAATTTATGCCAAACGTTACGAAACAAAACCAAGTGTTTCACCCTTTTTAGAGATTTAAGCCAAACGTTTAAGCCAAACGTTTATAAATGGTACGAAACAAATCCAAACGTTTCACCTTTTCAACGATTTAAGCCAAACGCTTACCTACGTTACAAAACAAAACCAAATGCTTTACAATTTTAGCGATTTAAGCCAAATGTTTAAAACGTTACGAAAAAATCCAGACGTTTCACCTTTTTAGTGATTTAAGCCAAACGTTTACAAACGATAAAAAACAAATCCAAATGTTTCCCCTTTTTAGCGATTTAAGCCAAACATTTACAAACGTTACGAAATAATTCCAAACTTTTTCAACTTTTGAGCGATTTAAGCCAAACGTTTACAAACGTTATGAAACAAATCCAAATGTTTCACCTTTTCAACGATTTAAGCCAAATGATTACAAACGTTACGAAACAAATCCAAACGTTTCACCTTTTTAGCGATATAAGCCAAATGTTTACAAACATTACGAAACAAAACCAAACGTTTAAAACGTTACGAAACAAATCCAAACGTTTTATATTTTTATCGATTTTAGCCAAACGTTTACAAACATTACGAAACAAAACCAATCGTTTCATCTTTTTAGTAATTTAAGCCAAACGTTTACAAACATTACAAAACAAATCCAAGCGTTTCAACTCTTTGGCAATTTAAGCCAGACGTTTAAAAATGTTACGAAACAAATCCAAACGTTTCCTCTTTTTTTGCGATTTCGCCTCTTAAGCGTTTCACCTTTTTAGTGATTTAAGCAAAAGGTTTACAAACTGTACGAAACAAATCCAAACGTTTCACTTTTTGAGCAATTTAAGCCAAATGTTTATAAACGCTACGAAACAAATCCAAACGTTTCATCTTTTTAGCAATTTGAGTCAAACGTTTATAAAAGTTACGAAACAAATCCAAGTGTTTATCCTTTTAAGCAATTGAAGCCAAATGTATACAAACGTTATGAAACAAATGAAAGAGTTTCACCATTTTAGCAATTTAAGCCAAACGTTTACAAAGGTTACGAAGAAAATCTAAACGTTTCCCCTTTTTAGTGATTTAAGCCAGACGTTTACAAACGATACGAAACGAATCCAAACGTTTCACCTTTTTACCGATTTAAGAAACACGTTTACAAACGTTACGAAACAAATCCAAACGTTTCACCTTTTCAGCGATTTAAGCCAAACGTTTACAAACATTACGAAATAAAACCAAACGTTTAAAACGTTACGAAACAGATTCAAACGTTTCACACTTTTAGCAATTTAAACCAAACGTTTACAAACATTACGAAACAAAACCAATCGTTTCATCTTTTTAGCAATTTAAGCCAAACATTTACAAACCTTATGAAACAAATCCAAACGTTTCAACTTTTTAGCGAATTGAGCCAAACATTTACAAACGTTACGAAATAAATCCAAACGTTTCATCTTTTTAGCGATATAAGCCAAATGTTTATAAGCGGTACGATATAAATCCAAACGTTTCACCTTTTGAGCGATTTAAGTCAAACGATTATAAATGTTACGAAACAAATCCACATGTTTTGCCTATTTAGAAAATTAAGCCAAACATTTACAAACGATACGAAACAAATCCAAACGTTTCCCCTTTTTAGCAATTTAAGCCAAACGTTTACAAACGTTACTAAAAAAATCCAAACTTTTCACCTTTTTAGCGATTCACGCCAAATGTTTATAAACGATATGAAGCAAATCCAAACGTTTCAGGGTTTAGCGATTTAAGCCAAACATTTACAAAACGTTACGAAACAATTCCAAATGTTTCACCTTTTTAGCGATTTAAGCTAAATGTTTGCAAACGTTACGAAACAAATCCAAACGTATCCCATTTTTAGCAATTTAAGCCAAACGTTTATAAACGGTACGAAACAAATCGAAACGTTTTTAGCAATGTAAGCCACACATTTACAAACGTTTCACCTTTTTAGCGATTGAAGCCAAACGTTTACAAACATTATGAAATAAATCCAAACGTTTCCCATTTTTAGCAATTTAAGCCAAACGTTTACAAACGTTACGAAACAAAACAAAGCGTTTCACCTTTTCAGCATTTTAAGCAAAACGTTTACAAACATTACGAAACAAATCCAAGCGTTTCCCGTTTTTAGCAATTTAGACCAAACGTTTACTAACGTTACGAAACAAATCTAAACGTTTCACCTTTTTAGCGAATTAAGCCAAACTTTTACAAACATTACGAAACAAATCGAAAGGTTTCAACTTTTTAGCGATTTAAGCTAAATGTTTGCAAACGTTACGAAAAAAATCCAAACGTTTCCCCATTTTAGCAATTTAAGCTAAACGTTTACAAACGTTACGAAACAAATGAAATAGTTTCACCTTTTTAGCAATTTAAGCCAAACGTTTACAAAGGTTACGAAGAAAATCCAAACGTTTCCCCTTTTTAGTGATTTAAGCCAAACGTTTACAAACGATACGAAATGAATCCAAACGTTTCAGCTTTTTACCGATTTATGAAACACGTTTACAAACGTTACGAAACAAATCCAAACTTTTCACCTTTTCAGCGATTTAAGCCAAACGTTTACAAACGTTACGAAATAAAACCAAACGTTTAAAACGTTACGAAACAAATCCAAACGTTTCACACTTTTAGCAATTTAAACCAAACGTTTAACAACATTATGAAACAAATCCAAACATTTCAACTTTTTAGCGAATTGAGCCAAACATTTACAAACGTTACGAAATAAATCCAGACGTTTCATCTTTTTAGCAATTTAAGCCAAATGTTTATAAGCGGTACGATACAAATTCAAACGTTTCACCTTTTGAGCGATTTAAGTCAAACGATTATAAACGTTACGAAACAAATCCACATGTTTTGCCTTTTTAGCAAATTAAGCCAAACGTTTACAAACGATACGAAACAAATCCAAACGTTTCCCCTTTTTAGCAATTTAAGCCAAAAGTTTACAAACGTTACTAAACAAATCCAAACTTTTCACCTTTTTAGCGATTCAAGCTAAATGTTTATAAACGATACGAAACAAATCCAAACGTTTCAGCGTTTTAGCGATTTAAGCCAAACATTTACAAACGTTACGAAACAATTCCAAACGTTTCACCTTTGTAGCGATTTAAGCTAAATGTTTGCAAACGTTGCGAAACAAATCCAAAGGTTTCACATTTTTAGCAATATAAGCGAAATGTTTATAAACGGTACGAAACAAATCCAAATGCTTTTAGCAATGTAAGCCACACATTTACAAACGTTTCACCTTTTTAGCTATTGAAGCCAAACGTTTACAAACATTATGAAACAAATCCAAACGTTTCCCATTTTTAGCAATTTAAGCCAAATGTTTACAAACTTTACGAAACAAAACCAAGCGTTTCACCTTTTCAGCAATTTAAGCAAAACGTTTACAAACATTGCGAAACAAATTCAAGCGTTTCACGTTTTTAACAATTTAGGCCAAACGTTTACAAACGTTACGAAACAAATCCAAACGTTTCACCTTTTTAGCAAATTAAGCCAAACTTTTACCAACATTACGAAACAAATCCAAAGGTATCAAATTTTTAGCGATTTAAGCTAAATGTTTGCAAACGTTACGAAAAAAATCCAAACGTTTCCCCATTTTAGCAATTTAAGCTAAACGTTTACAAACGTTACGAAACAAATCCAAGCGATTCACCTTTTTAGAAATTTAGGGCAAAGGTTTACAAACGTTACGAAACAAATCCAACAATTTAACATTTTTTGCGATTTAAGCCAAATGTTTACAAACTTTACGAAACAAATCCAAACGTTTCACTTTTTTAGCGATTTAAACCAAACGTTTACAAACATTACGAAACAATTCCAAAGGTTTCCCATTTTTATCGATTCAAACAAAACGTTTATAAAAGTTACGAAACAAAACCAAAGGTTAACTAATGTTACGAAACAAATCCAAATGTTTCACGTTTTTAGCAATTTAAGCCAAACGTTTACAAACGTTACGAAACAAATCCAAACGTTTCCCCTTTTTAGCAATTTAAGCCAAACGTTTACAAACGTTACGAAAGAAATCCAAACTTTTGACCTTTTTAGCAATTTAAGCCAAACGTTTACAAACGTTACGAAACAAATCCAAACGTTTCACCTTTTTAGCGATTTAAGCCAAACATTTATAAATGTTACGAAACTAATCCAAACATTTAAAAATGTGACGAAACAAAACCAAACGTTTGGCTAAAAAGGTGAAACGTTACGAAACAAATCCAAGCGTTTCACTTTTTTAGCAATTTAAGCCAAAAGTTGACAAATGTTACGAAACAAAACCAAACGTTTCACCATTTTAGCGATGTAAGCAAAACGTTTATGAACGTAACGAAACAAATCCAAACGTTTCCCCTTTTTAGCGATTTAAGCCAAACATTTACAAACGTTACGAAACAAATCCAAACGTTTTCCCTTTTTAGCGATTTAAACGTTTACAAACGTGACGAAACAAATCCAAATGTTTCCCCATTTTTAGCAATTTAAGTCAAATGTTTACAAACGATACGAAACAAATCCAGGTGTTTCTTCTTTTTAGAAATTTAAGCCAAACGTATGCAAACATTACGAAACAAATCATAACATTTCACCTTTTTAGCAATTTAAGCCAAACGTTTACAAAGGTTACGAAAAAAATCCAAACGTTTCTCCTTTTTAGTGATTTAAGCCAAACATATACAAACGATACGAAACAAATCCAAACGTTTCACCTTTTGAGCGATTTAAGCCAAATGTTTACAAAGGTTACGAAATAAATCCAAATGTTTCATCTTTTCAGCGATTTAAGCCAAACGTTTACAAACGTTACGAAACAAATCTAAACGTTTCACCTTTTTAGCAATGTAAGACAAACGTTTACAAACGTTACGAAACAAAACCAAATGTTTAAAACCTTACGAAACAAATCCAAACGTTTCATATTTTTAGCGATTTAAGCGAAACGTTTACAAACATTACGAATCAAAACCAATCGTTTCTTCTTTTTAGCAATTGAAGCCAAACGTTTACAAATGTTACGAAACAAATAAAAATGTTTCACCTTTTTAGCGATTTAAGCCAGACGTTTATAAACGGTACGAAACAAATCCAAACGTTTCTCCTTTGAGCGATTTAAGCCAAACGTTTATAAACGTTTCACCTTTTTACCAATTTAAGCCAAACGTTTACAAACGTTACGAAACAAATCCAAACATTTTACCTTTTTAGCGATTTAAGCCAAATATTTACAAACAATACGAAAGAAATCCAAACGTTTTGCCTTTTGAGCGATTTAAGCCAAACGTTTTTAAACGTTACGAAGCAAATCCAAACGTTTCGCCTTTTTAGCGATTTAAGCCAAACGTTTAGAAACGTTACAAAAAAATCCAAGCGTTTCACCTTTTCAGCAAATTAAGCCATACGTTTATAAACATTACGAAACAAATCCAAGCGTTTCGTCTATTTAGCAATTTAAGCCAAACATTTCACCTTTTTAGCTATTTAAGCAAACGTTTACAAACGTAAGAAACAAATCATAACGTTTCACCGTTTTAGTGATTTAAGCCACTACAAAGGTTACGGTACAAATCCAAAATTTTCACCTTTTTAGCAATTTAGGCCAAACGTTTGGAAACGTTACGAAACAAATCCAAGCGTTTCACCTTTTTAGCAATTTAAGCCAAACGTTTACAAACGCTACGAAAAAAATTCAAGCGTTTCACCTTTTTGGCAATATAAGCCAAACGTTTACAAATGTTACGGAAAAAAAACCAAACGTTTCACCTTTTAACGATTTAAGCCAAATGTTTACAAACGTTACGAAACAAATCCAAACGTTTAAAACGTTACTAAACAAACGTTATGAAACAAATCCAAACGTTTACAAATGTTACGGAACAAAACCAAACGTTTCACCTTTTTAGCGATGTAAGCAAAACGTTTATGAATGTAACGAAACAAATCCAAACGTTTCCCCTTTTTAACGATTTAAGCCAAACATTTACAAACGTTACGAAACAAATCCAAACGTTTTCCCTTTTTAACGATTTAAACGTTTACAAACGTGACGAAACAAATCCAAATGTTTCCCCATTTTTAGCAATTTAAGTCAAATGTTTACAAACGATACGAAAGAAATCCAGGTGTTTCTTCTTTTTAGCAATTTAAGCCAAACGTATACAAAAATTACGAAACAAATCATAACATTTCACCTTTTTAGCAATTTAAGCCAAACGTTTACGAAGGTTACGAAAAAATCCAAACGTTTCTCCTTTTTAGTGATTTAAGCCAAACGTTTACAAACGATACGAAACAAATCCAAACGTTTCACCTTTTGAGCGATTTAAGCCAAATGTTTACAAAAGTTACGAAATAAATCCAAATGTTTCACCTTTTCAGCGATTTAAGCCAAACGTTTACAAATGTTGCGAAAAAAATCTAAACGTTTCACCTTTTCAGCAATGTAAGACAAACGTTTACAAACGTTACGAAACAAAACCAAATGTTTAAAACCTTACGAAACAAATTCAAACGTTTCATATTTTTAGCAATTTAAGCGAAACGTTTACAAACATTACGAAACAAAACCAATTGTTTCTTTATTTTAGCAATTGAAGCCAAACGTTTACAAATGTTACGAAACAAATAAAAATGTTTCACCTTTTTAGCGATTTAAGCCAGACATTTATAAACGGTACGAAACAAATCCAAACGTTTCTCCTTTTGAGCGATTTAAGCCAAACGTTTATAAACGTTTCACCTTTTTACCAATTTAAGCCAAACGTTTACAAACGTTACGAAACAAATCCAAATATTTTACCTTTTTAGCGATTTAAGCCAAATATTTACAAACAGTACGAAAGAAATCCAAACGTTTCGCCTTTTGAGCGATTTAAGCCAAACGTTTTTAAACGTTACGAAGCAAATCCAAACGTTTCGCCTTTTTAGGGATTTAAGCCAAACGTTTAGAAACGTTACAAAAAAATCCAAGCGTTTCACCTTTTCAGCAAATTAAGCCAAACGTTTATAAACATTACGAAACAAATCCAAGCGTTTCGTCTATTTAGCAATTTAAGCCAAACATTTCACCTTTTTAGCTATTTAAGCAAACGTTTACAAATGTAAGAAACAAATCATAACGTTTCACCGTTTTAGTGATTTAAGCCACTACAAAGGTTACGGTACAAATCCAAAATTTTCACCTTTTTAGCAATTTAGGCCAAATTTTTAGAAACGTTACGAAACAAATCCAAGCGTTTCACCTTTTTAGCAATTTAAGCCAAACGTTTACAAACGTTACGAAACAAACTCAAGCGTTTCACCTTTTTGGCAATATAAGCCAAACGTTTACAAACGTTACGAAAAAAAACCAAACGTTTCCCCTTTTTAACGATTTAAGCCAAACGTTTACAAACGTTACGAAACAAATCCAAACGTTTAAAACGTTACTAAACAAACGTTACGAAACAAATCCAAACGTTTACAAATGTTACGAAACAAAACCAAACGTCTCACCTTTTTAGTGATTTAAGCCAAGCGTTTACAATCGTTACCAAACAAAACCAAACATTTCACCTTTTTAGCGATTTAAGCCATACGTTTACAAACGTTACGAAACAAAAGCAAACGTTTAAAATGTTACGAAACAAATCCAAACAATAGAAAAAAACACCAAACATTTCCTTATTTTAGTGATTTAAGCCAAACGTTTGTAAACGTTACGAAACAAAACAAAACGTTTATAAACGTTACGAAACAAATCCAAACGTTTCGCATTTTTTGTGATTGAAGCCAAACGTTTACAAAAGTTACGAAACAAATCCAAACGTTTCAATAATATTTCAAACGTTTAAAACGTTACAAAACAAATCCAACTGTTTCACATTTTTAGCGATTTAAGCCAAACGTTTACAAAGGATACGAAAAAAATCCAAGCGTTTCAGCTTTTTAACGATTTCAGCCAAACGTTTAAAAACGTTACGTAACAAATCCAAACGTTTTTCCTTTTTAGAAATTTAAGCCAAACGTGTACAAACGTTACGAAACAAATTAAAATGTTTCAACTTTTTAGCAATTTAAGCCAAACGTTTACAAACGTTGCAAAAAAAACAAGACGTCTCCCCTTTTTTGCGATTTAAGCCAAACGTTTACATACATTACGAAACAAAACCAGACGTTTAAAACGTTACAAAACAAATCCAAGCGTTTCCCCTTTTTAGCAATTTAAGGCAAACGTTTATTAATGTTGCAAAACAAATCCAAACCTTTCACCTTTTTAGCGATTGAAGCCAAATGTTTACAAATGTTACGAAACAAATCCAAACGTTTCACCTTTTTAGCAATTTAAGACAAACGTTTACAAACGTTACGAAACAAATCCAAACGTTACAAAACAAAACCGAACGTTTACAAACGTTACGAAAAAAATCCAAGCGTTTCACCTTTTTAGCAATGTAAGCCAAACGTTTACAAACGTTACGAAACAAATCCAAACGTTTCACCTTTTTAGCAAACAAATCCAAATATTTCACCTTTTTAGCGATTTAAGCAAAACGTTTATAAACGTTACGAAGCAAATCCAAACGTTTCACCTTTTTAGCAATTTAAGCCAAACGTTTACAAACGTTACAAATCAAATCCAAGCATTTCACCATTTTAGCAAATTAAGCCAAACGTTTATAAACGTTACGAAACAATTCCAAGCGTTTCATCTTTTTAGCAGTTTAAGCCAAACGTTAAAAAACGTTACAAAACTAATCCAAACATTTTGCCTTTTTAGTGATTTAACCCAAACGTTTCCAAACGTAAGAAACAAATCCAAAAGTTTCACCTTTTTAGCGATTTAAGCCAATCCAAAGGTTACGAACAAAATCCAAAATTTTCACCATTTTAGCAATTTAAGCCAAAAGTTTACCAACGTTACGAAACAAATCCAAGTGTTTCATATTTTTAGAAATTTAAGCCAAAGGTTTACAAACGTTACGAAACAAATCCAACAATTTAACATTTTTTGCGATTTAAGCCAATTGTTTACAAACTTTACGAAACAAATCCAAACGTTTCACTTTTTTAGCGATTTAAACCAAACGTTTACAAACGTTACGAAACAATTCCAAAGGTTTCCCATTTTTATCGATTTAAGCAAAACGTTTATAAAAGTTACGAAACAAAACCAAAGGTTTACAAATGTTACGAAACAAATCCAAATGTTTCACCTTTTTAGCACTTTAAGCCAAACGTTTACAAACGTTACGAAACAAATTCGAACGTTTCACCTTTTTAGCAATTTAAGCCAAACGTTGACAAACGTTACGAAACAAATCCAAACTTTTGACCTTTTTAGCAATTTAAGCCAAACGTTTACAAACGTTACGAAACAAATCCAAACGTTTCACCTTTTTAGCGATTTAAGCCAAACATTTATAAATGTTACGAAACAAATCCAAACATTTAAAAACGTGACGAAACAAAACCAAACGTTTGGCTAAAAAGGTGAAACGTTACGAAACAAATCCAAGCGTTTCAATTTTTTAGCAATTTAAGCCAAAAGTTGACAAATATTACGAAACAAAACCAAACGTTTCACCTTTTTAGCGATGTAAGCAAAACGTTTATGACCGTAACGAAACAAATCCAAACGTTTTCCCTTTTTAGCGATTTAAGCCAAACATTTACAAACGTTACGAAACAAATTCAAACGTTTTCCCTTTTTAGCGATTTAAACGTTACAAACGTGACGAAACAAATCCAAATGTTTCCCCATTTTTAGCAATTTAAGTCAAATGTTTACAAACGATACGAAACAAATCCAGGTGTTTCTCCTTTTTAGCAATTTAAGCCAAACGTATACAAACGTTACAAAACAAATCATAGCATTTCACCTTTTTAGCAATTTAAGCCAAACGTTTACAAAGTTTACGAAAAAAATCCAAAAGTTTCTCCTTTTTAGTGATTTAAGCCAAACGTTTACAAACGATACGAAACAAATCCAAACGTTTCACCTTTTTAGCAATTTCAGCCAAACGTTTACGAACGTTACAAAACAAATCCAAACGTTTCACCTTTTGAGCGATTTAAGCCAAACGTTTACAAAGGTTACGAAATAAATCCAAATGTTTCACCTTTGCAGCGATTTAAGCAAAACGTTTACAAACGTTACGAAACAAATCTAAACGTTTCACCTTTTTAGCAATGGAAGACAAACGTTTACAAACGTTACGAAACAAAACCAAATGTTTAAAACCTTACGAAACAAATCCAAACGTTTCATATTTTTAGCGATTTAAGCGAAACGTTTACAAACATTACGAAATAAAACCAATCGTTTCTTCTTTTTAGCAATTGAAGCCAAACGTTTACAAATGTTACGAAACAAATAAAAATGATTCACCTTTTTAGCGATTTAAGCCAGACGTTTATAAACGGTACGAAACAAATCCAAACGTACCTTTTGAGCGATTTAAGCCAAACGTTTATAAACGTTACGAAACAAATCCAAACGTTTCACCTTTTTACCAATTTAAGCCAAATGTTTACAAACGTTACGAAACAAATCCAAACATTTTACCTTTTTAGCGATTTAAGCCAAATATTTACAAATAGTACGAAAGAAATCTAAACGTTTCGCCTTTTGAGCGATTTTAGCCAAACGTTTATAAACGTTACGAAGCAAATCCAAACGTTTCACCTTTTTAGCGATTTAAGCCAAACGTTTAGAAACGTTACATAAAAATCCAAGCGTTTCACCTTTTCAGCAAATTAAGCCAAAGTTTATAAACATTACGAAACAAATCCAATCGTTTCGTCTATTTAGCAATTTAAGCCAAACATTTCACCTTTTTAGCGATTTAAGCAAACGTTTACAAACGTAAGAAACAAATCATAACGTTTCACCGTTTTAGTGATTTAAGCCAATACAAAGGTTACGGTACAAATCCAAAATTTTAACCTTTTTAGCAATTTAGGCCAAACGTTTAGAAACGTTACGTAATAAATCCAAGCGTTTCACCTTTTTTGCAATTTACGCCAAACGTTTACAAACGTTACGAAACAAATCCAAGCGTTTCACCTTTTTTGCAATATAAGCCAAACGTTTACAAACGTTACGGAAAAAAAACCAAACGTTTCACCTTTTTAACGATTTAAGCCAAATGTTTACAAACGTTACGAAACAATTCCAAACGTTTAAAACGTTACGAAACAAATCCAAACAATAGAAAAAAACACCAAACATTTCCTTATTTTAGTGATTTAAGCCAAACGTTTGTAAACGTTACGAAACAAAACAAAACGTTTATAAACGTTACGAAACAAATCCAAACGTTTCGCATTTTTTGTGATTGAAGCCAAACGTTTACAAAAGTTACGAAACAAATCCAAACGTTTCAATAATATTTCAAACGTTTAAAACGTTACAAAACAAATCCAACTGTTTCACATTTTTAGCGATTTAAGCCAAACGTTTACAAAGGATACGAAAAAAATCCAAGCGTTTCAGCTTTTTAACGATTTCAGCCAAACGTTTAAAAACGTTACGTAACAAATCCAAACGTTTTTCCTTTTTAGAAATTTAAGCCAAACGTGTACAAACGTTACGAAACAAATCAAAATGTTTCAACTTTTTAGCAATTTAAGCCAAATGTTTACAAACGTTGCAAAAAAAACAAGACGTCTCCCCTTTTTTGCGATTTAAGCCAAACGTTTACATACATTACGAAACAAAACCAGACGTTTAAAACGTTACAAAACAAATCCAAGCGTTTCCCCTTTTTAGCAATTTAAGCCAAACGTTTATTAACGTTGCAAAACAAATCCAAACCTTTCACCTTTTTAGCGATTGAAGCCAAATGTTTACAAATGTTACGAAACAAATCCAAACGTTTCACCTTTTTAGCAATTTAAGACAAACGTTTACAAACGTTACGAAACAAATCCAAACGTTACAAAACAAAACCGAACGTTTACAAACGTTACGAAAAAAATCCAAGCGTTTCACCTTTTTAGCAATGTAAGCCAAACGTTTACAAACGTTACGAAACAAATCCAAACGTTTCACCTTTTTAGCAAACAAATCCAAATATTTCACCTTTTTAGCGATTTAAGCAAAACGTTTATAAACGTTACGAAGCAAATCCAAACGTTTCACCTTTTTAGCAATTTAAGCCAAACGTTTACAAACGTTACAAATCAAATCCAAGCATTTCACCATTTTAGCAAATTAAGCCAAACATTTATAAACGTTACGAAACAATTCCAAGCGTTTCATCTTTTTAGCAGTTTAAGCCAAACGTTAAAAAACGTTACAAAACTAATCCAAACATTTTGCCTTTTTAGTGATTTAACCCAAACGTTTCCAAACGTAAGAAACAAATCCAAAAGTTTCACCTTTTTAGCGATTTAAGCCAATCCAAAGGTTACGAACAAAATCCAAAATTTTCACCATTTTAGCAATTTAAGCCAAAAGTTTACCAACGTTACGAAACAAATCCAAGTGTTTCATATTTTTAGAAATTTAAGCCAAAGGTTTACAAACGTTACGAAACAAATCCAACAATTTAACATTTTTTGCGATTTAAGCCAATTGTTTACAAACTTTACGAAACAAATCCAAACGTTTCACTTTTTTAGCGATTTAAACCAAACGTTTACAAACGTTACGAAACAATTCCAAAGGTTTCCCATTTTTATCGATTTAAGCAAAACGTTTATAAAAGTTACGAAACAAAACCAAAGGTTTACAAATGTTACGAAACAAATCCAAATGTTTCACCTTTTTAGCACTTTAAGCCAAACGTTTACAAACGTTACGAAACAAATTCGAACGTTTCACCTTTTTAGCAATTTAAGCCAAACGTTGACAAACGTTACGAAACAAATCCAAACTTTTGACCTTTTTAGCAATTTAAGCCAAACGTTTACAAACGTTACGAAACAAATCCAAACGTTTCACCTTTTTAGCGATTTAAGCCAAACATTTATAAATGTTACGAAACAAATCCAAACATTTAAAAACGTGACGAAACAAAACCAAACGTTTGGCTAAAAAGGTGAAACGTTACGAAACAAATCCAAGCGTTTCAATTTTTTAGCAATTTAAGCCAAAAGTTGACAAATATTACGAAACAAAACCAAACGTTTCACCTTTTTAGCGATGTAAGCAAAACGTTTATGACCGTAACGAAACAAATCCAAACGTTTTCCCTTTTTAGCGATTTAAGCCAAACATTTACAAACGTTACGAAACAAATTCAAACGTTTTCCCTTTTTAGCGATTTAAACGTTACAAACGTGACGAAACAAATCCAAATGTTTCCCCATTTTTAGCAATTTAAGTCAAATGTTTACAAACGATACGAAACAAATCCAGGTGTTTCTCCTTTTTAGCAATTTAAGCCAAACGTATACAAACGTTACAAAACAAATCATAGCATTTCACCTTTTTAGCAATTTAAGCCAAACGTTTACAAAGTTTACGAAAAAAATCCAAAAGTTTCTCCTTTTTAGTGATTTAAGCCAAACGTTTACAAACGATACGAAACAAATCCAAACGTTTCACCTTTTTAGCAATTTCAGCCAAACGTTTACGAACGTTACAAAACAAATCCAAACGTTTCACCTTTTGAGCGATTTAAGCCAAACGTTTACAAAGGTTACGAAATAAATCCAAATGTTTCACCTTTGCAGCGATTTAAGCAAAACGTTTACAAACGTTACGAAACAAATCTAAACGTTTCACCTTTTTAGCAATGGAAGACAAACGTTTACAAACGTTACGAAACAAAACCAAATGTTTAAAACCTTACGAAACAAATCCAAACGTTTCATATTTTTAGCGATTTAAGCGAAACGTTTACAAACATTACGAAATAAAACCAATCGTTTCTTCTTTTTAGCAATTGAAGCCAAACGTTTACAAATGTTACGAAACAAATAAAAATGATTCACCTTTTTAGCGATTTAAGCCAGACGTTTATAAACGGTACGAAACAAATCCAAACGTACCTTTTGAGCGATTTAAGCCAAACGTTTATAAACGTTACGAAACAAATCCAAACGTTTCACCTTTTTACCAATTTAAGCCAAATGTTTACAAACGTTACGAAACAAATCCAAACATTTTACCTTTTTAGCGATTTAAGCCAAATATTTACAAATAGTACGAAAGAAATCTAAACGTTTCGCCTTTTGAGCGATTTTAGCCAAACGTTTATAAACGTTACGAAGCAAATCCAAACGTTTCACCTTTTTAGCGATTTAAGCCAAACGTTTAGAAACGTTACATAAAAATCCAAGCGTTTCACCTTTTCAGCAAATTAAGCCAAAGTTTATAAACATTACGAAACAAATCCAATCGTTTCGTCTATTTAGCAATTTAAGCCAAACATTTCACCTTTTTAGCGATTTAAGCAAACGTTTACAAACGTAAGAAACAAATCATAACGTTTCACCGTTTTAGTGATTTAAGCCAATACAAAGGTTACGGTACAAATCCAAAATTTTAACCTTTTTAGCAATTTAGGCCAAACGTTTAGAAACGTTACGTAATAAATCCAAGCGTTTCACCTTTTTTGCAATTTACGCCAAACGTTTACAAACGTTACGAAACAAATCCAAGCGTTTCACCTTTTTTGCAATATAAGCCAAACGTTTACAAACGTTACGGAAAAAAAACCAAACGTTTCACCTTTTTAACGATTTAAGCCAAATGTTTACAAACGTTACGAAACAATTCCAAACGTTTAAAACGTTACGAAACAAATCCAAACAATAGAAAAAAACACCAAACATTTCCTTATTTTAGTGATTTAAGCCAAACGTTTGTAAACGTTACGAAACAAAACAAAACGTTTATAAACGTTACGAAACAAATCCAAACGTTTCGCATTTTTTGTGATTGAAGCCAAACGTTTACAAAAGTTACGAAACAAATCCAAACGTTTCAATAATATTTCAAACGTTTAAAACGTTACAAAACAAATCCAACTTTTTCACATTTTTAGCGATTTAAGCCAAACGTTTACAAAGGATACGAAAAAAATCCAAGCGTTTCAGCTTTTTAACGATTTCAGCCAAACGTTTAAAAACGTTACGTAACAAATCCAAACGTTTTTCCTTTTTAGAAATTTAAGCCAAACGTGTACAAACGTTACGAAACAAATCAAAATGTTTCAACTTTTTAGCAATTTAAGCCAAACGTTTACAAACGTTGCAAAAAAAACAAGACGTCTCCCCTTTTTTGCGATTTAAGCCAAACGTTTACATACATTACGAAACAAAACCGGACGTTTAAAACGTTACAAAACAAATCCAAGCGTTTCCCCTTTTTAGCAATTTAAGCCAAACTTTTATTAACGTTGCAAAACAAATCCAAACCTTTCACCTTTTTAGCGATTGAAGCCAAATGTTTACAAATGTTACGAAACAAATCCAAACGTTTCACCTTTTTAGCAATTTAAGACAAACGTTTACAAACGTTACGAAACAAATCCAAACGTTACAAAACAAAACCGAACGTTTACAAACGTTACGAAAAAAATCCAAGCGTTTCACCTTTTTAGCAATGTAAGCCAAACGTTTACAAACGTTACGAAACAAATCCAAACGTTTCACCTTTTTAGCAAACAAATCCAAATATTTCACCTTTTTAGCGATTTAAGCAAAACGTTTATAAACGTTACGAAGCAAATCCAAACGTTTCACCTTTTTAGCAATTTAAGCCAAACGTTTACAAACGTTACAAATCAAATCCAAGCATTTCACCATTTTAGCAAATTAAGCCAAACATTTATAAACGTTACGAAACAATTCCAAGCGTTTCATCTTTTTAGCAGTTTAAGCCAAACGTTAAAAAACGTTACAAAACTAATCCAAACATTTTGCCTTTTTAGTGATTTAACCCAAACGTTTCCAAACGTAAGAAACAAATCCAAAAGTTTCACCTTTTTAGCGATTTAAGCCAATCCAAAGGTTACGAACAAAATCCAAAATTTTCACCATTTTAGCAATTTAAGCCAAAAGTTTACCAACGTTACGAAACAAATCCAAGTGTTTCATATTTTTAGAAATTTAAGCCAAAGGTTTACAAACGTTACGAAACAAATCCAACAATTTAACATTTTTTGCGATTTAAGCCAATTGTTTACAAACTTTACGAAACAAATCCAAACGTTTCACTTTTTTAGCGATTTAAACCAAACGTTTACAAACGTTACGAAACAATTCCAAAGGTTTCCCATTTTTATCGATTTAAGCAAAACGTTTATAAAAGTTACGAAACAAAACCAAAGGTTTACAAATGTTACGAAACAAATCCAAATGTTTCACCTTTTTAGCACTTTAAGCCAAACGTTTACAAACGTTACGAAACAAATTCGAACGTTTCACCTTTTTAGCAATTTAAGCCAAACGTTGACAAACGTTACGAAACAAATCCAAACTTTTGACCTTTTTAGCAATTTAAGCCAAACGTTTACAAACGTTACGAAACAAATCCAAACGTTTCACCTTTTTAGCGATTTAAGCCAAACATTTATAAATGTTACGAAACAAATCCAAACATTTAAAAACGTGACGAAACAAAACCAAACGTTTGGCTAAAAAGGTGAAACGTTACGAAACAAATCCAAGCGTTTCAATTTTTTAGCAATTTAAGCCAAAAGTTGACAAATATTACGAAACAAAACCAAACGTTTCACCTTTTTAGCGATGTAAGCAAAACGTTTATGACCGTAACGAAACAAATCCAAACGTTTTCCCTTTTTAGCGATTTAAGCCAAACATTTACAAACGTTGCGAAACAAATTCAAACGTTTTCCCTTTTTAGCGATTTAAACGTTACAAACGTGACGAAACAAATCCAAATGTTTCCCCATTTTTAGCAATTTAAGTCAAATGTTTACAAACGATACGAAACAAATCCAGGTGTTTCTCCTTTTTAGCAATTTAAGCCAAACGTATACAAACGTTACAAAACAAATCATAGCATTTCACCTTTTTAGCAATTTAAGCCAAACGTTTACAAAGTTTACGAAAAAAATCCAAAAGTTTCTCCTTTTTAGTGATTTAAGCCAAACGTTTACAAACGATACGAAACAAATCCAAACGTTTCACCTTTTTAGCAATTTCAGCCAAACGTTTACGAACGTTACAAAACAAATCCAAACGTTTCACCTTTTGAGCGATTTAAGCCAAACGTTTACAAAGGTTACGAAATAAATCCAAATGTTTCACCTTTGCAGCGATTTAAGCAAAACGTTTACAAACGTTACGAAACAAATCTAAACGTTTCACCTTTTTAGCAATGGAAGACAAACGTTTACAAACGTTACGAAACAAAACCAAATGTTTAAAACCTTACGAAACAAATCCAAACGTTTCATATTTTTAGCGATTTAAGCGAAACGTTTACAAACATTACGAAATAAAACCAATCGTTTCTTCTTTTTAGCAATTGAAGCCAAACGTTTACAAATGTTACGAAACAAATAAAAATGATTCACCTTTTTAGCGATTTAAGCCAGACGTTTATAAACGGTACGAAACAAATCCAAACGTACCTTTTGAGCGATTTAAGCCAAACGTTTATAAACGTTACGAAACAAATCCAAACGTTTCACCTTTTTACCAATTTAAGCCAAATGTTTACAAACGTTACGAAACAAATCCAAACATTTTACCTTTTTAGCGATTTAAGCCAAATATTTACAAATAGTACGAAAGAAATCTAAACGTTTCGCCTTTTGAGCGATTTTAGCCAAACGTTTATAAACGTTACGAAGCAAATCCAAACGTTTCACCTTTTTAGCGATTTAAGCCAAACGTTTAGAAACGTTACATAAAAATCCAAGCGTTTCACCTTTTCAGCAAATTAAGCCAAAGTTTATAAACATTACGAAACAAATCCAATCGTTTCGTCTATTTAGCAATTTAAGCCAAACATTTCACCTTTTTAGCGATTTAAGCAAACGTTTACAAACGTAAGAAACAAATCATAACGTTTCACCGTTTTAGTGATTTAAGCCAATACAAAGGTTACGGTACAAATCCAAAATTTTAACCTTTTTAGCAATTTAGGCCAAACGTTTAGAAACGTTACGTAACAAATCCAAGCGTTTCACCTTTTTTGCAATTTACGCCAAACGTTTACAAACGTTACGAAACAAATCCAAGAGTTTCACCTTTTTTGCAATATAAGCCAAACGTTTACAAACGTTACGGAAAAAAAACCAAACGTTTCACCTTTTTAACGATTTAAGCCAAATGTTTACAAACGTTACGAAACAATTCCAAACGTTTAAAACGTTACGAAACAAATCCAAACGTTTACAAATGTTACGGAACAAAACCAAACGTCTCACCTTTTTAGTGATTTAAGCCAATTGTATACAATCGTTACGAAACAAAATCAAACGTTTCACCTTTTTAGCGATTTAAGCCATACGTTTACAAACGTTACGAAACAAAAGCAATCGTTTAAAACGTTACGAAACAAATCCAAACAATACCAAACATTTCCTTAATTTAGTGATTTAAGCCAAACGTTTGTAAACGTTACGAAACAAAACAAAACGTTTATAAACGTTACGAAACTAATCCAAACGTTACGCATTTTTTGTGATTGAAGCCAAACGTTTACAAAAGTTACGAAACAAATCCAAACGTTTCAATACTATTTCAAACGTTTAAAACGTTACGAAACAAATCCAACTGTTTCACATTTTTAGCGATTTAAGCCAAACGTTTACAAAGGATACGAAAAAAATCCAAGCGTTTATGCTTTTTAACGATTTCAGCCAAACGTTTAAAAACGTTACGTAACAAATCCAAACGTTTCGCCTTTTTAGAAATTTAAGCCAAAAGTTTACAAATGTTGCAAAACAAAACAAGACGTCTCCCTTTTTTTGCGATTTAAGCTAAACGTTTACATACATTACGAAAAAAACCAGACGTTTAAAACGTTACAAAACAAATCCAAGCGTTTCTCCTTTTTAGCAATTTAAGCCAAACGTTTATTAACGTTGCAAAACAAATCCAAACCTTTCACGTTTTTAGCGATTGAAGCCAAATGTTTACAAATGTTACGAAACAAATCCAAACGTTTCACCTTTTTAGCAATTTAAGCCAAACGTTTAGAAACGTTACGAAAGAAATCCAAACGTTACAAAACAAAACTGAACGTTTACAAACGTTAAGAAACAAATCCAAGCGTTTCACCTTTTTAGCAATTTAAGCCAAACGTTTACAAACGTTACGAAATAAATCCAAACGTTTCACCTTTTTAGCAAACAAATCCAAATATTTCACCTTTTTAGCGATTTAAGCGAAACGTTTAGAAACGTTACGAAGCAAATCCAAACGTTTCACCTTTTTAGCAATTTAAGCCAAACGTTTACAAATGTTACAAATCAAATCCAAGCGTTTCACCATTTTAGCAAATTAAGCCAAACGTTTATAAACGTTACGAAACAATTCCAAGCGTTTCATCTTTTTAGCAATTTAAGCCAAACATTAACAAACGTTACAAAACAAATCCAAGCATTTCACCTTTTTAGTGATTTAACCCAAACGTTTACAAACGTAAGAAACAAATCTATACGTTTCACCTTTTTAGCGATTTAAGCCAATCCAACGGTTACAAACAAAATCCAAAATTTTCACCTTTTTAGAAATTTAAGCCAAACGTTTACCAACATTACGAAACAAATCCAAGTGTTTCACCTTTTTAGCAATTTAAGTCAAACGTTTACAAACGTTACGAAACAAATTCAAGCGTTTCACCTTTTTAGCCATTTAAGCCAAACATTTACAAACGTTACGAAACAAATTTAAACGTTTCCCCATTTTAGCAATTTAAGCCAAACGTTATAAACGTTACGAAACAAATCCAAAAATTTCACCTTTTTAGCGATTTAAGCCAAACGTTTACAAATGTTACGAAACAATTCCAAACGTTTCACCTATTTAGCGATTGAAGCCAAACGTTTACAAACATTACGAAACAAATCTAGACGTTTCCCATTTTTAGCAATTTAAGCCAAACGTTTACAATCGTTACAAAAAAAACCAAGCGTTTCACCTTTTTAGCAATTTAATACAAATGTTACAAAACAAATCCAGACGTTTCCACCTCTTTAGCAATTTAAACCAAACGTATACAAACGTTATGAAACAAATCAAAACGTTTCATCTTTTTAGCGATTTAAGCCAAAGGTTTACAAACGGTATGAAAAAAATCCGAACATTTCACCTTTTGAACGATTTAAGTCAAACGTTTATAAACGCTACAAAACAAATCCAAACTATTCACCTTTTTAGTAATTTAAGCCAAACGTTTACAAACGTTACGAAACAAAACCAAGTTTTTCACCCTTTTTAGAGAATTAAGCCAAATGTTTAAGCCAAACATTTATAAATGGTACGAAACAAATCCAAACGTTTCACCTTTTCAGCGATTTATGCCAAACGCTTACCTACGTTACGAAACAAAACCAAATGCTATACCATTTTAGCGATTTAAGCCAAATGTTTAAAACGTTACGAAAAAAATCCAAACGTTTCACCTTTTTAGTGATTTAAGCCAAACATTTACAAACGATAAAAACAAATCCAAATGTTTCCCCTTTTTAGCGATTTAAGCCAAACGTGTACAAACGTTACAAAATAATTCCAAACTTTTTCACCTTTTGAGCGATTTAAGCCAAACATTTACAAACATTACGAAACAAATCCAAATGTTTCACCTTTTCAACGATTTAAGCCAAAAGTTTACAAACGTTACGAAACAAATCATAACGTTTCACCGTTTTAGTGATTTAAGCCAATACAAAGGTTACGGTACAAATCCAAAATTTTAACCTTTTTAGCAATTTAGGCCAAACGTTTAGAAACGTTACGTAACAAATCCAAGCGTTTCACCTTTTTTGCAATTTACGCCAAACGTTTACAAACGTTACGAAACAAATCCAAGCGTTTCACCTTTTTTGCAATATAAGCCAAACGTTTACAAACGTTACGGAAAAAAAACCAAACGTTTCACCTTTTTAACGATTTAAGCCAAATGTTTACAAACGTTACGAAACAATTCCAAACGTTTAAAACGTTACGAAACAAATCCAAACGTTTACAAATGTTACGGAACAAAACCAAACGTCTCACCTTTTTAGTGATTTAAGCTAAGCGTATACAATCGTTACGAAACAAAATCAAACGTTTCACCTTTTTAGCGATTTAAGCCATACGTTTACAAACGTTACGAAACAAAAGCAATCATTTAAAACGTTACGAAACAAATCCAAACAATACCAAACATTTCCTTAATTTAGTGATTTAAGCCAAACGTTTGTAAACGTTACGAAACAAAACAAAACGTTTATAAACGTTACGAAACAAATCCAAACGTTACGCATTTTTTGTGATTGAAGCCAAACGTTTACAAAAGTTACGAAACAAATCCAAACGTTTCAATACTATTTCAAACGTTTAAAACGTTACGAAACAAATCCAACTGTTTAACATTTTTAGCGATTTAAGCCAAACGTTTACAAAGGATACGAAAAAAATCCAAGCGTTTATGCTTTTTAACGATTTCCGCCAAACGTTTAAAAACGTTACGTAACAAATCCAAACGTTTCGCCTTTTTAGAAATTTAAGCCAAAAGTTTACAAATGTTGCAAAACAAAACAAGACGTCTTCCTTTTTTTGCGATTTAAGCCAAACGTTTACATACATTACGAAAAAAAACCAGACGTTTAAAACGTTACAAAACAAATCCAAGCGTTTCTCCTTTTTAGCAATTTAAGCCAAACGTTTATTAACGTTGTAAAACAAATCCAAACCTTTCACGTTTTTAGCGATTGAAGCCAAATGTTTACAAATGTTACGAAACAAATCCAAACGTTTCACCTTTTTAGCAATTTAAGCCAAACGTTTAGAAACGTTACGAAAGAAATCCAAACGATACAAAACAAAACTGAACGTTTATAAACATTAAGAAACAAATCCAAGCGTTTCACCTTTTTAGCAATTTAAGCCAAACGTTTACAAACGTTACGAAATAAATCCAAACGTTTCACCTTTTTAGCAAACAAATCCAAATATTTCACCTTTTTAGCGATTTAAGCGAAACGTTTAGAAACGTTACGAAGCAAATCCAAACGTTTCACCTTTTTAGCAATTTAAGCCAAACGTTTACAAATGTTACAAATCAAATCCAAGCGTTTCACCATTTTAGCAAATTAAGCCAAACGTTTATAAACGTTACGAAACAATTCCAAGCGTTTCATCTTTTTAGCAATTTAAGCCAAACATTAACAAACGTTACAAAACAAATCCAAGCATTTCACCTTTTTAGTGATTTAACCCAAACGTTTACAAACGTAAGAAACAAATCTATACGTTTCACCTTTTTAGCGATTTAAGCCAATCCAACGGTTACAAACAAAATCCAAAATTTTCACCTTTTTTGAAATTTAAGCCAAACGTTTACCAACGTTACGAAACAAATCCAAGTGTTTCACCTTTTTAGCAATTTAAGTCAAACGTTTACAAACGTTACGAAACAAATTCAAGCGTTTCACCTTTTTAGCCATTTAAGCCAAACATTTACAAACGTTACGAAACAAATTTAAACGTTTCCCCATTTTAGCAATTTAAGCCAAACGTTATAAACGTTACGAAACAAATCCAAAAATTTCACCTTTTTAGCGATTTAAGCCAAACGTTTACAAATGTTACGAAACAATTCCAAACGTTTCAACTATTTAGCGATTGAAGCCAAACGTTTACAAACATTACGAAACAAATCTAGACGTTTCCCATTTTTAGCAATTTAAGCCAAACGTTTACAATCGTTACAAAACAAAACCAAGCGTTTCACCTTTTTAGCAATTTAATACAAACGTTTACAAATGTTACAAAACAAATCCAGGCGTTTCCACCTCTTTAGCAATTTAAACCAAACGTATACAAACGTTATGAAACAAATCCAAACGTTTCATCTTTTTAGCGATTTAAGCCAAAGGTTTACAAACGGTATGAAAAAAATCCGAACATTTCACCTTTTGAACGATTTAAGTCAAACGTATATAAACGCTACAAAACAAATCCAAACTATTCACCTTTTTAGTAATTTAAGCCAAACGTTTACAAACGTTACGAAACAAAACCATGTTTTTCACCCTTTTTAGAGATTTAAGCCAAATGTTTAAGCCAAACATTTATAAATGGTACGAAACAAATCCAAACGTTTCACCTTTTCAGCGATTTATGCCAAACGCTTACCTACGTTACGAAACAAAACCAAATGCTATACCATTTTAGCGATTTAAGCCAAATGTTTAAAACGTTACGAAAAAAATCCAAACGTTTCACCTTTTTAGTGATTTAAGCCAAACATTTACAAACGATAAAAACAAATCCAAATGTTTCCCCTTTTTAGCGATTTAAGCCAAATGTTTACAAACGTTACGAAATAATTCCAAACTTTTTCACCTTTTGAGCGATTTAAGCCAAACATTTACAAACATTACGAAACAAATCCAAATGTTTCACCTTTTCAACGATTTAAGCCAAAAGTTTACAAACGTTATGAAACAAATCCAAACGTTTCACCTTTTTAGCGATATAAGCCAAATGTTTCCAAACATTACGAAACAAAACCAAACGTTTAAAACGTTACGAAACAAATCCAAACGTTTCACATTTTTAGCGATTTAAGCCAAACGTTTACAAACATTACGAAAGAAAACCAATCGTTTCATCTTTTTAGAAATTTAAGCCAAACAATTACAAACGTTATGAAACAAATCCAAACGTTTAACCTTTTTAGCGATTTAAGCCAAACATTTACAAACATTACGAAACAAATCCAAATGTTTCACCTTTTTAGAGATTTAAGCCAAACGTCTAAAAACGGTACAAAACAAATCTAAACGTTTCACCTTTAAAGCTATTTATGCCAAACGCTTACCTACGTTACGAAATAAAACCAAATGTTTTCCCAATTTAGCGATTTAAGCCAAATGTTTAAAACATTACGAAACAAATCCAAACGTTTCGCCTTTTTAGCAATTTAAACCAAACGTTTACAAACGTTATGAAACAAATCCAAACGTTTTGCCTTTTTAAAGATTTAAGCCAAACATATACCGACATTACGAAACAAAACCAAACGTTTAAAATGTTACAAAACAAATCCAAACATTTCACATTTTTAGCGATTTAAGCCAAACCTTTACAAACGTTACGAAACAAAACCAAGTATTTCACCTTTTTAGTAATTTAAGCCAAACGTTTACAAACATTACAAAACAAATTCAAGCGTTTCAACTCTTTAGCAATTTAAGCCAGATGTTTACAAACGTTACGAAACAAATCCAAACGTTTCCACTTTTTTTGCGATTTAAGACAAATGTTTATAAACGCTATGAAACAAATCCAAACGTTGCACCTTTTTAGAAATTTGAGTCAAATGTTTATAAAAGTTTCGAAAAAAATCCAAGTGTTTCTCCTTTTAAGCAATTTAAGTCAAACGTATACAAACGTTACGAAACAAATCAAAGCGTTTCACCTTTTTAGCAATTTAAGCCAAACGTTTATAAAGATTACGAAGAAAATCCAAACGTTTCCCCTTTTTAGTGATTTAAGCCAAACGTTTACAAACGATACGAAACGAATCCAAACGTTTAGCCTTTTTAGCGATTTAAGCAACACGTTTACAAACGTTACGAAACGAATCCAAACGTTTCACCTTTTCAGCGATTTAAGCCAAACATTTACAAACATTAGGAAACAAATCCAAACGTTTCACCTTTTTAGCGATTTAAGCCAAACGTTTACAAACGTTTCGAAATAAAACCAAACGTTTAAAACGTTATGAAACAAATCCAAACGTTTCACATTTTTAGCAATTTAAACCAAACGTTTACAAACATTACGAAACAAAACCAATCGTTTCATCTTTTTAGCAATTTAGGCCAAACATTTACAAACGTTATGAAACAAATCCAAACGTTTCACCTTTTTAGCGAATTGAGCCAAACATTTACAAACTTTACAAAATAAATCCAAACGTTTCACCTTTTTAGCGATTTAAGCCAAAAGTTTATAAGCGATACGAAACAAATCCAAACATTTCACCTTTTGAGCGATTTAAGCCAAACGTTTATATACGTTACGAAACAAATCCACACGTTTCGCCTTTTTAGCAATTTAAGCCAAACGTTTACAAACGATACGAAACAAATCCAAACTTTTCCCCTTTTTAGCGATTTAAGCCAAACGTTTACAAACGTTACGAATCAAATCCAAACGTTTCACCTTTTTAGTGATTTAAGCCAAATGTTTATAAACGGTACGAAACAAATCAAAACGTTTCACCTTTTTGGCGATTTAAGCCAAACATTTACAAACGTTACGAAACAATTCCAAACGTTTAACCTTTTTAGCAATTCAAGCAAAATGTTTGCAAACGTTTCCCATTTTTAAAAAATTAAGCCAAACGTTTATAAACGGTATGAAACAAATCCAAACGTTTTTAGCGATTTAAGCCACACCTTTTACAAACGTTTCGAAACAATTCTAAACGTTTCACTTTTTTAGCAATTTAAGCCAAACGTAAACAAACGTTACGGAACAAAACCAAACGTTTCACCTTTTTAGCAATTTAAGCAAAACGTTTACAAACATTACGAAACAAATCCAAGCGTTTCACGTTTTTAGTAATTTAGGCCAAACGTTTACAAACGTTACGAAACAAATCCAAACGTTTCACCTTTTTAGCGATTTAGGCCAAACTTTTACAAACGTTACGAAACAAATCCAAACCTTTCACCTTTTTGGCGATTTAACCTAAATGTTTGCAAACGTTACGAAACAAATCCAAACGTTTCCCCATTTTAGCAATTTAAGCAAAATGTTTACAAACGTTACGAAACAAATCCAAGCGATTCACCTTTTTAGCAATTTAAGCCAAAGGTTTACAAACGTTACGAAACAAATCCAACAGTTTAACATTTTTTGCGATTTAAGCCAAACGTTTACAAACGTTACGAAAGAAATCCAAACGTTTCAAATTTTTAGCGATTTAAGCCAAACGTTTACAAACGTTACGAAACAATTCCAAAGGTTTCCCATTTTTATCGATTTAGACAAAGCCTTTACAAACGTTACGAAATAAAACCAAAGGTTTACAAATGTTACGAAACAAATCCAAATGTTTCTCCTTTTTAGCAATTTAAGCCAAATGTTTATAAACGTTACGAAACAATTCCAAACGTTTCACCTTTTTAAAGATTTAAGCCAAACATATACCGACATTACGAAACAAAACCAAACGTTTAAAATGTTACAAAACAAATCCAAACATTTCACATTTTTAGCGATTTAAGCCAAACCTTTACAAACGTTACGAAACAAAACCAAGTATTTCACCTTTTTAGTAATTTAAGCCAAACGTTTACAAACATTACAAAACAAATTCAAGCGTTTCAACTCTTTAGCAATTTAAGCCAGATGTTTACAAACGTTACGAAACAAATCCAAACGTTTCCACTTTTTTTGCGATTTAAGACAAATGTTTATAAACGCTATGAAACAAATCCAAACGTTGCACCTTTTTAGAAATTTGAGTCAAATGTTTATAAAAGTTTCGAAAAAAATCCAAGTGTTTCTCCTTTTAAGCAATTTAAGTCAAACGTATACAAACGTTACGAAACAAATCAAAGCGTTTCACCTTTTTAGCAATTTAAGCCAAACGTTTATAAAGATTACGAAGAAAATCCAAACGTTTCCCCTTTTTAGTGATTTAAGCCAAACGTTTACAAACGATACGAAACGAATCCAAACGTTTAGCCTTTTTAGCGATTTAAGCAACACGTTTACAAACGTTACGAAACGAATCCAAACGTTTCACCTTTTCAGCGATTTAAGCCAAACATTTACAAACATTAGGAAACAAATCCAAACGTTTCACCTTTTTAGCGATTTAAGCCAAACGTTTACAAACGTTTCGAAATAAAACCAAACGTTTAAAACGTTATGAAACAAATCCAAACGTTTCACATTTTTAGCAATTTAAACCAAACGTTTACAAACATTACGAAACAAAACCAATCGTTTCATCTTTTTAGCAATTTAGGCCAAACATTTACAAACGTTATGAAACAAATCCAAACGTTTCACCTTTTTAGCGAATTGAGCCAAACATTTACAAACTTTACAAAATAAATCCAAACGTTTCACCTTTTTAGCGATTTAAGCCAAAAGTTTATAAGCGATACGAAACAAATCCAAACATTTCACCTTTTGAGCGATTTAAGCCAAACGTTTATATACGTTACGAAACAAATCCACACGTTTCGCCTTTTTAGCAATTTAAGCCAAACGTTTACAAACGATACGAAACAAATCCAAACTTTTCCCCTTTTTAGCGATTTAAGCCAAACGTTTACAAACGTTACGAATCAAATCCAAACGTTTCACCTTTTTAGTGATTTAAGCCAAATGTTTATAAACGGTACGAAACAAATCAAAACGTTTCACCTTTTTGGCGATTTAAGCCAAACATTTACAAACGTTACGAAACAATTCCAAACGTTTAACCTTTTTAGCAATTCAAGCAAAATGTTTGCAAACGTTTCCCATTTTTAAAAAATTAAGCCAAACGTTTATAAACGGTATGAAACAAATCCAAACGTTTTTAGCGATTTAAGCCACACCTTTTACAAACGTTTCGAAACAATTCTAAACGTTTCACTTTTTTAGCAATTTAAGCCAAACGTAAACAAACGTTACGGAACAAAACCAAACGTTTCACCTTTTTAGCAATTTAAGCAAAACGTTTACAAACATTACGAAACAAATCCAAGCGTTTCACGTTTTTAGTAATTTAGGCCAAACGTTTACAAACGTTACGAAACAAATCCAAACGTTTCACCTTTTTAGCGATTTAGGCCAAACTTTTACAAACGTTACGAAACAAATCCAAACCTTTCACCTTTTTGGCGATTTAACCTAAATGTTTGCAAACGTTACGAAACAAATCCAAACGTTTCCCCATTTTAGCAATTTAAGCAAAATGTTTACAAACGTTACGAAACAAATCCAAGCGATTCACCTTTTTAGCAATTTAAGCCAAAGGTTTACAAACGTTACGAAACAAATCCAACAGTTTAACATTTTTTGCGATTTAAGCCAAACGTTTACAAACGTTACGAAAGAAATCCAAACGTTTCAAATTTTTAGCGATTTAAGCCAAACGTTTACAAACGTTACGAAACAATTCCAAAGGTTTCCCATTTTTATCGATTTAGACAAAGCCTTTACAAACGTTACGAAATAAAACCAAAGGTTTACAAATGTTACGAAACAAATCCAAATGTTTCTCCTTTTTAGCAATTTAAGCCAAATGTTTATAAACGTTACGAAACAATTCCAAACGTTTCACCTTTTTAGCAATTTAAGCCAAACGTTTACAAACGTTACGAAACAAATCCAAACTTTTGACCTTTTTAGCAATTTAAGCCAAACGTTTACAAACGTTACAAAACAAATCCAAACGTTTCGCGTTTTTAGCGATTTAAGCCAAACATTTATAAACGTTACGAAACAAATCCAAACATTTAAAAACAAAACCAAACGTTTGGCTAAAAAGGTGAAACGTTACGAAACAAATCCAAGCGTTTCACCTTTTTAGCAATTTAAGCGAAAAGTTAACAAATGTTACGAAACAAAACCAAACGTTTCACCTTTTAAGCGATGTAAGCCAAACGTTTATGAACGTTCCGAAAAAAATCCAAACGTTTCCTCTTTTTAGCGATTTAAGCCAAACGTTTACAAACGTTACGAAACAAATCCAAACGTTTCCCGTTTTTAGCGATTTAAACGTTAAACGATACGAAACAAATCCAAACGTTTCCCCATTATTAGCAATTTAAGTCAAATGTTTACGAACGATACGAAAAAAATCCAAATGTTTCTCCTTTTTAGCAATTTAAGCCAAACGTATACAAACGTTACGAAACAAATCAGAGCGTTTAACCTTTTTAGAAATTTAAGCCAAAAACTTACAAAGGTTACGAAAAAAATCCAAACATTTCTCATTTTTAGTGATTTAAGCCAAACGTTTACAAATGATACGAAACAAATCCAAACGTTTCACCGTTTTAGTGATTTCAGCCAAACGTTTACAAACGTTACGAAACAAATCCAAACGTTTCACCTTTTGAGCGATTTAAGCCAAACGTCTACAAACGTTACGAAATAAATCCAAATGATTCACCTTTTCAGCGATTTAAGCAAAACGTTTACAAACGTTACGAAACAAATCTAAACGTTTCACCTTTTTAGCGATGTAAGACAAACGTTTACAAACGTTACGAAACAAAACCAAACGTTTAAAACCTTACGAAACAAATTAAAACGTTTCACATTTTTAGCTATTTAAGCGAAACGTTTACAAACATTATGAAACAAAACCAATCGTTTCTTCTTTTTAGCAATTGAAGCCAAACGTTTCCAAACGTTACGAAATAAATAAAAACGTTTCACCTTTTTAGCGATTTAATCCAGACGTTTATGAACGGTACGAAATAAATCCAAATGTTTCTCATTTTGAGCGATTTAAGCCGAACGTTTATAAACGTTACGAAACAAATCCAAACGTTTCACTTTTTTACCAATTTAAGCCAAACGTTTACAAACGTTACGAAACAAATCCAAACGTTTCCCCTTTTTAGCAATTTAAGCCAAATATTTACAAACGTTACGAAACAAATCCAAACGTTTCACCTTTTTAGCGATTTAAGCTAAACATTTATAAACGGTACGAAAGAAATCCAAACGTTTCGCCTTTTGAGCGATTTAAGCCAAACGTTTTGTCACGACCCATTTTCATGAATCGCGACCGGCGCTAGGGTATGGGTAATGTAGTACCAAAACCCGTAGCTAGCCTTTCAATTAACATACAAACACATAAACCTGCAGAAAACCAATGCTCGGGGGCAACCGAGACTTCAGCCTAAACCTAGCAGTTATAATATTCAGCGATTAAAATAACATGCTTTCCAATAATAGTATTAATTCGGTTTAACATAAATAATTCTGAATAATAATATAACATGCCAAAGCAATAATAATCCAGTCGGACCAATCCGACAACAACTAAAATAAAATAAAGACGTCTAGTCAACTACTGCGGTCTAAGAATGAAATAGTTAATAGTTCTACTAAAATAAATGGAACCTCCGAAGAAAAAGTAAATGCAGAGATCATCAGACTCTCTCACATCATACCCTGGGAAAAATTGGGAAAACAACGGGGTCAGATATACTAAGATGAGTTTATACCACTATTTACATTTATTAAGTGGAAAACCTTTAAAACCGTTTAAAACATTTAATAATGATATTACGAATAATAGTTGGAACCCTAATCCACAATTAAAAATAATAAACATAATCCAATAGGTCTGGTCCCGAGAGCTGAGCTACACCGAGTTACCACTGACCACACTTATACCAGAGTCCCGAGAGCTGAGCTACACCAAGTTACTCTACCTGGTCCCGAGAGCTATGCTCACACCGAGTTACCACACTTCCATATATAACTTACCCAGATCAATACCGGTGCGCACGCAGTCCTAATGATGCCCATTAGGTAGCATGTTCCAACTAGAAGCCATAATATAAAAACAGTTCGAAATATACGTACAATATATGTATTTAATATTAAAATAACAATTTACTTAATAAAGCGGTAAATAGTAAGTACAAACTCACTGCTTGTTATTCCACGTGAAAACCGGCAAGAAACTAATCCTGGTTCGCCTCTGGAGCACGAACAATAGACGGGTCTAGACAAATAAAATAATTATTAAAAACAGACCCTAACTGTAGAAAGTACTAGACACCACATAGGATTAGCACCAATTAACACGTCGGAATTAAATAATCCAAAGCAACACAAAAATACCCAAAATGTAATAAAGTCCAATTAATATAAGTCTATTAAGTTCTCGCTTAAAATCCAATTTATAAATATTATTTAATAATCTTTAAATAATAATTAATTTTCCAAATAGTGGGTTAGCCGAGTTACCAATAACTACCAAGCTAACCACACTTGTCGGGTGACCCAAGTCTAACCCGACTCAAAACGTTTATCAAATATAAACCCGAGTTTATATTTTTAATTTAATTTCATAAAATAATAAATCATTTTAAAAGCAGATGTCAATAACTTCAATTCCAAGTAACCCAAGTTACAACCCAAAAACTTAATTAAATAAATCTTATACAAGTTTAGGGACTAAACTGTACGTTAGCCAATTAGGGATTTAACTGTACTTTTGCCAATTAGGGACTAAATTGTACTTTCGCCAATTTGATATCCAAAATCAATTTAATTTCTTTTGTCTATAATTAAAACAAAATATGACGTTATTAATCAAAAACTTAATTAAATAAGTTTTAAAAACTCGTTTAGGGACTAAATTGTAATTTAGACAACTTTTGACAAAACGACATTTGAAGACAAATATAATTACCCGAGTAATTATATTAACTTAATTTATAAATAATTATCGTTAACAACTTATTAATTATAAATCAAAACGAAATCCAATTCATTGGGTATGATTAACATAAGAGATTAATTTGATTTAAACAAAATAAATGGATGAGTTCAGTAGCCAATTAACCATCTTCACCAAAACTAAAACTCAAAGAACTCCCGCCTAAGCCATGAAGATCAGGCATGATTATCAAATCCGAAAACAAAATTCCAAACTCAAAAACCTAGCAATCTATAACCTAAGCATTCAACCAACATCAAGATTAAGCCTCAACTAGAATCCATAACAGCTAAAACCATCAAACATAACATCAAATTTAATTTAAAGTATCAGTACAACTAATCATGCGAGAACGACGTTCGGAAGTTTTGGAAACGTTAAAATCAGTTCATTGAAGCTTGAACAATCATCAGTACAAGAGTCTCATAACCATCCAAACAACAAAATATTGGCCAAAAGAAAAGAAATCATCGGCAGTAGCAATGAAGGAGAATAGCTCATATGAACAACCAAAAATGACAAACCGAACGGCGAATAGAACGAGATCGATAGCGTACCGTTCAACAAAAATGAGGTGGGGGATCGAAGGTATGTGAGTCTAGAACGTCTGAGATCAAACGGTTTTGATTTCGATCTAGAAACGAATGAGAACGATCAAAATTACGTAATGCCGTTCAAAACCGAAAACTGAAATCAATGGAGTTATGAACACTTACCGGGATAGCCACTTTGAATGATGATTTCAACAGCGTTTCTTAACGAAAATGAATGTTAAAGGTGGCTAGGGTTTGCTTGTAGTGAGGAGAATAGATTAGGTTTAAAAGTTTTGTATTTAAGTAGGTCGATTAGGTTACAAATGATTGACGGAAGTGCCCCCTCGCAAGGCTAGGGCTGGTCTCGAACGAGACCAGCATAATTTCGGCAATTCTCGAACGAGACTGGCCTCAAATGGCACAGGTCTCGTTCGAGACTTGTCTTTGGGCCAAAGAAATTTGGTTTGGCCCATGGGCCAAACCCCCATGGGCCAACCAAACCTAAATAGGGCAAACATCAACCCAATTAAACCTTACACGCAAACCAAACGATCCACGATACCCAGAACGACTCAAATTATTTCCGCAACTTAATAATAAAAAAAATTTAAAAATTCCCGGGATATTACATTCTCCCCAACTAATTAAAAATTCGTCCTCGAATTTAACACGATAAGCAATTAACACAAGACAACACGTAACACAAGATAAAAATCATAAAAATCACAGAAAATCAAGATATCGTACCTCTCGGAAAAAGAAAAGGATAGCGATTCCGCATATCCGACTCGATCTCCCAAGTACACTCCTCTACAGAATGATTGCGCCAGAGAACTTTGACCATCAGAATCTCCTTGTTCCGCAATTTACGCACTTGCGTATCTACAATCTCAACTAGCTGTTCCTCATAGGACAGCTCTTGGTCAATCTCAACACTCTGAGGCACAATCACGTGCGAAGGATCAGAAATGCACTTTCTCAACATAGAAAAATGAAACACAGGAGGCACTAACGCCATGTCTGGCGGCAGAAACAGACGATAAGCCACAGCTCCAATCCTCTCTGAAATCTCATAGGGACCAATATACCTTGGTGCCAACTTCCCCTTGACACCAAAACGAACCACGTCTTTCATAGGCAAAACCCGAAGAAACACGAAATCACCAACATGAAACTCAATGTCTTTTCTCTTCGGATCAGCATTACTCTTATCCCGACTAAAAGCAGTCTCTAACCTCCGTTTGATCAACGGTACCTTCTCTGAGGTAATCTGAATAATCTCTGCTCCTGAGAGTTTACGCTCTCCAACCTCCTCCCAGCAAATAGGAGATCTACACTTGCGCCCGTACAAAGCCTCATACGGCGCCATCTCGATACTCGCGTGGTAACTGTTGTTGTAATAAAACTCAATCAACGGCAAATGAGTATCCCAGCTACCCACAAAATCGAGAACACACATCCTGACCATATCCTCCAACGTCTGAATAGTCCTCTCAGACTGACCGTCAGTCTGAGGATGAAAAGTTGTACTGAAATCCAACCGAGAACCAAAGGATTCCTGTAACGCTTTCCAGAACCTCGAAGTAAACACAGAACCTCTGTCTTAAATAATAGAAACCGGTACACCATGCAAACTGACAATCCTGTCGATGTACAACTGAGCCAACCTCGAAGCAGTATACGAAACCTTTATCGGAAGGAAATGAGCTGACTTGGTCATACGGTCAACTATAACCCAGATTGAATCGTACCCCTGTCGAGTACGTGGTAAACCAACCACAAAATCCATAGCAATCCGCTCCCACTTCCACTCTGGAATAGGTAGTGGCTGCAGATAACCAAAAGGTCTCTGATGCTCCAGCTTCACCTGCTGGCACGTCAGACACTTAGAAACATACTCAGCGATATCCTTCTTCATCCCGCTCCACCAGTAGGTACCCTTAAGATCATGGTACATTTTAGTAGAACCCGGATGAACACTATAAGCAAACTTGTGCGCTTCCTCCAGAATCTGGTCCCTCAAACCATCTGAATCTGGAACACACAATCTCGAACCATGTCTTAGAACACCATCCACAAAAGTAAACTCATAATTACCATCTTGCTGAATCTCCTAAATAATCCGTTTCAACTATGGATCCTCAGCTTGTAAAGCTTTGATCCGATCAATTAAAACGGGTTGCACTTCTAACTGTGCTAACAAACAACCGGCCTGAGAAACCTGAAAACCATAGCCTGAAGCTATCAAACCGTGCCACTCTCTAACCATGGGTCTACGCCCAATCTAAGAAATATGAGCCAAGCTGCCCGAAGACTTGCGACTCAACGCATCGGTTACCATATTAGCCTTACCAGGATGGTACTGAATAGTACAGTCGTAGTCTTTCAGCAACTCTAACCACCTCCTCTGTCTCAAGTTCAACTCTCTCTGATCAAAGATATACCTCAAACTCATATGATCAGTGAAAATCTCACAAGTAGCACCATACAAATAATGTCTCCAGATTTTCAGCGCAAAAACCACAGCTGCCAACTCTAAATCATGAGTAGGGTAATTCACCGCGTGCTTCTTCAACTGTCTGGAAGCATAGGCAATCACCTGTCCATGTTGCATCAGAACGCAACCCAAACCAATCCGAGACGCATTCACAATACACTGTGAAACTATCAATGCCAGAAGGCAATGCCAAAACAGGAGCTGTAGTCAAAATCTCCTTGAGCTTCTCAAAGCTCGCCTCGCACTTGTCAGTCCACTCAAACTTAACACCCTTCTGTGTCAGCTTAGTCAACGGTGCAGATATTCTGGAGAAATCTTGCACGAACCGACGATAGTAGCCAGCTAAACCCAAAAAACTTCTGATCTCGGTAACTGACCTTGGCCTCTGCCAATCCATAACCGCCTCAATCTTCTTCGGATCAACCTTAATCCCATCTTTCGACACCACGTGTCCTAGAAAGGTAACCTGATCCAACCAGAACTCACATTTTGACAACGTAGCATACAACTGATGCTCACGCAACGTCTGTAGTATAGTCCTCAAATGGTAAGCATGCTCCTCCTCGCTCCGAGAATTGATCAAAATTTCATCAATGAAACCGATAACGAATTGATCTAAAAATGGCTTGAACACTCTGTTCATCATATCCATAAACGCTGTTGGTGCATTCGTCAGACCAAAGGACATAACCAGAAACTCAAAATGTCCATAACGAGTCCGAAAAGCAGTCTTAGGCACATCTACATCACGGATTCGAAGTTGATGACACCCAGACCTCAAATCAATCTTGGAAAAACACTTCGCACCCTGCAACTGGTCAAACAAATCATCGATGCGAGGAAGAGGATATCTGTTCTTGACAGTAGCATTGTTCAACTGTCTGCAGTCGATACACAGTCGAAAGGAACCGTCTTTCTTCTTCACAAAGAGAACTGGAGCACCCCACGAAGAAGTACTCGGTCTGATGAACCCGCTATCCAACAACTCATGTAACTGGTCCTTCAACTCCTTCAGCTCTACAGGAGCCATCCGATACGGCGGTATCGAAATCGGAGTTGTACCAGAAACCACATCAATGCAAAACTCAATATCACGATCAGGTGGTAATCCAGGCAATTCCTCTGGAAACACATCAATGAACTCATTCACTATCGGAACACTATGCATATCACCACTAGCAAACTCCAAATCACGAACCACAGCAAGAAAACCCTGGCAACCCTTGCCTAACATCCGCTTCGCCTTGATGGCAGAAATCAGATTCTTAGGTGTCTCCGCCTTCTCTCCCTGAAAGGAAAAAGGTAGAACACCTGGAATCCTGGACTCGACTGACTTCCCTCGAAAGTCAATAGAAGCATAATGGCGCGACAGCCAATCAATTCCCAAGATGACATCAAAAGAAAGAACGTCAAGCACAATCAAATCAGCACATAATTCTCTACCCTGAATAACCACTCGGCAAGAAGGATAAACGACGTCCACTACTACACCTTCATACATAGGTGTAGACACAGCTAGAGGTTCACTCAAAACAGATGGTGCCATACCCAATTTCCTAGCATAACATGTAGACACAAACGAATGGGTTGTACCCGCATCAAATAATACCAAAACACCAGTAAAAGAAATCGGAATGGTACCTTGCACCAAAGCATTTGATGCACGCGCATCCTGAGGAGTAAGAGCAAACACTCTGGCCTGACCCTGCGGCTGCTGCTGCTGCTGCGAACTCTGCCCAGTACCATAACTATTGGAACCTCTACCACCGTTACCACGGTCACCAAAACCCTGCCACTAGAACCTCGGCCCCGCTGGCCACCAAAAGATGTTGCAGGTTGAGAGTACCCTACAGACTATGTAAACGCAGGTCTCTGCTGCTGATAAGATGACTGCGCCACACTGGAGTTAGACATCTGCTGCCCATATGTCGGACACTCCCTGGAAAAATGACCCGGCTAGCCACAAGAGAAACAACCTCCAGGAGCTAACTGACACTGACCATAGTGCCTGCGTCTGCAATTCTGGCAGAACGGAATGTTCGATCCACCACTGTACCCGCGTCCTGAACCACGGTTACTCCCACTGCTACTAGAACTGTACGGAGCACTCCTAGCACTATGCCTCCCTTTGTTGTGAGTACGACGACTGCCCTTATTGGATTGAGAAGAGCCACTGTATTAATTCCCACTACCATGCTGCACTGGGCCTGTTGCCCCCCACTAGGAAGATCACTCTTTCCCTTCTGATTTTGGAAAGGGTTAGAGATCGTCCCAAAATGAATCAACGAATTCTCCATCCGTCGAGCATTGTCCACTACCCGAGCAAACTCCATGTCTACCCCTATTGATAGGTGTAGAATTACACCTATTATGTGGGTCTATTTTGATGTAATTATGCCATGATTAGTGTCCATTAATGTGGTTTTATTGCTCATTTTCATGTCGAAGTGTTTCAGGTACATATTGGCGAGAATCGGGCAATTTGGAGCGTAATTGGAGCAATCAAGACTAGAGGAAGCAGAAGTGATCAAGTCAGAGCTTGTTTCTATCGAAACTTCCTCAGAAACCTCCTCAGAAACGTCTGTCTCGATCGAGACAGATTGGTTTCTATCGAGATTTCTTCAGAAACCATTTCAGAAATGCATCCAGTGAGCTTTTCACCTAAGCCTGTTTCTATAGAAACCACTTCATTTCGATAGAAACAACTCATTAATGAAGATGCGTGATTTGAAGCTAAAAAGGGATATGTGGACAATTTTGTGATCTATTTTGATTGGCTACCTCATTTAGACTTGTCATATAGTGTATTTTTATTCCTTTTTTGTCCTTGAACTATAAAAGGATCCCTTCTTTTCTATTTTTAGGGGATGCACTCATTTTTAGATTTGTAGCCTCCATTTCACTTTACTATTCTCAGCTTTTTGAATTACACTTGTTCTTAGTGATATTTAGAGCTTTTGTTATGGATTGAAGATTATTATTATTAATAGAAGATTATTGGTTCCTTTATTATTCTTCTTCATTATCTCTTTTATGCTTTGGGTCTTCAATTATTACAAGGTAATTAATCTCTACACTATGTTTATTCCTATTTCTTACTTATTAGTTATTGTTAGTATGTTTGTGATTAGTAGCTAAACCCCTTGTTTAGGGGTTGCTAATGAAGTTTGATTGTGATTAGTTGACTAGGGTTTGATTTGGGTTCAAGGTTTGTAGTGAATTGTATGCTTAATGCCTAGGATAGATTGATCTCCTAATCCTAGGTTAAAGGTTAATTAATTAGGCGAGAGTCACTTAATTACCCGGAATTAGCAAATCACTTAATTAGGGATTAATCACGCGAGAGCGGTTTAGGGCTTATCGGTTATAGGTTAGCTTCGTGATTGGATTCGATTAGTATCATCGAAATCTAATTACGCGAGAGCGATTTAGATTTCGCGGTATTAATTTAATTTCAATTAGCTCTAATTGCGGACTCGAGAGAGCGGATTAGGCATTTTAGAAAAACTTGACCCGAATCAAAATACTAAATCAACCCCGGTTAGCTAGAACGTTTCAAACCTAATTAGCAACCTCTAAGCATTTCTCTTATTGATTAAATCTTGTGTTAGTTAGTGATTGTTTAGTTAAGTGTTAATTTAAGTAACGTTGGCTTAAATCGCTAAAATGGGGAAACTTTTGGATTTGTTTCGTAATGTTTGTAAACGTTTGGATTAAATTGCTAAAAAGGTGACACACATGGATTTGTTTTGTAAAGTTTGTAAACATTTGGCTGAAATCGCTAAAAAGGTGAAACGTTTGGTTTTGTTTCGTAACGTTTGTAAACGTTTGGATTAAATTGCTAAAAAGGTGAAACGCTTGGATTTGTTTCGTAATGTTTGTAAACGTTTGGCTTAATTTGCTAAAAAGGTGAAACGTTTGGATTTGTTTCTTAACATCTGTAAACGTTTGGCTTAAATCGCTAAAAATGTGAAACGTTTGGTTTGGTTTCGTAACGTTTGTAAATGTTTGGCTTATAATGTTAAAAAGGTGAAACGCTTGGATTTGTTTCAAGACATTTGTAAATGTTTGGCTTAATTTGCTAAAAAGGTGAAACGTTTATCCAACGAGATTCAAACTAAAATATCATCAATCTTGGAATGAAATCAATAACTCAACATCAAGGCAAAAACCGTAGCAATAAGAACAGTGAACTCTCAATCAAAGACAACGCTGAAATACTCAAATCAAAACTCAACCGAGACCTCAATTGACGATGGAACAATCACAAACAGAAAGGTAAAACAATTTATAACTAACATACTAAGAGATTCATAATCATGAATCAGCAAAATCATGGCCAAAGCTCATGAAAGTATTTGGCAGAAACCAAATCAACGAATAACAGTAATAGTAAACTCAAAACGGTAATCTGTACGGCTATTGAAACGAGATGATTTACGTACCGTTAAGCGAAAACGAGATAGGGGATCATAGGTACGTGAATCTAGAATCTCTGAGATCAAACGGAATCAATTTCGATCTAGCAACGAGAGAGAACGATCAAAAATACGGAATGCCGTTCAAAAGGTAAAACTGAAATTATCAAGAACAATAAAGCTTACCGAAACAGCGACTTTGACGGCTGATTACAGCGTTGTTTCTCAGTGAAAATGGACATTAAAGATGGCTAGGGTTTGCTTGTAGTGTGGAGAATGAATTAGGGTAAAAATTTACGTATTTAAGTAGGTCGGAGTAGGTTAGAATAAGTGACAAAAGTGCCCCCTTGCCTTGTCAAGGCTGTTCTCGAACGAGAACAGCCATTTAAGGCCTGGTCTCGTACGAGACCAGGCGCCAAGCCTGATTCTCGAACGGGAATGATCCATTTTATTTTGTTTTTGTTTTTAAAATTGAAGTGGTTGAACCAAGATCAACCACAATCCCGAACCAACTCGAACCAAATCACTATCTTCGACTTTACTTCAAAACAACCGGAAAATCGTCGGAAATTATCGAAAAAATAAATTAAAATTTTACGGGATATTACATTCTTCCCAACTAATTAAAAATTCGTCCTCGAATTTAACACGATAAGCAATTACCACCAGAACAACACGTAACACAAATAAAAATCATAAAAGCCACAAAAAATCAAGATATCGTACCTTACGGAAAAAGAAAAGGATAGCGATTCCGCATATCCGACTCGGTCTCCCAAGTACATTCTTCAACAGAATGATTGCGCCAGAGGACTTTGACCATCGGAATCTCCTTGTTCCGCAGCTTACGCACCTGCGTATCGACAATCTCAACTGGCTGTTCCTCATAGGACAGCTCCTGGTCAATCTCAACACTTTGAGGCACAATCACGTGCGAAGGATCAGAAATGCACTTTCTCAACATAGAAACATGAAACACAGGATGTACTAACGACATGTCTGGCGGCAAAACCAAACGATAAGCCACAACTCCAATCCTCTCTGAAATCTCATAAGGACCAATATACATTGGTGCCAACTTTCCCTTGACACCAAAACGAACCACGCCTTTCATAGGCGAAACCCAAAGAAACACGAAATCACCAACATGAAACTCAATGTCTTTTCTCTTCGGATCAGCATAACTCTTATGCCGACTAAAAGCAGTCTCTAACCTCCGTTTGATC
Organism: Mercurialis annua; assembly: GCF_937616625.2. Classification (NCBI taxonomy): domain Eukaryota; kingdom Viridiplantae; phylum Streptophyta; class Magnoliopsida; order Malpighiales; family Euphorbiaceae; genus Mercurialis; species Mercurialis annua. Next base: position 42,803,864 of record NC_065572.1, read on the forward strand.
AACGGTACCTTCTCTGAGATAATCTGAATAATCTCCGCTCCCAAGAGTTTACGCTCTCCAACCTCCTCCCAACAGATAGGAGATCTACACTTGCGCCCGTACAAAGCCTCATACGGCACCATCTCGATACTCGCGTTGTAACTGTTGTTGTAAGAAAACTCAATCAACGGCAGATGAGTATCCCAGCTGCCCTGAAAATTGAGAACACACATCCTGAGCATATCCTCCAACGTCTGAATAGTCCTCTCAGACTGACCGTCTGTCTGAGGATGAAAAGTTGTACTAAAATCCAACCGAGAACCCAAGGATTCCTGTAACGCTTTCCAGAACCTCGAAGTAAACACAGAACCTCTGTCTGAAACAATAGAAAACAGTACACCATGCAAACTGACAATCCTGTCGATGTACAACAGAGCCAAACTCGAAGCAGTATACGAAACCTTAATCGGATGGAAATGAGCTGACTTAGTCATACGGTCAACTATAACCCAAATGGAATCGTACCCCTGTCGAGTACATGGTAAACCAACCACAAAATCAATAGCAATCCGCTCCCACTTCCACTCTTGAATAGGTAGTGGCTGCAGATAGCCAAAAGGTCTGTGATGCTCCAGCTTTACTTGCTGGCAAGTCAAACACTTAGAAACATACTGAGCGACATCCTTCTTCATCCCGCTTCACCAGTACGTACCCTTAAGATCATGGTACATCTTAGTAGAACCCGGATGAACACTATAAGCAGATTTGTGCGCTTCTTCCAGAATCTGGTCCCTCAAACCTTCTGAATCCGGAACACACAATCTCGAACCATGTCTTAGAACACCATCCACAAAAGTAAACTCAGAGTTACCGTCTTGCTTAAACTCCTAAATAATATGTTTCAACTGTGGATCCTCAGCTTGTAAAGCTTTGATCCGATCAATCAAAACAGGTTGCACTTGCAACTGTGCCAGCAAACAACCAGCCTGAGAAACCTGAAAGCCATAGCCTGAAGCTATCAAACTGTGCCACTCTCTAACCATGGGTCTACGCCCAATCTCAGAAATATGAGCCAAGCTGCCCGAAGACTTGCGACTCAACGCATCGGCTACCACATTAGCCTTACCAGGATGGTACTGAATAGTACAGTCATAGTCTTTCAGCAACTCTAACCACCTCCTCTGTCTCAAGTTCAACTCTCTCTGATCAAAGATATACCTCAAACTCTTATGATCAGTGAAAATCTCACAAGTAGCACCATACAAATAATGTCTCCAGATTTTCAACGCAAAAACCACCGCTGCCAACTCTAAATCATGAGTAGGGTAATTCAGCTCATGCTTCTCCAACTGTCTGTAAGCATAGGCAATCACCTGTTCATGTTGCATCAGAACGCAACCCAAACCAATCCGAGACGCATCAAAATACACTGTGAAACCGTCAATGCCAGAAGGCAATGCCAAAACTGGAGCTGTAGTCAAAATCTCCTTGAGCTTCTCAAAGCTCGCCTCGCAGTTGTCAGTCCACTCAAACTTAACACCCTTCTTTGTCAGTTTAGTCAACGGTGCAGATATTCTGGAGAAATCTTGCACGAACCGACGATAGTAGCCAGCTAAACCCAGAAAACTTCTAATCACGGTAACTGACCTCGGCCTCTGCCAATTCATAACCTCCTCTATCTTCTTCGGATCAACCTTGATCCCATCTTTCGACACCACGTGTCCTAGAAAGGTAACCTGATCCAACCAGAACTCACATTTTGAGAACTTAGCATACAACTGATGCTCACGCAACGTCTGTAGTATAGTCCTCAAATGGTAAGCATGCTCCTCCTCACTCCTAGAATAGATCAAAATGTCATCAATGAAGAAGATAACAAATTGATCCAAAAACGGCTTGAACACTCTGTTCATCATATCCATAAACGCTGCTGGTGCGTTCGTCAGACCAAAGGACATAACCAGAAACTCAAAATGTCCATACCGCGTCCAAAAAGCAGTCTTAGGCACATCTACATCACGGATCCGAAGTTGATGATACCCAGACCTCAAATCAATCTTGGAAAAACACTTCGCACCCTGCAACTGGTCAAACAAATCATCGATGCGAGGAAGAGGATATCTGTTCTTGACAGTAGCCTTGTTCAACTGTCTGTAGTCGATACACAGTCGAAAGGAACCGTCTTTCTTCTTCATAAACAGAACTGTGGCACCCCATGGAGAAGTACTCGGTCTGATGAACCCGCTATCCAACAACTCTTGTAACTGGTCCTTCAACTCCTTCAGCTCTGCAGGAGCCATCCGATACGGTGGTTTCGAAATCGCAGCTGTACCAGAAACCACATTAATGCAAAACTCAATCTCATGGTTAGGTGGTAATCCAGGCAATTCCTCTGGAAACACATCAGTGAACTCATTCACTATCGGAACACTATGCATGTCACCACTATCAGCCTCCATATCACGAACCACAGTAAGAAAACCCTGGCAACCCTTGCCTAACATCCGCTTCGCCTTGATGGCTGAAATCGGATTCTTAGGTGTCTCCGCCTTTTCTCCCTGTAAGGAAAAAGGTAGATCACCTGGAATCCTAAACTCGACTGACTTCCCTCGACAGTCAATAGAAATGGCGCGACAGCTAATCCATCCCCAAAATCACGTCAAAAGAAAGCACGTCAAGCAAAACCAAATCAGCACATAATTCTCTACCCTGTATAACCACTGGACAAGAAGGATAAACGACGTCCACTACTACACCTTCAGACATAGGTGTAGATACAGCCAGAGGTTCACTCAAAACAGATGGTGCAATACCCAATTTCCCAGCAAAGCAAGTAGACACAAAAGAATGGGTTGCACCCGCATCAAATAATATCAAAACGCCAGTAAAAGAAATCGGAATGGTACCTTGCACCACAGCATTTGATGCACGCGCAGCCTGAGGAGTAAGTGCGAACACTTTGGCCTAACCCTGCGGCTGCTGCTGCGAACTCTTCCCAGTACCATAACTGTTGGAACCTCTGCCACCGTTCTCACGGCCACCAAAACCTCTGCCACCAAAACCACGGCCCCGCTGGCCACCAAAAGATGCTGCAGGTTGAGAATACCATACAGACTGTGTAAATGCAGGTCTATGCTGCTGGTAAGATGACTGCGCCACACTGGAGTTAGACATCTACTGCCCAGATGTCGGACACTCCTTGGAAAAATGACCCGGCTGGCCACAAGAAAAACAACCTCCAGGAGCTAACTGACACTGACCATAGTGCCTGCGTCTGCAATTCTGGCAGAACGAAATGTTCGATCCACCACTGTACCCGCGTCCTGAACCACGGTTACTCCCACTGCTACTAGAACTGTACAGAGAACTCCTAGTACTATGTCTCCCCTTGTTATGAGTACGGCGACTCCCCCTATTGGCCTGGGAAGAGCCACTGTAGTAGTTTCCACTACCATGTTGTGCTGGGGCCTGTTACCCCCCCACTAGGAAGATCACTCTTTCCCTTCTGATTCTGGAAAGGGTCAGAGATCGTCCCAAACTGAATCAACAAATTCTCCATCCGTCGAGCACTATCCACTACCCGAGCAAACTCCATGGTTGTCCCTATCAGCAAAGGAAGAAACTCCGAGCCTAAACCCCTAACATAGCGGTTGTTCACTCGCCCTCGATCACCCTGTAGATCGGTAGCAAACCGCTCCAAACGAAACAAACTCTGTAGTGTAGTCTGTCACTAATCTATCCCCTTTCTTCAAATTTATCAGCTTCTCTTTGAAATTCTCAGTAGCAGAGAAGGGTAGATAGTAACCTCTTAACCTGGTCACAAAATCAGCCCAAGACAATGTAGCCATCTCTGGTCTGATGTTATCACGAAACTAGTCCTTAGCTGGACCCTTCAGCGACATCTCCATAAGCATCACTGATTGACGATCAGTAGCTTGAATTCTCTGACTATTGTACTCAAACTCTTCCAAAAAGTCAAGAGCATCCCCAATACCATCAAAAGAAGTCGGATTCAACTTCGTGTAGGTCATCACCATCTCTCTGTCTGTCGGAATGTGACCGACACCAGCAAGTCTACCCATACTAGCTACAGCACCAGCCTGAGGTTGCTGTTGCTGCGCTAACTGACCCGTAGTACACTAATTCTGCAGAAGAGCCTGATTGTTCTGCATTTCGACAATCCCAGCCAAGAAAGTAGTGAAGTTGAACGCCTGCATATTCGGTGCATGTTGCACCCCTGGTGCATGTTGCACGTTCGGTGCCTGCTGCACATTCGGTGCCTGCTGCACCACGTCCTCTAGCTCCACCTCTACCAGCACCAGCTCCTCTGCCTCTACCTCTACCTCTGCCAGCACCTCTACCTCTACCACGTCCAGCATTGGGTGGAACTGGTGGTATGTTCTGATCGACTTCCATGGAAATCGCATCATCAGCCTCAGCTTCTTGCTCTGCCGCAGCACGAGCATGAGTACGAACAACGTTGTCCATATCCTAAGGATTGAATCAAAACAATTTAAATATACAGATATTTCATACCCAAGTATGAACAAAACAAGCAACATATAGGATTTCCCAAGAAATCAACAGCAATATAGTATTCACCCAAGTGAAATAAAATTAACATTTAACAGCATCAAATCAACATATAATGACTGACTCGACGGAATCCTATTGGTGTAGGCATAATATTTTAAAAATCAAAAGATGACGTTTTTAAAGACATGACAGAAACCTATATCCGCAGTAGTTCCTAAGACACAACCATACATAACAGAGTAAACACATAGCAAGCATATGGCCTTGGTTTGAAACCAAAGCTCTGATACCAAGTTTGTCACGACCCATTTTCATGAATCGCGACCGGCACTAGGGTATGGGTAATGTAGTACCAAAACCCGTAGCTAGCCTTTCAATTAACATAGAAACACATAAACCTGTAGAAAACCAATACTCGGGGGCAACCGAGACTTCATCCTAAATCTAACAGTTATAATATTCAGCAATTAAAATAACATGCTTTCCAATAATAGCATTAATTCGGCTTAACATAATAATTCTGAATAATAATGTAACATGCCAAAGCAATAATAATCCAGTCGGACCAATCCGACAACAACTAAAATAAAATAAAGACGTCTAGTCAACTACTGCGGTCTAAGAATGAAATGGTTGATAGTTCTACTAAAATAAATGGAACCTCCGAATAAAAGTAAATGCGGAGATCACCAGACTCTCTCAGATCATAACCCTGGGAAAAATTGGGAAAACAACGGGGTCAGATATACTGAGATGAGTTTATACCACTATCTACATTTATTAAGTGGAAAACCTTTAAAACCGTATAAAACATTTAATAACGATATTACGAATAATAGTTGGAACCCTAATCCACAATTCTAAATATAAACATAATCCAATAGGTCTGGTCCCGAAAGCTAGGCTACACCGAATTACCACTGACCACACTTATACCAGAGTCCCGAGAGCTGAGCTATACCGAGTTACTCTACCTGGTCCCGAGAGCTATGCTCACACCGAGTTACCATATTTCCACATATAACTTACCCAGATCAATACTGATGCGCACGCAGTCCTAATGATGCCCATTAGGTAGCATGTTCCAATTAAGAGCCATAATATAAAAACAGTTCGAAATATACTTACAGTATATATTTAATATTAAAATAACAATTTACTTAATAAAGCGGTAAATAGTAAGTACAAACTCACTGCTTGCTAATCCACGTGATAACCGGCAAGCAACTAATCCTGGTTCGCCTCTAAAGCACGAACAGTAGACGGGTCTAGAAAAATAAATAATTATTAAAAACAGACCCTAACTCTAGAGAGTACTAGATACAAACAAATCCAAACGTTTCACCTTTTTAGCGATTTAAGTCAAAAGTTTATTAACGTTTAAAAACAAATCCAAACATTTCCCCTTTTTAGCGATTGAAGCCAAACGTTTACAAACTTTACGAAACAAATCCAAATGTTTCACATTTTTAGAGATTTAATCCAAAAGTTTAAAAACGTTACGAAAAAAATCCAAGCGTTTCACTTTTTTAGAAATTTAATTCGTACATTTACAAACGTTATGAAACAAATCTAAACGTTTCACCTTTTAAGTAATTGCAGCCAAACATTTACAAACGTTATGAAATAAATCAAAATGTTTCACCTTTTTAGCGATTTAAGTCAAACGTTTACAAACGTTACGAAGAAAATCCAAATGTTTCACCTTTTTCGCGATTTAAGCCAAACGTTTACAAACGTTACGAAACAAATTCAAGCGTTTCACCGTTTTAGAAAGTTAAGTAGAACGTTTACAAACGTTATGAAATAAATCAAAACGTATAAACTTTTAAGTGATTAAAGCCAAACGTTTACAAATGTTAAGAAGAAAATCCAAACGTTTCACCTTTTTCGCGATTTAAGCCAAACGTTTACAAACGTTACGAAACAAATCCAAGCGTTTCACCTTTTTAGCGATTTAAGCAGAACGTCTACAAATGTTACGAAACAAATCCAAGCGTTTCACCTTTTTAGCAATTTAAGCCGAACGTTTACAAACATTATGAAACAAATCCAAGGGTTTCCCCTTTTTATCGATTGAAGCCAAACGTTTACAAACGTTACGAAAAAAATCCAAGCGTTTCAAAAGTTTTAAATCCAAGCTTTTGGCTTCAATACCTAAAAAGGTTGAACATTTCGTTTAGTTTCGTAACATTTATAAACATTTGGCTTCAATCGCTAAAAATATGAAACGTTTGGATTTTTTGTAACGTTTTAAACATTACGAAACTAATCCAAACGTTTCCCATTTTTAGCAATTCAAGCCAAACGTTTACAAACGTTACGAAACAAATCCAAATGTTTCACCTTTTTATCAATTTAAGCCAAATATTTACAAACGTTACGAAACAAATCCAAGCGTTTTACCTTTTTAGCAATTTAAGCCAAACGTTTACAAACGTTAAGAAACAAAACCTAACGTTTAAAACGTTACGAAACAAATCCAAACGTATCACTTTTTTTAGCGATATAAGCCAAACATTTACAAAGGTTACGAAACAAATCCAAGCGTTTCACCTTTTTAGCAATATAGGCCAAACGTTTACAAACGTTACGGAACAAATCCAAACGTTTCACCTTCTATCGATTGAAGCCAAAAATTTACAAAGGATATGAAACTAAACCAAACGTTTCACTTTTTTTACCAATTTCAGCCAAACGTTTACAAACGTTACATAACAAATCCAAACGTTTCACCTTTTTAGCAATTTAAGCCAATCGTTTACGAACGTTACAAAACAAATCTAAACGTTTCACCTTTTTAGTGATTTAAGCCAAACGTTTACAAATGTTACGAAGCGAATCCAAACGTTTCACCTTTTTAGCGATTGAATTCAAACGTTTACAAACGGTACGAAACAAAACCAAACGTTTACAATGTTACGAAACAAATCCAAAGGTTTTACTTTTTTAGCGATTTAAGCCAAACGCTTACAAACGTTACTAAATAAATCCAAGCGTTTCACCTCTTTAGCAATTTAAGCGAAACGTTTACATACATTACGAAAGAAATCCAAACGTTTCATCTTTTGAGCATTGAAGCGAAACGTTTACAAACGTTACGAAACAAAACCAAACGTTTATAAACGTTACGAATCAAATCCAAACGTTTCACCTTTTTAGCGCTTTAAGCCAAACATTTACAAACTTTACGAAACAAAACCAAACGCTTCACCTTTTTAGCGATTTATGCCAAACGTTTATAAACGTTACAAAAAAAATGCAAAAGAGAAAACGTTTCCCCTTTTTAGAAATTTAAGCCACCTTTTTAGCGATTTAAACCAAACACTTACAAATTTATGAAACAAAACCAAATGTTTCACCTTTTTAGCATTTTAAGCCAAACGTTTACTAACGTTACGAAACATATCCAAGCGTTTCATCTTTTTAGCAATTTAAGCCAAACGTTACGGAACAAAACCAAACGTTTCACATTATTAGCGATTTAAGCCAAACGTTTACAAACTTTACGAAACAAATCCAAACGCTTCACCTTTTTAGAAATTTAAGCCACCTTTTTAGCGATTTAAGCCAAATGTTTACAAATTTATGAAACAAAGCCAAACCTTTCACCGTTTTAGCAATTTAAGCCAAATGCTTACAAACGTTACAAAACAAATTCAAGCGTTTCACCTTTTTAGAAATTTAAACCAAACATTTACAAACGTTACGAAATAAAACAAAATGTTTCACATATTTAGCGATTTAATCCAAACGTTTACAAACGTTACGAAACAAATCCTAACGTTTCACCTTTTTAGCGATTTAAGCAAAACATTTACAAACGTTAAGAAACAAAACCATACGTTTATAAATGTTTGGCTTAAATCGCTAAAATGGGGAAACGTTTGGATTGGATTTGTTTCGTAACGTTTGTAAACGTTTGGTTTATATCGCTAAAAAGGTGAAACGTTTGGATTTGTTTCGTAACGTTTGTAAACGTTCGGCTTCAATCGCTAAAAAGGCAAAACATTTGGTTTTGTTTCATAACGTTTTTAAACGTTTGGCTTAAATTGATAAAAAGGTGAAATGCTTGGATTTTTTTCGTAACATTTGTAAATGTCTGGCTTAAATTGCTAAAAAGGTGAAATGTTTGGATTTGTTTCGTAATGTTTGTAAACGTTTGGCTTAAATTGCTAAAAATGTGAAACGTTTGGTTTTGTTCCGTAACGTTTGTAAACATTTGGCTTAAATTGCTAAAAAGGTGAAACACTTGGTTTTTGTTTCGTAACGTTTGTAAACGTTCGACTTAAATTGCTAAAAATGTGATACATTTCCCCTTTTTAGCGATTTAAGCCAAATGTTTGTAAACGTTACGAAACAAATCCAAGAGTTTCACCTTTTTAGCAAATAAAGCAAAACGTTTACAAACGTTACAGAACAAAGCCAAACTTTATAAATGTTTGGTTTTGTTCCGTAATGTTTGTAAATGTTTGGTTTAAATTGCTAAAAATGTGAAACGTTTGGATTTGTTTCATAACGTAGGTAAATGTTTGGCTTAAATTGCTAATAAGGGGAAATGTTTTAAATGTTTGGCTAAAATCGGTAAAAATGTAAACCAAACATTTACAAATATTATGAAACAAAACCAAAACTTTCACCTTTTAGCAATTTAAGCCAAATGTTTACAAACAGTACGAAACAAAACAAAATGTTTCACCTTTTTAGCGATTTAAGCCAAACATTTATAAACGTTGCGAAACAGATCCAAATGTTTCACCTTTTTAGCGATTTAAGCCAAATGTTTACAAACGTTACGAAATAAATCCAAACATTTCACCTTTTTAGCGATTTAAGCATAGCGTTTACAAACGTTTACAAAACAAATCCAAACGTTTACAAACGTTACGAAACAAAACCAAACCTTTCACCTTTTTAGCAATTTAAGCCAAACATTTATAAACGTTACGAAACAAATCCAAACGTTTCACCTTTTTAGATATTTAAGTCAAACGTTTATAAAAGTTTACAAAACAAATCCAAACGTTTACAAACGTTACGAAACAAATCCAAACATTTCACCTTTTTAGCGATTTAAGCCTTACGTTTTGTAATACCCCAAATATTTTAGAATAATTAAGTTGTGCCACGTGTCGTGAATTTCGATAAATTAATTTAAGATGGATTTTATTTAATGATATTGAGAATTTTGAAATAATTTTTATTGAACGGATTAACGGGATTAAAGGAAAAGGGTTAGAAAATTAATGTAAAATAAATTATAAATCCCGAGATAAGAATTATTTCGCCAAGGTCCGCGAAATATTTTATAATATTTGTGATAAAAGTTTCGGGTCAATCGGAGACCTTTTAAAATTTGGACGCGGATGCGTTTAGGACTAAATTGTAAATTTTGAAAAGTTTAAGGGTTAAAATGTAAATTAGCCAATTGAGCCTCGAGAATAGAAATTAGAGGATTATTGAAGGGAAATAATAGTTTTAGAATCGTATTATTTATTTAGATATAAATAATACGTACGTAATTGAGTTAAAGTAAATAGTTAATCGTAACGTTAAAATAGAAAGTTTAAAAGAGAATTGGTTTAAGTTAAAGAGATAAAGGATTGAAATAGAATATTAACCAAACATATATATAAGAAGGAAGTGAAAAGAAATGTCCAGAAGATGAGGAACAATAGCAGAAAAGAGAGGGAGAGCGAGGAAAATGGCGATAACTTCGATCCGTTGCCGCTTCGCCGTTTCTCGTCCGTTTCCGACGTTCTATAGCTCGAATCGATCAGATTTCAGCGGGTAATCATGGTAAGCTTGACGTTTTCCTGTTTGAATGGATATTTTTGGAGTTATATCGAGTCAAAGTTTTAGGCCACGGAACGATATAATCGTTTTAATGGTTTTAGGATTGAGATATAGCGTTTTGATTATAGATTAAGCGTTTTGGATGAGTTTAGAGCGTTTTTACGCTAATAGCACGTCGGAACGCCCCGAAAAACGATTCCGGGGATCGTGCACACGAGGTGCACGAACGTGCACCATCAATGGTGCACGAACGTGCACCTATGTGTGGTGCACGACCGTGCACCAAGGTGCACGAACGTGCACCAGCAGGACGTGCACGATCGTGCACCCCAATGCACGAACGTGCCCCGGACATTGATACCTCAGCGATTCCGTTTTGATACTCCATTTATATTCGCGTATCGAGATTTAAAATAGATTATCAATTAATTTAAGACGTTAACCTAACGAGGTTAAAAAGGGAATTGATTTAGAAATGATGTTCGATCTGTAAACGTGTTAGAAACCGTTTATTGGGATATACGTGGAAAGCATGACGGTTAATGAATTTAGAGTGTCACGTCTCGAGTCTAGAGCCAATCCTAGAATAGGATTCTGACGTGAGTCAATTATTTTAAAATAGTTTTAGATCCAGCGAAGCAAGGAGCTGCTGGACCAGGAGGTCGGGAAGCTAGACGTTTCTGAGCACCGGCACCAGAGTGTTTTTGGAATAAGCGGTCACAGTGAGATTATATGAATTGCTTTTAAAGTATTTATTTAAGCAATTATTTTATATTTCTTATTAATTGAACCGCACGTTTTATATGTGAAACTTTTATACGAATTGCATATGCTTGATTTGAAGCCAGTATTGATCCGATGGAACGTGCTACCTATTGGGCGACAATAGGACTGTGTGATCACCAGTTTTTGATATAACTCAGCTGGGAGCTGATGATGAATATGAAATTTACGATTGGGTTATGATTCCGATACGAGAGTGAACTCGACTACGGTGTAGCCTGGAAGTCCCCGTATCTAGTGGCTGGGCCACCAGCGAGTTGGACTCGCAATTGATATTTATGATTGGGTTGATCGATTGATTATTAGTATGTTTGAGGATTAAGGTTTCATTCGGATCCTGTACTTGGCTGCACGAGGTTTGAACATTATTGCATTGTTTTATGTTCTATATGGATACTTATTAGTAAATGTATAAACTCACTCAGTATATCCCCATATACTGACCCCTCACAGTCTTTCTTTCAGGTCAAAGCGATTTAAAAGGCGGACTTCCTTTCCTTGTTTTGGAAGTCCACATTGGTGAAAGAGTATGTCAGGGACGTTTTCTTCGTAGAGCTGCAGTAGTCGGTAGATGTCTGTATAAAAGATAAGATTTATATTCAAACGGTATATTTATATGGACAACTCTGTTTTGATATAAAGTATATACATTATTTATTTATATAGATCATATTTTAACCGTTTGATTTCTTTAACCAATTGCCATAAAATGGAATTGGTCACGATTATGATTAGAGACAGGGCAGAGCTGGACAGGAGGTGTCGCTCGGTAAGACCCTAGTCTGTAATGATGGTTCGCAATGGTTTCGAAAAGTAATTTAAATATATTGATACGTATAATGAAAATGTTTAAAAGGATTTTCTTAAAACATTTTATATGAAATAATATTTTTAATTCGCGAAAAATTTATAGTGGATTTAGGCTTGCTACGGGTTCCGGAGCTACCACTCCCGTTCCCTAGCGCCGGTCGCGGCTCAATAAATTGGGTCGTGACAATTGTGGTATCAGAGCAGTTGGTCCAGTTACCTCTGCTAATATGTGATTTCAAACAGTTGGTTCAGGATACCACTGCTTTGCGTGTGTGTCTACCTAGGAACTACTGCAGCACATTGGGATTCGAGTCATGTCTTGATCAGTTTTCGTTTGATTTTAAGATTTTAACTCTCCTCCCTACGATCTGAGTCTGTTAGTACGATCAATAGGATTGCTAAACGATATACGTTTGCGAAAGTATTCTGCTTACGTAAGAATGATCGATATATTATATGATCATTGCGAATGCTCGCGTACGAGGTGGATAGTCAACATTATACGATTTGATGACGAGGCTAGTATACTAAACATCGAATGGTATAGTGATACCATGAAAGTCGCATGATATAAGCGCTAATAGATGATCGATAATGAAACGTGGATTCAGAGGAATGGAAGAATTTCCCAAGTTGCAGAGTTTAAGGTTTAGAGAACTTACAAGGTGAAAGATTTGTGATTTACAAAGATTAACTGTTTCAATGATTTTGAAAGTATAATTGTGCCTAGATTCGATATAGTAATATAGTATTGCCATGACATGAATAGAATTGCATCACTACATACACATTAAATGAAAAGAATAGAACTGAATTCATACATTAGTAGGACATGCATCATATGCATTATATTCAAATGAAAGGTAAGTTATGGCAACTCTTTGGGGATGAGAGACGTCATCGCCCTAGTGCACAATTATACTAATGCTTAAAGAATTTGAACATGAATTTTATAAAAGAGTTAATTTCTTTGGATTTCAAAGATTTCGAAATGGTTGCAACCATAATTGTTTTGATGTAAGTAGACCTAGACTAGAATTCTATAATGAAGGGAAAATGTTCGAGATCTACCTACAAGCAACTCTTGAAGGTACAAAGAAGGTATACGAGAACACGAACAAGAAGTTATACCTCAGGAAGACACGAAGATAGTCATAAGTCTAAAATCTATCATAACATAGAAAGATAGGATACGCCTGAATGGTTAAGTATGATCCATTGACCAGTGAACTAAAATGTTATTATCTTTGGACGAAATGATTAGAATTTTATGTTATAAGATGATAGAAGTGTGAGAAGTGATTATTAGCTTAAACCCTAAAGATGTAAAGGTAATATCCATGAATGGAAAATGTGAGTTTTACACTATATTGGAAGATTATCAAGTCTAGTAAAACTGAGATATCTTGTGATTGAACTGTTGGACCGGTTTAATATCGGAGTATAATATTCCTAAGAAGGTTGACTAGGAGTTGACCGTTGTGATTGCCGAACGAAGAACTAAGCGATAACTTCATAAGACTATTCATAGGAGACTTATGCGGCTGGAAGTAACTAACCTAGCCAACATACTACGAAAATATAAGAAGTAAAAATGTTAGATATGTAGCAAATGTGGATGGAATGACATATAAGATTAATAAAGTTAAAAGATGGATTGCATATTGCGTGGAGTATGTTAAGAAATTGGATATCCATGCAACATGCCTTAGGATGGAATACTATGACCGGCAAGTCAAAGGAATAAGTGGATATATACGAAATATATATGAAGTATAAGGCCACGAGATTGAAATAAGAAGGATGACGCACAAAGAATATAATACAATAGTTATACAATGTTGATAATGACGATTTGCAAAAGAAGACATGAATGCTGCATATGGAAGAATGGCATACGTTTCATGACGAAGATTGTACCAGACATATATGAATTAAGAATTCCATATCTTAGGACTGGCGAATAAGTCGAAATAAGTTAATATTTGGAATACGTAATATGTTACGAACAAAGATGCTTGGATAAATGATGAAAGCAAGACATTAAAGTATAAAAGGAAATTAAGTTATGATAGAAGTAAAAGAGAAAGAAAGATATAATAGCCAATAAAGACATAAAGATCCTGAAGTTCAATACAAGAAGTGACCACGGATAAGGAATGTTACGATGGATTAAGTACACGGGTATAGGAATACCTCCCATTGGATATAAACGAGCAAATGGATAGAAATATATATATAATGAAAAAGTTAAAAGAAGAAGAACATGAACAGTTAAAATCAGAATGTCGAGAGTGAAGTTGTAATTCAAGGACATTGATTGAAGTTCAAGGTAAGCTAGTTAAATACAAAAGAGGACATCGTATCTACAGGCGAAATGATGAGTTTGACATCATGTAATTTCAAGATTAAGCGTTACATTAACTGTACTTAGATTAAAATGGCTAATAATGATATAAATCATTTTGGAGTATGATCAAAAGATTGTTAACGATTTATAGGTATTTAGAACGAAAGGAAACGATACGTGAAACGTTAATGATTGGTATTTTAACTTTCAAAAGACATCTGGAACGAATCATGGTGATTAAATAGACAAGTGACTAGTATGAGGAAAGATACAAAAGTGTTACTAAGGTCAAGTATAAGATTCAACATGGATTTTACTCGACGAATCGAGAAATTTTAAAGGAATGTGAAAATAGAAGATTGAAATTAGTTTCACTGACATAACGAATGTCAGTAATGGATGCATCTCATAAGTATAAGTGAATACAAATGTATTGGATGTTAACGTGATTTAGAGGAAGTAACGTTTAAGGTTTTCATCAATGATTAGAAATGTGACAACGAAAAGTGGAATAGGAGAATAACGATAAAGAAGTATGTGGGAAGAATTATGAAAGCTACAAGGAAATAGTACTAATGAATGAAATTAAGGGATATGAAAAGATATAATGAGTTGCAATAAGAATAAATCGTGCATAAAAGTATTTATAAAGAGTTCGAATACAAGGAAAAGTGTAAGAAGGAAACCAAGAATTTATATAGAGTGAAGAGAATGGTTTTAACAAAGGACGTATAATAGAAAGGAGATAAAGTACCTATCAAAAGTAATAGAGAGATGAATAGCCAGATTAACTAATTAAGTCTGATACCTTCTTAGAACCAAAGAGTTAATGAAAGATCGAACCAGGACTATTCAAGAATCTATAAGATCAGTAATGACACGAGAGTATAATCATGTGAAGATTAAGATCGGATTAACATTAAGTGTCATTAGATAAGGAATGTCCAATGAAAACAATAAGTTACTAAGATAAGAAGCTATTGAAAGAATATGAAAGAACAACGATACTTCGAGAGAAAGATCAAAGTAACATGAAGAATGTTTGTAGCTATTGACAAGAATGAGCTACAAAATAAATATACAAAGTTGGAAATTTGAAATAGAACCTCAAATGAAGGCAAATGCTAAACATATCAAGTAATGCCAAGGGTGCACTCAACTCATGAGACTAGGAAATCATGAAGTGTGAAAAGGAAATAAGGATTTAGATGATACAAATTTAAGAAAAACGTATACGGACAGCACAATAAAGACAAACGTTCAAAAGACATTTGACTTATGATACAAGATCATGAGGTTAATAGGTTAACCAAGCAGAGTGTTGATAAGGAACAAGGATAAAGAATCTTTTCACTCTACGATCAGTTAGAGGGAAAGTATGTATCATAAGGAGATAAATAACAATAAGATAACTAACGTAAGATTAAGAATAGTAGAGCTACAAGAGAGACGATTACTGTGGATAAGTAAGTTGAATAATACAAGTAAGGAACCTTGCTACAGGAAGGTAAGTAGAAAGCCGTCAAGGAATGACGACATACGGAATTTCAAACACGATGGATTGCAAAGACGATAGTGTGTGGTAGTTGCACAAGTCAATGATCTTAGAAAATTGTAATCAATTATAGTAACAGAATAAGAAATAAGATATCAAGTAGCTTTCAATAAAAAGAACGACCGCGATACGCCATAAGCAGAGCACTTACTTTCAGTAAGTGAATTGAACCACGTAAAGAAGGGAATCTACCATAGGAAAGTTAAAAAGGATTAGTAATAATCGTATTCCAACAACGTCAACTATATGGAAAAGGAAGTAAACGTGCAGTGCAATGGTGGTAACAACCTTTGGACACAACTCTGTTATTAAAAGGTTCATTAAAATGGCCAGCTAAGAACAAGTTTATTCTGAGAAAGACGTGTCTAATCCTTCTCGAGTGATTCAACCGCAAGTGGTAAAGGTGACTGAAAAGATATAATATAAAGAGAAAACGAGTAAAGGTTGTCGGTGTGCAAAAGTGAAAGCTGCAAATAAGGAAAGTACCTATGGTAGAGTTGTTTGGAAACTTCAGTCCTTAGGAATGTACACGTGAATAGCAGAAGAGGATGTGAAGCGGAAATATTGGTACTAGTGTACCCTTACTACGTGGCTAAATTTCAAATTCGAGGACGAATTTATTTTAAGGGGGGGTGAATGTAATACCCCAAATATTTTAGAATAATTAAGTTGTGCCACGTGTCGTGAATTTCGATAAATTAATTTAAGATGGATTTAATTTAATGATATTGAGAATTTAAAATAATTTTTATTGAACGGATTAGCGGGATTAAAGGAAAAGGGTTAGAAAATTAATGTAAAATAAATTATAAATCCCGAGATAAGAATTATTTCACCAAGGTCCGCGAAATATTTTATAATATTTGTGATAAAAGTTTCGTGTCAATCGGAGACCTTTTAAAATTTGGACGCGGATGCGTTTAAGACTAAATTGTAAATTTTGAAAAGTTAAAGGGCTAAAATGTAAATTAGCCAATTGAGCCTCGAGAATAGAAATTAGAGGATTATTGAAGGGAAATAATAATTTTAGAATCGTATTATTTATTTAGATATAGATAATACGTACGTAATTGAGTTAAAGTAAATAGTTAATCGTAAAGTTAAAATAGAAAGTTTAAAAAAGAATTGGTTTAAGTTAAAGAGATAAAGGATTGAAATAGAATATTAACCAAACATATATATAAGAAGGAAGTGAAAAGAAATGTCCAGAATATGAGGAACAATAGCAGAAAAGAGAGGGAGAGCGAGGAAAATGGCGATAACTTCGATCCGTTGCCGCTTCGCCGTTTCTCGTTCGTTTCCGACGTTCTATAGCTCGAATCGATCGGATTTCAGCGGGTAATCATGGTAAGCTTGACGTTTTCCTGTTTGAATGGATATTTTTAGAGTTATATCGAGTCAAAGTTTTAGGCCACGGAACGATATAATCGTTTTAATGGTTTTAGGATTGAGATATAGCGTTTTGATTATAGATTAAGCGTTTTGGATGAGTTTAGAGCGTTTTTACACTAATAGCACGTCGGAAGGCCCCGAAAAACGATTCTGGGGATCGTGCACGAAAGTGCACGATCGTGCACACGAGGTGCACGAACGTGCACCATCAATGGTGCACGAACGTGCACCTATGTGTGGTGCACGAACGTGCACCAGCAGGACGTGCACGATCGTGCACCCCAATGCACGAACGTGCCCCGGACTTTGATACCTCAGCGATTCCGTTTTGATACTCCATTTATATTCGCGTATCGAGATTTAAAATCAATAGATTATCAATTAATTTAAGACGTTAACCTAACGAGGTTAAAAAGGGAATTGATTTAGAAATGATGTTCGATCTGTAAACGTGTTAGAAACCGTTTATCGGGATATACGTGGAAAGCATGACGGTTAATGAATTTAGAGTGTCACGTCTCGAGTCTAGAGCCAATCCTAGAATAGGATTCTGACGTGAGTCAATTATTTTAAAATAGTTTTAGATCCAGCGAAGCAAGGAGCTGCTGGACCAGGAGGTCGGGAAGCTAGACGTTTCTGAGCACCGGCACCAGAGTGTTTTTGGAATAAGCGGTCACAGTGAGTTTATATGAATTTCTTTTAAAGTATTTATTTAAGCAATTATTTTATATTGCTTATTAATTGAACCGCACGTTTTATATGTGAAATTTTTATACGAATTGCATATGCTTGATTTGAAGCCAGTATTGATTCGATGGAACGTGCTACCTATTGGGCGACAATAGGACTGTGTGATCACCAGTTTTTGATATAACTCAGCTGGGAGCTGATGATGAATATGAAATTTACGATTGGGTTATGATTCCGATACGAGAGTGAACTCGGCTACGGTGTAGCCTGGAAGTCCCCGTATCTAGTGGCTGGGCCACCAGCGAGTTGGACTCGCAATTGATATTTATGATTGGGTTGATCGATTGATTATTAGTATGTTTGAGGATTAAGGTTTCATTCGGATCTTGTACTTGGCTGCACGAGGTTTGAACATTATTGCATTGTTTTATGTTTTATATGGATACTTATTAGTAAATGTATAAACTCACTCAGTATATCCCCATATACTGACCCCTCACAGTCTTTCTTTAAGGTCAAAGCGATTTAAAAGGCGGACTTCCTTTCCTTGTTTTGGAAGTCCACATTTGTGTAAGAGTATGTCAGGGACGTTTTCTTCGTAGAGCTGCAGTAGTCGGTAGATGTCTGTATAAAATATAAGATTTATATTCAAACGGTATATTTATATGGACAACTCTGTTTTGATATAAAGTATATACATTATTTATTTATATAGATCATATTTTAACCGTTTGATTTCTTTAACCAATTGCCATAAAATGGAATTGGTCACGATTATGATTAGAGACAGGGCAGAGCTGGACAGGAGGTGTCGCTCGGTAAGACCCTAGTCTGTAATGATGGTTTGCAATGGTTTCGAAAAGTAATTTAAATATATTGATACGTATAATGAAAATGTTTAAAAGGATTTTCTTAAAACATTTTATATGAAATAATATATTTAATTCGCGAAAAATTTATAGTGGATTTAGGCTTGCTACGGGTTCCGGAGCTACCACTCCCGTTCCCTAGCGCCGGTCGCGGCTCAATAAATTGGGTCGTGACACGTTTATAAACGTTACGAAACGAATCCAAGCGTTTCACCTTTTTAGCGATTTAAGCCAAACGTTTACAAACGATACGAAACAAATTTAATCGTTTCACCTTTTTAGCAATCAAGACAAACATTTACAAATGTTACGAAACAAATCCAAACGTTTCCCCTTTTTATCGATTGAAGCCAAACGTTTATAAACATTATGAAACAAAACCAACTGTTTTACCTTTTTAGCAATTTAAGTCAAACGTTTACAAACATTACAAAACAAATCCAAATGTTTCCTGTTTTTAACAATTTAAGCCAATCCTTTACAAAAGTTACAAAACAAATCCAAACGTTTCCCCTTTTTAGTGATTTAAGCCAAACGTTTACAATCGTTACGAAACAAATCCAAATGTTTCGCCTTTTTAGCAATTTAGGTCGAACGTTTACAAAGGTTATGAAGCAAAACCAAACGTTTAAAAGATTACGAAACAAATCCAAATGTTTCAATTTTTTAGCGATTTAAGCCAAACGTTTACAAACGTTAGAAAACAAATCCAGCATTTCCCCTTTTAAGCAATTTAAGCCACGTTTACAAAAGTTACGAAACAAAACCAAACATTTCACTTTTTTACCGATTGAAGCCAAACGTTTACGAACGTTATGAAACAAAACCAAACGTTTATAAACGTTACGAAACAAATCTAAATGTTTCATCTTTTTTGCTATTTAAGCAAAACCTTTACAAATGTTACGAAACAAAACCAAACGTTTTACCTTTTTAGCGATTTAAGCCCAATGTTTATAAACATTACAAAACAAATCCAATCGTTTTCCCATTTTAGCGATTTAAGCCAAACGTTTAAAACGTTACGAAACAAATCAAAGCGTTTCACCTTTTTAGCAAATTAAGCCAAACGTTTACAAACGTTACGAAATAAAACCAAACGTTTCACCTTTTTAGGGATTTAAGCCAAACGTTACGAAAGAAATCCAACTGTTTCCCAATTTTAGCGACTTAAGCCAAACGTTTACAAACGATACGAAACAAATCCAAGCATTTAACCTTTTTAGCGATATAAGCCAAACATTTACAAACGTTACGAAACAAATCCAAACGTTTCATCTTTTTAGCGATTTAAGCCAAACATTTACAAATATTACGAAACAAAACCAAATGTTTTGGATTTTTTTTGTTAAAAGGGTAAACGTTTGGATTTGTTTGTAATGTTTGTAAACGTTTGGCTTAAATCGCAAAAAGGGGAACATTTGGATTTGTTTCGTAACGTTTGTAAACGTTTGGCTTAAATCAATAAAAAGGTGAAACATTTGGATTTGTTTGTAACGTTTGTAAACGTTTGGCTTAAATCGCTAAAATGGGGAAACTTTGGATTTGTTTCGTAATGTTTGTAAACTTTTGGCTTAAATTGCTAAAAAGGTGAAACACATGGATTTGCTTCGTAACGTTTGTAAACGTTTTGCTGAAATCACTAAAAAGGTGAAACGTTTGGTTTTCTTTCCTAACGTTTGTAAACGTTTGGATTAAATTGCTAAAAAGGTGAAACGCTTGGATTTGTTTCGTAATGTTTGTAAACGTTTGGATGAAATCGCTAAAAAGGTGAAACGTTTGGTTTTGTTTCGTAACGTTTGTAAACGTTTTGCTTAAATTGCTATAGATGTGAAACGTTTGGTTTGGTTTCGTAACGTTAATAAACGTTTGGCTTAAATTGCTAAAAAGGTGAAATGCTTGGATTTGTTTCCTAACATTTGTAAATGTTTGGCTTAAATTGCTAAAAAGGTGAAACGTTTCCCCTTGTTAGCGATTTAAGCCAAATGTTTGTAAACGTTACGAAACAAATCCAAGTGTTTCACCTTTTTAGCAATTTAAGCCAAACATTTACAAACTTTACGAAAAAAATCCAACCGTTTCACCTTTTTAGGGATTTATTTCAAATGTTTAAAACGTTGCAAAACAAATCCAAATGTTGCACCATTTTAGGGATTTAAGCCAAACGTTTAAAACGTCACGAAAAAAATCCAAGCGTTTCACCTTTTTAGAAATTTAAACCAAACATTTACAAACATTACAAAACAAAACCAAACGTTTCACCTGTTAAGCGATTTAAGCCAAACGTTTATAAACGTTACGAAACAAATCCAAACGTTTCCCCATTTTAGCGATTTAAGTAAAACATGTACAAACGTTACCAAGAAAATTCAAGCGTTTCACCTTTTTAGTAATATAAGCCAAACGTTTACAAACGTTATGAAAAAAACCAAACGGTTCACATTTTTAACGATTTAAGCCAAACATTTATAAACGTTACGAAACAAAACCAAACATTTCACCTTTTTTGCGATTTAAGCCAACGTTTGTAAACGTTACATAACAAATCCAAACGTTTCACCTTTTTAGCGATTTAAGCCAAACGTTTACAAATGTTACAGAACAAACCCAAACGTTTCACATTTTTAGCGACTTAAGCTAAACGTTTACAAACATTACGAAATAAATCCAAATATTTTCCCATTTTAGAGATTTAAGCCAAAAGTTTACAAACATTACGAAACAAATCCAAGCGTTTCCCCATTTTAGAGATTCAAGCCAAACTATTACAAACGTTACGAAACAAATCCAAATGTTTCACCTTTTTAGTGATTTAAGCTAAACGTTTACAAACGTTACGAAACAAAGCCAAACGTTTCCCCATTTTAGCGATTTAAGCCAAACGTTTACAAACGTTACAAACAAATCCAAACGTTTCATCTTTTTAGCGATTTAAGTCAAACATTTATAAACGTTTAGAAACAAATCCAAACGTTTCCCCTTTTTAGCGATTTAAGCCAAACGTTACAAACTTTACGAAACAAATCCAAATGTTTCACATTTTTAGTGATTTAATCCAAAAGTTTACAAACGTTACGAAAAAAATCCAAGCGTTTCACTTTTTTAGAAATTTAATTCGGAAATTTACAAACGTTATGAAACAAATCTAAACGTTTCACCTTTTAAGTGATTGCAGCCAAACATTTACAAACTTTATGAAACAAATCAAAATATTTAACTTTTTTAGCGTTTTAAGCGAAACATTTACAAATATTACGAAACAAATCCAAACGTTTCAACTTTTTCGCGATTTAAGCCAAACGTTTACAAACGTTACGAAACAAATTCAAGCGTTTCACCGTTTTAGAAAGTTAAGCAGAACGTTTACAAACGCTATGAAACAAATCAAAACGTTTAAACTTTTAAGTGATTAAAGCCAAATGTTTATAAACGCTAATAAACAAATCTAAACCTTTCACCTTTTTAGTGATTTAAGCCAAATGTTTACAAGCACTACGAAACAAATCCAAATGTTTTACCTTTGTAGCGATTTAAGCCAAACGTTTACAAATGTTACGAAACAAATCCAAGCGTTTCACCTTTTTAGCAATTTAAGCCGAACGTTTATAAACGTTATGAAACAAATCCAAGGTTTTCGCCTTTTTATCGATTGAAGCCAAACATTTACAAATGTTACGAGAAAAATCCAAGCGTTTCAAACGTTTTAAATCCAAGCTTTTGGCTTCAATCGCTAAAAAGGTTAACGTTTCGTTTTGTTTCGTAACATTTCTAAACATTTGGCTTCAATCGCTAAAAATGTGAAATGTTTGGATTTTTCGTAACGTTTTGAAACATTACGAAAATTATACAAACGTTTCCCCTTTTTAGCAATTTGAGCCAAACGTTATGAAACAAATCCAAACGTTTCTCCTTTTTAGCAATTTTAGCCAAACGTTTACAAACGTTACGAAATAAATCCAAGCGTTTTACCTTTTTAGCAATTTAAGCCAAACGTTTACAAACGTTACGAAACAAAACCTAACGTTTAAAACGTTACGAAACAAATCCAAACGTATCACTTTTTTAAGCGATATAAGCCAAACGTTTACCAAGGTTACGAAACAAATCCAAGCGTTTCACCTTTTTAGCAATATAAGCCAAACGTTTACAAACGTTACGAAACAAATCCAAACGTTTCACCTTTCTATCGATTGAAGCCAAACATTTACAAAGGATATGAAACTAAACCAAACGTTTCACCTTTTTACCAATTTCAGCCAAACATTTACAAACGTTACGAAACAAATCCAAACGTTTCACCTTTTTAGAAAATTAGGACAATCGTTTACAAACGTTACAAAACAAATCTAAACGTTTCACCTTTTTAGCGATTTAAGCCAACCGTTTACAAACGTTACGAAACGAATCCAAACGTTTCACCTTTTTAGCGATTGAATTCAAACATTTACAAATGGTACGAAACAAAACCAAACGTTTACAATGTTATGAAACAAATCCAAACGTTTTACTTTTTTAGCGATTTAAGCCAAACGCTTACAGACACTACTAAACAAATCCAAGCGTTTCACCTATTTAACAATTTAAGCGAAACGTTTACATACGTTACGAAAGAAATCCAAACGTTTCATCTTTTGAGCATTGAAGCGAAACGTTTATGAATGTTACGAAACAAAACCAACCGTTTAGAAACGTTACAAATCAAATCCAAACGTTTCACCTTTTTAGCGATTTAAGCCAAACATTTACAAACGTTACGAAACAAAACCAAACGCTTCACCCTTTTAGCGATTTATGCCAAACATTTATAAACGTTACAAAACAAATGCAAACTTTGAAACGTTTCCCCATTTTATCAATTTAAGCCACCTTTTTAGCGATTTAAACCAAACGTTTACAAATTTATGAAACAAAACGAAACGTTTCACCTTTTTAGCATTTTAAGCCAAACGTTTACAAACGTTACGAAACATATCTAAGCGTTTCACCTTTTTAGCAATTTAAGCCAAACGTTTACAAAGGTTACGGAACAAATCCAAGCGTTTCACATTTTTAGAGATTTAAGCCAAACGTTACGAAACAAATCCAAACACTTCACCTTTTAAGCAATTTAAGCCACCTTTTTAGCGATTTAAGTCAAACGTTTACAAATATATGAAACAAAGCCAAATATTTCACCGTTTTTAGCAATTTAAGCCAGACGTTTACAAACGTTACGAAACAAATTCAAGCGTTCCACCTTTTTAGCGATATAAGCCAAACGTTTACAAACGTTACGAAACAAATCCTAACGTTTCACCTCTTTAGCGATTTAAGCAAAACATTTACAAATGTTATGAAACAAAACCATATGTTTATAAATGTTTGGCTTAAATCGCAAAAATGGAAAAACGTTTGGATTGGATTTGTTTCGTAACGTTTGTAAACGTTTGGCTTATATCGCTAAAAGGGCGAAACGTTTGGATTAGTTTCGTAGCGTTTGTAAACGTTTGGCTTCAATCGCTAAAAATGCGAAACGTTTGGTTTTGTTTCATAACGTTTGTAAACGTTTGGCTTAAATTGCTAAAAAGGTGAAACTCTTGGATTTTTTCCGTAACGTTTGTAAATGTCTGCCTTAAATTGCTAAAAAGGTGAAATTTTTGGATTTGTTTCGTAACGTTTGTAAATGTTTGGCTTAAATTACTAAAAATATGAAAGTTTGGTTTTGTTCCGTAACGTTTGTAAACGTTTGGCTTAAATTGCTAAAAAGGTGAAACGCTTGGATTTGTTTCGTAACGTTTGTAAACGTTTGGCTTAAATTGCTAAAAATGTGATACATTTCCCGTTTTTAGAAATTTAAGCCAAACGGTACGTTTGGCTCAAATTGCTAAAATGGGGAAACGTTTGGATTTGTTACGTAACGTTTGTAAACGTTTGGCTTAAATCGCTAAAAAGGTGAAACGTTTGGATTTGTTTCGTAACATTTGTAAACGTTTGGCATAAATCGAAAAAACGGTGAAATATTTGGTTTTGTTTCGGAACATTGGTAAACGTTTGGCTTAAATTGCTAAAAGGTGAAGCGCTTGGATTTGTTTCATAACGTTTTTAAACCCTTGGCTTTAATGGCTAAAATGGGGAAACATTTGGATTTGTTTCTTAACGTTTGTAAACGTTTGGCTTTAATTGCTAAAGCCTTGAAACACTTGGATTTGTTTCGTAACGTTTGTAAAGGTTTGACTTAAATCGCTAAAATGGGAAAACATTTGGATTTATTTGGTAACGTTTGTAAACGTTTGGCTTAAATCGCTAAAAATGTGAAACGTTTGGATTTGTTTTGTAAAATTTTAAACGTTGGATTTGTTTTGTAACGTTTTAAACGTTTGGATTTGTTTCGTAATGTTTACAAATGTTACAAAATAAAACCAAACGTTTTACCTTTTTAGCAATTTAAGCAAAACGTTTACAAACGTTACGAAACAAAACCAAACGTTTCAGCTTTTTAGCAATTTAAGCCAAACGTTTTCAAACGTTACGAAACAAATCTAACTGTTTCACGTTTTTAGCGATTTAAGCAAAATGTTTACAAACGTTACGAAACAAATCCGAACGTTTCCCCTTTTTAGCGATTTAAGCCAAACGTTTACAAACGTTTCATAACAAAACCAAACGTTTCGAAAAAAACCAAAGGTTTCACCTTTTTAGCAATTTAAGCCAAACGTTTACAAACGTTTCGAATCAAATCCAAACGTTTCACCTTTTTGTTAGTAGTATGTGCCCTAGGGCAATTTAATTGTGTATATTTGTAGAACTAATCCCAATGGCAAAGATATATATGTTTTATTTGAACTAAGTGTTCATTTATTACGTATTGTCCTTATCACGTTGTGATCGAATCTATTCTTAAGGTGTCAAGAATATGAGTGACAAATTCTATTATTCAAGTGATCTAAATAACCGTTCACGATCGATGGGGTCCTACGAATAAGGGCATCGCATTATCCCGGAAAGATCGTGACCTCTGTTTATTCTCCTGATTAGTAAAGAGTTACTAAATTATAGGAAGTAGTGAGTCTCATTCTACTTGATGGGGATTAGAATAAACATGTGGACACTCAAGGTGTTGAGTGAGTCGAACAAGTGACGCTAGATAACTTATACATGGTAATTCATTAAAGTCAATTTAATGTCATCTAGTTTATAATTATACATATGTCCTTTGACTTGCGGTGACACTATCTTGTATATAGGTGATTAGAGTTTGATACTCCTTAAGCCTAGATCTTTCATCAGCTAGGACTGCGAGATGTGTTGTCTCTAGTTAGTTGTATATGGAGATAGGGGTTTAACCTAGAAATGATTCATCACTCTGGATGAACGGAGACAAGATTCTATGCTATCTCGAATTGTTCTTCATGGATAATAAAAACCTGCGCAGGTGTATATGACTTACTTAGAAAGTTGTTTCTAGTGGAAGTCATATTTATCAAGAATTAGAATTGAGAGATGAGGTCGTATGATCAAGACAAATAGTGTTTGACTTAACCGTGACACTAGTCGAGATTGGTATCTTAGATGAAGGGAATTTTGAGTGTACGGTAATTATGAACATTGGTTCATAAAGAATGCATCGAAACATTCATTTCTATTTGGGGGTCGTGATATGTTCCTAGACGTCACTCTTGATCTACGAGAATTAATAATTAAATGGGATTTAATTATTTAATATAAAAAAGGCGTTTCTTATGACTCTCGTTGCCATATAAATGTGAACATAGTTAGTCACACACAATAGAGTGTGCAATCGATTGAGTTTACGAAAGATCAATTTCATATAGATACTAGAATATCTCGAAAATTGATCTAAGATGAAAAACAAATACAAATTAGGGACTAATTTGTAAGAGTTACAAATTAGTAGGAACCTAATTGTATATTATCCAAGTTAATTAGGGACTAATTTATAAGAGTTATAAATTAGTAGGAACCTAATTATATTTTAACCAAATTTTATGATTATAAGGCTTAAGTAATTAATTAGTGTAATTAATGATAATTAAAGCGCTTATCATAAATTAGTGGAATGATGATGCAATATAGTGATGTCATGTCATGAAGATGATATCATAAATATGATGTCACAAGTGACACATATGTAGCTAGGTGTCACATGGTGGCAATACCTTAACTACATATGCAACACTTGTCTTGCCATGTGTCTTAAGGACACTAAACCTTCAAGCCTATATATAGTTCATGGATGTTAAGGCAAAAGACACACCATAAGAAACATCTCACTACAACACCAAGTTGTAGACAGAGAAAGATACTTGAAGGAGTTCAAGTAGTCATCAATCACGGGAATAACTTGGCGACGTTTTTCATACATCCGAGCAAGGACGTAATCGCGGCGAGAGTTTGAGCTTAGGGCTGGTCGACAAGAGGAACTCTTGCGTATTACTTCAAGGCGAGGATTCAATCGGACGCATACTCGTGTGGACGAGCTTGAGGTCGTCGTACTTTCGAGACTATAAGAATCGTTGGAAAATCGACATAGGTATTCTTCTAACGATTCCTAGATGCATGCTTTAATTACTAAATGATACGACGATCCATTTGTTGTTGATATGATCAACTTGAGGATTCAGATTGTTGGAATTTCGATTTTGAATTGAAATATATAATCAGGACCCGCGCATCCCACCATGCCAACACTTTTTAGCGATATAAGCCAAACACTTACAAACGTTACGAAACAAATCCAAACGTTTCACCGTTTTATCAGTTGAAGCCAAACGTTTACAAACGTTACGAAACAAATCCAAATGTTTCCCCATTTTTGCAATTTAAGCCACACTTGTACAAAATTGACGAAATAAAACCAAACGTCTCACCTTTTTAGCGATTTAAGCCAAACGTTTACAAATAAATCCAAAACGTTTCACATTTTTAGCGATTTAAGCCAAACGTTTATAAACGTTACGAAACGAATCCAAACGTTTCACCTTTTTAGCATTTTAAGCCAAACGAATCCAAACGTTTCACTTTTTTAGCGATTAAAGCCAAAAGTTTACAAAATTACGAAATAAAACCAAACGTTTATAAATGTTTGGCTTAAATCGCTAAAATGGGGAAAAGTTTGGATTTGTTTCGTAACGTTTGTAAATGTTTGGCTTAAATCGCTGAAAAGGGGAAACGTTTGGATTTGTTTCGTAACGTTTGTAAACCTTTGGCTTAAATCGGTAAAAAGGTGAAATATTTAGTTTTGTTTCGTAACGTTTGTAAACGTTTGGCTTAAATTGATAAAAAGGTGAAACGCTTGATTTGTTTCGTAACGTTTGTAAACCTTTGGCTTTAATGGCTAAAATGGGGAAACGTTTGCATTTGTTTCCTAACGTTTGTAAACGTTTGGCTTAATTTTCTAAAAACATGAAACGCTTGGATTTGTTTTGTAACGTTTGTAAAGGTTTGGCTTAAATCGCTAAAATGGGTGAACGTCTGGATTTGTGTCATAACGTTTGTAAACGTTCGGCTTAAATCGCTAAAATGTGAAACTTTTGGATTTGTTTCGTAAGTTTGGATTTGTTTCGTACGTTTGGCTTTGTTTCGTACGTTTGATTTGTTTCGTAACGTTTACAAACGTTACGAAATAAAACCAAACGTTTTACCTTTTAGCATTTTAAGCCAAACATTACAAATGTTACGAAACTAAACCAAATGTTTCACCTTCTTAGCAATTCAAGCCAAACGTTTACAAACATTACGAAACAAATCTAAACGTTACACCTTTTTAGCAATTTGAGCCAAATGTTTACAAACGATACGAAACAAATCCGAACGTTTCACCTTTTTATCGATTTAAGGCCACACGTTTACAAACGTTACAAAACAAAACCAATCGTTACTAAAAATAACCAAACGTTTCCCCTTTTTAGCGATTTAAGCCAAACGTTTACAAGCGTTTCGAATCAAATCCACACGTTTCACCTTTTTAGCGATTTAAGCCAAACGTTTACAAACGTTACGGAACAAATCCAAACGTTTCACCTTTTTATCAATTGAAGCCAAACGTTTACAAACATTACGAAACAAATCCAAACGTTTCCCCATTTTTGTGACTTAAGCCAAACGTGTATAAAAGTTACGAAACAAAACCAAACGTTTCTGCTTTTTAGCAATTTAAGCCAAACGTTTACAAACAAATCCAAAACGTTTCCCCTTTTTAGCTATTTAAGCCAAACATTTATAAAGGGTTACGTAACGAATCCAAAAGTTTCACCTTTTTAGCGATTTAAGCCAAACGTTTACAAAAGTTACGAAACAAATCTAAACGTTTTACCTTTTTAGCGATTTAAGCCAAACGTTTACAAAACTACGAAATAAAATCAAACGTTTATAAATGTTTGGATTTGTTTCAAAACGTTATGAAACAAATCCATACGTTTCACCTTTTTAGCGATTGAAGTCAAGCGTTTACAAACGTTACTAAACAAAACCAAACGTTTACAAACGTTAAAAAACAAATACAAGTGTCTCACCTTTTTAGCGACTTCAGCCAAAAGTTTACAAACGTTACGAAACAAATCCAAATGTTTAACCTTTTTAGTGATTTAAGCCAAACGTTTACAAACGTAAGCTAAATATTTAAAACGTTATGAAACAAATCCAAACGTTTAACCTTTTTAGCAATTTAAGCCAAACATTTACGAACGTTACGTAACAAATCCAAACGTTTAACCTATTTAGCGATTTAAGTCAAACATTTGCAAACGTTACGATACAAATCCAAGCGTTTCACCTTTTTAGAAATTTAAACAAACGTTTACAGAATTTACTAAACAAAATCAAACGTTTAACCTTTTTAGCAATTTAAGACAAACGATTACAAATGTTACGAAACAATTCCAAGCGTTTCACCTTTCTAGCAATTTAAGCTAAACGTTTACAAACGTAATGAAACAAATCCAAACGTGTCACCTTTTTAGCGATTTAAGCCAAACATTTACAAACATTTCGAAACAAATCCAACGTTTCCCCATTTTAGCGATTTAAGCCAAACGTTTAAAACGTTACGAAACAAATCCAAACGTTTCACCTTTTTAGTGATTTAAGCCAAATGTTTACAAACGTTACGAAACAAATCCAAACATTTTACCTTTTTAGCGATTTAAGCAAAATGTTTACAAACATTACGAAACAAATCCAAGCGTTTCACCATTTTAGCAATTTAAGTCAAACTTTTACAAACCTTACGAAACAAATCCAAACGTTTCACCTTTTTAGCAATTTAAGCCAAACGTTTACAAATGTTACAAAACAAATCCAAATGTTTCACCTTTTTAGCGATTTAAGCTAAACATTTACAAACGTTACGAAAGAAAACCAAACGTTTCAACTTTTTAGCGATTTAAGCCAACCGTTTACAAACGTTACGAAACAAATCCAAACGCTTCACCTTTTTAGTGATTTAAGCCAAACGTTTACAAATGTTACAAAACAAAATTACGAAACAAATCCAGATGTTCCCCATTTTAGCGATGTAAGCCAAACGTTTACAAACGTTACGAAACAAATCAAAATGTTTCACCTTTTTATCGATTTAAGCCAAACGTCTACAAATCCAAGCGTTTCACCTGTTTACAATTTAAGCCAAATATTTACAAACGTTACGTAACAAAACCAAACGTTTCCCTTTTTAGAAATTTAAGTCAAACCCTAAAACACGAAATGTATCCAAACGTTTCTTTATTTTAGCGATTTAAGCCAAACCTTTACTAACATAACGAAACAAATCCAAACGTTCCCTCTTTTTAGTGATTGAAGCCAAACGTTTACAAACGTTACAAAACCAAACCTTTCACCTTTTTAGCAATTTAAGCTAAACGTTTACAAACGTTACAAAACAAAACAAAACGTTTTTCGCAATTTAAGCTAAACGTTTGCAAACGTTACGAAACAAAACCAAATGTTTTACCTTTTTAGCGATATAAGCCAAACGTTACGAAACAAATCCAAATGTTTCCCCATTTTAGCAATTTAAGCCAAACGTTTAAAACGTTACGAAACAAATTCAAACGTTTCGCCATTTTAGCGATTAAGCCAAACGTTTTCAGACATTACGAAACAAATCCAAGCGTTTCACATTTTTAGAGATTTAAGCCAAACGTTTACAGACGCTACGAAACAAATCCAAACTTATCACCTTTTTAGAGATTTAAGCCAAACGTTTACAAAAGTTACGAAACAAATCCAAATGTTTCCCCATTTTAGCGATTTAAGCCATCATTTTACAAATGTTAATAAACAAATCCAAACGTTACACCTTTTTAGCGATTTAAGCCAAACGTATACAAATCAAAGCGTTTCTTCTTTTTACAATTTAAGCCAAACGTTTAGAAATGTTACGAAAGAAATCCAAACATTTCCCAATTTTAGCAATTTAAGCCAAACGTTTACAAACATCACCTTTTTAGCGATTGAAGTCAAACGTTTACAAACGTTATGAAACAAAACCAAACATTTGTAGCAATTTAAGCCAAACGTTTACAAACGTTATGAAACAAAACAAAAAGTTTACAAACAAATCTAAAGGTTTCACCAGACATTTAAAATGTTACGAAACAAATCCAAACGTTTCACCTTTTTAGCGTTATAAGCCAAATGATTACAAATCCAAGATGTCTCCTTTTTAACAATTTAAGTCAAACGTTTACAAACGTTAGGGAAGAAAACCGAACGTTTTCAAAGGTTATAAAACAAAACAAAACATTTCACCTTTTTAGCGATTTAATCCAAACATTTACAAACGTTACGAAACAAATCCTAACGTTTACAAACGTTACAAAACAAAATCAAACATTTCAAAACGTTACAAACAAATCCAAGTGTTTCACTTTTTTAGCAATTCAAGCCAAACATTTACAAATGGTACGAAACAAAACCTATTGTTTAAAAACATTACGAAACAAATCCAAGTGTTTCACCTTTTTAGCAATTTAAGCCAAACGTTTACAAACATTACGAAACAAATCCAAGCGTTTCACCTTTTTAGCAATGTAAGCCAAACGTTTACAAACGTTACAAAAAAAATCCAAGCGTTTTACCTTTTTAGGAATCTAACCCAAACGTTTACAAACGTTAAGAAATAAATCCGAACGTTTGACCTTTTTAGCGATTTAAGCCAAACGTTCACAAACGATACGAAACAAATCCAAATATTTCACCTTTTTAGCAATTTAAGCCAAACCCATACAAACGTTACGAAACAAATCCAAATATTTCACCTTTTTAGCAGTTTAAGCCAAACGTTTACAAACGGTACGAAACAAATCCAAATGTTTCACCTTTATAGCGATTTAAGTCAATCATTTACAAACGCTACGAAACAAATCCAAATGTTTCACCTTTTTAGCAATGTAAGCCAAACGTTTACAAACATTACAAAACAAATCCAATTGTTTCACCTTTTTAGCAATTTAAACCAAACATTTAAAACGTTACGAAACAAATCAAGCGTTTCATCTTTTAATCAATTTAAGCAAAACGTTTACAAACGTTGCGGAAAAAAATCCAAACACTTCCTTTTTTTAGCGATTTAAGCAAAACGTTTAAAAGGTTACGCTACCAATCCAAATGTTTCACCTTTTTAGCAATTTAAGCGAAACATTTACAAACATTACGAAACAGATCCAAGCGTTTCACCTTTTTAGCAATTTAAGCCCAATATTTACAAACGTTACGAAACAAATCCAAGCGTTTCACCTTTTTAGCAATTTAAGCAAAACGTTTATGAACGTTACGAAACAAATCCAAGCGTTTCACCTTTTTAGCAATTCAAGCCGAACGTTTACAACCGTTACGAAACAAATCCAAACATTTCACCTTTTAAGCGATTTAAGCCAAACCTTTACAAACGTTACGAAACAATTCCAAACGTTTCACCTATTTAGCGATTTAAGCGAAATATTTGCAAACGTTACGAAACAAATCCAGACGTTTCACCTTTTTAGCGATTTAAGCAAAACGTTTACAAACAGTAAGAAACAAATCCAAATGTTTCGCCTTTTTAGTGATTTAAGCCAAATGTTTACAAACGCTACGAAAAAAATCACAACGTTTCACCTTTTTAGCAATTTAAGCCAAACATTTATAAACATTACGAAACAAATCCAAACGTTTCATTTTTTTTGCGATTTAAGCCAAATGTTTGCAAACGTTTCGAAACAAATACAAACGTTTCCCCTTTTAGCGATTTAAGCCAAACGTTTTCACACGTTATGAAAGAAATCGAAATGTTTCACCTTTTTAGCGATTTAAGCCAGATGTTTACAAACGTTACAAAACAAATCCAAATGTTTCACCTTTTTAGCAATTTAAGCCAAAAGTTTACAATCGTTACGAAACAAAACCAAACGTTTAAAACGTTATGAAACAAATTAAAACATTTCACATTTTTAGCGATTTAAGCCAAACATTTACAAACGTTACGAAACAAAACCAAGCATTTCACCTTTTTAGCAATTTAAGCCAAATGTTTACAAACATTACGAAACAAATCCAAGTGTTTCACCTTTTTAGCAATTTAAGCCAAACGTTTACCAACGTTACGAAACAAATACAAACGTTTCACCTTTATAGAAATTTAAGCTAAGCGTTTATAAACGTTACGAAACAAATCCAAACGTTTCACCTTTTTAGCGATTTAAGCCAAACATTTACAATGCTTTTGAAACAAATCCAAAAGTTTCACCTATTTAGAAATTTAAGCCCAAAGTTATAAAACAAATCCAAGCGTTTCACCTTTTTAATAATTTAACCCAAACG
Source organism: Mercurialis annua (assembly GCF_937616625.2). Lineage (NCBI taxonomy): Eukaryota > Viridiplantae > Streptophyta > Magnoliopsida > Malpighiales > Euphorbiaceae > Mercurialis > Mercurialis annua. Next base: position 42,837,420 of record NC_065572.1, read on the forward strand.
TTTACAAATGGTACGAAACAAATCCAAGAGTTTCACCTATTTAGCAATTTAAGCGAAATGTTTACAAACAGTACGAAACAAATCCAAACGTTCCACCTTTTAGCCATTTAAGCGAAATGTTTAAAAACATTACGAAACAAATCCAAATGTTTCACCTTTTTAGCAATTTAAGCAAAACGTTTACAAACATTACAAAACAAATCCAAGCGTTTCACCTTTTTAGCAATTTAAGCCAAATGTTTACAAACGTTACAAAACAAATCCAAGCGTTGCACCTTTTTAGCATTTTAAGCCAAACGTTTACAAACATTACAAAACAAATCCAAGCGCTTCACCTTTTTGGCAATTTAAGCCAAACCTTTACAAACATTAAAAAAACCAAGCGTTTCACCTTTTTAGCAATTTAAGCAAAACGTTTACAAACGTTACGAAACAAATGCAAGCGTTTCACCTTTTCAGCAATATAAGCCAAGCGTTTACAAACGTTACGAAACAAATGCAAGCGTTTCACCTTTTCAGCAATATAAGCCAAGCGTTTACAAAAATTACGAAACAAATCCAAGCGTTTCACCTTTTTAGCAATGTAAGCCAAACGTATACAAACGTTACGAAACAAATCCAAGAGTTTCACCTTTTTAGCAATTTAAGCCAAACGATACGAAACAAATCCGAACGTTTGACCTTTTTAGCGATTTAATCCAAATGTTTACAAACGATACGAAACAAATCCAAACGCTTCTCCTTTTTAGCAATTTAAGCCAAACCCTTACAAATGTTACGAAAGAAATCCAAACGTTTCACCTTTTTAGCGATTTAAGCCAAACGTATACAAACGTTACCTAACAAATCTAAATGTTTCACCTTTTTAGCGATTTAAGCCAAACGTTTACAAACATTACGAAACAAATTCAAAAGTTTCACCTTTTTAGCGATTTAAGGCAAACGTTTTCAAACGTTACGAAACAAATCCAAATGTTTCACATTTTTAGCGATTTAAGCCAAACGTTTACAAACGTTACGAAACAAAATCAAGCGTTTCACCTTTTTAACAATTTAAACCAAACGTTTACAAACATTACAAAACAAATCCAAGCGTTTCACCTTTTTAGCAATTTAAGCCAAATGTTTACAAACGTTAAGAAACAAATCCAACCGTTTAACCTTTTTAGACATTTAAGCCAAACGTTTACAAACATTACAAAACAAATCCAAGCGTTTCACCTTTTAAGCATTTTAAGCCAAAAGTTTACAAACATTACGAAACAAATCCAAGAGTTTCACCATTTTAGCAATTTAAGCCAAACGTTTACAAACATTACCAAACAAATCAAAACGTTTCGCCTTTTTAGCGATTTAAGTCAAACGTTTACAAACGTTACGAAACAAATCCAAACGTTTCACCTTTTTAGCTATTTAAGCCAAACATTTACAATGGTTTAGAAACAAATCCAAATGTTTCACCTTTTTATCAATTTAAGCCAAACGTTTACAAACGTTATGAAACAAATTCAAGCATTTCACCTTTTTAGCAATTTAAGCCAAACGTTTACAAACGCTACAAAACAAATCCAAGCGTTTCACCTTTTTAGTAATTTTAGCGAAATTTTTACACACGTTAGCGATTTAAGCTAAACGTTTCAACTTTTTAGCGATTTAAGCCAAACGTTTACAAATGTAACCAAATAAATCCAAACGTTTCCCCTTTATAGCGATATAAGCCAAACGTTTACAAACGTTACGAAACAAATCCAAACGTTTCCCCTTTTTAGCGATTTAAGCCAAACGTTTACAAAAATTACTAAATAAATCCAAACGTTTCTCCTTTTTAGCAATTTAAGCCAAACGTTTACAAACGTTACAAAACAAATCCAAACATTTCGCCTTTTTAGCAATTTAAGCCAAACGTTTACGAACATTAAGAAAAAAATTCAAACGTTTCCCCTTTTTATCGAATTGAGCCAAACGTTTAAAACGCTACGAAACAAATCCAAACGTTTCACCTTTTGGCGATTTAAGCCAAACGTTTAAAACGTTACAAAACAAATCCAAACGTTTCGCCTTTTTAGGAATTTAAGCCAAACGTTTACGAACATTACGAAAAAATTTAAACGTTTCCCCATTTTATCGATTTAAGCCAAACGTTTAAAACATCACGAAACGAATCCAAACGTTTCACCTTTTTGGCGATTTAAGCCAACGTTTAAAACGTTGCGAAACAAATCCAAACGTTTCACCTTTTTAGCAATTTATGCAAAACGTTTACAAACATTACGAAACAAATCGAAGTGTTCCATCTTTTTAGCGATTGTAACAAAAATGTTTACAAAACGTTACGAAAAAAATCAAATGTTTTATATTTTTAGCAATTTAAGCCAAACATTTACAAATGTTACGAAAGAAAAACCAAGTGTTTCACCTATTTTTAGCAATTTAAGCCAAACGTTTATAAAAGTCATGAAACAAATCCAAGCGTTTCAACTCTTTAGAAAATTAAGCCAAACGTTTACTAACGTTGCAAACAAATCCAAGCGTTTCACCTTTTTAGTAATTTTAGCGAAATGTTTACAAATGTTACCAAATAAATCCAAACGTTTCCCCTTTATAGCGATATAAGCCAAACGTTTACAAACATTACGAAACAAATCCAAACGTTTCCAATTTTTTAGCGATTTAAGCCAAACGTTTACAAACATTACTAAACAAATCCAAACGTTTCTCCTTTTTAGCAATTTAAGCCACACGTTTATAAATGTTACGAAAAAAATCCAAACATTTCGCCTTTTTAGAAATTTAAGCCAAACGTTTACGAACATTGCGAAAATATTTCACATGTTTCCCCATTTTATCGATTTAAGCCGAACGTTTAAAACGTCACGAAACAAATCCAAACGTTTCACATTTTTGGCGATTTAAGCCAAACGTTTAAAACGTTGCGAAACAAATCCAAACGTTTCACCTTTTTAGCAATTTATGAAAAATGTTTACAAACATTACGAAACAAAATCGAAGTGTTTCATCTTTTTAGCGATTGAAGCCAAATGTTTACAAACGTTACGAAACAAATTCCAACGTTTCCCATTTTTAGCAATTTAAGCCAAACGTTTACAAATGTTACGAAAGAAATCCAAATATTTCACCTTTTTAGCAGTTTAAGCTAAACGTTTACAAACGGGACGGAACAAATCCAAACGTTTCACCTTTATAGCGATTTAAGCCAATCATTTACAAACGCTACGAAACAAATCCAAATGTTTCACCTTTTTAGCAATGTAAGCCAAACGTTTACAAACGTTACAAAACAAATCCAAGTGTTTCACCTTTTTAGCAATTTAAACCAAACATTTAAAACGTTACGAAACAAATCAAGCATTTCATCTTTTGATCAATTTAAGCAAAACGTTTACAAACGTTGCGAAAAAAATCCAAACATTTCCTTTTTTTAGCGATTTAAGCAAAACGTTTAAAAGGTTACTCTACCAATCCAAATGTTTCACCTTTTTAGCAATTTAAGCGAAACGTTTACAAACGTTACGAAACAGATCCAAGCGTTTCACCTTTTTAGCAATTTAAGCCCAATATTTACAAACGTTACGAAACAAATCCAAGCGTTTCACCTTTTTAGCAATTCAAGCCGAACGTTTACAACCGTTACGAAACAAATCCAAACATTTCACCTTTTAAGCGATTTAAGCCAAACCTTTACAAACGTTACGAAACAAATCCAAACGTTTCACCTATTTAGCGATTTAAGCGAAACGTTTGCAAACGTTACGAAACAACTCCAGACGTTTCACCTTTTTAGCGATTTAAGCAAAACGTTTACAAACGGTAAGAAACAAATACAAATGTTTCGCCTTTTTAGTGATTTAAGCCAAACGTTTACAAACGCTACGAAAAAAATCACAACGTTTCACCTTTTTAGCAATTTAAGCCAAACATTTACAAACGTTACGAAACAAATCCAAACGTTTCACTTTTTTGCGATTTAAGCCAAACGTTTGCAAACGTTTCCCCTTTTAGCGATTTAAGCCAAACGTTTTCACACGTTATGAAAGAAATCCAAATGTTTCACCTTTTTAGCGATTTAAGCCAGATGTTTACAAACGTTACAAAACAAATCCAAATGTTTCACCTTCTTAGCAATTTAAGCCAAAAGTTTACAATCGTTACGAAACAAAACCAAACGTTTAAAACGTTATGAAACAAATTAAAACTTTTCACATTTTTAGCGATTTAAGCCAAACATTTCCAAACGTTACGAAACAAAACCAAGCATTTCACCTTTTTAGCAATTTAAGCCAAATGTTTACAAACATTACGAAACAAATCCAAGCGTTTCACCTTTTTAGCAATTTAAGCCAAACGTTTACCAACGTTACGAAATAAATCCAAATGTTTCACCTTTTTAGAAATTTAATCCAAGCGTTTATAAACGTTACGAAACAAATCCAAACGTTTCACCTTTTTAGCGATTTAAGCCAAACATTTACAATGCTTTTGAAACAAATCCAAAAGTTTCACCTATTTAGAAATTTAAGTCCAAAGTTATAAAACAAATCCAAGCGTTTCACCTTTTTAATAATTTAACCCAAACGTTTACAAATGGTACGAAACAAATCCAAGCGTTTCACCTTTTTAACAATTTAAGCGAAATGTTTACAAACAGTACGAAACAAATCCAAACGTTCCACCTTTTAGCCATTTAAGCGAAATGTTTAAAAACATTACGAAACAAATCCAAATGTTTCACCTTTTTAGCAATTTAAGCAAAACGTTTACAAACATTACAAAACAAATCCAAGCGTTTCACCTTTTTAGCAATTTAAGCCAAATGTTTACAAACGTTACGAAACAAATCCAATCGTTGCACCTTTTTAGCATTTTAAGCCAAACGTTTACAAACATTACAAAACAAATCCAAGTGTTTCACCTTTTTGGCAATTTAAGCCAAACCTTTACAAACATTAAAAAAACCAAGCGTTTCACATTTTTAGCAATTTAAGCAAAACGTTTACAAACGTTGCGAAACAAATCCAAGCGTTTCACCTTTTCAGCAATATAAGCCAAGCGTTTACAAAAATTACGAAACAAATCCAAGCGTTTCACCTTTTTAGCAATGTAAGCCAAACGTTTACAAACGTTACGAAACAAATCCAAGAGTTTCACCTTTTTAGCAATTTAAGCCAAACGATACGAAACAAATCCGAACGTTTGACCTTTTTAGCGATTTAATCCAAATGTTTACAAACGATACGAAACAAATCCAAACGCTTCTCCTTTTTAGCAATTTAAGCCAAACCCTTACAAACGTTACGAAACAAATCCAAACATTTAACCTTTTTTAGCGATTTAAGCCAAACGTTTACAAACGTTACCAAACAAATCTAAATGTTTCACCTTTTTAGCGATTTAAGCCAAACGTTTACAAACATTACGAAACAAATTTAAAAGTTTCACCTTTTTAGCGATTTAAGGCAAACGTTTTCAAACGTTACGAAACAAATCCAAATGTTTCACCTTTTTAGCGATTTAAGCCAAATGTTTACAAACGTTACAAAACAAATCCAAATGTTTCACCTTTTTAGCAATTTAAGCCAAGCGTTTACAAATGTTATGAAATGAAACCAAACGTTTAAAACGTTATGAAACATATTAAAACGTTTCACATTTTTAGCGATTTAAGCCAAACGTTTACAAACATTACGAAACAAAATCAAGTGTTTCACCTTTTTAGCAATTTAAGCCAAACGTTTACAAACATTACAAAACAAATCCAAGCGTTTCACCTTTTTTAGCAATTTAAGCCAAATGTTTACAAACGTTACGAAATAAATCCAAGCATTTCACCTTTTTTGCAATGTAAGCCAATCGTCTACAAACATTACAAAACAAATCCAAGCGTTTCACCTTTTTAGCAATTTAAGCCAAATGTTTACAAACGTTAAGAAACAAATCCAAGCGTTTAACCTTTTTAGACATTTAAGCCAAACGTTTACAAACATTCCAAAACAAATCCAAGCGTTTCACCTTTTTAGCATTTTAAGCCAAAAGTTTACAAACATTAAGAAACAAATCCAAGAGTTTCACCATTTTAGCAATTTAAGCCAAACGTTTACAAACGTTACCAAACAAATCAAAACATTTCACCTTTTTAGCGATTTAAGTCAAACGTTTACAAACGTTACGAAACAAATCCAAACGTTTCACCTTTTTAGCAATTTAAGCCAAACGTTTACAAACGTTATGAAACAAATTCAAGCATTTCACCTTTTTAGCAATTTAATCCAAACGTTTACAAACGCTACAAAACAAATCCAAGCGTTTCACCTTTTTAGTAATTTTAGCGAAATGTTTACACACGTTAGCGATTTAAGCAAAATGTTTAAAACTTACGAAACAAATCCAAACGTTTCAACTTTTTAGCGATTTAAGCCAAACGTTTACAAATGTTACCAAATAAATCCAAACGTTTCCCCTTTATAGCGATATAAGCCAAACATTTACAAACGTTACGAAACAAATCCAAATGTTTCCCCTTTTTAGCGATTTAAGCCAAACGTTTACAAACATTACTAAATAAATCCAAACGTTTCTCCTTTTTAGCAATTTAAGCGAAACGTTTACAAACGTTACAAAACAAATCCAAACATTTCGCCTTTTTAGCAATTTAAGCCAAACGTTTACGAACATTACGAAAAAAATTCAAACGTTTTCTCATTTTATCGAATTAAGCCAAACGTTTAAAACGTTACGAAACAAATCCAAACATTTCACCTTTTGGCGATTTAAGCCAAACGTTTAAAACGTTACAAAACAAATCCAAACGTTTCCCCTTTTTAGCAATTTAAGCCAAACGTTTACGAACATTACGAAAAAATTTCAAACATTTCCCCATTTTATCGATTTAAGCCAAACGTTTAAAACATCACGAAACAAATCCAAACGTTTCACCTTTTTGGCGATTTAAGCCAAACGTTTAAAACGTTGCGAAAAAAATCCAAACGTTTCACCTTTTTAGCAATTTATGCAAAACGTTTACAAACATTACGAAACAAATCGAAGTGTTTCATCTTTTTAGCGATTGTAAAAAAAATGTTTACAAACGTTACGAAACAAATCGAAACGTTTCACATTTTTAGCAATTTAAGCCAAACGTTTACAAATGTTACGAAAGAAAAACCAAGTGTTTCACCTATTTTTAGCAATTTAAGCGAAGCGTTTATAAAAGTTATGAAACAAATCCAAGCGTTTCAACTCTTTAGCAATTTAAGCCAAACGTTTACAAACGCTATGAAAGAAATCCAAGCGTTTCACCTTTTTAGCAATTTAAGCCAAACGATTACAAACGTTACGAAACAAATCCAAATATTTCACCTTTTTAGCAATTTAAGCCAAACGTTTACAAACGATACGAAACAAATCCAAATGTTTCACCTTTATAGCGATTTAAGCCAATCATTTACAAACGCTACGAAACAAATCCAAATGTTTCACCTTTTTAGCAATGTAAGCCAAACGTTTACAAACATTACAAAACAAATCCAATTGTTTCAACTTTTTAGCAATTTAAACCAAACATTTACAAATGTTATGAAACAAATCCAAGCGTTTCATCTTTTGATCAATTTAAGCCAAACGTTTACAAACGTTGCGAAAAAAATCCAAACATTTCCTTTTTTTAGCGATTTAAGCAAAACGTTTAAAAGGTTATGCAACCAATCCAAATGTTTCTCCTTTTTAGCAATTTAAGCGAAACGTTTACAACCGTAACGAAACAAATCCAAGTGTTTCACTTTTTTAGCAATTTAAGCCAAATATTTACAAATGTTACGAAACAAATCCAAGCGTTTCACCTTTTTAGCAATTTAGGCAAAACGTTTACGAACGTTACGAAACAAATCCAAGCGTTTTACCTTTTTAGCAATTCAAGCCGAACGTTTACAACCGTTACGAAACAAATCCAAACATTTCACCTTTTTAGCGATTTAAGACAAACCTTTACAAACTGTACGAAACAAATCCAAACGCTTCACCTTTTGAGCAATTTAAGCGAAACGTTTGCAAACGTTACGAAACAAATCTAGACGTTTCAGCTTTTTAGCGATTTAAGCAAAACGTTTACAATAGGTAAGAAACAAATCCATATGTTTCACCTTTTGAGCGATTTAAGCCAAACGTTTACAAACGCTACGAAACAAATCCCAATGTTTCACCTTTTTAGCAAATTAAGCCAAACATTTACAAACGTAACGAAACAAATCCAAATGTTTCACTTTTTTTGCGATTTAAGCCAAACGTTTGCAAACGTTAAGAAACAAATACAAACGTTTCCCCTTTTAGCGATTTAACCCAAACGTTTTCAAACGTTACGAAAGAAATCCAAATGTTTCACCTTTTTATCGATTTAAGCCAGACGTTTACAAACGTTACAAAACAAATCCAAATATTTCACCTTTTTAGCAATTTAAGGCAAAAGTTTACAATCGTTACGAAACATACCCAAACGTTTAAAACGTTATGAAACAAATTAAAACGTTTCACATTTTTAGCGATTTAAGCCAAACATTTAAAAACGTTACGAAACAAAAGCAAGCGTTTCACCTTTTTAGAAATTTAAGCCAACAAATTCAAGCGTTTCACCTTTTTAGAAATTTAAGCCAAACATTTACAAACGTTATGAAACAAAACCAAGCGTTTCACCTTTTTAGAAATTTAAGCCAAATGTTTACAAACATTACGAAACAAATCCAAGAGTTTCACCTTTTTAGCAATTTAAGCCAAACGTTTACAAACGTTACGAAACAAATCCAAATATTTCACCTTTTTAGCGATTTAAGCCAAACGTTTACAAACGGTACGAAACAAATCCAATTGTTTCACCTTTAGAGCGATTTAAGCCAATCATTTACAAACGCTACGAAACAAATCCAAATGTTTCACCTTTTTAGCAATGTAAGCAAAACGTTTACAAACGTTAAAAAACCAATCCAAGTGTATCACCTTTTTAGCAATTTAAACCAAACATTTACAAACGTTACGAAACAAAGCCAAGCGTTTCATCTTTTGATCAATCTAAGCCAAACGTTTACAAACGTTGCGGAAAAAATGCAAATGTTTCCTTTTTTTAGCGATTTAAACAAAATGTTTAAAAGGTTACGCAACCAATCCAAATGTTTCACCTTTTTAGCAATTTAAGGGAAACGTTTACAAACGTCACGAAACAAAATCAAGCGTTTCACCTTTTTAACAATTTAAACCAAACGTTTACAAACATTACAAAACAAATCCAAGCGTTTCACCTTTTTAGAAATTTAAGCCAAATGTTTACAAACATTACGAAACAAATCCAAGAGTTTCACCTTTTTAGCAATTTAAGCCAAACGTTTACAAACGTTACGAAACAAATCCAAATATTTCACCTTTTTAGCGATTTAAGCCAAACGTTTACAAACGGTACGAAACAAATCCAATTGTTTCACCTTTAGAGCGATTTAAGCCAATCATTTACAAACGCTACGAAACAAATCCAAATGTTTCACCTTTTTAGTAACGTAAGCAAAACGTTTACAAACGTTAAAAAACCAATCCAAGTGTTTCACCTTTTTAGCAATTTAAACCAAACATTTACAAACGTTACGAAACAAAGCCAAGCGTTTCATCTTTTGATCAATCTAAGCCAAACGTTTACAAACGTTGCGAAAAAAATGCAAATGTTTCCTTTTTTTAGCGATTTAAACAAAATGTTTAAAAGGTTACGCAACCAATCTAAAGGTTTCACCTTTTTAGCAATTTAAGGGAAACGTTTACAAACGTCACGAAACAAATCCAAGCGTTTCACCTTTTTAGCAATTTAAGCCAAATATTTACAAACGTTACGAAACAAATCCAAGCGTTTCACCTTTTTAGCAATTTAAGCAAAACGTTTACGAACGTTACGAAACAAATGCAAGCGTTTCACCTTTTTAGCTATTCAAGCCGAAGGTTGCCAACCGTTACGAAACAAATCCAAACATTTCACCTTTTAAGCGATTTAAGCTAAATATTTACAAACGTTACGAAACAAATCCAAGCGTTTCATCTTTTGATCAATCTAAGCCAAACATTTACAAATGGTAAGAAACAAATCCAAATGTTTCACCTTTTGAGCAATTTAAGCCAAACGTTTACAAACACTACGAAACAAATCCCAACGTTTCACTTTTTTTAGCAATTTAAGCCAAACATTTACAAACGTTAAGAAACAAATCCAAGCGTTTCATCTTTTGATCAATCTAAGCCAAACGTTTACAAACGTTGCGAAAAAAAATCCAAACGTTTCCTTTTTTTTAACGATTTAAACAAAACGTTTAAAAGGTTACGCAACCAATCCAAATGTTTCACCTTTTTAGCAATTTAAGCGAAACGTTTACAAACGTCACGAAACAAATCCAAGCGTTTCACCTTTTTAGCAATTTAAGCCAAATATTTACAAACGTTACGAAACAAATCCAAGCGTTTCACCTTTTTAGCAATTTAAGCAAAACGTTTATGAACGTTACGAAACAAATCCAAGCGTTTCACCTTTTTAGCAATTCAAGCCGAACGTTTACAACCGTTACGAAACAAATCCAAACATTTCACCTTTTAAGCGATTTAAGACAAACCTTTACAAATATTACGAAACAAATCCAAACGTTTCACCTTTTGAGCGATTTAAGCGAAACGTTTGCAAACGTTACGAACAAATCCAGACGTTTCACCTTTTTAGCGATTTAAGCAAAACGTTTACAAACGGTAAGAAACAAATCCGAATGTTTCACCTTTTTAGCAATTTAAGCCAAACGTTTACAAACGCTACGAAACAATTCCCAACGTTTCACCTTTTTAGCAATTTAAGCCAAACATTTACAAACGTTACGAAACAAATCCAAACGTTTCACTTTTTTTTGCGATTTAAGCCAAACGTTTGCAAACGTTACGAAACAAATACAAACGTTTCCCCTTTTCGCGATTTAAGCCAAACGTTTTCAAACGTTACGAAAGAAATCCAAATGTTTCACCTTTTTAGCGATTTAAGCCAGACGTTACAAACGTTACAAAACAAATCCAAATGTTTCACCTTTTTAGCAATTTATGCCAAAATTTTACAATCGTTACGAAACAAAACCAAACGTTTAAAACGTAATGAAACAAATTAAAACGTTCCACATTTTTAGCGATTTAAGCCAAACATTTACAAACGTTACGAAACAAAACCAAGCGTTTCACCTTTTTAGAAATTTAAGCCAAATGTTTACAAACATTACGAAACAAATCCAAGCGTTTCACCTTTTTAGCAATTTAAGCCAAACGTTTACAAACGTTAGGAAACAAATCCAAACGTTTCATCTTTTTAGCAATTTAAGCAAAACGTTTACAAACGTTACGACACAAATCCAAACGTTTCACCTTTTTAGCGATTTAAGCCAAACGTTATAAAGCAAATCCAAGCGTTTCACCTTTTTAGCAATATAAGCCAAACGTTTACAAACGTTACGAAATAAATCCAAGCGTTTCACCTTTTTAGCAATTTAAGCGAAATGTTTACAAACATTACGAAACAAATCCAAACGTTTCACCTTTTAGCGATTTAAGCGAAATGTTTAGAAACATTACGAAACAAATCCAAACATTTCCCCTTTTTAGCAATTTAAGCAACACATTTACAAACATTACAAAACAAATCCAAGCGTTTCACCTTTTTAGCAATTTAAGCCAAATGTTTACAAACGTTACGAAACAAATCCAAGCGTTTCACCTTTTTAGCATTTTAAGCCAAACGATTAGAAACATTACAAAACAAATCCAAGTGTTTCTCTTTTTTAGCAATATAAGCCAAACGTTTACAAACATTACGAAACAAAACCAAGCGTTTCACCTTTTAAGAAATTTAAGCAAAACGTTTACAAACGTTACGAAACAAATCCAAGCGTTTCACCTTATTAGCAATTTAAGCCAAACGTTTACAAAGGTTAGGAAACAAATCCGAACGTTTGACCTTTTTAGCGATTTAAGCCAAACGTTTATAAAAGTTACAAAACAAATCCAAATGTTTCACCTTTTTAGCAATTTAAGCCAAGCGTTTACAAACGTTATGAAACAAAACCAAACGTTTAAAACGTTATGAAACAAATTAAAACGTTTCACATTTTTAGCGATTTAAGCCAAACGTTTACAAACGTTACGAAACAAAACCAAACGTTTAAAACGTTATGAAACAAATTAAAACGTTTCACATTTTTAGCGATTTAAGCCAAACATTTACAAACGTTACGAAACAAAACCAAGCGTTTCACCTTTTTAGAAATTTAAGCCAAATGTTGACAAACATTACAAAACAAATCCAAGAGTTTCACCTTTTAGCAATTTAAGCCAAACGTTTACAAACATTACGAAACAAATCCAAGAGTTTCACCTTTTAGCAATTTAAGCCAAGCGTTTACAAATGTTATGAAATGAAACCAAACGTTTAAAACGTTATGAAACATATTAAAACGTTTCACATTTTTAGCGATTTAAGCCAAACGTTTACAAACGTTACGAAATAAAATCAAGCGTTTCACCTTTTTAACAATTTAAACCAAACGTTTACAAACATTACAAAACAAATCCAAGCGTTTCACCTTTTTAGCAATTTAAGCCAAATGTTTACAAACGTTAAGAAACAAATCCAACCGTTTAACCTTTTTAGACATTTAAGCCAAACGTTTACAAACATTACAAAACAAATCCAAGCGTTTCACGTTTTTAGCATTTTAAGCCAAAAGTTTACAAACATTACGAAACAAATCCAAGAGTTTCACCATTTTAGCAATTTAAGCCAAACGTTTACAAACGTTACCAAACAAATCAAAACGTTTCACCTTTTTAGCGATTTAAGTCAAACGTTTACAAACGTTACGAAACAAATCTAAACGTTTAACCTTTTTAGCTATTTAAGCCAAACATTTACAATGGTTTAGAAACAAATCCAAATGTTTCACCTTTTTATCAATTTAAGCCAAACGTTTACAAACGTTACGAAACAAATACAAGCGTTTCACCTTTTTAGAAATTTAAGCCAAACATTTACAAACGTTATGAAACAAAACCAAGCGTTTCACCTTTTTAGAAATTTAAGCCAAATGTTTACAAACATTACGAAACAAATCCAAGAGTTTCACCTTTTTAGCAATTTAAGCCAAACGTTTACAAACGTTACGAAACAAATCCAAATATTTCACCTTTTTAGCGATTTAAGCCAAACGTTTACAAACGGTACGAAACAAATCCAATTGTTTCACCTTTAGAGCGATTTAAGCCAATCATTTACAGACGCTACGAAACAAATCCAAATGTTTCACCTTTTTAGCAATGTAAGCAAAACGTTTACAAACGTTAAAAAACCAATCCAAGTGTTTCACCTTTTTAGCAATTTAAACCAAACATTTACAAACGTTACGAAACAAAGCCAAGCGTTTCATCTTTTGATCAATCTAAGCCAAACGTTTACAAACGTTGCGAAAAAAATGCAAATGTTTCCTTTTTTTAGCGATTTAAACAAAATGTTTAAAAGGTTACGCAACCAATCCAAATGTTTCACCTTTTTAGCAATTTAAGGGAAACGTTTACAAACGTCACGAAACAAATCCAAGCGTTTCACCTTTTTAGCAATTTAAGCCAAATATTTACAAACGTTACGAAACAAATCCAAGCGTTTCACCTTTTTAGCAATTTAAGCAAAACATTTACGAACGTTACGAAACAAATGCAAGCGTTTCACCTTTTTAGCTATTCAAGCCGAAGGTTGCCAACCGTTACGAAACAAATCCAAACATTTCACCTTTTAAGCGATTTAAGCTAAATATTTACAAACGTTACGAAACAAATCCAAGCGTTTCATCTTTTGATCAATCTAAGCCAAACATTTACAAATGGTAAGAAACAAATCCAAATGTTTCACCTTTTAAGCGATTTAAGCCAAACGTTTACAAACGCTACGAAACAAATCCCAACGTTTCACTTTTTTTAGCAATTTAAGCCAAACATTTACAAACGTTAAGAAACAAATCCAAGCGTTTCATCTTTTGATCAATCTAAGCCAAACGTTTACAAACGTTGCGAAAAAAAATCCAAACGTTTCCTTTTTTAACGATTTAAACAAAACGTTTAAAAGGTTACGCAACCAATCCAAATGTTTCACCTTTTTAGCAATTTAAGCGAAACGTTTGCAAACGTCACGAAACAAATCCAAGCGTTTCACCTTTTTAGCAATTTAAGCCAAATATTTACAAACGCTACGAAACAAATCCAAGCATTTCACCTTTTTAGCAATTTAAGCAAAACGTTTATGAACGTTACGAAACAAATCCAAGCGTTTCACCTTTTTAGCAATTCAAGCCGAACGTTTACAACCGTTACGAAACAAATCCAAACATTTCACCTTTTAAGCGATTTAAGACAAACCTTTACAAATATTACGAAACAAATCCAAACGTTTCACCTTTTGAGCGATTTAAGCGAAACGTTTGCAAACGTTACGAACAAATCCAGACGTTTCACCTTTTTAGCGATTTAAGCAAAACGTTTACAAACGGTAAGAAACAAATCCAAATGTTTCACCTTTTTAGCAATTTAAGCCAAACGTTTACAAACGCTACGAAACAATTCCCAACGTTTCACCTTTTTAGTAATTTAAGCCAAACATGTACAAACGTTACGAAACAAATCCAAACGTTTCACTTTTTTTTGCGATTTAAGCCAAACGTTTGCAAACGTTACGAAACAAATACAAATGTTTCCCCTTTTAGCGATTTAAGCCAAACGTTTTCAAACGTTACGAAAGAAATTCAAATGTTTCACCTTTTTAGCGATTTATGCCAGACGTTACAAACGTTACAAAACAAATCCAAATGTTTCACCTTTTTAGCAATTTATGCCAAAATTTTACAATCGTTACGAAACAAAACCAAACGTTTAAAACGTTATGAAACAAATTAAAACGTTCCACATTATTAGCGATTTACGCCAAACATTTACAAACGTTACGAAACAAAACCAAGCGTTTCACCTTTTTAGAAATTTAAGCCAAATGTTTACAAACATTACGAAACAAATCCAAGCGTTTCACCTTTTTAGCAATTTAAGCCAAACGTTTACAAACGTTAGGAAACAAATCCAAAAGTTTCATCTTTTTAGCAATTTAAGCAAAACGTTTACAAACGTTACGACACAAATCCAAACGTTTCACCTTTTTAGCGATTTAAGCCAAACGTTATAAAGCAAATCCAAGCGTTTCACCTTTTTAGCAATATAAGCCAAACGTTTACAAACGTTACGAAATAAATCCAAGCGTTTCACCTTTTTAGCAATTTAAGCGAAATGTTTACAAACATTACGAAACAAATCCAAACGTTTCACCTTTTAGCGATTTAAGCGAAATGTTTAGAAACATTACTAAACAAATCCAAACATTTCACCTTTTTAGCAATTTAAGCAACACATTTACAAACATTACAAAACAAATCCAAGCGTTTCACCTTTTTAGCAATTTAAGCCAAATGTTTACAAACGTTACGAAACAAATCCAAGCGTTTCACCTTTTTAGCATTTTAAGCCAAACGATTAGAAACATTACAAAACAAATCCAAGTGTTTCTCTTTTTTAGCAATATAAGACAAACGTTTACAAACATTACGAAACAAAACCAAGCGTTTCACCTTTTTAGAAATTTATGCAAAACGTTTACAAACGTTACGAAACAAATCCAAGCGTTTCACCTTATTAGAAATTTAAGCCAAACGTTTACAAAGGTTAGGAAACAAATCCGAACGTTTGACCTTTTTAGCGATTTAAGCCAAACGTTTATAAAAGTTACAAAACAAATCCAAATGTTTCACCTTTTTAGCAATTTAAGCCAAGCGTTTACAAACGTTACGAAACAAAACCAAACGTTTAAAACGTTATGAAACAAATTAAAACGTTTCATATTTTTAGCGATTTAAGCCAAACATTTACAAAGGTTACGAAACAAAACCAAGCGTTTCACCTTTTTAGAAATTTAAGCCAAATGTTTACAAACATTACGAAACAAATCCAAGAGTTTCACCTTTTAACAATTTAAGCCAAACGTTTACAAACGTTACGAAACAAATCCAAATGTTTCACCATTTTAGCAATTTAAGCCAAACGTTTACAAACGTTACGAAACAAATCCAAACGTTTCACCTTTTTAGCAATTTAAGCGAAATGTTTAAAAATATTATGAAACAAATCCAAACGTTTAACCTTTTTAGCAATTTAAGCAAAACGTTTACAAATATTACAAAACAAATCCAAGCGTTTCACCTTTTTAGCAATTTAAGCCAAATGTTTACAAACGTTACGAAACAAATCCAAACGTATCACCTTTTTAGCGATTTAAGCCTAACATTTACAAACGTTATAAAAAATATCCAAGCGTTTCACCTTTTTAGCAATATAAGCCAAACGTTTACAAACGTTACAAAATAAATCCAAGCGTTTCACCTTTTTAGCAATTTAAGCAAAATGTTTACAAACATTACTAAACAAATCCAAACGTTTCACCTTTTAGCGATTTAAGAGAAATGTTTAAAAACATTACGAAACAAATCCAAACGTTTCACCTTTTTAGCAATTTAGGCAAAACGTTTACAAACATTACAAAACAAATCCAAGCGTTATACCTTTTTAGCAATTTACGCCAAATGTTTACAAACGTTACGAAACAAATCCAAGCGTTTCACCTTTTTAACATTTTAAGCCAAACGATTACAAACATTACAAAACAAATCCATGTGTTTCACCTTTTTAGCAATATAAGCCAAAAGTTTACAAACATTACGAAACAAATCCAAGAGTTTCACCTTTTTAGCAATTTAAGCCAAACGTTTACAAACGTTACGAAACAAATCCAAACGTTTCGCCTTTTTAGTGATTTAAGTCAAACGTTTACAAACGTTACGAAACAAATCCAAACGTTTCACCTTTTTAGCTATTTAAGCCAAACATTTACAATGGTTTGGAAACAAATCCAAATGTTTCACCTTTTTAGCAATTTAAGCCAAACGTTTACAAACGTTGCGAAACAAATTCAAGAATTTCACCTTTTTAACAATTTAAGCCAAACGTTTAAAAACGTTACAAAACAAATCCAAGCGTTTCACCTTTTTAGTAATTTTAGCGAAATGTTTACAAACGTTAGCGATTTAAGCGAAATGTTTAAAAACTTACGAAACAAATCCAAACGTTTCATCTTTTTAGCGATTTAAGCCAAACGTTTACAAATGTTACTAAACAAATCCAAATGTTTCTCCTTTTTAGCAATTTAAACCAAACGTTTACAAATGCTACGAAACAAATCCAAACGTTTCCCCTTTATAGCGATATAAGCCAAACGTTTACAAACACTACTAAACAAATCCAAACGTTTCTCCTTTTTAGCAATTTAAGCCAAACGTTTACAAACGTTACGAAACAAATTCAAACGTTTCACCTTTTTAGCAATTTAAGCCAAACGTTTACGAACATTACGAAAAAAATTCAAACGTTTCGCCTTTTTTAGCGATTTAAGCAAAACGTTGACAAACGTTACGAAACAAATCCAAATGTTTCACCTTTTTAGCGATTTAAGCCAAACGTTTACAAACGTTACGAAACAAATCCAAACGTTTCACCTTTTTATCGATTTAAGGCAAACGTTTACAAACGTTACGAAACAAATCCAAACGTTTCACCTTTTTATCGATTTAAGGCAAACATTTTCAAACGTTACGAAACAAATCCAAATGTTTCACCTTTTTAGCGATTTAAGCCAAAAGTTTACAAACATTACGAAACAAATTCAAATGTTTCACCTTTTTAGCAATTTAAGCCAAGCGTTTACAAACGTTATGAAACAAAACAAAACGTTTAAAACGTTATGAAACAAATTAAAACGTTTCACATTTTTAGCGATTTTAGCCAAACGTTTACAAACGTTACAAAACAAAACCAAGCGTTTCACCTATTTTTAGCAATTTAAGCAAAAGGTTTGCAAACATTTCAAAACAAATCCAAGCGTTTCACCTTTTTAGCAATTTAAGCCAAATGTTTAGATATGTTACGAAACAAATCCAAGCATTTCACCTTTTTTGCAATGTAATCCAAACATCTACAAACATTACAAAAAAAATCCAAGCGTTTCACCTTTTTAGCAATTTAAGCCAAATGTTTACAAACGTTACGAAACAAATCCAAGCGTTTAACCTTTTTAGACATTTAAGCCAAACGTTTACAAACATTACAAAACAAATCCAAGCGTTTCACCTTTTTAGCAATATAAGCCAAAAGCTTACAAACATTACGAAACAAATCCAAGAGTTTCACCTTTTTAGCAATTTAAGCCAAACGTTTACAAACGTTACGAAACAAATCCAAACGTTTCGCCTTTTTAGCGATTTAAGTCAAACGTTTACAAACGTTACGAAACAAATCCAAACGTTTCACCTTTTTAGCTATTTAAGCCAAACATTTACAATGGTTTGGAAACAAATCCAAATATTTCACCTTTTTAGCAATTTAAGCCAAACGTTTACAAACGTTGCGAAACAAATTCAAGCATTTCACCTTTTTAGCAATTTAAGCCAAACGTTTACAAACGTTGCAAAACAAATCAAAGCGTTTCACCTTTTTAGTAATTTTAGCGAAATGTTTACAAACGTTAGCGATTTAAGCGAAATGTTTAAAAACTTACGAAACAAATCCAAACGTTTCATCTTTTTAGCTATTTAAGTCAAACGTTTACAAATGTTACTAAACAAATCCAAATGTTTCTCCTTTTTAGCAATTTAAGCCAAACGTTTACAAATGTTACGAAACAAATCCAAACGTTTCCCCTTTATAGCGATATAAGCCAAACGTTTACAAACATTACTAAACAAATCCAAACGTTTCTCCTTTTTAGCAATTTAAGCCAAACGTTTACAAACGTTACGAAACTAATTCAAACGTTTCGCCTTTTTAGCAATTTAAGCCAAACGTTTACGAACATTACGAAAAAAATTCAAACGTTTCCCCATTTTATCGATTTAAACCAAACGTTTAAAATGTTACGAAACAAATCCAAATCTTTCACCTTTTTGGCGATTTAAGCCAAACGTTTAAAAAGTTACGAAACAAATCCAAACGTTTCAACTTTTAAGAAATTTATGCAAAACGTTTACAAACATTACCAAACAAATCGAAGTGTTTCATCTTTTTAGCGATTGAAGCCAAATGTTTACAAACGTTACGAAACAAATCCAAACGTTTCACATTTTTAGCAATTTAAGCAAAAGGTTTACAAATGTTACGAAAGAAAAACCAATTATTTCACCTATTTTTAGCAATTTAAGCCAAAGGTTTACAATTGTTACGAAAGAAAATCCAAGCGTTTCACCTATTTTTAGCAATTTAAGCAAAATGTTTATATACGTTACGAAACAAATCCAAGCATTTCACCTTTTTTGCAATGTAATCAAAACGTCAACAAACATTACAAAACAAATCCAAGCGTTTCACCTTTTTAGCAATTTAAGCCAAATGTTTACAAACGTTACGAAACAAATCCAAGCGTTTAACCTTTTTAGACATTTAAGCCAAACGTTTACAAACATTAAAAAACAAATCCAAGCGTTTCACCTTTTTAGCAATATAAGCCAAAAGTTTACAAACATTACGAAACAAATCAAAGAGTTTCACCCTTTTAGCAATTTAAGCCAAACGTTTACAAACGTTACGAAACAAATCCAAACGTTTCACCTTTTTATTTATTTAAGCCAAACATTTACAATGGTTTAGAAACTGTAATACCCCAAAATATTTAATTATCTAATTGGACCACGTGTCCAGTTTGGATTTGCCAGAGTGGCAAAATCGGAAAGTTTTCCGATAAATAAGTTTTAGTGGGTCGGTTTTGGGAAGGATTATATGCGAGGAATTTAATAATATATTTCAATTCTAAAGACAATTGGAGTTGAAAAGAAAAATGTCAAGAAAAGCCCAAAATAAAGTGCAGGGACCAAAGTGGTAATTTAGCAACTTTGTGTCGAAAATGGAACTTTTGGATTTTGACGGGAAAGTATTAATATCGGGTTTCGTATTATTTATTGGATATAAATAATACGTATAAGTTATAATAAAAGGATTTATCGATTTAGTTATGGACTAAATCGTATGAAAGAAAAGTTTTAAAGATAAGTTGTAACAAAGAAAGAAAAGAGGGATTAAAACATACTTTTAACCATACATATATGAGATTTCCATTTGAATGAAGAAATCAGAAGAGAAAGGAAAGCTCCAGAAGCAAATCATCGTTCTCGATCGTTTCGCCGCCGTTTCTCCGTTCGACGTCCGATTCGAGTGATTTTCGCGGCGATTTCTTCAGAATCCCGTCCTCTATCAATCCCAAACTCCGTTATAAGGTAATTCTTTGATATTGGATGTTAAAATTGGATAGTAAAGGGCTGTTTTGGAGTTAGGATTTTGTTTGGATTGAATTTGACGTTTTTGAAGTTATTATAACGTTTTAATGAAAACCGAGATGCGGGTTTTGTGTAGTTGGATGTATAGCACGTCGGGATAGCTGAAAAGCCCCGGAAAACGACTTTCCGGGGGGCTGTCATGAGTGTGCGTTCGCACACATTGAGTGTGCGTTCGCACACTCCCTAAGTTTTAGGGTGTGCGTTCGCACACTCACTGTGTGCGTTCGCACACTACCCTAAACTTGGCAGATTCAAAATCCCAATGGTCAGTTTATAGATTTGCCTCTTAGGAACGCGTCTGTCAAATTTCAGCTCGATCCGACGGTTCAATTGGGAGAGATCGTCGTTTTACTAAACAGTGTCAGTGTACAGGCAGCACCTGCGCACTGTCCTGAAAACTCCTTAAAACTTCATCGAAATGAAACTAAACCTTAAAACTTAAAAGCATTATACGTATAGGAATACGAGATTCACGTCTAATCATTAAACATTAATTATTTATCAGACGTGTCAGAGCAGAGAGGTCAGTAGACGTGGGATAGCAAGGGCATATCATTTCATCGACCATATTTGTGATTGGATTGCGGTCACTGTGAGTTGCTCTTTACTTTCGTGTATTATACATATAAAGTTATTTTATATTGAAATGTATACTGTTTTTACGCATCACATGTTAGATGATTTGATTAAATATTATATGTTTCTATCAAATGTATATACGAGAACTAGTATGCGATCCGAAGAAACTAGCTACCTATTGGGTGTCAATAGGCTGTGTGATCACCAGTATCGAGTCAGTCTAGTATGTTTGCATTGAGAAATGACTTGACACAGCTTGGAGCTGTTGATGAATATGATATTTACGATTGGGTTATGATTTCGATACGCAGAGTGAACTCGGCTACGGTGTAGCCTGGAAGTCCCCGTATCGAGTGGCTGGGCCACCAGCGAGTTGGACTCGCAATTGATATTTACAATTGGATTGAATGATATATGATTATTCGAGAGATGTGTCGCATGCTAGGATATTAGTTTCACACGGATCGAATACATGTTTATATGTTTTATATTATTGTTATATTGAAATACGATGCTATGTTTTTATAATAATACCGTTAGTAAACTGCGAACTCACTCAGTATTTCCCCAAATACTGACCCCTCACCTTTGATGTTTTCAGGTACTTAGTATGTGGACCTAGCTAGAGGCCAATTTTGAAGTCCAGAAGTCAGTTGTATATGTTTAGTATCTGACTTCTGTGAATGCTGCAGTAGTGGTCCCGCGTTGACAGAGTCGTAGCCTAGACAGCAGTACACATTGAGTGTACATATTACTTGCTGTCTAGTTTAGATGTTTTGCATGCTACGTGTTTTATATGTGGTGCACGGCACTAGGTGCCAGTGATATGTTGGATGCACTAACTGAGGTATATAGTACCGCGAGGCCAGTTCGTACGAGGTACGGTAACCAGAGCCCGCGAGGATAACAGAACAGTTAGTGTAAATGTTTGTGTATACATGTTATGTATACTTGCTTCTGTTGCTTTATGCTATTTGTTTATTATTTGCGAAAAATTAATTGTGATTTTAGGCTTGCTACGGGTTCCGGAGCTACCACTCCCGTTCCCTAGCGCCGGTTGCGGCTCAATAGTTTTGGGTCGTGACAATTGTGGTATCAGAGCAGTTGGTCCAGTTACCACTGCAAGTTTGTTTTGATGATTGTTTGAGAGCAGTTGGTCCAGTTACCACTGCTAGTTTGTTTTGGATGTCTGTCTGAATTGTGAAACTCTGTCAGTAAGTAAACCTAGGAACTACTGCAGCAAGAGAGTCAAACCTTAGTTGTTTGCATTTAATTGATGTGTGCATTATTAGTAAGTTCCATAAAGCGTGCAAACCGAGATGGTTAAATGGAGAAGTGATGAATATTTGTGTATATGAGCGGATAAGGCAACTAAGTGTTTATTACTTGTGTAAGGGATATTCAGTGATTACGTATTTGCGAATTACGTATAGATTGATTGGAATTTAATGTTTGTGATGCCTTACGAGATGATACTGAAGTTAAGCAAGGAAAAAGAGGGCTCAGATGGTCGCTGGCATTGGAATTGTTTCTTTTTAGCATGTCTGGGCAGAACGGAGCTCAGTCACATGCTGCAGAGGAATGGGAGGAAGCACCTCCTATCTGTCAAAATGGATTTCACAACGAAATAGGCGGACCATCTGAAGTCCACCAGAATGGATTACACTCAGATGCTAGGAGATCACCTGAGATATATCAGAATGGTTTCATGTCAGTATCAGAAATTGATAGCTCTTTTAGGGTTAGAGGTAGAACTCACTTGCTTGAAATGGAGTACAATGAAGAAAGTGAGGAAGAATCAGAATAAGTTCATCAAGAAGAGGACTTTGAAGAAGAAGAGTTATCAGATAAGTCAGACGTCGAGGAGTACCGAAGTAAACATTTCTGGTCCAATGTGCGGAGGTACCGCAATTTGAGAGAAGATGGAGGGCTAGTAAATGGCCAGGCACAAGGGGTTTTGAATCAGGTTAGGAGACAAATGCGCTCCTTTTCTGGAGGAATACTACCAGTGGGACTGTGTTCCACTGACTTTTTACGTATGGTCGAGGGAGTCCCAGATCTAGATAAAGATAATGAGACAATTAATCGTAGATATGTCAGGAGATTAGGGCCAGAGTTTGATGAGCTATACGAGTATGTTCACGAGCACTTTGGAACGCTCACTATGATGGCCCGTAAGATCGAGGCTGACCACGAGTGGGATGGCAATCCTGTTCGACCCTACTTTTTCAGATGTACGTTCTATCCAGATTATACTTGTCAATCCTCTGGTATTAGGACTAACCCCCACTCCGTGCATAGAGGCGGAGTAAACTCCAGTAGAAGAGTTAAGGGTCGACACACTGGAATAGTTATTAGGAAACCTAGCGTTCCACATCAGGCACCCTTAGGTATAAATGATTAATATGCTTTGAGTATTTGTGTTTATATGTTGCATTGTTGTGTATATGTTTACTGCATGCATGATAGAGCATAATGAGTAGAATGTACCTATAGGATAATACCTCAGATAGGTAGGGCCTATAGGAAGCGATATTGACAAACACGTGCGTAAAAATGAATATATAAACATAATTTACAAAAACAATAATATAATAAACGATAAATAATACATTTATCGCGAACGTAATTCCTGTATTACGTTCTAGAAGTTGTGAAGAAAGAGATGGGTTACCAACAGGGAATCGATATGAAACATCGGTACCTGCGTTTGTACAGGACATGACATGGTACAGAGTGTTAAAGAAGTGGTTGTGGTAATTACAGCAGTAAAAAATGTTGAATTAAATTAAGTTATCGGAGATATGGAGAAAGAATTGATGTGATAGGAGAATAGTCAGGAAAATGACAGAAGGTGACAGCAATACAAAAATTTGAAATGTACCCAATAATAATAAAGAAAGCCGTTAATAGTCGCAGAGTGTACAACCTGGAGTAAACTTATGTTTTATGAAAAGTATGAAGAATTCTTAAGATTTTTCAAAGTACGATTGTGCTCAGACATCGCATATGACATTGCATAATCACGATAGGAATACATAAGAAAATGATTTTCGAAATGTAGATCATGCATCATATCTTTACAATGATAAAGAAAAATGCGATTTTGAGCAACTCTTTGGTGATGAGAGGTGTCATCACTCTGAGCTACAATTGTACTAATGATTTCAAACGATTTATGAAAAGTGATTTAAAAGAGCTGGCCAGCCAAAAGATGTTTTGAAATCTTTTATTAGTAAGTGAACTCAGATGTGAAACTCTGCGACGGATAATAAAATGTTCTTAGTAATAAAAATTTAAAAGCAAATCCCAATAACAGAATAAAGCCCTGTTAATGATAATTGCAATAATGTTAAGGGAGCTACAGTGAAATGTGAACGAGGAGTTATTGCCGGAGAGCGAACGCAGTCAAGATGCAATGCGCTGGCAATATTTAAGGATATAGTAATTATCCTTATGATAAAGTAAAGGATGTAATGACAGAGAGTCATATTAAACGAAAAAAAATACAACGAAAATGCAAGAATGAAGAATATAATGAATATCATTATGTTGAGATAAGTAATACTGCGATCGTGAGTCATATCGGAGGAGAGAAATTAAAAGTATAAAAGACGATAATATGAATGATGAACATCAAGTGATATTTTAAGGATATATAACCTTATCAATATCAGTGTTTGAAGATATAAAAGTAGAAGGAGAAGGAATACGAAACGACGAAGAAGATAATCTTGTAAGACGTGAAAGTTTGAAAGTAGATAGTTCAAAAGATAAGTGATGCTAATTGACTGATATTAGGTGAAGTCACTAATATCAGCATTAAGAGTTATAAGTTGTGTTAACAGAAAAGAGAAGAGTTAAGTTATGAAACTCTAGTATAAGGACAAAAGCACACGTATAGGTATACATGTCAGTAAATATAAGAATAATGGATAAGATGAAAGAAAGTATAATGAAGGGACTCATATACCCTTAAGATTTAGTAAGATGAATAGAGAAGTGGAAAGTTCTAGAGATACGTCAGAAAGATTATCAGAGTGGAACAGCATTAATTGAGCTATTATAAACGAAGGAAAGACGTAGCGAATACAGTAAGCAAAGGATAAGATAATACTTCATCGCTATTGGATAAATAGGAGTGAATTGTATCTAAGGAGCCGCAATGTCATAAGAACGAGAAAGGGTATAACAAGTAAGAGACAAGACAAAAGTCGGTATTAGTATAAAGAGATCAAGTTGTTTAAAAGACAATTAGAAACGCGTTATAAGTGCTAAGGAAGCATAAGGAATGTAGGACAACAAGGATCGAAACTATTCCCTAATTTTGGGAGTTACAAAATCAAGTGCAATCTAAAATGTTAAGAATAGTCGGAAAACACTTCAAGAAGGAGATGAAGGACAAAATAAAATAAGCTGAGGAACGATTATAATCAATATTAAGATAGAATCTTAACGAGCAAAAGTAAAGTCGTAGAGTTAATTGAAAGTAAGAAACTGAAGTGTAAGATAAAAGAGAAAATTGATTATACAGTAAGAAGGATTTTTAAGAAATTTAAATATTTAAGAAACGTGTGAGATTCTTATGAGGTCATCATGAATAAGGAATTGTGACATAAAGGAAGAACATCGTAAGCGGAAAAGTCAATAAGAGATTCGAGGCGAACCTCAAAGAAGCAACTAGAGGGAAGTGAAGAGGGTAAGAATACGAGTAGTACTAGTAAACAAGGACAACTGTATAAGCTATATAACCGAAAGTAATGTGAAAGGAAACGTTTAAGACAATGGTAAAGGATGAAGGATCACGACCAACAGAGCAACGTGAAACTCACGATTGCTTAAATAAGCAAAGAAAGGATAAATTGAAGATAGTAAAAGATGTAGTAGGCTCAACTACGTTAAGAAACAAGTGAATGTATTAGACTTGGAGCAAGATGAAAGAGATTGGTTGATTAGGAATGAAATGACGAAACGAGAAAACATTAAGTTATGATTAGTTACAACCAAATAGCAACGACGCAAGGATTACGATGTTAAGGATGCAATTACAGCTACATTATTCTGGAAAGACGACAGATGAAACAAGATGATATCGTCAGATGATAACAAAGATTGAAAGTCGTAGATTGTGCTTATAAAAGAAAATACTCATAGAAGTACGAATGAAGTAAATACGTTATTAAAGGTGTAATCGATACGTCATGACTATTCACGTATAAAAGAGACAAGTAACGACCCGATGACTATTAAGAATGAGATAATAGAGTTGGAAAGTATCAAGTGAGGATTAATCGACGCTAATAATGATCAGGAAGATCACGACCAGTTGTAGATGACGAAAAGAGACGAGACGAGAGTAACAATAAGAAGATTCTCAGCTATGCTACGATAAGAAACTACTATGAGCAAGATAGACAATCGATTAGTGATAAGTGTAAGGTCACAGCTTTAGGCGGAAAGCTAAGAGTTAAAGTAAAAGAAAAGGCTAAGATTGACACATAGTAATGGTCGTCAAGGGAGATATAAGAATGATTTAAAAGTCCCAACAAGTTTATGAAAATTCGAGGACGAATTTTTATAAGGGGGGAAGAATGTAATACCCCAAAATATTTAATTATCTAATTGGACCACGTGTCCAGTTTGGATTTGCCAGAGTGGCAAAATCGGAAAGTTTTCCGATAAATAAGTTTTAGTAGGTCGGTTTTGGAAAGGATTATATGCGAGGAATTTAATAATATATTTCAATTCTAAAGACAATTGGAGTTGAAAAGAAAAATGTCAAGAAAAGCCCAAAATAAAGTGCAGGGACCAAAGTGGTAATTTAGCAACTTTGTGTCGAAAATGGAACTTTTGGATTTTGACGGGAAAGTATTAATATCGGGTTTCGTATTATTTATTGGATATAAATAATACGTATAAGTTATAATAAAAGGATTTATCGATTTAGTTATGGACTAAATCGTATGAAAGAAAAGTTTTAAAGATAAGTTGTAACAAAGAAAGAAAAGAGGGATTAAAACATACTTTTAACCATACATATATGAGATTTCCATTTGAATGAAGAAATCAGAAGAGAAAGGAAAGCTCCAGAAGCAAATCATCGTTCTCGATCGTTTCGCCGCCGTTTCTCCGTTCGACGTCCGATTCGAGTGATTTTCGCGGCGATTTCTTCAGAATCCCGTCCTCTATCAATCCCAAACTCCGTTATAAGGTAATTCTTTGATATTGGATGTTAAAATTGGATAGTAAAGGGCTGTTTTGGAGTTAGGATTTTGTTTGGATTGAATTTGACGTTTTTGAAGTTATTATAACGTTTTAATGAAAACCGAGATGCGGGTTTTGTGTAGTTGGATGTATAGCACGTCGGGATAGCTGAAAAGCCCCGGAAAACGACTTTCCGGGGGGCTGTCATGAGTGTGCGTTCGCACACATTGAGTGTGCGTTCGCACACTCCCTAAGTTTTAGGGTGTGCGTTCGCACACACACTGTGTGCGTTCGCACACTACCCTAAACTTGGCAGATTCAAAATCCCAACGGTCAGTTTATAGATTTGCCTCTTAGGAACGCGTCTGTCAAATTTCAGCTCGATCCGACGGTTCAATTGGGAGAGATCGTCGTTTTACTAAACAGTGTCAGTGTACAGGCAGCACCTGCGCACTGTCCTGAAAACTCCTTAAAACTTCATCGAAATGAAACTAAACCTTAAAACTTTAATTATTTATCGAGATTCACGTCTAATCATTAAACATTAATTATTTATCAGACGTGTCAGAGCAGAGAGGTCAGTAGACGTGGGATAGCAAGGGCATATCATTTCATCGACCATATTTGTGATTGGATTGCGGTCACTGTGAGTTGCTCTTTACTTTCGTGTATTATACATATAAAGTTATTTTATATTGAAATGTATACTGTTTTTACGCATCACATGTTAGATGATTTGATTAAATATTATATGTTTCTATCAAATGTATATACGAGAACTAGTATGCGATCCGAAGAAACTAGCTACCTATTGGGTGTCAATAGGCTGTGTGATCACCAGTATCGAGTCAGTCTAGTATGTTTGCATTGAGAAATGACTTGACACAGCTTGGAGCTGTTGATGAATATGATATTTACGATTGGGTTATGATTTCGATACGCAGAGTGAACTCGGCTACGGTGTAGCCTGGAAGTCCCCGTATCGAGTGGCTGGGCCACCAGCGAGTTGGACTCGCAATTGATATTTACAATTGGATTGAATGATATATGATTATTCGAGAGATGTGTCGCATGCTAGGATATTAGTTTCACACGGATCGAATACATGTTTATATGTTTTATATTATTGTTTTATTGAAATGCGATGCTATGTTTTTATAATAATACCGTTAGTAAACTGCGAACTCACTCAGTATTTCCCCAAATACTGACCCCTCACCTTTGATGTTTTCAGGTACTTAGTATGTGGACCTAGCTAGAGGCCAATTTTGAAGTCCAGAAGTCAGTTGTATATGTTTAGTATCTGACTTCTGTGAATGCTGCAGTAGTGGTCCCGCGTTGACAGAGTCGTAGCCTAGACAGCAGTACACATTGAGTGTACATATTACTTGCTGTCTAGTTTAGATGTTTTGCATGCTACGTGTTTTATATGTGGTGCACGGCACTAGGTGCCAGTGATATGTTGGATGCACTAACTGAGGTATATAGTACCGCGAGGCCAGTTCGTACGAGGTACGGTAACCAGAGCCCGCGAGGATAACAGAACAGTTAGTGTAAATGTTTGTGTATACATGTTATGTATACTTGCTTCTGTTGCTTTATGCTATTTGTTTATTATTTGCGAAAAATTAATTGTGATTTTAGGCTTGCTACGGGTTCCGGAGCTACCACTCCCGTTCCCTAGCGCCGGTTGCGGCTCAATAGTTTTGGGTCGTGACAGAAACAAATCCAAATGTTTCACCTTTTTAGCAATTTCAGCAAAACGTTTACAAATGTTGCGAAACAAATTCAAGCATTTCACCTTTTTAGCAATTTAAGCCAAACGTTTACAAACGTTACAAAAAAAATCCAAGTGTTTCACCTTTTTAGTTATTTTAGCGAAATGTTTACAAACGTTAGCGATTTAAGCGAAAAGTTTAAAAACTTACGAAACAAAAATCCAAACGTTTCATCTTCTTAGCGATTTAAGCCAAATGTTTACAAATGTTACTAAACAAATCCAAATGTTTCTCCTTTTTAGCAATTTAAGCCAAACGTTTACAAACGTTACGAAACAAATTCAAACGTTTCCCCTTTTTAGCAATTTAAGCCAAACGTTTACAAATGTTACAAAACAAATCCAAGCGTTTCACCTTTTTAGCAATTTAAGCCAAATGTTTACAAACGTTACGAAACAAATCCAAGCGTTTCACCTTTTTAGCATTTTAAGCCAAACGATTAGAAACATTACAAAATAAATCCAAGTGTTTCTCCTTTTTAGCAATATAAGCCAAACGTTTACAAACATTACGAAACAAAACCAAGTGTTTCACCTTTTTAGCAATTTAAGAAAAACGTTTACAAACGTTACGAAACAAATCCAAGCGTTTCACCTTATTAGCAATTTAAGCCAAACGTTTACAAAGGTTAGGAAACAAATCCGAACGTTTAACCTTTTTAGCGATTTAAGCCAAACATTTACAAAAGTTACAAAACAAATCCAAATGTTTCACCTTTTTAGCAATTTAAGCCAAGTGTTTACAAACGTTATGAAACAAATCCAAGCGTTTCACCTTTTTGGCAATATAAGCTAAACGTTTACAAACATTACGAAACAAATCCAAGAGTTTCACCTTTTTAGCAATTTAAGCCAAACGTTTACAAACGATACGAAACAAATCCAAACGTTTCGCCTTTTTAGCGATTTAAGTCAAACGTTTACAAATGTTACGAAACAAATCCAAACGTTTCACCTTTTTAGCTATTTAAGACAAACATTTACAATGGTTTGGAAACAAATCCAAATGTTTCACCATTTTAGCAATTTAAGCCAAACGTTTACAAACGTTACGAAACAAATCCAAACGTTTCACCTTTTTAGCAATTTAAGCGAAATGTTTAAAAACGTTACGAAACAAATCCAAACGTTTCACCTTTTTAGCAATTTAAGCGAAATGTTTACAAATGTTAGTAAACAAATCCAAATGTTTCTCCTTTTTAGCAATTTAAGCCAAACGTTTACAAATGTAACGAAACAAATCCAAACGTTTCCCCTTTATAGCGATATAAGCCAAACGTTTACAAACATTACTAAACAAATCCAAACGTTTCTCCATTTTTGCAATTTAGGCCAAACGTTTACAAACGTTACGAAACAAATTCAAACGTTTCCCCATTTTATCGATTTAAGCCAAACGTTTAAAATGTTACGAAACAAATCCAAATGTTTCACCTTTTTAGCGATTTAAGCCAAACGTTTAAAACGTTACGAAACAAATCCAAACGTTTCAACTTTTAAGAAATTTATACAAAACGTTAACAAACGTTACGAAACAAAACCAAACGTTTAAAACGTTATGAAACAAATTAAAACGTTTCACATTTTGAGCGATTTAAGCCAAACATTTACAAACGTTACGAAACAAAACCAAGCGTTTCACCTTTTTCGAAATTTAAGCCAAATGTTTACAAACATTACGAAATAAATCCAAGAGTTTCACCTTTTAGCAATTTAAGCCAAACGTTTACAAACGTTACGAAACAAATCCAAATGTTTCACCATTTTAGCAATTTAAGCCAAACGTTTACAAACGTTACGAAACAAATCCAAACGTTTCACCTTTTTAGCAATTTAAGCGAAATGTTTAAGAACATTACGAAACAAATCCAAACGTTTCACCTTTTTAGCAATTTAAGAAAAATGTTTACAAATATTACAAAACAAATCCAAGCGTTTCACCTTTTTAGCAATTTAAGCCAAATGTTTACAAACGTTACGAAACAAATCCAAGAGTTTCACCTTTTTAGCGATTTAAGCCTAATATTTACAAACGTTATAAAAAATATCCAAGCGTTTCACCTTTTTAGCAATATAAGCCAAACGTTTACAAACGTTACAAAACAAATCCAAGCGTTTCACCTTTTTAGCAATTTAAGCGAAATGTTTACAAATATTACGAAACAAATCCAAACGTTTCACCTTTTAGCGATTTAAGAGAAATATTTAAAAACATTACGAAACAAATCCAAACGTTTCACCTTTTTAGCAATTTAGGCAAAACGTTTACAAACATTACAAAACAAATCCAAGCGTTTTACCTTTTTAGCAATTTACGCCAAATGTTTACAAACGTTACGAAACAAATCCAAGCGTTTCACCTCTTTAGCATTTTATGCCAAACGATTACAAACATTACAAAACAAATCCAAGTGTTTCACCTTTTTAGCAATATAAGCCAAAAGTTTACAAACATTACGAAACAAATCCAAGAGTTTCACCTTTTTAGAAATTTAAGCCAAATGTTTACAAACGTTACGAAACAAATCCAAACGTTTCGCCTTTTTAGTGATTTAAGTCAAACGTTTACAAACGTTACGAAACAAATCCAAACGTTTCACCTTTTTAGCTATTTAAGCCAAACATTTACAATGGTTTGGAAACAAATCCAAATGTTCACCTTTTTAGCAATTTAAGCCAAACGTTTACAAACGTTGCGAAACAAATTCAAGCATTTCACCTTTTTAGCAATTTAAGCCAAACGTTTACAAACGTTACAAAACAAATCCAAGCGTTTAACCTTTTTAGCAATTTAAGCCAAATGTTTAGATACGTTACGAAACAAATCCAAGCATTTTACCTTTTTTGCAATGTAATCCAAACATCTACAAACATTACAAAACAAATCCAAGCGTTTCACCTTTTTAGAAATGTAAGCCAAATGTTTACAAACGTTACGAAACAAATCCAAGAGTTTCACCTTTTTAGCAATTTAAGCCAAACGTTTACAAACGTTACGAAACAAATCCAAACGTTTCACCTTTTTAGCTATTTAAGCCAAACATTTACTTACAATGGTTTGGAAACAAATCCAAATATTTCACCTTTTTAGCAATTTAAGCCAAATGTTTACAAACGTTGCGAAACAAATTCAAGCATTTCACCTTTTTAGCAATTTAAGCCAAACGTTTACAAACGTTACAAAACAAATCCAAGCGTTTCACCTTTTTAGTAATTTTAGCGAAATGTTTACAAACGTTAGCGATTTAAGCGAAATATTTAAAAACTTACGAAACGAACTCAAACGTTTCATCTTTTTAACGATTTAAGCCAAACGTTTACAAATGTTACTAAACATATCCAAATGTTTCTCCCTTTTAGCAATTTAAGCCAAACGTTTACAAATGTTACGAAACAAATCCAAGTGTTTCACCTTATTAGAAATTT
Organism: Mercurialis annua; assembly: GCF_937616625.2. Lineage (NCBI taxonomy): Eukaryota > Viridiplantae > Streptophyta > Magnoliopsida > Malpighiales > Euphorbiaceae > Mercurialis > Mercurialis annua. The sequence continues at coordinate 42,869,925 of NC_065572.1, forward strand.
AAGCCAAACGTTTACAAAGGTTAGGAAACAAATCCGAATGTTTGACCTTTTTAGCGATTTAAGCCAAACGTTTACAAACGATACGAAACAAATCCAAACGTTTCACCTTTTTAGCAATTTAAGCCAAACCCTTACAAACGTTACGAAACAAATCCAAACGTTTCACCTTTTTAGCGATTTAAGCCAAACGTTTACAAACGTTACGAAACAAATCCAAAGGTTTCACCTTTTTAACGATTTAAGCCAAACGTTTACAAACGTTACGAAACAAATCCAAACGTTTCACCTTTTTATCGATTTAAGTCAAACATTTTCAAACGTTACGAAACAAATCCAAATGTTTCACCTTTTTAGCGATTTAAGCCAAACATTTACAAAAGTTACAAAACAAATTCAAATGTTTCGCCTTTTTAGCAATTTAAGCCAAGCGTTTACAAACGTTATGAAACAAAACCAAAACTTTAAAACGTTATGAAACAAATTAAAACGTTTCACATTTTTAGCGATTTTAGCCAAACGTTTACAAACGTTACAAAACAAAACCAAGCGTTTCACCTATTTTTAGCAATTTAAGCCAAAGGTTTACAAACATTTCAAAACAAATCCAAACGTTTCACCTTTTTAGCAATTTAAGCCAAATGTTTAGATACGTTACGAAACAAATCCAAGCATTTCACCTTTTTTGCAATGTAATCCAAACGTCTACAAACATTACAAAACAAATCCAAGCGTTTCACCTTTTTAGCAATTTAAGCCAAATGTTTACAAACGTTACGAAACAAATCCAAGCGTTTAACCTTTTTAGACATTTAAGCCAAACGTTTACAAACATTACAAAACAAATCCAAGCGTTTCACCTTTTATGCAATATAAGCCAAAAGTTTACAAACATTACGAAACAAATCCAAGAGTTTCACCTTTTTAGCAATTTAAGCCAAACGTTTACAAACGTTACGAAACAAATCGAAACGTTTCGCCTTTTTAGCGATTTAAGTCAAACGTTTACAAACGTTACGAAACAAATCCAAACGTTTCATCTTTTTAGCTATTTAAGCGAAACATTTACAATGGTTTGGAAACAAATCCAAATGTTTCCCCTTTTTAGCAATTTAAGCCAAACGTTTACAAATGTTGCCAAACAAATTCAAGCATTTCACCTTTTTAGCAATTTAAGTCAAACGTTTACAAACGTTACAAAACAAATCCAAGCGTTTCACCTTTTTAGTAATTTTAGCGAAATGTTTACAAACGTTAGCGATTTAAGCGAAATGTTTAAAAACTTACGAAACAAATCCAAACGATTCATCTTTTTAGCGATTTAAGCCAAACGTTTACAAATGATACTAAACAAATCCAAATATTTCTCCTTTTTAGCAATTTATGCCAAACGTTTACAAATGTTACGAAACAAATCCAAACGTTTCCCCTTTATAGCGATATAAGCCAAACGTTTACAAACATTACTAAACAAATCCAAAAGTTTCTCCCTTTTTGCAATTTAAGCCAAACGTTTACAAACGTTACGAAACAAATTCAAACGTTTCCCCATTTTATCGATTTAAGCCAAACGTTTAAAATGTTACGAAACAAATCCAAATGTTTCACCTTTTTGGCGATTTAAGCCAAACGTTTAAAACGTTACGAAACAAATCCAAACGTTTCAACTTTTAAGAAATTTATGCAAAACGTTTACAAACGTTACGAAACAAAACCAAACGTTTAAAACGTTATGAAACAAATTAAAATATTTCACATTTTTAGCGATTTAAGCCAAACATTTACAAACGTTACGAAACAAAACCAAGCGTTTCACCTTTTTAGAAATTTAAGCCAAATGTTTACAAACATTACGAAACAAATCCAAGAGTTTCACCTTTTAGCAATATAAGCCAAACGTTTACAAACGTTACGAAACAAATCCAAATGTTTCACCATTTTAGCAATTTAAGCCAAACGTTTACAAACATTACGAAACAAATCCAAACGTTTCACCTTTTTAGCAATTTAAGCGAATTGTTTAAAAACATTACGAAACAAATCCAAACGTTTCACCTTTTTAGCAATTTAAGCAAAACGTTTACAAATATTACAAAATAAATCCAAGCGTTTCACCTTTTTAGCAATTTAAGCCAAATGTTTACAAACGTTACGAAACAAATCCAAGCGTTTCACCTTTTTAGCGATTTAAGCCTAACATTTACAAACATTATAAAAAATATCCAAGCGTTTCACCTTTTTAGCAATATAAGCCAAACGTTTACAAACATTACAAAACAAATCCAAGCGTTTCACCTTTTTAGCAATTTAAGCGAAATGTTTACAAACATTACGAAACAAATCCAAACGTTTCACCTTTTGCGATTTAAGAGAAATGTTTAAAAACATTACGAAACAAATCCAAACGTTTCACCTTTTTAGCAATTTAGGAAAAACGTTTACAAACATTACAAAACAAATCCAAGCGTTTTACCATTTTAGCAATTTACGCCAAATGTTTACAAACGTTACGAAACAAATCCAAGCGTTTCACCTTTTTAGCAGTTTAAGCCAAACGATTACAAACATTACAAAACAAATCAAAGTGTTTCACCTTTTTAGCAATATAAGCCAAAAGTTTACAAACATTACGAAACAAATCCAAGAGTTTCACCTTTTTAGCAATTTAAGCCAAACGTTTACAAACGTTACGAAACAAATCCAAATGTTTCACCATTTTAGCAATTTAAGCCAAACGTTTACAAACATTACGAAACAAATCCAAACGTTTCACCTTTTTAGCAATTTAAGCGAATTGTTTAAAAACATTACGAAACAAATCCAAACGTTTCACCTTTTTAGCAATTTAAGCAAAACGTTTACAAATATTACAAAATAAATCCAAGCGTTTCACCTTTTTAGCAATTTAAGCCAAATGTTTGCAAACGTTACGAAACAAATCCAAGCGTTTCACCTTTTTAGCGATTTAAGCCTAACATTTACAAACGTTATAAAAAATATCCAAGCGTTTCACCTTTTTAGCAATATAAGCCAAACGTTTACAAACATTACAAAACAAATCCAAGCGTTTCACCTTTTTAGCAATTTAAGCGAAATGTTTACAAACATTACGAAACAAATCCAAACGTTTCACCTTTTGCGATTTAAGAGAAATGTTTAAAAACATTACGAAACAAATCCAAACGTTTCACCTTTTTAGCAATTTAGGCAAAACGTTTACAAACATTACAAAACAAATCCAAGCGTTTTACCTTTTTAGCAATTTACGCCAAATGTTTACAAACGTTACGAAACAAATCCAAGCGTTTCACCTTTTTAGAAGTTTAAGCCAAACGATTACAAACATTACAAAACAAATCAAAGTGTTTCACCTTTTTAGCAATATAAGCCAAAAGTTTACAAACATTACGAAACAAATCCAAGAGTTTCACCTTTTTAGCAATTTAAGCCAAACGTTTACAAACGTTACGAAACAAATCCAAACGTTTCACCTTTTTATCTATTTAAGCCAAACATTTACAATGGTTTAGAAACAAATCCAAATGTTTCACCTTTTTAGCAATTTCAGCCAAACGTTTACAAACGTTGCGAAACAAATTCAAGCATTTCACCTTTTTAGCAATTTAAGCCAAACGTTTACAAACGTTGCAAAACAAATCAAAGCGTTTCACCTTTTTAGTAATTTTAGCGAAATGTTTACAAACGTTACGAAACAAATCCAAGCGTTTAACCTTTTTAGACATTTAAGCCAAACGTTTACAAACAATACAAAACAAATCCAAGCGTTTCACCTTTTTAGCAATATAAGCCAAAAGTTTACAAACATTACGAAACAAATCCAAGAGTTTCACCTTTTTAGCAATTTAAGCCAAACGTTACGAAACAAATCCAAACATTTCGCCTTTTTAGCGATTTAAGTAAAACGTTTACAAACGTTACGAAACAAATCCAAACGTTTCACCTTTTTAGCAATTTAGGCAAAACGTTTACAAACATTACAAAACAAATCCAAGCGTTTTACCTTTTTAGCAATTTACGCCAAATGTTTACAAACGTTACGAAACAAATCCAAGCGTTTCACCTTTTTAGCAGTTTAAGCCAAACGATTACAAACATTACAAAACAAATCAAACTGTTTCACCTTTTTAGCAATATAAGCCAAAAGTTTACAAACATTACGAAACAAATCCAAGAGTTTCACCTTTTGAGCAATTTAAGCCAAACGTTTACAAACGTTACGAAACAAATCCAAACGTTTCACCTTTTTATCTATTTAAGCCAAACATTTACAATGGTTTAGAAACAAATCCAAATGTTTCACCTTTTTAGCAATTTCAGCCAAACGTTTACAAACGTTGCGAAACAAATTCAAGCATTTCACCTTTTAGCAATATAAGCCAAACGTTTACAAACGTTACGAAACAAATCCAAATGTTTCACCATTTTAGCAATTTAAGCCAAACGTTTACAAACATTACGAAACAAATCCAAACGTTTCACCTTTTTAGCAATTTAAGCGAATTGTTTAAAAACATTACGAAACAAATCCAAACGTTTCACCTTTTTAGCAATTTAAGCAAAACGTTTACAAATATTACAAAATAAATCCAAGCGTTTCACCTTTTTAGCAATTTAAGCCAAATGTTTACAAACGTTACGAAACAAATCCAAGCGTTTCACCTTTTTAGCGATTTAAGCCTAACATTTACAAACGTTATAAAAAATATCCAAGCGTTTCACCTTTTTAGCAATATAAGCCAAACGTTTACAAACATTACAAAACAAATCCAAGCGTTTCACCTTTTTAGCAATTTAAGCGAAATGTTTACAAACATTACGAAACAAATCCAAACGTTTCACCTTTTGCGATTTAAGAGAAATGTTTAAAAACATTACGAAACAAATCCAAACGTTTCACCTTTTTAGCAATTTAGGCAAAACGTTTACAAACATTACAAAACAAATCCAAGCGTTTTACCTTTTTAGCAATTTACGCCAAATGTTTACAAACGTTACGAAACAAATCCAAGCGTTTCACCTTTTTAGAAGTTTAAGCCAAACGATTACAAACATTACAAAACAAATCAAAGTGTTTCACCTTTTTAGCAATATAAGCCAAAAGTTTACAAACATTACGAAACAAATCCAAGAGTTTCACCTTTTTAGCAATTTAAGCCAAACGTTTACAAACGTTACGAAACAAATCCAAACGTTTCACCTTTTTATCTATTTAAGCCAAACATTTACAATGGTTTAGAAACAAATCCAAATGTTTCACCTTTTTAGCAATTTCAGCCAAACGTTTACAAACGTTGCGAAACAAATTCAAGCATTTCACCTTTTTAGCAATTTAAGCCAAACGTTTACAAACGTTGCAAAACAAATCAAAGCGTTTCACCTTTTTAGTAATTTTAGCGAAATGTTTACAAACGTTACGAAACAAATCCAAGCGTTTAACCTTTTTAGACATTTAAGCCAAACGTTTACAAACAATACAAAACAAATCCAAGCGTTTCACCTTTTTAGCAATATAAGCCAAAAGTTTACAAACATTACGAAACAAATCCAAGAGTTTCACCTTTTTAGCAATTTAAGCCAAACGTTACGAAACAAATCCAAACATTTCGCCTTTTTAGCGATTTAAGTAAAACGTTTACAAACGTTACGAAACAAATCCAAACGTTTCACCTTTTTAGCAATTTAGGCAAAACGTTTACAAACATTACAAAACAAATCCAAGCGTTTTACCTTTTTAGCAATTTACGCGAAATGTTTACAAACGTTACGAAACAAATCCAAGCGTTTCACCTTTTTAGCAGTTTAAGCCAAACGATTACAAACATTACAAAACAAATCAAACTGTTTCACCTTTTTAGCAATATAAGCCAAAAGTTTACAAACATTACGAAACAAATCCAAGAGTTTCACCTTTTGAGCAATTTAAGCCAAACGTTTACAAACGTTACGAAACAAATCCAAACGTTTCACCTTTTTATCTATTTAAGCCAAACATTTACAATGGTTTAGAAACAAATCCAAATGTTTCACCTTTTTAGCAATTTCAGCCAAACGTTTACAAACGTTGCGAAACAAATTCAAGCATTTCACCTTTTAGCAATATAAGCCAAACGTTTACAAACGTTACGAAACAAATCCAAATGTTTCACCATTATAGCAATTTAAGCCAAACGTTTACAAACATTACGAAACAAATCCAAACGTTTCACCTTTTTAGCAATTTAAGCGAATTGTTTAAAAACATTACGAAACAAATCCAAACGTTTCACCTTTTTAGCAATTTAAGCAAAACGTTTACAAATATTACAAAATAAATCCAAGCGTTTCACCTTTTTAGCAATTTAAGCCAAATGTTTACAAACGTTACGAAACAAATCCAAGCGTTTCACCTTTTTAGCGATTTAAGCCTAACATTTACAAACGTTATAAAAAATATCCAAGCGTTTCACCTTTTTAGCAATATAAGCCAAACGTTTACAAACATTACAAAACAAATCCAAGCGTTTCACCTTTTTAGCAATTTAAGCGAAATGTTTACAAACATTACGAAACAAATCCAAACGTTTCACCTTTTGCGATTTAAGAGAAATGTTTAAAAATATTACGAAACAAATCCAAACGTTTCACCTTTTTAGCAATTTAGGCAAAACGTTTACAAACATTACAAAACAAATCCAAGCGTTTTACCTTTTTAGCAATTTACGCCAAATGTTTACAAACGTTACGAAACAAATCCAAGCGTTTCACCTTTTTAGCAGTTTAAGCCAAACGATTACAAACATTACAAAACAAATCAAAGTGTTTCACCTTTTTAGCAATATAAGCCAAACGTTTACAAACATTACGAAACAAATCCAAGAGTTTCACCTTTTTAGCAATTTAAGCCAAACGTTTACAAACGTTACGAAACAAATCCAAACGTTTCACCTTTTTATCTATTTAAGCCAAACATTTACAATGGTTTAGAAACAAATCCAAATGTTTCACCTTTTTAGCAATTTCAGCCAAACGTTTACAAACGTTGCGAAACAAATTCAAGCATTTCACCTTTTAGCAATATAAGCCAAACGTTTACAAACGTTACGAAACAAATCCAAATGTTTCACCATTTTAGCAATTTAAGCCAAACGTTTACAAACATTACGAAACAAATCCAAACGTTTCACCTTTTTAGCAATTTAAGCGAATTGTTTAAAAACATTACGAAACAAATCCAAACGTTTCACCTTTTTAGCAATTTAAGCAAAACGTTTACAAATATTACAAAATAAATCCAAGTGTTTCACCTTTTTAGCAATTTAAGCCAAATGTTTACAAAAGTTACGAAACAAATCCAAGCGTTTCACCTTTTTAGCGATTTAAGCCTAACATTTACAAACGTTATAAAAAATATCCAAGCGTTTCACCTTTTTAGCAATATAAGCCAAACGTTTACAAACTTTACAAAACAAATCCAAGCGTTTCACCTTTTTAGCAATTTAAGCGAAATGTTTACAAACATTACGAAACAAATCCAAACGTTTCACCTTTTGCGATTTAAGAGAAATGTTTAAAAACATTACGAAACAAATCCAAACGTTTCACCTTTTTAGCAATTTAGGCAAAACGTTTACAAACATTACAAAACAAATCCAAGCGTTTTACCTTTTTAGCAATTTACGCCAAATGTTTACAAACGTTACGAAACAAATCCAAGCGTTTCACCTTTTTAGCAGTTTAAGCCAAACGATTACAAACATTACAAAACAAATCAAAGTGTTTCACCTTTTTAGCAATATAAGCCAAAAGTTTACAAACATTACGAAACAAATCCAAGAGTTTCACCTTTTTAGCAATTTAAGCCAAACGTTTACAAACGTTACGAAACAAATCCAAACATTTCACCTTTTTATCTATTTAAGCCAAACATTTACAATGGTTTAGAAACAAATCCAAATGTTTCACCTTTTTAGCAATTTCAGCCAAACGTTTACAAACGTTGCGAAACAAATTCAAGCATTTCACCTTTTAGCAATATAAGCCAAACGTTTACAAACGTTACGAAACAAATCCAAATGTTTCACCATTTTAGCAATTTAAGCCAAACGTTTACAAACATTACGAAACAAATCCAAACGTTTCACCTTTTTAGCAATTTAAGCGAATTGTTTAAAAACATTACGAAACAAATCCAAACGTTTCACCTTTTTAGCAATTTAAGCAAAACGTTTACAAATATTACAAAATAAATCCAAGCGTTTCACCTTTTTAGCAATTTAAGCCAAATGTTTACAAACGTTACGAAACAAATCCAAGCGTTTCACCTTTTTAGCGATTTAAGCCTAACATTTACAAACGTTATAAAAAATATCCAAGCGTTTCACCTTTTTAGCAATATAAGCCAAACGTTTACAAACATTACAAAACAAATCCAAGCGTTTCACCTTTTTAGCAATTTAAGCGAAATGTTTACAAACATTACGAAACAAATCCAAACGTTTCACCTTTTGCGATTTAAGAGAAATGTTTAAAAACATTACGAAACAAATCCAAACGTTTCACCTTTTTAGCAATTTAGGCAAAACGTTTACAAACATTACAAAACAAATCCAAGCGTTTTACCTTTTTAGCAATTTACGCCAAATGTTTACAAACGTTACGAAACAAATCCAAGCGTTTCACCTTTTTAGCAGTTTAAGCCAAACGATTACAAACATTACAAAACAAATCAAAGTGTTTCACCTTTTTAGCAATATAAGCCAAAAGTTTACAAACATTACGAAACAAATCCAAGAGTTTCACCTTTTTAGCAATTTAAGCCAAACGTTTACAAACGTTACGAAACAAATCCAAACGTTTCACCTTTTTATCTATTTAAGCCAAACATTTACAATGGTTTAGAAACAAATCCAAATGTTTCACCTTTTTAGCAATTTCAGCCAAACGTTTACAAACGTTGCGAAACAAATTCAAGCATTTCACCTTTTAGAAATATAAGCCAAACGTTTACAAACGTTACGAAACAAATCCAAATGTTTCACCATTTTAGCAATTTAAGCCAAACGTTTACAAACATTACGAAACAAATCCAAACGTTTCACCTTTTTAGCAATTTAAGCGAATTGTTTAAAAACATTACGAAACAAATCCAAACGTTTCACCTTTTTAGCAATTTAAGCAAAACGTTTACAAATATTACAAAATAAATCCAAGCGTTTCACCTTTTTAGCAATTTAAGCCAAATGTTTACAAACGTTACGAAACAAATCCAAGCGTTTCACCTTTTTAGCGATTTAAGCCTAACATTTACAAACGTTATAAAAAATATCCAAGCGTTTCACCTTTTTAGCAATATAAGCCAAACGTTTACAAACATTACAAAACAAATCCAAGCGTTTCACCTTTTTAGCAATTTAAGCGAAATGTTTACAAACATTACGAAACAAATCCAAACGTTTCACCTTTTGCGATTTAAGAGAAATGTTTAAAAACATTACGAAACAAATCCAAACGTTTCACCTTTTTAGCAATTTAGGCAAAACGTTTACAAACATTACAAAACAAATCCAAGCGTTTTACCTTTTTAGCAATTTACGCCAAATGTTTACAAACGTTACGAAACAAATCCAAGTGTTTCACCTTTTTAGCAGTTTAAGCCAAACGATTACAAACATTACAAAACAAATCAAAGTGTTTCACCTTTTTAGCAATATGAGCCAAAAGTTTACAAACATTACGAAACAAATCCAAGAGTTTCACCTTTTTAGCAATTTAAGCCAAACGTTTACAAACGTTACGAAACAAATCCAAACGTTTCACCTTTTTATCTATTTAAGCCAAACATTTACAATGGTTTAGAAACAAATCCAAATGTTTCACCTTTTTAGCAATTTCAGCCAAACGTTTACAAACGTTGCGAAACAAATTCAAGCATTTCACCTTTTTAGCAATTTAAGCCAAACGTTTACAAACGTTACAAAACAAATCCAAGCGTTTCACCTTTTTAGTAATTTGAGCGAAATGTTTACAAGCGTTAGCGATTTAAGCGAAATGTTTAAAAACTTACGAAACAAATCCAAATGTTTCATCTTTTTAGCGATTTAAGCCAAACGTTTACAAATGTTACTAAACAAATCCAAATGTTTCTCCTTTTTAGCAATTTAAGCCATTCGTTTACAAACGTTACGAAACAAATCCAAACGTTTCCCCTTTATTGCGATATAAGCCAAACGTTTACAAACATTACTAAACAAATCCAAACGTTTCTCCTTATTAGCAATTTAAGCCAAACATTTACAAACGTTACGAAACAAATCCAAACGTTTCGCCTTTTTAGCAATTTAAGCCAAACGTTTACGAACATTACGAAAAAAAATTCAAACGTTTCCCCATTTTATCGATTTAAGCCAACGTTTAAAATGTTACGAAACAAATCCAAATGTTTCACCTTTTTGGCGATTTAAGCCAAACGTTTAAAACGTTACGAAACAAATCCAAGTGTTTCACCTTATTAGCAATTTAAGCCAAACGTTTACAAAGGTTAGGAAACAAATCCGAATGTTTGACCTTTTTAGCGATCTAAGCCAAACGTTTACAAACGATACGAAACAAATCCAAACGTTTCGCCTTTTTAGCAATTTAAGCCAAACCCTTACAAATGTTACGAAAGAAATCCAAACGTTTCACCTTTTTAGCGATTTAAGCCAAACGTTTACAAACGTTATGAAACAAATGCAAACGTTTCACCTTTTTAGCGATTTAAGCCAAACTTTTACAAACGTTACGAAACAAATCCAAATATTTCACCTTTTTAGCGATTTAAGCCAAACGTTTACATAAGTTACAAAACAAATTCAAATGTTTCACCTTTTTAGCAATTTAAGCCAAGCGTTTACAAACGTTATGAAACAAAACCAAACGTTTAAAACATTATTAAACAAATTAAAACGTTTCACATTTTTAGCGATTTTAGCCAAACATTTACAAACGTTACAAAACAAAACCAAGCGTTTCACCTATTTTTAGCAATTTAAGCCAAAGGTTTACAAACATTTCAAAACAAATCCAAGCGTTTCACCTTTTTAGCAATTTAAGCCAAATGTTTAGATACATTACGAAACAAATCCAAGCATTTCACCTTTTTTGCAATGTAATCCAAACGTCTACAAACATTACAAAACAAATCCAAGAGTTTCACCTTTTTAGCAATTTAAGCCAAATGTTTACAAACGTTACGAAACAAATCCAAGCGTTTAACCTTTTTAGACATTTAAACCAAACGTTTACAAACATTACAAAACAAATCCAAGCGTTTCACCTTTTTAGCAATATAAGCCAAAAGTTTACAAACATTACGAAACAAATCCAAGAGTTTCACCTTTTTAGCAATTTAAGCCAAACGTTACGAAACAAATCCAAACATTTCGCCTTTTTAGCGATTTAAGTCAAACGTTTACAAATGTTATGAAACAAATCCAAACGTTTCACCTTTTTAGCTATTTAAGCCAAACATTTACAATGGTTTGGAAACAAATCCAAATGTTTCACCTTTTTAGCAATTTAAGCCAAACGTTTACAAACGTTGCGAAACAAATTCAAGCATTTCACATTTTTAGCAATTTAAGCCAAACGTTTACAAACGTTGCAAAACAAATCCAAGCGTTTCACCTTTTTAGTAAGTTTAGCGAAATGTTTACAAACGTTAGCGATTTAAGCGAAATGTTTAAAAACTTACGAAACAAATCCAAACGTTTCATCTTTTTAGCGATTTAAGCCAAACGTTTACAAATGTTACTAAACAAATCCAAATGTTTCTCCTTTTTAGCAATTTAAGCCAAACGTTTACAAATGTTACGAAACAAATCCAAACGTTTCCCCTTTATAGCGATATAAGCCAAACGTTTACAAACATTACTAAACAAATCCAAACGTTTCTCCTTTTTAGCAATTTAAGCCAAACGTTTACAAATGTTACGAAACAAATTCAAACGTTTCGCCTTTTTAGCAATTTAAGCCAAACGTTTACGAACATTACGAAAAAAATTCAAACGTTTCCCCATTTTATCGATTTAAGCCAAACGTTTAAAATGTTACGAAACAAATCCAAATGTTTCATCTTTTTGGCGATTTAAGCCAAACGTTTAAAACGTTACGAAACAAATCCAAACGTTTCAACTTTTAAGAAATTTATGCAAAACGTTTACAAACATTACGAAACAAATCGAAGTGTTTCATCTTTTTAGCGATTGAAGCCAAATGTTTACAAACGTTACGAAACAAATCCAAACGTTTCACATTTTTAGCAATTTAAGCAAAAAGGTTTACAAATGTTACGAAAGAAAAACCAATTGTTTCACCTATTTTTAGCAATTTAAGCCAAAGGTTTACAAATGTTACGAATGAAAATCCAAGTGTTTCACCTATTTTTAGCAATTTAAGCCAAATGTTTAGATACGTTACGAAACAAATCCAAGCATTTCACCTTTTTTGCAATGTAATCCAAACGTCTACAAACATTACAAAACTAATCCAAGCGTTTCACCTTTTTAGCAATTTAAGCCAAATGTTTACAAACGTTACGAAACAAATCCAAGCGTTTGACCTTTTTAGACATTTAAGCCAAACGTTTACAAACATTACAAAACAAATCCAAGAGTTTCACCTTTTTAGCAATATAAGCCAAAAGTTTACAAACATTACGAAACAAATCCAAGCGTTTCACCTTTTTAGCAATTTAAGCCAAACGTTTACAAACGTTACGAAACAAATCCAAACGTTTCACGTTTTTAGCTATTTAAGCCAAACATTTACAATGGTTTGGAAACAAATCCAAATGTTTCACCTTTTTAGCAATTTAAGCCAAACGTTTACAAACGTTGCGAAACAAATTCAAGCATTTCACCTTTTTAACAATTTAAGCCAAACGTTTACAAACGTTACAAAACAAATCCAAGTGTTTCACCTTTTTAGTTATTTTAGCGAAATGTTTACAAACGTTAGCGATTTAAGCGAAATGTTTAAAAACTTCCGAAATAAATCCAAACGTTTCATCTTTTTAGCGATTTAAGCTAAATGTTTACAAATGTTACTAAACAAATCCAAATGTTTCTCCTTTTTAGCAATTTAAGCCATTCGTTTACAAACGTTACGAAACAAATCCAAACGTTTCCCCTTTATTGCGATATAAGCCAAACGTTTACAAACATTACTAAACAAATCCAAACGTTTCTCCTTATTAGCAATTTAAGCCAAACATTTACAAACGTTACGAAACAAATCCAAACGTTTCGCCTTTTTAGCAATTTAAGCCAAACGTTTACGAACATTACGAAAAAAAATTCAAACGTTTCCCCATTTTATCGATTTAAGCCAACGTTTAAAATGTTACGAAACAAATCCAAATGTTTCACCTTTTTGGCGATTTAAGCCAAACGTTTAAAACGTTACGAAACAAATCCAAACGTTTCAACTTTTAAGAAATTTATGCAAAACGTTTATAAACATTACGAAACAAATCGAAGTGTTTCATCTTTTTAGCGATTGAAGCCAAATGTTTACAAACGTTACGAAACAAATCCAAACATTTCACATTTTTAGCAATTTAAGCAAAAGGTTTACAAATATTACGGAAGAAAAACCAATTGTTTCACCTATTTTTAGCAATTTAAGCCAAAGGTTTACAAATGTTACGAAAGAAAAACCAAGTGTTTCACCTATTTTTAGCAATTTAAGACAAATGTTTATAAACGTTACGAAACAAATCCATGCGTTTCAGCTCTTTAGCAATTTAAGCCAAACGTTTACAAACGTTACGAAACAAATCCAAGCGTTTCACCTTTTTAGCAATTTAAGCCAAACGTTTACAAACGTTACGAAACAAATCCAAATATTTTACCTTTTTAGCAATTTAAGCCAAACGTTTACAAACGGTACGAAACAAATCCAAACGTTTCACCTTTATAGCGACTTAAGCTAATTATTTACAAACGCTACGAAACAAATCTAAATGTTTCACCTTTTTAGCAATGTAAGCCAAAGGTTTACAAACGTTACAAAACAAATACAAGTGTTTCACCTTTTTAGCAATTTAAACCAAACATTTATAAACGTTACGAAACAAATCCAAGCGTTTCATCTTGTGATCAATTTAAGCCAAACGTTTAGAAACGTTGCGAAAAAAATCCAAACGTTTCCTTTTTTTAGCGATATAAGCAAAACGTTTAAAAGGTTAAGCAACCAATCCAAATGTTTCACCTTTTTAGCAATTTAAGCGAAATGTTTACAAAAGTTACGAAACAAATCCAAGCGTTTCACCTTTTTAGCAATTTAAGCCAAATATTTACAAACGTTATGAAACAAATCCAAGTGTTTCACCTTTTTAGCAATTTAAGCAAAACGTTTACGAACGATACGAAACAAATCCAAGCATTTCACCTTTTCAGCGATATAACCCGAACGTTTACAAACGTTACGAAACAAATCCAATCGTTTCACCTTTTTAGCGATTTAAGCCGAACGTTTACAAACGTTACGAAACAAACATTTCACCTTTTTAGCGATTTAAACCAAACGTTTAAAACGTTAAGAAACAAATCCAAACGTTTCACCTTTTTAGCGATTTAAGCCAAACGTTTACTAACGTTTCGAAACAAATCTAAACGTTTCCCTTTTTTAGCGATTAAAGTCAAACGTTTACAAACGTTACGAAAGAAATCCAAACGATTCACATTTTTAGCAATTTAAGCCAAACGTTTATAAACGTTACGAAACAAAACCAAGCGTTTCACCTTTTTAGCAATTTAAGCCAAACGTTTACAAACGTTACGAAACACATCCAAGCGTTACCACCTTTTTAGCAATTTAAGCCAAACGTTTACAAACGTTACGAAACAAATCCAAACATTTAACCTTTTTAGCGATTTAAGCCAAACGTTTATAAACGTTACGAAACAAAACCAAGCGTTTCACCTTTTTAGCAATTTAAGCCAAACGTTAACAAACGTTACGAAACACATCCAAGCGTGACCACCTTTTTAGCAATTTAAGCCAAACGTTTACAAATGTTACGAAACAAATCCAAATATTTCACCTTTTTAGCAATTTAAGCCAAACATTTACAAACGGTACCAAACAAATCCAAACGTTTCACCTTTATAGCGATTTAAGCCAATCATTTACAAACGCTACGAAACAAATCCAAATGTTTCACCTTTTTAGCAATGTAAGCCAAAGGTTTACAAAGGTTACAAAACAAATCCAACTTTTTCACCTTTTTAGCAATTTAAACCAAACATTTATAAACGTTACGAAACAAATCCAAGCGTTTCATCTTTTGATCAATTTAAGCCAAACGTTTAGAAACGTTGCGAAAAAAATCCAAACGTTTCCTTTTTTTAGCGATTTAAGCAAAACGTTTAAAAGGTTAAGCAACCAATCCAAATATTTCACCTTTTTAGCAATTTAAGCGAAATGTTTACAAACATTACGAAACAAATACAAGCGTTTTACCTTTTTAGCAATTTAAACCAAATATTTACAAACGTTATGAAACAAATCCAAGTGTTTCACCTTTTTAGCAATTTAAGCAAAACGTTTACGAACGATACGAAACAAATCCAAGCGTTTCACCTTTTCAGCGATGTAAGCCGAACGTTTACAAACGTTACGAAACAAATCCAATCGTTTCACCTTTTTAGCGATTTAAGCCGAACGTTTACAAACGTTAGAAAACAAACATTTCACCTTTTTAGCGATTTAAACCAAACGTTTAAAACATTAAGAAACAAATCCAAACGTTTCACCTTTTTAGCGATTTAAGCCAAACGTTCACTAACGTTTCGAAACAAATCCAAACGTTTCCCTTTTTTAGCGATTAAAGTCAAATGTTTACAAACATTACGAAACAAATCCAAACGATTCACATTTTTAGCAATTTAAGCCAAACGTTTATAAACGTTACGAAACAAAACCAAGCGTTTCACCTTTTTAGCAATTTAAGCCAAACGTTTACAAACGTTACGAAACACATCCAAGCGTTACCACCTTTTTAGCAATTTAAGCCAAACGTTTACAAACGTTACGAAACAAATCCAAACATTTAACCTTTTTAGCGATTTAAGCCAAACGTTTACAAACGGTACGAAACAAATCCAAACATTTCACCTTTTGAGGGATTTATGTCAAATGTTTATAAACTCTACGAAACAAATCCAGACGTTTCACCTTTTTAACAATTTAAACCAAACGTTTATAAACGTTATGAAATAAATCCAAGCGTTTCTGCTTTTTAGCAATTTATGCAAAACGTATAAAAACGTTACGAAACAAATCAAAGCGTTTTACCCTATTAGCAATTTAAGCCAAACGTTTACAAAGGTTAGGAAAGAAATCTGAAAGTTTGACCTTTTTAGTGATTTATGCCAAATGTTTACAAACGATACGAAACAAATCCAAATGTTTCACCTTTTTAGCAATTTAAGCCAAACCCTTACAAACGCTACGAAACAAATCCAAACGTTTCGCCTTTTTAGCGATTTAAGCCAAACGTTTACAAACGTTACGAAACAAATCTAAATGTTTCACCTTTTTAGTGATTTAAGCCAAACGTTTACAAACGTTACGAAACAAATCCAAACGTTTCCCCTTTTTATCGATTAAAGTCAAACGCTTACAAACGTTACGAAACAAAACCAAACGTTTAAAACGTTAGAAAACAAATCCAAATGTTTCACATTTTTAGCAATTTAAGCCAAACATTTACAAACGTTTCAAAACAAAACAAAGCGTTTCTCTTTTTTAGCAATTTAAGCCAAACGTTTACAAACGTTACGAAACAAATCCAAGCGTTTCACCTTTTTACCAATTTAAGCCAAACGTATACAAACGTTACAAAACAAATCCAAACATTTCACCTTTTAGCAATTTAAGCAAAACGTTTACAAACGTAGGAAACAAATTCAAACGTTTCCCCTTTTTAGCGATTTAAGACAAACATTTACAAACGTTACGAAACAAATCAAAAAAAATTACCTTTTTAGCGATTTAAGTCAAACGTTTAGAAACGTTACGAAACAAATCCTAGCGCATCACCCTTTTAGCAATTTAAACCAATTGTTTACAAACGTTACGAAATAAATCCAAGTGTTTCACCTTTTTAGCAATTTAAGCCAAACGATTACAAACGGTACAAAACAAATAAAAAAAATTCACCTTTTTAGCTATTTCGGACAAACGTTTACAGACGTTACGAAACAAATCCAAACGTTAACCTTTTTAGCAATTTAAGCCAAACGTTTACAAACGTTAGAAAACTAATCCAAACGTTTAAAATGTTACTAAACAAACGTCATGAAACAAATCCAAACGTTTATAAACGTTACGAAACAAAACAAAACGTTTCGCCGTTTTAGTTATTTAAGCCAAACGTATACAAACGTTACGAAACAAACCAAATGTTTCAGCTTTTAGCGATTTAAGCCATACGTTTACAAACGTTACGTAATAAATCCAAATGTTTCAATTTTTTAGCGATTTGAGCCAAACGTTTACAAACGCTATGAAACAAATCCAAACGTTTTACCTTTTAAGCGATTTAAGCCAAACGTTTACAAACGTTACGAAACAAAACGAAACGTGTCACTTTTTTAGCGATTTAAGCCAAACTTTTACAAATGTTACGAAACAAAACCAAACGTTTAAGACGTTATGAAACAAATCCAAACGTTTCATATTTTTAGCGAATTTAGCCAAACCTTTACAAAAGATACGAAACAAAACCAAGCGTTTCACCTTTTTAGCAGTTTAAGCCAAACGTTTACAAACGTTACGAAACAAATCCATGCGTTTCACATTTTTAGTGATTTAAGCCATACGTTTACAAACGTTACGAAACAAATCCAAACATTTCACTTTTTTAGTGATTTAAGCCTAACGTTTACAAACGTTATGAAAAAAATACAAACGTTGCGAAACAAACGTTATGAAACCAATCCAAACGTTTACAAACTCTATGAAACAAAACCAAACGTTTCACCTTTTTAGTGATTTAGCCCAAACATTTACAAACATTACGAAACAAAATCCAAACGTTTCACATTTTTAGCGATTAAGACATACGTTTACAAACGTTATCAAACAAATCTAAATGTTTCACTTTTTTAGCGATTTAAGCCAAATGTTTACAAACGTTATGAAACAAATCCAAACGTTTCATCTTTTTAGCGATTTAAGTCAAACGTTTACAAACGTTACGAAAGAAAACCAAACGTTTCACATTTTTAGCGATTTAAGCCAAAACTTTACAAACGTTACGAAACATATCCAAACGTTTAAAACGTTATGAAATAAACGTTACGAAACAAATCCAAATGTTTCACCTTTTATTGATTTAAGCCATACATTTTCAAACATTACTAAACAAATCCAAACGTTTCGCCTTTTTAGTAATTTAAGCCAAACATTTACAAACGTTACGAAACAAATCCAAGCGTTTTTCCTTTTTAGCAATTTAAGTCAAACGTTTACAAACATTACGAAAAAATTCAAACGTTTCCCCATTTTATCAATTTAAGCCAAACGTTTAAAACGTTACGAAACAAATCCAAACGTTTCACCTTTATAGCGATTTAAGCCAAATGTTTAATACGTAGCGAAACAAATCCAAACGTTTCACCTTTTTAGCAATTTATGCAAAACGTTTACAAACATTACGAAACAAATCCAAGTGTTTTATTTTTTAGCTATTGAAGCCAAATGTTTACAAACGTTGCGAAATAAATCCAAACGTTTCACATCAAGCGTTTACAAATGTTACGAAACAAAAACGAAGTGTTTCACCTATTTTTAGCAATTTAAGCCAAACGTTTATGAATGTTACGAAACAAATCCAAGAGTTTCATCTTTTTAGCAATTTAAGCCAATTTTTTACAAACGTTACTAAACAAATCCAAGCGTTTCACCTTTTTAGCAATTTAAGCTAAACGTTTACAAACGTTACGAAACAAATCCATACATTTCATCTTTTTAGCAATTTAAGCCAAACGTTTACAAACTCTACGAAACAAATCCAAATGTTTTACCTTTTTAGCAATGTAAGCTAAACGTTTACAAACGTTACAAAACAAATTCAAGTTTTTCACCTTTTCAGCAATTTAAACCAAACATTTACAAACGTTACGAAACAAATCTAAGCGTTTCACCTTTTGATCAATTTAAACCAAACGTTTACAAAAGTTACGAAAAAATCCAAACGTTTCCCTTTTTTAGCGATTTAAGCAAAACGTTTAAAATGTTATGGAACAAATCCAAATGTTTCACCTTTTTAGCAAATTAGGCGAAACGTTTTTAAACGTTACGAAACAAATCAAAGCGTTTTATATTTTTAGCAATTTAAGCCAAATATTTACAAACATTACGAAACAAATCCAAGCGTTTCACCTTTTTAGAAATTTAAGCCAAACGTTTACGAACATTACGATACAAATCCGAGCGTTTCACCTTTTTAGCTATCTAATCCGAATGTTTACAAACGTTACGAAACAAATCCAAACGTTTCACCTTTTTAGCGATTTAACCCGAACATTTACAAACGTTACGAAACAAAACCAAACGTTTCACCTTTTTAGCAATTTAAGCCGAACGTTTACAAACGTTACGAAATAAACGTTTCACCTTTTTAGCGATTTAAGCCAAACGTTTAAAACATTACGAAACAAATCCAAACGTTTTACCTTTTTAGCAATTTAAGCCAAACGTTTACAAACGCTACGAAACAAATCCAAACGTTTCCCTTTTTTAGCTATTGAAGCCAAACATTTACAAACATTACAAAACAAATCCAAACGTTTCGCCTTTTTAGCGATTTAAGCCAAACATTTACAAACGTTACGAAACAAATCCAAATTTTTCACCTTTTTAGCGATTTAATCCAAACGTTTACAAACGATACGAAATAAATCCAAGCGTTTCACCTTTTTAGCAATTTAGACAAGCGTTTACAAACGTTACAAAATAAATCCAAGTGTTTCACCTTTTTAGCAATTTAAGCCAAACGTTTACAAACGTTACAACACAAATCCAAACATTTCACCTTTTTAGCGATTTAAGCTATACGTTTACAAACGTTACGAAACAAATCCAAACGTTTCCCTTTTTTAGCGATTTAAGCCAAACGTTTACAAACATTAGGAAACAAATCCAAATGTTTCACCTTTTTAGCGATTTAAGCCAAACGTTTACAAACGTTACGAAACAAAACGAAACGTTTCACCTTTTTACCGATTTAAGCCAAACGTTTACAAACGTTACGAAACAAAACCAACGTTTAAGACATAATGAAACAAATCCAAACGTTTCAAATTTTTAGCGAATTAAGCCAAACCTTTACAAAAGATACGAAACAAAACAAAGCGTTTCACCTTTTTAGCAGTTTAAGCAAAACGTTTACAAACGTTACGAAACAAAACCAAACGTTTCACCTTTTTAGCAATTTAAGCCGAACGTTTACAAACGTTACGAAATAATTGTTTCACCTTTTTAGCGATTTAAGCCAAACGTTTTAAACGTTACGAAAAAATCCAAACGTTTCCCCATTTTAGCGATTTAAGCCAAACGTTTAAAACTTTACGAAACAAATCCAAACATTTCACCTTTTTAGCGATTTAAGCCAAACGTTTACACACGCTACGAAACAAATCCAAGCGTTTCACTTTTTTAGCTATTGAAGCCAAGCGTTTACAAACATTACGAAACAAATCCAAACGATTCACATTTTTAGCAATTGAAGCCAAACGTTTACAAATGTTACGAAACAAAACAAAGCGTTTCACCTTTTTAGCAATTTATGCCAAACGTTTACAAACGTTACGAAACAAATCCAAGTGTTTCCACCTTTTTAGCAATTTAAGCCAAACGTTTACAAACGTTAGGAAACAAATCCAAACATTTCACCTTTTAAGCGATTTAAGCCAAACGTTTACAAATGGTACGAAACAAATCCAAACATTTCACATTTTGAGGGATTTATGTCAAACGTTTATAAACTCTACGAAACAAATCCTGATGTTTCACCTTTTTAGCAATTTAAGCCAAACGTATACAAACATTATGATATAAATCCTAGCGTTTCACTTTTTTAGCGATTGAAGGCAAGTGTTTACAAACATTATGAAACAAATCCAAACGATTCACATTTTCAGTAATTGAAGACAAACGTTTACAAATGTTACGAAACAAATCAAAGCATTTCACCTATTTAGCAATTTAAGCCAAACGTTTATAAAGGTTAGGAAACAAATCCGAGCGTTTAACCTTTTTAGCGATTTAAGCCAAACGTTTATAAACGATACGAAACAAATCCAAACTTGTCACCTTTTTAGCCATTTAAGCCAAATGTTTACAAATGTTACGAAACAAATCCAAACGTTTAACCTTTTTAGCGATTTAAGCCAAATGTTTACAAACGCTATGAAAAAAATCTAATTGTTTCACCTTTTTAGCGATTTAATCAAACGTTTACAAACGTTACGAAACAAATCCAAACGTTTCAGCTTTTTAGCGATTAAAGTCAAACGCATACAAACATTTACAAATGTTACGAAACAAAAATCAAGTGTTTCACCTATTTTTAGCAATTTAAGCCAAACGTTTATAAACTTTACGAAACAAATCCAAGCGTTTCATCTTTTTAGCAATTTAAGCCAAACTTTTACAAACATTACGAAACAAATCCATGCGTTTCACCTTTTTAGCAATTTAAGCCAAACGTATACAAACTTTACAAAACAAATCCAAACATTTTACCTTCTAGCGATTTAAGCCAAACATTTAAAAACACAGGAAACAAATCCAAACGTTTCACCTTTTTAGCGATTTAAGCCAAACGTTTACAAACATTAAGAATCAAACTCAAACGTTTCACTTTTTTAGCAATTTAAGCCAAACATTTACAAACGTTACGAAACAAATCCAAAATTTTCACCTTTTTAGCGATTTAAGCCAAACGTTTACAAACGATACGAAACAAATCCAAGCGTTTCGCCTTTTAGCAATTTAAGCCAAGTGTTTACAAACGCTACGAAACAAATCCAAGTGTTTCACCTTTTTAGCAGTTTAAGCCAAACGTTTACAAACGTTACAAAACAAATCCAAACATTTCAACTTTTTAGCGATTCAAGCCAAACGTTTACAGATGTTACGAATCAAATCCAAACGTTTCCCCTTTTTAACAATTTAAGCCAAACGTTTACAAACGTTAGGAAACTAATCCAAACTTTTAAAATGTTACGAAACAAACGTTACGAAACAAATCCAAACGTTTGCAAACGTTACGAAACAAAACCAAACGTTTCACCTTATTAGTGATTTAGGCCAAACGTTTACAAATGTTACGAAACAAAACCAAATGTTTCAGCATTTAGCGATTTAAGCCATACGTTTACAAAAGTTATGAAACGAATCCAAATGTTTAACGTTTTTAGAGATTTAAGCGAAACAATTACAAACATTTTGAAACAAATCCAAACGTTTCTCCTTTTTAGCGATTTAAGCCAAACGTTTACAAACGTTACGAAACAAAACGAAACGTTTCACCTTTTTAGCGATTTAAGCCAAACGTTTACAAACGTTAAATAAAACCAAACGTTTAAGACATTATGAAACAAATCCAAACGTTTCAAATCTTTAGCAAATTAAGCCAAAACTTTACAAAAGATACGAAACATAACAAAGCGTTTCACCTTTTTAGCAGTTTAAGCCAAACGTTTACAAACGTTACGAAACAAATCCATGCGTTTCACATTTGTAGCGATTAAAGCCATACGTTTACAAATGTTACCAAACAAATCCAAACGTTTAACTTTTTTAGTGATTTAAACCAAACATTTACAAACGTTACCATACAAATACAAACGTTACGAAAAAAATGTTACGAAACAAATCCAAACGTTTACAAACTTTACGAAACAAAACCGTACGTTTCACCTTTTTAACGATTTAAGCCAAACCTTTACAAACGCTACGATACAAATGCAATCGTTTGAAACGTTACGAAATAAACGTTACGAAACAAATCCAAACGTCTACAAACGTTACGAAACAAATCCAAACGTTTCACCTTTTTATCGATATAAGCCGAATGTTTACAAACGTTACGAAACAAAACCAAACATTTAACTATTTTAGCAATTTATGCTAAACGTTTACAAAAGTTACGAAACAAATCCAAATGTTTTCCCATTTTAGCGATATAAGCCAAACGTCTAATGCGTTACAAAACAAATCCAAACATTTCACCTTTTTAGCGATTTATGCTAAACGTTTACAAACGTTACGAAACAAATCCAAACGTTTCACCTATTTAGCAATATGAGCCAAACGTTTACAAACTTACGAAACAAATCCATACGTTTCTCCTTTTTAGCGATTTAAGCAAAACGATTACAAATGTTACAATACAAATCTAAACATTTCACCTTTTTAGCGATATAAGCCAAACGTTGACAAAGATTATGAAACAAATTCAAAAGTTTCACTTTTTTTGCCTTTTAAGCCAAACGTTTACAAACGTTAAGAAATAAATCCAAACGTTTCACCTTTTTAGCGATTTAAGCCAAACGTTTACAAACGTTACGAAACAAATCCAAACGTTTCACCTTTTTAGCGATTTAAGCCAAACATTTTCAAACGTTACGAAACAAATCCAAAACTTTTGCCTTTTTAGCGATTTAAGCCAAACATTTACAAACATTACGAAACAAATCCAAACGTTTCGCCTTTTTTGCAATTTAAGCCAAACGTTTTTAAACGTTACGAAAAAAATCCAAATGTTTCACCTTTTGAGAGATTTAAGCCAAACATTTACCTACGTTACGAAACAAAACCAAACGTTTAAAACGTTACGAAACAAATCCAAACGTTCCACATACGATTTAAGCCAAACCTTTACAAACGTTACGAAACAAAACCAAGAGTTTCACCTTTTTAGCAATTTAAGCCAAACGTTTAAAAAGTTACGAAACAAATCCAAACAATTCACATTTTTAGCAATTTAAGCCAGACGTTTACAAACTTTACGAAACAAATCCAAGCGTTTCACCTTTTTAGCAATTTATGCCAAATGTTTACAAACGCTACGAAAAAAATCTAATTATTTCACCTTTTTAGCGATTTAATCAAACATTTACAAACGTTACCAAACAAATCCAAACGTTTCAGCTTTTTAGCGATTAAAGTCAAACTGCATACAAACGTTTACAAATGTAACGAAACAAAAACCAAGTGTTTCACCTATTTTTAGCAATTTAAGCCAAACGTTTATAAACTTTACGAAACAAATCCAAGCGTTTCATCTTTTTAGCAATTTAAGCCAAACGTTTACAAACGTTACGAAACAAATCCATGCGTTTCACCTTTTTAGCAATTTAAGCCAAACGTATACAAACTTTACAAAACAAATCCAAACATTTTACCGTTTAGCGATTTAAGCCAAACATTTACAAACACAGGAAACAAATCCAAACGTTTCACCTTTTTAGCGATTTAAGCCAAACGTTTACAAACATTAAGAATCAAACTCAAACGTTTCCCCTTTTTAGCAATGTAAGCCAAACATTTACAAACGTTACGAAACAATTCCAAAATTTTCACCTTTTTAGCGATTTAAGCCAAATGTTTACAAACGCTATGAAAAAAATCTAATTGTTTCACCTTTTTAGCAATTTAATCAAACGTTTACAAACGTTACCAAACAAATCCAAACGTTTCAGCTTTTTAGCGATTAAAGTCAAACGCATACAAACATTTACATATGTTACGAAACAAAAATCAAGTGTTTCACCTATTTTTAGCAATTTAAGCCAAACGTTTATAAACTTTACGAAACAAATCCAAGCGTTTCATCTTTTTAGAAATTTAAGCCAAACTTTTACAAACATTACGAAACAAATCCATGCGTTTCACCTTTTTAGCAATTTAAGCCAAACGTATACAAACTTTACAAAACAAATCCAAACATTTTACCTTCTAGCGATTTAAGCCAAACATTTAAAAACACAGGAAACAAATCCAAACGTTTCACCTTTTTAGCGATTTAAGCCAAACGTTTACAAACATTAAGAATCAAACTCAAACGTTTCACTTTTTTAGCAATTTAAGCCAAACATTTACAAACGTTACGAAACAAATCCAAAATTTTCACCTTTTTAGCGATTTAAGCCAAACGTTTACAAACGATACGAAACAAATCCAAGCGTTTCGCCTTTTAGCAATTTAAGCCAAGCGTTTACAAACGCTACGAAACAAATCCAAGTGTTTCACCTTTTTAGCAGTTTAAGCCAAACGTTTACAAACGTTACAAAACAAATCCAAACATTTCAACTTTTTAGCGATTTAAGCCAAACGTTTACAGATGTTACGAATCAAATCCAAACGTTTCCCCTTTTTAGCAATTTAAGCCAAACGTTTACAAACGTTAGGAAACTAATCCAAACTTTTAAAATGTTACGAAACAAACGTTACGAAACAAATCCAAACATTTGCAAACGTTACGAAACAAAACCAAACGTTTCACCTTATTAGTGATTTAGGCCAAACGTTTACAAATGTTACGAAACAAAACCAAATGTTTCAGCATTTAGCGATTTAAGCCATACGTTTACAAAAGTTATGAAACGAATCCAAATGTTTAACGTTTTTAGAGATTTAAGCGAAACAATTACAAACATTTTGAAACAAATCCAAACGTTTCTCCTTTTTAGCGATTTAAGCCAAACGTTTACAAACGTTACGAAACAAAACGAAACGTTTCACCTTTTTAGCGATTTAAGCCAAACGTTTACAAACGTTAAATAAAACCAAACGTTTAAGACATTATGAAACAAATCCAAACGTTTCAAATCTTTAGCAAATTAAGCCAAAACTTTACAAAAGATACGAAACATAACAAAGCGTTTCACCTTTTTAGCAGTTTAAGCCAAACGTTTACAAACGTTACGAAACAAATCCATGCGTTTCACATTTGTAGCGATTAAAGCCATACGTTTACAAATGTTACCAAACAAATCCAAACGTTTAACTTTTTTAGTGATTTAAACCAAACATTTACAAACGTTACCATACAAATACAAACGTTACGAAAAAAATGTTACGAAACAAATCCAAACGTTTACAAACTTTACGAAACAAAACCGTACGTTTCACCTTTTTAACGATTTAAGCCAAACCTTTACAAACGCTATGATACAAATGCAATTGTTTGAAACGTTACGAAATAAACGTTACGAAACAAATCCAAACGTCTACAAACGTTACGAAACAAAACCAAACGTTTCACCTTTTTAGCGATATAAGCCGAATGTTTACAAACGTTACGAAACAAAACCAAACATTTAACTATTTTAGCAATTTATGCTAAACGTTTACAAAAGTTACGAAACAAATCCAAATGTTTTCCCATTTTAGCGATATAAGCCAAACGTCTAATGCGTTACAAAACAAATCCAAACATTTCACCTTTTTAGCGATTTATGCTAAACGTTTACAAACGTTACGAAACAAATCCAAACGTTTCACCTATTTAGCAATATGAGCCAAACGTTTACAAACTTACGAAACAAATCCATACGTTTCTCCTTTTTAGCGATTTAAGCAAAACGATTACAAATGTTACAATACAAATCTAAACATTTCACCTTTTTAGCGATATAAGCCAAACGTTGACAAAGATTATGAAACAAATTCAAAAGTTTCACCTTTTTTGCCTTTTAAGCCAAACGTTTACAAACGTTAAGAAATAAATCCAAACGTTTCACCTTTTTAGCGATTTAAGCCAAACGTTTACAAACGTTACGAAACAAATCCAAACGTTTCACCTTTTTAGCGATTTAAGCCAAACATTTTCAAACGTTACGAAACAAATCCAAAACTTTTGCCTTTTTAGCGATTTAAGCCAAACATTTACAAACATTACGAAACAAATCCAAACGTTTCGCCTTTTTTGCAATTTAAGCCAAACGTTTTTAAACGTTACGAAAAAAATCCAAATGTTTCACCTTTTGAGAGATTTAAGCCAAACATTTACCTACGTTACGAAACAAAACCAAACGTTTAAAACGTTACGAAACAAATCCAAACGTTCCACATACGATTTAAGCCAAACCTTTACAAACGTTACGAAACAAAACCAAGAGTTTCACCTTTTTAGCAATTTAAGCCAAACGTTTAAAAAGTTACGAAACAAATCCAAACAATTCACATTTTTAGCAATTTAAGCCAGACGTTTACAAACTTTACGAAACAAATCCAAGCGTTTCACCTTTTTAGCAATTTATGCCAAATGTTTACAAACGCTACGAAAAAAATCTAATTGTTTCACCTTTTTAGCGATTTAATCAAACATTTACAAACGTTACCAAACAAATCCAAACGTTTCAGCTTTTTAGCGATTAAAGTCAAACGCATACAAACGTTTACAAATGTAACGAAACAAAAACCAAGTGTTTCACCTATTTTTAGCAATTTAAGCCAAACGTTTATAAACTTTACGAAACAAATCCAAGCGTTTCATATTATATTTTGATAAAATATTTTGGGTCGGGTTAGACTTGGGTCACCCGACATGTGAGGTAGCTTGGTATTGGTAACTCGGCTAATCCAATATTTGAAAAAATGGATTTAAGTTATTATTTATTTATTATTTAAGTAATATTTTTCGGAACGTATTTTAAAGTGGAAATCCAATAGACTTTGCTTAATTATTTGAGTATTGTGTTACTCGATGTGATTCAGTTTGACTCGTGTCATTACATGATTAATTGTTCATTCTATTCTTGCTACGTTTATGCTTGACTCGGTATTGTGCTAGTCTTATGTGGTGTCTAGTATTCTTACAGTTAGGGGTTGGATGGATTTTAACTTATATATTGTTTTAGACCCGTCGACTGCTCGTGTTTCGGAGTCTACGTAGGGTTAGCTGTTTGCCAAGATTCACGTGGATAAGCAAGCAGTGAGTTTGTAGTGCTATTTACTGCTTTATTAAGTACCGCAATTTATTTTAGTATTATCAATGTTTTCGAATTGTTTTAAGCGATTATGGATCTGGATTGAAACGAGCTACTCGATAGGCTTGTATCGAGACCGTGTACACCGGTAAATACTTTGGGATCGGCAGACTAAGGTCTTGCTTACGCTGGTAATTTGACGAGGATTTGATCCCGTCCACTTTGGGGTTTTTCAGTATGTTATGTCATACTTACGCTGGGATCATTTCAATACTGTTATTCCATAATCATATTATATTAGTATAAAAAGTTTTGATTTAAGGGTTTTAAACTTAATAAATGTAAATAGTATTGCGAACTCATCTCAATATATCTGACCCCGTTGTTTTCCCCAAATTTTCCAGGTTTATGATTTGAAAACTGGTCCACTCCGATCCTTTTATTCTTCGGAGGTTTATTTTATTATAAATAAATTGTCAAACTGATTTTTATTCTTAGACCGCAGTAGTAAACTAGAAGTCCATATAAAATTTTATGTTTGTCAGATTGGTCTGCCTAGCTTTATTTTATGCTTTGACATACTTATTTGTTTAACTCTGGTTATTTCTTAATTAATATAAGTAATTATATTTAAGTTGTTATATTACTTTGTATGTTTGATTTTTATACGCAAGGCTTGCTACGGGTTTTGGTACAACCATACCCATACCCTAGCGCCGGTCGCAATCCATGAAATTGGGTCGTGACAAAATCCAAGCGTTTCAACTCTTTAGCAATTTAAGCCAGACGTTAACAAATGTTACGAAATAAATCCAAACGTTTCCTTTTTTTTGCGATTTCGCCTCTTAAGCGTTTCACCTTTTTAGCGATTTAAGCCAAAGGTTTACAAACTGTACGAAACAAATCCAAACGTTTCACTTTTTGAGCGATTTAAGCCAAATGTTTATAAATGCTACGAAACAAATCCAAACGTTCCACCTTTTAAGCAATTTGAGTCAAACGTTTATAAAAGCTACGAAACAAATCCAAGTGTTTCTCCTTTTAAGCAATTTAAGCCAAATGCATACAAACGTTACGAAACAAATTAAAGCGTTTCACCTTTTTAGCAATTTAAGCCAAACGTTTACAAAGGTTACGAAGAAAATCCAAACGATTACAAACAATACGAAACAAATCCAAACCTTTCACCTTTTGAGCGATTTAAGCAACACGTTTATAAACGTTACGAAACTAATCCAAACGTTTCACCTTTTCAGCAATTTAAGGCAAACGTTTACAAACGTTACGAAATAAAACCAAACGTTCAAAACGTTACGAAACAAATCCAAAAGTTTCACACTTTTAGCAATTTAAACTAAACGTTTACAAACATTACGAAACAAAACCAATCGTTTCATCTTTTTAGCAATTTAAGCCAAACATTTACAAATGTTACGAAACAAATCCAAGCGTTTCACCTTTTTAGAAATTTAAGCCAATCGTTTACAAACGTTACGAAACAAATTCAAACATTTAACCTTTTTAGCAATTTTAGCCAAACGTTTACAAATGTTACGAAACAAATTCAAACGTTTCCCCATTTTAGCGATTTAAGCCAAACGTTTAAAACGTTACGAAACAAATCCAAAAATTTCACCTTTTTAGCGATATAAGACAAACGTTTACAAATGTTATGAAACAAATCCAAGCGTTTCCACCTCTTTAGCAATTTAAGTCAAACGTTTACAAACGTTACAAAACAAATCCAAACGTTTCATCTTTTTAGCGATTTAAGCCAAAGGTTTACAAACGGTACGAAAAAAATCCAAACGTTTCACCTTTTCAGCGATTTAAGTTAAACGTTTATAAACGCTACAAAACAAATCCAAATGTTTCACCTTTTTAGCAATTTATGCCAAACGTTACGAAACAAAACCAAGTGTTTCACCCTTTTTAGAGATTTAAGCCAAACGTTTAAGCCAAAAGTTTATAAATGGTACGAAACAAATCCAAACGTTTCACCTTTTCAGCGATTTAAGCCAAACGCTTACCTACGTTACAAAACAAAACCAAATGCTTTACAATTTTAGCTAGTTAAGCCAAATGTTTAAAACGTTACGAAAAAAATCCAAACATTTCACCTTTTTAGTTATTTATGCCAAACGTTTAGAAACGATAAAAAACAAATCCAAATGTTTCCCCTTTTTAGCGATTTAAGCCAAACGTTTACAAACGTTACGAAATAATTCCAAACTTTTTCACCTTTTGAGCGATTTAAGCCAAACGTTTATAAACGTTACGAAACAAATCCAAACGTTTCACCTTTTTAGCGATATAAGCCAAATGTTTACAAACATTACGAAACAAAACCAAACATTTAAAACGTTACGAAACAAATCCAAACGTTTCATATTTTTTGCGATTTTAGCCAAACGTTTACAAACATTACGAAACAAAACCAATCGTTTCATCTTTTTAGAAATTTAAGCCAAAAAATTACAAATGTTATGAAACAAATCCAAACGTTTCACCTTTTTAGCGATTTAAGCCAAACATTTACAAACGTTACGAAACAAAACCAAGCATTTCACCTTTTTAGTAATTTAAGCCAAACGTTTACAAAAATTACAAAACAAATCCAAGCGTTTCAGCTCTTTAGCAATTTAAGCTAGACGTTTACAAATGTTACGAAAAAAATCCAAAAGATTCCTCGTTTTTTGCGATTTCGCCTCTTAAGTGTTTCACCTTTTTAGCGATTTAAGCCAAAGGTTTACAAACTGTACGAAACAAATCCAAATGTTTCACTTTTTAAGCGATTTAAGCCAAATGTTTATAAACGCTACGAAACAAATTCAAACGTTTCACCTTTTTAGCAATTTGAGTCAAACGTTTATAAAAGTTACGAAACAAATCTAAGTGTTTCTCCTTTTAAGCAATTTAAGCCAAATGTATACAAACGTTACGAAACAAATTAAAGCGTTTCACCTTTTTAGCAATTTAAGCCAAACGTTTACAAAGGTTACGAAGAAAATCCGAACGTTTCCCCTTTTTAGTTATTTATGCCTAACATTTACAAACGATACGAAACGACTCCAAACGTTTCATCTTTTTAGCGATTTAAGTAACATGTTTCCAAACGTTACGAAACAAATCCAAACGTTTCACCTTTTCAGCGATTTAAGCCAAACGTTTACAAACGTTACGAAATAAAACCAAACATTTAAAACGTTACAAAACAACATCCAAGCGTTTCACCTTTATAAGCATTTAAGCCAAATGTTTACAAATGTTACGAAATAAATCCAAGCGTTTCACCTTTTTAGCAATTTAAGCCAAAAGTTTACAAACGTTACGAAACAAATCCAAGCGTTTCACCTTTTCAGAAATTTAAGCCAATCGTTTACAAACGTTACGAAACAAATTCAAATGTTTAACCTTTTTAGCAATTTTAGCTAAACGTTTACAAATGTTACGAAACAAATTCAAACGTTTTCCCATTTTAGCGATTTAAGCAAAACGTTTAAAATGTTACGAAACAAATCCAAAAATTTCACCTTTTTAGCGATTTAAGCCAAACGTTTACAAATGTTACGAAACAATTCCAAACGTTTCACCTATTTAGCGATTGAAGCCAAACGTTTACAAACATTAGGAAACAAATCCAGACGTTTCCTATTTTTAGCAATTTAAGCTAAACGTTTACAATCGTTACAAAACAAAACCAACCGTTTCACCTTTTTAGCAATTTAAGACAAACGTTTACAAATGTTACGAAACAAATCCAAGCATTTCCACCTCTTTAGAAATTTAAGTCGAACGTTTACAAACGTCACGAAAAAAATCTAAACGTTTCATCTTTTTAGCGATTTAAACCAAAGGTTTACAAACGGTACGAAAAAAATCCAAACATTTCACCTTTTCAGCGATTTAAGTTAAACGTTTATAAACGCTACAAAACAAATCCAAACGTTTCACCTTTTTAGCAATTTATGCCAAACGTTACTAAGCAAAACCAAGTGTTTCACCCTTTTTAGAAATTTAAGACAAACGTTTAAGCCAAACGTTTATAAATGGTACGAAACAAATCCAAACGTTTCCCCTTTTTCAGCGATTTAAGCCAAACGCTTACCTACGTTACAAAACAAAACAAAATGCTTTACAATTTTAGCGATTTAAGCCAAATGTTTAAAACGTTACGAAAAAAATCCAAACGTTTCACCTTTTTAGTGATTTAAGACAAACGTTTACAAACGATAAAAAACAAATCCAAATGTTTCCCCTTTTTTAGTGATTTAAGCCAAACGTTTACAAACGTTACGAAATAATTCCAAACTTTTTCACCTTTTGAGCGATTTAAGCCAAACGTTTACAAACGTTACGAAACAAATCCAAAAGTTTCACCTTTTCAACGATTTAAGTCAAACGTTTACAAACGTTACGAAACAAATCCAAACGTTTCTTCTTTTTAGCGATATAAGCCAAATGTTTACAAACATTACGAAACAAAACCAAACGTTTAAAACCTTACAAAACAAATCCAAACGTTTCATATTTTTAACGATTTTAGCCAAACGTTTACAAACATTACGAAACAAAACCAATTGTTTCATCTTTTTAGAAATTTAAGCCAAACAATTACTAATGTTATGAAGCAAATCCAAATGTTTCGCCTTTTTAGCGATTTAAGCCAAACATTTACAAACATTACGAAACAAATCCAAATGTTTCACCTTTTAGCCATTTAAGCCAAACATTTATAAACATTACGAAACAAAACCAATCGTTTCATCTTTTTAGCAATTTCAGCCAAACGTTTACAAACGGTACGAAACAAAACCAAACGTTTCACCTTTTTCGCAATTTTAGCCAAACGTTACGAAACAAATCCAAGTGTTTCAACTTTTTCACAATTCAAGCCAATCGTTTACAACCGTTACGAAACAAAACCAAACGTTTCACCTTTATTAGCAATTTTAGCCAAACTTTTACAAACGTTACGAAACAAATCCAAGTGTTTCACCTTTTTAGCAATTTAACCCAAATATTTGTTTACAAACGTTACGAAACAAAACCAAATGTTTCCCCTTTTTAGCAATTTAAGCCAATTGTTTACAAACGTTACGAAACAAATCCAAGCATTTCACCTTTTTAGCAATTTAAGCCATTCGTTTACAACCG
Source organism: Mercurialis annua (assembly GCF_937616625.2). Lineage (NCBI taxonomy): Eukaryota > Viridiplantae > Streptophyta > Magnoliopsida > Malpighiales > Euphorbiaceae > Mercurialis > Mercurialis annua. Next base: position 42,903,068 of record NC_065572.1, read on the forward strand.
TTGCAAAACTAAACTAAACGTTTCACCTTTTTAGCAATATTAGCCAAACGTTTACAAACGTTACGAAACAAATCCAATTGTTTCACCTTTTTAGCAATTTAATCCATATATTTGATTACAACCGTTACAAAGCAAATCCAAACGATTCACCTTTTTAGCAATTTAAGCCAAACATTTACAAACGTTACGAAACAAATCCATATGTTTCACCTTATTAGAGATTTAAGCCAAACGTTAAAAATGCTACGAAACAAATCCAAACGTTTAAAACGTTACGAAACAAACATTACGAAACATATCTAAAGGTTTACAAACGTTACGAAACAAAACCAAACGTTTCACCGTTTTAGCGATTTTAAGACAAACGTTTACAAACGTTACGAAATAAAACAAAATGTTTCACCTTTTTAGCGGTTTAAGCCATATGTTTACAAACGTTACGAAACAAAACCAAACGTTTCACCTTTTTATAGATTTACGCAAAACGTTTACAAACGTTACGAAACGAAACTAAACATTTAAAATGTTACGAAACAAATCCAAACGTTTTATATTTTTAGCGATTTATGCCAAACCTTTACTAATGATGCGAAACAAAACAAAAAGTTTCACCTTTTTAGTAATTTAAGCCAAATGTTAACAAACGTTAGGAATCAACTCCAAGCGTTTCACCTTTTTAGCAATTTAAACGAAACGTTTACAAACGTTCTGAAACAAATCCAAATGTTTCCCCTTTTTAGCAATTTAAGCCAAATGTTTACAAACATTACGAAAAGAATCCAAGCGTTTCAAATTTTTAGCAATCTAAACCAAACATTTACAAAAGTTACGAAAAAAATCCAAACATTTCACCTTTTTAGCTATTTAAGCCGAACGTTTACAAACGTTACGAAACAAAAACAAACATTTCACCTTTTTAGCAATTTAAGCCAAACATTTACAAACGTTAAGAATCAAATCCAAATGCTTTCCCAGTTTAGCGATTTAAGCCAAACGTTAAAAAAGTTACGAAACAAATCCAAACATTTCACCTTTTTAGCAATTTATGCCAAACGTTTACAAACGTTACGATTTAAATCGCAACGTTTCACCTATTTAGTGATTGAAGCCAAACGTTACGAAACAAATCCATACATTTAACCCTTTTAGCGATATAAGCCAAACGTTTACAAACGTTACGATACAAATCCAACTGTTTCACCTTTCTAGTATTTTAAGCCAAACGTTTAAAAACGTTACAAAACAAATCCAAGCGTTCCACCTTTTTAGCAATTTAAGCCAAACGTTTACAAACGTTACGAAACAAATCCAAGCGTTTTATCTTTTTAGCAATTTAAGCCTAACGTTTACAAACGCTATGAAACAAATCTAAATGTTTCACCTTTTTAGTGATTTAAGCCAAACGTTTACAAAAGCTACGATACAAATCCAAACGTTTCACATTTTTAGCGATTTAAGCCAAACATTTACAAACGTTGCGAAACAAATCCAAATGTTTCACCTTTTTATCGATTCAAGCCAAATGTTTACAAACGTTACGAAACAAATCAAAATGTTTCACCTTTTTAGCTATTTAAGCAAAATGTTTACAAATATTACGAAACAAATCCAAACGTTTCGCCTTTTTAGCAATTTAAGCCAAACGTTTACAAACGTTACAAAACAAATCTAAACGTGTCACCTTTTTAGATATTTAAGCGAAACATTTACCTAAGTTACGAAACAAAACCAAACGTTTAAAACGTTACAAAACAAATTCAAATGTTTCACATTTTTAGCGATTTAAGCCAAACCTTTACAAACGTTACAAAACAAAACCAAGCGTTTAAATTTTTAGAAATTTAAGCCAAACGTTTGCAAAAATACGAAACAAATCCAAGCGTTTCATCTTTTTAGCAATTTAAGCCAGACGTTTACAAACATTACGAAACAAATCCAAACGTTTCCTCTTTTTAGCGATTTAAGCCACACGTTTAAAACATTAAGAAATAAATCAAAACGTTTCATCTATTAAGCTATTTATGCCAACTGTTACGAAACAAATCCAAACATTTTGTCTTTTTAGCGATTTTAGCCAAACATTTACAAAATGTGCAAAACAAATCGAAACACTTCACCTATTGTTTCACCTATTTAGCAATGTAAGCCAAAGTTTACAAACGTTACAAAACAAATCCAAGCGTTTTACCTTTTTACCAGTTAAAGCCAAACGTTTACAAACGTTACGAAACAAATCCAAGCGTTTCACATTTTTTGCAATTTAAGCCAAATGTTGACAAATGTTATGAAAAAAATCCAAACGTTTCACCTTTTTAGCGATTTAAGCCAAACGTTTACAAACGTTAAGAAACAAATCCAAAGGTTTCACTTTTTTAGCAATTTAAGCCAAATGTTTACAAACGTTACAAAACAAATCCAAGCGTTTCACCTTTATAAGAATTTATGCCAAACGTTTACAAATGTTACGAAACAAATCCAAACGTTTCACCTTTTTAGCAAATTAAGCCAAAAGTTTACAAACGTTACGAAACAAATCCAAGCGATTCACCTTTTTAGCAATTTAAGCCAAAAGATTACAAACGTTACGAAACAAATCCAAGCATTTCACCTTTTTAGAAATTTAAGCCAATCGTTTCCAAACGTTACGAAACGATTTCAAACGTGTAACCTTTTCAGCAATTTTAGCTAAATGTTTACAAATGTTACGAAGCAAATTCAAACGTTTCCCCATTTTAGCGATTTAAGCAAAACGTTTAAAACGTTACGAAACAAATCCAAAAATTTCACCTTTTTAACGATTTAAGCCAAACGTTTACAAATGTTACGAAACAATTCCAAACGTTTCCCCTATTTTGCGATTGAAGCCAAACGTTTACAAACATTACGAAACAAATCCAGATGTTTCCCATTTTTAGCAATTTAAGCCAAACGTTTACAATCAGTACAAAACAAAACCAATCGTTTCACCTTTTTAGCAATTTAAGACAAACGTTTACAAATGTTACGAAACAAATCCAAGCGTTTCCACCTCTTTAGCAATTTAAGTCAAACGTTTACAAAAGTTACGAAACAAATCCAAACGTTTCATCTTTTTAGCGATCTAAGCCAAAGGTTTACAAACGGTACAAAAAAAATCCAAACGTTTCACCTTTTGAGCGATTTAAGTTAAACGTTTATAAACACTACAAAACAAATCCAAACATTTCACCTCTTTAGCAATTTATGCCAAACGTTACGAAACAAAACCAAGTGTTTCACCCTTTTTAGAGATTTAAGCCAAACGTTTAAGCCAAACGTTTATAAATGGTACGAAACAAATCCAAACGTTTCCCCTTTTCAGCGATTTAAGCCAAACGCTTACCTACGTTACAAAACAAAACCAAATGCTTTACAATTTTAGTGATTTAAGCCAAACGTTTCACCTTTTTAGCGATTCAAGCCAAACGTTTACAAACATTATGAAACAAATCCAAACGTTTCCCATTTTTAGCAATTTAAGCCAAACGTTAACAAACGTTACGAAACAAAACCAAGCATTTCACCTTTTTAGCAAATTAAGCCAAACGTTTAGAAACGTTACGAAACAAATCCAAGCGTTTCACGTTTTTAGCAATTTAGGCCAAACGTTTACAAACGTTAAGAAACAAATCCAAACGTTTCAACTTTCTAGCGATTTAAGCCAAACTTTTACAAACGTTACGAAACAAATCCAAAGGTTTCAACTTTTTAGCGATTTAAGCTAAATGTTTGCAAACGTTACGAAACAAATCCAAACGTTTCCCCATTTTAGCAATTTAAGCTAAACGTTTACAAACGTTACGAAAAAAATCCAAGCGATTCACCTTTTTAGTAATTTAAGCCAAAGGTTTACAAACGTTACGAAACAAATTGAAGCGTTTCACCTTTTGAGCAATTTAAGCCAAACGTTTACAAAGGTTACGAAGAAAATCCAAACGTTTCCCCTTTTTAGTGATTTAAGCCAAACGTTTACAAACGATACGAAACGAATCCAAACGTTTCACCTTTTTAGCGATTTAGGCAACACGTTTACAAACGTTACGAAACAAATCCAAACGTTTCACCTTTTCAGTGATTTAAGCCAAACGTTTACAAACGTTACGAAATAAAACCAAACGTTTAAAATGTTACGAAACAAATCCAAACGTTTCACACTTTTAGCAATTTAAACAAAACGTTTACAAACGTTACGAAACAAAACCAGTCGTTTGATCTTTTTAGCAATTTAATCCAAACATTTACAAACGTTACGAAACAAATCCAAGCGTTTCACCTTTTTAGAAATATAAGCCAATCGTTTACAAACGTTACGAAACAAATTCAAACGTTTAACCTTTTTAGCAATTTTAGCCAAACGTTTACAAATATTACGAAACAAATTCAAACGTTTTCCCATTTTAGTGATTTAAAACAAACGTTTAAAACGTTACGAAACATATCCAAAAATTTCACCTTTTTAGCGATTTAAGCCAAACGTTTACAAATGTTACGAAACAATTCCAAATGTTTCACCTATTTAGCGATTGAAGCCAAACGTTTACAAACATTACGAAACAAATCCAGACGTTTCCCATTTTTAGCAATTTAAGCCAAACGTTTACAATCGTTACAAAACAAAACCAATCGTTTCACCTTTTTAGCAATTTAAGACAAACGTTTACAAATGTTATGAAACAAATCCAAGCGTTTCTACCTCTTTAGCAATTTAAGTCAAACGTTTACAAACGCTACAAAACAAATCCAAACGTTTCATCTTTTTAGCGATTTAAACCAAAGGTTTATAAACGGTACGAAAAAAATCCAAACGTTTCACCTTTTCAGCGATTTAAGTTTAACGTTTATAAACGCTACAAAACAAATCCAAACGTTTCACCTTTTTAGAATTTATGCCAAACGTTACGAAACAAAACCAACTGTTTCACCCTTTTTAGAGATTTAAGTCAAACGTTTATAAATGGTACGAAACAAATCCAAATGTTTTACCTTTTCAGCGATTTAAACCAAACGCTTAGCAAAACAAAACCAAATGCTTTACAATTTTAGCGATTTAAGCCAAATGTTTAAAACGTTACGAAAAAAATCCAGATGTTTCACCTTTTTAGTGATTTAAGCCAAACGTTTACAAACGATAAAAAACAAATCCAAATGTGTCCCTTTTTTAGCGATTTAAGCCAAACGTTTACAAACGATACGAAACGAATCCAAACGTTTCACCTTTTTAGCGATTTAAGCAACACGTTTGCAAACGTTACGAAACAAATCCAAACATTTCACCTTTTCAGCGATTTAAGCCAAACGTTTACAAACATTACGAAATAAAACCAAGCGTTTAAAACGTTATGAAACAAATCCAAACGTTTCACACTTTTAGCAATTTAAACCAAAAGTTTACAAACGTTACGAAATAAAACCAGTCGTTTCATCTTTTTAGCAATTTAATCCAAACATTTACAAACGTTACGAAACAAATCCAAGCGTTTCACCTTTTTAGAAATTTAAGCCAATTGTTTACAAACGTTACGAAACAAATTCAAACGTTTAACCTTTTTAGCAATTTTAGCCAAACGTTTACAAATGTTACGAAACAAATTCAAACGTTTTCCCATTTTAGCGATTTAAGCCAAACGTTTAAAACGTTACGAAACAAATCCAAAAATTTCACCTTTTTAGCGATTTAAGCCAAACGTTTACAAATGTTACGAAACAATTCCAAACATTTCACCTATTTAGAGATTGAAGCCAAACGTTTACAAACATTACGAAACAAATCCAGACATTTCCCATTTTTAGCAATTTAAGCCAAACGTTTACAATCGTTACAAAACAAAACCAATCGTTTCACCTTTTTAGCAATTTAAGACAAACGTTTACAAATTTTATGAAACAAATCCAAGCATTTCTACCTCTTTAGCAATTTAAGTCAAACGTTTACAAACGTTACAAAACAAATCCAAACGTTTCATCTTTTTAGCGATTTAAGCCAAAGGTTTACAAACGGTACGAAAAAAATCCAAATGTGTCACCTTTTCAGCGATTTTAATTAAATGTTTATAAACGCTACAAAACAAATCCAAACGTTTCACCTTTTTAGCAATTTATGCCAAACGTTACGAAACAAAACCAAGTGTTTCACCCTTTTTAGAGATTTAAGCCAAAAGTTTAAGCCAAACGTTTATAAATGGTACGAAACAAATCCAAACGTTTCACCTTTTCAGCAATTTAAGCCAAACGCTTACCTATGTTACAAAACAAAACCAAATGCTTTACAATTTTAGCGATTTAAGCCAAATGTTTAAAACGTTACGAAAAAAATCCAAACGTTTTCCCTTTTTAGTGAATTAAGCCAAACGTTTACAAACGATAAAAAACAAATCCAAATGTTTCCCTTTTTTAGCGATTTAAGCCAAACATTTACAAATGTTACAAAATAATTTCAAACTTTTTCACCTTTTGAGCGATTTAAGCCAAACGTTTACAAACGTTACGAAACAAATCCAAATGTTTCACCTTTTCAACGATTTAAGCCAAACGTTTACAAACATTTCGAAACAAATCCAAACGTTTCACCTTTTTAGCGATATAAGCCAAATGTTTACAAATATTACGAAACAAAACCAAACGTTTAAAACGTTACGAAACAAATCCAAACGTTTCATATTTTTAGCGATTTTAGCCAAGCGTTTACAAACATTACGAAACAAAACCAATCGTTTCATCTTTTTAGAAATTTAAGCCAAACAATTACAAACGTTATGAAACAAATCCAAACGTTTCACCTTTTTAGCGATTTAAGCCAAACATTTACAAACATTACGAAACAAATCCAAATGTTTCACCTTTTCAGAGATTTAAGCCAAACATTTAAAAACGGTACGAAACAAATCTAAACGTTTCACCTTTTAAGCAATTTAAGCCAAACTCGTACCTACATTAGGAAACAAAACCAAATGTTTTCCCATTTTAGCGATTTAAGCCAAATGTTTAAAACATTATGAAACAAATCCAAACTTTTCGCCTTTTTAGCAATTTAAGCCAAACGTTTACAAACGTTATGAAACAAATCCAAATGTTTTGCCTTTTTAAAGATTTAAGCCAAACATATACCGACGTTACGAAACCAAACCAAACGTTTAAAATGTTACAAAATAAATCAAAACATTTCACATTTTTAGCGATTTAAGCCAAACCTTTACACACGTTACGAAACAAAACCAAGCATTTCACCTTTTTAGTAATTTAAGCCAAACGTTTACAAACATTACAAAACAAATCCAAGTGTTTCAACTCTTTAGCAATTTAAGCCAGACGTTTACAAATGTTTCGAAACAAATCCAAACGTTTCCTTTTTTTGCGATTTCGCCTCTTAAGCGTTTCACCTTTTTAGCGATTTAAGCCAAAGGGTTACAAACTGTACGAAACATATCCAAACGTTTCACTTTTTGAGCGATTTAAGCCAAATGTTTATAAACGCTACGAAACAAATCCAAACGTTTCACCTTTTTGGCAATTTGAGTCAAACGTTTATAAAAGTTACGAAACAAATCCAAGTGTTTCTCCTTTTAAGCAATTTAAGCTAAATGTATACAAACGTTACGAAACAAATTAAAGCGTTTTACCTTTTTAGCAATTTAAGCCAAACGTTTACAAAGGTTACGAAGAAAATCCAAACGTTTCCCCTTTTTAGTGATTTAAGCGAAACGTTTACAAACCATACGAAACGAATCCAAACGTTTCACCTTTTTAGAGATTTAAGCAATACGTTTACAAACGTTACGAAACAAATCCAAACTTTTCACCTTTTCAGCGATTTAAGCCAAACGTTCACAAACGTTACGAAATAAAACCAAAAGTTTAAAACGTTACGAAAAAAATCCAAACGTTTCACCATTTTAGCTATTTAAGCAACACGTTTACAAACATTACGAAACAAAACCAATCGTTTCATCTTTTTATCAATTTAAGCAAAACATTTACAAATTTTATGAAACAAATCCAAACGTTTCAACTTTTTAGCGAATTGAGCCAACCATTTACAAACGTTACGAAATAAATCCAAACGTTTCATCTTTTTAGCGAATTAAGCCAAATGTTTATAAGTGGTACAATAGAAATCCAAACGTTTCACCTTTTAAGTGATTTAAGCCAAACGTTTATAAACGTTACGAAACAAATCCACATGTTTCGCCTTTTTAGCAATTTAAGCCAAATGTTTACAAACGATACGAAACAAATCCAAACGTTTCCCCTTTTTAGCGATTTAAGCCAAACATTTACAAACGTTACGAAACAAATCCAAACTTTTCACCTTTTTAGCGATTCAAGCCAAATGTTTATAAACGATACGAAACAAATCCAAACGTTTCACCTTTTTAGCGATTTAAGCCAAACATTTACAAACGTTATGAAACAATTCCAAACGTTTCACCTTTTTAGCGATTTAAGCTAAATGTTTGCAAACGTTACGAAACAAATCCAAACGTTCCCATTTTTAGCAATTTAAGCCAAACGTTTATAAACGGTATGAAACAAATCCAAACGTTTTTAGTAATGTAAGCCACACATTTACAGACGTTTCGAAACAATTCCAAACGTTTCACCTTTTTAGCTATTGAAGCCAAACGTTTACAAACATTATGAAACAAATCCAAACGTTTCCCATTTTTAGCAATTTAAGCCAAACGTTTACAAACATTACGAAACAAAACCAAGCGTTTCACCTTTTTAGCAATTTAAGCAAAACGTTTACAAACATTACGAAACAAATCCAAGCGTTTCACGTTTTTAGCAATTTAGGCCAAACGTTTACAAACGTTACGAAACAAATCCAAACGTTTCAACTTTCTAGCGATTTAAGCCAAATTTTTACAAACGTTACGAAACAAATCCAAAGGTTTCAACTTTTTAGCGATTTAAGCTAAATGTTTGCAAACATTACGAAACAAATCCAAACGTTTCCCCATTTTAGCAATTTAAGCTAAACGTTTACAAACGTTACGAAACAAATCCAAGCGATTCACCTTTTTAGAAATTTAAGCCAAAGGTTTACAAACGTTACGAAACAAATTAAAGCGTTTCACCTTTTGAGCAATTTAAGCCAAAAGTTTACAGAGGTTACCAAGAAAATTCAAACGTTTTCCCTTTTTAGTGATTTAAGCCAAACGTTTACAAACGATACGAAACGAATCCAAACGTTTCACCTTTTTAGCGATTTAAGCAACACGTTTACAAATGTTACGAAACAAATCCAAACGTTTCACCTTTTCAGCGATTTAAGCCAAACGTTTACAAACATTACGAAATAAAACCAAGCGTTTAAAACGTTATGAAACAAATCCAAACGTTTCACACTTTTAGCAATTTAAACCAAACGTTTACAAACGTTACGAAATAAAACCAGTCGTTTCATCTTTTTAGCAATTTAATCCAAACATTTACAAACGTTACGAAACAAATCCAAGCGTTTCACCTTTTTAGAAATTTAAGTCAATTGTTTACAAACGTTACGAAACAAATTCAAACATTTAACCTTTTTAGCAATTTTAGCCAAACGTTTACATATGTTACGAAACAAATTTAAACGTTTTCCCATTTTAGCGATTTAAGCCAAACGTTTAAAACGTTACGAAACAAATCCAAAAATTTCACCTTTTTAGCGATTTAAGCCAAACGTTTACAAATGTTACGAAACAATTCCAAACATTTCACCTATTTAGAGATTGAAGCCAAACGTTTACAAACATTACGAAACAAATCCAGACATTTCCCATTTTTCGCAATTTAAGCCAAACGTTTACAATCGTTACAAAACAAAACCAATCGTTTCACCTTTTTAGCAATTTAAGACAAACGTTTACAAATTTTATGAAATAAATCCAAGCATTTCTACCTCTTTAGCAATTTAAGTCAAACGTTTACAAACGTTATAAAACAAATCCAAACGTTTCACCTTTTCAGCAATTTAAGCCAAACGCTTACCTATGTTACAAAACAAAACCAAATGCTTTACAATTTTAGCGATTTAAGCCAAATGTTTAAAACGTTACGAAAAAAATCCAAACGTTTTCCCTTTTTAGTGATTTAAGCCAAACGTTTACAAACGATAAAAAACAAATCCAAATGTTTCCCTTTTTAGCGATTTAAGCCAAACATATTTACAAACGTTACAAAATAATTTCAAACTTTTTCACCTTTTGAGCGATTTAAGCCAAACGTTTACAAACGTTACGAAACAAATCCAAATGTTTCACCTTTTCAACGATTTAAGCCGAACGTTTACAAACATTTCGAAACAAATCCAAACGTTTCACCTTTTTAGCGATATAAGCCAAATGTTTACAAATATTACGAAACAAAACCAAACGTTTAAAACGTTACGAAACAAATCCAAACGTTTCATATTTTTAGCGATTTTAGCCAAGCGTTTACAAACATTACGAAACAAAACCAATCGTTTCATCTTTTTAGAAATTTAAGCCAAACAATTACAAACGTTATGAAACAAATCCAAACGTTTCACCTTTTTAGCGATTTAAGCCAAACATTTACAAACATTACGAAACAAATCCAAATGTTTCACCTTTTTAGAGATTTAAGCCAAACATTTAAAAACGGTACGAAACAAATCTAAACGTTTCACCTTTTAAGCAATTTAAGCCAAACTCGTACCTACATTAGGAAACAAAACCAAATGTTTTCCCATTTTAGCGATTTAAGCCAAATGTTTAAAACATTATGAAACAAATCCAAACTTTTCGCCTTTTTAGCAATTTAAGCCAAACGTTTACAAACGTTATGAAACAAATCCAAATGTTTTGCCTTTTTAAAGATTTAAGCCAAACATATACCGACGTTACGAAACCAAACCAAACGTTTAAAATGTTACAAAATAAATCAAATCATTTCACATTTTTAGCGATTTAAGCCAAACCTTTACACACGATACGAAACAAAACCAAGCATTTCACCTTTTTAGTAATTTAAGCCAAACGTTTACAAACATTACAAAACAAATCCAAGTGTTTCAACTCTTTAGCAATTTAAGCCAGACGTTTACAAATGTTTCGAAACAAATCCAAACGTTTCCTTTTTTTGCGATTTCGCCTCTTAAGCGTTTCACCTTTTTAGCGATTTAAGCCAAAGGTTTACAAACTGTACGAAACATATCCAAACGTTTCACTTTTTGAGCGATTTAAGCCAAATGTTTATAAACGCTACGAAACAAATCCAAACGTTTCACCTTTTTGGCAATTTGAGTCAAACGTTTATAAAAGTTACGAAACAAATCCAAGTGTTTCTCCTTTTAAGCAATTTAAGCCAAATGTATACAAACGTTACGAAACAAATTAAAGCGTTTTACCTTTTTAGCAATTTATGCCAAACGTTTACAAAGGTTACGAAGAAAATCCAAACGTTTCCCCTTTTTAGTGATTTAAGCGAAACGTTTACAAACCATACGAAACGAATCCAAACGTTTCACCTTTTTAGAGATTTAAGCAATACGTTTACAAACGTTACGAAACAAATCCAAACTTTTCACCTTTTCAGCGATTTAAGCCAAACGTTCACAAACGTTACGAAATAAAACCAAAAGTTTAAAACGTTACGAAAAAAATCCAAACGTTTCACCATTTTAGCTATTTAAGCAACACGTTTACAAACATTACGAAACAAAACCAATCGTTTCATCTTTTTATCAATTTAAGCAAAACATTTACAAATTTTATGAAACAAATCCAAACGTTTCAACTTTTTAGCGAATTGAGCCAACCATTTACAAACGTTACGAAATAAATCCAAACGTTTCATCTTTTTAGCGAATTAAGCCAAATGTTTATAAGTGGTACAATAGAAATCCAAACGTTTCACCTTTTAAGTGATTTAAGCCAAACGTTTATAAACGTTACGAAACAAATCCACATGTTTCGCCTTTTTAGCAATTTAAGCCAAATGTTTACAAACGATACGAAACAAATCCAAACGTTTCCCCTTTTTAGCGATTTAAGCCAAACATTTACAAACGTTACGAAACAAATCCAAACTTTTCACCTTTTTAGCGATTCAAGCCAAATGTTTATAAACGATACGAAACAAATCCAAACGTTTCACCTTTTAAGCGATTTAAGCCAAACATTTACAAACGTTACGAAACAATTCCAAACGTTTCACCTTTTTAGCGATTTAAGCTAAATGTTTGCAAACGTTACGAAACAAATCCAAACGTTCCCATTTTTAGCAATTTAAGCCAAACGTTTATAAACGGTATGAAACAAATCCAAACGTTTTTAGCAATGTAAGCCACACATTTACAGACATTTCGAAACAATTCCAAACGTTTCACCTTTTTAGCTATTGAAGCCAAACGTTTACAAACATTATGAAACAAATCCAAACGTTTCCCATTTTTAGCAATTTAAGCCAAACGTTTAAAAACATTACGAAACAAAACCAAGCGTTTCACCTTTTTAGCAATTTAAGCAAAACGTTTACAAACATTACGAAACAAATCCAAGCGTTTCACGTTTTTAGCAATTTAGGCCAAACGTTTACAAACGTTACGAAACAAATCCAAACGTTTCAACTTTCTAGCGATTTAAGCCAAATTTTTACAAACGTTACGAAACAAATCCAAAGGTTTCAACTTTTTAGCGATTTAAGCTAAATGTTTGCAAACATTACGAAACAAATCCAAACGTTTCCCCTTTTTAGCAATTTAAGCTAAACGTTTACAAACGTTACGAAACAAATCCAAGCGATTCACCTTTTTAGAAATTTAAGCCAAAGGTTTACAAACGTTACGAAACAAATTAAAGCGTTTCACCTTTTGAGCAATTTAAGCCAAAAGTTTACAGAGGTTACCAAGAAAATTCAAACGTTTTCCCTTTTTAGTGATTTAAGCCAAACGTTTACAAACGATACGAAACGAATCCAAACGTTTCCCCTTTTTAGCGATTTAAGCAACACGTTTACAAACGTTACGAAACAAATCCAAACGTTTCAACTTTTCAGCGATTTAAGCCAAACGTTTACAAACATTACGAAATAAAACCAAGCGTTTAAAACGTTATGAAACAAATCCAAACGTTTCACACTTTTAGCAATTTAAACCAAACGTTTACAAACGTTACGAAATAAAACCAGTCGTTTCATCTTTTTAGCAATTTAATCCAAACATTTACAAACGTTACGAAACAAATCCAAGCGTTTCACCTTTTTAGAAATTTAAGCCAATTGTTTACAAACGTTACGAAACAAATTCAAACGTTTAACCTTTTTAGCAATTTTAGCCAAACGTTTACAAATGTTACGAAACAAATTTAAACGTTTTCCCATTTTAGCGATTTAAGCCAAACGTTTAAAACGTTACGAAACAAATCCAAAAATTTCACCTTTTTAGCGATTTAAGCCAAACGTTTACAAATGTTACGAAACAATTCCAAACATTTCACCTATTTAGAGATTGAAGCCAAACGTTTACAAACATTACGAAACAAATCCAGACATTTCCCATTTTTAGCAATTTAAGCCAAACGTTTACAATCGTTACAAAACAAAACCAATCGTTTCACCTTTTTAGCAATTTAAGACAAACGTTTACAAATTTTATGAAACAAATTCAAGCATTTCTACCTCTTTAGCAATTTAAGTCAAACGTTTACAAACGTTATAAAACAAATCCAAACGTTTCATCTTTTTAGCGATTTAAGCCAAAGGTTTACAAACGGTACGAAAAAAATCCAAACGTTTCACCTTTTCAGTGATTTAAATTAAATGTTTATAAACGCTACAAAACAAATCCAAACGTTTCACCTTTTTAGCAATTTATGCCAAACGTTACGAAACAAAACCAAGTGTTTCACCCTTTTTAGAGATTTAAGCCAAAAGTTTAAGCCAAACGTTTATAAATGGTACGAAACAAATCCAAACGTTTCACCTTTTCAGCAATTTAAGCCAAACGCTTACCTATGTTACAAAACAAAACCAAATGCTTTACAATTTTAGCGATTTAAGCCAAATGTTTAAAACGTTACGAAAAAAATCCAAACGTTTTCCCTTTTTAGTGATTTAAGCCAAACGTTTACAAACGATAAAAAACAAATCCAAATGTTTCCCTTTTTAGCGATTTAAGCCAAACATTTACAAACGTTACAAAATAATTTCAAACTTTTTCACCTTTTGAGCGATTTAAGCCAAACGTTTACAAACGTTACGAAACAAATCCAAATGTTTCACCTTTTCAACGATTTAAGCCAAACGTTTACAAACATTTCGAAACAAATCCAAACGTTTCACCTTTTTAGCGATATAAGCCAAATGTTTACAAATATTACGAAACAAAACCAAACGTTTAAAACGTTACGAATCAAATCCAAACGTTTCATATTTTTAGCGATTTTAGCCAAGCGTTTACAAACATTACGAAACAAAACCAATCGTTTCATCTTTTTAGAAATTTAAGCCAAACAATTACAAACGTTATGAAACAAATCCAAACGTTTCACCTTTTTAGCGATTTAAGCCAAACATTTACAAACATTACGAAACAAATCCAAATGTTTCACCTTTTTAGAGATTTAAGCCAAACATTTAAAAACGGTACGAAACAAATCTAAACGTTTCACCTTTTAAGCTATTTAAGCCAAACTCGTACCTACATTAGGAAACAAAACCAAATGTTTTCCCATTTTAGCGATTTAAGCCAAATGTTTAAAACATTACGAAACAAAACCAAACTTTTCGCCTTTTTAGCAATTTAAGCCAAACGTTTACAAACGTTATGAAACAAATCCAAATGTTTTGCCTTTTTAAAGATTTAAGCCAAACATATACCGACGGTACGAAACCAAAACAAACGTTTAAAATGTTACAAAATAAATCAAAACATTTCACATTTTTAGCCATTTAAGCCAAACCTTTACACACGTTACGAAACAAAACCAAGCATTTCACCTTTTTAGTAATTTAAGCCAAACGTTTACAAACATTACAAAACAAATCCAAGTGTTTCAACTCTTTAGCAATTTAAGCCAGACGTTTACAAATGTTTCGAAACAAATCCAAACGTTTCCTTTTTTTGCGATTTCGCCTCTTAAGCGTTTCACCTTTTTAGCGATTTAAGCCAAAGGTTTACAAACTGTACGAAACATATCCAAACGTTTCACTTTTTGAGCGATTTAAGCCAAATGTTTATAAACGCTACGAAACAAATCCAAACGTTTCACCTTTTTGGCAATTTGAGTCAAACATTTATAAAAGTTACGAAACAAATCCAAGTGTTTCTCCTTTTAAGCAATTTAAGCCAAATGTATACAAACGTTACGAAACAAATTAAAGCGTTTTACCTTTTTAGCAATTTAAGCCAAACGTTTACAAAGGTTACGAAGAAAATCCAAACGTTTCCCCTTTTTAGTGATTTAAGCGAAACGTTTACAAACCATACGAAACGAATCCAAACGTTTCACCTTTTTAGAGATTTAAGCAATACGTTTACAAACGTTACGAAACAAATCCAAACTTTTCACCTTTTCAGCGATTTAAGCCAAACGTTCACAAACGTTACGAAATAAAACCAAAAGTTTAAAACGTTACGAAAAAAATCCAAACGTTTCACCATTTTAGCTATTTAAGCAACACGTTTACAAACATTACGAAACAAAACCAATCGTTTCATCTTTTTATCAATTTAAGCGAAACATTTACAAATTTTATGAAACAAATCCAAACGTTTCAACTTTTTAGCGAATTGAGCCAACCATTTACAAACGTTACGAAATAAATCCAAACGTTTCATCTTTTTAGCGAATTAAGCCAAATGTTTATAAGTGGTACAATAGAAATCCAAACGTTTCACCTTTTAAGTGATTTAAGCCAAACGTTTATAAACGTTACGAAACAAATCCACATGTTTCGCCTTTTTAGCAATTTAAGCCAAATGTTTACAAACGATACGAAACAAATCCAAACGTTTCCCCTTTTTAGCGATTTAAGCCAAACATTTACAAACGTTACGAAACAAATCCAAACTTTTCACCTTTTTAGCGATTCAAGCCAAATGTTTATAAACGATACGAAACAAATCCAAACGTTTCACCTTTTTAGCGATTTAAGCCAAACATTTACAAACGTTACGAAACAATTCCAAACGTTTCACCTTTTTAGCGATTTAAGCTAAATGTTTGCAAATGTTACGAAACAAATCCAAACGTTCCCATTTTTAGCAATTTAAGCCAAACGTTTATAAACGGTATGAAACAAATCCAAACGTTTTTAGCAATGTAAGCCACACATTTACAGACGTTTCGAAACAATTCCAAACGTTTCACCTTGTTAGCTATTGAAGCCAAACGTTTACAAACATTATGAAACAAATCCAAACGTTTCCCATTTTTAGCAATTTAAGCCAAACGTTTACAAACATTACGTAACAAAACCAAGCGTTTCACCTTTTTAGCAATTTAAGCAAAACGTTTACAAACATTACGAAACAAATCCAAGCGTTTAAAACGTTATGAAACAAATCCAAACGTTTCACACTTTTAGCAATTTAAACCAAACGTTTACAAACGTTACGAAATAAAACCAGTCGTTTCATCTTTTTAGCAATTTAATCCAAACATTTACAAACGTTACCAAACAAATCCAAGCGTTTCACCTTTTTAGAAATTTAAGCCAATTGTTTACAAACGTTACGAAACAAATTCAAACGTTTAACCTTTTTTGCAATTTTAGCCAAACGTTTACATATGTTACGAAACAAATTCAAACGTTTTCCCATTTTAGCGATTTAAGCCAAACGTTTAAAACGTTACGAAACAAATCCAAAAATTTCACCTTTTTAGCGATTTAAGCCAAACGTTTACAAATGTTACGAAACAATTCCAAACATTTCACCTATTTAGAGATTGAAGCCAAACGTTTACAAACATTACGAAACAAATCCAGACATTTCCCATTTTTAGTAATTTAAGCCAAACGTTTACAATCGTTACAAAACAAAACCAATCGTTTCACCTTTTTAGCAATTTAAGACAAACGTTTACAAATTTTATGAAACAAATCCAAGCATTTCTACCTCTTTAGCAATTTAAGTCAAACGTTTACAAACGTTACAAAACAAATCCAAACGTTTCATTTTTTTAGCGATTTAAGCCAAAGGTTTACAAACGGTACGAAAAAAATCCAAACGTTTCACCTTTTCAGCGATTTAAATTAAATGTTTATAAACGCTACAAAACAAATCCAAACGTTTCACTATTTTAGCAATTTATGCTAAACGTTACGAAACAAAACCAAGTGTTTCACCCTTTTTAGAGATTTAAGCCAAAAGTTTAAGCCAAACGTTTATAAATGGTACGAAACAAATCCAAACGTTTCACCTTTTCAGCAATTTAAGCCAAACGCTTACCTATGTTACAAAACAAAATCAAATGCTTTACAATTTTAGCGATTTAAGCCAAATGTTTAAAACGTTACGAAAAAAATCCAAACGTTTTCCCTTTTTAGTGATTTAAGCCAAACGTTTACAAACGATAAAAAACAAATCCAAATGTTTCCCTTTTTTAGCGATTTAAGCCAAACATTTACAAACGTTACAAAATAATTTCAAACTTTTTCACCTTTTGAGCGATTTAAGCCAAACGTTTACAAACGTTACGAAACAAATCCAAATGTTTCACCTTTTCAACGATTTAAGCTAAACGTTTACAAACATTTCGAAACAAATCCAAACGTTTCACCTTTTTAGCGATATAAGCCAAATGTTTACAAATATTACGAAACAAAACCAAACGTTTAAAACGTTACGAAACAAATCCAAACGTTTCATATTTTTAGCAATTTTAGCCAAGCGTTTACAAACATTACGAAACAAAACCAATCGTTTCATCTTTATAGAAATTTAAGCCAAACAATTACAAACGTTATGAAGCAAATCCAAACGTTTCCCCTTTTTAGCGATTTAAGCCAAACATTTACAAACATTACGAAACAAATCCAAATGTTTCACCTTTTTAGAGATTTAAGCCAAACGTTTAAAAACGATACGAAACAAATCTAATTGTTTCACCTTTTAAGCTATTTAAGCCAAACGCTTACCTAGATTACGAAACAAAACCAAATGTTTTCCCATTTTAGCGATTTAAGCCAAATGTTTACAAACGTTATGAAACAAATCCAAACATTTCACCTTTTTAAAGATTTAAGCCAAACATATACCGACGTTACGAAGCAAAACCAAACGTTTAAAATGTTACAAAACAAATCCAAACATTTCACATTTTTAGCGATTTAAGCCAAACCTTTACAAACGTTACGAAACAAAACCAAGCATTTCACCTTTTTAGTAATTTAAGCCAAACGTTTACAAACATTACAAAAAAAATCCAAGCATTTCAACTCTTTAGCAATTTAAGCCAGACGTTTACAAATGTTACGAAACAAATCCAAACGTTTCCTCTTTTTTGTGATTTCGCCTCTTAAGCATTTCACCTTTTTAGCGATTTAAGCCAAAGGTTTACAAACTGTACGAAACAAATCCAAACGTTTCACTTTTTGAGCGATTTTAGCCAAATGTTTATAAATGCTACGAAACAAATTTAAACCTTTTCAAATGTTACGAAACGAATCCAAACCTTTCACCTTTTCAGCGATTTAAGCCAAACGTTTACAAACGTTACGAAATAAAACCAAACGTTTAAAACGTTACGAAACAAATCCAAACGTTTCACACTTTTAGCAATTTAAACCAAACATTTACAAACATTACGAAACAAAACAAATCGTTTCATCTTTTTAGCAATTTAAGCCAAACGTTTAAAAACGTTACGAAACAAAACTAAACGTTTCACCTTTTTAGCAATTTCAGCCAAACGTTACGAAATAAATCCAAGTGTTTCAACTTTTTCCCAATTCAAGCCAATCATTTACAACCGTTACGAAACAAAACCAAACGTTTCACCTTTTTTAGCAATTTTAGCCAAACTTTTACAAACGTTACGAAACAAATCCAAGTGTTTCACCTTTTTAGCAATTTAAGCCAAATATTGGTTTACAACGTTACGAAACAAAACCAAATGTCTCCCCTTTTTAGCAATTTAAGCCAATCGTTTACAAACGTTACGAAACAAATCCAGGCATTTCACCTTTTTAGCAATTTAAGCCAATCGTTTACAACCGTTACAAAACAAAACCAAACGTTTCCCCTTTTTAGCAATATTAGCCAAACGTTTACAAACGTTACGAAACAAATCCAATTGTTTCACCTTTTTAGCAATTTAATCCATATATTTTTTTACAACCGTTACAAAACAAATCCAAATGTTTCACCTTTTTAGCGATTTAAGCCAAACATTTACAAACGTTACGAAACAAATCCATATGTTTCACCTTATTAGAAATTTAAGCCAGACGTTTACAAATGCTACGAAACAAATCCAAACGTTTAAAACGTTACGAAACAAACAATACGAAACATATGTAAACGTTTACAAACGTTACGAAACAAAACCAAACGTTTCACCTTTTTAGTGATTTTAAGACAAACGTTTACAAACGTTACGAAATAAAGCAAAATGTTTCACCTTTTTAGCGATTTAAGCCATACGGTACAAACGTTACGAAACAAATCCAAACGTTTCACTTTTTTAGCAAGTTAAGCCAAACGTTTACAAACGTTACGAAAAAAATCGAAACGTTTCACATTTTTAGCAATTTAAGCAAAACGTTTACAAACGTTACGAAACAAAGCCAAACGTTTCACCTTTTTAGAGATTTACGCCAAACGTTTACAAACGTTACGAAACAAAACTAAACGTTTAAAATGTTACGAAACAAATCCAAACGTTTTATATTTTTAGCGATTTATGCCAAACCTTTACTAATGTTGCGAAACAAAACCAAGAGTTTCACCTTTTTAGTAATTTAAGCCAAATATTAACAAACGTTACGAATCAACTCCAAGCGTTTCACCTTTTTTGCAATTTAAACGAAACGTTTACAAACGTTCCGAAACAAATCCAAACGTTTCCCCTTTTTTAGCAATTTAAGCCAAACGTTTACAAACATTACGAAAAGAATCCAAGCGTTTCAAATTTTTAGCAATTTAAACCAGACATTTACAAAAGTTAGGAAACAAGTCCAAACGTTTCACCTTTTTAGCGATTTAAGCTGAACGCTTACAAACGTTACGAAACAAAAACAAACATTTCACCTTTTTAGCAATTTAAGCCAAACATTTACAAACGCTAAGAAACAAATCCAAATGTTTTCCCAGTTTAGCGATTTAAGCCAAACGTTAAAAATGTTACGAAACAAATCCAAACATTTCACCTTTTTAACAATTTATGCCAAACGTTTACAAACGTTAGAAAACAAATCCAAACGTTTCACCTATTTAGCGATTGAAGCCAAACGTTTACAAACGTTACGAAACAAATCCATACATTTAACACTTTTAGCGATATAAGCCAAACGTTTACAAACGTTACGAAACAAATCCAAATGTTTCACCTTTCTAGTATTTTAAGCCAAACGTTTAAAAACGTTACAAAACAAATCCAAGCGTTCCACCTTTTTAGCAATTTAAGCCAAACGTTTACAAACGTTACGAAACAAATCCAAGCGTTTTACCTTTTTTAGCAATTTAAGCCAAACGTTTACAAACACTAAGAAACAAATCCAAATGTTTCACCTTTTTAGCGATTTAAGCCAAACGTTTACAAAAGCTACGAAACAAATCCAAACGTTTCACATTTTTAGCGATTTAAGCCAAACATTTACAAACGTTGCAAAAAAAATCCAAATGTTTCACCTTTTTCTCGATTCAAGCTAAATGTTTACAAACGTTACAAAACAAATCAAAATGTTTCACCTTTTTAGCTATTTAAGCAAAATGTTTACAAATATTACGAAACAAATCCAAACGTTTCGCCTTTTTAGCAATTTAAGCCAAACATTTACAAACGTTACAAAACAAATCCAAACGTGTCACGGTTTTAGATATTTAAGCGAAACATTTACCTACGTTACGAAACAAAAATAAACGTTTAAAACGTTACAAAACAAATTCAAACGTTTCACATTTTTAGCGATTTAAGCCAAACCTTTACAAACGTTACAAAACTAAACCAAGCGTTTAACCTTTTTAGAAATTTAAGCCAAACGTTTGCGAAAAATACGACACAAATCCAAGCGTTTCATCTTTTTAGCAATTTTAGCCAGACGTTTACAAACGTTACGAAACAAATCCAAATGTTTCCTCTTTTTATTGATTTAAGCCACACGTTTAAAACATTAAGAAATAAATCCAAACGTTTCACCTTTTAAGCGATTTATGCCAAACGTTACGAAACAAATCCAAACATTTTGCCTTTTTAGTGATTTTAGCCAAACATTTAAAAATTGTACAAAACAAATCCAAACTCTTCACCTTATGTTTCACCTTTTTATCAATGTAAGCCAAACGTTTACAAACGTTAAAAAACAAATAAGCGTTTCACCTTTTAGCAGTTAAAGCCAAACGTTTACAAACTTTACGAAACAAATCCAAGCGTTTCACATTTTTTGCAATTTAAGCCAAACGTTAACAAACGTTATGAAAAAAATCCAAACGTTTCACCTTTTTAGCGATTTAAGCCAAACGTTTACAAACGTTAAGAAAAAAATCCAAAGGTTTCACTTTTTTAGAAATTTAAGCAATTTAAGTCAAAAGTTTACGAACGTTACGAAACAAATCCAAGCGTTTCACCTTTTTAGAAATTTAAGCCAATCGTTTACAAACGTTACGAAACAAATTCAAACGTTTAACCTTTTTAGCAATTTTAGCTAAACGTTTACAAATGTTACGAAACAAATTCAAACGTTTCCCCATTTTAGCGATTTAAGCAAAACGTTTAAAACGTTACGAAACAAATCCAACAATTTCACCTTTTTAGCTATTTAAGCCAAACGTTTACAAATGTTACGAAACAATTCCAAAAGTTTCACCTATTTAGCGATTGAAGTCAAACGTTTACAAACATTACGAAACAAATCCAGACGTTTCCCATTTTAGCAATATAAGCCAAACGTTTACAATCGTTATAAAACAAAACCAATCGTTTCACCTTTTTAGTAATTTAAGACAAACGTTTACAAATGTTACGAAACAAATCCAAGCGTTTCCATCTCTTTAGCAATTAAGTCAAACGTTTACAAACGTTACGAAACAAATCCAAACGTTTCATCTTTTTAGCGATTTAAGCCAAAGGTTTACAAATGGTACGAAAAAAATCCAAACGTTTCACCTTTTGAGCGAATTAAGTTAAACATTTATAAACGCTACAAAACAAATCGAAACGTTTCCCCTTTTTAGCAATTTATGCCAAACGTTACTAAACAAAACCAAGTGTTTCACCCTTTTTAGAGA
This sequence comes from Mercurialis annua, assembly GCF_937616625.2. NCBI lineage: Eukaryota > Viridiplantae > Streptophyta > Magnoliopsida > Malpighiales > Euphorbiaceae > Mercurialis > Mercurialis annua. Next base: position 42,925,485 of record NC_065572.1, read on the forward strand.
TTTAAGCCAAACGTTTAAGCCAAACGTTTATAAATGGTACGAAACAAATCCAAACGTTTCACCTTTTCAACGATTTAAGCCAAACGCTTACCTACGTTACAAAACAAAACCAAATGCTTTACAATTTTAGCAATTTAAGCCAAATGTTTAAAACATTATGAAAAAAATCCAGACGTTTCACCTTTTTAGTGATTTAAGCCAAACGTTTACAAACGATAAAAAACAAATCCAAATGTTTCCCCTTTTTAGCGATTTAAGCCAAACGTTTACAAACGTTACAAAATAATTCCAAACTTTTTCAAATTTTGAGCGATTTAAGCCAAACGTTTACAAAAGTTACGAAACAAATCCAAATGTTTCACCTTTTCAACGATTTAAGCCAAATGTTTACAAACGTTACGAAACAAATCCAAACGTTTCACCTTTTTAGCGATATAAGCCAAATGTTTACAAACATTACGAAACAAAACCAAACGTTTAAAACGTTACGAAACAAATCCAAACGTTTTATATTTTTAGCGATTTTAGCCAAACGTTTACAAACATTACGAAACAAAACCAATCGTTTCATCTTTTTAGTAATTTAAGCCAAACGTTTTCAAACATCACAAAACAAATCCAAGCGTTTCAACTCTTTGGCAATTTAAGCCAGACGTTTAAAAATGTTACGAAACAAATCCAAACGTTTCCTCTTTTTTTGCGATTTCGCCTCTTAAGCGTATCACATTTTTAGTGATTTAAGCCAAAGGTTTACAAACTGTACGAAACAAATCCAAACGTTTCACTTTTTGAGCAATTTATGCCAAATGTTTATAAACGCTACGAAACAAATCCAAACGTTTTATCTTTTTAGCAATTTGAGTCAAACGTTTATAAAAGTTACGAAGCAAATCCAAGTGTTTCTCCTTTTAAGCAATTGAAGCCAAATGTATACAAACGTTACGAAACAAATGAAAGAGTTTCACCTTTTTAGCAATTTAAGCCAAACGTTTACAAAGGTTACGAAGAAAATTCAAACGTTTCCCCTTTTTAGTGATTTAAGGCAAACGTTTACAAACGATACGAAATGAATCCAAACGTTTCACCTTTTTACCGATTTAAGAAACACGTTTACAAACATTACGAAACAAATCCAAACGTTTCACCTTTTCAGCGATTTAAGCCAAACGTTTACAAACGTTACGAAATAAAACCAAACGTTTAAAACGTTACGAAACAGATCCAAACGTTTCACACTTTTAGCAATTTAAACCTAACGTTTACAAACATTACGAAACAAAACCAATCGTTTTATCTTTTTAGCAATTTAAGCCAAATATTTACAAACGTTATGAAACAAATCCAAACGTTTCAACTTTTTAGCGAATTGAGCCAAACATTTACAAACGTTACGAAATAAATCCAAACGTTTCATCTTTTTAGCGATTTAAGCCAAATGTTTATAAGCGGTACGATACAAATCCAAACGTTTCACCTTTTGAGCGATTTAAGTCAAACGATTATAAAAGTTACGAAACAAATCCACATGTTTTGCCTTTTTAGCAAATTAAGCCAAACGTTTACAAATAATACGAAACAAATCCAAACGTTTCCCCTTTTTAGCAATTTAAGCCAAAAGTTTACAAACGTTACTAAACAAATCCAAACTTTTCACCTTTTTCGCGATTCAAGCCAAATGTTTATAAACGATACGAAACAAATCCAAACGTTTCAGCGTTTTAGCGATTTAAGCCAAACATTTACAAACGTTACGAAACAATTCCAAACGTTTCACCTTTGTAGCGATTTAAGCTAAATGTTTGCAAACGTTACGAAACAAATCAAAACGTTTCCCATTTTTAGCAATTTAAGCCAAACGTTTATAAACGGTACGAAACAAATCCAAACATTTTTAGCAATGTAAGCCACACATTTACAAACGTTTCACCTTTTTAGCGATTGAAGCCAAACGTTTACAAACATTATGAAACAAATCCAAACGTTTCCCATTTTTAGCAATTTAAGCGAAATGTTTACAAACGTTACGAAACAAAACCAAGCGTTTCACCTTTTCAGCAATTTAAGCAAAACGTTTACAAACATTACGAAACAAATCCAAGCGTTTCACGTTTTTAACAATTTAGGCCAAACATTTACAAACGTTACGAAACAAATCCAAACGTTTCACCTTTTTAGTGAATTAAGCCAAACTTTTACAAACATTACGAAACAAATCCAAAGGTTTCAAATTTTTAGCGATTTAAGCTAAATGTTTGCAAACGTTACGAAAAAAATCCAAACGTTTCCCCATTTTAGCAATTTAAGCTAAACGTTTACAAACATTACGAAACAAATCCAAGCGATTCACCTTTTTAGAAATTTAAGCCAAAGGTTTACAAACGTTACGAAACAAATCCAACAATTTAACATTTTTTGCGATTTAAGCCAAATGTTTACAAACTTTACGAAACAAATCCAAACGTTTCACTTTTTTAGCGATTTAAACCAAACGTTTACAAACATTACGAAACAATTCCAAAGGTTTCCCATTTTTATCGATTTAAACAAAACGTTTATAAAAGTTACGAAACAAAACCAAAGGTTTACAAATGTTACGAAACAAATCCAAATGTTTCACCTTGTTAGCAATTTAAGCCAAACGTTTACAAACGTTACGAAACAAATCCAAACGTTTCGCCTTTTTAGCAATTTAAGCCAAACGTTTACAAACGTTACGAAACAAATCCAAACTTTTGACCTTTTTAGCAATTTAAGCCAAACGTTTACAAACGTTACGAAACAAATCCAAACGTTTCACCTTTTTAGCGATTTAAGCCAAACATTTATAAATGTTACGAAACAAATCCAAACATTTAAAAACGTGACGAAACAAAACCAAACGTTTGGCTAAAAAGGTGAAACGTTACGAAACAAATCCAAGCGTTTCACTTTTTTAGCAATTTAAGCCAAAAGTTGACAAATGTTACGAAACAAAACCAAACGTTTCACCTTTTTAGCGATGTAAGCAAAACGTTTATGAACGTAACGAAACAAATCCAAACGTTTCCCCTTTTTAGCGATTTAAGCCAAACATTTACAAACGTTACGAAACAAATCCAAACGTTTTCCCTTTTTAGCGATTTAAACGTTTACAAACGTGACGAAACAAATCCAAATGTTTCCCCATTTTTAGCAAATTAAGGTAAATGTTTACAAACGATACGAAACAAATCCACGTGTTTCTTCTTTTTAGCAATTTAAGCCAAACGTATACAAACATTACGAAACAAATCATAACATTTCACCTTTTTAGCAATTTAAGCCAAACGTTTACAAAGGTTACGAAAAAATCCAAACGCTTCTCCTTTTTAGTGATTTAAGCCAAACGTTTACAAACGATACGAAACAAATCCAAACGTTTCACCTTTTGAGCGATTTAAGCCAAATGTTTACAAAGGTTACGAAATAAATCCAAATATTTCACCTTTTCAGCGATTTAAGCCAAACGTTTACAAACGTTACGAAACAAATCTAAACGTTTCACCTTTTTAGCAATGTAAGACAAACGTTTACAAACGTTACGAAACAAAACCAAATGTTCAAAACCTTACGAAACAAATCCAAACGTTTCATATTTTTAGAGATTTAAGCGAAACGTTTACAAACATTACGAAACAAAACCAATCGTTTCTTCTTTTTAGCAATTGAAGCCAAACGTTTACAAATGTTACGAAACAAAAAAAAATGTTTCACCTTTTTAGCGATTTAAGCTAGACATTTATAAACGGTACGAAACAAATCCAAACGTTTCTCCTTTTGAGCGATTTAAGCCAAACGTTTATAAACGTTTCCCCTTTTTACAAATTTAAACCAAACGTTTACAAACGTTACGAAACAAATCCAAACATTTTACCTTTTTAGCGATTTAAGCCAAATATTTACAAACGGTACGAAAGAAATCCAAACGTTTCGCCTTTTGAGCGATTTAAGCCAAACGTTTTTAAACGTTACGAAGCAAATCCAAACGTTTCGCCTTTTTAGGGATTTAAGCCAAACGTTTAGAAACGTTACAAAAATATCCAAGCGTTTCACCTTTTCAGCAAATTAAGCCAAACGTTTATAAACATTACGAAACAAATCCAAGCGTTTCGTCTATTTAGCAATTTAAGCCAAACATTTTACCTTTTTAGATATTTAAGCAAACGTTTACAAACGTAAGAAACAAATCATTACGTTTCACCGTTTTAGTGATTTAAGCCACTACAAAGGTTACGGTACAAATCCAAAATTTTCACATTTTTAGCAATTTAGGCCAAACGTTTAGAAACGTTACGAAACAAATCCAAGCGTTTCACCTTTTTAGCAATTTAAGCCAAAAGTTTACAAACATTACGAAACAAATTCAAGCGTTTCACCTTTTTGGCAATATAAGCCAAACGTTTACAAACGTTACGAAAAAAAAAAACCAAACGTTTCACCTTTTTAACGATTTAAGCCAAACGTTTACAAATGTTATGAAACAAATCCAAACGTTTAAAACGTTACTAAACAAACGTTACGAAACAAATCCAAATGTTTACAAATGTTACGGAACAAAACCAAACGTTTCACCTTTTTAGCGATGTAAGCAAAACGTTTATGAACTTAACGAAACAAATCCAAACGTTTCCCCTTTTTAGCGATTTAAGCCAAACATTTACAAACGTTACGAAACAAATCCAAACGTTTTCCCTTTTTAGCGATTTAAACGTTTACAAACGTGACGAAACAAATCCAAATTTTTCCCCATTTTTAGCAATTTAAGTCAAATGTTTACAAACGATACGAAACAAATACAGGTGTTTCTTCTTTTTTGCAATTTAAGCCAAACGTATACAAAAATTACGAAACAAATCATAACATTTCACCTTTTTAGCAATTTAAGCCAAACGTTTACAAAGGTTACGAAAAAATCCAAACGTTTCTCCTTTTTAGCGATTTAAGCCAAACGTTTACAAACGATACGAAACAAATCCAAACGTTTCACCTTTTGAGCGATTTAAGCCAAATGTTTACAAAGGTTACGAAATAAATCCAAATGTTTCACCTTTTCAGCGATTTAAGCCAAACGTTTACAAACGTTACGAAACAAATCTAAACGTTTCACCTTTTTAGCAATGTAAGACAAATGTTTACAAACGTTACGAAACAAAACCAAATGTTTAAAACCTTACGAAACAAATCCAAACGTTTCATATTTTTAGCGATTTAAGCGAAACGTTTACAAACATTACGAAACAAAACCAATCGTTTCTTCTTTTTAGCAATTGAAGCCAAACGTTTACAAATGTTACGAAACAAATAAAAATGTTTCACCTTTTTAGCGATTTAAGCCAGACATTTATAAACGGTACGAAAAAAATTCAAACGTTTCTCCTTTTGAGCGATTTAAGCCAAACGTTTATAAACGTTTCCCCTTTTTACAAATTTAAGCCAAACGTTTACAAACGTTACGAAACAAATCCAAACATTTTACCTTTTTAGCGATTTAAGCCAAATATTTACAAACGGTACGAAAGAAATCCAAACGTTTCACCTTTTGAGCGATTTAAGCCAAACGTTTTTAAACGTTACGAAGCAAATCCAAACGTTTCGCCCTTTTAGCGATTTAAGCCAAACGTTTAGAAACGTTACAAAAAAATCCAAGCGTTTCACCTTTTCAGCAAATTAAGCCAAACGTTTATAAACATTACGAAACAAATCCAAGCGTTTCGTCTATTTAGCAATTGAAGCCAAACATTTCACCTTTTTAGCTATTTAAGCAAACGTTTACAAACGTAAGAAACAAATCATAAAGTTTCACCGGTTTAGTGATTTAAGCCACTACAAAGGTTACGGTACAAATCCAAAATTTTCACCTTTTTAAGCAATTTAGGCCAAACGTTTAGAAACAAATCCAAGCGTTTCACCTTTTTAGCAATTTAAGCCAAACGTTTACAAACGTTACGAAAAAAATTCAAGCGTTTCACCTTTTTGGCAATATAAGCCAAACGTTTACAAACGTTACGAAAAAAAAACCAAACGTTTCACCTTTTTAACGATTTAAGCCAAACGTTTACAAACGTTACGAAACAAATCCAAACGTTTAAAACGTTACAAAACAAACGTTACGAAACAAATCCAAACGTTTACGAATGTTACGGAACAAAACCAAACGTCTCACCTTTTTAGTGATTTAAGCCAAGCGTTTACAATCGTTACGAAACAAAACCAAACATTTCACCTTTTTAGCGATTTAAGTCATACGTTTACAAACATTACGAAACAAAAGCAAACGTTTAAAACGTTACGAAATAAATCCAAACAATAGAAAAAAACACCAAACATTTCCTTATTTTAGTGATTTATGCCAAACGTTTGTAAACGTTACGAAACAAAACAAAACGTTTATAAACGTTACGAAACAAATCCAAACGTTTCGCATTTTTTGTGATTGAAGCCAAACGTTTACAAAAGTTACGAAACAAATCCAAACGTTTCAATACTATTTCAAACGTTTAAAACGTTACAAAACAAATCCAACTGTTTCACATTTTTAGCGATTTAAGCCAAACGTTTACAAACGATACGAAAAAAATCCAAGCGTTTCAGCTTTTTAACGATTTCAGCCAAACGTTTAAAAACGTTACGTAACAAATCCAAACGTTTTTCCTTTTTAGAAATTTAAGCCAAACGTGTACAAATGTTACGAAACAAATCAAAATGTTTCAACTTTTTAGCGATTTAAGCCAAACGTTTACAAACGTTGCAAAAAAAACAAGACGTCTCCCCTTTTTTGCGATTTAAGCGAAACGTTGACATACATTACGAAACAAAACCAGACGTTTAAAACGTTACAAAACAAATCCAAGCGTTTCCCCTTTTTAGCAATTTAAGGCAAACATTTATTAACGTTGCAAAAAAAAATCCAAACCTTTCACCTTTTTAGCGATTGAAGCCAAATGTTTACAAATGTTACGAAACAAATCCAAACGTTTCACCTTTTTAGCAATTTAAGACAAACGTTTACAAACGTTACGAAACAAATCCAAATGTTACAAAACAAAACTGAACGTTTACAAACGTTACGAAAAAAATCCAAGCGTTTCACCTTTTTAGCAATTTAAGCCAAACGTTTACAAACGTTACGAAACAAATCCAAACGTTTCACCTTTTTAGCAAACAAATCCAAATATTTCACCTTTTTAGCGATTTAAGCAAAACGTTTATAAACGTTACGAAGCAAATCCAAATGTTTCACCTTTTTAGCAATTTAAGCCAAACGTTTACAAACGTTACAAATCAAATCCAAGCATTTCCCCATTTTAGCAAATTAAGCCAAACGTTTATAAACGTTACGAAACAATTCCAAGTGTTTCATCTTTTTAGCAATTTAAGCCAAACGTTAACAAACGTTACAAAACAAATCCAAACATTTCACCTTTTTAGTGATTTAACCCAAACGTAAGAAACAAATCCAAAAGTTTCACCTTTTTAGCGATTTAAGCCAATCGAAAGGTTACGAACAAAATCCAAAATTTTCACCATTTTAGCAATTTAAGCCAAAAGTTTACCAACGTTACGAAACAAATCCAAGTGTTTCATATTTTTAGAAATTTATGCCAAAGGTTTACAAACGTTACGAAACAAATCCAACAATTTAACATTTTTTGCGATTTAAGCCAAATGTTTACAAACTTTACGAAACAAATCCAAACGTTTCACTTTTTTAGCGATTTAAACCAAACGTTTACAAATGTTACGAAACAATTCCGAAGGTTTCCCATTATTATCGATTTAAACAAAACGTTTATAAAAGTTACGAAACAAAACCAAAGGTTTACAAATGTTACGAAACAAATCCAAATGTTTCACCTTTTTAGCACTTTAAGCCAAACGTTTACAAACGTTACGAAACAAATCCAAATGTTTCACCTTTTTAGCAATTTAAGCCAAACGTTTACAAAAGTTACGAAACAAATTCGAACTTTTGACCTTTTTAGCAATTTAAGCCAAATGTTTACAAACGTTACGAAACAAATCCAAACGTTTCACCTTTTTAGCGATTTAAGCCAAACATTTATAAATGTTATGAAACAAATCCAAACATTTAAAAACGTGACGAAACAAAACCAAACGTTTGGCTAAAAAGGTGAAACGTTCCGAAACAAATCCAAGCGTTTCACTTTTTTTAGCAATTTATGCCAAAAGTTGACAAATGTTACGAAACAAAACCAAACGTTTCACCTTTTTAGCGATGTAAGCAAAACGTTTATGAACGTAACGAAAAAAATCCAAACGTTTTCCCTTTTTAGCGATTTAAGCCAAACATTTACAAACGTTACGAAACAAATCCAAACGTTTTCCCTTTTTAGCGATTTAAACGTTTACAAACGTGACGAAACAAATCCAAATGTTTCCCCATTTTTAGCAATTTAAGTCAAATGTTTACAAACGATACGAAACAAATCCAGGTGTTTCTCCTTTTTAGCAATTTAAGCCAAACGTATACAAACGTTACAAAACAAATCATAGCATTTCACCTTTTTAGCAATTTAAGCCAAACGTTTACAAAGGTTACGAAAAAAAATCCAAACGTTTCTCCTTTTTAGTGATTTAAGCCAAACGTTTACAAACGATACAAAACAAATCCAAACGTTTCACCTTTTTAGCAATTTCAGCCAAATGTTTACAAACGTTACGAAACGAATCCAAACGTTTCACCTTTTGAGCGATTTAAGCCAAACGTTTACAAAGGTTACGAAATAAATCCAAATGTTTCACCTTTCCAGCGATTTATGCCAAACGTTTACAAACGTTACGAAACAAATCTAAACGTTTCACCTTTTTAGCAATGGAAGACAAACGTTTACAAACGTTACGAAACAAAACCAAATGTTTAAAACCTTACGAAACAAATCCAAACGTTTCACATTTTTAGCGATTTAAGCGAAACGTTTACAAACATTACGAAACAAAACCAATCGTTTCTTCTTTTTAGCAATTGAAGCCAAACGTTTACAAATGTTACGAAACAAATAAAAATGATTCACCTTTTTAGCGATTTAAGCCAGACGTTTATAAACAGTACGAAACAAATCCAAACGTACCTTTTGAGCGATTTAAGCCACACGTTTATAAACGTTACGAAACAAATCCAAACGTTTCACCTTTTTACCAATTTAAGCCAAATGTTTACAAACGTTACTAAACAAATCCAAACATTTTACCTTTTTAGCGATTTAAGCCAAACATTTACAAACGGTACGAAAGAAATCTAAACGTTTCGCCTTTTGAGCGATTTTAGCCAAACGTTTATAAACGTTACGAAGCAAATCCAAACGTTTCACCTTTTTAGCGATTTAAGCCAAACGTTTAGAAACGTTACAAAAAAATCCAAGCGTTTCACCTTTTCAGCAAATTAAGCCAAACGTTTATAAACATTACGAAACAAATCCAAGCGTTTCGTCTATTTAGCAATTTAAGCCAAACATTTCACCTTTTTAGCGATTTAAGCAAACGTTTACAAACGTAAGAAATAAATCATAACGTTTCACCGTTTTAGTGATTTAAGCCAATACAAAGGTTACGGTACAAATCCAAAATTTTCACCTTTTTAGCAATTTAGGCCAAACGTTACGTAACAAATCCAAGCGTTACACCTTTTTTGCAATTTACGCCAAACGTTTACAAACGTTACGAAACAAATCCAAGCGTTTAACCTTTTTTGCAATATAAGCCAAACTTTTACAAACGTTACAAAAAAAATAACCAAACGTTTCACCTTTTTAACAATTTAAGCCAAATGTTTACAAACGTTACGAAACAATTCCAAACGTTTAAAACGTTACTAAACAAACGTTACAATACAAATCCAAACGTTTACAAATGTTACGGAACAAAACCAAACGTCTCACCTTTTTAGTGATTTAAGCCAAGCGTTTACAATCGTTACGAAACAAAACCAAACGTTTCACGTTTTTAGCGATTTAAGCCATACGTTTACAAACGTTACGAAACAAAAGCAATCGTTTAAAACGTTACGAAACAAATCCAAACAATACCAAACCTTTCCTTATTTTAGTGATTTAAGCCAAACGTTTGTAAACGTTACGAAACAAAACAAAACGTTTATAAACGTTACGAAACAAATCCAAACGTTTCGCATTTTTTGTGATTGAAGCCAAACGTTTATAAAAGTTACGAAACAAATCCAAACGTTTCAATACTATTTCAAACGTTTAAAACGTTACGAAACAAGTCCAACCCTTTCACATTTTTAGCGATTTAAGCCAAACACTTTACAAAGGATACGAAAAAAATCCAAGCGTTTCAGCTTTTAACTATTTCAGGCAAACGTTTAAAAACGTTACGTAACAAATCCAAACGTTTTGCCTTTTTAGAAATTTAAGCCAAAAGTTTACAAATGTTGCAAAACAAAACAAGACGTCTCCCCTTTTTTGCGATTTAAGCCAAACGTTTACATACATTACGAAACAAAACCAGACGTTTAAAACGTTTCAAAACAAATCCAAGCGTTTCCCCTATTTAGCAATTTAAGCCAAACGTTTATTAACGTTGCAAAACAAATCCAAACCTTTCACGTTTTTAGCGAATGAAGCCAAATGTTTACAAATGTTACGAAACAAATCCAAACGTTTCACCTTTTTAGCAATTTAAGCCAAACGTTTAGAAACGTTACGAAACAAATCCAAACGTTACAAAACAAAACCGAACGTTTACAAACGTTAAGAAACAAATCCAAGCGTTTCACCTTTTTAGCAATTTAAGCCAAACGTTTACAAACGTTACGAAAGAAATCTAAACGTTTCACCTTTTTAGCAAACAAATCCAAATATTTCACCTTTTTAGCGATTTAAGCTAAACGTTTAGAAACGTTACGAAGCAAATCCAAACGTTTCACCTTTTTAGCAATTTAAGCCAAACGTTTACAAACGTTACAAATCAAATCCAAGCGTTTCTCCATTTTAGCAAATTAAGCCAAACGTTTAGAAACGTTACGAAACAATTCCAAGTGTTTCATCTTTTTAGCAATTTAAGCCAAACGTTAACAAACGTTACAAAACAAATCCAAGCATTTCACCTTTTTAGTGATTTAACCCAAACGTTTACAAACGTAAGAAACAAATCTAAACGTTTCACCTTTTTAGCGATTTAAGCCAATCCAAAGGTTACAAACAAAATCCAAAATTTTCACCTTTTTAGCAATTTAAGCCAAACGTTTACCAATGTTACGAAACAAATCCAAGTGTTTCACCTTTTTAGCAATTTAAGCCAAACTTTTACAAACGTTACGAAACAAATTCAAGCATTTCACCTTTTTAGCCATTTAAGCCAAACATTTACAAACGTTACGAAACAAATTTAAACGTTTCCCCATTTTAGCAATTTAAGCCAAACGTTTTAAACGTTACGAAACAAATCCAAAAATTTCACCTTTTTAGCGATTTAAGCCAAACGTTTACAAATGTTACGAAACAATTCCAAACGTTTCACCTATTTAGCGATTGAAGCCAAACGTTTACAAACATTACGAAACAAATCTATACGTTTCCCATTTTTAGCAATTAAAGCCAAACGTTTACAATCGTTACAAAACAAAACCAAGCGTTTCACCTTTTTAGCAATTTAATACAAACGTTTACAAATGTTACAAAACAAATCCAAGCGTTTCCACCTCTTTAGCAATTTAAACCAAACGTTTACAAACGTTAGGAAACAAATCCAAATGTTTCCTCTTTTTAGCGATTTAAGCCAAAGGTTTACAAACGGTATGAAAAAAATCCGAACGTTTCACCTTTTGAACGATTTAAGTCAAACGTTTATAAACGCTACAAAACAAATCCAAACGTTTCACCTTTTTAGCAATTTAAGCCAAACGTTTACAAACGTTACGAAACAAAACCAAGTTTTTCACCCTTTTTAGAGATTTAAGCCAAACGTTTAAGCCAAACATTTATAAATGGTACGAAACAAATCCAAACGTTTCACCTTTTCAGCGATTTATGCCAAACGCTTACCTACGTTACAAAACAAAACCAAATGCTATACCATTTTAGCGATTTAAGCCAAATGTTTAAAACTTTACGAAAAAAATCCAAACGTTTCACCTTTTTAGTGATTTAAGCCAAACGTTGACAAACGATAAAAACAAATCCAAATGTTTCCCCTTTTTAGCGATTTAAGCCAAACGTTTACAAACATTACGAAATAATTCCAAACGTTTTCACCTTTTGAGCGATTTAAGCCAAACATTTACAAACATTACGAAACAAATCCAAATGTTTCACCTTTTCAACGATTTAAGCCAAAAGTTTACAAACGTTACGAAACAAATCCAAACGTTTCACCTTTTTAGCGATATAAGCCAAATGTTTCCAAACATTACGAAACAAAACCAAACGTTTAAAACGTTACGAAACAAATCCAAACGTTTCACATTTTTAGCAATGGAAGACAAACGTTTACAAACGTTACGAAACAAAACCAAATGTTTAAAACCTTACGAAACAAATCCAAACGTTTCACATTTTTAGCGATTTAAGGGAAACGTTTACAAACATTACGAAACAAAACCAATCGTTTCTTCTTTTTAGCAATTGAAGCCAAACGTTTACAAATGTTACGAAACAAATAAAAATGATTCACCTTTTTAGCGATTTAAGCCAGACGTTTATAAACAGTACGAAACAAATCAAAACGTACCTTTTGAGCGATTTAAGCCACACGTTTATAAACGTTACGAAACAAATCCAAACGTTTCACCTTTTTACCAATTTAAGCCAAATGTTTACAAACGTTACTAAACAAATCCAAACATTTTACCTTTTTAGCGATTTAAGCCAAACATTTACAAACGGTACGAAAGAAATCTAAACGTTTCGCCTTTTGAGCGATTTTAGCCAAACGTTTATAAACGTTACGAAGCAAATCCAAACGTTTCACCTTTTTAGCGATTTAAGCCAAACGTTTAGAAACGTTACAAAAAAATCCAAGCGTTTCACCTTTTCAGCAAATTAAGCCAAACGTTTATAAACATTACGAAACAAATCCAAGCGTTTCGTCTATTTAGCAATTTAAGCCAAACATTTCACCTTTTTAGCGATTTAAGCAAACGTTTACAAACGTAAGAAATAAATCATAACGTTTCACCGTTTTAGTGATTTAAGCCAATACAAAGGTTACGGTACAAATCCAAAATTTTCACCTTTTTAGCAATTTAGGCCAAACGTTTAGAAATGTTACGTAACAAATCCAAGCGTTACACCTTTTTTGCAATTTACGCCAAACGTTTACAAACGTTACGAAACAAATCCAAGCGTTTAACCTTTTTTGCAATATAAGCCAAACGTTTACAAACGTTACGAAAAAAAAACCAAACGTTTCACCTTTTTAACAATTTAAGCCAAATGTTTACAAACGTTACGAAACAATTCCAAACGTTTAAAACGTTACTAAACAAACGTTACAAAACAAATCCAAACGTTTACAAATGTTACGGAACAAAACCAAACGTCTCACCTTTTTAGTGATTTAAGCCAAGCGTTTACAATCGTTACGAAACAAAACCAAACGTTTCACGTTTTTAGCGATTTAAGCCATACGTTTACAAACGTTACGAAAAAAATCCAAACGTTTCACCTTTTTAGTGATTTAAGCCAAACGTTTACAAACGATAAAAACAAATCCAAATGTTTCCCCTTTTTAGCGATTTAAGCCAAACGTTTACAAACATTACGAACTAATTCCAAACTTTTTCACCTTTTGAGCGATATAAGCCAAACATTTACAAACATTACGAAACAAATCCAAATGTTTCACCTTTTCAACGATTTAAGCCAAAAGTTTACAAACGTTATGAAACAAATCCAAACGTTTCACCTTTTTCGCGATATAAGCCAAATGTTTCCAAACATTACGAAACAAAACCAAACGTTTAAAACGTTACGAAACAAATCCAAACGTTTCACATTTTTAGCAATGGAAGACAAACATTTACAAACGTTACGAAACAAAACCAAATGTTTAAAACCTTACGAAACAAATCCAAACGTTTCACATTTTTAGCGATTTAAGCGAAACGTTTACAAACATTACGAAACAAAACCAATCGTTTCTTCTTTTTAGCAATTGAAGCCAAACGTTTACAAATGTTACGAAACAAATAAAAATGATTCACCTTTTTAGCGATTTAAGCCAGACGTTTATAAACAGTACGAAACAAATCCAAACGTACCTTTTGAGCGATTAAGCCACACGTTTATAAACGTTACGAAACAAATCCAAACGTTTCACCTTTTTACCAATTTAAGCCAAATGTTTACAAACGTTACTAAACAAATCCAAACATTTTACCTTTTTAGCGATTTAAGCCAAACATTTACAAACGGTACGAAAGAAATCTAAGCGTTTCGCCTTTTGAGCGATTTTAGCCAAACGTTTATAAACGTCACGAAGCAAATCCAAACGTTTATAAACGTCACGAAGCAAATCCAAACGTTTCACCTTTTTAGCGATTTAAGCTAAACGTTTAGAAACGTTACAAAAAAATCCAAGCGTTTCACCTTTTCAGCAAATTAAGCCAAATGTTTATAAACATTACGAAACAAATCCAAGCGTTTCGTCTATTTAGCAATTTAAGCCAAACATTTCACCTTTTTAGCGATTTAAGCAAACGTTTACAAACGTAAGAAATAAATCATAACGTTTCACCGTTTTAGTGATTTAAGCCAATACAAAGGTTACGGTACAAATCCAAAATTCTCACCTTTTTAGCAATTTAGGCCAAACGTTTAGAAACGTTACGTAACAAATCCAAGCGTTACACCTTTTTTGCAATTTACGCCAAACGTTTACAAACGCTACGAAACAAATCCAAGCGTTTAACCTTTTTTGCAATATAAGCCAAACGTTTACAAACGTTACAAAAAAAAACCAAACGTTTCACCTTTTTAACAATTTAAGCCAAATGTTTATAAACGTTACGAAACAATTCCAAACGTTTAAAACGTTACTAAACAAACGTTACAAAACAAATCCAAACGTTTACAAATGTTACAGAACAAAACCAAACGTCTCACCTTTTAAGTGATTTAAGCCAAGCGTTTACAATCGTTACGAAACAAAACCAAACGTTTCACGTTTTTAGCTATTTAAGCCATACGTTTACAAACGTTACGAAACAAAAGCAATCGTTTAAAACGTTACGAAACAAATCCAAACAATACCAAACTTTTCCTTATTTTAGTGATTTAAGCCAAACGTTTGTAAACGTTACAAAACAAAACAAAACGTTTATAAACGTTACGAAACAAATCCAAACGTTTCGCATTTTTTGTGATTGAAGCCAAACGTTTACAAAAGTTACGAAACAAATCGAAACGTTTCAATACTATTTCAAACGTTTAAAACGTTACGAAACAAATCCAACCGTTTCACATTTTTAGCGATTTAAGCCAAACACTTTACAAAGGATACGAAAAAAATCCAAGCGTTTCAGCTTTTAACTATTTCAGGCAAACGTTTAAAAACGTTACGTAACAAATCCAAACGTTTCGCCTTTTTAGAAATTTAAGCCAAAAGTTTACAAATGTTGCAAAACAAAACAAGACGTCTCCCCTTTTTTGCGATTTAAGCCAAACGTTTACATACATTACGAAACAAAACTAGACGTTTAAGACGTTACAAAACAAATCCAAGCGTTTCCCCTATTTAGCAATTTAAGCCAAACGTTTATTAACGTTGCAAAACAAATCCGAACCTTTCACGTTTTTAGCGAATGAAGCCAAATGTTTACAAATGTTACGAAACAAATCCAAACGTTTCACCTTTTTAGCAATTTAAGCCAAACGTTTAGAAACGTTACGAAATAAATCCAAACGTTACAAAACAAAACCGAACGTTTACAAATGTTAAGAAACAAATCCAAGCGTTTCACCTTTTTAGCAATTTAAGCCAAACGTTTACAAACGTTACGAAAGAAATCTAAACGTTTCACCTTTTTAGCAAACAAATCCAAATATTTCACCTTTTTAGCGATTTAAGCTAAACGTTTAGAAACGTTACGAAGCAAATCCAAACGTGTCACCTTTTTAGCAATTTAAGCCAAACGTTTACAAACGTTACAAATCAAATCCAAGCGTTTCACCATTTTAGCAAATTAAGCCAAACGTTTATAAACATTACGAAACAATTCCAAGTGTTTCATCTTTTTAGCAATTTAAGCCAAACGTTAACAAACGTTACAAAACAAATCCAAGCATTTCACCTTTTTAGTGATTTAACCCAAACGTTTACAAACGTAAGAAACAAATCTAAACGTTTCACCTTTTTAGCGATTTAAGCCAATCCAAAGGTTACAAACAAAATCCAAAATTTTCACCTTTTTAGCAATTTAAGCCAAACGTTTACCAACTTTACGAAACAAATCCAAGTGTTTCACCTTTTTAGCAATTTAAGCCAAACTTTTACAAACGTTACGAAACAAATTCAAGCGTTTCACCTTTTTAGCCATTTAAGCCAAACATTTACAAACGTTACGAAACAAATTTAAACGTTTCCCCATTTTAGCAATTTAAGCCAAACGTTTTAAACGTTACGAAACAAATCCAAAAATTTCACCTTTTAGCGATTTAAGCCAAACGTTTACAAATGTTACGAAACAATTCCAAACGTTTCACCTATTTAGCGATTGAAGCCAAACGTTTACAAACATTACGAAACAAATCTATACGTTTCCCATTTTTAGCAATTTAAGCCAAACGTTTACAATCGTTACAAAACAAAACCAAGCGTTTCACCTTTTTAGCAATTTAATACAAACGTTTACAAATGTTACAAAACAAATCCAAGCGTTTCCCCTATTTAGCAATTTAAGCCAAACGTTTATTAACGTTGCAAAACAAATCCAAACCTTTCACGTTTTTGGCGAATGAAGCCAAATGTTTACGAATGTTACGAAACAAATCCAAACGTTTCACCTTTTTAGCAATTTAAGCCAAACGTTTAGAAACGTTACGAAACAAATCCAAACGTTACAAAACAAAACCGAACGTTTACAAACGTTAAGAAACAAATCCAAGCGTTTCACCTTTTTAGCAATTTAAGCCAAACGTTTACAAACGTTACGAAAGAAATCTAAACGTTTCACCTTTTTAGCAAACAAATCCAAATATTTCACCTTTTTAGCGATTTAAGCTAAACGTTTAGAAACGTTACGAAGCAAATCCAAACGTGTCACCTTTTTAGCAATTTAAGCCAAACGTTTACAAACGTTACAAATCAAATCCAAGCGTTTCACCATTTTAGCAAATTAAGCCAAACGTTTATAAACGTTACGAAACAATTCCAAGTGTTTCATCTTTTTAGCAATTTAAGCCAAACGTTAACAAACGTTACAAAACAAATCCAAGCATTTCACCTTTTTAGTGATTTAACCCAAACGTTTACAAACGTAAGAAACAAATCTAAACGTTTCACCTTTTTAGCGATTTAAGCCAATCCAAAGGTTACAAACAAAATCCAAAATTTTCACCTTTTTAGCAATTTAAGCCAAACGTTTACCAACGTTACGAAACAAATCCAAGTGTTTCACCTTTTTAGCAATTTAAGCCAAACTTTTACAAACGTTACGAAACAAATTCAAGCGTTTCACCTTTTTAGCCATTTAAGCCAAACATTTACAAACGTTACGAAACAAATTTAAACGTTTCCCCATTTTAGCAATTTAAGCCAAACGTTTTAAACGTTACGAAACAAATCCAAAAATTTCACCTTTTTAGCGATTTAAGCCAAACGTTTACAAATGTTACGAAACAATTCCAAACGTTTCACCTATTTAGCGATTGAAGCCAAACGTTTACAAACATTACGAAACAAATCTATACGTTTCCCATTTTTAGCAATTTAAGCCAAACGTTTACAATCGTTACAAAACAAAACCAAGCGTTTCACCTTTTTAGCAATTTAATACAAACGTTTACAAATGTTACAAAACAAATCCAAGCGTTTCCACCTCTTTAGCAATTTAAACCAAACGTTTCCTCTTTTTAGCGATTTAAGCCAAAGGTTTACAAACGGTATGAAAAAAATCCGAACGTTTCACCTTTTGAACGATTTAAGTCTAACGTTTATAAACGCTACAAAACAAATCCAAACGTTTCACCTTTTTAGCAATTTAAGCCGTACGTTTACAAACGTTACGAAACAAAACCAAGTTTTTTACCCTTTTTAGAGATTTAAGCCAAACGTTTAAGCCAAACATTTATAAATGGTACGAAACAAATCCAAACGTTTCACCTTTTCAGCGATTTATGCCAAACGCTTACCTACGTTACAAAACAAAACCAAATGCTAAACCATTTTAGCGATTTAAGCCAAATGTTTAAAACTTTACGAAAAAAATCGAAACGTTTCACCTTTTTAGTGATTTAAGCCAAACGTTTACAAACGATAAAAACAAATCCAAATGTTTCCCCTTTTTAGCGATTTAAGCCAAACGTTTACAAACATTACGAACTAATTCCAAACTTTTTCACCTTTTGAGCGATTTAAGCCAAACATTTACAAACATTACGAAACAAATCCAAATGTTTCACCTTTTCAACGATTTAAGCCAAAAGTTTACAAACGTTACGAAACAAATCCAAACGTTTCACCTTTTTAGCGATATAAGCCAAATGTTTCCAAACATTACGAAACAAAACCAAACGTTTAAAACGTTACGAAACAAATCCAAACGTTTCACATTTTTAGCAATGGAAGACAAACGTTTACAAACGTTACGAAACAAAACCAAATGTTTAAAACCTTACGAAACAAATCCAAACGTTTCACATTTTTAGCGATTTAAGCAAAACGTTTACAAACATTACGAAACAAAACCAATCGTTTCTTCTTTTTAGCAATTGAAGCCAAACGTTTACAAATGTTACGAAACAAATAAAAATGATTCACCTTTTTAGCGATTTAAGCCAGACGTTTATAAACAGTACGAAACAAATCCAAACGTACCTTTGGAGCGATTTAAGCCACACGTTTATAAACGTTACGAAACAAATCCAAACGTTTCACCTTTTTACCAATTTAAGCCAAATGTTTACAAACGTTACTAAACAAATCCAAGCATTTTACCTTTTTAGCGATTTAAGCCAAACATTTACAAACGGTACGAAAGAAATCTAAACGTTTCGCCTTTTGAGCGATTTTAGCCAAACGTATATAAACGTCACGAAGCAAATCCAAACGTTTCACCTTTTTAGCGATTTAAGCTAAACGTTTAGAAACGTTACAAAAAAATCCAAGCGTTTCACCTTTTCAGCAAATTAAGCCAAATGTTTATAAACATTACGAAACAAATCCAAGCGTTTCGTCTATTTAGCAATTTAAGCCAAACATTTCACCTTTTTAGCGATTTAAGCAAACGTTTACAAACGTAAGAAATAAATCATAACGTTTCACCGTTTTAGTGATTTAAGCCAATACAAAGGTTACGGTACAAATCCAAAATTTTCACCTTTTTAGCAATTTAGGCCAAACGTTTAGAAACGTTACGTAACAAATCCAAGCGTTACACCTTTTTTGCAATTTACGCCAAACGTTTACAAACGTTACGAAACAAATCCAAGCGTTTAACCTTTTTTGCAATATAAGCCAAACGTTTACAAACGTTACGAAAAAAAAAACCAAACGTTTCACCTTTTTAACAATTTAAGCCAAATGTTTACAAACGTTACGAAACAATTCCAAACGTTTAAAACGTTACTAAACAAACGTTACAAAACAAATCCAAACGTTTACAAATGTTACGGAACAAAACCAAATGTCTCACCTTTTTAGTGATTTAAGCCAAGCGTTTACAATCGTTGCGAAACAAAACCAAACGTTTCACGTTTTTAGCGATTTAAGCCATACGTTTACAAACGTTACGAAACAAAAGCAATCGTTTAAAACGTTACGAAACAAATCCAAACAATACCAAACCTTTCCTTATTTTAGTGATTTAAGCCAAACGTTTGTAAACGTTACGAAACAAAACAAAACGTTTATAAACGTTACGAAACAAATCCAAACGTTTCGCATTTGTTGTGATTGCAGCAAAACGTTTACAAAAGTTACGAAACAAATCCAAACGTTTCAATACTATTTCAAACGTTTAAAACGTCAACCGTTTCACATTTTTAGCGATTTAAGCCAAACACTTTACAAAGGATACGAAAAATATCCAAGCGTTTCAGCTTTTTAACTATTTCAGCCAAACGTTTAAAAACGTTACGTAGCAAATCCAAACGTTTCGCCTTTTTAGAAATTTAAGCCAAAAGTTTACAAATGTTGCAAAACAAAACAAGACGTCTCCCCTTTTTTGCGATTTAAGCCAAACGTTTACATACATTACGAAACAAAACCAGACGTTTAAAACGTTACAAAACAAATCCAAGCGTTTCCCCTATTTAGCAATTTAAGCCAAACGTTTATTAACGTTGCAAAACAAATCCAAACCTTTCACGTTTTTAGCGAATGAAGCCAAATGTTTACAAATGTTACGAAACAAATCCAAACGTTTCACCTTTTTAGCAATTTAAGCCAAACGTTTAGAAACGTTACGAAACAAATCCAAACGTTACAAAACAAAACCGAACGTTTACAAACGTTAAGAAACAAATCCAAGCGTTTCACCTTTTTAGCAATTTAAGCCAAACGTTTACAAACGTTACGAAAGAAATCTAAACGTTTCACCTTTTTAGCAAACAAATCCAAATATTTCACCTTTTTAGCGATTTAAGCTAAACGTTTAGAAACGTTACGAAGCAAATCCAAACGTGTCACCTTTTTAGCAATTTAAGCCAAACGTTTACAAACGTTACAAATCAAATCCAAGCGTTTCACCATTTTAGCAAATTAAGCCAAACGTTTATAAACGTTACGAAACAATTCCAAGTGTTTCATCTTTTTAGCAATTTAAGCCAAACGTTAACAAACGTTACAAAACAAATCCAAGCATTTCACCTTTTTAGTGATTTAACCCAAACGTTTACAAACGTAAGAAACAAATCTAAACGTTTCACCTTTTTAGCGATTTAAGCCAATCCAAAGGTTACAAACAAAATCCAAAATTTTCACCTTTTTAGCAATTTAAGCCAAACGTTTACCAACGTTACGAAACAAATCCAAGTGTTTCACCTTTTTAGCAATTTAAGCCAAACTTTTACAAACGTTACGAAACAAATTCAAGTGTTTCACCTTTTTAGCCATTTAAGCCAAACATTTACAAACGTTACGAAACAAATTTAAACGTTTCCCCATTTTAGCAATTTAAGCCAAACGTTTTAAACGTTACGAAACAAATCCAAAAATTTCACCTTTTTAGCGATTTAAGCCAAACGTTTACAAATGTTACGAAACAATTCCAAACGTTTCCCTATTTAGCGATTGAAGCCAAACGTTTACAAACATTACGAAACAAATCTATACGTTTCCCATTTTTAGCAATTTAAGCCAAACGTTTACAATCGTTACAAAACAAAACCAAGCGTTTCACCTTTTTAGCAATTTAATACAAACGTTTACAAATGTTACAAAACAAATCCAAGCGTTTCCACCTCTTTAGCAATTTAAACCAAACGTTTACAAACGTTACGAAACAAATCCAAACGTTTCCTCTTTTTAGCGATTTAAGCCAAAGGTTTACAAACGGTATGAAAAAAATCCGAACGTTTCACCTTTTGAACGATTTAAGTCTAACGTTTATAAACGCTACAAAACAAATCCAAACATTTCACCTTTTTAGCAATTTAAGCCAAACGTTTACAAACGTTACGAAACAAAACCAAGTTTTTTACCCTTTTTAGAGATTTAAGCCAAACGTTTAAGCCAAACATTTATAAATGGTACGAAACAAATCCAAACGTTTCACCTTTTCAGCGATTTATGCCAAACGCTTACCTACGTTACAAAACAAAACCAAATGCTAAACCATTTTAGCGATTTAAGCCAAATGTTTAAAACTTTACGAAAAAAATCCAAACGTTTCACCTTTTTAGTGATTTAAGCCAAACGTTTACAAACGATAAAAACAAATCCAAATGTTTCCCCTTTTTAGCGATTTAAGCCAAACGTTTACAAACATTACGAACTAATTCCAAACTTTTTCACCTTTTGAGCGATTTAAGCCAAACATTTACAAACATTACGAAACAAATCCAAATGTTTCACCTTTTCAACGATTTAAGCCAAAAGTTTACAAACGTTACGAAACAAATCCAAACGTTTCACCTTTTTAGCGATATAAGCCAAATGTTTCCAAACATTACGAAACAAAACCAAACGTTTAAAACGTTACGAAACAAATCCAAACGTTTCACATTTTTAGCAATGGAAGACAAACGTTTACAAACGTTACGAAACAAAACCAAATGTTTAAAACCTTACGAAACAAATCCAAACGTTTCACATTTTTAGCGATTTAAGCAAAACGTTTACAAACATTACGAAACAAAACCAATCGTTTCTTCTTTTTAGCAATTGAAGCCAAACGTTTACAAATGTTACGAAACAAATAAAAATGATTCACCTTTTTAGCGATTTAAGCCAGACGTTTATAAACAGTACGAAACAAATCCAAACGTACCTTTGGAGCGATTTAAGCCACACGTTTATAAACGTTACGAAACAAATCCAAACGTTTCACCTTTTTACCAATTTAAGCCAAATGTTTACAAACGTTACTAAACAAATCCAAGCATTTTACCTTTTTAGCGATTTAAGCCAAACATTTACAAACGGTACGAAAGAAATCTAAACGTTTCGCCTTTTGAGCGATTTTAGCCAAACGTTTATAAACGTCACGAAGCAAATCCAAACGTTTCACCTTTTTAGCGATTTAAGCTAAACGTTTAGAAACGTTACAAAAAAATCCAAGCGTTTCACCTTTTCAGCAAATTAAGCCAAATGTTTATAAACATTACGAAACAAATCCAAGCGTTTCGTCTATTTAGCAATTTAAGCCAAACATTTCACCTTTTTAGCGATTTAAGCAAACGTTTACAAACGTAAGAAATAAATCATAACGTTTCACCGTTTTAGTGATTTAAGCCAATACAAAGGTTACGGTACAAATCCAAAATTTTCACCTTTTTAGCAATTTAGGCCAAACGTTTAGAAACGTTACGTAACAAATCCAAGCGTTACACCTTTTTTGCAATTTACGCCAAACGTTTACAAACGTTACGAAACAAATCCAAGCGTTTAACCTTTTTTGCAATATAAGCCAAACGTTTACAAACGTTACGAAAAAAAAAACCAAACGTTTCACCTTTTTAACAATTTAAGCCAAATGTTTACAAACGTTACGAAACAATTCCAAACGTTTAAAACGTTACTAAACAAACGTTACAAAACAAATCCAAACGTTTACAAATGTTACGGAACAAAACCAAATGTCTCACCTTTTTAGTGATTTAAGCCAAGCGTTTACAATCGTTGCGAAACAAAACCAAACGTTTCACGTTTTTAGCGATTTAAGCCATACGTTTACAAACGTTACGAAACAAAAGCAATCGTTTAAAACGTTACGAAACAAATCCAAACAATACCAAACCTTTCCTTATTTTAGTGATTTAAGCCAAACGTTTGTAAACGTTACGAAACAAAACAAAACGTTTATAAACGTTACGAAACAAATCCAAACGTTTCGCATTTGTTGTGATTGCAGCAAAACGTTTACAAAAGTTACGAAACAAATCCAAACGTTTCAATACTATTTCAAACGTTTAAAACGTCAACCGTTTCACATTTTTAGCGATTTAAGCCAAACACTTTACAAAGGATACGAAAAATATCCAAGCGTTTCAGCTTTTTAACTATTTCAGCCAAACGTTTAAAAACGTTACGTAACAAATCCAAACGTTTCGCCTTTTTAGAAATTTAAGCCAAAAGTTTACAAATGTTGCAAAACAAAACAAGACGTCTCCCCTTTTTTGCGATTTAAGCCAAACGTTTACATACATTACGAAACAAAACCAGACGTTTAAAACGTTACAAAACAAATCCAAGCGTTTCCCCTATTTAGCAATTTAAGCCAAACGTTTATTAACGTTGCAAAACAAATCCAAACCTTTCACGTTTTTAGCGAATGAAGCCAAATGTTTACAAATGTTACGAAACAAATCCAAACGTTTCACCTTTTTAGCAATTTAAGCCAAACGTTTAGAAACGTTACGAAACAAATCCAAACGTTACAAAACAAAACCGAACGTTTACAAACGTTAAGAAACAAATCCAAGCGTTTCACCTTTTTAGCAATTTAAGCCAAACGTTTACAAACGTTACGAAAGAAATCTAAACGTTTCACCTTTTTAGCAAACAAATCCAAATATTTCACCTTTTTAGCGATTTAAGCTAAACGTTTACAAACGTTACAAATCAAATCCAAGCGTTTCACCATTTTAGCAAATTAAGCCAAACGTTTATAAACGTTACGAAACAATTCCAAGTGTTTCATCTTTTTAGCAATTTAAGCCAAACGTTAACAAACGTTACAAAACAAATCCAAGCATTTCACCTTTTTAGTGATTTAACCCAAACGTTTACAAACGTAAGAAACAAATCTAAACGTTTCACCTTTTTAGCGATTTAAGCCAATCCAAAGGTTACAAACAAAATCCAAAATTTTCACCTTTTTAGCAATTTAAGCCAAACGTTTACCAACGTTACGAAACAAATCCAAGTGTTTCACCTTTTTAGCAATTTAAGCCAAACTTTTACAAACGTTACGAAACAAATTCAAGCGTTTCACCTTTTTAGCCATTTAAGCCAAACATTTACAAACGTTACGAAACAAATTTAAACGTTTCCCCATTTTAGCAATTTAAGCCAAACGTTTTAAACGTTACGAGACAAATCCAAAAATTTCACCTTTTTAGCGATTTAAGCCAAACGTTTACAAATGTTACGAAACAATTCCAAACGTTTCACCTATTTAGCGATTGAAGCCAAACGTTTACAAACATTACGAAACAAATCTATACGTTTCCCATTTTTAGCAATTTAAGCCAAACGTTTACAATCGTTACAAAACAAAACCAAGCGTTTCACCTTTTTAGCAATTTAATACAAACGTTTACAAATGTTACAAAACAAATCCAAGCGTTTCCCCTATTTAGCAATTTAAGCCAAACGTTTATTAACGTTGCAAAACAAATCCAAACCTTTCACGTTTTTAGCGAATGAAGCCAAATGTTTACAAATGTTACGAAACAAATCCAAACGTTTCACCTTTTTAGCAATTTAAGCCAAACGTTTAGAAACGTTACGAAACAAATCCAAACGTTACAAAACAAAACCGAACGTTTACAAACGTTAAGAAACAAATCCAAGCGTTTCACCTTTTTAGCAATTTAAGCCAAACGTTTACAAACGTTACGAAAGAAATCTAAACGTTTCACCTTTTTAGCAAACAAACCCAAATATTTCACCTTTTTAGCGATTTAAGCTAAACGTTTAGAAACGTTACGAAGCAAATCCAAACGTGTCACCTTTTTAGAAATTTAAGCCAAACGTTTACAAACGTTACAAATCAAATCCAAGCGTTTCACCATTTTAGCAAATTAAGCCAAACGTTTATAAACGTTACGAAACAATTCCAAGTGTTTCATCTTTTTAGCAATTTAAGCCAAACGTTAACAAACGTTACAAAACAAATCCAAGCATTTCACCTTTTTAGTGATTTAACCCAAACGTTTACAAACGTAAGAAACAAATCTAAACGTTTCACCTTTTTAGCGATTTAAGCCAATCCAAAGGTTACAAACAAAATCCAAAATTTTCACCTTTTTAGCAATTTAAGCCAAACGTTTACCAACGTTACGAAACAAATCCAAGTGTTTCACCTTTTTAGCAATTTAAGCCAAACTTTTACAAACGTTACGAAACAAATTCAAGCGTTTCACCTTTTTAGCCATTTAAGCCAAACATTTACAAACGTTACGAAACAAATTTAAACGTTTCCCCATTTTAGCAATTTAAGCCAAACGTTTTAAACGTTACTAAACAAATCCAAAAATTTCACCTTTTTAGCGATTTAAGCCAAACGTTTACAAATGTTACGAAACAATTCCAAACGTTTCACCTATTTAGCGATTGAAGCCAAACGTTTACAAACATTACGAAACAAATCTATACGTTTCCCATTTTTAGCAATTTAAGCCAAACGTTTACAATCGTTACAAAACAAAACCAAGCGTTTCACCTTTTTAGCAATTTAATACAAACGTTTACAAATGTTACAAAACAAATCCAAGCGTTTCCCCTATTTAGCAATTTAAGCCAAACGTTTATTAACGTTGCAAAACAAATCCAAACCTTTCACGTTTTTAGCGAATGAAGCCAAATGTTTACAAATGTTACGAAACAAATCCAAACGTTTCACCTTTTTAGCAATTTAAGCCAAACGTTTAGAAACGTTACGAAACAAATCCAAACGTTACAAAACAAAACCGAACGTTTACAAACGTTAAGAAACAAATCCAAGCGTTTCACCTTTTTAGCAATTTAAGCCAAACGTTTACAAACGTTACGAAAGAAATCTAAACGTTTCACCTTTTTAGCAAACAAACCCAAATATTTCACCTTTTTAGCGATTTAAGCTAAACGTTTAGAAACGTTACGAAGCAAATCCAAACGTGTCACCTTTTTAGAAATTTAAGCCAAACGTTTACAAACGTTACAAATCAAATCCAAGCGTTTCACCATTTTAGCAAATTAAGCCAAACGTTTATAAACGTTACGAAACAATTCCAAGTGTTTCATCTTTTTAGCAATTTAAGCCAAACGTTAACAAACGTTACAAAACAAATCCAAGCATTTCACCTTTTTAGTGATTTAACCCAAACGTTTACAAACGTAAGAAACAAATCTAAACGTTTCACCTTTTTAGCGATTTAAGCCAATCCAAAGGTTACAAACAAAATCCAAAATTTTCACCTTTTTAGCAATTTAAGCCAAACGTTTACCAACGTTACGAAACAAATCCAAGTGTTTCACCTTTTTAGCAATTTAAGCCAAACTTTTACAAACGTTACGAAACAAATTCAAGCGTTTCACCTTTTTAGCCATTTAAGCCAAACATTTACAAACGTTACGAAACAAATTTAAACGTTTCCCCATTTTAGCAATTTAAGCCAAACGTTTTAAACGTTACGAGACAAATCCAAAAATTTCACCTTTTTAGCGATTTAAGCCAAACGTTTACAAATGTTACGAAACAATTCCAAACGTTTCACCTATTTAGCGATTGAAGCCAAACGTTTACAAACATTACGAAACAAATCTATACGTTTCCCATTTTTAGCAATTTAAGCCAAACGTTTACAATCGTTACAAAACAAAACCAAGCGTTTCACCTTTTTAGCAATTTAATACAAACGTTTACAAATGTTACAAAACAAATCCAAGCGTTTCCCCTATTTAGCAATTTAAGCCAAACGTTTATTAACGTTGCAAAACAAATCCAAACCTTTCACGTTTTTAGCGAATGAAGCCAAATGTTTACAAATGTTACGAAACAAATCCAAACGTTTCACCTTTTTAGCAATTTAAGCCAAACGTTTAGAAACGTTACGAAACAAATCCAAACGTTACAAAACAAAACCGAACGTTTACAAACGTTAAGAAACAAATCCAAGCGTTTCACCTTTTTAGCAATTTAAGCCAAACGTTTACAAACGTTACGAAAGAAATCTAAACGTTTCACCTTTTTAGCAAACAAACCCAAATATTTCACCTTTTTAGCGATTTAAGCTAAACGTTTAGAAACGTTACGAAGCAAATCCAAACGTGTCACCTTTTTAGCAATTTAAGCCAAACGTTTACAAACGTTACAAATCAAATCCAAGCGTTTCACCATTTTAGCAAATTAAGCCAAACGTTTATAAACGTTACGAAACAATTCCAAGTGTTTCATCTTTTTAGCAATTTAAGCCAAACGTTAACAAACGTTACAAAACAAATCCAAGCATTTCACCTTTTTAGTGATTTAACCCAAACGTTTACAAACGTAAGAAACAAATCTAAACGTTTGACCTTTTTAGCGATTTAAGCCAATCCAAAGGTTACAAACAAAATCCAAAATTTTCACCTTTTTAGCAATTTAAGCCAAACGTTTACCAACGTTACGAAACAAATCCAAGTGTTTCACCTTTTTAGCAATTTAAGCCAAACTTTTACAAACGTTACGAAACAAATTCAAGCGTTTCACCTTTTTAGCCATTTAAGCCAAACATTTACAAACGTTACGAAACAAATTTAAACGTTTCCCCATTTTAGCAATTTAAGCCAAACGTTTTAAACGTTACGAAACAAATCCAAAAATTTCACCTTTTTAGCGATTTAAGCCAAACGTTTACAAATGTTACGAAACAATTCCAAACGTTTCACCTATTTAGCGATTGAAGCCAAACGTTTACAAACATTACGAAACAAATCTATACGTTTCCCATTTTTAGCAATTTAAGCCAAACGTTTACAATCGTTACAAAACAAAACCAAACGTTTCACCTTTTTAGCAATTTAATACAAACGTTTACAAATGTTACAAAACAAATCCAAGCGTTTCCCCTATTTAGCAATTTAAGCCAAACGTTTATTAACGTTGCAAAACAAATCCAAACCTTTCACGTTTTTAGCGAATGAAGCCAAATGTTTACAAATGTTACGAAACAAATCCAAACGTTTCACCTTTTTAGCAATTTAAGCCAAACGTTTAGAAACGTTACGAAACAAATCCAAACGTTACAAAACAAAACCGAACGTTTACAAACGTTAAGAAACAAATCCAAGCGTTTCACCTTTTTAGCAATTTAAGCCAAACGTTTACAAACGTTACGAAAGAAATCTAAACGTTTCACCTTTTTAGCAAACAAACCCAAATATTTCACCTTTTTAGCGATTTAAGCTAAACGTTTAGAAACGTTACGAAGCAAATCCAAACGTGTCACCTTTTTAGCAATTTAAGCCAAACGTTTACAAACGTTACAAATCAAATCCAAGCGTTTCACCATTTTAGCAAATTAAGCCAAACGTTTATAAACGTTACGAAACAATTCCAAGTGTTTCATCTTTTTAGCAATTTAAGTCAAACGTTAACAAACGTTACAAAACAAATCCAAGCATTTCACCCTTTTAGTGATTTAACCCAAACGTTTACAAACGTAAGAAACAAATCTAAACGTTTCACCTTTTTAGCGATTTAAGCCAATCCAAAGGTTACAAACAAAATCCAAAATTTTCACCTTTTTAGCAATTTAAGCCAAACGTTTACCAACGTTACGAAACAAATCCAAGTGTTTCACCTTTTTAGCAATTTAAGCCAAACTTTTACAAACGTTACGAAACAAATTCAAGCGTTTCACCTTTTTAGCCATTTAAGCCAAACATTTACAAACGTTACGAAACAAATTTAAACGTTTCCCCATTTTAGCAATTTAAGCCAAACGTTTTAAACGTTAAGAAACAAATCCAAAAATTTCACCTTTTTAGCGATTTAAGCCAAACGTTTACAAATGTTACGAAACAATTCCAAACGTTTCACCTATTTAGCGATTGAAGCCAAACGTTTACAAACATTACGAAACAAATCTATACGTTTCCCATTTTTAGCAATTTAAGCCAAACGTTTACAATCGTTACAAAACAAAACCAAGCGTTTCACCTTTTTAGCAATTTAATACAAACGTTTACAAATGTTACAAAACAAATCCAAGCGTTTCCCCTATTTAGCAATTTAAGCCAAACGTTTATTAACGTTGCAAAACAAATCCAAACCTTTCACGTTTTTAGCGAATGAAGCCAAATGTTTACAAATGTTACGAAACAAATCCAAACGTTTCACCTTTTTAGCAATTTAAGCCAAACGTTTAGAAACGTTACGAAACAAATCCAAACGTTACAAAAC
Source organism: Mercurialis annua (assembly GCF_937616625.2). Lineage (NCBI taxonomy): Eukaryota > Viridiplantae > Streptophyta > Magnoliopsida > Malpighiales > Euphorbiaceae > Mercurialis > Mercurialis annua. The sequence continues at coordinate 42,955,447 of NC_065572.1, forward strand.
AAAACCGAACGTTTACAAACGTTAAGAAACAAATCCAAGCGTTTCACCTTTTTAGCAATTTAAGCCAAACGTTTACAAACGTTACGAAAGAAATCTAAACGTTTCACCTTTTTAGCAAACAAATCCAAATATTTCACCTTTTTAGCGATTTAAGCTAAACGTTTAGAAACGTTACGAAGCAAATCCAAACGTGTCACCTTTTTAGCAATTTAAGCCAAACGTTTACAAATGTTACAAATCAAATCCAAGCGTTTCACCATTTTAGCAAATTAAGCCAAATGTTTATAAACGTTACGAAACAATTCCAAGTGTTTCATCTTTTTAGCAATTTAAGCCAAACGTTAACAAACGTTACAAAACAAATCCAAGCATTTCACCTTTTTAGTGATTTAACCCAAACGTTTACAAACGTAAGAAACAAATCTAAACGTTTCACCTTTTTAGCGATTTAAGCCAATCCAAAGATTACAAACAAAATCCAAAATTTTCACCTTTTTAGCAATTTAAGCCAAACGTTTACCAACGTTACGAAACAAATCCAAGTGTTTCACCTTTTTAGCAATTTAAGCCAAACTTTTACAAACGTTACGAAACAAATTCAAGCGTTTCACCTTTTTAGCCATTTAAGCCAAACATTTACAAACGTTACGAAAAAAATTTAAACGTTTCCCCATTTTAGCAATTTAAGCCAAACGTTTTAAACGTTACGAAACAAATCCAAAAATTTCACCTTTTTAGCGATTTAAGCCAAACGTTTACAAATGTTACGAAACAATTCCAAACGTTTCACCTATTTAGCGATTGAAGCCAAACGTTTACAAACATTACGAAACAAATCTATACGTTTCCCATTTTTAGCAATTTAAGCCAAACGTTTACAATCGTTACAAAACAAAACCAAGCGTTTCACCTTTTTAGCAATTTAATACAAACGTTTACAAATGTTACAAAACAAATCCAAGCGTTTCCCCTATTTAGCAATTTAAGCCAAACGTTTATTAACGTTGCAAAACAAATCCAAACCTTTCACGTTTTTAGCGAATGAAGCCAAATGTTTACAAATGTTACGAAACAAATCCAAACGTTTCACCTTTTTAGCAATTTAAGCCAAACGTTTAGAAACGTTACGAAACAAATCCAAACGTTACAAAACAAAACTGAACGTTTACAAACGTTAAGAAACAAATCCAAGCGTTTCACCTTTTTAGCAATTTAAGCCAAACGTTTACAAACGTTACGAAAGAAATCTAAACGTTTCACCTTTTTAGCAAACAAATCCAAATATTTCACCTTTTTAGCGATTTAAGCTAAATGTTTAGAAACGTTACGAAGCAAATCCAAACGTGTCACCTTTTTAGCAATTTAAGCCAAACGTTTACAAACGTTACAAATCAAATCCAAGCGTTTCACCATTTTAGCAAATTAAGCCAAACGTTTATAAACGTTACGAAACAATTCCAAGTGTTTCATCTTTTTAGCAATTTAAGCCAAACGTTAACAAACGTTACAAAACAAATCCAAGCATTTCACCTTTTTAGTGATTTAACCCAAACGTTTACAAACGTAAGAAACAAATCTAAACGTTTCACCTTTTTAGCGATTTAAGCCAATCCAAAGGTTACAAACAAAATCCAAAATTTTCACCTTTTTAGCAATTTAAGCCAAACGTTTACCAACGTTACGAAACAAATCCAAGTGTTTCACCTTTTTAGCAATTTAAGCCAAACTTTTACAAACGTTACGAAACAAATTCAAGCGTTTCACCTTTTTAGCCATTTAAGCCAAACATTTACAAACGTTACGAAACAAATTTAAACGTTTCCCCATTTTAGCAATTTAAGCCAAACGTTTTAAACGTTACGAAACAAATCCAAAAATTTCACCTTTTTAGCGATTTAAGCCAAACGTTTACAAATGTTACGAAACAATTCCAAACGTTTCACCTATTTAGCGATTGAAGCCAAACGTTTACAAACATTACGAAACAAATCTATACGTTTCCCATTTTTAGCAATTTAAGCCAAACGTTTACAATCGTTACAAAACAAAACCAAGCGTTTCACCTTTTTAGCAATTTAATACAAACGTTTACAAATGTTACAAAACAAATCCAAGTGTTTCCACATCTTTAGCAATTTAAACCAAACGTTTACAAACGTTACGAAACAAATCCAAACGTTTCCTCTTTTTAGCGATTTAAGCCAAAGGTTTACAAACGGTATGAAAAAAATCCGAACGTTTCACCTTTTGAACGATTTAAGTCTAACGTTTATAAACGCTACAAAACAAATCCAAACGTTTCACCTTTTTAGCAATTTAAGCCAAACGTTTACAAACGTTACGAAACAAAACCAAGTTTTTCACCCTTTTTAGAGATTTAAGCCAAACGTTTAAGCCAAACATTTATAAATGGTACGAAACAAATCCAAACGTTTCACCTTTTCAGCGATTTATGCCAAACGCTTACCTACGTTACAAAACAAAACCAAATGCTATACCATTTTAGCGATTTAAGCCAAATGTTTAAAACTTTACGAAAAAAATCCAAACGTTTCACCTTTTTAGTGATTTAAGCCAAACGTTTACAAACGATAAAAACAAATCCAAATGTTTCCCCTTTTTAGCGATTTAAGCCAAACGTTTACAAACATTACGAACTAATTCCAAACTTTTTCACCTTTTGAGCGATTTAAGCCAAACGTTTACAAACGTTACAAATCAAATCCAAGCGTTTCACCATTTTAGCAAATTAAGCCAAACGTTTATAAACGTTACGAAACAATTCCAAGTGTTTCATCTTTTTAGCAATTTAAGCCAAACGTTAACAAACGTTACAAAACAAATCCAAGCATTTCACCTTTTTAGTGATTTAACCCAAACGTTTACAAACGTAAGAAACAAATCTAAACGTTTCACCTTTTTAGCGATTTAAGCCAATCCAAAGGTTACAAACAAAATCCAAAATTTTCACCTTTTTAGCAATTTAAGCCAAACGTTTACCAACGTTACGAAACAAATCCAAGTGTTTCACCTTTTTAGCAATTTAAGCCAAACTTTTACAAACGTTACGAAACAAATTCAAGCGTTTCACCTTTTTAGCCATTTAAGCCAAACATTTACAAACGTTACGAAACAAATTTAAACGTTTCCCCATTTTAGCAATTTAAGCCAAACGTTTTAAACGTTAAGAAACAAATCCAAAAATTTCACCTTTTTAGCGATTTAAGCCAAACGTTTACAAATGTTACGAAACAATTCCAAACGTTTCACCTATTTAGCGATTGAAGCCAAACGTTTACAAACATTACGAAACAAATCTATACGTTTCCCCTTTTTAGCAATTTAAGCCAAACGTTTACAATCGTTACAAAACAAAACCAAGCGTTTCACCTTTTTAGCAATTTAATACAAACGTTTACAAATGTTACAAAACAAATCCAAGCGTTTCCCCTATTTAGCAATTTAAGCCAAACGTTTATTAACGTTGCAAAACAAATCCAAACCTTTCACGTTTTTAGCGAATGAAGCCAAATGTTTACAAATGTTACGAAACAAATCCAAACGTTTCACCTTTTTAGCAATTTAAGCCAAACGTTTAGGAACGTTACGAAACAAATCCAAACGTTACAAAACAAAACCGAACGTTTATAAACGTTAAGAAACAAATCCAAGCGTTTCACCTTTTTAGCAATTTAAGCCAAACGTTTACAAACGTTACGAAAGAAATCTAAACGTTTCACCTTTTTAGCAAACAAATCCAAATATTTCACCTTTTTAGCGATTTAAGCTAAACGTTTAGAAACGTTACGAAGCAAATCCAAACGTGTCACCTTTTTAGCAATTTAAGCCAAACGTTTACAAACGTTACAAATCAAATCCAAGCGTTTCACCATTTTAGCAAATTAAGCCAAATGTTTATAAACGTTACGAAAGAATTCCAAGTGTTTCATCTTTTTAGCAATTTAAGCCAAACGTTAACAAACGTTACAAAACAAATCCAAGCATTTCACCTTTTTAGTGATTTAACCCAAACGTTTACAAACGTAAGAAACAAATCTAAACGTTTCACCTTTTTAGCGATTTAAGCCAATCCAAAGGTTACAAACAAAATCCAAAATTTTCACCTTTTTAGCAATTTAAGCCAAACGTTTACCAACGTTACGAAACAAATCCAAGTGTTTCACCTTTTTAGCAATTTAAGCCAAACTTTTACAAACGTTACGAAACAAATTCAAGCGTTTCACCTTTTTAGCCATTTAAGCCAAACATTTACAAACGTTACGAAAAAAATTTAAACGTTTCCCCATTTTAGCAATTTAAGCCAAACGTTTTAAACGTTACGAAACAAATCCAAAAATTTCACCTTTTTAGCGATTTAAGCCAAACGTTTACAAATGTTACGAAACAATTCCAAACGTTTCACCTATTTAGCGATTGAAGCCAAACGTTTACAAACATTACGAAACAAATCTATACGTTTCCCATTTTTAGCAATTTAAGCCAAACGTTTACAATCGTTACAAAACAAAACCAAGTGTTTCACCTTTTTAGCAATTTAATACAAACGTTTACAAATGTTACAAAACAAATCCAAGCGTTTCCCCTATTTAGCAATTTAAGCCAAACGTTTATTAACGTTGCAAAACAAATCCAAACCTTTCACGTTTTTAGCGAATGAAGCCAAATGTTTACAAATGTTACGAAACAAATCCAAACGTTTCACCTTTTTAGCAATTTAAGCCAAACGTTTAGAAACGTTACGAAACAAATCCAAACGTTACAAAACAAAACCGAACGTTTACAAACGTTAAGAAACAAATCCAAGCGTTTCACCTTTTTAGCAATTTAAGCCAAACGTTTACAAACGTTACGAAAGAAATCTAAACGTTTCACCTTTTTAGCAAACAAATCCAAATATTTCACCTTTTTAGCGATTTAAGCTAAACGTTTAGAAACGTTACGAAGCAAATCCAAACGTGTCACCTTTTTAGCAATTTAAGCCAAACGTTTACAAACGTTACAAATCAAATCCAAGCGTTTCACCATTTTAGCAAATTAAGCCAAACGTTTATAAACGTTACGAAACAATTCCAAGTGTTTCATCTTTTTAGCAATTTAAGCCAAACGTTAACAAACGTTACAAAACAAATCCAAGCATTTCACCTTTTTAGTGATTTAACCCAAACGTTTACAAACGTAAGAAACAAATCTAAACGTTTCACCTTTTTAGCGATTTAAGCCAATCCAAAGGTTACAAACAAAATCCAAAATTTTCACCTTTTTAGCAATTTAAGCCAAACGTTTACCAACGTTACGAAACAAATCCAAGTGTTTCACCTTTTTAGCAATTTAACCCAAACTTTTACAAACGTTACGAAACAAATTCAAGCGTTTCACCTTTTTAGCCACTTAAGCCAAACATTTACAAACGTTACGAAACAAATTTAAACGTTTCCCCATTTTAGCAATTTAAGCCAAACGTTTTAAACGTTACGAAACAAATCCAAAAATTTCACCTTTTTAGCGATTTAAGCCAAACGTTTACAAATGTTACGAAACAATTCCAAACGTTTCACCTATTTAGCGATTGAAGCCAAACGTTTACAAACATTACGAAACAAATCTATACGTTTCCCATTTTTAGCAATTTAAGCCAAACGTTTACAATCGTTACAAAACAAAACCAAGCGTTTCACCTTTTTAGCAATTTAATACAAACGTTTACAAATGTTACAAAACAAATCCAAGCGTTTCCACATCTTTAGCAATTTAAACCAAACGTTTACAAACGTTACGAAACAAATCCAAACGTTTCCTCTTTTTAGCGATTTAAGCCAAAGGTTTACAAACGGTATGAAAAAAATCCGAACGTTTCACCTTTTGAACGATTTAAGTCTAACGTTTATAAACGCTACAAAACAAATCCAAACGTTTCACCTTTTTAGCAATTTAAGCCAAACGTTTACAAACGTTACGAAACAAAACCAAGTTTTTCACCCTTTTTAGAGATTTAAGCCAAACGTTTAAGCCAAACATTTATAAATGGTACGAAACAAATCCAAACGTTTCACCTTTTCAGCGATTTATGCCAAACGCTTACCTACGTTACAAAACAAAACCAAATGCTATACCATTTTAGCGATTTAAGCCAAATGTTTAAAACTTTACGAAAAAAATCCAAACGTTTCACCTTTTTAGTGATTTAAGCCAAACGTTTACAAACGATAAAAACAAATCCAAATGTTTCCCCTTTTTAGCGATTTAAGCCAAACGTTTACAAACATTACGAACTAATTCCAAACTTTTTCACCTTTTGAGCGTATTAAGCCAAACATTTACAAACATTACGAAACAAATCCAAATGTTTCACCTTTTCAACGATTTAAGCCAAAAGTTTACAAACGTTACGAAACAAATCCAAACGTTTCACCTTTTTAGCGATATAAGCCAAATGTTTCCAAACATTACGAAACAAAACCAAACGTTTAAAACGTTACGAAACAAATCCAAACGTTTCACATTTTTAGCAATGGAAGACAAACGTTTACAAACGTTACGAAACAAAACCAAATGTTTAAAACCTTACGAAACAAATCCAAACGTTTCACATTTTTAGCGATTTAAGCGAAACGTTTACAAACATTACGAAACAAAACCAATCGTTTCTTCTTTTTAGCAATTGAAGCCAAACGTTTACAAATGTTACGAAACAAATAAAAATGATTCACCTTTTTAGCGATTTAAGCCAGACGTTTATAAACAGTACGAAACAAATCCAAACGTACCTTTGGAGCGATTTAAGCCACACGTTTATAAACGTTACGAAACAAATCCAAACGTTTCACCTTTTTACCAATTTAAGCCAAATGTTTACAAACGTTACTAAACAAATCTAAGCATTTTACCTTTTTAGCGATTTAAGCCAAACATTTACAAACGGTACGAAAGAAATCTAAACGTTTCGCCTTTTGAGCGATTTTAGTCAAACGTTTATAAACGTTACGAAGCAAATCCAAACGTTTCACCTTTTTAGCGATTTAAGCCAAACGTTTAGAAACGTTACAAAAAAATCCAAGCGTTTCACCTTTTCAGCAAATTAAGCCAAATGTTTATAAACATTACGAAACAAATCCAAGTGTTTCGTCTATTTAGCAATTTAAGCCAAACATTTCACCTTTTTAGCGATTTAAGCAAACGTTTACAAACATTTGAAATAAATCATAACGTTTCACCGTTTTAGTGCTTTAAGCCAATACAAAGGTTACGGTACAAATCCAAAATTTTCACCTTTTTAGCAATTTAGGCCAAACGTTTAGAAATGTTACGTAACAAATCCAAGCGTTACACCTTTTTTGCAATTTACGCCAAACGTTTACAAACGTTATGAAACAAATCCAAGCGTTTAACCTTTTTTGCAATATAAGCCAAACGTTTACAAACGTTACGAAAAAAAAACAAAACGTTTCACCTTTTTAACAATTTAAGCCAAATGTTTACAAACGTTACGAAACAATTCCAAACGTTTAAAACGTTACTAAACAAACGTTACAAAACAAATCCAAATGTTTACAAATGTTACGGAACAAAACCAAACGTCTCACGTTTTTAGTGATTTAAGCCAAGCGTTTACAATCGTTACGAAACAAAACCAAACGTTTCACGTTTTTAGCGATTTAAGCCATACGTTTACAAACGTTACGAAACAAAAGCAATCGTTTAAAACGTTACGAAACAAATCCAAACAATACCAAACCTTTCCTTATTTTAGTGATTTAAGCCAAACGTTTGTAAACGTTACGAAACAAAACAAAACGTTTATAAACGTTACGAAACAAATCCAAACGTTTCGCATTTGTTGTGATTGCAGCCAAACGTTTACAAAAGTTACGAGACAAATCCAAACGTTTCAATGCTATTTCAAACGTTTAAAACGTTACGAAACAAGTCCAACCGTTTCACATTTTTAGCGATTTAAGCCAAACACTTTACAAAGGATACGAAAAAAATCCAAGCGTTTCATCTTTTTAACTATTTCAGCCAAACGTTTAAAAACGTTACGTAACAAATCCAAACGTTTCGCCTTTTTAGAAATTTAAGCCAAAAGTTTACAAATGTTGCAAAACAAAACAAGACGTCTCCCCTTTTTTGCGATTTAAGCCAAACGTTTACATACATTACGAAACAAAACCAGACGTTTATAACGTTGCAAAACAAATCCAAGCGTTTCCCCTATTTAGCAATTTAAGCCAAACGTTTATTAACGTTGCAAAACAAATCCAAACCTTTCACGTTTTTAGCGAATGAAGCCAAATGTTTACAAATGTTACGAAACAAATCCAAACGTTTCACCTTTTTAGCAATTTAAGCCAAACGTTTAGAAACGTTACGAAACAAATCCAAACGTTAAAAAACAAAACCGAACGTTTACAAACGTTAAGAAACAAATCCAAGCGTTTCACCTTTTTAGCAATTTAAGCCAAACGTATACAAACGTTACGAAAGAAATCTAAACGTTTCACCTTTTTAGCAAACAAATCCAAATATTTCACCTTTTTAGCGATTTAAGCTAAACGTTTAGAAACGTTACGAAGCAAATCCAAACGTGTCACCTTTTTAGCAATTTAAGCCAAACGTTTACAAACGTTACAAATCAAATCCAAGCGTTTCACCATTTTAGCAAATTAAGCCAAACGTTTATAAACGTTACGAAACAATTCCAAGTGTTTCATCTTTTTAGCAATTTAAGCCAAACGTTAACAAACGTTACAAAACAAATCCAAGCATTTCACCTTTTTAGTGATTTAACCCAAACGTTTACAAACGTAAGAAACAAATCTAAACGTTTCACCTTTTTAGCGATTTAAGCCAATCCAAAGGTTACAAACAAAATCCAAAATTTTCACCTTTTTAGCAATTTAAGCCAAACGTTTACCAACGTTACGAAACAAATCCAAGTGTTTCACCTTTTTAGCAATTTAAGCCAAACTTTTACAAACGTTACGAAACAAATTCAAGCGTTTCACCTTTTTAGCCATTTAAGCCAAACATTTACAAACGTTACGAAACAAATTTAAACGTTTCCCCATTTTAGCAATTTAAACCAAACGTTTTAAACGTTACGAAACAAATCCAAAAATTTCACCTTTTTAGCGATTTAAGCCAAACGTTTACAAATGTTACGAAACAATTCCAAACGTTTCACCTATTTAGCGATTGAAGCAAAACGTTTGCAAACATTACGAAACAAATCTATACGTTTCCCATTTTTAGCAATTTAAGCCAAACGTTTACAATCGTTACAAAACAAAACCAAGCGTTTCACCTTTTTAGCAATTTAATACAAACGTTTACAAATGTTACAAAACAAATCCAAGCGTTTCCACCTCTTTGGCAATTTAAACCAAACGTTACGAAACAAATCCAAACGTTTCCTCTTTTTAGCGATTTAAGCCAAAGGTTTACAAACGGTATGAAAAAAATCCGAACGTTTCACCTTTTGAACGATTTAAGTCTAACGTTTATAAACGCTACAAAACAAATCCAAACGTTTCACCTTTTTAGCAAGGGTTAATTGCAAATTAATACGCAAACTTTACCCCAATTTGCAATTACAACACGAACTTTAAAACTTGGCAAATTGGTACACCGATTTTCATTTTTTGGCGAATTGATACACCAAACTGAAAAAACACTAACGTGGACATTGTCATATACAGCCACGTGTTGTTGTACGATTGGTCGGTGTACTAATTTGCCAAAAAAATAAAAGTTGGTGTATTAAATTGCCAAGATTCAAAGTTCGTGTTGTAATGGCAAATTAGGATAAAGTTTGTGTATTAATTTGCAATTAACCCTTTTAGCAATTTAAGCCAAACGTTTACAAACGTTACGAAACAAAACCAAGTTTTTCACCCTTTTTAGAGATTTAAGCCAAACGTTTAAGCCAAACATTTATAAATGGTACGAAACAAATCCAAACGTTTCACCTTTTCAGCGATTTATGCCAAACGCTTACCTACGTTACAAAACAAAACCAAATGCTATACCATTTTAGCGATTTAAGCCAAATGTTTAAAACTTTACGAAAAAAATCCAAACGTTTCACCTTTTTAGTGATTTAAGCCAAACGTTTACAAACGATAAAAACAAATCCAAATGTTTCCCCTTTTTAGCGATTTAAGCCAAACGTTTACAAACATTACGAACTAATTCCAAACTTTTTCACCTTTTGAGCGATTTAAGCCAAACATTTACAAACATTACGAAACAAATCCAAATGTTTCACCTTTTCAACGATTTAAGCCAAAAGTTTACAAACGTTACGAAACAAATCCAAACGTTTCACCTTTTTAGCGATATAAGCCAAATGTTTCCAAACATTACGAAACAAAACCAAACGTTTAAAACGTTACGAAACAAATCCAAACGTTTCACATTTTTAGCAATGGAAGACAAACGTTTACAAACGTTACGAAACAAAACCAAATGTTTAAAACCTTACGAAACAAATCCAAACGTTTCACATTTTTAGCGATTTAAGCGAAACGTTTACTAACATTACGAAACAAAACCAATCGTTTTTTCTTTTTAGCAATTGAAGCCAAACGTTTACAAATGTTACGAAACAAATAAAAATGATTCACCTTTTTAGCGATTTAAGCCAGACGTTTATAAACAGTACGAAACAAATCCAAACGTACCTTTGGAGCAATTTAAGCCACACGTTTATAAACGTTACGAAACAAATCCAAACGTTTCACCTTTTTACCAATTTAAGCCAAATGTTTACAAACGTTACTAAACAAATCCAAGCATTTTACCTTTTTAGCGATTTAAGCCAAACATTTACAAACGGTACGAAAGAAATCTAAACGTTTCGCCTTTTGAGCGATTTTAGCCAAACGTTTATAAACGTTACGAAGCAAATCCAAACGTTTCACCTTTTTAGCGATTTAAGCCAAACGTTTAGAAACGTTACAAAAAAATCCAAGCGTTTCACCTTTTCAGCAAATTAAGCCAAATGTTTATATACATTACGAAACAAATCCAAGCGTTTCGTCTATTTAGCAATTTAAGCCAAACATTTCACCTTTTTAGCGATTTAAGCAAACGTTTACAAACGTAAGAAATAAATCATAACGTTTCACCGTTTTAGTGCTTTAAGCCAATACAAAGGTTACGGTACAAATCCAAAATTTTCACCTTTTTAGCAATTTAGGCCAAACGTTTAGAAACGTTACGTAACAAATCCAAGCGTTACACCTTTTTTGCAATTTACGCCAAACGTTTACAAACGTTACGAAACAAATCCAAGCGTTTAACCTTTTTTGCAATATAAGCCAAACGTTTACAAACGTTACGAAAAAAAACCAAACGTTTCACCTTTTTAACAATTTAAGCTAAATGTTTACAAACGTTACGAAACAATTCCAAACGTTTAAAACGTTACTAAACAAACGTTACAAAACAAATCCAAACGTTTACAAATGTTACGGAACAAAACCAAACGTCTCACGTTTTTAGTGATTTAAGCCAAGCGTTTACAATCGTTACGAAACAAAACCAAACGTTTCACGTTTTTAGCGATTTAAGCCATACGTTTACAAACGTTACGAAACAAAAGCAATCGTTTAAAACGTTACGAAACAAATCCAAACAATACCAAACCTTTCCTTATTTTAGTGATTTAAGCCAAACGTTTGTAAACGTTACGAAACAAAACAAAACGTTTATAAACGTTACGAAATAAATCCAAACGTTTCGCATTTGTTGTGATTGCAGCCAAACGTTTACAAAAGTTACGAAACAAATCCAAACGTTTCAATACTATTTCAAACGTTTAAAACGTTACGAAACAAGTCCAACCGTTTCACATTTTTAGCGATTTAAGCCAAACACTTTACAAAGGATACGAAAAAAATCCAAGCGTTTCAGCTTTTTAACTATTTCAGCCAAACGTTTAAAAACGTTACGTAACAAATCCAAACGTTTCGCCTTTTTAGAAATTTAAGCCAAAAGTTTACAAATGTTGCAAAACAAAACAAGACGTCTCCCCTTTTTTGCGATTTAAGCCAAACGTTTACATACATTACGAAACAAAACCATACGTTTAAAACGTTGCAAAACAAATCCAAGCGTTTCCCCTATTTAGCAATTTAAGCCAAACGTTTATTAACGTTGCAAAACAAATCCAAACCTTTCACGTTTTTAGCGAATGAAGCCAAATGTTTACAAATGTTACGAAACAAATCCAAACGTTTCACCTTTTTAGCAATTTAAGCCAAACGTTTAGAAACGTTACGAAACAAATCCAAACGTTAAAAAACAAAACCGAACGTTTACAAACGTTAAGAAACAAATCCAAGCGTTTCACCTTTTTAGCAATTTAAGCCAAACGTATACAAACGTTACGAAAGAAATCTAAACGTTTCACCTTTTTAGCAAACAAATCCAAATATTTCACCTTTTTAGCGATTTAAGCTAAACGTTTAGAAACGTTACGAAGCAAATCCAAACGTTTCACCTTTTTAGCAATTTAAGCCAAACGTTTACAAACGTTACAAATCAAATCCAAGCGTTTCACCATTTTAGCAAATTAAGCCAAACGTTTATAAACGTTACGAAACAATTCCAAGTGTTTCATCTTTTTAGCAATTTAAGACAAACGTTAACAAACGTTACAAAACAAATCCAAGCATTTCACCTTTTTAGTGATTTAACCCAAACGTTTACAAACGTAAGAAACAAATCTAAACGTTTCACCTTTTTAGCGATTTAAGCCAATTCAAAGGTTACAAACAAAATCCAAAATTTTCACCTTTTTAGCAATTTAAGCCAAACGTTTACCAACGTTACGAAACAAATCCAAGTGTTTCACCTTTTTAGCAATTTAAGCCAAACTTTTACAAACGTTACGAAACAAATTCAAGCGTTTCACCTTTTGAGCCATTTAAGCCAAACATTTACAAACGTTACGAAACAAATTTAAACGTTTCCCCATTTTAGCAATTTAAGCCAAACGTTTTAAACGTTAAGAAACAAATCCAAAAATTTCACCTTTTTAGCGATTTAAGCCAAACGTTTACAAATGTTACGAAACAATTCCAAACGTTTCACCTATTTAGCGATTGAAGCCCAACGTTTACAAATATTACGAAACAAATCTAGACGTTTCCCATTTTTAGCAATTTAAGCCAAACGTTTACAATCGTTACAAAACAAAACCAAGCGTTTCACCTTTTTAGCAATTTAATACAAACGTTTACAAATGTTACAAAACAAATCCAAGCGTTTCCACCTCTTTAGCAATTTAAACCAAACGTTTACAAACGTTACGAAACAAATCCAAACGTTTCCTCTTTTTAGCGATTTAAGCCAAAGGTTTACAAACGGTATGAAAAAAATCCGAACGTTTCACCTTTTGAACGATTTAAGTCTAACGTTTATAAACGCTACAAAACAAATCCAAACGTTTCACCTTTTTAGCAATTTAAGCCAAACGTTTACAAACGTTACGAAACAAAACCAAGTTTTTCACCCTTTTTAGAGATTTAAGCCAAACGTTTAAGCCAAACATTTATAAATGTTACCAAACAAATCCAAATGTTTCACCTTTTCAGCGATTTATGCCAAACGCTTACCTACGTTTCAAAACAAAACCAAATGCTATACCATTTTAGCGATTTAAGCCAAATGTTTAAAACTTTACGAAAAAAATCCAAACGTTTCTCCTTTTTAGTGATTTAAGCCAAACGTTTACAAACGATAAAAACAAATCCAAATGTTTCCCCTTTTTAGCGATTTAAGCCAAACGTTTACAAACATTACGAAATAATTCCAAACTTATTCACCTTTTTAGCGATTTAAGCCAAACATTTACAAACATTACGAAACAAATCCAAATGTTTCACCTTTTCAACGATTTAAGCCAAAAGTTTACAAACGTTACGAAACAAATCCAAACGTTTCACCTTTTTAGCGATATAAGCCAAATGTTTCCAAACATTACGAAACAAAACCAAACGTTTAAAACGTTACGAAACAAATCCAAACGTTTCACATTTTTAGCGATTTAAGCCAAACGTTTACAAACATTACGAAAGAAAACCAATCGTTTCATCTTTTTAGAAATTTAAGCCAAACAATTACAAACGTTATGAAACAAATCCAAACGTTTCACCTTTTTAGCGATTTAAGCCAAACATTTACAAACATTACGAAACAAATCCAAATGTTTCACCTTTTTAGAGATTTAAGCCAAACGTCTAAAAACGGTACAAAATAAATCTAAATGTTTCACCTTTAAAGCTATTTATGCCAAACGCTTACCTACGTTACGAAATAAAACCAAATGTTTTCCCAATTTAGCGATTTAAGCCAAATGTTTAAAACATTACGAAACAAATCCAAACGTTTCGCCTTTTTAGCAATTTAAACCAAACGTTTACAAACGTTATGAAACAAATCCAAACGTTTCGCCTTTTTAAAGATTTAAGCCAAACATATACCGACATTACGAAACAAAACCAAACGTTTAAAATGTTACAAAACAAATCCAAACATTTCACATTTTTAGCGATTTAAGTCAAACCTTTACAGACGTTACGAAACAAAACCAAGTATTTCACCTTTTTAGTAATTTAAGCCAAACGTTTACAAACATTACAAAACAAATTCAAGCGTTTCAACTCTTTAGCAATTTAAGCCAGATGTTTACAGACGTTATGAAACAAATCCAAACGTTTCCACTTTTTTTGCGATTTCGCCTCTTAAGCGTTTCACCTTTTTAGCGATTTGAGCCAAAGGTTTACAAACTATATGAAACAAATCCAAACGTTTTACTTTTTCAGCGATTTAAGACAAATGTTTATAAACGCTATGAAACAAATCCAAACGTTGCACCTTTTTAGAAATTTGAGTCAAATGTTTATAAAAGTTTTGAAAAAAATCCAAGTGTTTCTCCTTTTAAGCAATTTAAGTCAAACGTATACAAACGTTACGAAACAAATCAAAGCGTTTCACCTTTTTAGCAATTTAAGCCAAACGTTTATAAAGATTACGAAGAAAATCCAAACGTTTCCCCTTTTTAGTGATTTAAGCCAAACGTTTACAAACGATACGAAACGAATCCAAACGTTTCACCTTTTTAGCGATTTAAGAAACACGTTTACAAACGTTACGAAACGAATCCAAACGTTTCACCTTTTCAGCGATTTAAGCCAAACGCTTACAAACATTAGGAAACAAATCCAAACGTTTCACCTTTTCAGCGATTTAAGCCAAACGTTTACAAACGTTACGAAATAAAACCAAACGTTTAAAACGTTATGAAACAAATCCAAACGTTTCACATTTTTAGCAATTTAAACCAAACGTTTACAAACATTACGAAACAAAACCAATCGTTTCATCTTTTTAGCAATTTAAGCCAAACATTTACAAACGTTATGAAACAAATCCAAACGTTTCACCTTTTTAGCGAATTAAGCCAAACATTTACAAACGTTACAAAATAAATCCAAACGTTTCACCTTTTTAGCGATATAAGCCAAAAGTTTATAACCGGTACGAAACAAATCCAAACATTTCACCTTTTGAGAGATTTAAGCCAAACGTTTATATACGTTACGAAACAAATCCACATGTTTCGCCTTTTTAGCAATTTAAGCCAAACGTTTACAAACGATACGAAACAAATCCAAACGTTTCCCCTTTTTAGCGATTTAAGCCAAACGTTTACAAACGTTACGAATCAAATCCAAATGTTTCACCTTTTTAGCGATTTAAGCCAAATGTTTATAAACTGTACGAAACAAATCCAAACGTTTCACCTTTTTAGCGATTTAAGCCAAACATTTACAAACGTTACGAAACAATTCCAAACATTTAACCTTTTTAGCAATTTAAGCAAAATGTTTGCAAACGTTTCCCATTTTTTAAAAATTAAGCCAAACGTTTATAAACGGTATGAAACAAATCCAAACGTTTTAGCGATTTAAGCCACACATTTACAAACGTTTCGAAACAATTCCAAACGTTTCACTTTTTTAGCAATTTAAGCCAAACGTAAACAAACGTTACGAAACAAAACCAAACGTTTCACCTTTTTAGCAATTTAAGCAAAACGTTTACAAATATTACAAAACAAATCCAAGCGTTTCACGTTTTTAGCAATTTAGGCCAAACATTTACAAACGTTACGAAACAAATCCAAACGTTTCACCTTTTTAGCGATTTAGGCCAAACTTTTACAAACGTTACAAAACAAATCCAAACCTTTCACCTTTTTGGCGATTTAACCTAAATGTTTGCAAACGTTACGAAACAAATCCAAACGTTTCCCCATTTTAGCAATTTAAGCAAAATGTTTACAAACGTTACGAAACAAATCCAAGCGATTCACCTTTTTAGCAATTTAAGCCAAAGGTTTACAAACGTTACGAAACAAATCCAACAGTTTAACATTTTTTGCGATTTAAGCCAAACGTTTACAAACGTTTCGAAAGAAATCCAAACGTTTCAAATTTTTAGCGATTTAAGCCAAACGTTTACAAACGTTACGAAACAATTCCAAAGGTTTCCCATTTTTATCGATTTAAACAAAACCTTTACAAACGTTACGAAATAAAACCAAAGGTTTACAAATGTTACGAAACAAATCCAAATGTTTCTCCTTTTTAGCAATTTAAGCCAAATGTTTATAAACGTTACGAAACAATTCCAAACGTTTCACCTTTTTAGCAATTTAAGCCAAACGTTTACAAACGTTACGAAACAAATCCGAACTTTTGACCTTTTTAGCAATTTAAGCCAAACGTTTACAAACGTTACGAAACAAATCCAAACGTTTTGCATTTTTAGCGATTTAAGCCAAACATTTATAAACGTTACGAAACAAGTCCAATCATTTAAAAACGTGACAAAATAAAACCAAACGTTTGGCTAAAAAGGGAAACGTTACGAAACAAATTCAAGCGTTTCACCTTTTTAGCAATTTAAGCGAAAAGTTAACAAATGTTACGAAACAAAACCAAACGTTTCACCTTTTTAGCGATGTAAGCCAAACGTTTATGAACGTTCCGAAAAAAATCCAAACGTTTCCTCTTTTTAGCGAGTTAAGCCAAACGTTTACAAACGTTACGAAACAAATCCAAACGTTTCCCGTTTTTAGCGATTTAAACGTTAAACGATACGAAACAAATCCAAACGTTTCCCCATTATTAGCAATTTAAGTCAAATGTTTACGAACGATACGAAAAAAATCCAAGTGTTTCTCCTTTTTAGCAATTTAAGCCAAACGTATACAAACGTTACGAAACAAATCAGAGCGTTTAACCCTTTTAGCAATTTAAGCCAAACGTTTACAAAGGTTACGAAAAAAATCCAAACATTTCTCCTTTTTAGTTATTTAAGCCAAACGTTTACAAACGATACGAAACAAATCCAAACGTTTCACCGTTTTAGTGATTTCAGCCAAACGTTTACAAACGTTACGAAACAAATCCAAACGTTTCACCTTTTGAGCAATTTAAGCCAAACGTTTATAAACGTTACGAAATAAATCAAAATGATTCACCTTTTCAGCGATTTAAGCAAAACGTTTACAAACGTTACGAAACAAATCTAAACGTTTCACCTTTTTAGCGATGTAAGACAAACGTTTACAAACGTTACGAAACAAAACCAAACGTTTAAAACCTTACGAAACAAATTAAAATGTTTCCCATTTTTAGCTATTTAAGCGAAACGTTTACAAATATTATGAAACAAAAACAATCGTTTCTTCTTTTTAGCAATTGAAGCCAAACGTTTACAAACGTTACGAAACAAATAAAAACGTTTCACCTTTTTAGCGATTTAATCCAGACGTTTATGAACGGTACGAAATAAATCCAAACGTTTCTCATTTTGAGCGATTTAAGCCGAACGTTTATAAACGTTACGAAACAAATTCAAACGTTTCACTTTTTTACCAATATAAGCCAAACGTTTACAAACGTTACGAAACAAATCCAAACGTTTCCCCTTTTTAGCAATTTAAGCTAAATATTTACATACGTTACGAAACAAATCCAAACGTTTCACCTTTTTAGCGATTTAAGCTAAACATTTACAAACGGTACGAAAGAAATCCAAACGTTTCGCCTTTTGAGCGATTTAAGCCAAACGTTTTGTCACGACCCATTTTCATGAATCGCGACCGGCGCTAGGGTATGGGTAATGTAGTACCAAAACCCGTAGCTAGCCTTTCAATTAACGTACAAACACATAAACCTGCAGAAAACCAATGCTCGGGGGCAGCCGAGACTTCAGCCTAAATCTAGCAGTTATAATATTCAGCAATTAAAATAACATGCTTTCCAATAATAGTATTAATTCGGTTTAACATAAATAATTCTGAATAATAATATAACATGCCAAAGCAATAATAATCCAGTCGGACCAATCCGACAACAACTAAAATAAAATAAAGACGTCTAGTCAACTACTGCGGTCTAAGAATGAAATAGTTAATAGTTCTACTAAAATAAATGGAACCTCCGAAGAAAAAGTAAATGCAGAGATCACCAGACTCTCTCAGATCATAACCCTGGGAAAAATTGGGAAAACAACAGGATCAGATATACTAAGATGAGTTTATACCACTATCTACATTTATTAAATGGAAAACCTTTAAAACCATTTAAAACATTTAATAATGATATTACGAATAATAGTTGGAACCCTAATCCACAATTAAAAATAATAAACATAATCCAATAGGTATGGTCCCGAGAGCTGAGCTACACCGAGTTACCACTGACCACACTTATACCAGAGTCCCGAGAGCTGAGCTACACCAAGTTACTCTACCTGGTCCTGAGAGCTATGCTCACACAGAGTTACCACATTTCCATATATAACTTACCCAGATCAATACCGGTGCGCACGCAGTCCTAATGATGCCCATTAGGTAGCATGTTTCAACTAGAAGCCATAATATAAAAACAGTTCGAAATATACGTACAATATATGTATTTAATATTAAAATAACAATTTACTTAATAAAGCGGTAAATAGTAAGTACAAACTCACTGCTTGTTATTCCACGTGAAAACAGGCAAGCAACTAATCCTGGTTCGCCTCTGGAGCACGAACAATAGACGGGTCTAGACAAATAAAATAATTATTAAAAACAGACCCTAACTCTAGAAAGTACTAGACACCACATAGGATTAGCACAATTAACACGTCGGAATTAAATAATCCAAAGCAACACAAAAATACCCAAAAGGTAATAAAGTCCAATTAATATAAGTCTATTAAGTTCTCGCTTAAAATCCAATTTATAAATATTATTTAATAATCTTTAAATAATAATTAATTTTCCAAATAGTGGGTTAGCCGAGTTACCAATAACTACCAAGCTAACCACACTTGTCGGGTGACCCAAGTCTAACCCGACTCAAAACGTTTATCAAATAGAAACCCGAGTTTATATTTTTAATTTAATTCCATAAAATAATAAATCATTTTAAAAGCAGAACTCAATAACTTCAATTCCAAGTAACCTAAGTTACAACCCAAAAACTTAATTAAATAAATCTTATACAAGTTTAGGGACTAAATTGTACTTTAGCCAATTAGGGATTAAACTGTACTTTTGCCAATTAGGGACTAAATTGTACTTTCGCCAATTTGATATCAAAAATCAATTTAATTTCTTTTGTCTATAATTAAAACAAAATATGACGTTATTAATCAAAAGCTTAATTAAATAAGTTTTAAAAACTCGTTTAGGGACTAAATTGTAATTTAGACAACTTTTGACAAAACGACATTTGAAGGCAAATATAATTACCCGAGTAATTATATTAACTTAATTTATAAATAATTATCGTCAACAACTTACTAATTATAAATAAAAACGAAATCCAATTCATTGGGTATAATTAACATAAGAGATTAATTTGATTTCAACAAAATAAATGGGTGAGTTCAGTAGCCAATTAACCATCTTCACCAAAACTAAAACTCAAAGAACTTCCGCCTAAGCCATGAAGATCAGGCATGATTATCAAATCCGAAAACAAAATTCCAAACTCAAAAACCTAGCAATCTATAACCTAAGCATTCAACCAACATCAAGATTAAGCCTCAACTAGAATCCATAACAGCTAAAACCATCAAACATAACATCAAATTTAATTTAAAGTATCGTTACAACTAATCATGCGAGAACGACGTTCGGAAGTTTTGGAAACGTTAAAATCAGTTCATTGAAGCTTGAACAATCATCAGTACAAGAGTCTCATAACCATCCAAACAACAAAATATTGGCCAAAAGAAAAGAAACCATCGGCAGTAGCAATGAAGGAGAATAGCTCATATGAACAACCAAAAATGATAAACCGAACGGCGAATAGAACGAGATCGATAGCGTACCGTTCAACAAAAATGAGGTGGGGGATCGAAGGTATGTGAGTCTAGAACGTCTGAGATCAAACAGTTTTGATTTCGATCTAGAAACGAATGAGAACGATCAAAATTACGTAATGCCGTTCAAAACCGAAAACTGAAATCAATGGAGTTATGAACACTTACCGGGACAGCCACTTTGAATGATGATTTCAGCAGCGTTTCTTAACGAAAATGAATGTTAAAGGTGGCTAGGGTTTGCTTGTAGTGAGGAGAATAGATTAGGTTTAAAAGTTTTGTATTTAAGTAGGTCGATTAGGTTAGAAATGATTGACGAAAGTGCCTCCTCGCAAGGCTAGGGCTGGTCTCGAACGAGACCAGCATAATTTCGGCAATTCTCAAACGAGACTGGCCTCAAATGGCACAGGTCTCGTTTGAGACCTGTCTTTGGGCCAAAGAAATTTGGTTTGGCCCATGGGCCAAACCCCCATGGGCCAACCAAACCTAAATAGGGCAAACATCAACCCAATTAAACCTTACACGCAAACCAAACGATCCACGATACCCAGAATGACTCAAATTATTTCCGCAACTTAATAATAAAAAAAAATTTAAAAATTCCCGGGATATTACATTCTCCCCAACTAATTAAAAATTCGTCCTCGAATTTAACACGATAAGCAATTAACACAAGACAGCACGTAACACAAGATAAAAATCATAAAAATCACAGAAAATCAAGATATCCTACCTCTCGGAAAAAGAAAAGGATAGCGATTCCGCATATCCGACTCGATCTCCCAAGTACACTCCTCTACAGAATGATTGCGCCAGAGAACATTGACCATCAGAATCTCCTTATTCCGCAATTTACGCACTTGCGTATCTACAATCTCAACTAGCTGTTCCTCATAGGACAGCTCTTGGTCAATCTCAACACTCTGAGGCACAATCACGTGCGAAGGATCAGAAATGCACTTTCTCAACATAGAAAAATGAAACATAGGATGCACTAACGCCATGTCTGGCGGCAGAACCAGACGATAAGCCACAGCTCCAATCCTCTCTGAAATCTCATAGGGACCAATATACCTTGGTGCCAACTTCCCCTTGACACCAAAACAAACAACGTCTTTCATAGGCGAAACCACGAAGAAACACGAAATCACCAACATGAAACTCAATGTCTTTTCTCTTCGGATCAGCATAACTCTTATCCCGACTAAAAGCAGTCTCTAACCTCCGTTTGATCAACGGTACCTTCTCTGAGGTAATCTGAATAATCTCTGCTCCCGAGAGTTTACGCTCTGCAACCTCCTCCCAGTAGATAGGAGATCTACACTTGCGCCTGTACAAAGCCTCATACGGCGCCATCTCGATACTCGCGTGGTAACTGTTGTTGTAAGAAAACTCAATCAACGGCAAATGAGTATCCCAGCTACCCACAAAATCGAGAACACACATCCTGACCATATCCTCCAATGTCTGAATAGTCCTCTCGGACTGACCGTCAGTCTGAGGATGAAAAGCTGTACTGAAATCCAACCGAGAACCAAAGGATTCCTATAACGCTTTCCAGAACCTCGAAGTAAACACAGAACCTCTGTCTGAAACAATAGAAACCGGTACACCATGCAAACTGACAATCCTGTCGATGTACAACTGAGCCAACCTCGAAGCAGTATACGAAACCTTTATCAGAAGGAAATGAGCTGACTTGGTCATACGGTCAACTATAACCCAGATTGAATCGTACCCCTGTCGAGTACGTGGTAAACCAACCACAAAATCCATAGCAATCCGCTCCCACTTCCACTCTGGAATAGGTAGTGGCTGCAGATAACCAAAAGGTCTCTGATGCTCCAGCTTCACCTGCTGGCACGTCAGACACTTAGAAACATACTCAGTGACATCCTTCTTCATCCCGCTCCACCAGTAAGTACCCTTAAGATCATGGTACATCTTAGTAGAACCCGGATGAACACTATAAGCAAACTTGTGCGCTTCCTCTAGAATCTGGTCCCTCAAACCATCTGAATCTGGAACACACAATCTCGAACCATGTCTTAGAACACCATCCACAAAAGTAAACTCAGAATTACCATCTTGCTGAATCTCCTAAATAATCCGTTTAAACTATGGATCCTCAGCTTGTAAAGCTTTGATCCGATCAATTAAAACGGGTTGCACTTCTAACTGTGCTAACAAACAACCGGCCTGAGAAACCTGAAAACCATAGCCTGAAGCTATCAAACTGTGCCACTCTCTAACCATGGGTCTATGCCCAATCTCAGAAATATGAGCCAAGCTGCCCGAAGACTTGCGACTCAACGCATCGGCTACCACATTAGCCTTACCAGGATGGTACTGAATAGTACAGTCGTAGTCTTTCAGCAACTCTAACAACCTCCTCTGTCTCAAGTTCAACTCTCTCTGATCAAAGATATACCTCAAACTCTTATGATCAGTGAAAATCTCACAATTAGCACCATACAAATAATGTCTCCAGATTTTCAGCGCAAAAACCACAGCTGCCAACTCTAAATCATGAGTAGGGTAATTCACCGCATGCTTCTTCAACTGTCTGGAAGCATAGGCAATCACCTGTCCATGTTGCATCAGAACGCAACCCAAACCAATCCGAGACGCATTCACAATACACTGTGAAACTATCAATGCCAGAAGGCAATGCCAAAACAGGAGCTGTAGTCAAAATCTCCTTGAGCTTCTCAAAGCTCGCCTCGCACTTGTCAGTCCACTCAAACTTAACACCCTTCTGTGTCAGTTTAGTCAACGGTGCAGATATTCTGGAGAAATCTTGCACGAACCGACGATAGTAGCCAGCTAAACCCAGAAAACTTCTGATCTCGGTAACTGACCTTGGCCTCTGCCAATCCATAACCGCCTCAATCTTCTTCGGATCAACCTTGATCCCATCTTTCGACACCACGTGTCCTAAAAAGGTAACCTGATCCAACCAGAACTCACATTTTGAGAACGTAGCATACAACTGATGCTCACGCAACGTCTGTAGTATAGTCCTCAAATGGTAAGCATGCTCCTCCTCGCTCCGAGAATTGATCAAAATTTCATCAATGAAACCGATAATGAATTGATCTAAAAACGGCTTGAACACTCTGTTCATCATATCCATAAACGCTGTTGGTGCATTCGTTAGACCAAAGGACATAACCAGAAACTCAAAATGTCCATAACGAGTCCGAAAAGCAGTCTTAGGCACATCTACATCACGGATTCGAAGTTGATGATACCCAGACCTCAAATCAATCTTGGAAAAACACTTCGCACCCTGCAACTGGTCAAACAAATCATCGATGCGAGGAAGAGGATATCTGTTCTTGACAGTAGCATTGTTCAACCGTCTGCAGTCGATACACAGTCGAAAGGAACCGTCTTTCTTCTTCACAAACAGAACTGGAGCACCCCACGGAGAAGTACTAGGTCTGATGAACCCGCTATCCAACAACTCTTGTAACTTGTCCTTCAACTCCTTCAGCTCTACAGGAGCCATCCGATACGGCGGTATCGAAATTGGAGTTGTACCAGAAACCACATCAATCCAAAACTCAATATCACGATCAGGTGGTAATCCAGGCAATTCCTCTAGAAACAGATCAGTGAACTCATTCACTATCGGAACACTATGCATATCACCACTAGCAAACTCCAAATCACGAACCACAGCAAGAAAACCCTGGCAACCCTTGCCTAACATCCGCTTCGCCTTGATGGCGGAAATCAGAATCTTAGGTGTCTCCGCCTTCTCTCCCTGAAAGGAAAAAGGTAGAACACCTGGAATCCTGGACTCGACCGACTTCCCTCGAAAGTCAATAGAAGCATAATGGCGCGACAGCCAATCCATTCCCAAGATGACATCAAAAGAAAGAACGTCAAGCACAATCAAATCAGCACATAATTCTCTACCCTGAATTACCACTCGGCAAGAAGGATAAACGACGACCACTACTACACCTTCAGACATAGGTGTAGACACAGCTAGAGGTTCACTCAAAACAGATGGTGCCATACCCAATTTCCCAGCAAAACATGTAGACACAAACGAATGGGTTGCACCCTCATCAAATAATACCAAAGCATCAGTAAAAGAAATCGGAATGGTACCTTGCACCAAAGCATTTGATGCACGCGCATCCTGAGGAGTAAGAGCAAACACTCTGGCCTGACCCTGCGGCTACTGCTGCGAACTCTGCCCAGTACCATAACTATTGGAACCTCTACCACCGTTACCACGGTCACCAAAACCCCTGCCACCAAAACCTCGGCCCCGCTGGCCACCAAAAGATGATGCAGGTTGAGAGTACCCTACAGACTGTGTAAACGCAGGTCTCTGCTGCTGATAAGATGACTGCGCCACACTGGAGTTAGACATCTGCTGCCCAGATGTCGGACACTCCCTGGAAAAATGACCCGGCTGGCCACAAGAGAAACAACCTCCAGGAGCTAACTGACACTGACCATAGTGCCTGCGTCTGCAATTCTGGCAGAACGGAATGTTCGATCCACCACTGTACCCGCGTCCTGAACCACGGTTACTCCCACTGCTACTAGAACTGTACGGAGCACTCCTAGCACTATGCCTCCCTTTGTTGTGAGTACGGCGACTGCCCTTATTGGCTTGAGAAGAGCCACTGTATTAATTACCACTACCATGCTGCACTGGGGCCTGTTGCCCCCCACTAGGAAGATCACTCTTTCCCTTCTGATTTTGGAAAGGGTCAGAGATCGTCCCAAACTGAATCAACGAATTCTCCATCCGTCGAGCACTGTCCACTACCCGAGCAAACTCCATGTCTGCCCCTATTGATAGGTGTAGAATTACACCTATTATGTGGGTCTATTTTGATGTAATTATGCCATGATTAGTGTCCATTAAAATGGTTTTATTGCTCATTTTCATGTCGAAGTGTTTCAGGTACATATTGGCGAGAATCGGGCAATTTGGAGCGTAATCGGAGTAATCAAGACTAGAGGAAGCAGAAGTGATCAAGTCATTGCTTGTTTCTATCAAAACTTCCTCAGAAACGTCTGTCTCGATCGAGACAGATTGGTTTCTATCGAGATTTCCTCAGAAACCATTTCAGAAATGCATCCAGTGAGCTTTTCACCTAAGCCTGTTTCTATAGAAACCACTTCATTTCGATAGAAACAACTCATTAATGAAGATGCATGATTTGAAGCTAAAAAGGGATATGTGGACAATTATGTGATCTATTTTGATTGGCTACCTAATTTAGACTTGTCATATAGTGTATTTTTATTCCCTTTTTGTCCTTGAACTATAAAAGGATCCCTTCTTTTCTATTTTTAGGGGATGCACTCATTTCTAGATTTGTAGCCTCCATTTCACTTTACTATTCTCAGCTTTTTGAATTACACTTGTTCTTAGTGATATTTAGAGCTTTTGTTATGGATTGAAGATTATTATTATTAATAGAAGATTATTGGTTCCTTTATTATTGTTCTTCATTATCTCTTTTATGCTTTGGGTCTTCAATTATTACAAGGTAATTAATCTCTACACTATGTTTATTCCTATTTCTTACTTATTAGTTATTGTTAGTATGTTTGTGATTAGTAGCTAAACCCCTTGTTTAGGGGTTGTTAATGAAGTTTGATTGTGATTAGTTGACTAGGGTTTGATTTGGGTTCAAGGTTTGTAGTGAATTGTATGCTTGATGCCTAGGATAGATTGATCTCCTAATCCTAGGTTAAAGGTTAATTAATTAGGCGAGAGTCACTTAATTACCGGGAATTAGCAAATCACTTAATTAGGGCTTAATCACGCGAGAGCGGTTTAGGGCTTATCGGTTATAGGTTAGCTTCGTGATTCGATTCGATTAGTATCATCGAAATCTAATTACGCGAGAGCGATTTAGATTTTGCGGTATTAATTTAATTTCAATTAACTCTAATTGCGGACTCGAGAGAGCAGATTAGGCATTTTAGAAAAACTTGACCCGAACCAAAATACTAAATCAACCCCGGTTAGCTAGAACGTTTCAAACCTAATTAGCAACCTCTAAGCGTTTCTCTTATTGATTAAATCTTGTGTTAGTTAGTGATTGTTTAGTTAAGTGTTAATTTAAGTAACGTTGGCTTAAATCGCTAAAATGGGGAAACTTTTGGATTTTTTTCGTAATGTTTGTAAACGTTTGGATTAAATTGCTAAAAAGGTGACACACATGGATTTGTTTTGTAAAGTTTGTAAACATTTGGCTGAAATCGCTAAAAAGGTGAAACGTTTGGTTTTGTTTCGTAACGTTTGTAAACGTATGGATTAAATTGCTAAAAAGGTGAAACGCTTGGATTTGTTTCGTAATGTTTGTAAACGTTTGGCTTAAATTGCTAAAAAGTGAAACGTTTGGATTTGTTTCTTAACATCTGTAAACGTTTGGCTTAAATCGCTAAAAATGTGAAACGTTTGGTTTGGTTTCGTAACGTTTGTAAATGTTTGGCTTATAATGATAAAAAGGTGAAACGCTTGGATTTGTTTCAAGACATTTGTAAATGTTTGGCTTAATTTTCTAAAAATGTAAAACGTTTATCCAACGAGATTCAAACTAAAATATCATCAATCTTGGAATGAAATCAATAACTTAACATCAAGGAAAAAACCGTAGCAATAAGAACAGTGAACTCTCAATCAAAGACAACGCTGAAATACTCAAATCAAAACTCAACCGAGACCTCAATTAACGATGGAACAATCACAAACAGAAAGGTAAAACAATTTATAACTAACATACTAAGAGATTCATAATCATGAATCAGCAAAATCAAGGCCAAAGCTCATGAAAGTATTCGGCAGAAAACAAATCAACAAAGAACAGTAATAGTAAACTCAAAACGGTAATCTGTACGGCTATTGAAACGAGATGATTTACGTACCGTCAAGCGAAAACGAGATAGGGGATCGTAGGTACGTGAATCTAGAATCTCTGAGATCAAACGGAATCAATTTCGATCTAGCAACGAGAGAGAACGATCAAAAATACGGAATGTCGTTCAAAAGGTAAAACTGAAATTATCAAGAACAATAAAGCTTACCGAAACAGCGACTTTGACGGCTGATTACAGCGTTGTTTCTCAGTGAAAATGGACGTTAAAGATGGCTAGGGTTTGCTTGTAGTGTGGAGAATGAATTAGGGTAAAAATTTACGTATTTAAGTAGGTCGGAGTAAGTTAGAATAAGTGACGAAAGTGCCCCCTTGCCTTGTCAAGGCTGTTCTCGAACGAGAACAGCCATTTAAGGCCTGGTCTCGTACGAGACCAGGCGCCAAGCCTGATTCTCGTTCGAGAATCATAAGATTCTCGAACGGGAATGATCCATTTTATTTTGTTTTTGTTTTTAAAATTAAAGTGGTTGAACCAAGATCAACCACAATCCCGAACCAACTCGAACCAAATCACTATCTTCGACTTTACTTCAAAACAACCGGAAAATTGTCGGAAATTATCGAAAAAATAAATTAAAATTTTACGAGATATTACATTCTTCCCAACTAATTAAAAATTCGTCCTCAAATTTAACACGATAAGCAATTACCACCAGAACAACACGTAACACAAATAAAAATCATAAAAGCCACCAAAAATCAAGATATCGTACCTTACGGAAAAAGAAAAGGATAGCGATTCCGCATATCCGACTCGGTCTCCCAAGTACATTCTTCAACAGAATGATTGCGCCAGAGGACTTTGACCATCGGAATCTCCTTGTTCCGCAACTTACGCACCTGCGTATCGACAATCTCAACTGGCTGTTCCTCATAGGACAGCTCCTGGTCAATCTCAACACTCTGAGGCACAATCACGTGCGAAGGATCAGAAATGCACTTTCTCAACATAGAAACATGAAACACAGGATGTACTAACGACATGTCTGGCGGCAAAACCAGACGATAAGCCACAACTCCAATCCTCTCTGAAATCTCATAAGGACCAATATACCTTGGTGCCAACTTTCCCTTGACACCAAAACGAACCACGCCTTTCATAGGCGAAACCCAAAGAAACACGAAATCACCAACATGAAACTCAATGTCTTTTCTCCTCGGATCAGCATAACTCTTATGCCGACTAAAAGCAGTCTCTAACCTCTGTTTGATCAACGGTACCTTCTCTGAGATAATCTGAATATTCTCCGCTCCCAAGAGTTTACGCTCTCCAACCTCCTCCCAACAGATAGGAGATCTACACTTGCGCCCGTACAAAGCCTCATACGGCACCATCTCGATACTCGCGTTGTAACTGTTGTTGTAAGAAAACTCAATCAACGGCAGATGAGTATCCCAGCTGCCCTGAAAATCGAGAACACACATCCTGAGCATATCCTCCAACGTCTGAATAGTCCTCTCAGACTGACCGTCTGTCTGAGGATGAAAAGTTGTACTAAAATCCAACCGAGAACCCAAGGATTCCTGTAACGCTTTCCAGAACCTCGAAGTAAACACAGAACCTCTGTCTGAAACAATAGAAAACGGTACGCCATGCAAACTGACAATCCTGTCGATGTACAACAGAGCCAAACTCGAAGCAGTATACGAAACCTTAATCGGATGGAAATGAGCTGACTTTGTCATACGGTCAACTATTACCCAAATGGAATCGTACCCCTGTCGAGTACGTGGTAAACCAACCACAAAATCAATTGCAATCCGCTCCCACTTCCACTCTTGAATAGGTAGTGGCTGCAGATAGCCAAAAGGTCTGTGATGCTCCAGCTTTACTTGCTGGCAAGTCAAACACTTAGAAACATACTGAGCGACATCCTTCTTCATCCCGCTCCACCAGTAGGTACCCTTAAGATCATGGTACATCTTAGTAGAACCCGGATGAAGACTATAAGCAGATTTGTGCGCTTCTTCCAGAATCTGGTCCCTCAAACCATCTGAATCCGGAACACACAATCTCGAACCATGTCTCAGAACACCATCCACAAAAGTAAACTCAGAGTTACCGTCTTGCTGAATCTCCTAAATAATCTGTTTCAACTGTGGATCCTCAGCTTGTAAAGCTTTGATCCGATCAATCAAAACAGGTTGCACTTACAACTGTGCCAGCAAACAACCAGCCTGAGAAACCTGAAAGCCATAGCCTGAAGCTATCAAACTGTGCCACTCTCTAACCATGGGTCTACGCCCAATCTCAGAAATATGAGCCAAGCTTCCCGAAGACTTGCGACTCAACGCATCGGCTACCACATTAGCCTTACCAGGATGGTACTGAATAGTACAGTCGTAGTCTTTCAGCAACTCTAACCACCTCCTCTATCTCAAGTTCAACTCTCTCTGATCAAAGATATACCTCTAACTCTTATGATCAGTGAAAATCTCACAAGTAGCACCATACAAATAATGTCTCCAGATTTTCAACGCAAAAACCACCGCTGCCAACTCTAAATCATGAGTAGGGTAATTTACCTCATGCTTCTCCAACTGTCTGTAAGCATAGGCAATCACCTGTCCATGTTGCATCAGAACGCAACCCAAACCAATCCGAGACGCATCACAATACACTGTTAAACCGTCAATGCCAGAAGGCAATGCCAAAACTGGAGCTGTAGTCAAAATCTCCTTGAGCTTCTCAAAGCTCGCCTCGCACTTGTCAGTCCACTCAAACTTAACACCCTTCTTTGTCAGTTTAGTCAACGGTGCAGATATTCTGGAGAAATCTTGCACGAACTGACGATAGTAGCCAGCTAAACCCAGAAAACTTCTAATCACAGTAACTGACCTCGGCCTCTGCCAATTCATAACCGCCTCTATCTTCTTCGGATCAACCTTGATCCCATCTTTCGACACCACGTGTCCTAGAAAGGTAACCTGATCCAACCAGAACTCACATTTTGAGAACTTAGCATACAACTGATGCTCACGCAACGTCTGTAGTATAGTCCTTAAATGGTAAGCATGCTCCTCCTCACTCCTAGAATAGATCAAAATGTCATCAATGAAGACGATAACAAATTGATCGAAAAACGGCTTGAACACTCTGTTCATCATATCCATAAACGCTGCTGGTGCGTTCGTCAGACCAAAGGACATAACCAGAAACTCAAAATGTCCATACCGCGTCCAAAAAGCAGTCTTAGGCACATCTACATCACGGATCCGAAGTTGATGATACCCAGACCTCAAATCAATCTTAGAAAAACACTTCGCACCCTGCAACTGGTCAAACAAATCATCGATGCGAGGAAGAGGATATCTGTTCTTGACAGTAGCCTTGTTCAACTGTCTGTAGTCGATACACAGTCGAAAGGAACCGTCTTTCTTCTTCATAAACAGAACTGGAGCACCCCATGGAGAAGTACTCGGTCTGATGAACCCGCTATCCAAAAACTCTTGTAACTGGTCCTTCAACTCCTTCAGCTCTGCAGGAGCCATCCGATACGGTGGTATCGAAATCGCAGCTGTACCAGAAACCACATCAATGCAAAACTCAATCTCACGGTTAGGTGGTAATCCAGGCAATTCCTCTGGAAACACATCAGTGAACTCATTCACTATCGGAACACTATGCATGTCACCACTATCAGCCTCCATATCACGAACCACAGCAAGAAAACCCTGGCAACCCTTGCCTAACATCCGCTTCGCCTTGATGGCAGAAATCAGATTCTTAGGTGTCTCTGCCTTTTCTCCCTGTAAGGAAAAAGGTAGATCACCTAGAATCCTAAACTCGACTGACTTCCCTCGACAGTCAATAGAAGCATAATGACGCGACATCCAATCCATCCCCAAAATCACGTCAAAAGAAAGCACGTCAAGCAAAACCAAATCAGCACATAATTCTCTACCCTGTATAACCACTGGACAAGAAGGATAAACGACGTCCACTACTACACCTTCAGACATAGGTGTAGATACAGCTAGAGGTTCACTCAAAACAGATGGTGCAATACCCAATTTCCCAGCAAAGCAAGTAGACACAAAAGAATGGGTTGTACCCGAATCAAATAATATCAAAGCACCAGTAAAAGAAATCGGAATGGTACCTTGCACCACAGCATTTGATGCACACGCAGCCTGAGGAGTAAGTGCGAACACTTTGGCCTAACCCTGCGGCTGCTGCTGCGAACTCTTCCCAGTACCATAACTGTTGGAACCTCTGCCACCGTTACCACGGCCACCAAAACCTCTGCCACCAAAACCACGGCCCCACTGGCCACCAAAAGATGCTGCAGGTTGAGAATACCCTACAGACTGTGTAAATGCAGGTCTATGCAGCTGGTAAGATGACTGCGCCACACTGGAGTTAGACATCTGTTGCCCAGATGTCGGACACTCCCTGGAAAAATGACCCGG
Source organism: Mercurialis annua (assembly GCF_937616625.2). Lineage (NCBI taxonomy): Eukaryota > Viridiplantae > Streptophyta > Magnoliopsida > Malpighiales > Euphorbiaceae > Mercurialis > Mercurialis annua. Next base: position 42,987,195 of record NC_065572.1, read on the forward strand.
CTGGCCACAAGAAAAACAACCTCCAGGAGCTAACTGACACTGACCATAGTGCCTGCGTCTGCAATTCTAGCAGAACGAAATGTTCGATCCACCACTGTACCCGCGTCCTGAACCACGGTTACTCCCACTGCTACTAGAACTGTACGGAGAACTCCTAGTACTATGTCTCCCCTTGTTGTGAGTACGGTGACTCCCCCTATTGGCCTGGGAAGAGCCACTGTAGTAGTTTCCACTACCATGCTGTGCTGGGCCTGTTACCCCCCACTAGGAAGATCACTCTTTCCCTTATGATTCTGGAAATGGTCAGAGATCGTCCCAAACTGAATCAACAAATTCTCCATCCGTCGAGCACTATCCACTACCCGAGCAAACTCCATGGCTGTCCCTATCAGCAAAGGAAGAAACTCCGAGCCTAAACCCCTAACATAGCGGTTGTTCACTCGCCCTCGATCACCCTGTAGATCGGTAGCAAACCGCTCCAAACAAAACAAACTCTGTAGTGTAGTCTGTCACTGATCTATCCCCTTTCTTCAAATTTATCAGCTTCTCTTTGAAATTCTCAGTAGCAGAGAAGGGTAGATAGTAACCTCTTAACCTGGTCACAAAATCAGCCCAAGACAATGTAGCCATCTCTGGTCTGATGTTATCGCGAAACTAGTCCTTAGCTGGACCCTTCAGCGACATCTCCATAAGCATCACTGATTGACGATCAGTAGCTTGAATTCTCTGACTATTGTACTCAAACTCTTCCAAAAAGTCAAGAGCATACCCAATACCATCAAAAGAAGTCGGATTCAACTTCGTGTAGGTCATCACCATCTCTCTGTCTGTCGGAATGTGACCGACACCAGCAAGTCTACCCATACTAGCTACAGCACCAGCCTGAGGTTGCTGTTGCTGCGCTAACTGACCCGTAGTACACTGATTCTACAGAAGAGCCTGAATGTTCTGCATTTTGACAATCCCAGCCAAGAAAGTAGTGAAGTCGAACGCCTGCATATTCGGTGCCTGTTGCACCCCTGGTGCCTGTTGCACGTTCGGTGCCTGCTGCACGTTCAGTGCCTGCTGCACGTTCGGTGCCTGCTGCACGTTCGGTGCCTGCTGCACGTTCGGTGCCTGCTGCACCACGTCCTCTAGCTCCACCTCTACCAGCACCAGCTCCTCTGCCTCTAACTCTACCTCTGCCAGCACCTCTACCTCTACCACGTCCAGCATTGGCTGGAACTGGTGGTACATTCTGATCGACTTCCATGGAAATCGCATCATCAGCCTCAGCTTCTTGCTCTGCCGCAGCACGAGCACGAGTACGAACAACGTTGTCCATATCCTAAGGATTGAATCAAAACAATTTAAATATACAGATATTTCATACCCAAGTATGAACAAAACAAGCAACATATAGGATTTCCCAAGAAATCATCAGCAATATAGTATTCACCCAAGTGAAATAAAATTAACATTTAACAGCATCAAATCAACATATAATGACTGACTCGACGGAATCCTATTGGTGTAGGCAGAATATTTTAAAAATCAAAAGATGACGTTTTTAAAGACATGACAGAAACCTATATCCGCAGTAGTTCCTAAGACACAACCATACATAACAGAGTAAACACATAGCAAGCAAATGGCCTTGGTTTGAAACCAAAGCTCTGATACCAAGTTTGTCACGACCCATTTTCATGAATCGCGACCGGCACTAGGGTATGGGTAATGTAGTACCAAAACCCGTAGCTAGCCTTTCAATTAACATAGAAACACATAAACCTGTAGAAAACCAATACTCGGGGGCAACCGAGACTTCATCCTAAATCTAACAGTTATAATATTCAGCAATTAAAATAACATGCTTTCCAATAATAGCATTAATTCGGCTTAACATAATAATTCTGAATAATAATGTTACATGCCAAAGCAATAATAATCCAGTCGGACCAATCCGACAACAACTAAAATAAAATAAAGACGTCTAGTCAACTACTGCGGTCTAAGAATGAAATGGTTGATAATTCTACTAAAATAAATGGAACCTCCGAAGAAAAGTAAATGCGGAGATCACCAGACTCTCTCAGATCATAACCCTGGGAAAAATTGGGAAAACAACGGGGTCAGATATACTGAGATGAGTTTATACCACTATCTACATTTATTAAGTGGAAAACCTTTAAAACCGTTTAAAACATTTAATAACGAAATTACGAATAATAGTTGGAACCCTAATCCACAATTCTAAATATAAATATAATCCAATAGGTCTGGTCCCGAAAGTTGAGCTACACCGAATTACCACTTACCACACTTATACCAGAGTCCCGAGAACTGAGCTACACCGAGTTACTCTACCTGGTCCCGAGAGCTATGCTCACACCGAGTTACCACATTTCCACATATAACTTACCCAGATCAATACCGATGCGCACACAGTCCTAATGATGCCCATTAGGTAGCATGTTCCAATTAAGAGCCATAATATAAAAACAGTTCGAAATATACTTACAGTATATATATTTATATTAAAATAACAATTTACTTAATAAAGCGGTAAATAGTAAGTACAAACTCACTGCTTGCTAATTCACGTGATAACCGGCAAGCAACTAATCCTGGTTCGCCTCTAAAGCACGAACAGTAGACGGGTCTAGACAAATAAAATAATTATTAAAAACAGACCCTAACTCTAGAGAGTACTAGATACAAACAAATCCAAACGTTTCACCTTTTTAGCAATTTAAGTCAAAAGTTTATTAACGTTTAAAAACAAATCCAAACGTTTCCCCTTTTTAGCGATTGAAGCCAAATGTTTACAAACTTTACGAAACAAATCCAAATGTTTCACATTTTTAGAGATTTAATCCAAAAGTTTACAAACGTTACGAAAAAAATCCAAGCGTTTCACTTTTTTAGAAATTTAATTCGTACATTTACAAACGTTATGAAACAAATCTAAACGTTTCACCTTTTGAGTAATTGCAGCCAAACATTTACAAACGTTATGAAATAAATCAAAATGTTTCACCTTTTTAGCGATTTAAGCCAAACGTTTACAAACGTTACGAAGAAAATCCAAATGTTTCACCTTTTTCGCGATTTAAGCCAAACGTTTACAAACGTTACGAAACAAATTCAAGCGTTTCACCGTTTTAGAAAGTTAAGTAGAACGTTTACAAATGTTATGAAACAAATCAAAACGTATAAACTTTTAAGTGATTAAAGCCAAACGTTTACAAACGTTACGAAGAAAATCCAAACGTTTCACCTTTTTCGCGATTTAAGCCAAACGTTTACAAACGTTACGAAATAAATCCAAGCGTTTAACCTTTTTAGCGATTTAAGCAGAACGTTTACAAATGTTACGAAACAAATCCAAGCGTTTCACCTTTTTAACAATTTAAGCCGCATGTTTACAAACGTTATGAAACAAATCCAAGGGTTTCCCCTTTTTATTGATTGAAGCCAAACGTTTACAAACGTTACGAAAAAAATCCAAGCGTTTCAAAAGTTTTAAATCCAAGCTTTTGGCTTCAATCCCTAAAAAGGTTGAACATTTCGTTTTGTTTCGTAACATTTATAAACATTTGGCTTCAATCGCTAAAAATGTGAAACGTTTGGATTTTTTGTAACGTTTTAAACATTACGAAACTAATCCAAACGTTTCCCATTTTTAGCAATTCAAGCCAAATATTTACAAACGTTACGAAACAAATCCAAATGTTTCACCTTTTTATCAATTTAAGCCAAATATTTACAAACGTTACGAAACAAATCCAAGTGTTTTACCTTTTTAGCAATTTAAGCCAAACGTTTACAAACGTTAAGAAACAAAACCTAACGTTTAAAACGTTACGAAACAAATCCAAACGTGTCACTTTTTTTAGCGATATAAGCCAAACGTTTACAAAGGTTACGAAACAAATCCAAGCGTTTCACCTTTTTAGCAATATAGGCCAAATGTTTACAAACGTTACGGAACAAATCCAAACGTTTCACCTTCTATCGATTGAAGCCAAAAATTTACAAAGGATATGAAACTAAACCAAACGTTTCACCTTTTTACCAATTTCAGCCAAACGTTTACAAACGTTACATAACAAATCCAAACGTTTCACCTTTTTAGCAATTTAAGCCAATCGTTTACGAACGTTACAAAACAAATCTAAACGTTTCACCTTTTTAGCGATTTAAGCCAAACGTTTACAAATGTTACGAAGCGAATCCAAACGTTTCACCTTTTTAGCGATTGAATTCAAACGTTTACAAACGGTACGAAACAAAACCAAACGTTTACAATGTTACGAAACAAATCCAAAGGTTTTACTTTTTTAGCGATTTAAGCCAAACGCTTACAAACGTTACTAAACAAATCCAAGCGTTTCATCTCTTTAGCAATTTAAGCGAAACGTTTACATACATTACGAAAGAAATCCAAACGTTTCATCTTTTGAGCATTGAAGCGAAACGTTTACAAACGTTACGAAACAAAACCAAACGTTTATAAACGTTACGAATCAAATCGAAATGTTTCACCTTTTTAGCGCTTTAAGCCAAACATTTACAAACTTTACGAAACAAAACCAAACGCTTCACCTTTTTAGCGATTTATGCCAAACGTTTATAAACGTTACAAAAAAAATGCAAAAGAGGAAACGTTTCCCCTTTTTAGAAATTTAAGCCACCTTTTTAGCGATTTAAACCAAACACTTACAAATTTATGAAACAAAACCAAATGTTTCACCTTTTTAGCATTTTAAGCCAAACGTTTACTAACGTTACGAAACATATCCAAGCGTTTCACCTTTTTAGCAATTTAAGCCAAACGTTTACAAACGTTACGGAACAAAACCAAACGTTTCACATTTTTAGCGATTTAAGCCAAACGTTTACAAACTTTACGAAACAAATCCAAACGCTTCACCTTTTTAGAAATTTAAGCCACCTTTTTAGCAATTTAAGCCAAACGTTTACAAATTTATGAAATAAAGCAAACCTTTCACCGTTTTAGCAATTTAAGCCAAATGCTTACAAACGTTACGAAACAAATTCAAGCGTTTCACCTTTTTAGCAATTTAAACCAAACGTTTACAAACGTTACGAAATAAAACAAAACGTTTCACATATTTAGCGATTTAATCCAACCGTTTACAAACGTTACGAAACAAATCCTAACGTTTCACCTTATTAGCGATTTAAGCAAACAAATTACAAACGTTAAGAAACAAAACCATACGTTTATAAATGTTTGGCTTAAATAGCTAAAATGGGGAAACGTTTGGATTGGATTTGTTTCGTAACGTTTGTAAACGTTTGGTTTATATCGCTAAAAAGGTGAAACGTTTGGATTTGTTTCGTAATGTTTGTAAACGTTTGGCTTCAATCGCTAAAAAGGCAAAACATTTGGTTTCTTTTCATAACGTTTGTAAACGTTTGGCTCAAATTAATAAAAAGGTGAAATGCTTGGATTTTTTTCGTAACGTTTGTAAATGTCTGGCTTAAATTGCTAAAAAGGTGAAATGTTTGGATTTGTTTCGTAACGTTTGTAAACGTTTGGCTTAAATTGCTAAAAATGTGAAACGTTTGGTTTTTGTTCCGTAACGTTTGTAAACGTTTGGCTTAAATTGCTAAAAAGGTGAAACACTTGGTTTGTTTCGTAACGTTTGTAAACGTTTGGCTTAAATTGCTAAAAATGTGATACATTTCCCCTTTTTAGCGATTTAAGCCAAACGTTTGTAAACGTTACGAAACAAATCCAAGCGTTTCACCTTTTTAGCAAATGAAGCAAAACATTTACAAACGTTACAGAACAAAGCCAAACGTTATAAATGTTTGGTTTTGTTCCGTAATGTTTGTAAATGTTTGGTTTAAACTGCTAAAAATGTGAAACGTTTGGATTTGTTTCATAACGTAGGTAAATGTTTGGCTTAAATTGCTAATAAGGGGAAATGTTTTAAACGTTTGGCTAAAATCGGTAAAAATGTAAACCAAACATTTACAAATATTACGAAACAAAACCAAACCTTTCACCTTTTAGCAATTTAAGCCAAATGTTTACAAACAGTACGAAACAAAACAAAATGTTTCACCTTTTTAGCGATTTAAGCCAAACATTTATAAACGTTGCGAAACAGATCCAAATATTTCACCTTTTTAGCGATTTAAGCCAAATGTTTACAAACGTTACGAAACAAATCCAAACATTTCACCTTTTTTAGAGATTTAAGCATAGCGTTTACAAACGTTTACAAAACAAATCCAAACGTTTACAAACGTTACGAAACAAAACCAAACCTTTCACCTTTTTAGCAATTTAAGCCACACATTTATAAACGTTACGAAACAAATCCAAACGTTTCACCTTTTTAGATATTTAAGTCAAACGTTTATAAAAGTTTACAAAACAAATCCAAACGTTTACAAACATTACGAAACAAATCCAAACATTTCACCTTTTTAGCGATTTAAGCCTTACGTTTATAAACGTTACGAAACGAATCCAAGCGTTTCACCTTTTTAGATATTTAAGCCAAACGTTTACAAACGTTACAAAACAAAACCAAACATTTACAAACGTTACGAAACAAATCCAAACGTTTACAAACGTGATGAAACAAATCCAAACGTTTCCCCTTTTTAGCGATATAAGCAAACCGTTTACAAACGTTACGAAACAAATCCAAACGTTTAACCTTTTAATCAATTTAAGCCGAACATTTACAAACGTTACGAAAAAAATCCAAACGTTTCCCCTATTTAGCAATTTAAGCCAAACGTATACAAACGTTATGAAACAAATCCAAACGTTTTACCTTTTTAGCAAATTAAGCCAAACGTTTAAAAACTTTACGAAACAAAACCTAACGTTTAAAAAGTTACGAAACAAATCCAAACGTTTCACTTTTTTAGCGATTTAAGCCAAACGTTTACAAACGATACGAAACAAATTTAATCATTTCACCTTTTTAGCAATCAAGACAAACATTTACAAATGTTACGAAACAAATCCAAACGTTTCCCCTTTTTATCGATTGAAGCCAAACGTTTCTATACATTATGAAACAAAACCAACCGTTTTACCTTTTTAGCAATTTAAGTCAAACGTTTACAAACATTACAAAACAAATCCAAATGTTTCCTGTTTTTAACAATTTAAGCCAACCCTTTACAAAAGTTACAAAACAAATCCAAACGTTTCCCCTTTTTAGTGATTTAAGCCAAACGTTTACAATCGTTACGAAACAAATCCAAATGTTTCGCCTTTTTAGCAATTTAGGTCGAACGTTTACAAAGGTTATGAAACAAAACCGAACGATTAAAAGATTACGAAACAAATCCAAATGTTTCACTTTTTTAGCGATTTAAGCCAAACGTTTACAAAAGTTAGAAAACAAATCCAGCATTTCCCCTTTTAAGCAATTTAAGCCACTATTACAAAAGTTACGAAACAAAACCAAACATTTCACTTTTTTACCGATTAAAGCCAAACGTTTACGAACGTTATGAAACAAAAACAAACGTTTATAAACGTTACGAAACAAATCCAAACGTTTCACCTTTTTTGCTATTTAAGCAAAACCATTACAAATGTTACGAAACAAAACCAAACGTTTTACCTTTTTAGCGATTTAAGCCCAATGTTTATAAACGTTACAATACAAATCCAATCGTTTTCCCATTTTAGCGATTTAAGCCAAACGTTTAAAACGTTACGAAACAAATCAAAGCGTTTCACCTTTTTAGCAAATTAAGCCAAACGTTTACAAACGTTACGAAATAAAACCAAACGTTTCACCTTTTTAGGGATTTAAGCCAAACGTTACGAAAGAAATCCAAATGTTTCCCAATTTTAGCGACTTAAGCCAAACGTTTACAAACGATACGAAACAAATCCAAGCATTGTACCTTTTTAGCGATATAAGCCAAACATTTACAAACGTTACGAAAGAAATCCAAACGTTTCATCTTTTTAGCGATTTAAGCCAAACATTTACAAATATTACGAAACAAAATCAAATGTTTTGGATTTGTTTCGTTAAAAGGGTAAACGTTTGGATTTGTTTGTAATGTTTGTAAACGTTTGGCTTAAATCGCTAAAAGGGGAACATTTGGATTTGTTTCGTAACGTTTGTAAACGTTTGGCTTAAATCAATAAAAAAGTGAAACATTTGGATTTGTTTGTAACGTTTGTAAACGTTTGGATTAAATTGCTAAAAATGGGGAAACTTTGGATTTGTTTCGTAATGTTTGTAAACGTTTGGCTTAAATTGCTAAAAAGGTGAAACACATGGATTTGTTTCGTAACGTTTGTAAACGTTTTGCTGAAATCGCTAAAAAGGTGAAACGTTTGGTTTTCTTTCGTAACGTTTGTAAACGTTTGGATTAAATTGCTAAAATGGTGAAACGCTTGGATTTGTTTCGTAATGTTTGTAAACATTTGGCTAAAATCGCTAAAAAGGTGAAACGTTTGGTTTGGTTTCGTAACGTTAATAAACGTTTTGCTTAAATTACTAAAAAGGTGAAATGCTTGGATTTGTTTCCTAACATTTGTAAATGTTTGGCTTAAATTGCTAAAAAGGTGAAACGTTTCCCCTTGTTAGCGATTTAAGCCAAATGTTTGTAAACGTTACGAAATAAATCCAAGTGTTTCACCTTTTTAGTGATTTATTCCAAATGTTTAAAACGTTGCAAAACAAATCCAAATGTTTCACCATTTTAGGGATTTAAGCCAAACGTTTAAAACGTCACGAAAAAAATCCAAGCGTTTCACCTTTTTAGAAATTTAAACCAAACATTTACAAACGTTACAAAACAAAACCAAACGTTTCACCTGTTTAGCGATTTAAGCCAAACGTTTATAAACGTTACGAAACAAATCCAAACGTTTCCCCATTTTAGCGATTTAAGCAAAAACATGTACAAACGTTACCAAGAAAATTCAAGCGTTTCACCTTTTTAGGAATATAAGCCAAACGTTTACAAACGTTATGAAACAAAACCAAACGGTTCACATTTTTAACGATTTAAGCCAAACATTTATAAACGTTACGAAACAAAACCAAACATTTCACCTTTTTTGTGATTTAAGCCAACGTTTGTAAACGTTACGTAACAAATCCAAACGTTTCACCTTTTTAGCGATTTAAGCCAAACGTTTACAAATGTTACGGAACAAAACCAAACGTTTCACATTTTTAGCGACTTAAGCTAAATGTTTACAAACATTACGAAATAAATCCAAATATTTTCCCATTTTAGAGATTTAAGCCAAACGTTTACAAACAATACGAAACAAATCCAAGCGTTTCCCCATTTTAGAGATTCAAGCCAAACTATTACAAACGTTACGAAACAAATCCAAATGTTTCACCTTTTTAGTAATTTAAGCTAAACGTTTACAAACGTTACGAAACAAAGCCAAACGTTTCCCCATTTTAGCGATTTAAGCCAAACGTTTACAAACGTTACAAATAAATCCAAACGTTTCATCTTTTTAGCGATTTAAGTCAAACATTTATAAACGTTTAGAAACAAATCCAAATGTTTCCCCTTTTTAGCGATTTAAGCCAAACATTACAAACTTTACGAAACAAATCCAAATGTTTCACATTTTTAGTGATTTAATCCAAAAGTTTACAAACGTTACGAAAAAAATCCAAGCGTTTCACTTTTTTAGAAATTTAATTCGGAAATTTACAAACGTTATGAAACAAATCTAAACGTTTCACCTTTTAAGTGATTGCAGCCAAACATTTACAAACTTTACGAAACAAATCAAAATGTTTAACCTTTTTAGCGATTTAAGCCAAACATTTACAAATATTACGAAACAAATCCAAACGTTTCACCTTTTTCGCGATTTAAGCCAAACGTTTACAAACGTTACGAAACAAATTCAAGCGTTTCACCGTTTTAGAAAGTTAAGCAGAACGTTTACAAACGCTATGAAACAAATCAAAACGTTTAAACTTTTAAGTGATTAAAGCCAAATGTTTATAAACGCTAATAAACAAATCTAAACCTTTCACATTTTTAGTGATTTAAGCCAAACGTTTACAAGCACTACGAAACAAATCCAAATTTTTTACCTTTGTAGCGATTTAAGCCAAACGTTTACAAATGTTACGAAACAAATCCAAGCGTTTCACCTTTTTAGCAATTTAAGCCGAACGTTTATAAACGTTATGAAACAAATCCAAGGTTTTCGCCTTTTTATCGATTGAAGCCAAATGTTTACAAATGTTACGAGAAAAATCCAAGCGTTTCAAACGTTTTAAATCCAAGCTTTTGGCTTCAATCGCTAAAAAGGTTAAACGTTTCGTTTTGTTTCGTAACATTTCTAAACATTTGGCTTCAATCGCTAAAAATGTGAAATGTTTGGATTTTTCGTAACGTTTTGAAACATTACGAAACTTATCCAAACGTTTCCCCTTTTTAGCAATTTGAACCAAACGTTACAAAACAAATCCAAACGTTTCACTTTTTTAGCAATTTTAGCCAAACGTTTACAAACGTTACGAAATAAATCCAAGCGTTTTACCTTTTTAGCAATTTAGGCCAAACGTTTACAAACGTTACAAAACAAAACCTAACGTTTAAAACGTTACGAAACAAATCCAAACGTATAACATTTTTAAGCGATATAAGCCGAACGTTTACCAAGGTTACGAAACAAATCCAAGCGTTTCACCTTTTTAGCAATATAAGCCAAACGTTTACAAACGTTACGAAACAAATCCAAACGTTTTACCTTTCTATCGATTGAAGCCAAACATTTACAAAGGATATTAAACTAAACCAAACGTTTCACCTTTTTACCAATTTCAGCCAAACATTTAAAAACGTTACGAAACAAATCCAAACGTTTCACCTTTTTAGAAATTTAGGACAATCGTTTACAAACGTTACAAAACAAATCTAAGCGTTTCACCTTTTTAGTGATTTAAGCCAACCGTTTACAAACGTTACGAAACGAATCCAAGCGTTTCACCTTTTTAGCGATTGAATTCAAACATTTACAAACGGTACGAAACAAAACCAAACGTTTACAATGTTATGAAACAAATCCAAACGTTTTACTTTTTTAGCGATTTAAGCCAAACGCTTACAGACATTACTAAACAAATCCAAGCGTTTCACCTATTTAGCAATTTAAGCAAAACGTTTACATACGTTACGAAAGAAATCCAAACGTTTCATCTTTTGAGCATTGAAGCGAAACGTTTATGAATGTTACGAAACAAAACCAAACGTTTAGAAACGTTACAAATAAAATCCAAACGTTTCACCTTTTTAGCGATTTAAGCCAAACATTTACAAACGTTACGAAACAAAACCAAACGCTTCACCTTTTTAGCGATTTAAACCAAACGTTTACAAATCCAAGCGCTTCACCTTTTACACCTTTTTAGCATTTTAAGCCAAACGTTTACAAACGTTACGAAGCATATCTAAGCGTTTCACCTTTTTAGCAATTTAAGCCAAACGTTTACAAAGGTTACGGAACAAAACCAAACGTTTCACATTTTTAGAGATTTAAGCCAAACGTTACGAAACAAATCCAAACACTTCACCTTTTTAGCAATTTAAGCCACCTTTTTAGCGATTCAAGTCAAACGTTTACAAATATATGAAACAAAGCCAAACCTTTCACCGTTTTAGCAATTTAAGCCAAACGTTTACAAACGTTACGAAACAAATTCAAGCGTTTCACCTTTTTAGCGATATAAGCCAAACGTTTACAAACGTTACGGAACAAAACAAAACGTTTCACATATTTAGCGATTTAAGCCAAACGTTTACAAACGTATGGTTTTGTTTCGTAACATTTGATAAATTTTTTGGCTTCAATCGATAGAAAGGTAAAACGTTTGGATTTGTTTCGTAACGTTTGTAAACGTTTGGCTTATATTGCTAAAAAGGTGAAACGCTTGGATTTGTTTCGTAACCTTGGTAAACGTTCGGCTTATATCGCTTAAAAATGTTATACGTTTGGATTTGTTTCGTAACGTTTTAAACGTTTGGTTTTGTTTCATAACGTTTGTAAACGTTTGGCTTAAATTGCTAAAAAGGTGAAACGCTTGGATTTTTTCCGTAACGTTTGTAAATGTCTGCCTTAAATTGCTAAAAAGGTGAAATGTTTGGATTTGTTTCGTAACGTTTGTAAATGTTTGGCTTAAATTGCTAAAAATGTGAAAGTTTGGTTTTTTTCCGTAACGTTTGTAAACGTTTGGCTTAAATTGCTAAAAAGGTGAAACGCTTGGATTTGTTTCGTAACGTTTGTAAACGTTTGGCTTAAATTGCTAAAAATGTGATACATTTCACCTTTTTAGTAATTTAAGCCAAACGTTACGTTTGGCTCAAATTGCTAAAATGGGGAAACGTTTGGATTTGTTACGTAACGTATGTAAACGTTTGGCTTAAATCGCTAAAAAGGTGAAACGTTTGGATTTGTTTCGTAACATTTGTAAACGTTTGGCATAAATCGGAAAAACGGTGAAATATTTGGTTTTGTTTCGGAACATTGGTAAACGTTTGGCTTAAATTGCTAAAAGGTGAAGCGCTTGGATTTGTTTCATAACGTTTTTAAACCCTTGGCTTTAATGGCTAAAATGGGGAAACATTTGGATTTGTTTTCTAACGTTTGTAAACGTTTGGCTTAAATTGCTAAAGCCTTGAAACACTTGGATTTGTTTCGTAACGTTTGTAAAGGTTTGACTTAAATCGCTAAAATGGGAAAACATTTGGATTTGTTTGGTAACGTTTGTAAAGGTTTGGCTTAAATCGCTAAAAATGTGAAACGTTTGGATTTGTTTTGTAACGTTTTAAACGTTTGGATTTGTTTCGTAATGTTTACAAATGTTACAAAATAAAACCAAACATTTTACCTTTTTAGCAATTTAAGCAAAACGTTTACAAACGTTACGAAACAAAACCAAACGTTTCAGCTTTTTAGTAATTTAAGCCAAACGTTTTCAAACGTTACGAAACAAATCTAACTGTTTCACCTTTTTAGCGATTTAAGCCAAATGTTTACAAACGTTACGAAACAAATCCGAACATTTCCCCTTTTTAGCGATTTAAGCCAAACGTTTACAAACGTTTCATAACAAAACCAAACGTTTACAAACGTTTCGAAAAAAACCAAAGGTTTCACCTTTTTAGCAATTTAAGCCAAACCCTTACAAACGTTTCGAATCAAATCCAAACGTTTCACCTTTTTGTTAGTAGTATGTTCCCTAGGGCAATTTAATTGTGTATATTTTTAGAACTAATCCCAATGGCAAAGATATATATGTTTTATTTGAACTAAGTGTTCATTTATTACGTATTGTCTTTATCACGTTGTGATAGAATCTATTCTTATGGTGTTAAGAATATGAGTGACAAATTCTATTATTCAAGTGATCTAAATAACCGTTCACGATCGATGGGGTCCTACGAATAAGGGCATCACATTATCCCGGAAAGATCGTGACCTCTGTTTATTCTCCTGATTAGTAAAGAGTTACTAAATTATAGGAAGTAGTGAGTCTCATTCTACTTGATGGGGATTAGAATAAACATGTGGACACTCAAGGTGTTGAGTGAGTCGAACAAGTGACGCTAGATAACTTATACATGGTAATTCATTAAAGTCAATTTAATATCATCTAGTTTATAATTGTACATATGTCCTTTGACTTGCGGTGACACTATCTTGTATATAGGTGATTAGAGTTTGATACTCCTTAAGCCTAGATCTTTCATCAGCTAGGACTGCGAGATGTGTTGTCTCTAGTTAGTTGTATATGGAGATAGGGGTTTAACCTAGAAAGGATTCATCACTCTGGATGAACGGAGACAAGATTCTATGCTATCTCGAATTGTTCTTGATGGATAATAAAAACCTGCGCAGGTGTATATGACTTACTTAGAAAGTTGTTTCTAGTGGAAGTCATATTTATCAAGAATTAGAATTGAGAGATGAGGTCGTATGATCAAGACAAATAGTGTTTGACTTAACCGTGACACTAGTCGAGATTGGTATCTTAGATGAAGGGAATTTTGAGTGTACGGTAATTATGAACATTGGTTCATAAAGAATGCATCGAAACATTCATTTCTATTTGGGGGTCGTGATATGTTCCTAGACGTCACTCTTGATCTACGAGAATTAATAATTAAATGGGATTTAATTATTTAATATAAAAAAGGCGTTTCTTATGACTCTCGTTACCATATAAATGTGAACATAGTTAGTCACACACAATAGAGTGTGCAATCGATTGAGTTTACGAAAGATCAATTTCATATAGATACTATAATATCTCAAAAATTGATCTAAGATGAAAAACAAATACAAATTAGGGACTAATTTGTAAGAGTTACAAATTAGTAGGAACCTAATTGTATATTATCCAAGTTAATTAGGGACTAATTTATAAGAGTTATAAATTAGTAGGAACCTAATTATATTTTAACCAAATTTTATGATTATAACACTTAAGTAATTAATTAGTGTAATTAATGATACTTAAAGCGCTTATCATAAATTAGGGGAATGATGATGCAATATAGTGATGTCATGTCATGAAGATGATATCATAAATATGATGTCACAAGTGACACATATGTAGCTAGGTGTCACATGGTGGCAATACCTTAACTACATATGCAACACTTGTCTTGCCATGTGTCTTAAGGACACTAAACCTTCAAGCCTATATATAGTTCATGGATGTTAAGGCAAAAGACACATCATAAGAAACATCTCACTACAACACCAAGTTGTAGAGAGAGAAAGATACTTGAAGGAGTTCAAGTAGTCATCAATCACGGGAATAACTTGGCGACGTTTTTCATACATCCGAGCAAGGACGAAATCGCGGCGAGAGTTTGAGCTTAGGGCTGCTCGACAAGAGGAACTCTTGCGTTTACTTTAAGGCGAGGATTCAATCGGACGCATACTCGTGTGGACGAGCTTGAGGTCGTCGTACTTTCGAGACTATAAGAATCGTTGGAGAATCGACATAGGTATTCTTTTTACGATTCCTAGATGCATGCTTTAATTACTAAATGATACGACGATCCATTTGTTGTTGATATGATCAACTTGAGGATTCAGATTGTTGGAATTTCGATTTTGAATTGAAATATATAATCCGGACCCGCGCATCCCACGATGCCAACACTTTTTAGCGATATAAGCCAAACACTTACAAACGTTACGAAACAAATCCAAACGTTTCACCGTTTTATCAACTGAAGCCAAACGTTTACAAACGTTACGAAACAAATCCAAATGTTTCCCCATTTTTGCGATTTAAGCCACACTTGTACAAAATTGACGAAATAAAACCAAACGTCTCACCTTTTTAGCAATTTAAGCCAAACGTTTACAAATAAATCCAAAACGTTTCACATTTTTAGCGATTTAAGCCAAACGTTTATAAACGTTACGAAACGAATCCAAACGTTTCACCTTTTTAGCATTTTAAGCCAAACGAATCCAAACGTTTCACTTTTTTAGCGATTAAAGCCAAATGTTTACAAAATTACGAAATAAAACCAAACGTTTATAAATGTTTGGCTTAAATCGCTAAAATGGGGAAAAGTTTGGATTTGTTTCGTAACGTTTGTAAATGTTTGGCTTAAATCGCTGAAAAGGGGAAACGTTTGGATTTGTTTCGTAAAGTTTGTAAACCTTTGGCTTAAATCGGTAAAAAGGTGAAATATTTAGTTTTATTATGTAACGTTTGTAAACGTTTGGCCTAAATTGATAAAAAGGTGAAACGCTTGATTTGTTTCGTAACGTTTGTAAACGTTTGGCTTTAATGGCTAAAATGGGGAAACGTTTGCATTTGTTTCCTAACGTTTGTAAACGTTTGGCTTAATTTTCTAAAAACATGAAACGCTTGGATTTGTTTTGTAACATTTGTAAAGGTTTGGCTTAAATCGCTAAAATGGGTAAACGTTTGGATTTGTGTCATAATGTTTGTAAACATTCGGCTTAAATCACTAAAATGTGAAACTTTTGGATTTGTTTCGTACGTTTGGATTTGTTTCGTACGTTTGGATTTGTTTCGTACGTTTGATTTGTTTCGTAACGTTTACAAACGTTACGAAATAAAACCAAACGTTTTACCTTTTAGCATTTTAAGCCAAACGTTACAAATGTTACGAAACAAAACCAAATGTTTCACCTTTTTAGCAATTCAAACCAAACGTTTACAAACATTACGAAACAAATCTAAATGTTACACCTTTTTAGCAATTTGAGCCAAATGTTTACAAACGTTACGAAACAAATCCGAACGTTTCACCTTTTTATCGATTTAAGCCACACGTTTACAAACGTTACAAAACAAAACCAATCGTTACTAATAATAACCAAACGTTTCCCCTTTTTAGCGATTTAAGCCAAACGTTTACAAGCGTTTCGAATCAAATCCACACGTTTCACCTTTTTAGCGATTTAAGCCAAACGTTTACAAACGTTACGGAACAAATCCAAACGTTTCACCTTTTTATCAATTGAAGCCAAACGTTTACAAACATTACGAAATAAATCCAAACGTTTCCCCATTTTTGTGACTTAAGCCAAACGTGTATAAAAGTTACGAAACAAAACCAAACGTTTCTGCTTTTTAGCAATTTAAGCCAAACGTTTACAAACAAATCCAAAACGTTTCCCCTTTTTAGCTATTAAAGCCAAACATTTATAAACGTTACGTAACGAATCCAAAAGTTTCACCTTTTTAGCGATTTAAGCCAAACGTTTACAAAAGTTACGAAACAAATCTAAACGTTTCACCTTTTTAGCGATTTAAGACAAACGTTTACAAAACTACGAAATAAAATCAAACGTTTATAAATGTTTGGATTTGTTTCAAAACGTTATGAAACAAATCCATAAGTTTCACCTTTTTAGCGATTGAAGTCAAGCGTTTACAAACGTTACGAAACAAAACCAAACGTTTACAAACGTTAAAAAACAAATACAAGTGTCTCACCTTTTTAACGACTTCAGCCAAAAGTTTACAAACGTTACGAAACAAATCCAAATGTTTAACCTTTTTAGTGATTTAAGCCAAACGTTTACAAACGTAAGCTAAATATTTAAAACGTTATGAAACAAATCCAAAAGTTTAACCTTTTTAGCGATTTAAGCCAAACGTTTACGAACGTTACGTAACAAATCCAAACGTTTACCCTATTTAGCGATTTAAGTCAAACATTTGCAAACGTTACGATACAAATCCAAGCGTTTCACCTTTTTAGAAATTTAAGCAAACGTTTACAAAAGTTACTAAACAAAACCAAACGTTTAACCTTTTTAGCGTTTTAAGACAAACGATTACAAATGTTACGAAACAATTCCAAGCGTTTCACCTTTCTAGCAATTTAAGCTAAATGTTTACAAACGTAATGAAACAAATCCAAACGTGTCACCTTTTTAGCGATTTAAGCCAAACATTTACAAACGTTTCGAAACAAATCCAACGTTTCCCCATTTTAGAGATTTAAGCCAAATGTTTAAAACGTTACGAAACAAATCCAAACGTTTCACCTTTTTAGTGATTTAAGCCAAATGTTTACAAACGTTACGAAACAAATCCAAACATTTTACCTTTTTAGCGATTTAAGCAAAACGTTTACAAACATTACGAAACAAATCCAAGCGTTTCACCATTTTAGCAATTTAAGTCAAACTTTTACAAATGTTACGAAACAAATCCAAACGTTTCACCTTTTTAGCGATTTAAGCCAAACGTTTACAAATGTTACAAAACAAATCCAAACGTTTCACCTTTTTAGCGATTTAAGCTAAACATTTACAAACGTTACGAAAGAAAACCAAACGTTTCAACTTTTTAGCGATTTAAGCCAACCGTTTACAAACGTTACGAAACAAATCCAAACGCTTCACCTTTTTAGTGATTTAAGCCAAACGTTTACAAATGTTACAAAATAAAATTACGAAACAAATCCAGATGTTTCCCCATTTTAGCGATTTAAGCCAAATGTTTAAAAACGTTACGAAACAAATCAAAATGTTTCACCTTTTTATCGATTTTAGCCAAACGTCTACAAATCCAAGCGTTTCACCTGTTTACAATTTAAGCCAAATATTTACAAACGTTACGTAACAAAACCAAACGTTTCCCTTTTTAGAAATTTAAGTGAAACCCTTAAAAAACGAAATGTATCCAAACGTTTCTTTATTTTAGCGATTTAAGCCAAACCTTTACTAACATCACGAAACAAATCCAAACGTTCCCTCTTTTTAGTGATTGAAGCCAAACGTTTACAAACGTAACAAAACCAAACCTTTCACCTTTTTAGCAATTTAAGCTAAACGTTTACAAACGTTACAAAACAAAACAAAACGTTGTTCGCAATTTAAGCTAAACGTTTGCAAACGTTACGAAACAAAACCAAACGTTTTACCTTTTTAGCGATATAAGCCAAACGTTACGAAACAAATCCAAATGTTTCCCCATTTTAGCAATTTAAGCCAAACGTTTAAAACGTTACGAAACAAATTCAAACGTTTCACCTTTTTAGCGATTAAGCCAAACGTTTTCAGACATTACGAAACAAATCCAAGCGTTTCACATTTTTAGAGATTTAAGCCAAACGTTTACAGACGCTATGAAAAAAATCCAAACTTATCACCTTTTTAGAGATTTAAGCCAAACGTTTACAAAAGTTACGAAACAAATCCAAATGTTTCCCCATTTTAGCGATTTAAGCCATAATTTTACAAATGTTAATAAACAAATCCAAACGTTACACCTTTTTAGCGATTTAAGCCAAACGTATACAAATCAAAGCGTTTCTTCTTTTTACAATTTAAGCCAAACGTTTAGAAATGTTACGAAAGAAATCCAAACGTTTCCCAATTTTAGCGATTTAAGCCAAACGTTTACAAACATCACCTTTTTAGCGATTGTAGTCAAACGTTTACAAACGTTATGAAACAAAACCAAACATTTGTAGCAATTTAAGCCAAACGTTTACAAATGTTATGAAACAAAACAAAAAGTTTACAAACAAATCTAAAGGTTTCACCAGACATTTAAAATGTTACGAAACAAATCCAAACGTTTCACCTTTTTAGCGTTATTAGCCAAATGATTACAAATCCAAGATGTCTCCTTTTTAACAATTTAAGCCAAACGTTTACAAACGTTAGGGAACAAAACCGAACGTTGTCAAAGGTTATAAAACAAAACAAAACATTTCACCTTTTTAGCGATTTAAGCCAAACGTTTACAAACGTTACGAAACAAATCCTAACGTTTACAAACGTTACAAAACAAAATCAAACGTTTCAAAATGTTACAAACAAATCCAAGCGTTTCACTTTTTTAGCGATTCAAGCCAAACATTTACAAATGATACGAAACAAAACCTATTGTTTAAAAACATTACGAAACAAATCCAAGTGTTTCACCTTTTTAGCAATTTAAGCCGAACGTTTACAAACGTTGCGAAACAAATCCAAACGTGTCACCTTTTTAGCGATTTAAGCCAAACGCGTAAAACGTTACGAAACAAATCCAAACGTGAAAAGGTGAAACGATTTGGGGAAATGTTTACAAACGTTACAAAATAAAACCAAACGTTTCCCATTTTTTGCGATTTAAGCCAAACGTTTTACACGTTACGAAACCAAAACCAAACGGTTAAAACATTACGAAACAAATCCAAATTCAAACGTTTAAAATGTTACGAAACAAATCCAAACATGAAAAGGTGAAACGATTGGGGAAACGTTTACAAACGTTACGAACCAAAACCAAACGTTTCCTATTTTTAGCAATTTAAGCCACACGTTTTAAACATTACGAAACAAAACCAAACATTTAAAATGTTACGAAACAAATCAAAATGTTTCCCCATTTTAGTTATTTAAGCTGAACGTTTACAAACGCTATGAAACAAATCCAAACGTTTCACCTTTTTAGCGATTGAAGCCCAACGTTTACAATCGTTACGAAACAAAACCAAACATTGAAATCGTTACGAAACAAAACAAAATGTTTTACCTTTTTAGCGATTTAAGCCAAACATTTAAAATGTTATAAAAAAAATCCAAACGTTTCCCGTTTATAGTGATTTAAGCCAAACATTTACAAACGTTACGTGATAAATCTAAATGTTTCACCTATTTAGCGATTTAGGCTAAACGTTTGCAAATGTTACGAAATAAATTTAAGCGTTTCCCCTTTTTAGAAATTTAAGCCAAACATTTATAAAAGTTAGTAAACCAAATCAAACATTTCACATTTTTAGCGATTTAAAAAAAACCTTTACAAATGTTACGAAACAATTCCAAGCGTTTCACCTTTTTAGAAATTTAAGCAAAACGTTTACAAACATTACGAAACAAATCCAAACGTTTCACCTTTTTAGCGACTTAAGCCAAACGTTTTCAAACGTTATGAAACAAATCCAAACGTTTCACCTTTTTAGCGACTTAAGCCAAACATTTACAAACGTTACGAAACAAATCCAAACGTTTCACCATTTTAGCGATTTAAGCCAAATGTTTAAAACATTACGAAACAAATCCAAACGTTTCACCTTTTTAGCGAAATAAGTAAAACATTTACAAACATTACGAAAGAAATCCAAGAGTTTCACCATTTTAGCAATTTAAGTCAAACCTTTACAAACATTACGAAACAAATCCAAACGTTTCACCTTTTCAGCGATTTAAGCCAAACATTTACAAACGTTACCAAACAATTCCAAACGTTTCACCTTTTCAGCGATTTAAGCCAAACTTTTACAAACGTTACGAAACAAATCCAAACGTTTCACCTTTTTAGCGATTTAAGACAAACTTTTACAAACGTTACGAAACAAATCCAAACTTTTTACCTTTATAGCGATTTAAGCCAAACGTTTACAAACTTTACGGAACAAATCCAAACGTTTAACCTTTTTAGCAATTTAAGTCAAACTTTTACAAACGTTACGAAACAAATTAAAATGTTTCAATTTGTAATATCCCATATTTTTTTATTATATTTTTTTTCCTTTCGATGAGTTTCGGTAATAATTTTTGGATCATTCGTTGTTTCGGTCGTGGTTCGATTCGTATTCTATTTTGTTTTGGGTTGGTTGACCCATAATTTTGCTTAAATTCTTGAATTGGGCTTGTGTGACCCATGCAGCCCATGCACGTGATCCAGACCTCAATCAAAACCTGTTTTTATTATCAAATTTTGGCAGCAGCAAAACTTGGTACATTGTGTGCTGCATCTATTCTTCATCACATAATAAGTTTTGTTTTCTTTAACCCTAATTTATTCTTTCATTCAACAAAATCCTAGCCGTCACTTAGTATTTCAAAGATTCTCTAATTTCATCGTCCAAATCCATCTCAGTTTCTCTTGGTTTCAGTAAGCATCTCATCCGTTACTGTTTTAGCTCGATTATCGTCACGTCTCGTTTCTTATCAATATCCCATTCGTTTTAGCACCGAAGTGAGTTCTGTTTCCTCGCTGTTGTAGTTAACTCAATCCTTTTCCATTCTATAGCATCAGATTTATTTTTCGGTAAGTTAATCTATTCGTTATAATAACTGTCGTTTTATCGATTTTGAAAATAATAATTACTATTTTGTTTTTATTGTTGAGCAGAGAACTGAGATTGTTAATGTCTTATAGGAGTTCATCTTTGCTTATGTGCATGTGTTGGATTGTTTAATTTTGAATTTGATATTCGCAGTGTTGTGTTGTGGGTTCGTTATAATCGAAATGGTTATCGTAATTGATTTGGTTCTGACTATTGGGACTCTTTGTTTTGGCTTTTGGGTCTCTGTAATTCGTCAAAGTTTATATATATCGGTTCTTGTGATGAAGGAATTGTTTGGTTTTGTTATTGGACTCCTTAATTGATATTAAACTCTTAAATGTTGGGACAAATGCTTTGGCGGCAATAATTATGTAAAAGGATGGCCACTTTCTTTTCTTTAGGTTTGTTTTGGTAATGTTATGATTCAAGTTGTTGGATTTGTTTTTCATATTTAAATGTATTGGTTTGTTTATTGTTGTTTCAAATTTTGATGCCATAATTTCATTTGCTAGCTATTTAAAATTAATATAAGATTATAAATTGTTTAATTACTGATTTTAAAACCGAACTTTTGAATATTGTTTTGATTTCTATCTATTTGTTTTGTTATTTTAATTAGAAAATGATATTTATATTATTTTTTTATAATTATATAATTACTCGGGTAATTATTATTATTTTGAATATTGGCTTGATTTGCCAATTTGGCTAGATTTCAATTTATCTTTAAATTTGTTTTTAACTAATTTTAGTTAAGTAATTGACGATAATTATTGATCATTTTATTTGAGCTATTGAATTCCGTTTTAATTAATAATAATTATTTTCTCAAATTATTATTTGGAATTATAAACTATGGTTTATATTTTTGATAAAATATTGGGTCAGGTTAGACTTGTGTCGCCCGACAAGTGAGGTTAGCTTAGTAGTTATTGGTAACTCGGCTAGCCCACTATTTGAAAATTATTTATTATTTAAAGTTATTAAATAATAATTGTAAATCGGATTTTAAGCGAGAACTCAATAGACGTATATTAATTGGGCTTTATTACCTAATGGGCATTTTTGTGTGTTCTGGCTTGTTTATTTCCGACGTGTTAATTGTGCTAGTCCTATGTTGTGTCTAGTACTCTCTAGAGTTAGGGTCTGTTTTTAATAATTATTTTATTTGTCTAGACCCGTCTACTGTTCGTGCTTCAGAGGCGAACCAGGATTAGTTGCTTGCCGGTATTTTACGTGGATTAGCAAGCAGTGAGTTTGTACTTACTATTTACCGCTTTATTAAGTAAATTGTTATTTTAATATTAAATATATATACTGTACGTATATTTCGAACTGTTTTTATATTATGGCTTCTAGTTGGAACACGCTACCTAATGGGCATCATTAGGACTGCGTGCGCACCGGTAATGATCTGGAAAAGGTAATTATGGTAATGTGGTAACTCGGTGTGAGCATAGCTCTCGGGACCAAGTAGAGTAACTCGGTGTAGCTCAGCTCTCGGGACTCTGGTATAAGTGTGGTCAGTGGTAACTCGGTGTAGCTCAGCTCTCGGGACCAGACCTGTTGGATTATGTTATTATTTAGAATTGTGGATTAGGGTTCCGACTATTATTCGTAATATCGTATTTAAACGTTTTAAACGGTTTTAAAGGTTTTCCACTTAATAAATGTAGATAGTGGTATAAACTCATCTCAGTATATCCCGTTGTTTTCCCAATTTTCCCCAGGGTTATGATCTGAGAGAGTCTGGTGATCTCCGCATTTACTTCCTCGGAGGTTCCTTTTATTTTAATAAACTGTAAAACTGTTTTATTCTTAGACCGCAGTAGTTGACTAGACGTCTTTGTTATTATTACAGTTGTTTGTCGGATTGGTCTGACTAGTTATATTGCTCTGGCATGTTATATTATTATTTCGGATTATTTATGTTATGCCTATTTTAGACTCAGGAGTGGATAAGCATGTTATATTAATTAATGAATATTATAACTGCTAGATTTAGGCTGAAGTCTCGGTTGCCCCCGAGCATTGGTTTTCTGCAGGTTTATATGTTTATGTATTAAATGAAAGGCTAGCTACGGGTTTTGGTACTACATTACCCATACCCTAGCGCCGGTCGCGATTCATGAAAATGGGTCGTGACACAATTCAAGCCAAACGTTTACAAAAAAAATCCAAATGTTTCCCCTTTTTAGCGATATATGCCAGCCGTTTATAAACGATACGGCTTAAATCGCTAAAAAGGTGAAACGTTTGAGTTTTTTTCGTAAGGTTTTAAACGTTTGGTTTTGTTTCAAAACCATACAAAACCAAAAGTTTCACCTTTTTAGCGATTAAAGCCAAACGTTTACAAACGTTACGAAACAAATCCAAATGTTTCACCTTTTTATCAATTTAAGCCAAATGTGTACAAATGTTACAAAACAAATCCAAACGTTCTACCTTTTTAGCGATTTAAGCCAAACATTTACAAACTTTACGAAACAAATCCAAACGTTTCACCTTTTTAGCAATTTAAGCCAAACGTTTACTAACGTTACGAAACAAATCTAAACGTTTCATCTTTTTAGCGATTTAAGCCAAACATTTACAAACGTTATGAAACAAATCCAAGCGTTTCACCTTTTTAGCAATTTAGACAAAACGTTTACAAATCCAAGCGTTTTACCTTTTCAACAATTTAAGCCAAACATTTACAAATGTTACGAAACAAATCCAAACGTTTCACTTTTTTCGCGATTTAAGCCAAACGTTTACAAGCGTTAAGAAACGAATCCAAACGTTTCCTCGTTTTAAGAATTTAAGCCAAACGTTTAGAAATGTTAGGAAACAAATCCAAACGTTTCACCTTTTTAGCAATTTAATTCGAACATTTACAAACGTTACAAAACAAATCCAAACGTTTTACCTTTCTTGCGATTTAAGCCAAACGTTTAACCTTTTTAGTGATTTAAGCCAAACGTTTTAAACGTTTCGAAACAAAAACAACAGATAAAACGATACGAAACAAATCCAAATCCAAACGTTTCAAATGTTACGAAACAAATCCAAACATGAAAAGGTGACATGATTTGGGGAAATGTTTACAAACGTTACGAAGTAAAACCAAACGTTTCCCATTTTTAGCGATTTAAGCCACACGTTTTAAACATTACGCATCAAAATAAAACGTTTAAAACGTTACAAAACAAATCAAAACGTTTCCCCATTTTAGCGATTTAAGCAGTACGTTTACAAACGTTAAAAAAACAATTCCAAACGTTTCACCTTTTTAGCAATTGAAGCCAAACGTGTACAAACATTACGAAACAAAACCAAACGTTTTACCTTTTTAACGATTTAAGACAAACATTTAAAACATTACGAAACCAATCCAAACGTTTCCCCTTTTTAGCGATTTAAGCCAAACGTTTACAAACGTTACGTAACAAATCCAAACGTTTCACCTATTTAGCGATTTAAGCCAAACTTTTACAAACGTTACGAAACAAATCCAAGCGTTTCACCTTTTTAGCAATTTAAGCCAAATGTTTACAACCGTTATTAAACAAAACGAAACGTTTCACATTTTTAGCAATTTATGCCAAACGTTTACAAATGTTACGAAACAAATCCAAGCGTTTCACCCTTTTAGAAAATTATGCCTAACGTTCACAAGCATTTGACCTTTTTAGCAATTTAAGCCTAACCTTTACAAACGTTACGAAACAAATCCAAACGTTTCACCTTTTTAGCGATTTAAGCCAAACGTTTACAAACGTTAGAAACAAATCCAAACATTTCTCCATTTTAGCGATTCAAGCCAAACGTTTAAAATGTTATGAAACAAATCCAAACGTTTCACCTTTTCAGCGATTTAAGCCAAATGTTTACAAACGTTACGAAACAAATCCAAACGTTTCACTATTTTAGCGGTTTAAGCCAAACGTTTACAAAAGTTACGAAACAAATCCAAGTATTTCACCTTTTTAGCAATTTAAGCGAAATGTTTACAAACATTACGAAACAAATCCAAACATTTCACCTTTTTATCGATTTAAGGCAAACGTTTACAAAAGTTACCAAACAAATCCAAACGTTTCACCTTTTTAGCGATTTAAGCCAAACGTTTACAAACGTTATGAAACAAACCCAAATTGTTCACCTTTTTAGCGATTTAAGCAAAACGTTTACAAACGTTACGAAACAAATCCAAATGTTTAACCTTTTTAGCAATTTAAGTTAAACGTTTACAAACGTACGAAACAAATATAAATGTTTCAATTTATGCCAAACGTTTACAAACGATATGGCTTAAATCGCTAAAAAGGTGAAGCGTTTGAATTTGTTTTGTAATGTTTTAAACGTTTGGTTTTGTTTCATAACATTTCAAAACGAAACGTTTCACCTTTTTAGCAATGTAAGCCAAACGTTTACAAACGGTACAAAACAAATCCAAACGTTTCACCTTTTTACCAATTTAAGCCAAACATGTACAAACGTTACGAACAAATCCAAACGTTTCACCTTTTTAGCGATTTAAGCCAAACGTTTATAAACGTTATGAAACAAATCCAAACGTTTCACCTTTTTAGCAATTTAAGCGAAACGTTTACAAACGTTATGAAACAAATCTACACGTTTTACCTTTT
The DNA here is from genome assembly GCF_937616625.2 of Mercurialis annua. Lineage (NCBI taxonomy): Eukaryota > Viridiplantae > Streptophyta > Magnoliopsida > Malpighiales > Euphorbiaceae > Mercurialis > Mercurialis annua. The sequence goes on from NC_065572.1 coordinate 43,013,393, forward strand.
AAGTGATATACGCCAAACGTTTACAAAAGTTACGAAACAAATCCAAGCGTTTCCCCTTTTTTAGCAATTTAGGCCAAACGTTTACAAATCCAAGTGTTTCACCTTTTTTGCAATTTAAGCCAAACGTTTACAAGCGTTAAGAAACGAATCCAAACGTTTCCTCGTTTTAAGAATTTAAGCCAAACGTTTAGAAATGTTAGGAAACAAATCCAAACGTTTCACCTTTTTAGCAATTTAATTCGAACATTTACAAACGTTACAAAACAAATCCAAACGTTTTACCTTTCTTGCGATTTAAGCCAAACGTTTAACCTTTTTAGTGATTTAAGCCAAATGTTTTAAACGTTTCGAAACAAATCTAAACGTTTTACCTTTTAAGTGATATACGCCAAACGTTTACAAAAGTTACGAAACAAATCCAAGCGTTTCCCCTTTTTTAGCAATTTAGGCCAAACGTTTACAAATCCAAGTGTTTCACCTTTTTTGCAATTTAAGCCAAACGTTTATAAACGTTACGAAACGAATCTAAATGTTTCCTCGTTTTAGCAATTTAAGCCAAACGTTTAGAAACATTATGAAACAAATCCAAACATTTCACCTTTTTAGCAATATAATCTGAATGTTTACAAACATTACGAAACAAATCCAAACGTGTCACCTTTCTAGCGATTTAAGCCAAACGTTTAACGTTTTTAGTGATTCAGGCCGAACATTTGCAAACGTTACGTAATAAAACCATACGTTACCCATTTTTAGCGAATTAAGTCAAACTTTTTAAACGTTACGAAACAAAACCAAATGGTTAGAACGTTACGAAACAAACCCAAATCCAAACGTTTAAAATGTTACGAAACAAATCCAAACATGAAAAGGTAAAACGATTTGAGGAAATGTTTACAAACGTTACGAAACAAAACTAAACGTTTCCCATTTTTAGTGATATAAGCCACATGTATTAAACAATACTAAACAAAACCAAACGTTTAAAATGTTACGAAACAAATCGAAACGTTTTCCCATTTTAGCGATTTAAGCCGAACGTTTACAAATATTACGAAAAAAATCCAAAGGTTTCACCTTTTTAGCGATTGAAGGCAAAAATGTTAACAAATATTGTGAAACAAAACCAAACGTTTAAATCGTTACGAAACAGAACCAAACGTTTTAAATTTTTAGCGATTTAAGCCAAACATTTAAAACGTTGCGAAACAAATCCAATCGTTTCCCCTTTTTAGCGATTTAAACCAAACGTTAACAAACGTTACGAAAAAAATCCAAACATTTCCCCATTTTAGCGATATAAGCCAAACGTTTAAAAAGTTACGAAACAAATCCAAACGTTTCACCTTTTTAGTGATTTAAGCCAAACATGTACAAATGTTACGAACAAATCCAAACGTTTCTCATTTTTAGCGATTTAAGCCACACGTTTTAAACATTACGCATCAAAATAAAACGTTTAAAACGTTACAAAACAAATCAAAACGTTTCCCCATTTTAGCGATTTAAGCAGTACGTTTACAAACGTTACAAAACAAATCCAAACGTTTCACCTTTTTAGCAATTGAAGCCAAACGTGTACAAACATTACGAAACAAAACCAAACGTTTTACCTTTTTAACGATTTAAGACAAACATTTAAAACATTACGAAACCAATCCAAACGTTTCCCCTTTTTAGCGATTTAAGCCAAACGTTTACAAACGTTACGTAACAAATCCAAACGTTTCACCTATTTAGCGATTTAAGCCAAACTTTTACAAACGTTACGAAACAAATCCAAGCGTTTCACCTTTTTAGCAATTTAAGCCAAATGTTTACAACCGTTATTAAACAAAACGAAACGTTTCACATTTTTAGCAATTTAGGCCAAACGTTTACAAATGTTACGAAACAAATCCAAGCGTTTCACCCTTTTAGCAATTTATGCCTAACGTTCACAAGCGTTTGACCTTTTTAGCAATTTAAGCCTAACCTTTACAAACGTTACGAAACAAATCCAAACGTTTCACCTTTTTAGCGATTTAAGCCAAACGTTTACAAACGTTAGAAACAAATCCAAACATTTCTCCATTTTAGCGATTCAAGCCAAACGTTTAAAATGTTATGAAACAAATCCAAACGTTTCACCTTTTCAGCGATTTAAGCCAAATGTTTACAAACGTTACGAAACAAATCCAAACGTTTCACTATTTTAGCGGTTTAAGCCAAACGTTTACAAAAGTTACGAAACAAATCCAAGTATTTCACCTTTTTAGCAATTTAAGCGAAATGTTTACAAACGTTACGAAACAAATCCAAACATTTCACCTTTTTATCGATTTAAGGCAAACGTTTACAAAAGTTACCAAACAAATCCAAACGTTTCACCTTTTTAGCGATTTAAGCCAAACGTTTACAAACGTTATGAAACAAACCCAAACTGTTCACCTTTTTAGCGATTTAAGCAAAACGTTTACAAACGTTACGAAACAAATCCAAATGTTTAACCTTTTTAGCAATTTAAGTTAAACGTTTACAAACGTACGAAACAAATATAAATGTTTCAATTTATGCCAAACGTTTACAAACGATATGGCTTAAATCGCTAAAAAGGTGAAGCGTTTGAATTTGTTTTGTAATGTTTTAAACGTTTGGTTTTGTTTCATAACATTTCAAAACGAAACGTTTCACCTTTTTAGCAATGTAAGCCAAACGTTTACAAACGGTACAAAACAAATCCAAACGTTTCACCTTTTTACCAATTTAAGCCAAACATGTACAAACGTTACGAACAAATCCAAACGTTTTACCTTTTTAGCGATTTAAGCCAAACGTTTATAAACGTTATGAAACAAATCCAAACGTTTCACCTTTTTAGCAATTTAAGCGAAACGTTTACAAACGTTATGAAACAAATCTAAACGTTTTACCTTTTAAGTGATATACGCCAAACGTTTACAAAAGTTACGAAACAAATCCAAGCGTTTCCCCTTTTTTAGCAATTTAGGCCAAACGTTTACAAATCCAAGTGTTTCACCTTTTTTGCAATTTAAGCCAAACGTTTACAAACGTTACGAAACAAATCTAAATGTTTCCTCGTTTTAGCAATTTAAGCCAAACGTTTAGAAACATTATGAAACAAATCCAAACATTTCACCTTTTTAGCAATATAATCTGAATGTTTACAAACATTACGAAACAAATCCAAACGTGTCACCTTTCTAGCGATTTAAGCCAAACGTTTAACGTTTTTAGTGATTTAGGCCGAACATTTGCAAACGTTACGTAATAAAACCATACGTTACCCATTTTTAGCGAATTAAGTCAAACTTTATAAACATTAAGAAACAAAACCAAACGGTTAGAACGTTACGAAACAAATCCAAATCCAAACGTTTAAAATGTTACGAAACAAATCCAAACATGAAAAGGTAAAACGATTTGAGGAAATGTTTACAAACGTTACGAAACAAAACCAAACGTTTCCCATTTTTAGTGATATAAGCCACATGTATTAAACAATACTAAACAAAACCAAATGTTTAAAATGTTACGAAACAAATCAAAACGTTTTCCCATATTAGCGATTTAAGCCGAACGTTTACAAATATTACGAAAAAAATCCAAAGGTTTCACCTTTTTAGCGATTGAAGGCAAATGTTAACAAATATTGTGAAACAAAACCAAACGTTTAAATCGTTACGAAACAGAACCAAACGTTTTAAATTTTTAGCGATTTAAGCCAAACATTTAAAACGTTGCGAAACAAATCCAATCATTTCCCCTTTTTAGCGATTTAAACCAAACGTTTACAAACGTTACGAAACAAATCCAAACATTTCCCCATTTTAGCGATATAAGCCAAACGTTTAAAAAGTTACGAAACAAATCCAAACGTTTCACCTTTTTAGTGATTTAAGCCAAACATGTACAAATGTTACGAAACAAATCCAAACATTTTGCCTTTTTGGCGATTTAAGCCAAACGTTTACAAACGTTACGAAACAAAACAAAATGTTTAAAACGTTACGAAACAAATCCAAACGTTTCACATTTTTAGCGATTTAAGCCAAACCTTTACACTAACTTATGTATATAGTACCGCGAGGCCAGTTCGTACCAGGTACAGTAGCTAAAGCCCGCGAGGTTTTGAACAGTTAGTGTAAATATTTGTTGGTTGTATTTTTTTGATATGTGTATTAGCAGTATGTGGCATAGCGCGCGAATCAGGGTTATTAAGCTAATAAGTTATTAGTAGCTGCGTATACGAACGACTGAGGCAACTAAGTGTTTACTACTTGCGCTAAAATTACTAAATGGTTATTTGCTTGCGAACTACGTGCAGTTGGATTAAATGCTAAATGATTACAGTATCTTATCAGTTAATATTGGGATTGCGTGTGGAAATTGGCTCGGATGCTCGCTTATGTTTGAAATTGTTTCTTTTCAGCATGTCTGGACAGAACGGAGCTCAGTCACATGCTGCTGAAGAACGAAAGGAAGTAGGCAAACCATCTGGTGTCCATCAGAACGGATTCCATGCAGATATTAGAAGATCGCTAGAAATTTATCAGAATGGCTATATGTCTGTATCAGAGATTGGTAGTTCTTCTAGAGCCAGAGGTAGAACCCCTTCGCCAGAAATAAAGTATAGTGAGAAAGAAGAGGATCATGAGGAAGATCCGGAGGGAGATCCGGAGGAGGATCCTGAAGAGGATCCAGAGGAGGACCCAGAAGAGAACCCAGAGGAAGAATTAGAAGAAGAGGATTTTGAGGAAGAGGAACTGTTAGATGAATCAGACATTGAAGAATACAAAAGTGAGCATTTCTGGTCTAGGGTGTGGAGATACCGCAATTTGAGAGAAGACGCAGAAATAGCAAACGATCAGGCACAAATAGCTCTAAACCAAGTTAGGAGGCAGATGCTCTCCTTCTCTCCGAGGAATGCTAACAGTAGGGCTGTATTCTTATGATTTTCTATGAATGGTTGAGGGAGTCCCCGATCTGAACGAAGATAACAGAACTATCAACCGTAGATACGTCAGAGGCTTAGGACCTGAGTATGGTGAGCTATATGAGTATGTAGGTGAACATTTTGGGACGCTTACTATGATGGCCCGTAGGATCGAGACTGACTGTCAGTGGGAGGGCGATCCCGTTCGACCCTTCTATTTTAGGCGTGAGTTTCATCCTAATTACGTCAACCCATCCTTTGGTATTAAGACTAACCCCCACTTTGTGCATAGAGGCGGAGGCAACTCCGGTAGAAGAGTTAGGGGCTGACACACTGGCGTAGTCATTAGGGAACCTAGCGTTCCGCATCAGGCACCTCAAGATATTAGCGATTTATATGCTTTGTGTATTTGTGTTTATGTGGTTGAATTACTGTATATATATATATGTTTGTTGCATTGCATAATAGAGTATAATAATTAGGATATACCTATAGGATAATACTTCAGATAGCGAAAAGCTATAGGAAGAGATGTCGCCGGTGACGTACCTAATAAAAGAACATATAAACATGATTTACGATAGCAATCATATAATAAACAATACATAATACATTATCGCGAACGTGATTCCTATATTACGTTCTAGAAGTCGCAAAGGAAAAGATGGGCTACTAAAAAGGGAATCAATGTAGAACATCGGTACCTGCGTTTGTATATGACATGATACAGTGTATCGAAGCAGTGGATGTAGTGATTACAACAATAGGGAACTTTGACTCGAATTGAGTAATCGGAGATATGGAAAAAGAGGTGATATGACAGAAGAATAGTCAGGGAAAACGACAGTAGGTGACATCAATATAAAAATTTGAAATGTACTCAATAATAATAAAGAAAGCCGTTAATAGTCGCATAGTGTACAAACTGGGATAAACTTATGTTTTACGAAAAGTATGAATTTTTTTTAAGATTTTTCAAAATACAATTGTGCTCAGTCATCGTATATGACATCGCATAATCACGATAGGACTGCATAAAAGAATGATTTTCAAAATCTTAGATCATGCATCATATCTTTACAAAGATAAAGAAAATGCAATTTTGAGCAACCCTTTAGTGATGAGAGGTGTCATCACTCTGAGCTACAATTGTATGGACGATTTCAAATGATATATGAAAAGTAGTTTAAAAAAGCTGGCCAGCCAAAGGATGTTTTGAAATCTTGTGTTCAGTAAGTGAACTCAGATGTGAAACTCTGGATCGGATAATAAACGATTCTTAATAAATGAGGATAATACTTGTAAAAGAAATCCCAATAACGGAATTAAGCCATGTTAACGATTAATTACAACAAAGCTAATGAGGCTAAGGTAAAATGCAAATAAGGAGTTATCGCCGGAGAGCATACGCAGTCAAGGTTCGATGCACTGGCAATGCCTGAGGATACAATATATGTCCTCATGTTAGAACAAAGGATGAAATGACATAGAGTCATGTTAGACGAAAGAAAGGAAGTAAAGGATACGAAACGACGGAGAAGACGATCTTGTACGGTGTGAAGGTTCAAAGTTAGATGGATCAAGAGATAAACGATGTTATATGACTGATATCAAGTGAAGCTACTCACATCAGTATCAGAATTATGAGTGCGTTAACAGAAAGGGGAAAAGTAAAAGAGAAGAACCCCAGTAAAAAGATAAAGACTACGTATATAGACATACGTATCAGTAAATGTAAGAATGGTGAAGAACATGGAAGAAAGTATGATAGAAAATGCATGTATTCCCGAAATCTAGCAAGATGATTAGAAAAGTGGAAAGTTCTAGAAATATATTAGAAGGATTGTCGGAATAGAACAGTAGTAATAAAGATGTTATAAACGGGGAGAAGACGTAATGGATATAATAAATAAACAATAAGACGATACTTCATTGCTATTGGACATATAGGAGTGTACTATATATAGGAAGCCACGATGTCATAAGGACGAAAGTCGGTATTAATACAAAAAAGGCTAAATTCCTTAAGACAATTAAAGCTATGTTATAAGTACTAAAGAGGCATAAGGTGCATAGGATAACAAAATTGAAACTATTCACTAATTTGGGAATTACAAAGTCAAGTACAATCTAAATGTTCAGAATAATCGGAAGACATTTTAAGAAGTAGATGAAAGACATAATAAAGATAAACTAAGGAGCGATCACCATTAGTGCTAAGATAATATTTTGAAGAGTGAAACTATTCGAAAGTAAAAAAGTAGAAGTATAAGATGAAAGAGAAAGTTGTTTATATAGTGAGAAGGAATTATGATAGAGGAAGTGATGAAAACCTATAGGATTGTCGGATTTAGGAAAACTTAAGCACAAAAGAAGATAAGTTATTAAAGATCTATTAAATCAGTTAAAGATTAAAGGTAATGATGAAGTTACGCGAAAGTTAGTTAGTAATAAGAATTCTTAAGAAAGCTAGATGTTAAGAAATATATGAAATTCTTATGAGATCAACGTAAATAAGGAATCGTGAAGTAAAGGAAAGACAACTTTGACTGATAAGTCAATAAGAGACTCGAAACGATCTTTAAAGGAGCAACTAAAAGGAAGTAAAGAGGATAAGAATACGGATAGTATCAGCAAATAAAAACAACTGTCAAGCTACACGATCGAAAGTAATGTGAAGCAGCACGTTTAAGGCAATGGTAAAGGCTGAAGGATCACGAACAACAACACGACACGAAGTTCACAGTAGCAAAAAGGAAGGGAAAAAGAAGACGAAAGGTAATAGAAGGTATATCGAACTTAACTTCAATAAGAAAGAGCGATTATGGTAGACGGAGTATAACCCAAAAAGGGATGATTAAAAGAAGCTAAATGTCTAAAAGTGAAAGAAAGAGAAGTAAGAAATAGAGTTAACAACTTAAGAAAGGAAGAAGATAAGGGAGGATGACAGTAAGGATATGGTCATAAACTTACAACTATATAAGCAAATGCTCATAAATGTATGAGTAAAGCAAATGTTTCATCAAGAGAGAAGTACTAAATCGATGAGATACTAATCAAAAGATTATACGACGCTAAGGATAATCTGAGGAAAGATCCTGACTAAAAGGGCAGTGATGCAAGGATTGCGATATCAAGATACATCTAAGGTGACGCTACTTTGAGAAGATTCTCAGCTACGCGATGGCAAGGAGATACTATAAGCAGAATAGATAATCGATTAACAATAAGTACAAAATCACAGCTATAGGTGAAGAGCTAAGAGTTAAAGTAAAAGAAGAAACTATGACTGACGCGTAGTAATGGACGTCAAGAAAAGCATAAGTAAAATTTTAAAGTTTCAACAAGTCTTATGAAAATTCGAGGACGAATTTTTATAAGGGGGGAAGAATGTAATACCCCAAAAGATTAAATTATCTAATTGGACCACGTGTCTAGTTTTGAGTTACCGGAATGGTAATATCGTAAAGATTTTCGAGGAATCAAGATAAATAAACTTCAAGTAGGTCAGTTTCGAGAAGTTAACGACGAGGTAGTTAATATTATATCCTAGTTGGAAAGTAGGAATTGGAATTAAAGGAAAAATGTCACGAAATATTCCAAAATGAAGTTCAGGGACTAATGTGGTAATTTAACCACTATGTTTCGAAAATAGAAATTTATAGATTTTAACGGAAAAATATTTATATCGGATTCGTATTATTTATTGGATATAAATAATACGTATAAGGTGTAATTCAAGTGTTTAGTTAATTTAGTTATGGACTAAATTGTATAAAAGAAAAGTTTGAAATATAAGTTGTAACAAATAAACAAAACAAGGGTTAAAGAAGCACTTTAACCTTAATATATAAGGTTATGTTTATGAATAATGAAATCAGAAGAAGAAGAGAGAAAGGCTCCAGAAACTTCATTCACCGATCGAATATCGTCGTTTCGCCGCCGTTTCTCTGTTCGACGTCCGATTCGAGCGATTTTCGCGTCAATCTCTTCAGAATCTCGTCCTCTATCAATATCAAGCTTTGTTTTAAAGTAAAGCTTCGAGAATTTTGGTTAAAATTCAAAATATATGGCCGTTTTGGTGAATTTTGCGTATTAGGATTGAATTTGACGTTTTTGAGGTTATTTTGACGTTTTGGTGAAAACGGAGTTACGAGTTTTGAATAGGAAAGTGTTATAAGCATGATGGAATGGACGGAAAGCCCCGGAAATCGATGTTTTGGGGGCTGCACTCGGTGTGCGATCGCACACCGAAGTGTGCGAACGCACACTACACTGTGCGGACGCACAGTGCCCTTGTGCGCCACATAGTGGGTCCATGGGGACCAAAATGGGATTTTAGCCCTAATTGAGCGGGATATCAATATTTTTGAATATTAGACACTAAAAACGATTAAGGACCCCGATAATTTAAAAGTAAAGTTTTAGCTCGACGTTTTCGATAATTAAAGATAACGAGAAACGTTAAGAGTGTTATATGATTTTCGAATACGAGAAATAGAGTTCGGTATATCGTGAATACAATAAAGGAATATCGAGTTCACGAATAATATTAAAAATGAAACTAAACCCTAGAAGTTGAAAGTACTATACGTAAAACACGCGATTCACGTCTAATTATTAAACGTTAATTATTATGTATCAGACGTGTAAGCGAGCAAAGAGGTCAGTAGACGTGGGATAGCGAGAGAATATCATTTCATCGATCACGTCATTGATTGGATTGCAGTTTTTGTGAGTTGCACTTTACTTTCGCGTATTGTATATATATTAAAGTTATTTTACATAGATATGTATATTGTTTATACGCATCGCATGATATATGTTTCTATCGAATTTATATACGAGAGACCAGTATGCAATCCGAAGAAACTAGCTACCTATTGGATGTCAATAGGCTGTGTGATCACCAGTATCGAGTCGGTATAGTGTGTTTGCATTTGAGAAATGATATGATATATACATGTATGATATGATATGAATATGAATTTCGAAGTTGGATAATGAATTCGATACGAGTGAGTACTTGGCTATGGTGTAGTCTGGAGTCCCCGTATCTAGTGAGTTGGACTCACACTTTAGGATTAAGAATTGGGTCGCGATCGACGAGGCAGAGTGTGAATACTCCCGGGTCGGACCAATTGGATCAGTATGATATGATCATTCGAAAGTTGTGTCGCATGCTAGGATATTAGTTTCGGACGGATCAAATACATGTTTATATATATATTACTTTTATATTATTGTTTTATTGTAATGCGATGCTATGTTTTATAATAATATCGTTAGTTAAAATGTAAACTTTCTCAGTATTTTTCCAAAACTAACCCCTCACATTTGATGTCTTTCAGGTTCTTACATCTGGCCCTAGTTAGAACACAGTTTTGGAATCCAGAAGTCAGCTATATATGTATAGTCCTCAGACTTCTGTGAGTGTTGCAGTAGTGGTCCAGTGTTGACAGAGTCGTAGCTTAGACAGCAGTTTATTGAAATACCTAATAGGTAATAACGCACCATCAATACAAGTTTATTGAGTTCTTGTTTTAAAAATCCAATTTATAAATATTATTTAATAAACTTTAAATAATAAAAAATTTCCAAATAGTGGGTTAGTCGAGTTACCAATAACTACCAAACTAACCTCACTTGTCGGGTGACCCAAGTCTAACCCGACTCAAAATGTTTATCAAATATAAACCCGAGTTTATATTTATTAAGATAACTTGATAAAATAATAAACCTTCAAAACAGAACTCAATAACTTCGAATTCAAGTAACCCGAGTTACAAACCAAAAATTTAATTAATTAATTAAATTTAAAAACGTTCAAGGGCTAAATTGTAATTTAGCCAATTTCATGCCAAATTGATATTCGAAATTAAATATAATTATTTTTGTTTATAATTCAAAATAAAATAAAAAGTTACTAACCATCAACTTAATCAAATAAGTTTTAAAAATCATTCAATGGCTAAATTGTAATTTAGCCAATTTTCTTGATATTTGAAAACAAATATAATTACCCGAGTAATTATATTAACTTAAGTTTGTAAAAACACTTATCATTTACAATTTACCAATTTATAAATTAAAGCGAAAGCGAAAGTTATTATCAACCAAAATCAATAGTTAAAAACTAGAAGGATTCATTTTGATTTAGCGAAAATAATTTGATGACCACAATGTCCATTTAGCCATCATCTTCATTTTAAACAAACAACTCCCTCCATTACACCAAGAAGTTACAGCAGCAATATTTAACCTTAAGCAGGAAGATTCAAACAACAAAGCAACATTAATCATCGAGAAACGACAACCTAGAAGCTAAAACAAACCCTTAAGCATGATCCTAGGCATTATGTTTGATCTACACAACAACCACATAATGAACAAGAAACTGCAGAATTTATAGTGTGAATTCGACAAATCGAAACGGCAACAAACGGATAGATTTATCACAACACTATCAATTTATTTATGAATCACAACATTCCTAAAGATCTAACATCATGAAATATAACAAGATCAAAGCAAATCGAAAAGGAATGGATCGACAGTAATAAAAAAGCATGAAACAGTTTACATGAACAAACAATACAGTAAAACAACGGCGATTGAAACGTTATCGATTGCGTACTGTTTTGCGAAAACCAAATTGGGATACATAGAGACGTGAGTCTAGAATATTTGGAACGAAAAGGAATTGATTTCGATCTACAAACGAACAAGAACGATCCAAATTACGGAAAGTCGTTTAAAAGCTAAAACTGAAATCAATGAAGAACAAACTTACGGATAGAACACCAAGGTTTTGGAGAGGATTGGCAGCGATTTATCTCATAAAATTCACGAGTTTATGACGGTTAGGGTTGATGAATATGTGAAGAATGAAATTAGGCTTAGAATTGAATTAAATAGGATGAACGAAATTAACATGTGCAACAAAAATAGGAGGTATGTGGTGCAGCTGCTGGTCTCGAACGAGACCAGTATCCTATCAATGATCTCGTTCGAGACCAAAGGTCTCGAACGAGACCGAATGCATTCAGCACAGGTCTCGTTCGAGACCTGTGCTGTGTCGAGAGGGGGAATTGGCTTTGGGCCAATTCCCTTGGATCGAAGGTAACCAATTTCTCTTGGGCCCAAAAAATAAGGAGACCAACCCAACTAGAGTCCAATCCTGATTACAAGTTACTCAAACAAAAAATCAAGTCACTAATTCACAAGTGACCCGTAATTAATACCGGGAACTCATAACAATAAAAATAAAAAATTTACGGGATATTTCAGAAACAAAACCAAACGTTTAAAACGTTACGAAACAAAACCAAGCGTTTCACCTTTACAGCAATTTAAGCCAAACGTTTACAAACTTTACGAAACAAATCCAAGCGATTCACCTTTTTAGAAATTTAGGCCAAATGTTTACTAAAGTTCCGAAACAAATCCAAGCGTTTCACCTTTTTAGCAATTTAAGCCAAATGTTTACTAACGTTCCGAAACAAATCCAAGCGTTTCACCTTTATAGCAATTCAAGCTAAATGTTTACAAACGTTCTGAAACAAATCCAAGCGTTTCACCTCTTTAGCAATTCAAGCCCAACGTTTAGAAACGTTACGAAACAAATCCAAGCGTTTCACCTTTTTAGCAATTTAATCTAAACATTTACAAACGTTACGAAACAAATCCAAACGTTTCACCTTTTTAGCGATTTAAGCCGAAAGTTTAGAAACGTTACGAAACAAAACCAAACATTTCACCTTTTTAGCAATTTAAGCCAAACGTTTACAAACGTTACGAAACAAATCCAAACATTACCCCATTTTAGCGATTTAAGCCAAACGTTTAAAACGTTACGAAACAAATCCAAACGTTTCACCTTTTTAGCGATTTATGCCAAATGTTTACAAACATTATGAAACAAATCAAAAGGTTTCACCTTTTTAGCGATTGAAGCCAAACGTTTACAAACGTTATGCAACAAATCTGAACATTTCACATTTTTAGCAATGTAAGCCAAACGTTTACAAACGTTACGAAACAAAACCAATCCTTTCACCTTTTTAGCAATTTAAACCAAACGCTTACAAACGTTATACAACAAATCCAAATGTTTAGAAACATTACGAAACAAATCCAAATGTTTCACCTTTTTAGCAATTTAAGCCAAACATTTACAAACTTTACGAAACAAATCCAAACGTTTCACATTTTTAGCGATTTAAGCCAAACGTTTACACAGGTTATGAAACAAATCCAAATGTTTCACCTTTTTAGCAATTTAAGCCAAACATTGACAAACGTTACGAAACAAATCCAAGTGTTTCAACTTTTTAGTAATTTCAGCCAAACGTTTACAAACGCTACGAAACAAATCCAAGCATTTCTCCTTTTTAGAAATTTAAGCCAAACATTTCGCCTTTTTAGCGATTTACACCAAACGTATGCAAACGATACGAAACAAATCCAAGCGTTTCTCCTTTTTAGCAATTTAAGCCAAACGTTTCGCCTTTTTAGCGATTTACACCAAACGTATGCAAACGTTATGAAACAAATCCAAACGTTTTACCTTTTTAGCGATTTATGCCATAAGTGGTATTGGTCACGATTATGATTAGAGACAGGGCAGGGCTGGACATGAGGTATCGCTCGGTAAAACCCTAGTCCATAATACCGATTCGTGATGGTTTTCGAAAAGTAATTCAAATATTAATGATAAAGTTAAAAAGGTTTTCTGAAAATGTTTTATATAATATAATATATTTAAAAAAAATTCATAGTGGTTTTAGGCTTGCTACGGGTTCCAGAGCTACCACTCCCGTTCCCTAGCGCCGGTCTCGGCTCAATAATTTGGGTCGTGACAATTGTGGTATCAGAGCAGTTGGTCCAGTTACCTCGGCTAATATGTGATTTCAAACAGTTGGTTCAGGATACGACTGTTTTGTGTGTGAGTCTACCTAGGAACTACTGCAGCACATAGGGATTCGAGTCATGTCTTGATCAGTTTTCGTTTGATTTTAAGATTTTAATTCTCCTCCATACGATCTGAGTCTGTTAGTATGATCGATAGGATTGTTAGACGATATACGTATGCGAAAGTATTCTGCTTACGTAAGAATGATCGATATATTATATGATCGTTGCGTATGATCATGTACGAGGTGGACAGTCGACATTATGCAACGCGATGACGAGGCTAGCATACGAAGTATTATATGGTATAACGATACCATCAGAATCATGCGATAAGCGTTAAGAAACGGTCGATAGTGAAACGTGTATCTAGAGAAATGGAAGAATTTCCCGAGTTACAGAGTTCAAGGTTTAGAGAACTTACAAGGTGAAAAATTCGTGATTTATAAAGATTAACTATTTTAATGATTTTGAAAGTATAATTGTGCCTAGATTCGATATAGTAATATACTATTTCCATGACATGAATAGAATTGCATCACTACATACACATAAAATGAAAAGAATAGAAACTGAATTCATACATTAGTAGGACATGCATCATATGCATTATGCTCAGATAAGGGGTAAGTTATGGCAACTTTTTGGGGATGAGAGACGTCATCACCCTAGTGCACAATTATACTAAAGCTTAAAGAATTTAAACATGAATTTTGTTAAAGAATTAGTTTCTTTGGATTTCAAAGATTTCGAAATGGTTGCAACTATAATTGTTTTAATGTGAGTAGACCAAGACTGGAACTCTATAACGAAGGGGAAATGCTTGAGATCTACCTACAAGCAACTGTCGAAGGTACAAAGAACGTGTACGAGAACACGAGCAAGAAGTTATATCTCGAAAAGACACGAAGATAGTCACAGGTCTGGGATCTATTATGAGATAGAATGATAAGATGGGCTTGAATGGTTAAGTATAATCCAGTGACCAGTGGACTAGGATGCCGTTATCTTTGAACGAAGAGATTAAAACTTTATGTTATAAGAGGATAGAAGTGCGAAAAGTGATAGTTGAATATAGTAATCGATCTATAGCTTAAACCTTAGATACAGAAGCCAATCTCTATGTATGGATGATGCAAGTTTTACGCGATAACAAAAGATTGTTAAACCAACATATCTTTGATTGAACCGTCGGATCGGTATAATATCGGAGTACAATATTCCTAAGAAGGTTGAATAGGAGTTGACCGTTGCGATCGTCGAATAGAGGACTAAGCGACAGCTTCATAAGACTATTCATAGGAGACTTGTACGGCTGAAAATAACCAACCTAGCCAACATACTACGAGAGTATAAAAAATAAAGACGTAAGATATGTATCAGATGTGGATGGAATGACATATAGGATTGATAAAGTTAAAAGATAGATCGTATATTGCGTAGACTATGTTAAAGAAGTTGGAAATTTGTGTAACAAGCTTTGCGGTTGGGCATTTTGACCAACAAATTAAAAGATAAGGACATGTACACGAAGTATAAGGTCACGAAATGAAGATAAGAAAGATGAAGTACGAAGACTATAGTACGATAGCTATGCGATGTTGATGATGACTCTCAAAGGAAGACGAGGACGTTACATGTAGAAGAATAACATATGACTCATGATGAGGACTATATCAGACGTACACAAATCAAAAGTTCTATACATTAGGACTGGCGGAAGAATCAAAGTAAGTTAACACTTAGGATACATAATATATTATGAACGAAGATACCCGGATAAGGATATTACGATAAGCGAAGAAAGCAAGATATTAATGTATAAAAGGAAATTAAGTTACGATAGAAGTAAAAGAGAAAGGAAGATACAAGAGCCAATAAAGATAAAAGATCCTGATGTTTGATACGAGAAGTGACGAAGAATGTTACAATGGATTAAGCACATGAGTGTAGTAATATCTCCCATTGGATATAATCAAGTAAGTGGATAGAAAGATATATAATAAATGAGTTAAAGAAGAAGAATGAATAGTTAATATTAGAATACCGCGAGTGAAGTCGTAATTTAAGGACGTTGATTGAAGTTCAAGGTATACTAGTTTGAATACAAAAGAGGACATCGTACCAACGGGTGAAATGATGAGTTTGACATCATGTAGTTTCAAGATTAAGCGTTACATCAACTGTATCTAGATTAGAATGGCTAATGATGATATCAATCATTTTGAAGTATGGCCAATAGTTTATTAACGATTTATAAGTAATTAGGATAAGAAAAAAAAGATATGTGGGACGTTAATGATTGATATTTTAATTTTCAAGAGATAGATGGAATAAAATCAAACATTCTAATGGCAGCGATGTTTATTTAGGATCCAAAATGTTTCGCAAGACTTCTAGGACAAATCAAGGCGATTAAATAGACAAATGACTGATATAAGGAAAAGATACAAAAAGTGTTATAAGGATCAAGTATAAGATTCAACACGGATTTTACTTGAAGAATCAAGAAATTTTAAAGGAATGCGATAATAACGAATGTCAGTAATGGATGCATCCCATAAATACAAGTAGATATTAATGTATTGGATGTTAAAGTGATCTAGAGAAATAACGTTTCACATTTTCATTAATAATTGGAAATATAACAACGAAAAGTAGAATGCGAGAACGACGACAAAGGAGTATGCGGGAGATATTACGAAAGTTACAAGAGAGATAGTACTAATGAATGAAATTAAAATATATGAAAGGAAGTAATGAGTTGTTATAAGAATGAGTCGTAAATAAAAGTATTTATAAAGAGTTCGAGTACAAGGAAAAGTACAAGAAGAAAATGAAGGGTTATTATAAAAGTTTATAAACGTCATTTTTACGATTTCAAGCGTAAGCTATCTACGGATTCATAAACCAACGTGAAGTGAATGGTTTTTACAAAGGACGTATAATAGAAAAGAGGCAAAGTACCTATCGAAAGTAATAGAGAGATGAATAGCCAGATTAACTAATTAAGTCTAATACCTTCTTGGAACCAAAGAGCTAACGAAAGATCGAACCAGGATTATTCAAGAATCTATAAGAACAGTAATGACATGAGAGTATAACAACGTGAGGATTAAGATCAGATTAACATTAAGTGTCATTAGATAATGAATGTCTAGTGAAAATAATAAGTCACTAAGACAGAAAGCTATTGAAAGAACATGAAAGAACAATGATACTACGAGAGGTAGATCAAAGTAACATGAAGAATTGTTGTAGCTATTGACAAGGATGGGCTACAAAACTAATCTACGAATTTGGAAATTGGATATAAAATCTTAAATGAAGGAAAAGTGACACTAACTAGAAAAAGGAATGAAGTCAAAGGATCGAGAAATAAGATACGCAAGGGAAGATAAATGCTAAACATATCAAGTAATGCCAAGAGTGCATTCAACTTCATGAGATTAGGAAATCATGAAGTGTGAAAAGGAAATATGGTTTTAAACGATACAAGTTTAGGAAAACATATACAGACAGCACAATAAAGACAAACGTTCAAAAGAGATTGGACTTATGATACAAGATCATGAAGTCAATAAGTTAACCAAGCAGAGTGTCGACAAGAAACAAAGACATAGCATCATTTCATTCTATGATCAACTAGAGTGATGTTATACATTATAATAAGATACATAACAATAAGAGGAAGGATATAAGAGTAAGATTAGTAGGAATATATGAGAAATAATTACTTTGGATAAGTAATTTATGTAATGCAAACAAGGAACCTTGCTACATGCAAGCAAGTGAAAAAAAAACCCGTGAAGAAGCGACGACACACATGATTTCAAAGAACATGAGGAGTTATAAAGATGGAAATTTGTAGTATTCACAAGAAATGAAGTCGCCAAAACTTGTGAGTAAAGTAGTAAGAGAATAAAGAACAAGATTGTCAGTAATTCCAGTAAAAAGAGCAACTGCGGTACGCCATAAGCAGGGCACTTACTCTCAGTAAGTGTATTGAACCACACAAAGAAGAGAATCTACCATAAGAAAGCTAAAAAGGATTAGTGATAGTCGTGTCCAAACGACGTCAAATATATGGAAAAGGAGTAAGCGTGTAATGCAACGGATGACATAACATTTGAACGCATTTTTGCTAACAACAGTTCATTAGAATGGCCAGCCAAAGGCAAGCGATTCCGAGGAAGATGTATCTAATCCTTCTCGAGTGAATCAACCGCAAGCGGTGGAGATGACCGAAGAGCTATCGTATGAAGAAAAACCAGTAAAGATTATCTGTGTGAGAGTATGAAAGCTGCGGATAAAGAAGGTATATATGGTAAGAGTTCATTGGAAAAGTTAGTCCGTAAGAAGAGTATACGTGAGCAACATAAGAAGATATGAGGCAAAAATATTCGTATTAGTTTACCTTAGATACGTGGCAAAAGTTTTAAATTCGAGGACGAATTTATTTTGAAGAAGGGGTGAATGTAATACCCCTAAATGTTTTAGAATAATTAAATTGTGCTACGTGTTGTGAATTCCGATAAATTAAATTAAGAAGAATTTAATTTAATTATATCGGAATAATAGAATAATAGATATTGAGCGGATTAGCGGAAATTAAGAAAATAACTTCGGAAATTAATATAAAATAAATTATAATAATTATTTCGCCAGAGTCCGCGAAATATTTTATTATATTTATGATAAAAGTCTTGAGTCAATCGGAGACTGTTTAAAATTCTGACACGGATACGTTTTGGACTAAATTGTAACTTTTGAAAAGTTCAAGAACCAAAATGTAAATTAGCCAGTTAAGCCCGAGAATAGCGTTCAAAAGATTATTGATGGAAAATAATAATTTTAGAATCGTATTATTTATTTGGATATAAATAATACGTACGTAATTGAGTAAAGTAAATAATTAACCGTTTGTTTAAATTAGAAAGTTTAAAAGAGAATTGGTTTAAGTTAAACAAATGAAGGATTAAAAGAATAATTTAACCAAACATATATAAGAAAGGAAATGAAGAAAGAAAGATCCAGAACTCATTACCATCATCAGCTCTCATTTTCATTTCTCTCGTTGGTTTTGAACGGTTCGTCGCTCGATCTCCGTTTCTCGTCCGTTTCCGACGTTCTATAGCTCAAAACGATCGTATTTCAGTGGCGAATCACGGTAAAATTGACGTTTTATTGTTTGGGTGGATGAATTTCACTGTACATCGAGTTAAAATTTTAGGCCACGGAACGATTATATGTTTTTAAACGATATTAGAATTGAATTATAGCGTTTTGAATATAGATTAAGCATTTTGGATGCGTTAGGATCGTTTTTACATCGAAAACACGTCGGAAACGGAGCCGGGGTGAAAACCCGCGGCTGTGCGCTGCACAGTCCAACTGTGCGAACGCACAGCATACTGTGCGAACGCACAGTCATGGACTGTGCGAACGCACAGTCATGCACTGTGCCAACGCACAGTGAGACGTGCGCTCGCACAGTGTTTGGCCGATCGATACGTTTTGAGGAATTTGCCCGTTTTTGCGTAAAATTATGGGAATTGATTAGTTTATCGACTAATAATCAATTAGTTCGAATTATTTAACCTAACGAGGATAAAAGAGAATTTATTTAAAAGGGATATTTGAACCGTATACGAGTAATGCGTCGTGTCTCGAGTCTATAATCAATCCTAGAATAGGATTCTGATGTGAGCCAATTGTTTTGAAATAGTTTTAGATCCGGCAAGGCAAAGAGCCGCTAGACCAGGAGCTCGGGAACCTAGACGTTTCTAAGCACCGGAGTATTTTTGGAATAAGCGGTCACTGTGAGTTTATACAAGTTTACTTTTAAAGTATTTACGCAAGCAATGCTTTTATATTGTTTTATGTTTGATTTGCATGTTTATAGTACGAAAATCTTTATATGAATTGCATATACGCTTGATTTGAAACCAGTATTGATCCGATGGAACGTGCTACCTATTGAGCGGCAATAGGACTTCGTGATCACAAGTTTTAATTTGATATAGCTATGAATACGATAAAGAATACGAATTTCGAAGTTGGATATACGAATGCGGTACGAGAGTGAACTCGGTTACAGTGTAACCTGAGCCCCGTATCTAATAGGTTGGACCTACCAGTGGGTTGGACCCACCATTGGAATAAAGAGATTTTTCGCGACTGACGTGGTTGAGTGTGAATCCTCCCGGGCCAGACTATTGGATAAGTTTTCTTCTGAGTACATATGTTTAGCATGTTCGAGGTTAGGGTTTCAATCGGATCTTATACTTGGCTGCATATAATTGAATATTGTTTTATTTTTTATTTGAATACTTATTAGTAAACTTATGAACTCACTCAGTATATTCCCATATACTGACCCCTCACAGTCTTTCCTTTCAGGTGAAAGCATTGTAAAGGATGGACTTCCATTTCTTGTTCTGAAAGTCTACAGTAGTTGAAGTATGTGTCAAAGGATGTATCACTTCATAGCGCTGCAGTAGCCCGTAGACGTCTGTTTGTGAATAATGTTGAAGTCAAAAGGTATATATATATTTAATTTTAAAGAATGATGTTTACTTCCGTTTGATTTCTTTAATCAATTTCCATAAGTGGTATTGGTCACGATTATGATTAGAGACAGGGCAGGGCTGTACATGAGGTGTCGCTCGGTAAAACCCTAATCTATAATAACGATTTGCGATGGTTTTCGAAAAGTAATTCAAATATTAATGATAAAGTTAAAAAGGTTTTCTGAAAATGTTTTATATAATATAATATATTTAATTCGCGAAAAAAAATTCATAGTGGTTTTAGGCTTGCTACGTGTTCCGGAGCTACCACTCTCGTTCCCTAGCGCCGGTCTTGGCTCAGTAATTTGGGTCGTGACACGTACAATATATATTTAATATTAAAAGAGGAAATCACACGCCTTACGTTTTTTTCCTCTTCTTTGCAAACTTACTCTATTAAAGTTTGTGTTGTCAAGCGTACATAATCTTGACTTTTTCTTTTTATAAATACGCTTTTCCTTGATCACTTGGTTACATGTTTCTATTTCTTGTCCATGTGCAAGCTTCTATTTTTTAATTTGACATTTTTTTTTGGATGTCCAAAAATTAACACAGGTAATCATTAAATTACTAACTTCAAAAAGTTACCACTAATTGCAAAAAATACATAAATTTACCATTAATTTCTTAATTTGCTGTTTTTACTTTTGAATTGTTTTTCACCTATTTTTAATAACTTTTAAATTTCTCATATTTTTTACTTTTGAATTTATTTGGTGAAAGAAATCCAAACGTTTCGCCTTTTGAGCGATTTAAGCCAAACGTTTTTAAACGTTATGAAGCAAATCCAAACGTTTCGCCTTTTTCGCGATTTAAGCCAAACGTTTAGAAACGTTACAAAAAAATCTAAGCGTTTCACCTTTTCAGCAAATTAAGCCAAACGTTTATAAACATTACGAAACAAATCCAAGCGTTTCGTCTATTTAGCAATTTAAGCCAAACATTTCACCTTTTTAGCTATTTAAGCAAACGTTTATAAACGTAAGAAACTAATCATAACGTTTCACCGTTTTAGTGATTTAAGCCACTATAAAGGTTACGGTACAAATCCAAAATTTTCACCTTTTTAGCAATTTAGGCCAAACGTTTAGAAACGTTACGAAACAAATCCAAGCGTTTCACCTTTTTAGCAATTTAAGCCAAACGTT
This sequence comes from Mercurialis annua, assembly GCF_937616625.2. NCBI lineage: Eukaryota > Viridiplantae > Streptophyta > Magnoliopsida > Malpighiales > Euphorbiaceae > Mercurialis > Mercurialis annua. Next base: position 43,034,962 of record NC_065572.1, read on the forward strand.
TACAAACATTACGAAACAAATTCAAGCGTTTCACCTTTTTGGCAATATAAGCCAAACGTTTACAAACGTTACGAGAAAAAAAACCAAACGTTTCACCTTTTTAACGATTTAAGCCAAACGTTTACAAACGTTATGAAACATATCCAAACGTTTAAAACGTTATTAAACAAACGTTACGAAACAAATCAAAACGTTTACAAATGTTACGGAACAAAACCAAACGTCTCACCTTTTTAGTGATTTAAGCCAATCGTTTACAATCGTTACGAAACAAAACCAAACATTTCACCTTTTTAGCAATTTAAGCCATACATTTACAAACGTTACGAAACAAAAGCAAACGTTTAAAACGTTACGAAACAAATCCAAACAATAGAAAAAAACACCAAACATTTCCTTATTTTAGTGATTTAAGCCAAACATTTGTAAACGTTACGAAACAAAACAAAACGTTTATAAACGTTACGAAACAAATCCAAACGTTTCGCATTTTTTGTGATTGAAGCCAAACGTTTACAAAAGTTACGAAACAAATCCAAACGTTTCAATACTATTTCAAACGTTTAAAACGTTACAAAACAAATGAAACCGTTTCACATTTTTAGCGATTAAAGCCAAACATTTACAAAGGATACGAAAAAAATCCAAGTGTTTCAGCTTTTTAACGATTTCAGCCAAACGTTTAAAAACGTTACATAACAAATCCAAACGTTTAAAAACATTACGTAACAAATCCAAACGTTTTGCCTTTTTAGAAATTTAAGCCAAACGTGTACAAACGTTACGAAACAAATTAAAATATTTCAACTTTTTAGCGATTTAAGCCAAACGTTTACAAACGTTGCAAAATAAAACAAGACATCTCCCCTTTTTTGCGATTTAAGCCAAACGCTTACATACATTACGAAACAATACAAGACGTTTAAAACGTTACAAAACAAATCCAAGCGTTTCCCCTTTTTAGCAATTTAAGCCAAACGTTTATTAACGTTGCAAAACAAATCCAAACCTTTCACCTTTTTAGCGATTGAAGCCAAATGTTTACAAATGTTATGAAACAAATCCGAACGTTTCACCTTTTTAGCAATTTAAGCCAAACGTTTACAAACGTTACGAAACAAATCCAAACGTTACAAAACAAAACCGAACGTTTACAAACGTTACGAAAAAAATCCAAGCGTTTCATCTTTTTAGCAATTTAAGCCAAACGTTTACAAACGTTACGAAACAAATCCAAACGTTTCACCTTTTTAGCAAACAAATCCAAATATTTCACCTTTTTAGCGATTTAAGCGAAACGTTTATAAACGTTACGAAGCAAATCCAAACGTTTCTCCTTTTTAGCAATTTAAGCCAAACGTTTACAAATGTTACAAATCAAATCCAAGCGTTTCACCATTTTAGCAAATTAAGCCAAACGTTTATAAACGTTACGAAACAATTCCAAGCGTTTCATCTTTTTAGCAATTTAAGCCAAACGTTACAAAAAAAATCCAAGCATTTCACCTTTTTAGTGATTTAACCATAACGTTTACAAACGTAAGAAAAAAATCTAAACGTTTCACCTTTTTAGTGATTTAAGCCAATCCAAAGGTTACGAACAAAATCCAAAATTTTCACCATTTTAGCAATTTAAGCCAAAAGTTTACCAACGTTACGAAACAAATCCAAGTGTTTCATATTTTTAGAAATTTAAGCCAAAGGTTTACAAACGTTACGAAACAAATCCAACAATTTAACATTTTTTCCGATTTAAGCCAAATGTTTACAAACTTTACGAAACAAATCCAAACGTTTCACCTTTTTAGCGATTTAAACCAAACGTTTACAAACGTTAGGAAACAATTCCAAAGGTTTCCCATTTTTATCGATTTAAACAAAACGTTTATAAAAGTTACGAAACAAAACCAAAGGTTTACAAATGTTACGAAACAAATCCAAATGTTTCACCTTTTTAGCAATTTAAGCCAAACGTTTACAAACGTTACGAAACAAATCCAAACGTTTCACCTTTTTAGCAATTTAAGCCAAACGTTTACAAACATTACGAAACAAATCCGAACTTTTGACCTTTTTAGCAATTTAAGCCAAACGTTTACAAACGTTACGAAACAAATCCAAACGTTTCACCTTTTTGGCGATTTAAGCCAAACATTTATAAATGTTACGAACCAAATCCAAATATTTAAAAACATGACGAAACAAAACCAAACGTTTGGCTAAAAAGGTGAAACGTTACGAAACAAATCCAAGCGTTTCACTTTTTTAGCAATTTAAGCCAAAAGTTGACAAATGTTACGAAACAAAACCAAACGTTCACCTTTTTCGCGATGTAAGCAAAACGTTTGTAAACGTTACGAAACAAAACAAAACGTTTATAAACGTTACGAAACAAATCCAAACGTTTCACGTTTTTTGTGATTGAAGCCAAACGTTTACAAAAGTTACGAAACAAATCCAAACGTTTCAATACTATTTCAAACGTTTAAAACGTTACGAAACAAATCCAACCGTTTCACATTTTTAGCGAATTAAGCCAAACGTTTACAAAGGATACGAAAAAAATCCAAGCGTTTCAGCTTTTTAACGATTTCAGCCAAACGTTTAAAAACGTTACGTAACAAATCCAAACGTTTTGCCTTTTTAGAAATTTAAGCCAAACGTGTACAAACGTTACGAAACAAATCAAAATGTTTCACCTTTTTAGCGATTTAAGCCAAACGTTTACAAATGTTGCAAAACAAAACAAGACGTCTCACCTTTTTTGCGATTTAAGCCAAACGTTTACATACATTACGAAACAATACAAGACGTTTAAAACGTTACAAAACAAATCCAAGCGTTTCCCCTTTTTAGCAATTTAAGCCAAACGTTTATTAACGTTGCAAAACAAATCCAAACCTTTCACCTTTTTAGCGATTGAAGCCAAATGTTTACAAATGTTACGAAACAAATCCAAACGTTTCACCTTTTTAGCAATTTAAGCCAAACGTTTACAAACGTTACGAAACAAATCCAAACGTTACAAAACAAAACCGAACGTTTACAAACGTTACGAAAAAAATCCAAGCATTTCATCTTTTTAGCAATTTAAGCCAAACGTTTACAAACGTTACGAAACAAATCCAAACGTTTCACCTTTTTAGCAAACAAATCCAAATATTTCACCTTTTTAGCGATTTAAGCGAAACGTTTATAAACGTTACGAAGCAAATCCAAACGTTTCTCCTTTTTAGCAATTTAAGCCAAACGTTTACAAACGTTACAAATCAAATCCAAGCGTTTCACCATTTTAGCAAATTAAGCCAAACGTTTATAAACGTTACGAAACAATTCCAAGCGTTTCATCTTTTTAGCAATTTAAGCCAAACGTTACAAAACAAATCCAAGCATTTCACCTTTTTAGTGATTTAACCATAACGTTTACAAACGTAAGAAAAAAATCTAAACGTTTCACCTTTTTAGTGATTTAAGCCAATCCAAAGGTTACGAACAAAATCCAAAATTTTCACCATTTTAGCAATTTAAGCCAAAAGTTTACCAACGTTACGAAACAAATCCAAGTGTTTCATATTTTTAGAAATTTAAGCCAAAGGTTTACAAACGTTACGAAACAAATCCAACAATTTAACATTTTTTGCGATTTAAGCCAAATGTTTACAAACTTCACGAAACAAATCCAAACGTTTCACCTTTTTAGCGATTTAAACCAAACGTTTACAAACGTTAGGAAACAATTCCAAAGGTTTCCCATTTTTATCGATTTAAACAAAACGTTTATAAAAGTTACAAAACAAAACCAAAGGTTTACAAATGTTACGAAACAAATCCAAATGTTTCACCTTTTTAGCAATTTAAGCCAAACGTTTACAAACGTTACGAAACAAATCCAAACGTTTCACCTTTTTAGCAATTTAAGCCAAACGTTTACAAACATTACGAAACAAATCCGAACTTTTGACCTTTTTAGCAATTTAAGCCAAACGTTTACAAACGTTACGAAACAAATCCAAACGTTTCACCTTTTTAGCGATTTAAGCCAAACATTTATAAATGTTACGAACCAAATCCAAATATTTAAAAACGTGACGAAACAAAACCAAACGTTTGGCTAAAAAGGTGAAACGTTACGAAACAAATCCAAGCGTTTCACTTTTTTAGCAATTTAAGCCAAAAGTTGACAAATGTTACGAAACAAAACCAAACGTTCACCTTTTTCGCGATGTAAGCAAAACTTTTATGAACGTAACGAAACAAATCCAAACGTTTTCCCTTTTTAGCGATTTAAGCCAAACATTTACAAACGTTACGAAACAAATCCAAACGTTTTCCCTTTTTAGTGATTTAAACGTTTACAAACGTGACGAAACAAATCCAAATGTTTCCCCATTTTTAGTAATTTAAGTCAAATGTTTACAAACGATACGAAATAAATCCAGGTGTTTCTCCTTTTTAGCAATTTAAGCCAAACGTATACAAACGTTACGAAAGAAATCATCGCATTTCACCTTTTTAGCAATTTAAGCCAAACGTGTACAAAGGTTACGAAAAAAATCCAAACGTTTCTCCTTTTTAGTGATTTAAGCCAAACGTTTACAAACGATACGAAACAAATCCAAACGTTTCACCTTTTTAGCGATTTCAGCCAAACGTTTACAAACGTTACGAAATAAATCCAAACGTTTCACCTTTTGAGCGATTTAAGCCAAACGTTTACAAAGGTTACAAAATAAATCCAAATGTTTCACCTTTTCAGCGATTTAAGCCAAAGGTTTACAAACGTTACGAAACAAATCTAAACGTTTCACCTTTTTAGCAATGTAAGACAAACGTTTACAAACGTTACGAAACAAAACCAAATGTTTAAAACCTTATGAAACAAATCTAAACGTTTCACATTTTTAGCGATTTAAGCGAAACGTTTACAAACATTACGAAACAAAACCAATCGTTTCTTCTTTTTAGCAATTGAAGCCAAACGTTTACAAATGTTACGAAACAAATAAAAATGATTCACCTTTTTAGCGATTTAAGCCAGACGTTTATAAACGGTACGAAACAAATCCAAACGTACCTTTTGAGAGATTTAAGCCAAACGTTTATAAACGTTACGAAACAAATCCAAACATTTCACCTTTTTACCAATTTAAGCCAAATGTTTACAAACGTTACGAAACAAATCCAAACATTTTACCTTTTTAGCGATTTAAGCCAAACATTTACAAACGGTACGAAAGAAATCCAAAGGTTTCGCCTTTTGAGCGATTTTAGCCAAACGTTTATAAACGTTACGAAGCAAATCCAAACGTTTCACCTTTTTAGCTATTTAAGCCAAACGTTTAGAAACATTACAAAAAAATCCAAGTGTTTCACCTTTTCAGCAAATTAAGCCAAACGTTTATAAACATTACGAAACAAATCCAAGCGTTTCGTCTATTTAGCAATTTAAGCCAAACATTTCACCTTTTTAGCTATTTAAGCAAACGTTTACAAACGTAAGAAACAAATCATAACGTTTCACCGTTTTAGTGATTTAAGCCAGTACAAAGGTTACGGTACAAATCCAAAATTTTCACCTTTTTAGCAATTTAGGCCAAACGTTTAGAAACGTTACGAAACAAATCCAAGCGTTTCACCTTTTTAGCAATTTACGCCAAACGTTTACAAACGTTACGAAACAAATCCAAGCGTTTCACCTTTTTGGCAATATAAGCCAAACGTTTACAAACGTTACGAAAAAAAAAACCAAACGTTTCACCTTTTTAACGATTTAAGCCAAACGTTTACAAACATTACGAAACAATTCCAAACGTTTAAAACGTTACGAAACAAATCCAAACGTTTACAAATGTTACGGAACAAAACCAAACGTCTCACCTTTTTAGTTATTTAAGCCAAGCGTTTACAATCGTTACAAAACAAAACCAAACGTTTCACCTTTTTAGCGATTTAAGCCATACGTTTACAAACGTTACGAAACAAAAGCAAACGTTTAAAACGTTACAAAACAAATCCAAACAATAGAAAAAAACACCAAACATTTCCTTATTTTAGTGATTTAAGCCAAACGTTTGTAAACGTTACGAAGCAAAACAAAACGTTTATAAACGTTACGAAACAAATCCAAACGTTTCACATTTTTTGTGATTGAAGCCAAACGTTTACAAAAGTTACGAAACAAATCCAAACATTTCAATACTATTTCAAATGTTTAAAACGTTACGAAAAAAATCCAACCGTTTCACATTTTTAGCGAATTAAGCCAAACGTTTACAAAGGATACGAAAAAAATCCAAGCGTTTCAGCTTTTTAACGATTTCAGCCAAACGTTTAAAAACGTTACGTAACAAATCCAAACGTTTTGCCTTTTTAGAAATTTAAGCCAAACGTGTACAAACGTTACGAAACAAATCAAAATGTTTCACCTTTTTAGCGATTTAAGCCAAACGTTTACAAATGTTGCAAAACAAAACAAGACGTCTCACCTTTTTTGCGATTTAAGCCAAATGTTTACATACATTACGAAACAATACAAGACGTTTAAAACGTTACAAAACAAATCCAAGCGTTTCCCCTTTTTAGCAATTTAAGCCAAACGTTTATTAACGTTGCAAAACAAATCCAAACCTTTCACCTTTTTAGCGATTGAAGCCAAATGTTTACAAATGTTACGAAACAAATCCAAACGTTTCACCTTTTTAGCAATTTATGCCAAACGTTTACAAACGTTACGAAACAAATCCAAACGTTACAAAACAAAACCGAACGTTTACAAACGTTACGAAAAAAATCCAAGCGTTTCATCTTTTTAGCAATTTAAGCCAAACGTTTACAAACGTTACGTAACAAATCCAAACGTTTCACCTTTTTAGCAAACAAATCCAAATATTTCACCTTTTTAGCGATTTAAGCGAAACGTTTATAAACGTTACGAAGCAAATCCAAACGTTTCTCCTTTTTAGCAATTTAAGCCAAACGTTTACAAACGTTACAAATCAAATCCAAGCGTTTCACCATTTTAGCAAATTAAGCCAAACGTTTATAAACGTTACGAAACAATTCCAAGCGTTTCATCTTTTTAGCAATTTAAGCCAAACGTTACAAAACAAATCCAAGCATTTCACCTTTTTAGTGATTTAACCATAACGTTTACAAACGTAAGAAAAAAATCTAAACGTTTCACCTTTTTAGTGATTTAAGCCAATCCAAAGGTTACGAACAAAATCCAAAATTTTCACCATTTTAGCAATTTAAGCCAAAAGTTTACCAACGTTACGAAACAAATCCAAGTGTTTCATATTTTTAGAAATTTAAGCCAAAGGTTTACAAACGTTACGAAACAAATCCAACAATTTAACATTTTTTGCGATTTAAGCCAAATGTTTACAAACTTTACGAAACAAATCCAAACGTTTCACCTTTTTAGCGATTTAAACCAAACGTTTACAAACGTTAGGAAACAATTCCAAAGGTTTCCCATTTTTATCGATTTAAACAAAACGTTTATAAAAGTTACAAAACAAAACCAAAGGTTTACAAATGTTACGAAACAAATCCAAATGTTTCACCTTTTTAGCAATTTAAGCCAAACGTTTACAAACGTTACGAAACAAATCCAAACGTTTCACCTTTTTAGCAATTTAAGCCAAACGTTTACAAACATTACGAAACAAATCCGAACTTTTGACCTTTTTAGCAATTTAAGCCAAACGTTTACAAACGTTACGAAACAAATCCAAACGTTTCACCTTTTTAGCGATTTAAGCCAAACATTTATAAATGTTACGAACCAAATCCAAATATTTAAAAACGTGACGAAACAAAACCAAACGTTTGGCTAAAAAGGTGAAACGTTACGAAACAAATCCAAGCGTTTCACTTTTTTAGCAATTTAAGCCAAAAGTTGACAAATGTTACGAAACAAAACCAAACGTTCACCTTTTTCGCGATGTAAGCAAAACGTTTATGAACGTAACGAAACAAATCCAAAAGTTTTCCCTTTTTAGCGATTTAAGCCAAACATTTACAAACGTTATGAAACAAATCCAAACGTTTTCCCTTTTTAGTGATTTAAACGTTTACGAACGTGACGAAACAAATCCAAATGTTTCCCCATTTTTAGTAATTTAAGTCAAATGTTTACAAACGATACGAAATAAATCCAGGTGTTTCTCCTTTTTAGCAATTTAAGCCAAACGTATACAAACGTTACGAAACAAATCATCGCATTTCACCTTTTTAGCAATTTAAGCCAAACGTGTACAAAGGTTACGAAAAAAATCCAAACGTTTCTCCTTTTTAGTGATTTAAGCCAAACGTTTACAAACGATACGAAACAAATCCAAACGTTTCACCTTTTTAGCGATTTCAGCCAAACGTTTACAAACGTTACGAAACAAATCCAAACGTTTCATCTTTTGAGCGATTTAAGCCAAACGTTTACAAAGGTTGCGAAATAAATCCAAATGTTTCACCTTTTCAGCGATTTAAGCCAAAGGTTTACAAACGTTACGAAACAAATCTAAACGTTTCACCTTTTTAGCAATGTAAGACAAACGTTTACAAACGTTACGAAACAAAACCAAATGTTTAAAACCTTATGAAACAAATCTAAACGTTTCACATTTTAAGCGATTTAAGCGAAACGTTTACAAACATTACGAAACAAAACCAATCGTTTCTTCTTTTTAGCAATTGAAGCCAAACGTTTATAAATGTTACGAAACAAATAAAAATGATTCACCTTTTTAGCGATTTAAGCCAGACGTTTATAAACGGTACGAAACAAATCCAAACGTACCTTTTGAGAGATTTAAGCCAAACGTTTATAAACGTTACGAAACAAATCCAAACGTTTCACCTTTTTACCAATTTAGGCCAAATGTTTACAAACGTTACGAAACAAATCCAAACATTTTACCTTTTAGCGATTTAAGCCAAACATTTACAAACGGTACGAAAGAAATCCAAAGGTTTCGCCTTTTGAGCGATTTTAGCCAAACGTTTATAAACGTTACGAAGCAAATCCAAACGTTTCACCTTCTTAGCTATTTAAGCCAAACGTTTAGAAACGTTACAAAAAAATCCAAGCGTTTCACCTTTTCAGCAAATTAAGCCAAACGTTTATAAACATTACGAAACAAATCCAAGCGTTTCGTCTATTTAGCAATTTAAGCCAAACATTTCACCTTTTTAGCTATTTAAGCAAACGTTTACAAACGTAAGAAACAAATCATAACGTTTCACCGTTTTAGTGATTTAAGCCAATACAAAGGTTACGGTACAAATCCAAAATTTTCACCTTTTTAGCAATTTAGGCCAAACGTTTAGAAACGTTACGAAACAAATCCAAGCGTTTCACCTTTTTAGCAATTTACGCCAAACGTTTACAAACGTTACGAAACAAATCCAAGCGTTTCACCTTTTTGGCAATATAAGCCAAACGTTTACAAACGTTACGAAAAAAAAACCAAACGTTTCACCTTTTTAACGATTTAAGCCAAACGTTTTCAAACATTACGAAACAATTCCAAACGTTTAAAACGTTACTAAACAAACGTTACGAAACAAATCCAAACGTTTACAAATGTTACGGAACAAAACCAAACGTCTCACCTTTTTAGTTATTTAAGCCAAGCGTTTACAATCGTTACGAAACAAAACCAAACGTTTCACCTTTTTAGCGATTTAAGCCATACGTTAACAAACGTTACGAAACAAAAGCAAACGTTTAAAACGTTACGAAACAAATCCAAACAATAGAAAAAAACACCAAACATTTCCTTATTTTAGTGATTTAAGCCAAACGTTTGTAAACGTTACGAAACAAAACAAAACGTTTATAAACGTTACGAAACAAATCCAAACGTTTCACATTTTTTGTCATTGAAGCCAAACGTTTACAAAAGTTACGAAACAAATCCAAACGTTTCAATACTATTTCAAACGTTTAAAACGTTACGAAAAAAATCCAACCGTTTCACATTTTTAGCGAATTAAGCCAAATGTTTACAAAGGATACGAAAAAAATCCAAGCGTTTCAGCTTTTTAACGATTTCAGCCAAACGTTTAAAAACGTTACGTAACAAATCCAAACGTTTTGCCTTTTTAGAAATTTAAGCCAAACGTGTACAAACGTTACGAAACAAATCAAAATGTTTCACCTTTTTAGCGATTTAAGCCAAACGTTTACAAATGTTGCAAAACAAAACAAGACGTCTCACCTTTTTTGCGATTTAAGCCAAACGTTTACATACATTACGAAACAAAACCAGACGTTTAAAACGTTATAAAACAAATCCAAGCGTTTCCCCTTTTTAGCAATTTAAGCCAAACGTTTATTAACGTTGCAAAACAAATCCAAACCTTTCACCTTTTTAGCGATTGAAGCCAAATATTTACATATGTTACGAAACAAATCCAAACGTTTCACTTTTTAGCAATTTAAGTCAAACGTTTAGAAACGTTACAAAACAAATCCAAACGTTACAAAATAAAACCGAACGTTTACAAACGTTAAGAAACAAATCCAAGCGTTTCACCTTTTTAGCAATTTAAGCCAAACATTTACAAACGTTACGAAACAAATCCAAACGTTTCACCTTTTTAGCAAACAAATCCAAATATTTCACCTTTTTAGCGATTTAAGCGAAACGTTTATAAATGTTACGAAGCAAATCCAAACGTTTCACCTTTTTAGCAATTTAAGCCAAACGTTTACAAACGTTACAAATCAAATCCAAGCGTTTCACCATTTTATCAAATTAAGCCAAACGTTTATAAACGTTACGAAACAATTCCAAGCGTTTCATCTTTTTAGCAATTTAAGCCAAACGTTAACAAACGTTACAAAACAAATCCAAGCATTTCACCTTTTTAGTGATTTAACCCTAACGTTTACAAACGTAAGAAACAAATCTAAACGTTTCACCTTTTTAGCGATTTAAGCCAATCCAAAGGTTACAAACAAAATCCAAAATTTTCACCTTTTTAGCAATTTAAGCCAAACGTTTACCAACGTTACGAAACAAATCCAAGTGTTTCACCTTTTTAGCAATTTAAGCCAAACGTTTACAAACGTTACGAAACAAATTCAAGCGTTTCACCTTTTTAGCCATTTAAGCCAAACATTTACAAACGTTACGAAACAAATTTAAACGTTTCCCCATTTTAGCAATTGCCAAACGTTTAAAACGTTACGAAACAAACCCAAAAATTTCACCTTTTTAGCGATTTAAGCCAAATGTTTACAAATGTTACGAAACAATTCCAAACGTTACACCTATTTAGCGATTGAAGCCAAACGTTTACAAACATTACGAAACAAATCTAGATGTTTCCCATTTTTAGCAATTTAAGCCAAACGTTTACAATCGTTACAAAACAAAACCAAGCGTTTCACCTTTTTAGCAATTTAATACAAATGTTTACAAATGTTATAAAACAAATCCAAGCGTTTCCACCTCTTTAGCAATTTAAACCAAACGTTTACAAACGTTATGAAACAAATCCAAACGTTTCATCTTTTTAGCGATTTAAGCCAAAGGTTTACAAACGGTATGAAAAAAATCCGAACGTTTCACCTTTTGAACGATTTAAGTCAAACGTTTATAAACGCTACAAAACAAATCCAAACATTTCACCTTTTTAGCAATTTAAGCCAAACGTTTACAAACGTTACGAAACAAAACCAAGTTTTTCACCCTTCTTAGAGATTTAAGCCAAACGTTTAAGCCAAACATTTATAAATGGTACGAAACAAATCCAAACGTTTCACCTTTTCAGCGATTTATGCCAAACGCTTACCTACATTACGAAACAAAACCAAATGCTATACCATTTTAGCGATTTAAGCCAAATGTTTAAAACGTTACGAAAAAAATCCAAGTGTTTGACCTTTTTAGTGATTTAAGCCAAACGTTTACAAACGATAAAAACAAATCCAAATGTTTCCCCTTTTTAGCGATTTAAGCCAAACGTTTACAAACGTTACGAAATAATTCCAAACTTTTTCACCTTTTGAGCGATTTAAGCCAAACATTTACAAACATTACGAAACAAATCCAAATGTTTCACCTTTTCAACGATTTAAGCCAAAAGTTTACAAACGTTACGAAACAAATCCAAACGTTTCACCTTTTTAGCGATATAAGCCAAATGTTTACAAACATTACGAAACAAAACCAAACGTTTAAAACGTTACGAAACAAATCCAAACGTTTCACATTTTTAGCGATTTAAGCCAAGCGTTTACAAACATTACGAAACAAAACCAATCGTTTCATCTTTTTAGAAATTTATGCCAAACAATTACAAACGTTATGAAACAAATCCAAACGTTTCACCTTTTTAGCGATTTAAGCCAAACATTTACAAACATTACGAAACAAATCCAAATGTTTCACCTTTTTAGAGATTTAAGCCAAACGTCTAAAAACAGTACAAAACAAATCTAAACGTTTCACCTTTGAAGCTATTTATGCCAATTTCACGTTTAAAGCTATTTATGCCAAACGCTTACCTAGGTTACGAAATAAAACCAAATGTTTTCCCAATTTAGCGATTTAAGACAAATGTTTAAAACATTACGAAACAAATCCAAACGTTTCGCCTTTTTATCAATTTAAACCAAACGTTTACAAACGTTATGAAACAAATCCAAACGTTTCGCCTTTTTAAAGATTTAAGCTAAACATATACCGACATTACGAAACAAAACCAAACGTTTAAAATGTTACAAAACAAATCCAAACATTTCACATTTTTAGCGATTTAAGCCAAACCTTTACAAACGTTACGAAACAAAACCAAGTATTTCACCTTTTTAGTAATTTAAGCCAAACGTTTACAAACATTACAAAACAAATTCAAGAGTTTCAACTCTTTAGCAATTTAAGCCAGATGTTTACAAACGTTACGAAACAAATCCAAACGTTTCCTCTTTTTTTTGCGATTTCGCCACTTAAGCGTTTCACCTTTTTAGCGATTTAAGCCAAAGGTTTACAAACTGTATGAAACAAATCCAAACCTTTCACTTTTTGAGCGATTTAAGCCAAATGTTTATAAACGCTATGCAACAAATCCAAAGGTTGCACCTTTTTAGAAATTTGAGTCAAATATTTATAAAAGTTTCGAAAAAAATCCAAGTGTTTCTCCTTTTAAGCAATTTAAGTCAAATGTATACAAACGTTACAAAACAAATCAAAGCGTTTCATCTTTTTAGCAATTTAAGCCAAACGTTTACAAAGATTACGAAGAAAATCCAAACGTTTCCCCTTTTTAGTGATTTAAGCCAAACGTTTACAAACGATACGAAATGAATCCAAACGTTTCACCTTTTTAGCGATTTAAGCAACACGTTTACAAACGTTACGAAACGAATCCAAACGTATCACCTTTTCAGCGATTTAAGCCAAACGTTTACAAACGTTAGGAAACAAATCCAAACGTTTCACCTTTTCAGCGATTTAAGCCAAAAGTTTACAAACGTTACGAAATAAAACCAAACGTTTAAAACGTTATGAAACAAATCCAAATGTTTCACATTTTTAGCAATTTAAACCAAAAGTTTACAAACATTACGAAACAAAACCAATCGTTTCATCTTTTTAGCAATTTAAGCCAAACATTTACAAACGTTATGAAACAAATCCAAACGTTTCACCTTTTTAGCGAATTGAGCCAAACATTTACAGACGTTACAAAATAAATCCCAACGTTTCACCTTTTTAGCGATTTAAGCCAAATGTTTATAAGCGGTACGAAACAAATCCAAACATTTCACTTTTTGAGCGATTTAAGCCAAACATTTATATACGTTACGAAACAAATCCACACGTTTCGCCTTTTTAGCAATTTAAGCCAAACGTTTACAAACGATACGAAACAAATCCAAACGTTTCCCCTTTTTAGCGATTTAAGCCAAACATTTACAAACGTTACGAATCAAATCCAAACGTTTCACCTTTTTAGCGATTTAAGCCAAATGTTTATAAACGGTACGAAACAAATCCAAACGTTTCACCTTTTTAGCGATTTAAGCCAAACATTTACAAACGTTACGAAACAATTCCAAACGTTTAACCTTTTTAACAATTTCAGCAAAATTTTTGCAAACGTTTCCCATTTTTAAAAAATTAAGCCAAACGTTTATAAACGGTACGAAACAAATCCAAACGTTTTTAGCGATTTAAGCCACACATTTACAAACGTTTCGAAACAATTTCAAACGTTTCACTTTTTTAGTAATTTAAGCAAAACGTAAACAAACGTTACGAAACAAAACCAAACGTTTCACCTTTTTAGCAATTTAAGCAAAACGTTTACAAACATTACGAAACAAATCCAAGCGTTTCACGTTTTTAGCAATTTAGGCCAAACGTTTACAAACATTACGAAACAAATCCAAACGTTTCGCCTTATTAGCGATTTAGGCCAAACTCTTACAAAGGTTACGAAACAAATCCAAACCTTTCACCTTTTTGGCGATTTAACCTAGATGTTTGCAAACGTTACGAAACAAATCCAAACGTTTCCCCATTTTAGCAATTTAAGCAAAATGTTTACAAACGTTACGAAACAAATCCAAGCGATTCACCTTTTTAGCAATTTAAGCCAAAGGTTTACAAACGTTACGAAACAAATCCAACAGTTTAACATTTTTTGCGATTTAAGCCAAACGTTTACAAACGTTACGAAAGAAATCCATACGTTTCAAATTTTTAGCGATTTAAGCCAAACGTTTACAAACGTTACGAAACAATTCCAAAGGTTTCCCATTTTTATCGATTTAAACAAAACCTTTACAAACGTTACGAAATAAAACCAATGGTTTACAAATGTTACGAAATAAATCCAAATGTTTCTCCTTTTTAGCAATTTAAGCCAAATGTTTATAAACGTTACGAAACAATTCCAAACGTTTCACCTTTTTAGCAATTTAAGCCATACGTTTACAAACGTTACGAAACAAATCCGAACTTTTGACCTTTTTAGCAATTTAAGCCAAACGTTTACAAACGTTACGAAACAAATCCAAACGTTTCGCGTTTTTAGCGACTTAAGCCAAAACGTTTACAAATGTTTACGAAACAAATCCAAACATTTAAAAACGTGACGAAACAAAACCAAACGTTTGGCTAAAAAGGTGAAACGTTACGAAACAAATCCAAGCGTTTCACCTTTTTCGCAATTTAAGCGAAAATTTAACAAATGTTATGAAATAAAACCAAACGTTTCACCTTTTTAGCGATGTAAGCCAAACGTTTATGAACGTTCCGAAAAAATTCCAAACGTTTCCCCTTTTTAGCGATTTAAGCCAAACGTTTACAAACGTTACGAAACAAATCCAAACGTTTCCCGTTTTTAGCGATTTAAACGTTAACGATACGAAACAAATCCAAACGTTTTCCCATTATTAGCAATGTAAGTCAAATGTTTACGAACGATACGAAAAAAATCCAAGTGTTTCTCCTTTTTAGCAATTTAAGCCAAATGTTACGAAACAAATCAGAGCGTTTAACCTTTTTAGCAATTTAAGCCAAACGTTTACAAAGGTTACGAAAAAAATCCAAACATTTCTCCTTTTTAGTGATTTAAGCCAAACATTTACAAACGATACGAAACAAATCCAAACGTTTCACCGTTTTAGTGATTTCAGCCAAACGTTTACAAACGTTACGAAACAAATCCAAACGTTTCACCTTTTGAGCGATTTAAGCCAAACGTTTACAAACGTTACGAAATAAATCCAAATGATTCACCTTTTCAGCGATTTAAGCAAAACGTTTACAAACGTTACGAAACAAATCTAAACGTTTCACCTTTTTAGCGATGTAAGACAAACGTTTACAAACGTTACGAAACAAAACCAAACGTTTAAAACCTTACGAAACAAATTAAAACGTTTCACATTTTTAGCTATTTAAGCGAAACGTTTACAAACATTATGAAACAAAACCAATCGTTTCTTCTTTTTAGCAATTGAAGCCAAACGTTTACAAACGTTACGAAACAAATAAAAACGTTTCACCTTTTTAGCGATTTAATCTAGACGTTTATGAATGGTATGAAATAAATCCAAACGTTTCTCATTTTGAGCGATTTAAGCCGAACGTTTAGAAACGTTACGAAACAAATCCAAACGTTTCACTTTTTTTACCAATTTAAGCCAAACGTTTACAAACGTTACGAAACAAATCCAAACGTTTCCCCTTTTTAGCAATTTAAGCCAAATATTTACAAACGTTACGAAACAAATTCAAACGTTTCACCTTTTTAGCGATTTAAGCCAAACATTTACAAACGGTACGAAAGAAATCCAAACGTTTCGCCTTTTGAGCGATTTAAGCCAAACGTTTTGTCACGACCCATTTTCATGAATCGCGACCGGCGCTAGGGTATGGGTAATGTAGTACTAAAACCCGTAACTAGCCTTTCAATTAACGTACAAACACATAAACCTGCAGAAAACCAATGCTCGGGGGCAACCGAGACTTCAGCCTAAATCTAGCAGTTATAATATTCAGCAATTAAAATAACATGCTTTCCAATAATAATATTAATTCGGTTTAACATAAATAATTCTGAATAATAATATAACATGCCAAATCAATAATAATCCAGTCGGACCAATCCGACAACAACTAAAATAAAATAAAGACGTCTAGTCAACTACTGCAGTCTAAGAATGAAATAGTTAATAGTTCTACTAAAATAAATGGAACCTCCGAAGAAAAAGTAAATGCAGAGATCACCAGACTCTCTCAGATCATAACCTTGGGAAAAATTGGGAAAACAACGGGGTCAGATATACTAAGATGAGTTTATACCACTATCTACATTTATTAAGTGGAAAACCTTTAAAACATTTAATAATGATATTACGAATAATAATTGGAACCCTAATCCACAATTAAAAATAATAAACATAATCCAATAGGTCTGGTCCCGAGAGCTGAGCGACACCGAGTTACCACTGACCACACTTATACCAGAATCCCGAGAGCTGAGCTACACCGAGTTACTCTACCTGGTCCCGAGAGCTATGCTCACACTGAGTTACCACATTTCCATATATAACTTACCCAGATCAATACCGGTGTGCACGCAGTCCTAATGATGCCCATTAGGTAGCATGTTCCAACTAGAAGCCATAATATAAAAACAGTTCGAAATATACGTACAGTATATGTATTTAATATTAAAATAACAATTTACTTAATAAAGCGGTAAATAGTAAGTACAAACTCAATGCTTGTTATTCCACGTGAAAACCGGCAAGCAACTAATCCTGGTTCGCCTCTGGAGCACGAACAATAGACGGGTTTAGACAAATAAAATAATTATTAAAAACAGACCCTAACTCTAGAAAGTACTAGACACCACATAGGATTAGCACAATTAACACGTCGGAATTAAATAATCCAAAGCAACACAAAAATACCCAAAAGGTAATAAAGTCCAATTAATATAAGTCTATTGAGTTCTCGCTTAATATCCAATTTATAAATATTATTTAATAATCTTTAAATAATAATTAATTTTCCAAATAGTGGATTAGCCGAGTTACCAATAACTACCAAGCTAACCACACTTGTCGGGTGACCCAAGTCTAACCCGACTCAAAACGTTTATCAAATATAAACCCTAGTTTATATTTTTAAATTAATTCCATAAAATAATAAATCATTTTAAAAGCAGAACTCAATAACTCAATTCCAAGTAACCCAAGTTACAACCCAAAAACTTAATTAAATAAATCTTATACAAGTTTAGGGACTAAATTGTACTTTAGCCAATTAGGGATTAAACTGTACTTTTGCCAATTAGGGACTAAATTGTACTTTCGCCAATTTGATATCCAAAATAAATTTAATTTCTTTTGTCTATAATTAAAACAAAATATGACGTTATTAATCAAAAACTTAATTAAATAAGTTTTAAAAACTCGTTTAGGGACTAAATTGTAATTTAGACAACTTTTGACAAAACGACATTTGAAGGCAAATATAATTACCCGAGTAATTATATTAACTTAATTTATAAATAATTATCGTTAACAACTTATTAATTATAAATCAAAACGAAATCCAATTCATTGGGTATAATTAACTTAAGAGATTAATTTGATTTAAACAAAATAAATGGGTGAGTTCAGTAGCCAAGTAACCATCTTCACCAAAACTAAAACTCAAAGAACTCCCGCCTAAGCCATGAAGATCAGGTATGATTATCAAATCCGAAAACAAAATTCCAAACTCAAAAACCTAGCAATCTATAACCTAAGCATTCAACCAACATCAAGATTAAGCCTCATCTAGAATCCATAACAGCTAAAACCATCAAACATAACATCAAATTTAATTTAAAGTATCGTTACAACTAATCATGCGAGAACGACGTTCGGAAAATTTGGAAACGTTAAAATCAGTTCATTGAAGCTTGAACAATCATCAGTACAAGAGTCTCATAACCATCCAAACAACAAAATATTGGCCAAAAGAAAAGAAACCATCGGCAGTAGCAATGAAGGAGAATAGCTCATATGAACAACCAAAAATGATAAACCGAACGGCGAATAGAACGAGATCGATAGCGTACCGTTCAACAAAAATGAGGTGGGGGATCGAAGGTATGTGAGTCTAGAACGTCTGAGATCAAAAGGTTTTGATTCCGATCTAGAAACGAATGA